>NC_136063.1:981487295-983887295 GCF_964261635.1 Lissotriton helveticus
CCATCACATATTAACAGGCCACACTGTTTACAATAAGTAAAATAGATTTACATGTGCCACTAATCAGATATTTGGAAGAATCCCAATGTTGGGGTGATCAAATTATAACTGCAAGCAATTCACTGATGCACGGTAATCACTAGGGAGTTCACAAGCGCCACACTAAGTCTTCATCTTCAAGTGAGTACCCAGTGAGACAAATCACTGAAGCTTAATGTCAGACTGTGACCTGTTGCCGTATGTTTGCTGCCCAGGGTTTTAGGTCTGGCTTGATATCAAAGATTTTGCTGAACCTAATGTCATCAACAGAAAATGAGCTTTCAGAAATAGCACTGAGAAAGGTGCCTTAGGTTTCATCAACACATTGGCTTTCTTGACCATAACATTTGATGTGTGCTGCCACTGCACTTTCTGCCTTGTGGGAAAGCTTATGTTCAGGACAGCACGGCTGTTTTGGTTATAATGAAAAGCATACATTAAAGTCAATAGGCATTTACGGATGGACTGTTATTAATCTGTATTTAAGCCAGAGACGTATATTGTTACATGGAAGTACACAGAATACCACAGTAGGCATGGGTTATGGTGTTGGCTACCCCTCTGAAACCGTGGGGATACAAGAATTTCACAGTGATCATCTTTGTTAGGCCCTCTTGGGAGAGAGAAAATGTTGCTGTGCCAAATGTAATGTAATATACATTAGTACATTCTATGAATGCCTGCCTGATGATGCTCAAAACACTGGGGCACAGTTGGTTATGGTGACAAGCCATTAATGAAGACTTTAGGAAATGTTTAAAAAACACCAAAAGCCACAATTTTTTTTTCTCTCTCTCTCTCCTCCTCTGCCCCCCTCCACTGGCCTATAGAAGGTCCGCTGAAAATCTGCTTCCATTCATAACAGCCTACAACCTTGGGACACAGGTTAGCCCACATCAGTATTTGGCTCTCTCAGCCTGATTGTGATGGCATTTCTCCTATCACATTTGTAGATCACCCTAAAACTAATACGCTTCAGTGCCAGGGATAATCAGTCCTTTTGTGTTCGCATGTTATAGGGCCCTTTCTTCTCTTTTCATTTTTCGAGCATACTGCAGCTCCCCAGACAGTGTTAATGGGCCACTTGTTAGCCACTCTTTCCTCTTGCAATGCACAGTATCCCGCACAGCCAATGTTTCTAAAACAGGCAACCGCCATGGAACAGTACTGTCCATAGTGCAGCATTGTTTTATCATTCCAAGCTGGCCAACATGTTAGTTCTAAATATGGCAGACATGCACAAACGTAAAAAACAGGATACACTGTGTACAATACTATTGGCAGATGACCACCAGTTGCTTTGATTAATTTTGTTGTTGAAAAATGATACCCACCATGGTAAGTTGGAAACATGTTTTCTATATTTAATCCTTCAATTTATCTTGAATATGTTGACTTCATATGGGTTTATTGTGGCGGGGCAAGTGGGGCAACGCAAGAATGGGTATGTGCATGTATGCATGAGCGCAAGAATGAGTGACAGAGTGCAATTGAGGCCTCAAAAACATTATTGACCAAAGAGGCATTTTAATTTATAAGCCAGACCTGTTGGCATTGAAAATGCTTGTTCAGCTGGTTGCCTTTACAGTTGGCTAAATGTAATTTGGTTAATCACCATAGTGTGCGGCACTTTTACTTTATACAGAACCGATCTGTGAGATGAACATTTTGTGGAGCCTGCTCAATGCTGCACCATTAGATACTTGCACTCATCATTCGGGAGAGTACGAACAGTTCTTCTAAACTTCTCAACTATCTCCACCTACAGGAATGGCTGGACAACTCACTTACTGCTCAATTAACTCTCATTCAGTTTAACATCTCTCCTTCCTATTGTTCCATTGTGATCATTATAAAGCACCCCAGTGCCTTACAGATAGGTCTGCAGCGATAAGTGAATAAATAAATCAAACATGGTTAAACAGGCCCAGCAGCATATTTACATGGCACATTAGGCCCTTACAATCTGCCCATTTCCTGACCTACAACTCTGTATACTCTACTCAGTCCACAACTTTTGGTTCTGAACACACTGACCACGTTATCATGCAGCTCTAAAGTGGGTCCCTGTTTATACTGTGCTCTTTCAAATACTCTGGACTGTGCCCCAGGAGTTCTCCCTTCCATATCTGTGTACTAAAACCAGGCCTCTAGTTGAATATGGTAACCCCTCTGCTATACTGACCAACCTCTGGTGAACTTGCGTCTCCCGCTTCCTCCTCCTTCCACTCAAAGTCCTATTCCTTCCTTTCTGTACAACAATCTAGCAGACACTGCACACAACTGGTGAGATAGGTTTATTACACTGGAAAAGATGGTCCATGAGAAAAATATATATCTATATAGATTATATATATATATATCTATATAGATATATATATATATATATATATATATATATATATATATATATATAGACTGACGAAGGCTGCATTGACAGCCGAAAACAAATCTCTATGCTACTGGGTCGGAGGAGGCTCAATGAAATAAATGCCTTTTAACCCAGCACTCTTCGTGTGCATGCCCTTTTCTGTGAGGAGTAGGGTTGGAATATAAATATATATATATATATATATATATATATATACATATATATATATATATATATATATACATATATATATATATATATATATACACACACACATACAGGCAGATATGCAAAGTGTAAAACGCTATTTATTGCCACCCTTGAGTGTGGGGAGGGCCCATGACTCAAGGTGTACAATGATGTCATTTGAGACGTTATCAGTGAAATTACCAATGTCATTTAACATGTCTTGCGAGATGTAACATGCGAGATCCTAAGCAGTGCATGGCGGGCAGGCTATAGTTTGCTCAGTACACTATAATTGGTGAATTACAGAGGTTTTTTGATTTTTAAAATTCTCAGAAGCACTGATCTCGGGGGGAAGAGACACGTAAACGGAATATCGCAAGGGAATGGAGGGCAACTGCCACTAAGACAGTAGAATAATGGAAAAACGACCTGGATTGGTGCTGGCAGGCAGAACATACAGTATACAAAAGCAGAGTGTGCCCTACGAAATGGGAAAGATATGGGGGGCTTGGCAGACCTACAGAGGGTTATAGGGAGATTACAGCAAATGGTACTGGTAATGCCCATTGTTATTGTTGGAATGAATAACAATGTATAACTGAATTCTAACAACTGGTATAACAAAAACAAATGTCAATGCAAAATTAACAGTTTCCTAGGTTTTGCTCATTGATTATGGGCTAATAAAAAGAGTTCAAACATTTTTCTCAGAAGTAAATTAGCATATGGGCTGGCTTTGTCCCCAGCTATGCTAATTTGCATATGGCCTAGTGTTAGGAGCAGATGATCAACAACTCAGAGACGGAGGCATGGTCAGAACATACCACTTGTAATATTGAAGAGAAGTAGGGAAAAGGTCAAAGAATGCATGACCGCAATAAATCACAGTACTTTGAATTTTACTTTCAGCAGTAACAGAATTGCACAGAAATAGAATTTTTAGAAGTTAAGGTAACTGTGGAGAATCACAAACTGGTGTCATCCCTTTTTATAAACCCAAAGCTGGCAATAGTATCGTCCTTGTCAAGAGTTTCCATCCTGCATCTCTCAAAGACAGAACTCCACATGGGGAGCTTCTAAAAGCAGGAAATATCTGCAATCACACAGGAGGGTTTCGAGAGAGTGGACATAGAGATGATTTCAAGATTCAGGTAAAGAGGTAATTCAGAGAGAGTGCTGAATGCTGCCAGAAAGAGAATTAAGGGACAGAAGAGAGAAAGTATACTCCTCTTAACAAGCAAAGGCATACCCAAGAAGAAAGCAGACATCACATGCAGATTTATCACCACATACAGCAGACAACACACAGAAACAAACGGATTATTAAACAGATACTGGCATTTAGTGAGGATGGATTCGGTCATAGGGTCTAAAATCACTAGGAAACCACAGATCACCTACAGAAAAGCATGGTCTTAATGTGATTGTTTCGAAAAGAGAACCATAAGAGACACCAAGACTATCTGGCTGAACCTCACGGAGGGCTTCTTTTATGTCAGAAATGTAAAGCTTGCAATTACGGTGTAAATACTACTACAGTTACCAATTCACTTAACAAAAGTTCGGAAATTAACAGTACTTTCAACAGCAAGTGCGATAATGCAGTTTATGTGTTAAACTGTCCATTCCCAAGACATAGGAAATACTAGTCTACTTGTACACACACAAAAAAATCTTTCTCTCACCACCTTAGAGCAATACAAAAAATAAAGATGAGAGCTATCCAGTTGCTCAGCACTCCCACAAACACCATGAGGGGAATGACAGAGATTGAACATTCTGTGTTACAGACTCGATACAAAGAGGTGTAAGGAGAGGCACTTGAGAGAGTGTGCGAAGGAGTCTAGAATCACAATACATCGTAGAGTTTAATACTGAAGAACGGCTAGACCTGAATACTGACGAAGTATTACATGTTAACTTATTATACAATCCTATAATGGGCCCCCTTTTTTCTTACGCTGGTTCTTAAGTGTCAGGAGAGCTGGTTTAAATCATGATTCTTCTGATTTTACAGAAACATTTTAAGTCTAGGATTACAATACTTTTTGGAAAAACTGTAGCCCACAGGGGAGAAATATGGTAGTGACAATTTCTGAATGAAAACACAGCCTGTTTATGAAAAATGTAAAAAACAAAACTCTGAACTATGGACTAAAATCAATTATGGAGATACTGTACAAAAGCGCAAATATGCGGAAAATCGTCGAAAGAAGGGCTGAAACATCAATAGACTAACATCAACTGTGTATGGTATATAACGTATTTGGAAGGTGAAGGGAGATGTCCAGTACACTTGCGCACCCAGGAATGATTGAAATAATGACTATTTTATTTTTCATCCATTTGTTTGAATGAAATGTCATTGATAGGATTGTCAAACATTATGTTTTCCAGGTCTACTAAATGACATTCAAATGTGGGGGTTCAAAAAGACTTTCAAAACAGCATTTGTTGTAGCGCCAAAGGTTAGTGTCAGTAGAAACGCGCCATAAAGTGCTGCGTAAAAACACTTCAATTTGCATCCAGAGTGCCAGTCTGAGAGTGTAAGAGATTATATATATATATATATATCAAAATGTTAACATTTTAAAATTAGGAAGCTTTTAAGTAACTGAGAAGATGGGTAAGGCCAGTGGGGTCACTAAGGAGGTGCGGGGGTGCGGACCGCAGCTGGTTTACACCATCGTCATGGGGTGACACTAATCTGGTTACGCTCTGTAATACAGCTCTGCAGCCTCGCCTCTGCTGTGCAAGCGCACCTGCTTACAAGCAACAAATACTGCAGAGCATGCACGCCACGCAAGCAACACCTACTAGCATAGTGGTGATGGTGCGATGCACGGTAGTGGCGTACCCAGTTTGTGGGTCCCTGGGCCGTCGATATTATAGCGCTGCCAATGACGGCCTTGGGCCAGCCCCCGCACTGTGCTCCTCTGACGTGCGCCACAACCACGCGCTTAGACTGAGAGCGGAAACAGTCTCGGCAGGGGCGTGCTGCTGGGCGATTTGCAGAACCCCCACGGTAGGGCCCAGCCACCACCACAGTGGAGTCTAAAGAAAAGGAGAGCCTGCTGTCCGCATAAGTGTTTTTGCTAAACTTTCTTTTTCAGCAAAGCTGTTGTTCACAAACCCCCACTAGCTGGTGACAAAAACCAATGAAAACGCCTTTTGTCTCAGGAAGAGGGGCAGAGAGCACCGTTTTAAGAACACAAAGGTTTCTGTGTCGTGGCACTTAACTGAAAGAGGAAGAAGGAGTTCATGTGTTTACATCATCACCCTTTGTGTTTCACTGCTTGGTGATGGGGGTGGGAGGGCTGAACACTTCAAATGTCCAGGCCCCCTCACCTCTTACAGTCTTTGACCCTTATTATAGTATTCCAGAGCAGCTGCAGCTCCTATCTGTAGTGTCTCCCAGCATACTTTCTTTGAATAATATGTAATAATCTAGAACTATTTCACCCTCTTTGTAGCTCCTGGTGTGCTGCTAGGGAAAATCGGCGCTACACCACTGAATTGATTCTTCTGCATCATCATGGCTTGCGCGATCTCACCATACCTCCACCCCACCCTGTTCAGGAAACCCATGACACATAGCTCACTGTTTCTCTCACTTGGCACTACACCTGTAACTGTAGTGGTGTTTCATTATCACAGTCCGATTACCGAGGCACGTGTTGCGCTTTTTCCTATTACACAAATTTCACTATACTCATCCACTAATCCTTTTTGGGTTCCGGAGTAGCGTGCTACTCGCTGAAAAGCGCTCTGTCGCCTCGTCAGGGTCAGTAAGCGCTATATAAATGCAATTACAGTACAATACAATACAAATAGGCTCAGTCTTAGTACGGATGCTTCAGCACACCTTTCTTGTGTGGTCACATACCTTACAATACCTCGCAACGCCTCCCTTAACTATGCAGATGGGACACTATAAAACTTTACTTAGACACAGTTTGTTAAAGCCAGCAGTCAATTGCAGAGTATTAAAAAATAAAAAAGGTTTCCCAACATATATGCCTTCTGCCTCTCAATCAGAGTAGGGTTGAGTCAAGTTCAAAGTTTCTTTTAACCTTTGCAAGGGTCTGTGGAAAATGTTGTGAAGCTGCCTAGCTTTTCCAATTCACGTTGGCAGAAAAATTGCGGCTTTTTGGACAATTTATTTGCATTTGTGTCAGACTAACACAATGGTTGTGCATAAGATATACTTTGCAAGACACTCTTAGAGGGTCATGTAGACCTGAGGAAGGTTTGCAGGCCACTGGTGCTGTACAAAACTCAACTCATCCTGACATATTTTGGTTCCTTGCCCATCTGGCTCGACATGTAGGATTAAGTTGCATGCAGTGACATAACTGGCGCTCTTTCACCACTATGTCATGGTCAACTGCTCAACAATTCTTTTTTGTAAGTCGTGAGGGGATGACACCATGAGTTACCCGCACCGGGTGACATCAACCCTAGTGACGCCACTGGGTAAGGCGGAGTAAAAAGGGGTGGAGAGCGGATAGTGTACTTATCCAGACATCTCTCTCTAACAATTTTAGGCTTTTTTAAAAACACATTATGCCTCAAATTACTATTAACCCACACTTCCACTCATATTTTTGACATACTGGTTTCATGCCTTCGTTAATATCTCATGTCTCATTTACCTCAGCCTGCTCTTCAGGAAAGGCAGCTTCCTGTACCAACAAAAAGGTGTTCAGGAGTGCCTTACTTTTGTCTTCATTACAAAATGTCAGCACTCTAGTTGCTCACTAGAACTCTGTGGTGACGCTGCAGTTAATTACAAGTGAGTTAACTAATCGACTGCTGCTGGAAGTGTGGTTGACTCTGTGTCAGAATGTTTTACTGAAACGGATAAGGAAGAGATCTTCGAAACCATAGAAACTATGACCTGTTTAGCTTTCTAGAGCACTATTCACAATTTCTATGACAAAAAGAACCTTACATTTTTCATTTACTGCAAAATTCAGTAGGAAATGCTTTCTCTTTTACAGCTTTTTTCCACCATGATTGTTTCAGGTGCGCAACACTTTGCCATGAATAGAGAAGGTTAGCACTTTAGTAGTTCACTAGAACAATGTGGAAAACTAAAGCAGAATACTTGAGAATCAAGTGACAGGTTGCTGCTGTTGGGAGTACATATTTTACCCAGAAGATCTGACTTTGTTCTTACATGGCTGAGGAAGATAGTGCAAACTTACATAACATGTGCTCACATTTTTTAGCCTGGAGCACCTTCAATACTCTGAGAAAATCATATTACTCTATGAAAAAATCAGATTACTAGGTGGGTTACCAGACAGGCTGCTGCTGGAGGTACATGTTTCAGTCTGCATATCAATGAGAACTCAGAGCAAGTGACCTCGTTTTAGCTTTCTAAATCACTAACCATAATGTATGTGGCAAAAGTAACAGTTCTCTCAATTTCTAAAAGAAATGCTTTAGGTTTTCCCACTTTTACTCCATTAAAGTGGCTTCAGGTGTGCAATACCTTTGTCATACATAATGATAGCGCTCTAGGTTTTCACTATTACACTGATGGACGCTACAGTAGAACACTGGAGAGTTGACAAGCTGCTGCTGGCGTTGAAAGTGCATGTTTCAGTTTTCATGTCAGAATGTCTTACTGACATGGATAAGAAAGATATTTGAGAACTCAAACAATAAGTCCTAATTTCATTTTCTAGAGCACTAACTAGAATTTCTAAGACAAAAAAAATTGTTAATTTCTAAAGGAAATTCTTTAATGTTTACAGTTTTGATCCCATCAAGATGGCTTCAGGTTTGTCACAGTTTTGTTGTGAATGCAGAATGTTAGTGCTCTAGTTGTTCATTAGAACACTGTGGGGAGATGAAGTACAATATTGGAGAATGTAGATTCTCCAAGGTTTAATGTCAGGAAAACCTGGATTTTATTAAAGAAGACACAGGGGTTAACAATATGCATTCATCTTTATTATTACTCTGTGAAGCAACCCAAAGTAAATATAGTGCTGGACCAAAAATGTCTTAACCATAACACCATAGCCCACTTAACCCCAGACACGTCAGCCATCTTCCTCTTTTTATCTGCTCCGGCATCTCCACCACAACATATCAACAATATCAAAAAACTCTGTATAATAATCCAGCTTCTCTCTCTATGTAGAAACACACAACTACCATATAAATACTCCTGCATTCGACCTATCTGCTGCTTTCAAAATTTCTTCCTAACATCCACCAATAAAAACCACATTACTCGCCAGAGCACCATGCACAGAATCTGCTCCAAAGACACTCATATCCACATCTCCTTCTTCCATTACCTCCCTCAGCCATCTCGCTATTGTGGTAGGTAGTACTCACAGGCCTAAATGGCCTAACATAAGATGTTAACAAATGTTCTACACCATCCGCTCAAAACTCCTGTATCCTGTTCTCATATTGCTTCAAAAACATCTCACAAAGCCCATATGTGGATGATCATCAAACTTGGGATAAAAAAAATCAAAGGCTGCATTGTTTTTAGGTCGAAGAATGACATCTTGGGTACATTCGGAGAGCTTCTTTGGGAATAAATTTCACCCATTGCTTTCCATTGGCTTTTTAATTCACATTTGCTTACTTCCTATTTGCTGGCTTTATTTGTTTTTGGCTGTCCAGTTTCAGTTCATTCCTTGCCTTGCACAAATCCTATTTACTGTATTCTTCCTCCAAAACTGAATTTCTGTAAACTGGCATTTAAATCTTGTTCTTACCTTATCCAATGTGCTGTGCATTCAAAGACAGAGGGCACATTTCAGACCCTGTCTTCCAGGGAGATCGGTGTTTACTTTTCTTTCTCTAGCTTGAAAGAGAGCTTATTTACTTTTTTTCTCTTACTTGAAAGTGAGAGGATTTATGTTACAATCATGTTGGCAAATTGGGGTGTGCTGTTTTTTTTTCTAACCCAAAACAAAATGTAAATGTCTGTAAATGAACTGTGCAGACATTTCAGAATATGGAAAGCACAAATTAAGTACATTTGTGGGTCATTCTGAAGTGTGGTGGAATCAAAGATTTTAATATGATCAAAACAGAATAATACACTAGATGACACGATTTCCACACATCATCGTTTGTGTGCGGTATACTTTTATTAGAAAATTATATGTCAGGGCAAATGTAATGGTCATTTCAATTGAAGATGTGTTGTCTGTAATGGCAGTGTGCTGACACGCCATGCTCACTCCACTTTACCCCACTCTACTCTGCACCACTCCACTCCATGACACTACACTCTAGTCTGCACCATTCCACACTGCATCACTGTACACAACTCTGCATCACTCCACTCTATGCCTCTCTACACTACTCTGCAACACTCCATGACACTACACTCTACTCTGCACTATGCCACTCCACACTGCGTCACTGCACTAGTCTGCACCACTCCACACTATGCCACTCAACTCCATACTGCGTCACTGCAATCTACTCTACACCACTTCACTTGAGGCCTCTCTACTTTACACCACTGCACTCTAAGCCACTCCACTGCACTCTACACCACTCAACTCTACGCTGCTGCTCTCTACTACGCCAGTGCCTTCTATGCCAATGCACTCTATATCACTTTGCATAACCAATACACACTAAGCCAATCTACTCTGCACCACTGCACTCTACATCCCTTCACTCTGCGCCACTTTACGCCATGCACTCTACACCACTGCACTCTACGACACTCTACTCTGCAACAATGCGCTCTCTGCCACTGAACTCTACCCCACTCTACTCTGCAAGTGATCCCCTCACTCAATGTAATAACTGCTCTAATATAGAGAACATTTCTCAATTATAACATAAAAAATAAGAAATGTCTGAAAAGGGTTTCTTTTGCTGATATATATTCTCTCTTCAGATCTCAGTAATCATCAGTGTACTTATGATATACAAAGTGCAAACAAGGCAGTGCTCAAATGAATGTTACAGCACATATAAGCAAATGCAAGACACTGTACAATCCAGGCTCATCCGATGATTTCTGATAATATAATATATATTAGCAATTATTGCACGTTCACAATCATAACAGAAAAGTGGGCCAGGAATAAGATGTCGTTATTTCGACCCAAGTTGAATAGAAGGGTCTCCTCAGGACATTGTCGTTTGGCTTAGGACAACCGAGTATGGAAAACATCTCATGAAATCACGCAATTCATAATCCATAGCACCATTAAATGATAGGTAAAGACAGGGGCTCAGTAGGTCCACCCTGTTCCCAATCTCAATAGGTATCTCTCGATGATTATGATAACCTATGGTGTAAAAATAAGAAGGGACAAGACCTTCCTACATCTGAGCAAAATCATTCATATCCACCGTCAAAAGTCAAGAAAAGTTCCAATAGTTGAATCGCAAATTGGCTGGAAGGAGACTCCTGAATGCCACGCCTCCCACAACCGCAGAGACAAAAAAGAAATTATCGACAAGATATATAATCATACGAATGCCTCTTTCTCTCAAGAATGCCACCACAGGATGTAACATCTTTGTGAAACACCAAGGTACTGACATTAGACCAAACAGTATGGAGGTAAACTAGCACAATTCTCCTGCCCCATGAACTGAAGGTATTTCAGTCTCAACCTTGCTATGAGAATATTAAAATATGCATCTTTCAAGTCTACCTTCACTAGCCAATCTCCTTCCTGGAGAATGTCTCTTAACAAATGAATTCCCTACATCTGTAGATGCTTGTACACCCCATAGACCAATTCAAGCCCCTTAAATATATCACTAGTGCCATAATAAAAATAAACACATCACCACCTCAGACACTCTTTCTATAGCACCTTTTATCAACAATACCTCCACTTCGGTTTGTGTCTGATCTTTCTTATCCAGAGTGAAAATATCTCCTAAAAAGGAATCTTAGTAATTTTCATCATGTAAATTCTATACATGTAACAGTCTGTAATGTGCAAGGATCTTGAGTCAAGTGGCTTCGCTTTTAACTAAAATACCACAGACAGTCCCTATCTTTTTGAAGGAAGAACCAGAATGTATCTTCATACTGATTCTGGTTTTTGTGATTCAAATGTTGCTCCCCACTTCAAAATTGTTGTGCGCTGCCACCTTTTCCTCTTTGTGGGGAAAACCCAGTGGCTATTTTAAATCCTTTGAAACAGATCCTCTTCCAGACATCTGATAATGGGACTTGTTAGACTGATGGCAGGAGAAACAGTCCTCGCTCCAGCTTTGTTACAAACTCTTTCCTCAAAAACTCCTCATAAGGAAGATTGTGCCTTATCTAAAGCAGTAAACATGGACACAAACTTTCCTACTCCCTTCACCATACCGTCTTCCAGGACTTATTCTCATCAGAATGGCCTTTTGTCTTTCACGGATCAAACCTGCATATGCATTCCAAAGGAAACCAATTGTGTGTTGACTCCAATCCCCAAAGAGATCTTTGGCCAAAGGACCGATCATGTCCAATAATCTGCCTCTGCATTGTTTTAATGTACGTTTAAAGATTTTCCTCAGATCACAAGCCAATTCAAAAAGAAAACTTATAAAATCTGCTTCAAAATCAGGAGTAGCACAAACCTGATCTACTCTCATAACATTTCTTGTATCTTTTTCCCATAAACTACACATCCATAGCTTAATAAAATGTGCTGTGTGGCTTAAGGGCCACCAATCAGCACAGCAAGGATTTCAGATCATGTTGGGATCTTTGTCAACCCCCTTCACCTCACTACAAGTATCTTTACCATCACTATCCAAATCCAAACAATCACCATTCTCAATAAAGATCCAAGATTTACTCATTGCCAATCTGATCAGAATCTTACCAAAACTCCTTTGTGACACTTCAGACACATTCATCTCTTGAGGTGCTTGGACCACCTATCTCTCTTGAGAATAAAACCTCTTCATCCCCACAGGAAACATGTTTCTGTTTCATCTTCCTCTTAGCTCTATTAATGTCTTTAATGTGTTCTTCATCTAGAGACCACTACTCCTCCAAATGAGATGGATTGCATACCCTTCTTTTCATATGCTTAAAGTCATCAACAACATCATTAATGGAGGCCTGGATCTCCTTGTGAATCATTTTACTCATTACGTCCTACTGAACTCCTTCACTGGAAAGCGAAGACAACTCCATCCTAATACAGAAATAAAACTGAACTCTCAAAATCGTACACCGAAAATTATTTATATTTTAGTGTAAATAATATTCCTAATATTAAACAAAGTAAAAAGAAATTTCAACCTGCATATGCTATTACAACAAGAAGGTTACCCCCTTAATCGCACCAAAGATCAATTATCTGTGCTAAGACAACACCAACTGCTCAGGTTGATTATGCACTTCCAACCACTGGCAAGAGTACAGATTTTACCAGGCAAACAAGTTGTAACCGACATATTCAACTTGAGCTCTCTCATGTGCCTAAATCATGTGCCTAAATTAGAAATGGTCAAAAACGAATTCTCAAACCAAAATGGCCATGGTGGCATAATATAGCCTTATTTATAGCCCACCCTAGCAGGCTATACCGGCTATTAAAGGTCGGAGCCGAAGGCGAGGGACTTTACCAAGGGACAGGACTTTAATAGCCGGTATAGCCCTACTACGAAGGGCTAGAAGGTTTCTCGAAGCTATCCCCTCAAGCTCCGAGAGGCCTTTGTAACACATTGGAATGTTGCTCTGCGGGCCTTTACCGGCCCGTAGAAGCAGGGAGCACTCCATTGTCTTCAATGGAGCTCCCAAAATTCCAATGTTCTAATATGTGAATGCGCATACCACACACAATATATTAGTCCTTCCTTTATTCCACTGAAGCCACCTAACACCATGTGGCTTGCAAGTAGAACAGGTATTGGTTACAAAAAATACAAATAACGAACACTCAATAACGCAAGCACTGTACTTTAAATGCTTGCCCTAAACAAACAGACATTAGCGTGCATGTATTGTAATCAAATATTACATTCCATAACAACGCCGCAGTTCCAATTAAATACTTTAAAAATTCAGCTACATTGATAAATAACTTGAAAATGAACACTCACAATCCCATAACCTGGGATAAATTATAAATATATATATATATATATATATATATATATATATATATATATATATGTTTATATAAACACACACACACACACATATATATATATTTAGCCAAGTTTTGCAGATTAAGCACCACACGCACTCAGAAGACGTACAGCTAGTTGCGTTTATTTCCAAAATGGAAATAAACGCAACTAGCTGTACGTCTTCTGAGTGCGTGTGGTGCTTAATCTGCAAAACTTGGCTAAATTGAAATTTCTCGGCGGCGGGGGTGCCGAGATTTACACGCCACCTGACTACGGGAACCAGATCCCAGCAACCTACCCCGGTTCTGAACTTATTATATATATATATATATATATATATATATATACACACACACACACACACACAATATAACCTAAGAAATGTACAAAAAACAAATCTCAATGTTATGAACTTAGAAAAATATGCCTAAAAAAGTAAAGGTGCTTAACTGAAACAAAGCAGCAATGAAGAGAAGGATGGCTGAGATTATATGGAATATAATGTTCTAATTCTGGAACTTTTGGTCTGACGCTATGTTTACTTTCAAGTTCTACAAGGAGTAGTAATAAAAGATTAATACTTTATTCCAGCCTTCAGTTTTGACATGAACATGAAATCAACTAACTGGCTGCTGTTTCTGTTGGTAACATATGTTTTACTCAAAATATCAGACATTGATCTCACATGGCTGAGGAGAACAGTGTGAACATATAAAACATGTGCTCTGATTTTAGTTTCTGAAACACTGTCAATAACCTCTATGAGAAAATTATGAAAGAAAAAACTGTTTTACTTGAAACATGATTCATCAGATCCTAGCAGGTGGTCAGCAATTTTCACAGGGTAAAATCACCTTAGAACACACTATAATTCCTATAATGAATATGGTACCATCAACAAATTATTTATATTGTGACTAAAATCTGTCTTCAACCTCTACATGTGCCCCTTTTTGAGATGTTCAAATACTGGCAGTCACTACATTTCATTTCAATGGGGACTATGTCCCTGAGTCCTATAATGGCTGTCATTATATCACCGGTGACGCACTCCAATACCATAATATCACGGGTGTCGAAAAAAACTGTGAAATTGAAATAATGTGATGTTCTACAGCATGGACATCATTTGGGGGTCGCAGCTGTGACCACTGGTACTGCCTTTGCGCCCCCTGACCTCAGAGGGGGCAAAACCAGGGCCAGGAGCACAGGGGCAGCTCGTCACCATAGACGTCGGTTGGGGCTCTACTTGCTTTGTTTTCTCTCAAATTGTTATAGCACTAATAGTGAATAATTAAATATTATTCACTATTAGTGGAATAACAAATGGAGTACAATTAGCTGGAGTATGATATTCCCTGTCAGTTGAGGTAAGAAAAAAAGAAAGGCTTTGAAATAAATGTTGTGTGAGAGCTTCCAGGTGAGTAAGAAAGTATGTGTAAGTGTGAATAGGTGAATGAAATTCAAGGGGGCTGCAATCCATAACTGAAAGGAAATGCCAGGGCACAGTAAATTATAGGACGTGGAAAACTTAAGACTGACTAAAGAAGCTGAAATGTTAGGTTAACTAAATGTGTATAATATTGCTGTATCACAAATGACAGAAGAACCTCAAATTTTAAATATAACAGCAGCAAGAAACACAAAAGACTTTTGACAGAAGTCGTCCTTTGTTCAAGTCAATGTTCCCATAAATATTTTCAGGTAAACAGTTCAAAGGCTGTGCACAGTCATCAGGGGGTCTTGTTTAATTTATCTTATTCAGTCAGATGTGCCTTTAGCCTTGTCACACACTGGAAACAGAAGAACACACTAGGGTAGAAATTTCAAAAATAAAAATAAAACCATATAATGAGGTAAATATGGTGTCCAGAGGAAAATATGCAAAAACCAGGGTGCCCATGTTAGAATATCAAACGCTGTCGACAGTGTGGAAAGCACAGAAACACTCAGCAGATTCAGAGTTCAGTCTCAGTACACATACATTTATTATTTTGTGGGAACTGTTCCTAGGCCTAAAAGTTACTGGACAAATATTTAGCAATGCTTTCTTGGCGTGCATACGTATCCTGTGAGTAACTCCGGTGTTTTTTGGGGGTGCTCCAGATTTATTAGAGAAAACTGCCACACATTTTGACAATTTGTAATTACGGAACTAGGGGAAACATCCTGTCACTTTAACTCAGACTGCCAGAGAGTTATAAAAAAGGTTGTCAACAGAGATCCTGCAGAACAGACGCATGGAGTGATCTTTTGCAGTCCTCAATTGTGCTCTATTTGTAAAGTAACAGGCCCAGTAAAGCTGCAAAGCCGTTTATGATAAGGCTTTATTAACACTAGTGATTGTTAACTTTACTAGATATTCAGGACAGAGGTTTCTTAAGCGTGCACTGCTTTACATCATTTGTACAGAGCTTGAAGAACGTTCTAAAAAGATCAGCCACCAGATATGAAAGGGCGGGTGCGGCTTTACCTCTCACACCCGTGTTCTTTTCAAAAGCAGCGAGGTTGTCGCTGATGTACTAGGCCTGAGAGCAGTCTTGTGGCGAACACGGGCATTCACAAGGGTAAAATCCAGTTCCAGAGTCCAAGAATCAGAAAGGGTGGGATTTCGTGCTCACAAATGAAATTTACCCACTTGGAAATTCCATCAAAAAAATTGAGTTTCCAGTTAGAAAATCTGCACCTGGGGTTGGAGTTGTGGGCTTTATAGTGGGCCTTTCCGTAAAAGTTGGGAGGCACCCACAGTAACATTTTTTTCCAGGTGGATTCCCACTTTGGACAGGGAACACAGAAATGTACTCAAGGCGAGAAAACGAGCTCTCAAGAAGGTCGGAATGGAAGAAATCATCCACATCAGTGGCGGCTCCTCCACTAATGCAGAGGAGCATCGCCCCACTATCAGGAGCAGAAAACAAAGGAAAAAATAAAATGATAATACCGGGATGTTATTATAATTGTACTTTTTCCTCATGATGCAGCACTGCGTGAGGGGGGTGGGCGGGTGGAGCTGCAGGGGAGGAGTAGTAGAACACTCCTGTGCGCAGTGACCGTATAGTCAGCACTCTCGGGCCGCCCAAAACAGTCATGCGCACTTTCCCCCTTCTCAGCATTGTGATTGGCTTAGGGGTGGAAGCCTGGCTGCCTGCTTCCTGTTCTGATCTGGAGTTGGACACAGGTGAGCAGGAGAGAAGATGCAGGACCCAGTGGTGGCAAGGCAAGTTTTATTTTATGTTTTCTTTAAAGCAGCCTGCGCAAATCCCAACCCCCCCCCCCCCCCGTGAACTCTGCCTGCCGCCCCTGACCACAATATGCAGTGAGGCTGCGGTTTTCAAGAGGAAAGTCACCCCACTGTTTAGCAGCATATTTTCCAGGGAGATTCACATTTCTGGGAACCTGCAAAATTGGCAGCTAATCAAGACTCTTGGAATTCTTTGAGAATTCCTGAAAACTTCACAAAAAGTAGACATAAGCTCACATTAATGAAACGTATGCCTTTTTAGTAGGTAATTTTGTGAATTTGAGCCACGTGGGCCACTAGGTTCTTCGGCTACAGGCGGAGAAGCTGGGAATCCCACACCTTCTTCACAGCTAGGTACCAGAAGCAACACAGTAACATCAAACTTTACATGAAGGGGATTTTGGAGCCTTGTGCTTTCCAATTTCAAAATGTGCCACCTGAACAATAAAAGGTGAGCACCTCAGTTTAGGTCCATATTTTCAAGAGCATCAGTAAAGCTCGGTGAAGATTGGCATCTAACACGCTGGCACTGTGTGCCATACGCATAAAGACAGAAATGCCAAAACAAGGATCACCGCAACCTCAGCTGAAGGTCCAGTTACTTACATGATGGCCACTGCTCCCTAGAAGTCAGTGTCAAACTGGCAAAAACACGAACCATTTCACTATGGTATAATGACAAGTAAACACTAAGTGAATGACTTGGAGAAAGGCAAGACGACAATTCGGAGTAGGTGAATGCATAGGCATCAGTGTAACAGAAAAACAAGAAGTTCAAACATACTATTTGAGAAAGATCATTTGATCTGTGACAAATCCTAGAAAGATATTTTTTCGAAACTAAAACAATGACCTACTGTTTCAGGTCTTGATTGACATCTTAACCACAAATTAACCAATCATTTGAAAAGAAGCATTTTACAATGCCAAGTGTACAGATGTAAGTCCACACCTACAGGAAGCGGACTGGAGTGAGTCGAGTGTGTGTGCGCGTGCACAGGCATATGCAAGGAGCTAGGAGACATCAGCTTTTGCAGTGCCCTGCGGAGCACAAGGCGTGCCATGTGTCTAAAGGCCGTGGAGGAAGCAGATGTAGCTTCTACAGGAAGGAAAGATTGTGCTAGAGGTGTTAGTGTGGCTGATTACAGAATAACTTAGTGGTGTCTGCCCCTGTATGGAGATTCACATTTTCTAGATGTTAGGTGGTCTCTAGCCAGTGAGCTTGGCGGGCGCTACTCCCAGGGCAGCCTTATGTGGATTCTACCCTGCCAAGCCCACAATGGATAGCAGGGGGCAGCCTTCATCCTTTGTCTGAAAGACATACCAGATAAGACAGTCCACCTGAGAGGGCGGGACAGGGGGATTGGTGAGGCACTATGCCCTTGCTGCACTACCAGCAGGAAACTCTTCAAGGCTTCCAAAGTCCGCAGCCATTCCCAAAAAGCACAGCTAGAGACAGGGAAAGAAGAAGAGTTGTTGGACTTTGTACCAAAGATTTGTTGACAAGCCAGCAATTAGTGGAAACTTAGCAAGTAACCACTAAGGGCTAAACAACCTGTGAGTGTATCTATAGTCCCAGGTGGAAGGGGGTTGGGACCCATTTAATGACTTTGACCTACAGTCACTGCAACTAGCCCTAAACCTTCCTAAAAAGGGACTTCAGGCATAATCCGATATACAAATGGACCAAAAATACAGGGGGAAATAACCTCACACCTGCTCAAATGATGCAGTTGCTGCATTCTCAGAGTATGTATAGGGCACTTATGGGTTGACTCAATCATCAAGGATTGAATTTCTCTTCCCCTTGATGGAAGGGCAGAAGGACAGTTACCTCAAAAATTTGAATGTGAGATTTTAGGACCTGAGAGAGCAAGGTGCGTCATTAAAGTTTGAGAGTTCACATACTATGCAAATATTGTAGGAGTTGTAGAGGAAAGAACAGTGTACGAGAGTGCACCTTCTTCAATAACACCCAGTGCCAACAAAATTGGTTCTAGGAACTTCGGAGGATTGTAGACGCTGGTTTGAGTACTTGTGAAAGGCGTTGAGTTGAGAGAACTAGAGCATGAAAACTCAAAGCAAGTTTCTCGAACCAGGCTCCTTGGTACACCATGGCAGCACCTTTTTTTCACCCTGATTGCAGATCTTGATGTATCCCATTAGGCGTCCAACCATACTCTATTAAGACTGCTAATCCATGCGGTTTCTCCTTCCAGATGTATTGTAACAGGAGTGTATGGTTTACTGTTGTTACTTATTTTCCTTCTTTAAAAGGAAAATAAGTTAATTAAAGGAAAAAAGAGCGCAGCCAGCCTCTCATGCTGACACGAAGAACATTTGGATACCATGCTTTTATACCCGGCTCAGCCTTTCGGCAGGAGCTACAGAGTAAGGCCATAGGGAAGGTGATTGTTCTGACAATGTGACTACGACAGCATGTTATGCTGACACAGGTTCAGTTCAGATAGCAAATGTTCATATCATATTTCTCTTTAGCAACAATGTACTCGTAATGTGAACAAACATATCTGCCAATGGCATAGAGTTTGTAACACAGAGGTGACCCCGTTTTTGTACACTTTCTGTTTCTAATAAAAGGGTAACAACATGCCCCCCATATTAGGGTCCAATTAACCTGGTATCCACCTGGATCATCGACAACCATCTACTTTGTTGCCAGGAGATGGGAGTCTGATTTTTCCTACATCTAGCACAAGTACATGCAACAATTATTCTCAATATCACACGACTCTCCATTTTGAAACCAACACTAGCCACTGAACATATTGCCTCCATGTTGATTGATTTGGGACTTACTCTTGTATTGAAATAATGACATACTGCCCACCATGGTTTGTCCAAGTCGATTCCTTATAATGGGCCAATAACAGCAAGTTCCAGATAGTTTCAGATTATGAATTCCACCCAAAACTAGCAAGATGAATTTCCACCTTTATTGAAATAGAAAGGAGTATACCAATGAAGTTTTCAAAAGCAGTTTTGACCAAAGTCACAATTATATGTAGGAACAATATAACGTAACATGACTTCACAGCATCTCAGAAGCCTGGTAATCCGATCTGGAAACTTACCAACTTCGCAGTCTGAGGTGCAGAGGAAAGAACCTGGGGTGGTCCCACTTTGTTAAAGTTAGGCTTGAGCTGTGACTTCTGTGGTCAACCTCAAGGTAAAACATCAGATCCTGTCAACAGCAGCTGTTTCTCAACCAAGTTACTCTTCAGCAGCAATTCTCAAATTTCTCAAACTGACACACAAACACCCTTTTCTAATAACACACCCAAACATAACACCCTGCTCTTTGATATTGCATATCCTCCATCCAATGTGTCCGTACATAGCATACAATGCTCAAATTAATGTAACCCCCATTACATAACTACACAAAGGTGGCTGCTCTTAAAAGTGGGATTTCCATCATCTGATCCTTCTTATTAAGTGGTCATGGCCAAGAGTCAATCCTTAGTTGTTAACATATAATTCATTGGCCCTACGCAAGTGCAAGCTGAGCACATGTTCTATGCATGGACAGTGAAAATTTATAGTGAACGTAAATCGGTTGACCGCAAGGCTCCTCAGGCTGACTGCATGATAAGGACGTATCGTCATTGGTTGCAATGTGCAAACAGAAGAGCTGCCAAGTGAGTTTAGAGATATAGAAGATAAATAGAATAAAAGTCTCTCAACCCTATTGCTTAAAAATTGTAATTATGGGTTGAGTGTCTCATGGAAGAATCTACAAAGAATCAACTGTGAATTAGCAGTTTCATCAACTGTAATACCACACACGTAATTTATGTTTTGGGATGTGGTTGTAATATCATTTATGTGGGAAGTACCATTCGCCAACTAAAAATAAGAATCCAAGAGCATCGAAGGGCAATTATCGGCAAAGACAAACGCTATCCGGTAAGCTCACACTACGATGAGAAACACCCACATGATACCTCCTTTTGGTTCCACGGCATTGATTATATACCGCAGGATAAAAGGGGGGGCGATCGAGAACTAGCTGTAAGGCAGAGGGAAGCAAAGTGGATTTGTCGCTTACGGGCGACACAAATGGGGCATAACACGGACAACGAGCTTCATCACTTTTTGATTTGAGATATAGAGTAATGCCAATACCATTTGCACTATTGACCCTGCTTAACCGATGCTATGGATCCTGAGATTTGATTGTGTAAACCAGTTTGTAGGCCTGTGCCAGGTGCAAGGGATGAATAGAGGATGTAATAACTGTATAGATTGGAACATATTGCATTATGATGTAAGAAACAAACTGTCATAATGGATTTCCCCTGTTCTGACCTTGCACAATATGTATGTTTGTATAACGTATATATAATATTGCTCTTTCTAATATTGTGGTTTTACTGCCCTATACATTGTAAGTATCCTTTGATATATTGGACGGTTGCTATACGTTCTCCCTTGGGTTGGGAATACATCAGCTACATTGCAGATTTGTTAATGGGGGCTGCTGCTCCTTTTAGGGCATGCCCGTTTTTCTTGGTCTTGGACATACTGTAAATATTATTTCACTGTCACCTTTTATTCGCACTTTGTTTGGATTATAACACCTTGGGGGCGCACGAACACTTCTGTAGCACTCAATCTGGTGTACTGAATGAGTATTTCACATATGTGATATGCACAGTTTAAACCACTCTAAGATGGCCGCTAGGGCCGACGGGGATTGCGCTCCGTCTGTTTGCTCCCTATGGAATCAAAGTATACCCTGATGTTAGGTTGGGGCCAGATCGTGCCCCCCTTCCCCTTCAGTAGTCGTAATTGATTTAACTGAACTTTACTATATGGCTACGCTATTCCAAAAAGAAAATACCGTTATTGAAACAATATTTTTTACGATATACACTATTATTCAGATCTTAAATTGACTTCTCGTAATACCAGTTCAGGCTATAAACGTTTTTTCAATTCGACGGTTTTAATAAACAAACTCCGGAAAAACACAGTTTTTTGCACCACTTAATAATGGCCACCTCGATGGCCACGGCACTCCGTGCAACAAAATGGGATGGTCTAACCATCACGTGACCAATTGATGGGAATGGCATACTTTTCCTCAAATATGGCGCACACCGGCTTTACCCCGCTGCCATTATTCCATGAGGAGGAGCAGTGGAGTACGAGTACCATATTAGAGGTACGTGATACGATCTGTGGTGTTCGTCTGCCACGGGGGGCTGTTCATTTGCTGGCTGCAATTTGTGGCAACTTGTGTGTTTCTGGCTCTTTATAGGTACTTTCCGCAACAACGCGAAGAGTAGGCATCACTTGAGCCTGTTACCCCCTGGAGGACGCCCCCTGCGAAGTTCCACTAAGGCATCACACGTAAGCGGGTGGATGTTTTAATTTAATTTTATACGAGCGGGGGTCTTGCATGCAGGCATGTGACCTAAGACGAGGGAGGGGGGTAATGTAGAATTCGCTATATCAATGTCACTAATAAGTAGAGGCATTAACACGTTTCCCTCCACAACCGGCGGTTGAATGGTTGCCGTCCTATTAGAAATGTAGGTCATATCAACCGGCCACGCATTAGATGCCATGTTTATCTTAAAATCGAAGCCTATATTTGATGACTCTCCATGTTCCGACTTTTGCTCTTGACGACTGAGTCGATTCTTTGGCCACTATGTGCGGCATTTTACCTTAAACACACTTTTCTCGTCTATTATTCTTAGGCGTCAAGGAACTACAGACACCCTGTCCGTTAAAACCTGCAACTCGGGGGAAATGCATTTTTATCTTAATTGGACCTGAGTGACAGATCTCCCCCAGGTACTATTTGGTCTCTCTGTCGCAAATTAGACTGTTATGGACCATGTATTTTGGGTTGGGGAATGCCTGTACTTATTTTTTGGTTAAAATATCGGTGTCCATTTCAAACAGAACGTTATGAACAGTATGCATATTGGGATAACATTTTACCCTAACATAAAATTTACGACCTCGATTTTGTCTGAGATTTAAAATGGACTACTTGCCCCAATATGGGGAATCATGGGACTCAATAATTATATTTTAATACTATATCTTTAAAATTTAGGAAAATACTGGGATCTACTGTGATCGAGCTCAGATAACCGCGTCGATAGAGCTACCTTCTTTGATACTATTTCATTATCCTGATTGTTCAGTTTATGGTGAGTCATGAAATAATTCATGCAGTTACTTTCATGTGATACCCTAAGACTTTCTGGGCAATTAGGGTTGTGGATATTTTCTCACCTTAAAATGGTTTTTTATTGGTTTTATTTTCATGTGTGGTTTATATTGGTGAAATCTTGGACTATGGTCCTCTTGACCACACACTATCTCCTTGGACACGTTAAACTTTATGCATGTTAAACTTACACAACCTTTACCAGGCATCTATCTCTCCAATAGCCTGGCGTCCCTTTTCACCAATTTCGGTGGGTGTATGTTTGCAAATGCACTGGTGAGGGAGCATTTGCATCCATAAAGGGGAAAACTAACCCTGTCATATGGCAGATATTTATTCTGTCCAATATGTTTGGATCTATGGTTTGCTCGTTTTTTAAATTTTGAGATTCTCTTTGTAAAGATTATATTTTTCTATTTACTAGCTTGGATATGTCTCTTTTTGCAAGCTATTTTAGACTTAAGATAATTTAAATACTTATATATGTAAATGTCTCTTTTCAGCCCTGACGAAATCCCCTAGGCACATTGTGGGGATGAAACGCGTTGGCTGTGCCGTTTTATGCAAATGAAAATAAAGAATATATTTAAGAAAAACGACAGAGGATCTACGTATTTTATGGACTCTTCGAGCTATTAATCTTATTGAGTGCGCCTCTCTACTCTTTTTTCTAAAGAATCAACTGTGGTTAACACGCACAGAGGAGACAAATCAGTAACCATTGAATATGGTCTTCAATTGCCATTGATGGGGGTTCTGATGACCTCATCACCATGAGGCAAATGCTGAGTGGTAGGTGAATGCTAACATTATGATTTAAGCCAGATCCAGGCAGGTTTATGAACCCAAACAGACAGGGAACTTATTCATTAAAAAGCTGTATTAATAAATAAATGGTCCTCCTAGGAGTGTCCATTTGAGTAAACTCACTCCCTTAACAATAAAGGGAGAGACTACACTCCTACACCTTGACTTGGGTTCAGGGAATGATTACCTGGAACATATTGGAATACATTAAATAAAAACAAACCTCAGAGATATGGCTAGGTGAAAAGAAGAAATAAACCTCTCTTTGAACACAGATGTCAAACAGTCTCCCGGTTAAACTAGACCAACCAACACAACACAATATACTAGTGTCTGGTAGAAATAGCCCAAATTTAGTCAAAGTGCAGCTATTAGGAAGGGGCAGTTAAAACTGTCTAAAACAGCTAAAAAGGGACATTTGCTAGAGAGAAAAATAGACACAAATAGAAAACAGCACTTGAACCATTATGAGACTAAGGAAGAAAAAAAGGCAGCTTTTAGCACAACTTCCGAGACAATGAACAACGGGTATGTCAGAACAGCGCCTAGAGACCGACCTCTCTCAAAGCCTGATTAGAAATGAGTCCAACTTTCCACATAGAGAACCAAGCTCAAATCTACCATGGTCAACCAATCTCTAAAATAATAAGAAAAAAACACGGATAAGCAATTATTCTGCTCGATCAAACATTGATATGGGGACTTGCATACTCAGCAGCCACTCAGCAAGCAGTGACGGCGAACATTCTTCAGCCAAACCACGTATGACATCATCATGTCCTTTGGCGATTTGATCAACTACCTACAGAATTGCAAAAACACTTTCACTACTACACGAACACAACACTCCAATTCCAATCTAATAAGATGTTATTCAGATATTATATATAAAAATCTATATAATATTACAGTCAACATTAAATGAGAATAATAACGTATACAATGCAGTCACAATGATAATGTGCAAAAAGTGCTTTGAAAACCCATTCAGAAGTATACAAAAGCACTTCTGCTTTAGCACAGTTCAGATATAATCACTTACTTCCAAAGGTAATCGTTTAACAAGGACTGGCAAATCCAACAGGCCTTGCATTGACTGTCAGTTTTTTGGCTTTGTCAAAGCTTGTTTAGTTTTGTCATGGCTTTTGTAAACGTTATTGTTGGGGAGACACCATGCCTTCACCGATATAAAAAAAAGGCTAAAAGCAAAAAAGATTTTAATTACAAAAAGCATATTTTGCCATAGGCATCCCTATCACCAAAGGAAGCTGCTTTGGGTGCGGATGTGACCATTGTAAAATTACAAAAAGCCATCACTCTCAGTGAATATAGCCAATGGCAAAAGTGGACAGATCTATTGCCCCATGCGGCAGCCAGTGTAAGAAATACATGTACACAACAAACCAATAGATGAAGGATGACTGAAAGCCCCTGAAATTTAGAAATTATATATACACTTTTAGTCAAATCAAAAGGTGTTGACCAGAGTCAGACCTCAACATAATAAATTAAGAGGCAGTGGTTGTTCACAAGTTAAATATTGGTTGAAGTTTAGGCCACCTACAGGTCAAAATGTTAATGGAAGGCCCCCCAGTCTTAACTTCTGGCAGAGAAAATGAAGTTGAGCTGGAGCTGCCAAGACTAAAAAGTTCTCCATAATGGTAAAAGATGGATGAGGCAAAAAGTGCTGCCAATACAAGTAGCCATCATATTGTTTAAGCCTCTTTTTTAAATAAACCATATTTTAGTCGTTTTACTAAAAACCAGTGTAACACAGGAAACCAAGTAAATACCCTGTAATAGACTTGAGTAATGTCTATAAGTATTTCTGCAGAGAGAGTCTACATTTTAATTGCAGTGGAGGCCAAAATAATATTTAACAGCAAACAGCTCTCAAAAGCTGTTATGAACACGGTTGTGTGCCCTTTCGGCAACACTCTCCGGGTCAGGCTACAAACCCAAAGTCACTAAAGTATTGCGAATGTGTTAACACTCAGGCAGGAGGGAACCCCGCCCTCCCAATTTGTGTCTCGAACATCACAAAGCCCATCTTGACCTCCGCAGGCAGCTGGGCTTGATAAGAGGCATGTCCGGCACAGCGTACGTGTGAGCCGCACATTTCATAAAACAACTGATGACAGGTTCTTTCGTGAAGTGGCCAATAGAGAAAGAAGGCTGTGGTAGGTTAAAAAGGCTCCTCGGTTCCAATACATTTTAAATGTTTACAGATTAAAAACCTCCGGAGAACTCTGCATCGTAGACTGCACTTTTTTCCGCCTTCAACTGAATTTTTAAGGGCGTCTAGCTAAATTTCAAAGCAAACATATTTTGTGCACACTAAGCAATGAAACATAATTACTTTGTATAGCTCCGGCGTGCTGAACTATACAAATGTTTCACATGAACTGGAAAAAATTACTATATTATACGTTTTTATCTCACCAACACCTGTGAGTTCATTTTTCCTATTTTTATATACATATACATGCACACCAACCAAAAGTAAAGCTTTTCTGCAAAGACCCTCCCTCCAGTATCAAATTTAGTTGAGTTCAGGCCTATTTCAAGTATATATATATTTTTAATTTCCAACTAGAAATCTACGACCAGGAGCCATTTTAAATGCATAATGTGATGACTGGTCCCAGCTGCAACACCTGTAACCTGACTATCAGTTCAGTACACTAAATATAAAACATTTAAAAGTAAGGGCTGACCAAAATTATATTTGTAATAAAAATGTTATACGCGTTCTGTTCAAAATGAAATGGTTCCTTCCTCAACTATAACATAGCTATATTTGAAAACGGGTAAAAATCAGCTCGGGATCTGCCTTGTTGATTTATTGGCTTTGTTGTTGCTTTTTGTTGATGCTGTTCATGAGGACCTATGCACACATACATCATGACACTTGTGCGCATCAGAAGGATGTAAGTGCCAATCACAGATGGAGGACACCACTTGGATCTCTCTCTATATATATTCAATATTATACAGAGTCTTATGTTTACATTTCCCTTTTTTGCGAATTTGCACACAAATTAAAATCCCCAAAATTATGCAATTGAATGTGGTTGGTGCTAAAAGCTATGGTTTTTATTCGAAAAACTTTAAAACTCACTACGAGTTTTTTTAATGCTTTTACCTTAATTTATGCTTATTTATATGTATTATAGAAATGTTGGTAATATTTATTTATGAACATCTATTGTATATAGCATAATTGTAGAATGATTAAGATTTGACTGTCTACAACCAGGAAATTACTGAGTATGTTTTTCATTTCTATGACGTGGTAACTTTTGCTCTTGCACTGTCACTTTAAATATGGGAGGCACTCCACATGCGCGTCATGTGATCAAGGGCACTGTGTTGCCCGAAACGCGTCATGGCTGTGGTGCAGGGCGTTATTGCTAAATAAAATAGCATTGCACCAAATCTGGGTCTGCGTCCGTTGTTTGGAGTGAAACAGTGTCACGAAACGGAGTAAGCAGCAGATTGTGCCGAGCCTGCTTCCTCCGCATTCGCAGACCCCTCCTTCGTCTTTTTGGGCCAGTCGGCAAGAAGCAACTTCCTGGTTTGTTCCAGGTGTGTCTTGGAAAGCTCCGAGAAAGGAGAAGCCGCGGTAGCCCCCAGGCGAGGCAACAGCCCTACGTGTGGATCTAACGACGATAACGCGTATCGGAGGATACGTGTAACGCCGGAGTATCAACAAAGTTAGGGAAACGCCGAATGTCTAGTGAAGGAGAGTGTGCTATTTAAGCCTGATTATTGAACAAAGTACTTAATAGTTTAAATTCTTAAAAGAACTTGCCCACATATTGCACCATGTCAGCCAACACGCTGAGGAGTCGTGAGGCAGCGGCTACGGATATGTTTAATGACTCTCCCAGTGGTATCGACCTCGACTTTGGCTCCTATAGCTAACCAAACCGCCAAAGAGCTGTTAAAAAAAATTGGAGAAGCTTAGCCGAATGGAACAATCAAAATGGTTGGAGCACAAGTCACTTACGCGCTATCTGGAGGTGGGAAGAGTCCCGAGGGGATTAAGAATAATGCTAGCCCCTAGCTACGAAAATCCGGACCCCCGAATGCTATCTGAGTGGGTTGAGACAAATTTAGAATCCTCACGGCGTTTGCTAGAAATTTTGGTTAAATACGCTGAAAGCGACCGATTGACTCTGCAACAGAATATTGAAAAAACTAATGATGAAATTGCTAAATTGGAACAAACAGAGGTAATACAAAGATATAGAAATGATAGGTTTGTCAGATTACAAATGGAAGAGGAAATAATAAAAAAGAGAAAGACCAAGTTTCACTGAGACAAATGCGATTATGAACAGGGGCGTGTGTTCACATTCCCTAAAAAGTTTGATAATGTTAAAACAATTAGCACTGCAAGCGGGATAAGAGAGCAACAACTGAATACTAGTGGAAATCCAGCCATGCAGTCCTCTGCATCCGACCTTAGCTCTGCTATTGACAGTGAGCCAGAATTGGACCAAGCAAGAGCATCAAAAGCAATGGGGTTTCCAAAAAGATCCCTGGCGCAGGAGGTCGATTGCCTGCGCCAGGACAGGCGACAAACCCTCAGGTCCAATGTAAGAAATGCGGATGTAGCAAGAGCAGGAATCAAAAACGGAGAGCAAGATGCAGATGCAGTAAAGCCAAACAAAAAGAAAAATGTGAACAAAAGGTGGCAGGGAAAGCATTAACGAAAGATGCAAACTCTAGTACAATAATCAACCTGACAAATATGGAACTTAGCATGGAGGAAACAAAAACCTTGTCTCTTGGTTTATCATACAGCCCACAAGCGAATTTTGACTATGCCAACACCAGGATTGATGTGTATAAATGTGTACGTAAACTGAAGCTGCGCAAATATCACACATTGCGAGGGGCAAACACAGGAACTCAAGTGACAGTATATGGATTGCCTGTAGTCAATCTCGGGGAATTATCAACACAAGAAAATAAGTTATTGAATGGTTTGGAGGAATTGCATGTAGAAAGCGATACAACCACACAAGGATCTCAACCTATGGAAGTGGGAGCAAGAAAAAAAGTGCACACTCCATTCATTCCCAAATCGACATTTTGCCCCCTAATGCTGAGAGACAAACTTGGATTTGTTTAGTGAAAAAGTTACAAAGGAACTAAAATCACTTTATTATAAAACAACGCACTCAGCAAGAAAATTTAACCAACAAAACAATGAATATCATAAATTGGTGAAGAAGTTACAAGCGCAACAAAAGACTATAATTCCCCAATCTGATAAAGGGGGCAATATCGTGTTGTGGCCGCATGCCATGTACATGAAAGAAGCACTGGGCCAATTGAATAATAGAGATTGCTACAGACGCAGCAGTCAACTACAAGTCAATACAGAGCGCAATGAGTTCTATAGAAAACTTAAAAGAATTTCACCGCCAAATTCCACATCAAACGTATTGAAAGTCACGTGATTAGACATAAATACATGCATATACATTAGCTCTTCATTACAAGTGCCCTCAATATAACACAGCACTACTAATTCATTATGGGGCCCTGGATGGGCATAAATAGTGGCCCTACATCATCCCTCGTATATCATATAGCACATGATAGCTGAAACACACGTAATCTATTAGTGCATAATAGTTCTGCTCGCTAGATTGAGCCCCGTATGGGTAATCGAATCAAACCAATATGACACTGTCACACTCTGTTTACAAGCCAAGTTCATCATGCCCCTAACCCTTCCTATACTTCCCTATTTAAACAACCAATCATATTTACATATTTACAAGTGTACCCCTAGTTCCTCCCCCATGTTCAATCCTGTTGGGACTTTTGTGGCCATGTCAATGATGTAGCGGGACTCTAGTCTTCTAAGATGCTTCTCTATGTCCCTTCTTCTAGAGTCACGAACCACGTGGTCCAAACAAAAGTATTTCACTAACTTCCGGTTGCTGTTATGATGTAACTGGAAGTGTCCGGCAACCGGATAGTTGCTGTCATTGTTCTGAATTGCTCTCTGGTGTTCTAGTATTCGAATCTTAGCTGCATGTATGGTACTGCCCACGTACCTAAGACCGCATGGGCAGATCAGACAATACACCACAAAGGTTGTGTTACAATTCATTAATTTAGAGATACATACAGGATCCCTACATCCTGGAATCATATTGGATGTTACCTTACTGCTGTCAGCACAAGCCTTGCATTTTTCACAGGGGTAGAAACCTGCTATGCCTAGAATACCTCTTTGAATTGGTGGCTGTTGACTTCTAACCAAATGATCTTTTAGGGATCGTGTTTTCCTGAATGTGAGAGATGGGTGTGATGGAATATCACGGCCAATGATTACATCTGATTTAAGTATACTCCAGTTAGACTGTATGATTTTTCTGACATTATTCGCTGCACTGGAGTAATTGGTAAACAGCTGAAATTTTGTGTGTTCCCTACTGCCTTCTTTTTTGGCACATCCTTCAATATATCTGTTCTATTCTTCATCTCTGCTTTATTCCACGCCTCCCTGGGGATTTTCTTTTGATAACATCACGCTAGGAACCTTTCTAGACTTCCTACAGCCGCTTGTTGGTAATCCTCCGGTCTAGTACTGTTGCGTTTTGGTAATCCTCCGGTCTAGTACTGTTGCGTTTTATGCGCAATAGTTCCCTGTAGGGTATGCCACCTATTGAAGAAATAATCGTCATCCCGGTGGATTCTTCACATACTAGTGAACCTTCGGCAGATGATAGAAGGTAGGTAATCTAGGATGGGATACTTGTAGAAAGTTATATTCTTCGGTTGAAAGCATGCATTTGGTCCACCATTTCAGAATCAATTGTTCGTACTGTACAATGCTTTCCATATATTCACCAGCAGTTATAGGTGAATAATTCTCACGATTGTTCAACTGGGATAGAGCCTCTTTACAATAGTTCCTTCGTGTTTGCAGTATATATACATCCTGTTTACAATATACAGAGGCTGTCAGCAAATTGCCGCAGCCGAGCGCTCCAAAAATAACAAATGTTAACTTTTTTGGATGAGCAACGTGGAAGTTGGTGGGTTCTGGGTCAGTAAAGGAGACTAGGTCAGAGGAGGCGGCAAGGGAACAATGGAGGCCTGAAAAGGCAGGTAGAAAGGCAGCAAATACCAGCTGCCAGGCCCACCCAAAAAACTAAAAAAGTTAAAGTATAATGAAATGACCATGAATCATTTGGAAACAGAGAAACAGGATGGAATTGGGGGGGGGGAGGCGGGGGGGGGAGTGAAGGGAAAGAACCTCTCCACGGGCATGTATTTGATATTTAAGAGGAAAAGTAGCAAAAGTGATAGAACAAGAAAACGTGCACTCTCGTAGCACTTAAGAAAAAAGTAGTTATACAGCAGGTAAGCAGTAAAAAGATATGTCAGTCAACCGAGAGCATGGTAACAAGGCCATGTTCAAGGGGTGGGACATTTACAAGGGGAAGATGGCACATGAAGATACGCCATCAAATAAGAAGTAGATTATAAGAATGACAATCAAGACAACCAGTGAGCATGCTCCAAGGCCAAAGTAAGTTGGATATGGTCCGCAAGAGTAGCAACTATCGGGTAGACAAACATTAAACCAAAATTCCAGGTGTGTACAGAGCTATACAAAACTGCTGAAGAAGAAGCCTGGGCCCAAGCTAAATTAAGTTCCTTGCCCCCGCGCGAGTGCAAATTCTGTCTTCTCACAAATTATTTCAACATCTCCCCCATATCGTGCATTAGATAACATTTTTGAAAATAGACATTTTTGAAGGCACAGTCGTTTTGTTAAGTACATTCCAAAAGTTTGTATTAACAAGCGAAGATACACACCTTTTTTGTTCTTTTTTGCAATTAAGATCCCAAACGAAAGCTAACAAGCATACCTGCCTTAATCTACACGCACACAGTGACAACGAAGGAAGGCCAACAAGCCTGGGGCACACGAGCCACCAGAAGCCACTGATGCAGATTTCAGCTCACCATTCCTGGTGGTCAATTTATACATCATGATTGCGGGAGCAATCTAAAGCTTTATTTTACTGCCTATCGAAACTTCTTATCAATTTGTTTACAAAAGTAACAAGATCAACTAAAGCGCCAGCTGCCTCTTGGGAGAGAAGCCCAACAAACATATGGAATCAGCTCTGTCCCAGCGAACACAACTTTTTGACTCAGAGGGCCCGGTATGCCTCAGTATTTTGAACTATTAAAACAAGTTAGTCCTCTTTTCATAGGCTCTGGCAATTAAAACAAACACACTATCAAGCACTGCTACGATAAAAATCATCAAAAAAAGTGGTTTACACCTATAAAGGTGATCATCTCCGGCGACAGCTTCCCACCACTTTCATACTTTAGATCATAATAGCACTAGCGACAGACGACTGGGGCACTGTGATCGTGCAACTCCACTTCACTGATAAACAGCTTATCTAAAGCATCAGTCCAAGCAAATCACCTCATGGCAAACAATAATACTGATTTACTAGTATGTATCAAATCGAAACATTCTAACAAGTGTGACTCCAATTAACCTTGAACAAGGTGCACTACTCGCTGACGAATACTTAGAATCATCATAACTGCTTAAGGGCCCAAATCTTTTCATGGGATCCTAAAACCGGGACTGCTGAATGCCACGGCTACCTTGTCTTTAGTTTCACTGTCTTACACTTTCTGTGTCTTTCTTGTCACTCCTGCTAGTTCTTTTTGATCGGCACTTCATCCCTTTGTCAGCAATTTCCTCTTTATAAACCTCCCTTTTGAGTCTTGCCTAGGACATTTCATATGCTGTCCATTGCAGGACCTTTTGTTACCTTACAGAGGTTTAAGCTATCCATCGGTTGGCTTCATTGTCACTCATTTGTTTTGCATCATGAACAGCAAGATCCTGAAATCAAATGCAACCAGGTTTTAAACTTCACAGTAGTAAGACCATTTCCATAAAAGTTGACACTTTCAATAACTTCCCAATCACACACTGACTAGTATAGTAGTGCATAGACGTGATCAATACAGCAGATACTGGTTTAAATGCTACCATGATCACTAACCCCAACTTTACAATACCAGAGTCCAAGCTTTTCAGACTCTGCAGATGACCCCATGTTGTCATTTACACTAAAACGAGGAAAACACTACACATTCTCAACCTAAATTTTTGCACCCAACAATGTAAAAACACGAAACTGTTCATTAAACTATGTTTGAACATCATTCACTTTCCAGGTGTGTCACTCAGTGTGCATCCACGTTGGTATAGAAAGGGTACAAATCCATATTTGCAAATTCAAACAAATTAGTCATTTATGACGTCAATACTCTGAACCCAAAAAAAGTAACAAAATATCGGACTGACTGATATTATATATCATAAAACTAATTGGATAAATTAAGAAACGAAAGGCAACTTAAAATTATACGAAATTTGAGCAAACCTCTTATTCATGGATCCCGTATAACAGAGTTTGGACAAGGACAAATATGACCAACCTCAATTGAGGAAGACAAAGGACCCAAAAAATCTGAATCTATCAATTACTCCATTGAAAGGTACCCCAAACAAACCTACGTCAAAAAGCATAGCCTAAATGCCCGGCTTAATTTCCCTTACATTACACAACCGTCAAAATATCCTGGCACACAAAGCCTATTGGTTACGACTCAAAAACTATACCCTCACAATCAGAAAAGCCTCTTTCAATACCATCTATCTGATCTGACTCAATAGTGTCGAAGTCTTTTGTCAATGTTGTTGGGAATGCTCCCATACTCCTTAAAAACTGTCAAGTCATTCATTAATTACGCTACTTAAGAAATCATCATTTGATCCCTTCATCAGCTTTAAAGACTAGTCCCATTCTTACCGGGAAACCCCATAATGTGGCGATGGACTCTCGTTAATGGCAGGCTGGACTCAGCACAGCCATGTCTGAGATGATTTCGCTACATCTACAAAGGGCCCAGAATCTTGGAGTCAGGGCATTTCTGCAAATGGAAATATAGAAGATTATGTCCTAACTTCAATAAGAACAATATTGGTTGCCCATAAAGTCGAGAGAGGTATAACACTTATTTTAAAGATGGTGTTTAAGTCCTTACATAAATTAGGACTTGTTATCAAGCAGCTTAATTAAGTTGGGAAAGGCCCTAGAGAGCCCTGTGCAATGCGGATTAATTACTATCGCCAGGACCCCATTCCAGTTAAATCTCCCACTGTGGAGGAAGATTCACTATCTTCGGTCATAGAGCGCAGATTTTCTTTACTGATCATGTCCCTACCTTTGCCTATGCAGGGGTAAAAAGCTTACTACTCTATTCATTTAGTTGTATGGCCGAAGCAGGCCTCTAAGTTTAGTTGCTGTGGCTAAGTGAGGTTATGCTCACTGACTGCAAAATATAAAATAAAATCTTAGTAAATAGGCCCAATCACAAACCTCCAATTCTTTGGTATAGCAATACAGAAATGTGTTTCTTACCTTAACTTCTCAAGTTCACCTGACCACATCACAAGCATAACGAAACTTGAGGGGGCTCCATGCAAACTACATGGAGAGGCCCCCTCCGGACTCAGTCAGGAGCTGTAACGCCAGGGTACTGTGCTGAAGTGGGCCACTGGAGCTCAGGCACCCCCCCCCCCTGCACCACAGGGACTGCAGGCCTTTGTTACGCCACTGGATCACATACAAACGTGGTGTCGGCCAAGGGTGCAGCACAGTAAGTTACAGAGGATAACTGTGACACACTGAATGGTGAATGAGCAGACTATTAGGTACGGCTACACCGATCACCAGCATGCAACACAATTGACCACACGGTCAAAGCCAACAGTCTCAGTACACATGGGCATAGGCAGCAGGGTTCTGGAATAACTTGCTTCCGCCCACAAAAACATCTCCCTACAGGTTATCACCAAAGTTTTCAGCCCTGTCAGAGTCTGATTAAATGTGTGGTGGGCCATAGATCACCATGTAGTTCATGGTATTGGATCTTTACTTGGAGATGATGTGGGCTCTTTTGCTTTGTTAGGCAATCAATGAACATTAGCTTTCTAGTGAAATCCAAAAAGTAATCAAATGACATCTTTAGACACCCACAATGATGTACAGTCGACAAAAAAAACAGCGCCTGACTAGGTCACAAGCTAAATCCTTTTATCACCCATTTAACACTGAATTCCTCTTGCTGTCGTCCACCTTCTTCCAAATCCAAGTCTTAACTGGCCTACAAGCGCAGGCAGTAAAAGGAACTGACCCAAACTAGTCTCCTTAGGTCAAACATTAATGTTCCTGGTGGACTTTAGACTATGCCTTAATCAACACTTTCAAATGGTTCCAGTTCCAATCTACACTGCTAAGAATAATTGACAGATGTATTTTGGCCTCAACAAAGACGATTTGGAGTGGGCTGCAGCCAGACAAGTGGATTGAATGCCCTGTGTATGTTCACACAACATCCACTGCTCCCAGTGTGGATAACTGCACGCAGCAGCTTTTAACACTGATGGTTGAATCACATCACATTCCCATGCTGTGCAACCAACAAAACCCTCAAACTCCCATTCTGATTCTCTTCACTGGCCCCCGTACTTTGTCACCTCGTGTGAGGTATGCAAATACAACAATTCAAAAAACACCTCCGAAACCAAGCATTGCTTCTAAACTGCTCTGTGCTCACACGAATCAAAACTGCATTAATTACATCCACTATCACCAACCCCTCGACCTTTAAAACCATCCAGGAACCAGATTGTCACCAAGAGATGCTACCTGTGTGCAAACGTCCTGCAACTCTTTGATGACTGCCCCAGAGGGGTGTGATGTGGATACATTGATCTGGTGCTTAAATGCACCATAACCCACATTCAATGAATCTATGAACGAAATAAATGTGTTAATTTTTACAACACAGACCAGTGGTTCTTATCGCCTATTCTGGGAGTGTGTGACTGTTTAGAAAATAGAATTCAGATTAATAAAGTATATATATACATAAAAAAGCAAAACGTTAAATTAATAAAGTTAAAAACTCTTTAAATGTGAAGGAATTTCAAGATGGAGGCCAAAAACTAATTGGCATCCATAGTTTGATTCGTTGGAGCATCACAAATAGAGCAAACTAAATATATAAGGACGACTGACAGCCTCAATTAAACTACTGGTATGCGCAGTCATAACATTTCTTTAAAAATATGCGCAACTAGTCCAACATATTGCTTTAAGTTTCACAATTATAAGAAAACTTTGAAAAGCTCCAAACTTTCCATTAAAATGAACACTTCCAAGTTTTGTGTATTTTTATTAGTTAAATAAAATATGTCATCATTTGTGTAATGTGGACTATATATATATTTGTTTCTAAATTTTTCTGTATCGTAATGAAGTGGTTCAACCCATAGACATTGCATAGGTGGGGTTCCTGGCTTCAAGTAGTGATTGAGAGAGGTCCATTGAAGTCAACAGGTTAAGAACCCCTGATGATCTGCACTAAAGCACCATTTTGTTGTTCGCGTCCAAGTGATACAACTTACCTTTCCGTCTGCTGTTCCTTCTATTCATTTTTGCACTGACAACTGGGACAACAGTTCAGTGCAAAATATTGCTTACCGCTCCGAGAAAATGCAACTGTTAGCGCAATACAATCCTCTGTAACAACATAAAGTAACAATTGTTGGTGAGCTATTGCACTGGCGCTGTTGCACTGGCGCTATAGCAATCTAGGTAAGCGGACCCAGGTATGGAAGTGGTTAAACAAAGCTGGCCATCTCTGTCTGTTAGTCTAATGAAGGAGGATGTGTTTCATAGTTTAGTAGCGGGTACCAATGTCGTCGATGGTGCGCAGCCCACAGATTCCATTATGTTATGATTCAACCAACTGACTGACTGACTGACCTACCACTTGCCACTCCTCAGATACCCTACGCAGGAGTTTAATATGAAGCATCAAGAACTGAATAAATAAATACATTCCAGGAAGAACGGTCTGAAAATATTTCCTAAAATGTACTAAATCTAAATACGCAATTCTGTTTGGTCGATGTATGTTTGCTCTCCGGAAGGATGGGAACAAGAAACTGCTTGAGAATAATAAGTTTGAATATACATAACGTTATACCGAGGAATACTGTATTATTGCAATTTCTACCAATTAAAAACTGTTGTCTCTAGAACTGCATGCAGTGGTGCACACTGACCTCAGAAAGATAGAAAGCACCTGAATTGACCCCAGTTTGACTGGAACTCGTGACCCCGCAGTGAGGATGCTCCTCAAGCACCGTGCTCACTAAGCCAACTTGTGGCCAAACTAGGCTTGATGCGAGCACTTGCTGCAATTAATAGTGCTTGGCGCAAAGAGGAAGCAGCCCAAAGCCAACTCCATGTATGGGCCACATAAGGTGTAGAACCCCAGTCCCCTCAAGACAGCCTTAGCGGCTTAAAGCAGGACAGCATTGTTTGGAAGTCTCTGCTTGAAGAACCTCTTTCTGGCCTCTAACAAGTATGGCTCCCAGAACCAATGGCAAAGCCCATCCTTCTTGAATCCTAGTTATTGCACTGAATGTACTGCTGCTAGCAGATGACTTTTAACCAAATAAAGACTACTCTGAAACACTAGGGATCAGTGACCCATGAAAGAAGCCTTGGCCAGCTGCCTTTAGCTTCTGGAAATTGGGCTCTGGGAAAAGGAGAGTTAATTTGTCTAGATGCCTGTTACTCTTTGCTAATGACATCCCCAGCCCCGCCCAGACGCTCTTGCAAAGCACTCCAACTCTATCTCTCCACGCCATTAAGCTCCCTGTTTATTTTGCTTGTGCCTTTCAGGTTTCAAATACTGTTGCTCTGTAGTGGGCTCACTGGAGTTCTTTTCTACTACTTCACAATGTAATACCAACACCTCTTATTAGCCTTCCATTTTGTGTGTAAAAACCTTCATTTACATGAAAGGTTTCTTTCCGCTTCATGCCCATCCCCCTTTGTAAAGCTTTTGGAACTATGTTCGCATTTTTTGGAAGAAACCATAATTGCGTTGCTTTTCAACCATATTTTTTGCCTTTTACTTCCAACCCGTGTTCTTAGTTTTCCTCAGACGCTGCTCCTCAAAGCCAGTTTATAAATCATTCATTGTTGTAAACCCTTGTTATGAAGAGCTGCATTTCCCTTTGTTGGGAAGAGTAGCAGCAATCAGTGCTGGTTTGTTTGTTGGCTCTATTTAGGGACTGCAGTGCAATTAAAAATTCATAGCCACCAGTGGCGATGGTCTACTTTTCCTTCACTTCACACGCTATAGTCAAGCCACGTACATTGTGAATATTTCTGGGATTCAACTTTGACACTTATCAGCTTATCTACAATCTCCCATTGGTAAAAATAGAAAATAAAAAAGGTTGGAATGTACTGTTGACATTTCTGGAGGGTCAAGATTTCTACAAAGAGCCTCAAATGGGCTGGACCCACAACTGGAACCTCCCTGGTGTCCAAGATCGAAAGACCTCCTGCCGTTAAAAGGCATGGACTGATAATCTTCCCCCTGAATAATCAGCTACCTATAAAAAGATGCTGAATCGGATCATTGAGTACTGCTTTGATGCTCAGATGAGATATACCACGTTGACCATTATGAGACCTTGCTTGGATAGGGGAGTCTCCCTGTAGAAGATTTCTGGTTTCTTCTGGAGCACATAAAAAACACCTCCACCGTCTTGAGATGCCCAATGCCTCTCAAGACATTGCCCTCGTTTGAATTGCATAGGTATGCCCTGCATTTTTGTGGCAGATTGCACGAGATATCACATGCAGGTATAAATTTAAGAGAGATTACTATGTGGATGTTTTTTAGGAAACCATATCTGACAATGCAGGTATGAATTTTACCCCAGTCGGCATGAGTAGGAAGTCAAGTAAGAGGAACACAACTTGCATGAGGTTGGATCAATGGAAGTTTGTCTTTAATTGGTTAATGGAACTTAAATACCTCGGTATTCACAGGCACCAAAAACACCCGAGCACTTTATAACCAAAGCATTATGCAATTTAAGTGAGTTCCCAGTTCATGATAGGTTGGCAACATTACCATGGCCTGAAAGGGTTCTGCTGATTCATGCCAGCTTTGGATTCGGTCACCATGGCCGGACTGGGAACGAAAACCGTCCCTGGCAAAGTGCTCGGCCAGCCACCCCCGCTCTGTGCCAGGGCCGCTTCTCGGCCGATTTTGCAGCTATGCTGCAAAAACGGCCCTGTAACAAAACCGGCCCCCAGGGGCCCCAAACCGGCCCCCACCCTTGCGGTGCACCGGGGGATTGCCCGGTGCCCGCAACTGCCAGTCCGGGCCTGACGGTCACAAGCAAAGACTCATTTGGACACTGCCAGCCCCTAAAGAGAGGATAGCCACTTAAAGCAATCAGCAAACTGATTTTGTGCAAAACACAGTGACTTAGATGCCAGGACATTGCTCTTGATTTTACAATATTACTCAACTCACAGCCTCTACTGCGGGGCAGCATCCCTTTTAAGCGGGCCCTGTGGCCTATCAATGTCTGCTCGCAACGCACTTTGATCTTGCCAAAAAAAGAAATATAAGGTAAAATGACGCTATAACACAAAATTTACAAAAACTGACACCACAACTTACTAATAAATGAGAGGTTTATCCCCATACACTCAACAAGTCCTTTACGTAAGGAATTAGCAAAACAAATAAACCAGAATTTAGATTTTGTTTAAAACTCACGGCCCCAGCAAACTCTAAGCAACCTTCCACATAAACTAGTCTACTTCCATTTAAGGGTAACCAGCTTAGGATTCAGATTTGGAATCGAGGCTCTATCAGGACAGTTCAGCTGCAACAGCCTTTGTAGAAAGGTGGGTTGGTTGGACAGGGACAGATTTCTAAACCAGGAAAACAACTTGCATCTCTATTTTAAACTCCACTGGCAACCAGCCTATGTCAAAGCGCTGCCTAAGAAATAACGTAGAGGTCCCTTAGAACATTGGTGACGCATATTGCAATCAACAAAATAGTTATTGAAATATATTTAAATAACCTGTAGAACAACAGTGCAATCTGAACAGCATTACAACCTGAATTTCCAAAATGTCATGGACCATTGATAACAGCGGCTCAAGTTGAAAAAGATCAAAATGTTGAAACAGTGTGATTTTTGACACCGCACAAAACCAAGGCGCTCGCCAAGCATCTCACAGTGCTCACTGGTGTCAGTGGCTCGCATGGAAATAGAGGACACTCGAACAAATGCCGAAAGTAAATTTCAAAGCTAGGCCATGACAGATCATTAATGCTCAGGCAACTACAAGGCCCAGTCTGCGTACATCAGTAACATTTTCCAATTACTTTCACTGGGTTCTTCGCTCATTAGGAACTTCCGCAGTTAGCAAACATTACATTTATGCCTTCATGGAAGCTTACTAATTTTTCCTAGCTCCGAACTCATGAAATAGATCAAGATTGTTGGGTGAACAGCGTCTAAGGAAAGGGTTGCAAGACTTCAATAGCAGAGCTTATCCATTATGTCGCATGCATTTTTGTGGCCATAATTTGTTTGAAGGGCACACTATTTTTGTTTGTGCTGTTTCTGTTTATATGTAATGTTTTTTATTAAGCCACTGGTTTGGTTTATGATATGTTTGTTTTTTGTATGCCAACCTTCTGTCTTGAGCGTAATTGTTCTTTTAAATATTTCTCCTAATATGTAATAAATTACAATGTTTTTCTGAAATTTGTACAAATTTATTTTGAATATACGATTTTATAGGCTTCTCTCCTCTTTTTTTTTCTTTTTCTTCTTTCTTTTTACTTTTGTAATTTTATACAATAAGTTGCAAAATTCCTGTGACTTCGCTACCTGAACCTTCTGTTGGGTATATCAACTGTTTGTCCCTGGTTCAGGGTTGTTGGACTGCCCCTGTAGTTTCTTAGTGTGTAGTAAAATATGAAACATGTCATTGGGATAACCCAGTTGGTCTGAAACGAGTTATCAACTGCAGTGCACACAAGTACCTCCTACATAGTCATCCCATGGGCGTTCTAGGTAAAACCAACAATCAAATAGGAAAACCGTAGGATATTTTAGTACAAATTTCCCTTAGTAAGTCAGCCTTTATGAAGTTACTTGTCAGTAATTTCCTAGGTATTAGTACTGATTCTTACTGCCTTCTTGCTGTTCTAACAGGTGATACTACTTTCTCTAGGAACCCCCACTAGAATCCTACATCACTGTCTGATAAGAATCCCAATACACTTTTCATACTTTTTTCTAAATATTTTCTCGTCTTCCAGCTCTAGACACCTTGGGAGTCCACTAGCTTCATTTTTTAGGTCTTGCCTAGGCCGCGCTTGCGCCGTCTCTTCGAGACATGCTGTAGGCAGGATTTGGGCATAAAGCTCTGCTTACTTTCCATCCATCTTTTTGATTGGCTCATGTCCCTGTCCTTTGTAAGGTGTGGCTTTTCATTGGTTATTAGACTCAGTAGTCCCACCTTAGTACCGCCTTGTCTCTTCTTGTAACCTCTCATGAGGACACCCCCTGTTACATGTGTTGTTACGCCCTTGGTTTTAATTGTAACCTCAAGGCAGTATTTTCTTAAAGGCCTTCGGACAGGACACTCACTTGGTCCTAAACTATGTTGGCAGTGGTTACTTTACTCACTAGAACATCTCACATTTATATAAGAACGTCTATAAATTTCCCTTCAACAACTCCACATAGAGTACAACCTAATCTGGAATTAATATAAAAAATTATTTTGTCTCAATTCAAAGCAACTTATTGTATATATGGACATAGCTATTTGAATGTACTCGTGATACTGTCTTGCATGCAATGCATTATGGGTAGGGTGGATTTACCATATCTTTTGCAGGGAGCAGTACCATATGTGACCAAAAGTTTATGATGCTCACTAGGGACCTCTAGGAGCAGCTTTCGGTATTGCACATAGACAAGCAGTGCTGGTGCCCTGCTCACTAGGGACCTCTATGAGCAGCTTGCGGTACTGCACCTAGACATGCAGTGCTGGTGCCTTGCTCACTAGGGACCTCATTTCAAAGCTACTAATTGTATATATGGACATAGCTATTTGAATGTACTTATGGTACTGTCTTGTATGCAATGCATTATGGGTAGGGTGGATTTGCCAGATCTTCTGTAGGGTGCAGTACCAATTGTGAGCAAAAGTTTATGATGCTCACTAGGGACCTCTAGGAGCAGCTTGCGGTACTATACCTAGACAAGCAGTGCTGGTGCCTTGCTCACTAGGAGCAGCTTGTGGTACTGCAACTAGAGAAGCAGTGCTGGTGCGTAGCTCACTAGGGATGTCTAGGAGCAGCTTGTGATACTGCACCAAGACAGGCAGTGCTGGTGCCTTGATCACTAGGGACCTCTATGAGCAGCTGGCAGTACTGCACTGAGACATATAATGCTGGTTCCTGGCTCGCTATGCAAGCATTTGCAATACACTAGGTCTTGCATTACTAAAAGTATGAGCTACTGGTGTTGCATTATTATTTGCAACGCCAATACCTCGAAGTATCAGTAATGCAAGACCTATTGCATTGCAAACGCTTGTTTTTTTATTGCTCTTTATTAGGTTTTTCAACTGGCATTACATACATTGTATTGCACTTAAAAGCAACAGATGAGTGCACTCCGGTCACACCCACCCACGCAGCAGGCCATGGTCCTACAAACAGCATGATCAGCAGTGCCAAAGCACAATACCACGCAACACAGAAAGAGACACAGGAAGAATGAGAGAGGGTGGGGGTTACATCCGTCAGCAGAGATTCTTAAAACACTGGGCTTCTGCAGCCAACTCTCTGATAAAAAGGACCCACAACACCAAAGGGGTCCATAGTGCCCAAGTCTTCATAAGGATGTGGGAACCCACTAGCTTCATAACAGTGCAGGCTCACATGAAGTTCCCTTTTCAATGTGCAGTCCGGCTCTTAATTGGAAGTAGGATATTATGCCTTTTTTTACTTTAAGAATCCTCGCTATGAGGCAACCTCAACCTGCATTGTCCTCACTACAAGTCAAAATCTCACTGACATAACATGTTTGGGAGCTCATATCGACAAGTGGAGTTTCTGGTGCACCAAGTGATTTCTTGTCTAATCATATTTGGCATAAATCGTAGTGCAAAGAATCTTTTCGAAGGAGAGTTTATGGTGTAGTGCAAAACTTAATTAAAATTCTACAGAAACATCAAATAAACCCTAAGGTTTGGCACAACAGCGCAAGATGGATGGATAGGAAACTTTTTGACCGACAGCTTGCCAGTTAGGCCCAAATTTCAACAGGCATTTGCAATGCAATAGGTCTCGCATTTTTGCGAGACCTATTGCATTGCAAATGGTAGTCATCACGGACAACGGGAGGGATGGAGGGGGTAGAAGGCATAGACAACAAGCGGGCGGGGGCGAGAAGGCGCGGACAACCGGAGTGCGGGCGAGAAGGCGCGGACAACTGGAGTGCTGGCGAGGGCAGGGGGGAGACGGCACGAACAATGGGAGGGAGGGGAGAGTTAATAAGGCAGTAGGAGAACCTCATTAATGAAAATAGTGCACACAGTCTAAGTAAGAGGTCCTGTGTAACACTCGAAGTAAAGGGGCCAGTTGCCAAGGGAGGTGACAAATGAAGAGGAGGTGGTACTAAGGAGGGACTAACAAGCGGATTGACGAACCAGAAGCCAGCATTTAGGACAGACAATGACACAAGCCAATGGCAAGCATGGGTAGAGAGTGGGCGGGGCTTATATTCACTACTCGTCTACAATAAGTCTTTCAGAGCAGGGCATGCGTGCTGGCTCAGGCTCGACCTAAAAAGGAGTCAACGTCTACTCGAGTGGCCTCCCTTGGGTTTCAAACAAAGGTCATTAAGGATGGGGCAGATATTAAGGCCAACTAAATGCAAGGAGCATGCAGCTAAATCACCGAAGTGCAGGTGCACAATGCCCATTGCACACACACAGCCGCACCAGAGTACTTCACAGATCTTTAAAAGGCCATTTACTTGTTAACAAGGCTTTGTTGTTCTTTCACCCTGTCTTGTAGCCCCTGCATCTTCACTCTGGTGATTGCTGGAAGAATGACCTCCCCCCCCCGAAATTTTTAGTAGCCTCACCCCCCTTGAAAGTTCACTTGAGTTGCCGAGGTGGGCCCATTCATGTGGGAAAATTCATATATCTAATAAAAAAAGATGACCGCTGTGTATGGTGAATTCTATGCATAGGTGAATTTCTTGCATAATGCATTCCTTCTCTGGCCATAAATGATGAAGGGAAAAAAAGATTACACTATCCGAATGTCACTGGCCTACCGTACTCAGACGCTGTATACTATATATAACCCTAACAAGAGTACTCACTTTACCTCCCAAGAAGGATGAACGACGGTGTGTGCGCAGTGGAACTCCAACCCATGGCAGCAGTAAGTGCTTCAACCAGCAGATACACAACTGGATTCTCAATACCATTATTATAATATTACTGTTTGCAAGTCATGTAACTTAGGTATAACCTAACAAGTTTTTCAAATTGTACCGTGGTTGTGTCAAAAGTTTACTGGTTAGCTTAGTGACGAGTGAGGTCAACAAATCGCGGGGGAAAAAAGAACAGCTTCATACAAAGAAAAGAAAGAATGGCAAAATGACGCTGCTGCAAAGGAATGAGAAGAAAGGAAGGGGAAGGGCAAAGTAGGACAGAAAAAAATGTAAAAGGTAAAATGAAAGAAAAGAAAAAAGAAAAACTGGTCTGTTTTATGTCAGTGTGCTATAACAGTGCATAAACCCTGATCTGAAAAGATGTATACTGGTCACTCTGGGTGCGAAGTTTCCTTTGCATGCGAAGTTCCCGATTTTCATTCACTCTCTGCAAATATTGTCAAGTTTCACAATTTACCTTTGCGCGTGTAATAAGAATTGTAATTTGCGGAGTGACATAATTTCACTATAGCGTGCTTGAAGACATGTACAGAATATTCCTCTGTAACATTTCGTCTCGCAAAGCTTTTTTTCATATTCAGAATGGAAAAGGTTTGTTGATTTTTTTCCTGCAAGCTTACCTTTTGCTCAGATTTTAGAGGCACAAGTGGCAAAGCGAAAAACGTTTCTTGCAATCTAGGCAAAAATTTACGAGGACTTTGCAAAGGTTGCAAAAAAAATAAAGTACAGTTTTCACACCTTTCGTTCCGGGCTGATTGAGTTTCCCAAGAGTCCTGGGCAGGGCCCCCCAGTTCGGCGCGGCTCTGTTGTGCCAGGGCGGCGCGCGCGCGGTCTGTGGTGAGCTTCCAAGCTCTCCTAAGAGCACTGTGAGAAAGCGGCGGGAAGAGCGGCGGACCGGCCTCGGCCCTCAGGTCATGAGAATGGGCCCGGCGGAGGCACTGTGGCGGGAGGGACGAGAAGGAGCAGTAAATAGCCAACCTCGCAAGACTTTCAAGGCACCGAGACGTTTAGCAAACCAAACATCAACTCAGCGAGGGTTGTTGTACCCATTCCTTATCATAATATGTTGTCTATTTTCCCATCTGCGACATGTGCTAAATCATTTAGCTCTCAAACCGGCACAAAAAAAGAACTTGCAGGCTCCCCTACCGGGCGGATCCCCCAGAGGGAGCTTAAAAATTGAAAACATTTGGTCTCGGGGACACATGGAAATCCGTTATCGACATGGGCTGCGAGCATTGCCGTCTTTTTTTTATCTTTTCTTTTTTTTTTAAAGAGGAAATGCGATGTAAAAGGCAGACCTGTGTGATGGCTACTCGCATGGCACAAAGTGGCTTAGAGAAGTAGTTCAGGAGTGAGCGTGTTCAAAAACTAAAGTGGCCTTGGCAAAAACGGAGAGCCGCTCAAGAGGTTGTTAATGCAATGGATTGCAGCTTCCAGGCCATCTCCTCTAGTGGCTTTCCGGCAGGCCGATTTCACAAAGCGATAGGGCTTATTGGGAAAGCAATCTCCCAGAGTATCACCGAGCTGAGCTGCCTTTCCCAGCACAGATCTGCGCAAACTGCCCTACTATGCATACAGCCGCCGGGGGAAAGGGTGGAATACACGAATGGTTGTCCCTGGGCTGCAGATACTTGGATTTGCGGGGTGCATCACATTTGGATTCCTTTTTGCCCCACCAGGTAGTGCCATTTCCCTAGCTCCGTTCTAGACTCCGCTCCAATGGCCCTACCACATGCCTAAGATGGAACCCAACACATCTGGATTCCTTTTTACCCCAATAATAGGTAGTGCCATTTCCCTAGCTCCGTTCTAGACTCCGCTCTGATGGCCCTGCCACATGCCTAAGATGGAACCCAACACTCAGCTGCTGCACTGCCATCTTGCTCCTAAGCAAGGATTGGCAAACTTGTATTCTGTGGCTTCTGCAGTTTTACCATCTTCCTGGATTGAGACAGCATCCTTGTCTCTTCAAGAACTTCTCCATGAACCATAATCTCCCATTTTGTCCACCCAATGTACTCTAGCGTGGCTCCCAACTACCGAAAGGCTTAGATAGTAATAATGCTTTGGTCATATGCATAGCTCTTTCATGCGGCGGTCATTGAGAGCTCGCTTGTGGTGATCTGCAACTACTACGCACCTATTGGGTAGGCAGAGAATTCACATGCTTCGTTTAAGCAGGTCTGATCTCCTTGTGGTCCAGCTTGCCTGACAGCGGCCTACAGGACAAAGTGGCGTGTGGGGGAAAAAAGAAGCATTTCCGCCATCCCACCGTAGCAGGAAGTTAAAGTAGCAGCAGAACAAGGAGAAACAAAGCCGGAGAGAGGCACGGGAGTGCCCAGTCGATTTGTCCCATTGGAGGAGCTCTGAATGGCTCTCCCCTGCATGCCTGTATCCTACTTAAGCCTAAACACTGCACAAGCAGCAAGCTCCAACCCAAGGAGGAGTTGTTGCCTGAGCTGGGATGTATGATGTTACAAGAAAAATGAGTACAACGTGTGCCGTTACATCGCGGTCGTTACAACATACGCGATGTAACCACGTTATGCCATTACAACGCTAGTCCTTACATCGACTTGCACTAGATGGCGTGCTAACATTAGAAAAGTGTAATTTACTATTCCAACTCCAGTCCACTTAACAGTAGGGAAGGTGTTGGGATAGTAAACTACCCTATTTGTAATGTTAGCACGCCATCTAGCGCAAATCGATGTAAAGACTTGCGTTGTAATGGCTTAGCGTGGGTACATCGCGTTGACTGCAACAGTTGCGATGTAACAGCATTGCGGTGTACTGACCGCGATGTTAAGGATGTTTCCCCCTGAGCTGATCGGCATGAAGGCAGGAGAGAGAGCAGTACCAGCATGTTAGTGTCACAAGCAGCTATTCTGCATAAACCACAGCACGGAGGGCATCAAGAGGTTCACCGTTCTTGAAATGAACGGCACGCCTGGTATATGGTGTAGAACCTATCATATAACGGACAGCACCCATGGCGCAATGGATAGCACCCATGAGATTCCTGCCAGCGTCAATCAATGTTTCAGGAACACTAGGCTTTACAATAGCAACACCCTAGCATAAACTGCCTTGCATCAAAGTGGCTGCAATTCTGAAGTTATTTTCTTAGACATGGTATTTTTCACAGACGTAGATGAAACCACATGCATTATATCTCCTGGCATAGTTATTTTAAACTATTTAAGGTGTTTTAATAGCAAAGATCTAACCACTGAAGCAATAAAACACTGTATATTTGCAAAAAAGAAGCCAAAAAGGCATGACTACTGGAGCGCAATCCGAGTTTTTAAAATGTGGAGCACTGAGACAAGCTTTTAAAGGCACTAATGCACCATGCCAGGGAAAGACACGTTTTGAGAGACTTTTGTCCTTCACATCTTTTTCGACAGGCAATATCCAAGAGGTCCAGTCCAAGATGGGTAGTGTAATACTGTATGCCCCATTTGGTCGTGTTTCCTGCAAGTAACAGAGGGCAACTTAAGCTGGAGTATGCTACTGTCCAGCCAAAGTACACTGATTAATACCTCATTTGACTACCCTGCAGTCACCCCCCACTCCACCTCCTCTTTATTACTCGCCATTAAAGTCCAAAACCTTTTGGACTCCTATAAACCCTCCTAGTGTCTTATAGAACAAGCACCGTTTAAGTAAACATGCCTGGCTTTAATGTTATACTGCACGTAAACACAGGTACGAGCAGTGTTTACGTGCTTTGCATGCTTTTTTGATAATCAAAGTTATTGATTTTTGAGTAAACAAAAAACATTACAGCACGATTAGTCATTGGCAATTGGCACTTTGGTGCTTTGCATGATTAAGTGCTGCTTTGCACATTAGTGCGAGCCCTATAGCTTTGCCAATGCTGGGGGAGACCGCTTTCCGTATGGAACGCATACAGGAGATTTTTTTAAAATGCATATGACAAATGGTGTGATGATTGAGAGTGTAATTCATTTATAAAATAGTCCCTCGTGTTTCAATAGAAGCTCCGCTTAGGTGTATTGATACAGCAAGCAGGTTTTTGCATGAGGTGAGAGAAATTATCCTTTCAGTTGAGGCAACACCTCACTGTTAGAACTGGCAAGAATTGGTCTTGCACGCAGCTTCATTGTGGGGATGTTTTCGTTTTTGCATAGAATAGGATCCCAGGGGAATTAACTGAGGCATTCTGCAGCGGCTCAGCAATGCTGTGGGGTTCTCGGAGGTAACTGAGGCATTCTGCAGAGGCTCAGCAATGCTGTGGGGTTCTCGGAGGTAACTGAGGCATTCTGCAGAGGCTCAGCAATGCTGTGGGGTTCTTGGCGGTAACAGGCATTCTGCAGAGGCTCAGCAATGCTGTGGGGTTCTCGGAGGTAACTCAGGCATTCTGCACAGGCTCAGCAATGCTGTGGGGTTCTCGGAGGTAACAGGCATTCTGCAGCGGCTGAGCAATGCTGTGGGGTTCTCGGAGGTAACTGAGGCATTCTGCATAGGCTCAGCAATGCTGTGGGGTTCTCGGAGGTAACTGAGGCATTCTGCTGAGGCTCAGCAATGCTGTGGGGTTCTCGGAGGTAACTGAGGCATTCTGCTGAGGCTCAGCAATGCTGTGGGGTTCAAGAGGTAACTGAGGCATTCTGCAGCGGCTCAGCAATGCTATGGGGTTCTCGGATGTAACGGAGGCATTCTGCAGCGGCTCAGCAATGCTGTGGGGTTCTCGGAGGTAACGGAGACATTCTGCAGAGGCTCAGCAATGCTGTGGGGTTCTCGGAGGTAACGGAGGCATTCTGCAGCGGCTCAGCAATGCTGTGGGGTTCTCGGAGGTAACTGAGGCATTCTGCAGAGGCTCAGCAATGCTGTGGGGTTCTTGGCGGTAACAGGCATTCTGCAGAGGCTCAGCAATGCTGTGGGGTTCTCGGAGGTAACAGGCATTCTGCAGAGGCTCAGCAATGCTGTGGGGTTCTCGGAGGTAACAGGCATTCTGCAGAGGCTCAGCAATGCTGTGGGGTTCTCGGAGGTAACTCAGGCATTCTGCACAGGCTCAGCAATGCTGTGGGGTTCTCGGAGGTAACAGGCATTCTGCAGCGGCTGAGCAATGCTGTGGGGTTCTCGGAGGTAACTGAGGCATTCTGCATAGGCTCAGCAATGCTGTGGGGTTCTCGGAGGTAACTGAGGCATTCTGCTGAGGCTCAGCAATGCTGTGGGGTTCTCGGAGGTAACTGAGGCATTCTGCTGAGGCTCAGCAATGCTGTGGGGTTCAAGAGGTAACTGAGGCATTCTGCAGCGGCTCAGCAATACTATGGGGTTCTCGGATGTAACGGAGGCATTCTGCAGCGGCTCAGCAATGCTGTGGGGTTCTCGGAGGTAACGGAGACATTCTGCAGAGGCTCAGCAATGCTGTGGGGTTCTCGGAGGTAACGGAGGCATTCTGCAGCGGCTCAGCAATGCTGTGGGGTTCTCGGAGGTAACTGAGGCATTCTGCAGAGGCTCAGCAATGCTGTGGGGTTCTTGGCGGTAACAGGCATTCTGCAGAGGCTCAGCAATGCTGTGGGGTTCTCGGAGGTAACAGGCATTCTGCAGAGGCTCAGCAATGCTGTGGGGTTCTCGGAGGTAACTGAGGCATTCTGCAGAGGCTCAGCAATGCTGTGGGGTTCTTGGCGGTAACAGGCATTCTGCAGAGGCTCAGCAATGCTGTGGGGTTCTCGGAGGTAACAGGCATTCTGCAGAGGCTCAGCAATGCTGTGGGGTTCTCGGGGGTAACTGAGGCATTCTGCAGAGGCTCAGCAATGCTGTGGGGTTCAAGAGGTAACTGAGGCATTCTGCAGCGGCTGAGCAATGCTGTGGGGTTCTCGGAGGTAACTGAGGCATTCTGCAGAGGCTCAGCAATGCTGTGGGGTTCTTGGCGGTAACAGGCATTCTGCAGAGGCTCAGCAATGCTGTGGGGTTCTCGGAGGTAACTCAGGCATTCTGCACAGGCTCAGCAATGCTGTGGGGTTCTCGGAGGTAACTGAGGCATTCTGCAGAGGCTCAGCAATGCTGTGGGGTTCAAGAGGTAACTGAGGCATTCTGCAGCGGCTGAGCAATGCTGTGGGGTTCTCGGAGGTAACTGAGGCATTCTGCATAGGCTCAGCAATGCTGTGGGGTTCTCGGAGGTAACTGAGGCATTCTGCTGAGGCTCAGCAATGCTGTGGGGTTCAAGAGGTAACTGAGGCATTTTGCAGCGGCTCAGCAATGCTGCGGGGGTTCTCGGATGTAACGGAGGCATTCTGCAGCGGCTCAGCAATGCTGTGGGGTTCTCGGAGGTAACTGAGACATTCTGCAGCGGCTCAGCAATGCTGTGGGGTTCTCGGAGGTAACGGAGACATTCTGCAGAGGCTCAGCAATGCTGTGGGGTTCTCGGAGGTATCGGAGGCATTCTGAAGAGGTTCAGCAATGCTGTGGGTTCTCGGAGGTAACTGAGGCATTCTGCAGCGGCTCAGCAATGCTGTGGGGTTCTCGGAGGTAACTGAGGCATTCTGCAGCGGCTCAGCAATGCTGTGGGGTTCTTGGCGGTAACTGAGGCATTCTGCAGCGGCTCAGCAATGCTGTGGGGTTCTCAGAGGCCCTTTCATCTGATTTTTCTGCTTCTGCTACCCATAAGCAGGTAGTTTTCATTTTTCAATCTTGGACCCCTGTTCCTATGAAGGTGTGGGCTGTAGGGTTAGGGCTACAACTAGTTGTGTGTGCTGGGCAGTTAAGACAATATGTTCATAAACTTTCCTCTCATCCCAGGTCTTTGATCCACACAGCAGGAACCAATGTCCCTCTCACAGGTGTTGAAATTGGCATACAACAGCCCAAAACATTTTTCGGCCTGCATATATTACCATCAAAGGTAGAAAGTGTTGTGCTGTCTCTAGGGCTTTCGACTGCTTCAGGGATTGGAGGCATTGTATGTAAACTGGAAAACACCAAATACAGTCAGTCAAACAAAGCAGCTCGTGCCCCAACGACTCACAGACACTTAGCCATATACTAGATTGCTGCCAATATTTCTACATATAGTGTATTTCACAATGAAATCCTAATTTCGTAAACCTATTTACCATAGCAATGAAAGAATGCACAAGGACAAGGGAAATGAGAGCTGGTATATACGTATGGATCATAAGTGCAGAGCCTATGCATCGTTTGAAAAGAACCAATGCCAGTAAGGACCACTTTTATTTCTCATGATAGAGTTTAAAGATAGCCATTTTTCCACAGGGGCCCCGTGATGATAGTACCCTGGTCTGCAAGGAAGCACACTCTGATAGTATTGTATTTCGTTTTACAGAGATATTGATGGGATGTTCACTGGCAATGAACCTAGAATGTGAGCAATGTTTCCTGGCACACAACTTAAAACCAGTCTTATGTTTCCTGACACCGAGTTAGTGACAGACACTTTCCTACTGTGTGCTATGGCAGCACACTTGCATATAATGTCAGTATACAATGGCCAGGGGCAATGGAATTATGCAATAGTGCAGCTGGGCGATTTACGCATAAATATAGATTTGACGCATTTGCCTCATAATCCATCATTCCGCCACATAATCTACAGACGTTAACAAAAACAATTGTTTCCAGCTCAAAAGGGTCAAAAGTTACTAAAAATGCAATGACGTGTTGCCGCGCAGCGGAAGGCCCTTTGCAAAGTTGAACTGCTTACCTTTCTGTTGCCTATTGCTATATTTGAATGTTAAACTGGTACCAACGAGGTGCAACCAAGGCCCAGAATTTTACCAAGTTTAAATAGGGTTAAAAAAATAGTAACAGCATTCCAAAATGTGCTGCATTATCCAGCATAATTTGCCTTTTGTTGCTGCATAACTTACTCAACCCTGCCACATAATTTGGCCCTCCCCTGCCACATAACTCCAGTGACCCGGACAATGGCTGCTGCTGGGGTATGCGAGAACTCACTATTTTGAGGCTATTTTTTTTGCACGATAATTTTTATGGGATATTTATTGACAGGGGAACTATAGGTTACGTCTTTACACATGCTTATTTATAACCGTACTTTTCCATTTGGGTGCAGCATTCGGTTTGCTACATAAATCTAGTTGGCTACAGTAGGGGGGCATCCGGTGAATGATGCTACAGTGTGTCTCAAAACTCAGCAGATCTCATCAGAGTAACATCCTATAATGCCTATAGCTGTTGAGAGCTAGAGATGCAAATGGGAGAAAAAAATTTGCTTTTCCTACACTTAATGGCCACCTTAATGTACACATATTCAGGGTACCACAGCAGACATAAGCATTGGGGTTTTTTTTGGTCTCTTCACATTGGTCCTTAAAATCTTGTGGCTCCTTGGCACCTTCTTTTAAATGCGCTATAAAGTGCAAGGTGTGCTCTAATTTGTTCTATAAAGCAGCATTTGATGGAGAGAGGGAAGGGGGTTATACCTGCTAACAGGATTTTGAATAGATACGCCTGCTTGCTCTGAGACTTTAGTAACTGACTGCACCCTCCACCCCTTTGGTTAAATGGTGACATTACACCATCACACCGCAGTACTAGAGAGCACAACTTGCACTGTAATGAACCTGTTATCTAACCTATTGCTTGTGGCACCTCCTGCTGACAAGTGGACTGGTTTGTCAAGTGCATAACCCCACTTCTGCTGGCTTCATCTCCCTCAAATATGCATGCTGGGCGTGTGCTGATCGTTCCATGGCAACAGGGCGGCGTGATTTTAGGAGCCTTCACCTTTGTTGACCTGCCCGCAGCATCGACCTGGCTGCCAGGCGCGGCCAGGCTCCCAAACAGCTCCAGCCCAGTTACCCTGCCAATTAAGCCTTTGAAAACAAAGCCACGAGTCGTTTCTTTTCCAAAGCACACATATGAGCGCCATGCAGGGAACACATCTTCAAACCACTCTTCTAGTTCAGACCCAGGGATTACTGTAGACCAAATGATAAATAATCTCCTAACATACCCATTATCTTTCAGGGAAAGCATGGTGCTGGAATAAAGAATAAAAAGTGGCCGAGTTGGAGCACTTTCACAAAATGTTCACCATTCCCAATTATTAAGAGGAGTTAATACCAGGAATTGCTATGGTCGGACACCTGCATTTCCTGGAATCTGATGCTGCAGTGTTGGTGCTTGCACCAGGAGCCACTACTTGGAACAACCCAAGGCGCCGGCAGTTACCGAAGAGGTGGAAGGGCAGGCCCATGAGCCCAACCAACAATGGGAAGAAAATTTACAGAAGAGTTTAGCCGGGTCAGGCTTCAAAAGTGAGATGCACTAGGCCCGCCTGCTGCTGAACAAGTTCTGAGGATCGCCTCACACTGGTGCCACCTTCACCACGGAAAAAGAAACACATATGAAGTATATTAGGACACAGTTTTCCGATGTTATCTTGGATCAGCTACACAGAGCAAACATGGAGCAGGCATCTGATGTCCCAACAGACGAGCCCGGCAACAGAATTGAGCTGAATTAACTCTAGCAAGACTCCCCAACGGATCTGTCATGGGGTGGTGGGGAGGGCAGAATTTACTAGATCGCAGCAGTGCTGGTAGACAGGTAGAAAGTGGTGTCCAGCTTATAGGCCAAAGGAACCTAGGAAGATAGCAACCTTATCTTTGTTCCTGTAGTTTACCTGTGATGTATCGGTGACAATTTTCCAAGAGTTCAGCAAGTAGAAACCAAATATGACAACATTCCTATGGTAACAAGATAACTCAAAGTTAACTCTATTGTTTCTAGCATATTGACACTGATGGGTCATAGGTCTAAACCTCTCAATGGATTTTCATTGTTGTAAAAAGTGCCAAGAATTCTGCAGATGAGAAGAGACACAGAGTTCAATCGCCAATATCTTCGCATGAGTCGCGCCTGCTACAGTTATCGCGCCTGAGGGTGGAAAGAGTAGCCAATGGCCCCATATACAAATCATTTTCTGCCCCATAAAGGAAGGTGTTCTGCCCAGCCCAAACACTGTTGAAGACGAGTGGTGCTGGGAGCCAACACCTTACTCTGCAAGGTAGTACCTGGTTTGCAAACGGGATGGGGTAGGGGAGTGGGGGACAGGTTTGAGGAGTGGTGGTTATACTCTCGGTCCCTTTAAGACCAAGTCCACAAGAAAAACAGAAGAACAGATGCTCATTTTATTGAAATACCTAAAAGAGGATGGTCACTTAAGGAGGCCTTCAAATAAGCGTATAAATACAGAAGGTGAAGCCAGTTTCAGCTGAGCCTGCCCAAAGGGTGGAACAAGAGGGCAAAGAGAGGAAGTAAGTGCAAAAAGGCGAATGCTTCACGTCATTCCTTAGGAGACTGACGCATGTGCACTGAACGCAAAACAAAGGCCTGCTATCAGTCCCGAAGAGATACACAATACCATCTCAAAACACTCCTTTCATGGTTTTTCCCCTAAAGGCATACGCCTTATACAATCCAGTAAACAACAAAAAGCAGCTCAGGCTAAATTCGCAAAACACTCGAGGTAAAATAGCTCTTAATCGGCTGGTGCCACAAAGGCACGGGTTAAAAACCGGCAGCAAAACACACAAAAACAGCAAGGGGGTTCAGGGCACCTCCGACTAGAGCAAAATAGCTCGGTTTGGCTGTTCCTGATCTGCTGTACCCAACAGAACAAAGTATGCAAACCGAGGGAAGCTGGTCACGTGCTGCGTAACCCGTGAACTCTGACCCTGGATTCTGGGAAAGATCTCAGACCGTGATATCTTGTACCATGTGAACCGTGCCTTAATGCGACAATTACCCTCTTCAGAGTTCCCGGCGTCATTTTCCCTTGTTAGCGCCCAAGAGCAGGAAAACAATTTCATTCATATTTCGTGTACTGTGGATAAACTGTTTTGCTCATATCAAATTGTGTTTGTTTCTCAGGCTTGGACATTAAATTATTAATAGGTGAAGCGCTGCAGACCAACACAGGGAAGTACCTGCATGTGCAGAATTTCAGGGACAACTTAATATAGTGCACTTTAGCGCACACGTGTCCTTAAATTAGGATCAAACTAAACTAAACGTGCAATTGCTTGGGTGGAGATGAACCTAGCAGGAGAAAAACAAAATTAAGAGGTGAGCTAGGTCGAAGTGAACCTCAACTCCAGCAGAAGGGAGGCCCCTAGCGCTGAGAAGGTAGTGTGGGCGGAGTTCAGGTTTGTGGTTTGTACTTCATCCAACGATGGGCGGGCAGTAACTATTCTGCAAACGTTTGCGCGTGATCCAGCACCTGCTGAACGCTAACATAGGAAAGGTGATTAAATGAGCAAGCATTGGCAAAGGCAACAGGTCTCGTCTGTGGGATCTATTGGGTGTGCCAGTGTTGTTTTGCCACACTGCACAACATCCCAGATGCTGTGTGGCGTAGCTACAGTAAAAAAAAAAAAAGAAAAGCCTTTCATGCGCCTTCTGTGTCATTTTGTAGGTGTGCACACCAAACACGCTTGTGCCGGAAAAATGGACGGCCTAATTTTTTTCTTTTTAATTACAGATACGAGATGGATTTGTAACTAGAAGGAAAAACACTGGGTTTGGATTCCATACTGGGGGTGGTGAGACAAGGAGGCCACACCAGAGTGGGCACAGGGGCGGCTCTAGGCTCATGGCGGCCCTGGGCAGGGAGCATTGGTAGGGGGCCCCGGAAGAGGTGGTCCAGGCGGGGCGGAGCCCCCCGGACGGGGGGGGGGTCAGGGTGTTTGGAAGTGGAACAGAGCCGGAGGCCGCCAAATCTCTGCCAGGGGCCACCACGCAAATATGTATCCATCCTCAGAGGATTATTATATTAAGGATATATATTGGCGTGGTGGCCCCTGGGGTTTGGTGGCCCTATGTAGGTGCACAGCTTGCACGTGCCTAAGGCCGCCCCTGGTGGGCAGGAGGAGGAGCTGAAGCTACACAATGGTTGGCTGGGGGAAAGCGTTACAGCAAGCAAATGATGGACTGAATGCTGACAATGCAAACATTCTCCCCAATCAAAAGATCTGGGTTAAATCCATCGTTCTCTTTCCCACTGCGCCATCCCAGTTTAGACAGGCTAGCTTCAATCCAATGGCACAGTGAGCAAGGGCTGGGGGAAAGCAACAACGAAGGTGCCGGTAGGGAGAGAGAAGGAGGGTGCAGGATCAAAGAGGGTGCCGCAAAGCAATATGGAGAAGCACACCGGAAACAGAGCGGTGGGTGGGGAGAAACACAGAGGAAACAAGAGTGCAGAGGGTTAGAAACACACAAGAGAAACAAGCCGAAAACACATGCACTCTTCTCGGAGTGTTTAACACAAGAAAAAACGTAGTGCTTGAAATGCAAGCAGTGGAAGCAGAGATGCCAGCCAAGCAAATAAATAATGATTTCTATTTGTATAATTATTCCTATTTGCAAAGCACAACTTATCGCCCCTAAGGGTATCCAGACGACTGGGGCGGCCCGGGAGAGTAAGTACGCTATTGCCCACGAACTGTGAACCTCGTGCTCCGGAATCCGCCACTGGCCAATGTGCCACATAAAGGGTAAAGAGGCAATGCTCGATGAAAGCGACAACACAAAGTTGACAAGCAGGGACAAGAATAAGAAGTACGCAAACAAGAGTAACAAAAGCCAACCAAGAGTAAGCAACTGGCGGCTCCAAGTCCCTGTATTCTCTTGTAAATCACAGCATGTCTCACAACAGACAGGACATGCGCTAGCTAATAAACTCGACCTAAAACTCAGCAAGGCAGAATGCAAATTATGTTTATGCCTTAACACCAACATATGGCGGTTTTACAAGGGCTTGTGTTAAAAACGGACTGATAGTATCTCTTGTATGAAGGCACTGTTTCAATTGCCACTGGTACATACTCCTATGGACAGTAAGACATAGACCGCGCACATGTAGGTCGCAACCAAGCCCTTCTCAGGATATATTTTGTTTGGGTGACGCGCCTACAGTGAAGTGAAACAGAATGTGGTTGAAAATGTGTATCTTTAAGGAAAGGCTGTAACTCTATACCAAGGAGAAACAGATCTTCACCTTTTACATCTTCATTGAGGTTTTAAAAAGAAATATTATGGGCTTACGTAGCCAGTCAAATGTAAAATGCCACAAAACAGAAAAAAAGGAAGTAGCAAGTACTATATGACAACAGAATAAATAGGGAAGATTTCTAAATAGTTTGGCAGATAAAAAAAAACCAGCATGAAGATTCGGTAAGTAGTGCAGAAGGGCAATAAAGGGAAAAGTGGGCCCCAGAGAACTTTGTACTTGGCATTTTCACATTCAGCAGTGAAGGGGATGGTTTTGTGGGTGTGCAAGGAGAATACTTCATGAGTGTCACTGAAAAGCCAAACCTGTACACACATTCTCGGTCAAAAGGTTACTTACTCAGGATGACCTTCGCCTAACAACAAGCTAATTTTGAAGCTTTTTTGAATGCTCATTACCACATCGTCTACTAAACAGCACAGATGCTGTTACGCAACATACTGTGCGCTTACCAAGAAAATACAGGAGTCTTCGAGTACGCCCCATTGCTAACCACTGATTAGCTTCAGTCACTCATTTGCCTGCTTCTTATTCACGTCCCAGCTTGTCAATCCTGTGCTTATCCCTCCCATGGAGCACAGTCTCTCTTCTATTTTCTTTTGATTTGTAGGTTTCTATGCTTCCACTGCTTGCGTTCAAGCACTTCTCTTTTCTCTTGGGTTAAGTACTCCTTGGGGAGTAAGCACTCCATAGGTACTAGACACACCATGGGAATCCATAGGTTTTCCAGCTGTTTCCCTCTTGTATTTCATTCCCCCTGTACTCCATGTTGCCTCCAGCTGGGTGCTTCTCCCACCCCTCCACGCTCTCCCTTATGTATACACCCCCTGCATTCTCACCCATGTGCTTCTCGCCTGCCCACTCCACACTGCTGTCTTTCGCCCGTTTGCTCCACCCATTTATCACTTGCTCTGTCATTCGTCTATTTATTTTATTTATTTATTTATTATTACAATTTGTAACGCGCATACGTATGCCCATGGGCGTCTTCTCCCCACCTGCACCCTCCATGTTTCTTTTCGCATATTGCTTCTGCCCTTAATGCTTCCTGACCGCTCCGCGTGTTGCTTTCGTCAGCCTGTTTTTAAAAAATAAAATGCTTTTTCAAGTTTTTCGTTTTTAGTTACTGATCCAACTCGGATAGGTAACTACAAATAAAAAGAATCCCTCGGGTCATTTTGTAGGCCGGTGTGTGGGTGGAGTGCGTCAACAAAATTATATGGCCGTTCATGTTAAAGCCTTTTTTTAAATAAAAAAAATGTTTGCGATGCTTTGCAGCAGGGCTAAAAATCATTGACCCCAAATCTAAGATTTATGAGCTTTGCTAGTGCTTGCTTTTAACTGCCACGGTGTTTATGAACAATAGACTCTGAAACCCTCGGGGTTTACATCCTTAACCGGATTTTTGAAAGGACAAAAAAGAAACGTGATATTGAAACTCAAAGTTCAAACTGCACAAGTGCCACACATCACCCCGAGGGATTAATTTACTTTCTAAATCTGCACGTTGGAAACGCCACGCCTTTCACAAAAGACATGCTGGCCTGGGTTTTGTTGTGCCCAAGGTGATGAAACACGAGCACGTCTCTGGCATGTGTACCTGATCAGCTGGACATGAAACACCAGGTGACACAGCTATTTAGGTCTTTTAGATAAGATAGCATCCACCACGTGCACGAATAAATCTGCTGAGCACACTGGCTGCTAAAACTAACTACATTTACTACCAATGACTGGACCTGCGGGCAAGTATTTGACTTTCTTAGGAGGCAATCATTTCCGCACCACCTCACCAGGTGATTTGAAAGGGCATTACCTTGCTACCAAGTACTGACTAATAAAATAGCCAAGTTGAAAGCAGTTAAACATTTTCAGGACTTCAAATACAGAACATAATTTACATTTGCAATTTTCACCTGTAAAAATTGTATTTTATTGATATGTATTTTTAAAACTTCCAACATCCACCGTTTGCTAAGATATATATATTTTTTGTCAATTCATATTCTGCTCCCGAGTTTAATTTCTCTTAAATGAGACGGAGGTGCAGCTTTTCACCCAATAGTGCCTCTACAATGTTGAATGTTGAGTATGGAAGTGCAGAAATCAACAGTAAGTGCGTATTGTATTGGAACATTCATATGGGTCTTATTACCTCTAGCAGGGCCGGCTCTAGGCTCACGGAGGCCCTGAGCAGGGAGTGTAGGTAGGGGGGCCGAGGCCGCCAAATCCCTGCCAGGGGCCGCCACGCAAATATGTATCTAAGGATATATATTGGCGTGGCGGCCCCTGGGGTTTGGCGGCCCTGTGCAGATGCACAGCTTGCAGATGCCTTAGGCCGGCCCTGCCTCTAGGTTGGGCGCTGCAGTTCTTGCCTACACGGAAAGCATGTTACACTGTGTAAGGTGCTTGTTGAAAGGGTATTTTTGTTTTTTGACCCTTAGTTGGAAATGTTTCCATGCACACACAAAAGAGAAAAAGAAGGAAATGTAGTAGTCTATAAAATCAAGAATGCTACAAATAACAAAAAGCAATATTCCATAAAAATGCCCTCATTAGTGGCAAGCTTCATCATTGCGCGTGCTACAACATCCCTGTGCAGTCCATCACCGGGAACAGAGCAAAGGGAAATGGGGCAGACAATGCATACAAATATAATGTTCTATTCTGCAGAACACAATAGCGAATAAAACTACATCAGGGATGTCCTAAACTATCTTTGTTACTGTACCCCTGGATAGGATTACAAACATCTATGGCAGTGATGAAATAGGGGTATTAGTGTCCCTTCTATTTGCTCTCTTGTCAACATGTTTCGGGCACTCTTGATTGCCCAACTGGGTCGTTCGGCCTTCTTGAAGAACTCAAGAGAGCTCAATTATTTTACCACCCCTTACTTATAATTTTAGTTTGGGGGCTGGGGATACAATTAGCCAAAATGTTGACCTTACTTGCCATTTCTCAGTAACTATGCAAAAGGTGATCCAAGTTTCACTAAGAATTTCTCTGAAACTGGAGCATCTCCCTGTAGTCAAACAATCGTCAAGGCAAAGCCACTGCTACTCTACACCACTTGTGGTCCCCTGAGGTAGTTTTATTCACTATTTACTTCTGCAGAGTAGAATCCCATATATGTGTATTGTCTTCCCAAATTTCCCTTTGCTTCATCCCCGGCATGGGTCTGTGCAAGGACGTTGTAGCACGTCCAATGATAAAGCATGCCACTACTAGTGTGCGAGGGCATTTTTAAGGAACCTTGCTTTTTTCCTATGTAGCATTCTTGATTCGACAGAATACTACATTTCCTCTTTTTTCTCTTTTGCATGTATGTGTATTAATCGGGAAGGGCAGAAAAGGAGAGATACCCCTCTCCCCTCTTTTTTGTGTGTAGGAAATGTTTCCATGTCATGCATGATGAGCACCAAGTTGTAGTTATCATATTATGGGAGGCAGCCTTCGCAGAGTGCTGGAGAAAGAACTGCGAGAGACAGATGCAGTTTTTGGTTTTCAGTAAGCTGGCAGATTTGAAAAACTCTGGAGATCCCTTCATAGCAGGGTTCTCCAAAGTCAGTGCTGGAGGGCCGGATCCATGCCGTATTTTAAGATTACTGCATTTATCTAAATAGGGATATGCTAAAAATCTGGCATGGAATCGGCCCTCCAGGACTGACGTTGGAGAACCTTAGTTCTTATTATCATAGTCCACTCAGTTAGTTATTGCACTGAGGGCACACTTTTCAACAAGTGCACAAATTAATACAAAGTTCAGAATTACATGGCTCGTCAACCTCACTTTTCTGTATAAATATTCACAATTTACTCCACCACAAACCCCCTCCTATTCATCACCTGACACTCAAGTGAAAGGGGACCCTTCCCTCCACCAACAAACCTTCTGACAGAGGGCGAGGGTCCTTAAAAAATACCTGATGGATGTCCTGTTAGAGAATTAAAGGGAACCCTTGGGTACGAAACCAGATAAATGACATAGCGAAGTACAGCATATACACGCACCCTCGAGGTTCGCCTCTCCCTTTATTGATGAACAGAGAAAAAGACGGCCACAATACTGAAAATCTAATAAATTGGTTCCGCCTGAATTGAGGGGGCGTGGACTCTTAGCCTGATGTACATTTTGCAATTTAAAAAAAATATTTTTTGTTCAGTTTTTTTCTATAAACTGATATTCTGAAATGTATACATGTGAATAGGTCACAGAACAAATAGTGGGGCAAAATCTAAGAAGAATTTGACGGAACAACAACAGCGTTCAAGTGTTACAACAACGGTGTTTAAATGTTCAAAAAGTGCCGCTGCAGCTAGCAGGCCTGCACAAAGCAAGGCAGCACTCCCCCATACACCATTTTATCAACTTTTTATTATTTCTCGGATCCACTAAGTTTTGTCTGTAAGTATTTGCTGAAAATGTTTTTCTTTTTTTGCGGGGGGGGGGGGGGATACTGGCAAACATCTTTACTGCCACATACTTGATAATGAGACAGCACATGTCGCTACCCTTCAAGCAGGTTTAGGGTGTTACAAAAAATATATATAAAACACACAAACTTTCCTCAAAATAAAAAAGTCTGTGCAACGTGCAATAACGTATTTATGGTCTGTTCTATCTATTTATTTTGTCTTCCTTTGTGCCACGCCAAGTTATTTAATAAAAAAAAAATTGGGATGGGGGGCGTTCACTTTATGTAGCGCCCGCATTTTGTCTCTTGCACTTCGCAACGCTTGAAATGTCAGCTGTTGCAGAACGATGCACGGATATTTAAAGCCAGTTCCATTCCAGCGGCACAGTTGAAAGATCGGTTCCTGGACATTGTCTTCGGTTGCTGTTGATGGTGCCTGGTCCCTTCCTAAAAGGGAAGTGGTCCTGATAACATTTTCCGCCCGGCCGAACGCCTCCTTAAATAAGGGTGCCTTGTAAGGCACTCTCACTTAGGTCGGAGTATAACTAAACTTTATAAAACGTCACAGAGTTTGATGCAAGAATTTCTGAACTGGGGAAGGCAAAATGATGCCCCTCGCCCGCAGAATGTGAAGAGGGACTCCTGAGACCCCCATCTCTAACAGATGTTCATTGCAGGCGGACCGAATGGGGACCCCCTGAAGAATTTGGGAGGGAGCATTCTGGCTGAGGGACTCCCTGCAATGCAGGGGCTTAGGCTAGGCCTTTGAATTTATAATATAATCGACAGCCTTAGAGGTTTGGAGCAGGCCTGCCTACCATGACTGCTATAACACAGATGTGGTTATTATTTTATCACAAAGCACGTGGACCAGGGAAGCTAGCTGCATTAAGTCAAGAAAGCCGTAGAGCTAAAACTCAAGTGGAGCTGTGGCGTGAAGCCCCATGTTTGCACGGTAGAGACCTGCAATGGATTTTTCCATCAAACATTATCCGTAGGTGACATAGGTGTGAGGCTACAGTTGACGCAGCTCACAAGGAGCAGGCTTCCTGCATCAGGACGTAAGCAGGCGTGCCCTCATGACTATCAGAGGTTCCAGGAGTTGTGAATAAGGTTTACTGTAAACAATAATATGGAGAGAGGATTCAGCTTTCCATGAAATATTTTGAGCTAGCCTATCTATCCAATCCAAGGCTATCAGCTCACTTTATACTCTTCTGGTGTGTACATCCTCTTGCGTCACCCAATGACAGAACTTGCCATCCGCTGTCCTTTTAATTCCTAGCCCCTACTATATTACCCGCCCTCCTCTCAGTTCTTCTTACAATCCATTCTAACTGCATGCTACGAACTGGGATGATGGTTACAATTTTTTTTTTATTTGTTTAACATGTTTGTGTGCTTTGAAATTTAAAAGAATAAAAATCAATGAACTCGAAAACATTTGAAAAAATGTCTCTTTACTGAATACACTAGGATTCTGAAGGCCCAAATCACACTCCAATGAACGTTTCAGGTCACTGTTTTGGATGCTAAAGCCCCACTTAATATCAGAGCAATTCGTCTTATGTTCACTTTTACTTGGGCTCCCTGAATGACAACCACATGTTGACAAAAAAGATGCACCCATTTCCCGTCCTTAAAAAGAGTGAGATCTACAAATTCAAGTAAATAGAATTGTTTCAGAGTCGTTGATCTAGCAACGTTTAGCATATGGAAGAAACATGATTTTGAAGAATAAAAAAACTGTGACTAAAGTTATCATGGAGCAGAGCTGAACGTTGAAAGCACCTTTGGCAAAAATGGTGCCCCCCCCCCCTGGAGTGGCATCAATGCAGCTCAGTCTTAGGACTTACCCTGTAGGGGGGGGAAGGCTCTAATAAAATAACCCTTGTAGAGAAACCTATGTCAATACGTGGCTTTTATGTCAAATTCGGGTCATTGTGATAGATGTTTTTTTAAGAATTCATTAATTCCACTGCATCTCAAAGCACATATATTTTATACTAGGATATCTGGACTATCTAGGCTTTTTCAAGAGAACCTTGCTGTCACTTATGAAACTTCCTAAGTGCGTGAGTTGGGAACACTTAGATCATGGCACTTTAAAGTAGGTCCAGAGGATCAAGAACAATGCCACATTTTTGGATAATTTAGACGGAAGCCATTCACAGTCTGTTACCTAGAAAATCTAGCACAGATTGGATCTGCTGTGGACATTACTGACTCAGACCATAAACCAACTCATCTTTGCAACCACAAGGGGGACACTCATGACTGAGTCCATCAGTAATCTATTTTTTGCAACCACTGGAAACTGCTGCCATTACGTCGTGAGACTCTGAGATGTCAGGTGGTAATGGTATGTGCCTTCCTCTACCCTGTAATTATGGGCAAAACGGGTCAAAGGTTACAGCACAGGTGAGTGCTGCCCCAGAGATCCTCTTCTAGGTGAATCATCAACTTGTATGCAAGGCCTCCACAAATAAGGCAAAAGCAAATTTTCTGAATATACTGGTGTGCTTGGAGAAACAGCGGTGAAACGCCACTCTTGCTAACCTTCACAAAATTAGTAGGACTTCCACAGTGGCTAAAACGGGTAATAGAGATAACACAGTTCCCAAAGGGCAAAATGGAAGCTATCTGAAATTCCTGTGTTCGGGCCTTCATTTAGAGGAGAAGAAAGACCGGGTATTGACTGAAGTATGCGATGACTGGTCCATGTGCTTGTTCTCAATTAAAATGGATGCCCACAATGCTCACCCCTTCACTTTGGGGAGATCCGTGGTTGTCAGCAAAATTAGATGGATGTTGAACTCATGAGTCTCTTGGTTGCTGTTAGAAACTAGGGTGAAAAACAGAAGGTAGTGGAAAAAGAGAAGTTTGGGGTCTTCTCACACAAAAAAAAAATCTTGCAAAGCAAGTTTTACGTGGTTACCGCAATAACCCATTGGCCATGAAGTAACTTCATATTTGACACGTCTGGAAGGAACTGTCTGGTACATATCAGTGAGCAGCAATCAGCCTGGAGGTTAAAGATCTGGCTAGTGTTCAACAGATGTTTTAAGAGTTTGGTGAAGAAAGTTTGCCAATAAAGGACTTTGGAAGTTTACTTAAGGTATCAATGAACTGGATGTTTTTCTTCAGAGAAATAATATCTATGAGCCCGGCGACTATATTTACGTACAGATACAAACAATGTTAAATATGAATGACTGAACACATGAAAACAGAGTACAATAGGAAGGATTTATGGTACACCTCAGCACAACAGGCAAGGCATTCCAGTTGAACGTCACAAGTTAAAAATACTCCAATCAGATGATCACTGACAGAAGAAACCTCTTCAAAATAGGAGACAAATTGGGCTGCCCAACTGCCAGCCCCATTTAGCGTGTGTGATTCAGTTATCCTTGCTAGACCAAAAAATGAACAATGCATACCACCTGAATCTGCAGACTAATGGAAAGGAAATGACCTAAACATCAACAAATTGAAGTTGACAATCAAAACATAGGGCACCACCTGAAAAAACGCGAATAATAAACACATTGGGCCTGATTTACAAATGAACTGCTGTGACTTACGCTTGGAGTACATATGGAATTCAGAAGTATGACAGTTGTACAAGAGAAAGCCACTCCTAGTCACAGCAAAAGCGTTGTGCATTGGGCATGTGGTGCTATGAAAACTCACCTCAAACAGATAACAAGTGTTGGTCTAGTGGTAAATGTCATATCCATTTTTACAACACTTAACAGAAAAAAAAGTCCACTAAGAAGGTTTTTTAACAGCAAAAGCAGGCAGCACATGGACTCATGGGGCTTAAGGAGAAAAACAACAACGGTTGAGCCATCCTGTATAAATTCTGAAGGGATCTCGCTCATGTTTCTAGACAAGCCCTGCCACACAATTAATAGCAGGGTGCAGCTCTTTTTTTGCAGTGCCCACATTTACAAAGCGCTCGATAATTCATCAATCCAGCTTTGCGATTTCAGAAGCACTATAGTCTGGTAGGGCAAATTAGTGCTAATGCCAGTGCAATAAAAGTGATGTTATGTTATGTTATGTTAAATTTTATTTCTATAGCGCACAGCTCCTCCAAAGGAGTGTCCCGGCGCTTTATCGAGGCGGCTCAGTATAAAAAACATAACACCATATAAACAGACACCAAACAGGGAAAAAAAGACAACCTAAAGGTTAAAAAGTCAGGTCTTAAGGCTCTTCCTGAACAGGAGCAAGTTAGAGGAGCGCCGCAAGGCCAGAGGCAAGGTGTTCCACAACTGAGGGGCCCTCAAACTAAAGGAGCGCCCCCCGGTGCGTGCCTTCCTCACTCGAGGGACCACAGCCAAAAACAGAGATTCTGACCGCAGTGATCTAGCCGGGCGGTAGAAAGCAAGCCTGCGCTGTAAGTACTTTGCTCCGGCGCCAAATAGCGCTTTATGCGCCAAGGTCAGTGCTTTGAACATGATCCGCTTCCGGATGGGCAGCCAGTGAAGCGACTGCACCAAACCGGAGGCTCTCACTCGCCTATGGAGGTCAAAAATGACGCAGGCCGCAGAGTTCTGCACAATCTGCAGCCGCTGAACAAGATAGTCCGGAAGACCCACATAAAGGACGTTCGCGTAGTCCAGTCTGGAGCCAATTAAGGCTTGCACAGTGATATTTCTATGCTCTTCTGTGAGTAAAGGCAGGAACTTCCGGAGCATCTTGAGTATACCAAAACAGGTGCCCGTCAGACCAAGAATGTGTGATCTCAGCGTCAGATTGTTATCAATCTTCACTCCCAGATTTTTTGCCACCAGCGATGCCTGGGCAGGGGGACACATATCCATAGGCCACCAGGCCCGCCAATCGGGGTCAAAGGAACAGCCAAAAAGCAGCACCTCCGATTTATTGGAGTTGGCTTTGAGGCTGTTCAGCTGAAACCAGCTGAAAACCATCTCCAAACAGCCCCGAATCTTCTCTCCATCAAAAGCCTGATCTTTCCCACACGTGAAAAGCAATTGAGTGTCATCCGCGTAGGACACGATCTGGGCCCCAAAGGACTCCACCAGTGCCGCCAGAGGGGTCATAAAGATGTTAAAAAGAGTCGGGCTCAACACAGACCCCTGCGGAACTCCGACTACCAATGGTGGCATCTCGGCGGAGCTCGAGGAGGCCCAGACCGTTTGTCGGCGGCCCTCAAGAAAAGATGTAAACCAGTTGAACACCGTCCCCCTCAGACCGATGTCATGAAGCCTGGCGAGGAGCGCCTCATGGGGGACGGTATCAAAGGCCGCCGACAGATCAAGCATAACAAGCAGGGCCCTGCCTCCAGAATCCAGTGTCTCCCTAATAATCTCTGACACCTCCAGGAGTGCCGTCTCCGTACTTAAATTAGGGCGGAAGCCGGACTGCGAGGGGTGTAACAGGTCATTGGATTCTAGAAAGCTAGAGAGAACGCCATGCACATGTTTCTCCGTGATTTTAGCCAGCGCCGGGAGGAGGGAAATCGGCCTGTAGTTGGCCAAAACCTCTGAATCTAACCCAGGCTTCTTGAGGAGGGGGATCACCATTGCCCTTTTCCAGGACTGCGGGACCCTCCCCTCCCTCAGAGACATATTCACAAGTGGGTTGACCAGTGGGTTGACCACGGCCGCCATCTTAGCCAAAAATTTGGCCGGACGGGGGTCTAATGGCGAACCCGATTTAAGATTGGCCAAGAGTGCTAGAGAGGCATCGGCGGAAGCAGAGGGAAACTCTGCAAGAACCACACCCCGCGTAGACGGCGGAGCTGGTCCGACCATCAGGCTGGAACACACTTCACGAGACCTCACTGTGAAAGAGTCCTGGATAGATCTGATCTTATCCATGAAGAAATTGGCAAGATCACAGACCCACAGCTCAGATGGAGCTCTTTGGGGCAAGTTGGATCTGGAGGCCGTAAACTCCCTCACCACAGTAAAGATCTCTTTGCAGGAGTTAGAGGCAGCCTCTATCCTCCTGGCCAGATAATCCTTTTTCTCACGGAGAATATCATGATGGTAAGCTTTGACCAGAGTCCTATAAGCCAGTCTGGCCTCCAAATCATAATGAAGGCGCCATGCCCTCTCAGCCACCTTACACTGGCGGCGAGTCGCACACGATGCCTCAGTGAACCACGGTGCCGAGACCCTCTTAGCCGTATCCCGAGGGGCCATTGCGGGGGCCAGGTCATTCAGCCTCTCCAGCAACCACAGCTGCAAGGACTCGACATCCTGCACTAAATCACCTGAGAGAGGGCACGGATGGTCCACAGAGGCCTGCGCTAACAACTCGGGGGTGACTCTGTACAGAGCCCTTCGGGCAGAGCCATACTGTCTAGGGGCGCTACTGGGTAGTTTTTCGCTACCCAGTACAGAGAATCTGGCCAGCCTATGGTCAGTCCAGAGCACTGGGAGAAGCTCAATATCAACTAGAGGGACCGAGGAAAAAACCTGATCTAAGGTATGTCCCTTGTCGTGTGTGGGGCCCACGAGAAAAGGGACGAGGCCCAGAGGGGCAGTAATGTCAAACAGTTTGTTCGAATCCAAGTCGTCACCCACATCCATATGAAAATTGAAATCTCCCGCCAGCAGACAATGCCGCGCACTCAAGGCCAGCCCAGAGATGGCAACCTGGAGGTCATCGAAAAAAGAACCTACTGGTCCAGGGGGTCTAGATACCAACAGCCCTTTCAAAGCTTGTTGCGGAGTCAGCCTAATAGTGAAGGCAAGGGATTCCGATCCTGCAATTGTGTCCAGAGGGAGAATAGAGCAAGAAGCGGACTTATTCACTACCACCGCCACCCCGCCTCCCCTGCCCTTGGCTCTATCTTGCCGAAAAATGTTGTAATCCGATGGAATAGCCGCCATAATGTCCGGATTGGACATCTCCCCCAACCAGGTTTCGGTCAGCAGAAGACAAAGTGGTCTTTCCCTAACAAGGAGATCAAAGATCTCCAGGGCATGCTTACCTACTGATCTCGTGTTGAGCAGTAAGCAAAGGTGTTTCACACGATCCTCGCCTCTCCGTAGTAAGGTGGCGGGGGCATAACCAGGCGACCAACCGCAACCAGGGCAAAACCGTTTACCCCTGTAACGGCCAGGAAAAACGGATCGACATGCGCAAGAATATTTTTGCAAGGCGCGAAGTTCCCTTGACGAGTAGCAGACCATCTTCCAAGGTGATGTTCCAAGCAGGTGAGTTCTCTGTGTTCTCCTAAATGGCAAGAACTATTCTATACCCGAGGTTATCCAGGCGTGAATGTCAAGGAGAATGACCATTGGTTGGAACCGTTGGGCTGCCATCATTCTTCCCAATGCTATAGATGGAACAAGTACACAATCTAGAACCAACTCGGTTTCAATAAGCCTGGGGCGCTACCGGAATGTGCCTTAAGGGAACTGTGGCCAAAAGAAACAGAATACCTTTTTACCAATGCTGGTGCTGTGTCCCTGGAGCCCACACCAGAGCCTAAACAATATAGACATTCAGCGAAACAATGTTTTTGAACAAGCGCCTCTCTTTAGCCACTACGGACAAACAGTATATAAACAAACTAGCGCAAAGAAAGAATCCAAAGAGAAAACTAGAATATCTCATCAACAACAAGAACCGAGATTAAAGGAGAATGAATCCAGCAAAAGTAAACAATGTACTAGAAATACAGAGATGAAGCAAAAAGTAGAAGAAAAAAAGTGACTGAAAGTCTCAAAATGCCTCAGTAACTCAACATGCAATAAGAAATTATACCACATAATGGACTTCTGTAGCTAGTACCAAGAAGTTAAAAATACAGTTGTGGTACGCAATCAAATTATCTGTAATTCAGGACTACGATGAAAGGATATTGTTGTCTTTGTCAGAAGAATAAACCAACGAGACGACAAGCTAAATTAAGTCAGTAAATAGAGATCCCTAACTAACTGTTTTGGAGGATGGATTTAGAACAGGGTAAAGAGGGTTGGAAAAATGGTACTGTGCCTGCACCTTAAACTGTAGTGAGCAGAAGAGGAGCAATGAGGCCTCCTGAGGAGACAAAAACACCTCATTCATAGAGAGAGAAGTCAGACTATGACATCAATATTAGAATCAACATACCCGTCATCAGAGCTTGCATCCAGTGGCAAAATAGAAGATTTTTGAGAATGGGACACAATCACTTTTTCTATTCCTCATTACAAGCCCCTCCTATTCATCATCTCCTTCCCCCAAACATGTTACCTCCCAAACAAGGTTCCCACGTAGCTCTATAAGAGCACCAGATATAAATGTCAGTGTCAATCTTTTCCTATTGGCTACGTTGTATTTTTGCACGTTATGGAGAATGTGGGGAATGCTCAACAAAAAACTTAGGCGTTAGAAAAGATTCGTGTTACCTCAAATTTTCATTTAAAATTCCAAAACCGAGGGTCCTAATTCGTAAGCCTTTGCCAATGGTCTTCCCTAAGTCTATGTTTCTGATTGAGTGGCTGCCGTTTGGTTTGGTATGGTTAAGCATGCGAACAAACTGTAGTCTGTTATTATCTCAAACGTATGCAACTACACAAGAAGAAACTGCGTTGAGTGTGTTCTGCGCATTTAAAAGTAGATAGAAACCAGTGAAACAATGAGCCCACAATGCACCTGGCAAAAACAAGCACAATCTTCTGAATAATTGTAGATAATAACATTTAGACCACACCTCCTTTCACTTAAGAAGACTACTGTCAAAATGGACATGGTTGCTTACTTCTGAAACAGGGAGTGGTATTATAAAAATGGATTATTAACCAGCTCTGGTGATAAATGGAACAGAGTGCTGGCTACAGTTCTCATTAACCCAGTCTCATCTGGATTAGTCTTCAGGCTGAGATCCACCCATCCATCACAGATGTAGCCCTGGGAAACGACTACATTGGATGTCTGTTCTTTCCGTAAAATTGTACCTGAACAAAACTGAACTCATACTTCTAATTCCAACAACACTATAAATACCAATAGAATAACAAATACATAAAATACATCTACATTATTGTTGACATTGTGTTTTGGATTGAAAGACAGATTTGTTTAACTGGGCAATAATCCTATTCCATTATTTACTCTGTTTAAAACAAAGTTTGAAGGAACTATAGTTAGAAAATGAATATCGTCATCCATGTGACAGTGAGGTGTAGGAGCTGAAATTAGCCACCTGAGAGGATAGCACAAACTATGTATCAGAAACCAAAGTGACGGTAAAGTTTAGGCATATGCCCGTTGACCTCTTGACAAATGACTTATCTAATTAGTGAGAAAGTTCAGGTTTGGGCCACAAGGAGAGTGGTACTACAGCCAGCATTGGTGCAGACTTATAAAAGAGGTCTGTCAACTAAGAACAGAACCTGGAGAACTTAGGTGTAGTGGGCAAGTGTTATAATGATACGGCTTAATTGTGTAATGATATGGCACTAGGAGTCTACAAGAAACAACAGAACATCCATGCGCACAACAACTTATACAAGCTTATATTTTTAAGGCTTATTCCATGATCACAAACGTCAGAAGATCCAACCAGACAATTCACCAAGAGTACGTCATGCAGACAGAGGGAGGTGGTCCCCATTTAGCCAAACATTTAAAACAACGCATCTTCAACGCAAGAACAAATAATTACAATGCTAAGGAAAACATGCACCAGATCCTTCAGCAACCCATGAAACCTAAGAACACTACCACAAACATGAAAACCTATTTTATAAACACAGACCACCACCTAAAGCTACATACAGACGAATAAGCAGAGTTTACACTCAGCTGACAGTAGCAAAAGCCACTAAAACATAGAATGCCTAAGAGAAGTTCACAAGAACCAATTTCTGATCCAAATCATCAACAACCATTATTCCAGAAACATGGGATGAGAATAGGACTGATGTGACAATGGAATAGAAAACTATTACAACTATTACAGGGCACAGATACTAAAGTAACTCAAAGGATGCTTAACTTTCCGGGACAGTGATCTGAACATTATGCTTTCTGATGTGTAATGAGAATATTGGAGTACATATTTGAAGGTACAAACTTGATACCGGGCATCTACTCCAATTGAAAAGAACAGTTGACACTTTTTTTAAACGTTCTTTCTACCTTCACATCTGACCATTCTTCCTGTGCAGTGTACATCTTGGGTTAAACTTACTTAGGTGTTGGACTCGACTACTCCAAAGGGCTTCACTGACAGGTCCAGTGAAAGGAAAGACCACAGATAGTATTGTAAGCCTGCAGCACGTTGTCTTGTATGTGGCTGCAGAGGATTGGGTGAGATAGAAGGGGACAAACACAGGGAGTGTGTGTGACCTTGCGTATCATCACACCTGCTGTCAGGTGTTTCATGTTGCTCCACGTCAGCCGCAGGTAGATCATACTGTTCCGTTTTAGCTCTGTATTCTGGTGCTTGGGCGTCCATTATGAAAAAAGTACTACAAATACCAAATGGAAGAAAACAAAGGGGTGGCCTACTAAATTCTGATCTGCAGCAAATCAAGAGCTCCGTCTGCCATGCTCATTAGCTTGTGCTACTGCAGCCTGTTGGATCCATGGTAATTCTTAAAGCATGTCAGTCTATGAAGTATATCTTGGCTATTCCACTGGCGCAGCAGCTAAAATTTGCAACAGTCCCCTCCCGCCTACCTCTTGCCCCTGGCCTGAGGTAGCATGATCCGAGTCCCTGGCAAAGTGTAATATTTATGCGTGTGAGAAAGCAGCTCTCAATGCTGGGCACGCATGAACAGAAATCACATTGGTCAGAATATCACCCATTTTCTCAGTGCAATGACAGAGTTAAAAGGCCTGACAACCTTGCCCGATGGACTTGACTGGGATGTTCACTATCAGCTCTTCTAATGCCTTCTTCGTGTGACCACCTGGGCTGTATAACAGAAGTGCAACTGGCATTTGCGCCTGCCTTTGCGCACCCTTGGGGCACTTTGGTATTACAGAGGGGGCCGCAGATGCTTGTGTGACCCTTCTGTAATACCGATAGGATCATCAGAGGGCATTACCCCATGTGCAAGTCGCTGTGGCCCCCTGCAAATGAGGGAATCCCTTTTCCTCTGTGCCCAGGCCACATTATAGACATGGGTGCAGGAGGCACACTTTCAGTTTAGCCTCTGATGGCTGCCCTCTGAGGGTGGGTGCAGTCACTCACTGCACCGCCTGCAAGGGTACCTCTAATCCTCCTTCAAAGTGCCGGCGCCTGCACTGTGAAACACAGAGCGGCTTCAAAGCAGATGCTTCATTTTTCACATCAATGCACTGCCCCCAGGGCAGCGCGAGTTCGGGGCTGCCCTGGGGGCAGTGCATTCATCCTAATACATATCATTTTCCATGTTTGCACCGATGCACCTTTTAAAAGGTGTGCCCGGCGCGAACAAGGAAAATGAGCTGTATCTGTGCTACAGCTCGTGGAGTAGTACATGACAGAACAGGACGTTCTACCCACATTTCTCTTTGTGGCATGTAAGAAAGGCAGGTGAACATTTCAAGACAAGGACACTGACTGAGGGACAGGATTTATCTGCTTGGGCTTGGTGGGCTAATCACCTGGCTCAACCTTTCACAAGATAGTTCAGTCAGAACCCACTTTGGGTGAAGTTGTCACAAGGCATGTTTAAAGCCTCTGCCAAAGATACTTGGACTGTTCCACATTAGTAAAACCAACATAAGTTCCATCTTCACAACAAGTATGTCAGAAATGCAAGAAGCCATCAGCCCAGGATTTTTTATACGTGAAACTATGTTTTGGTTTCAAACTGGACTTCCCTCAGAGCCAAATGCGGTCACCCAAAGACTATAGTTCTAGGCAAAGTAAGATACACCCTGGGGTCTTTCCAGGAATACATATAATGGGTTCTTCTCCGTTTCAATACATTACTAACCAACTTGTGTGTGCACACAATACTTTACTATACATGTCTTTACATTGCTCTAAAGCACAGGCCACTTTCTTGGGATATCCTATAAGACATTTGCCAGTGCTGAAGTGTGTGTTTTTAATCTTCTTGGGGGGAGGGGAGGGTTGGGGCAGCGACAGATAAGACCTTAAAGTTATTATGTGGGGACATTAACCCGGATTCCTAAAGTCGAGAACTCATCCACACATGAACCCTAACATCGTATTTCTTCACAAGTAGAGCATCATGTGTGACCATTGAATCTCTTGTGATAATGAGTCACGGGATCATTTTGCCACAACTGACCTAACTCGAACCCTCAGAATGTTCCTATGAATCGCTTTCTTGATTTTGCATTGCGAAAAGATTTCTCTCTTACTTGTTGACATGTAGAGCACAAGCTCCGTGATGCTCCCAACATTTTTTTTTACAAAATTGAAAAAAGGCCTACACAAATAAAGCACTTTTTTTCCGAATATTAAGTTTGCCTTCATTGAACAAGGAGGCCCTCTTGTTTTGGAGTGTATGATGCAATGTTGTGAACACGTATTGAACAAGAAGTACAAGTATGTGCTTTTTATTGATGACAATACAAGCACCTCAACAAATGATGTTGCAACGAGCTCTTGAAATATATCAGATGGGCAAAACAATCACTTTACGGGTCAAGTTATCCAAATAATAAAGATAACATTAGGCACTGCATGGCACGTTTTACCGACACATTTGGTTGAACTGTGCCTCCAGATTTCAAGAATCGCTCTGAAAAACTATATGATACTAAACTGAATAAGACTTTATAAAATATGCATGCTTTCGTGAGGATAACGGCTTCCAGTTTAGAATACCAAAAGAGCCACTCGGAAGTCACAGATCTAAGGCCTAGGCCCGGTGGACCCGACTTGCCCCTTCATAGTTCTAGAGTGGATCACATCAGCAGCATTGTTTTGGGTTGTAACAGAGCCTATTAATCACGTGCCAGTTGTCAATTCAGTTCGCTGGTGCATGTTACAAAGATGCTCAACATTACGCAGCATGCACTCATTAAATATTGTGTGCCCCTTGGCTCTCCTCTTTGACCACAGGGTTACAAAAAAATAAAAGGAATACATATCTGTACATTCTTGGGCATCCGCAGCCCAAACAGGCAGACTGTTTCCCCACAGCGAGGGGGAGAACTCTTCTGAAAATGTCCTACTTTGAAAATGTAATTTGTTATCCTACATCTACTAATCCAGGGAATACACAACACAGGCTTAAGCAGGTGAGGTTTGAATACTACATTAGGAGATTAAGATCACCAACTCAGTAGTTTGGTTCTCTCCATCCAATAACATGACTAACCAAGTGTCCACTTTCTTGTAAAGATCATCACAAGACCTCGGGCTCAATGTACAGCAGGGTGCCAGGGGTCAGTGTGATCATGGGTGAGAAGTGGGTAGTTCGAGCTAGTTAACAACAATAATAATTGTCCTTCGTTTAATCTACTAACACCCAACATGTGGACACAAATCCAGCAAGTCGAAAAACAAAGTTATACCTTCTCTAAGACTGATACTATCCTAACCTTCAGTCGTCTGGCAACAAACCTATAAACAGAAGGATGCCTGAAGCAAACATATTTAGCATAATGGCCCTTCTCTGGAAGCTGCACGACTTTTTAGAGGCATGAGGGACTGATGATTCAGCATCTTCAGAACGCTCCACCCAACCCAACTCCTAAATAAATACACCATTTACAAACCAATGGTATCTTTCTACTAAATTTTAAATGTGCATCTACTCTCGTGGGTTACTAAGCAATCGCATAAGCACAGAATGAGGCCCAGACAAATGTAAAATGACACAGAGCCTAAATACCAAGCAAAGCAGTCTTTCTGTTTGTTTAACACACGGTGTGAGGAGATTTCCCCAAAACACCAATCATCCCCTATTGGGAAGTTCAGAAACTTTTATTTTGTCAAAGTGCACCATGGCACCTCCAACCAGACATGGGAGGTCAAACAGATCTGATAAACGTCACAAGCTACCTAGCTAGGCCTTTCTGGCCAATCCTGTGAGAGCTGGACATTAGGTCATGGGCAAATTTCCCTTTGAAAGTTTTTTCGATTAACTTTTTCGAAACAAAAAACACAGTGAACTCAATGCCCTCCAAGCCACCAAGACGTCAAATCTCATGGAGCTACTTTGGTAGATGGGCCGCTAATGTCACGAAGTACCAAAACAATACCTTCATCTTTGAAATTCACCTCTGACCTTTGTTTACATAATGCACAGATTTGGAAAACTACAAATGAAACATACTTTTTTTTAGTAAATTAGTAAATGCACAGGAAAACAACAGGTATGCCAATTATTTCAGAAATTAAGATACAATTGATTACATATGAAACAGCAAGAATTGATACTCAGGGGATGTGCAACTTAAGAGTATTCACAAAATGTTCTCAAACCCTTCTTCGACATGACCCCACTTTCCACTACAAACCAAGTTTGCCAGACTCATGGCAACACTGCCTCATTCCCCTCCCCCCTGACATCACTAACTTCATCAACATGAGCATAGTACTGCTGTGGTCCAACCAGGAGTACTCGTCACAGCTTTCGCCAATGACCACATCCCCTCCCGTTCACCAACTCACTGGCCCACTTCACCAGAGGTCACAACATTTGGAACCCTATCCCATACAGTTTTCAATATTCCCCAAAAGTTTAACATACTTGTTCCAGGCGTGTAAAGGAGACTGGAAATCTTTCCACATTAACCAAAATGCATCCCTATCTTAAAAAACAACTTTGGTTTTGGACATACACAAGAGAAGATGCTGTACTGTTTACAAGACAACCAAAATATTACATTTTTACAAATCAAGCATTAAACATGCTCATCACATTTAATAGCATTTTTCACAGTGCGCCAAGTAAGAAAATGTCATGTTTTTTTTTACTGGTGGTAAAGTTCAATGCAGCTAGAGTAACCAAAGCCAGTTTACCTCATTGATAACGCACACGTTTAACTTGATTTGCTTAATTTCTCATTTGTATGTCAGTTTGGCTGCTTAATGGAAGAGCAATCAAGTAAAATAGGTCTTTCGTCTACCTCAACCGTCTCCCCCGCCCCGGTTTCCACCAGACACATAATTTTAACTTTATATACTTAACTTTAACTTAATTTTGACTCTTGCACATACAAGTTACAGAACGTTGCTTGGGATTTCAATCTAAACATCCACTGAAGTACAACAGAGGTGGCTTGCTGCTCAAACTTAACAATCTAAACAAGGCAGACTTTTTAACAGTATAAGATTTCTGGTACACTACACATACACAAAAACTCCTCAACGTGGAAGATACAATTGCAAACCTGGTGGTTTTTGTTGTTGTTTTTTTACCACCGATCGTGGATTCCATTTCCCATAAAACATCCAAGAACTATTAACTGGAAACCACAAAAACAATAAAATCAACTTTAAGGCAGAGTATCTTATGCTAACAATCAGTTTCTCTTCCTCCTTGGCTTGGGCTGTTTTGCCCTTCCAATATCTCCAGATCAACAAAAAGCCTCCAAGAAGCAACCAAGACCCACGTTCAGATAAAGACAACACTTGCAATGTTGTTAGTACTCTACACCTCTACCAAGAGCATACAGACATTCTGCAGCACCAAAGCGACCCAACAGTGTATCTCTCCACACACAACGTCCTTAATTGCTATGTAGCTTCTCACTATGTCCGAGTCATCGCACATTTGCTTTCTAAACACAAAGCAAGAAAATTAAAACGTACAGTAAAGTGTGAAACAGGTGCAGCAATAGAAATTCAGTGAGTCACCTATGTGACGAGACTGCTACCAACACAAGACTGAGTAAACACACATCTCCCCAACTCTTGGGCTAGAGGGAAGTAAGTAAAGCATGAACTGAAAAGGTCTAGGAGTGGCCAGTGTGCCTCTTACCTGTGTGTAGTCGAAGTCGGACAAGGGTGCTATACTCTTGATGTAGTCCATTCGGAACTGGTTCTCTGGGTTGCCCACTGGAACTGGAGGTATTAAAGTGCCCATCGCAGAAACTATAGTCTGGGATTAGATAAAAAGCGTTAACATGAATGATTATCACAATGTGCGTTCAGAACAATGCCCTATTTTCATCCATCTATGTTTGTCCTTATGCTGTAGCTGCTACCATGCCCATCCATGCGCTTAATGATCCCTTACAAGAGCCAGCAGCTACTATCCAACTCTTAGCAATACGATAGCCTACTCCAACTTTGCTGCCCACTTTCCCTTATGACTTGGCTCTAAACTGCACGAAAAACGCAACCAAGTACTGTTTCAACAGACCACCGACTCCCGTCAACAAGAATCCCAGAACCATAAAGGATGCATAGTCTAGAAGTGCCTCGCGATCACAGTAGTGGGGGTAATGTGCTAGAAAAATGCACATAACCTAAGTAGCCTGCACAGTGCTCTCAACACACTGGACTGATCCAGGCTAACATTTTATAGTTAAGAATAAATACAGCTCCCCCAACCTAACCAGGAAAAATAAGGTAACAGAGCATGGCTAACACTAAAGAGCCTACAACATGCACAGGGATCTCTGCCCCAAAACACATGAAACAGAGGATTAGACACAAACTTACCACAATCGCATCTTTGACGTTTTTCCGAATGTCTTGTACTTTCTGTTTCTTTTCTCTGCATTAAAAAGGATGGACTGTAATTAGATATTAATTCATAACACTGCAAACTTGAGCTGTTTGTTTCAAAGTCCTGAACCCCATTATTATTCATTACTTTTTCTACATAAACAGGTGGATTTTTTCAGGCAAACTTTTTGTTGGGATTTTTTCTTTATACAAGTTGAAAAGTAGGGTTTATAGAAAAATGCTCATTTATGTATGGCCCCACCATACTGCATTCATTTATCTGCAGCAAATAAAACACCCCAAAAATGTATGTGTCCTTTAGAAACTGGGGATAATGTACACATTGGTAATGCTTGAGTATTTATTGTCCATTCCTAAACTAACGCACGCTAACAAATGTACACAAAAGGTTAACTGATATATTTAAAGTCAATTATTTTATACAACTCTTAATTTTTCAGTCTGGTAGGAAAGCTTTCGGAATTCTGGAACATACAGAAACTAGGGGCACAGTGATTTAAGTTATTTTGCCAGGACCACAGAATGTGCTGAAGCCAGGACCATATCCCTGGAATCTTGCACCCCATTGCGAACAACCAAGGGCAGGGGGAAATCTGCTTTCTTCAAAAATGCGTGCTTAGTGGACATCAAAATTATGAACAATTTTAGGGACACACCTGAAGCAAACTTGCCAACCTATAGTCAACACACCTTGAAGGTGTATTGGCGTTATGCTAGTGACTTATAAATACACCAGTACTTAACATTTCATAAATCTTACGTACTTAGCATAAATAAGGGACGTGACACAATCTCGGTATTTAGATGAACACTAGTAGTTATGTTGTTGCCAGTGGTAACAGGAAACCATAATTGTAATATTGCCTCCACCTCATAAAGAAAACTTGTGATCCTAAGCAACAACAAAAAAATTCAGGGCTGCAGTTTCCTAAACTTTTAACAAACAGCCTAAACATAATAATTCGTTTTAAGTTAAAATTCAGATCTTAAAAAAGCCGGGGACAGTGAGAAACATTTCTAAAGCGGTACATAATGGTAGCGTGGGGACAAAGTAACTGCATCATAAGGTTGTCTTTATGATGTTTCTGACACAATGGCAACATTTACTGAGACCTGAGGGGGGAGGTTTAAAAATCGTGCAGGTGGCAACAAGGTAAACAAAAGGCTGTAACATGGACAAGCTAGTTAGCCCTGGAGTTGCCTGTTTCCAGGGAGAGACAGAAACACACACATTACCCTTCAAAAGTGCGCATGATAAAACAGGTCTGCTTCTGCGGTGGGGCGGGGGAGGAAGGGTAGGGAGGGGGGGCACCAGTGCAGGATTGGGAACACCACCGAGGGAAGATCTGGGGGGTTCTACTGCATTCTATGTCATGCTGCCGGGTGCTGTTCTGGGAGCTGCAGCACTCGTGTGGAAGTCTAGTCGCCATGTTGTTGCTACACAGGGGCCTGTCAAACGCTGCAGTAGCAACAGTAGAAAATACAGTAGAGAGCGAGCGAGGCCGGGAGGAAAACACAGGCGCCGTGCACGGCCCTGCTCGGGGCGGCATGGTGCACCAGAGGCTCGCCCTCCCCACCCGCCCACCATGGCACGGCCCACGCCAAAACCACGCGTGCACTGGCAACAGCCACCTGCCCACCAGCGGCACGGCTACCTGGCAGCGACATACATAGCAGAGGAAATGGGAGGACGGATGCTTACTCTGGGTTGAATCCGTTGACGTGCAGAATCCGCATCTGTTTGACAATAGTGCTTTTTCCGGACTCGCCAGCCCCTGCAAGACAGAATTGGGGGGGGGATAGGTGAGATAACGAAAGAGTCCAACACGAGCAAAAAAGCATTCATGGTGCAGGTACATGTTGAGCACATTGCATACAAGGCCAGGGGTTAAACACACACACACACAGTCTCGATGCGGGCCTCTCCGGGCACGGCACGGGGGCAGGCCGGTGCCCACCCGCGGCGCGCGCTCTTACCCAGCAGCAGCAGCCGGTGGGTGGCCTTGTACGCCAGCCGCTCCTTCTGCAGCTGCTTCTCGATCTTCTTGTTGGCTTCGCGCTGCGCCTTCTCGTCGATGCGCTGATCCTCCGTCTTGCTGTTCCCCAAACAACCCATTTTCCGATTTTGCTTGCTTTTTTGGTTCCAGTAATTCCGAGAAGAGGGGGGGGTCACCAAAAATCGCGGGGCGCGGGGTTGAGGCACCCCTTCCCCTTTGGCCGTGCCTATCTAGCTATGTATTAGAAAAATATGCCATACATGAAAAAAAGAAAAAAACGAGGGGCCGGGGAGCTGGTCTTTTTTACATGCCCGCGACGCATAAAGGGGTGGGTAAAAATAGCCCCGCTGGCTGCCGCGTCTTGGTTTCGTGCCCCCTTCCTAGGTGCCCTGCTTGCTGCTCTTCCCCCCTCTGCTTCCTCCCCCCGGCCTGCAGCAGCAGCAGCCAGGAAATACCCGCTGCCACCGCCGTGCAAGGGAAGAAGGATTCAGAGAGGAGGGGACAGAATCTGTAAAAAATGTCTATAAATAACACACACACACTCACACACACACAATGAAGAGAGAGCGAGGCTCCTCCTGGAAACCAGCCTAATGCTGCTGCTGCTGCTTGCCTCCCTCACCACACACACACACACTGCCTATATTCCTCTCTCTCTCTCTCCCGCTCTCTCTCTCTCTCTCTGTAAATTTGGGGCTATTTTTGTCTTTCCAACTCAGCACTGCCTCTTTCTGCAAGACCAGAAAATAACCCAAACTGCAGGGCTCTGTATATATTTATATAATTGTTCCCTGTCACACACGCGCAGTCCCCGGCTCCGGGCTGCTGCATTGACCCGGATTGTGCAGGCTTCCGGGCTACACATCTAACGGAAGCACCTATGCCGTTAAAAAAATAATAATCGGAGGGAGAACAACACCATGCATCGTATGCATATGCCCGTCGGTAAACGCCGCAGCAGACAGACGCACACGGGCGAGAGCTGAGCCCTCAAAAAGGTAATCAGCCGGGAGGAGCTAGGAAGCGCCCACCGCCGGCCGGGGGGCCCTAAGCGCTATCGGGGGGAAAGGGCTGGCTGTCATCGGGGCGCTTGCAATCAACCGTTTTGGTCATGCCTTTAATACACATGGGCGCAGAGGGCACGTTTATACTATGCAGGAGAAGAGACGGCACCGTTCAAACAAGACGAGGAGGAGGAGGGTGGAATAAATGCTCGGATATACAAAGAAGAAGATGCCGCTTCCTGCCGCGGCTCTGTGACCGTGGAGATAGTAGGACGACCCTGCCCCGCACCGCCGATGCCCGCCGCTCCAGCACCGCTGTGATAGCCAGCACTGACACACAGCAATAACACCCTTCCGCCGCCGCCGCACGCAGCTGCCAGCGCCGGGGGGCGTGGGGCGTGGGCTGGCCGGGGTGTGGCACAGCCAAGGAAGCTCCTCCCCCCCCACCCTGCCAGGCAAGCTAGGCCTCCACTTTCACTTCGATGTTGCTGCCTCTGCCAGGCTCCAACTGTCCCATGTACCGGTGGCAGCCGCAGTTTTCTTGCGGTCAGCTGTTCACCTTAGTCTGTTAGGCAGAATCAAGGATTTAAGTTACGGTGTTAAGCAGAAACAAGGCTTTAAGTCACGCCCCTCTGAAGAACTCTTAAAAACATAATGCAAGTGAAATGCATACTTTGATGCAGTGCTGGAATTGTAAAATATAAGCAAACACCAGGAGATGATGGACGGAACACTAAAACTTTTCAGACACCTCCAGTCACAGATCTGGGTTGAATACATCATCGTTCTTTAGGTCATTTCGCCACCCCCAGTTCAGACCCAGCCAGGGCACAAGTCCCGAAAATAGAAGTGGGGGGACGCTGACATCACGACAGAAAGTGACGTCACGAAAGGTGGCTTGCACTGAGTTGCAGTTTATAGTTATCGAGCTCCCGGTAAAATAAGTAGGGGCATGCCGTCCACCCGCGTGGTACCCTGACTCGATGCGTCGGATGCACAGGCCTCACTAACACGCGTCCTGTATGAGAAAATTAAACACAAAACCAAGCACGTAACATCTCTCACCTAGTTACCTGTGTCCAAGTCGAAATGCCATGAAAAGGCGGGCTTTGCCTGGCCTTCCTTTGCATGTACTAAAGTAGACGTGTTTTTTTTGGGGGGGGGGAGGGGGGGTCATAGATATGTTAGTCATTTCGAGATGACAATATGACCGAAAAAAACACGTCTGGGTTTAGCGCTCCTAGGGAGTCTTTTATAATTAGCGTCTGGACCACATAACATCAAAGGCGAGTAGGGCATCAGGGGGTGGTGTCATCCAATTAAAGCCCCGAAGCTTCTGGGCGCTAGCCGAACATTCGTATTCATGGAGCACTAGTGACTGTGCAAGGGGCCCATGCGATCCTAGACGTGAGGAATCATTCTACTGATTGTCCGGCCTGGATAGCAAACGTCTATCTCGCCCTCATGACACATGCTGGACACTTTAAATCTCAGTATCCCACAATTCTCTCTGCCCAGGTCTGTCTGACTCGCACAGTGATGCATTCAGTGATTCGTCGGCACCCCGGAAACCGGGTCTTATCTTTCAACATCACACATAAAGGGGCCCAGCTTCTTGGCAGGGGGGACGGCGTCCACCCACGTGGACCCCCGACTCGAGCCCTGCACCCAGGCATATGCAAATCAGTTTTGACCCTGTGCCTCATGGCGCAGTTCAGCCGGAACTGCCAAGTCAGGTCATTCCCGGACCGGAAACAAACCTCCTGGGTCCAGTTTCGGGGTAATACCCCTAATCAGCCAGGTTAGCTTGAATCCAGTGGCAAAGTGAGCAAGGGACCCACGTCTGGGCATACCCTGCCAACTTAGGGTAAACAAAGCAAAAGTAAGGAGATGACAAACTAAGCACTGATATGATTCAGATACTCACCCCCAGTCACTATTAGATCTGGGTTTAATCCATCATTGTTCTTTAGCTTATTTCACCACCCCAGTTCAGACCCAGCCATATGAAAAATCAGTCTTGACCCTGTTCCTCATGGGAACAGTTCCAGTTCGAACTGCCAAGTCTCCAGTTCTCCTAGATCTGAAACAAGCACCTTGGGACCGGTTTCAGGGTAACACCACTTATCAGCCAGGCTAGCTTGAATAAAGTGGCAAAGTGAGCAAGAGACCCACGTCTGGGCACACCCTGCCAACATAGGGCGAACAAAGCAAGACTGATTTCCATATGGCTGGATCTGAAGTTGGGGGGCGAAGTGAGAAAAAGAACAATAATGGATTTAACCCAGATTTAGTAATGACTAGGGGTGTCAGGAAAAGTTTCACAGCTCTGTCCATCATCTCCTTGGCAGGGTATGCCCAGACCTGGGTCCCTTGCTCACTTTGCCAAGGCTGGTGAGGGGTGTAACCCCCAAACCTGCTCCAGGATGCTTGTTTCCGTTCCAGGGAGAACCTGACTTGGCAATTCGACTGGACTGCTCCCATGAGGAACTGGTTCACTACTGATTTGCATATGGTTGGGTCTTAGCTGCAGTGGCGAAGTGAGCAAAAGAATGATGATGGATTTAACCCAGATCTAATAGTGACCTGGGGGGGGGTGTCAAGTTTCAGCGCTCCGTCCATCATCTTATTGTGTTTGCATTGTAAAATATTTAGCTATAAATTGGGGCTCTATATGTGGCAGAAAAAAGGGGGAGGATTCACATGGGTCTGAGCTTGAAAAGCAGTCTGCCAGTCAACTTGTACATTTATTTAAAAAAAAATCTGCTGTAAAGAAATTTCCAACAAGCACAAATGTGTTAAGAAATCTGTTCTAGCTGCCTTGATTGGTCACAAAGAGCCTGCATTAAAAATATGTTACTTGGTTAAGACACCTGCTGCAGAGCTCAGCAATTTTGAGGGGATAATAATAGTAGTAAGGTACCCATGGTGGCTAGTGCAAATCTGGGACAGTCAGTCAGTCAGCATACCTGCCAATTTGAAAAATAATCTCACGGTAAGAGGAGGGGGTGGGGCCTTAAAGGGGGGGAGGGGGGCTCATGCCGAGAAGTACCTCCAAGGCAATTTTAAACCCCAACCTGACCCCATGCCACTTCCTCCGAAAAAAATGCTTGCCGAGGCTGGTGCCGATGTCCTGTGGCCACGGAAAATGAGCTGAAAAACCACTATTTACAGTGGTTATCAGCTCATTTTCCCTGCCACTGTGTGATATTGGTTCCTCACCGAGAGACAGTGTGATGGGAGCCGATACTGTGTCACACGGTGGCACCGTGTGAGTTGGCAGGTATGAAACAGTCCTTGTATAGCACAGTTAATCACCCGTGGGAGTATCCAGGTGCTAGGTTGCTGAACTTAATTTAAAAGCCAAGTCTTGATTCTCTTCCTGAAGTCTGTCAGCAAGTGTGATGTTCGGAGGTGGAGAGGGAGAGAGTTCCTGGACTTGGCAGCGAGGTAGAAGTGGCCTCTGCTGTGGTTACAGTGGATGCGCTGTGTCTGTGCAAGGAAGGCGGAGCGAAGGTTTCTGGATCGTTGGTGGAAGTTCAGTCAGTGGTTCATGTATGTTTGTCCTTGGTTGTGGAGGCCTTTGTACCTGCGTGTCAGTAGCTTGATTTAGCATCTTTTCTGGATGGATAGCCAGTGGCGGTTCCTCAATTGTTGGGTGATGTGGATCTGTTTGGGCAGGGCGAGTATCAGTCTGGCTGCTGAGTTCAGTATTGTAAGGAGCCTTCCCATGAGTTCGGGGGTGGTTCCTGCGTACAGTGCATTGTCATAGTCCAGGCGGCTGGTGATTAGGGCATGCATGACTGTTTTTCTCATGTTTGTGGAGAGCCATTTCAAGGTTCTTCATAGCATGCGAAGAGTATGCAAGCAGGCAGAGGATACTGTGTTGATCTGTTGTTTCATGGGGAGTTTGCTGTCCAGGATGTTGCACAGGTTGCCTGCATGGTCTTTCGATGTGGGGGTGGGTCCGAGTTCTGTCGGCCAACAGGTGTTGTTTCAGAGGGAGGCATGGTTGTCAAAGATCAGCACTTTGGTCTTGTCCGAGTTGAGCTTCAGAAAATTGTTCTTCATCCAGGCTGCAAAGCTCTTCATGCAGCTGGGAAAGTTGGTTTAGGTGGAGGTGTGGTCTGCCGGGAGTGAGAGGATAAGCTGGGTTTCATCGGCATATGCTATGATGCTGATATTGTGGGTTTGGACGATGTCGGATAGAAGAGTCATGTAGGTGTTGAAGAGGGCGTGCTCAGGGATGAGCGTTGAGGGATGCCACAAATGGTGCTTGCGGGTTCCGATGTGGGGGGGGGGGCAGATTCTCTGCGTGCATCCTGTGAGAAATGATGCAATCCATCTGAGTGCATCTCCCTTGATTCCAATCTGGTGCAGTCTCTTGATGAGTGTGTGGTGGGAAACGATGTCGAAAGCTGTGGAGACGTTGCGAAGGATTAGAGCTGTCGAGTAGGGTGGGGATAATATATGTGGCGGTGGGTTTGATGCTTTCATTGGCTCGGAAACCGGATTGGGAGGTGACTAGCAGCTTGTTTCTAGGTGTTCAGTGAGCTGATGGTCGATGGCCTTTTCCATGACTTTGGCGGGAAACGGGACTAGCAAAATGGGGCGGTAGTTCTGGAATTCGCTAGGGTCTGCAGAGGGTTTCTTCAGGAGAGGTCTGACCACTGCGTGTTTCAATGCGTCAGAAAAGGTGGATGTAGCAGTAGATGCATTGAGGAATGTGGTGAGTTGGTGACTGATCTCGTTGCTTGCTAGGTTGAGGAGGCGGGGGGGGGCAGGGGTCTGTGGGTGCTCCTGAGTGGATGGAGTTCATGATGGCTGTAGTGTCCAGTGTGGTGGGCTGTTCCCATGAGGTGAGCTGTTGGTCTGGGAAGGCATTCCTTGGAGTGAGGAGGGTGAGAAGAGTCAGTGGGTTGGGGCTCGAAGTTCCTGTAAATGGTAGATTTCTTGTTGTGGAAGTGATTTGCTAGAGTGTCGCAGAATTTCTGTGCGGGAGAGATTGTGTTCTCGGTGGCTGCTGGGCAGGAGAACTCTGACAATGGTGAAGAGTTTCCTTGGCATGGTTGGCGCTAGCCTCGATACAGTTTGCACAGGTGTCTTTTTTTTGCATTTTTGAGATGTTGGTTGAATCTGTTGAGGGCTGCCTTGAAGGTGGCTTGGTCTGCATCGTCTCTTCTGGTGTGCCATTTTCTCTCCATTTGTTTGTAGTTGCAGTTCATAGTGCTGAGTTCCTGTGTGTACCAGCTGGCTTGTTGGTGGATTTGCAGGTTTTGGGTGGTTTGATGGGGACAATTCACTCAGCGGTGTTGGTGATCCAGGTGTTGAAGTTCTCGGCTGCCTGTTCCAAGTTGGTTGTTGTGTTGAGTGTGTCCATACATTGGGTCTGTGTCACATTGCTCCAGCTGCGGAAGGAGATGCTGAGAGGGTTTGCGGTGGTGCAAGAGGATCCTGTGATGGTGAAGTGGACGATGGATTGGTCGGTTCAGGTGAGTTCTACGGTATGACTGTAATTGACTGTTGCTGGACGTGAGGATAGGGACCAATGTGTGTCCTGCTCTGTGTGTGATGTCTGTAACCAAGTGGGTAAGGCCGATGCTGTATATTTGTTCTAAGAGTTTGGCTGAGTTTTTGTGAATGATGCCATCTAGGTGGAGATGTAGGTCTCCAAGGAAGATGTAGTCCTTGGATCCGATGGCTGGATGGGGCTGTGAAGTCTGTGATAGTATCGCAAAGGCCAGTGCAAGATCTTAGGGGTCAGTAGGCAAGGCTGCATTTGACGGTTGTTTTGTCATTGGTGTGGAGTTGGAAATTCAGGTGCTCCATGATCGGTGTGGTGCCGTCTTCGGTGGTGGTGCAGCGGATTAATTTTTTGTGGATGATTGCGATGCTGCCTCTATGCATGTTGGTGTGGTCCCTGTGTGTCATCTTGTAGCAGTTGGGCGTTGCGTTGGCAATGTCGGGATCAGAGGAGGGGTTGAGCCAGGTCTCTGTGATGAAGATTACGTAAGAGGACAATGGTGGCGTTGGCGTCCCAGACTTCGGTTACATGTTTGCAGAGCAATCTGGTATTGGTCTAGAGGCATCAAGGTGGTTCAGGTATGGTGTTGGTCGGCAGGGTGGGAGTGGCAGGGGTTTCTGTGAGGGTGGGTGGTTCTAGGTTGCAGGTGAAGAGGCAGCGGTGGCAGGTGATTGGTCGGTCCTGCTGCGCAGCAAGGAGATGCAAAGCAGAAGTTGTTGTGGCGTTCGGGGTGCAGGGCTTGGAGATCTGCGGCGGAGTACCTGTGGGTCCCCAGGAGGCCATGGTTCCTTGTGCTGGGCACGGTCCAGCGTAGACAGACTTGCCTTTGCAAACCCGCTGCGTGCATTTGCGATGCGGCCTCCATTAAGTAGGTCCTGGGAGGGGCACTGGGGAGGTGGGCAGCAGGAGGCAGGAGGCAGGTGGTGGGGAAAAAATGGCGATCAGGTGGGAAGGAAGCAGAGGCCTATATTTAGGGTAATAACCAAAATAAACTAAGCTCAAAATAAAACTAGAATTAAATTAAATTCAGCTAAGAGCTGGCTGTCAGGCTGGCTGTTGGGGACTCACCCGCACGGAGCAGTCCAGCAGAGTCCAGCGGGAGGAGGCCACACAGGAGGGAGGAGGCCACTGACAGGCAGGAAGGGGATCTGGTGAGGACCTGATCAATGGGGCCGTGCTGCAGCCTCCGTTAAGTAGGTCCCGAGAGGGCGCTGGAGAGGTGGGTGGCGGGAAAAACCGGCAACCAAGTGGGAAAGCTGCAGAGGCCTACATTTAGGAAAAACTAAAATAAACTACGCTTAAAATAAAACTAAAATACAATAAAATGAAATTCAGCTAAGAGCTAGCTGAAAGGCTAGCTGCCGGGGTCTCAACTGCACAAGGCAGGAGCAGCCTAGCAGATTGCAGAGGGAGGAGGCCAAACAGGAGGGAGGAGGCAGCTGACCGGCAGCAAGGGGAGCAGGTGAGGACCTGCTCCCCCTTGGAGAGAGTGGTGTTTTGTGCAATCACAGTTTTGACTCAAAGTAGTATAGAGGGGGCTAATGTGCCTGGCACAAAGCACACCGTGTGACATGCACATCACACAATTGTATTTTATTTAGATAGTTAAGTGGGCTACTGCTTTTGACATAGCTCATGTTGGTTGTTCCAGTTCATAAATTGCAACCCTTCTACTATAGCACAGTGATCTATTTACTGGCATCAAGAAAGTCATAGGTTTAGATTTTTATTGTTGCTTTCCTCAACCTGTAATTATTCTGAGATTGCAAACAACAGCTCCTCAGGTAATAGTCTTATTAGTACAGACAACCCCAGTGACTGTGTTATATTTTATATCCTGGCTTTGTGTTTCTCCCAACTGTTCACTCTTAAATTATGTCTATAAGTATAGGCGAGATGCGATTCCTACACCTTGTAACCCTCAATGTCTTAAATAACATTTCCTGTTCATTGATTTACATACTTGTATGATATATGTTGTCTCTGTGTGTGATGTAAAGCACCCTGACACCATAAACTGGGATGAGTACCGCTATAAAATAACAAAATAACAAAATAAATTTGTAGGTACCTTTTAAATCATTATTAGTGTAATTACTCATAAACAACGATAAATCTTGCATTCTTACAGTGCATACACATCTCTTGAATAGAAGGGTTGAACAAAGTCAAAAACCTGTCTCCAAATCATAGTTTCCCAAAATTACTTGTGTTGTGATAAGCTATGTGCCTTTTTTTTCCTTCCATTAAATTGGCATAAAGGCGTTAGGCTCTAGATGGCTTCCAGCGGGGATTATACTTGAACAAAAGACTTTAAATCAAGCCTTTGTTTGTGCCTGTGTGGAAGTGAAAATAAGAAAGCACCTTCGCTGCTTCCATGTTGCGGAACCAAACAGAATGCAGACAACACGCGGGAGGGGTGGGGCGCAATTCTGAATTATGTCTTGGTGTATTTCACTGGGTCGGCCAGATCCAGCCCCAGGATTTACCACATATGCGCAAATTTATCAGCCCAGTTGCCACAAGGGCCTAAGTGGTGATTATTTTACTCCCCACAGAAGAATGAGAAGCTGACCAGACAAGCAGGCTTTAGGTTAACACCGTTGGAACATGATCCATTGAGCAACGTATCTATATCCTCAGATTATCCTTTGTTGTTTAACATATAAGTTAGACCCCTAACAACGATTGTTGAAGAAGCTGGGTTGTCGTTATTTTCATATGCTGACAACACTCAGATTCTTTTTTCACTCTGTGCAGAAAAAAATCAGAGCCCTCTGCTCTTCGGGCTGGGTTGAGCAAAGTGGCATCTTGGATGGATGCACGCCAATTTTCTCAAGCTGAATGGTGAAAAAACGGAGGTGTTGGTACTGGGGAAAGACAAAAAGCTCTGGGGCCCTCAACATTGGCCCACAGAAATGGGCGCAGTACTTCAGCCTTCTCATCATGCTCGCAACTTTGGCTTGATTATTGACGATTCACTATCTATGCGTCAGCAAGCCACGAAGGTTGCTGCTACATGCTTCTCCATTCTAAAGTGGCTGAGGAAAATTGCGTGGATGCTCTCTAGCCCTACTCAGAGAACCGTAGTCCAGGCTCTTATTATATCTAGACTGGACTACGGTAACATCCTCTATCTGGGAGCCAATAAAGATGTTATCCGAAAGCTTCAGAGAGTAAAAAACTCAGCAGCCAGATTGCTCTGTCGGACTCCTAGAGCCGCCTCTACCTCGGCTTCTTTGAGAGATCCTCATTGGTTGAGAATTGAGAATCAGATTAAGTTTAAAGTTCTGAACTATATGTTCAGAATTAAGCATGGCACGGTTCCTATGTACGTGCAAAATTTAGTCCATCTTTACTTACCTTCTCGCACTCTCCGATCTACTACTCAGGTTAAATTTCAGGTGCCAAGGATCAGACTAGCCCGCATGGGCGGCCGTTCCTTTTCATATTTAGGCCCTGTACTATGGAATGCTCTTCCGGTGTCTCTTCGTACTCAGATGAATGTCACACTATTTTGTAAATCCTTAAAAACCTGGCTTTTTAATCAGTAAGCTCTTTTTTACTATTCTGTTGTTGCCTCCGCTAGGCGCCGGGAAACCCTTGCGGTTAGCTGTTGCGCCCAGATAATAAATTTAACATAACATAACAGTCCAGTGCTTAATTTGAGCCAGTGGTTTTACGCTGCTCGGGACTTATTGTTAACTCTGGCAACGAATTGTTAAGTCTGGCACTTATTACAGTCTGCCACATGGTGGCGATGTCCGACTAATTTAGAAATGAGCACAACAGCCGTTTATTAATTCAGTATACATTAAAAATGTCAAAAACCTGCAGCCCAAGCCCTCCTTTATAGTGTTGGGACGCCTGGAATTGCCTAAATTGTCACACTTGTAGAAGTGTGGTGGTTTGTAGCTGTGTTGGTACTGTCATTAGTAGCGCAGGCAATGGGTGGTGCAAGCTACAGTGGCCTTCTGACGAGTGCCCTGGCACTTATTTTTGACAAATTAAGCACTGCCATGTCGTAATATATACAAGTGCAATACCGCGGCTTTGGGGAATAAAGCACTTGTTCTAGAGATCTACGTATATCCAGCATCCCTAAGGTATAATACTGGTGCTCACAAGATTCAAGCACAGGCTACAGAGGTGCCAATAACATCTGTTGGTCATAGGCCTGAATCATCAAAGCTGACAATAGAAAGTTAGTGTGCTTGTTGGTGAGCACTGCACTGCATGTAACATGAGGGTAATAAGTTTGAATCCTATTAAGATAGCGCAGTGGTTTTAGCAGAGGTTTAGGTCTGCCCTGCAGATCACAAGTTCCAACTGCGGTAAGTATTTCAAAGAGTTATGCACCTGCTGCAAATGTCTTCATGTAACCAAGAAGGCAAGAAGGCATACATACATGTGATTCTTTGGAGGGCTACCTCAAACTTCCTTTCTTCTGAGGTAAATAACTTGAGTGCCATTCGGTTAACCGGTGATTAACCAGTATTCGTTGCCAAAAATGAGTTCCTAATGTGTGCTATAGTCATTGGTACGCTCGATATAGTCATACAGAAGCACTTGCATACACAGTACAATACATTCCATTTCAAGTTCGTTTTCAAGACGCTTCAAATGTTGCAGCATTAACAGCTGTATTTCCTTTTCTTCTGGAATCGCGCATCTCATCTTTCTCTGTGTTATGTAAAGGGCTTTAAAAATGAGGACACTGCTACTGACCAGATTGGACGGCGTTACTCACAGCGAAGGCTCGCTAACCTACCCACGCCTCGCGGAACCCGCTCCGCGGGTCCCGCTTCGGATCTCCTGTGTTTGGTGCTTCGGTGGGGCTTGAAGGTAGAAGGGCTGCGAGCGGCAACCGGGACTCGCATTCCCAGGAGTCCCGGTGTGCGTGAGTGGCCGAGTCACCTGGCCCCGCTCTCCCTGACCGCCTCGCCCCACCCCATCTGCTGTAAAAGGGGCTTGGACTTACTGCTCCTTGGGACACTGCTACTGACCAGATTGGACGGCGTTACTCACAGCGAAGGCTCGCTAACCTACCCACGCCTCGCGGAACCCGCTCCGCGGGTCCCGCTTCGGATCTCCTGTGTTTGGTGCTTCGGTGGGGCTTGAAGGTAGAAGGGCTGCGAGCGGCAACCGGGACTCGCATTCCCAGGAGTCCCGGTGTGCGTGAGTGGCCGAGTCACCTGGCCCCGCTCTCCCTGACCGCCTCGCCCCACCCCCATCTGCTGTAAAAGGGGCTTGGACTTACTGCTCCTTGGGACACTGCTACTGACCAGATTGGACGGCGTTACTCACAGCGAAGGCTCGCTAACCTACCCACGCCTCGCGGAACCCGCTCCGCGGGTCCCGCTTCGGATCTCCTGTGTTTGGTGCTTCGGTGGGGCTTGAAGGTAGAAGGGCTGCGAGCGGCAACCGGGACTCGCATTCCCAGGAGTCCCGGTGTGCGTGAGTGGCCGAGTCACCTGGCCCCGCTCTCCCTGACCGCCTCGCCCCACCCCCATCTGCTGTAAAAGGGGCTTGGACTTACTGCTCCTTGGGACACTGCTACTGACCAGATTGGACGGCGTTACTCACAGCGAAGGCTCGCTAACCTACCCACGCCTCGCGGAACCCGCTCCGCGGGTCCCGCTTCGGATCTCCTGTGTTTGGTGCTTCGGTGGGGCTTGAAGGTAGAAGGGCTGCGAGCGGCAACCGGGACTCGCATTCCCAGGAGTCCCGGTGTGCGTGAGTGGCCGAGTCACCTGGCCCCGCTCTCCCTGACCGCCTCGCCCCACCCCCATCTGCTGTAAAAGGGGCTTGGACTTACTGCTCCTTGGGACACTGCTACTGACCAGATTGGAGGGCGTTACTCACAGCGAAGGCTCGCTAACCTACCCACGCCTCGCGGAACCCGCTCCGCGGGTCCCGCTTCGGATCTCCTGTGTTTGGTGCTTCGGTGGGGCTTGAAGGTAGAAGGGCTGCGAGCGGCAACCGGGACTCGCATTCCCAGGAGTCCCGGTGTGCGTGAGTGGCCGAGTCACCTGGCCCCGCTCTCCCTGACCGCCTCGCCCCACCCCCTTCAACCTAGCTCATTGGCCCTTTGACTTACAAATACAGAGCTCCTACGCTGCGCGGGAGCGCGCGGGAGCGACCGGGGCGAAGACCGGGCAAAGAGCGGGCCGTTTGAGGCCGTTCGAGGTCTGAGCGGTCTGGTCTGGGCCCCTCCTCTTTCGCCCTCTCCTCGTAGGCCCACCCCTCCTAGACGCCAAGAAGACCTTAGATAATGCCGTTAAGATCAGGGAAGGAACGTACTGTCCAAATTAATACATCTAATGGCGTCGTTTCTGGTCCCTTGGATGCCTTTATAACACGGGCTACTGGTATCTTAGAAAAGGAAATCGCAATGGTTGAGAAAAGATTGTCAATAGACCTAATCAATGGGAAGCGATCCTCATTGGGGGCCTTAGCTACATCTATCTCCCCTCCACCCTCTGCACCCCATGCTGCCTTCAATTGTGTCCATACCACCTCTACGGACGCAATAGTCCATTTAGAAAATATTGGGGATAGCCAAACTAGGGATAAAATAAGGGAAGAAATGAATAGTCTAAATACTTCCAAAGATACACAGGGGGTCGGGGCGGAGGATAATGACTCGTTGATCAGCAAGGAGCAGGATTTTAGCCAGCTTACTGGAACTCCACCCCTCAACCAGTCCGACATGTCCAAATCTATTGAAAATGTTTATCCCCCTACATCTAACTCTGGCCCTAATACTAAAAAGAGAAAACGGGATTCTAGAATGTCAGGGGAAAAAAACCAAAACACTAATGAAGTAAATAAAGTTCAAGGGGAATGGTGTCAAGGGCCCGAGCCTCACCCAAACCCGTCAAAACCCTCGGTGCACAATAACATGCTATGCCCCACCCTTTTGGCTTTGGGCTCCTCAACCACCTGTCCCATGTGCCTCAATAGTGACGAGGTTTTGCTGGCAAAAATGGAGGCCATGTTTAAAACATTACTCATACCAATCCTTGAGCGGACCAGGCTTATGACCACTAAAATTGATAGTATGGTGGATTTGATTCATTCAAACCATACGATGCTTCGAGCATTATCTGGTCCAAATAATACGGGTGCTATTGTTGTACCAGCACCCAGCAAGGTTCCCAGTAATAACAACAATATGGATAAGGGTAAAATTGCCCCCAATAAAATCATAGGAATGAATAACACCGCATCTAAAGGGGGTCAAACAATCAATAACACCTCTATCAACTCTTTAGGAGCTAGTTCTCAAACTCAGGTATTAAAGCCCCAATCAAAACCAGTGGCTAAACTAAACACTGGTGGGCGTCAAACTATGGGTCCCCCTATACAATCTAATTTAAATCTCCCTTCTCCAAGTAACTCAAGAGCCCAACGCACTGCTTCTTTCAATCATAGGGAGAGGGGGCGTAAAAGACCAAATACTCCCAGTGTTGATCTTCCACCTGAAGCAGCCCTACATACCATCGTTTTGACCGGCGTAGTCCCATTAAAACCGGGTGCAAGGGAATCTTATGGTGACCTTTTTAATAAAGTCACTTTCTGGCTGAACAAAAATCGCCCGCTACCCCCCTCCACCCCCACGGAGATATTGTATGTGAGGAGAGTAGATTGGGTTGGGCCGGAGGCAAAAGACTTGGAAGGAGATTGCATCCTTATTTCGCTTAAAGACTCATGGGTGGTAGATGCCATTAAACGAGAACCCAGGTTTGCAAGGCAGGGGGATGTACAAACACTAGCATTATCTTATTTTTACCCGCGCAGGCAAATACCCTTTCAATCTTACCCTTTGTTTCGTAAAGGTCCTGCTGCAAGACATCCCCTGGCATTAACCCCGCTTTACTGCCAGGGCCCTTTCTTTTTAATCGTTTTGGCCCCCTTTCTGGACTAGAAGCTATAGATTGACTCAACGATTCTTCTAGTGAGTCTCTGATTGGTAGTGTGACAGCCCTAGAACCCATTGATCATAACATGGTGTGCCCAACTCAATTAACCAATCGAGTAGATGGGGAAGGAGGCCAAACATTAGTATTAAACAGCCCTCGACCATATCTTGCTATCCAGGGGTCTTTGATAGACAATAAAATAAAAAAAATTAAAGCACCAGCAGAGTGTGTTAAGAAACTAGTGGTTAATGTCAATACAGGGGCGCCTCATGGATCTGCCCAGCCCCTACACCCTCTGATGCCAGATAACCTGAAAGATCGTCTGAAAATTTTGTCCTGGAATATAGCGGGTATTAAGGCGCGCTTTGCGTCTACGGATTGGTCAAACTTTATGGACAACTACGATATCATCCTGTTGCAGGAAACATGGGCAACTGAGCCTGTCCATAAGTTGGGTTACATTAATTTTTTCAAACCCGCAATCAAAGGAGGCAAAGGGCGGGCTGCAGGAGGCTTGCTGATCTGGGTAAAACAATCCCTGGGCCTCTATCCAATGGAGTTCCCGGTGGAGAGTCAAGATCTCCTCGCTATCATAATAAATAAAGGGAGCAAGCAAATTATGAACATTGTTAATATCTATGCTAGAGGCCTGCCTGGCGGTCGAAGCCCACCCCTGTTGAACCTTGTTGATCATATGATAATGAAAATGGGCGGAGGCATTACTACCATTCTTGCTGGCGATCTAAATTGTACTATAGAACCAGTGTTAGATATGGGAGACACATGGATTATGGAAGATGATGCTGTATGGGGTATCCCAGACTTACAAGTGGAGAAGAAGGCTAAAGTAACAGAGGCTGCAGTGTCTTGGATGGCTTTTTGTTTACAAAATGGGTTCCGTGCATGTAATGGCCGCTCTGCCTCGGATGTGAAGGGAAATTGCACCTTCGATAATGGCCAGAGGCAGAGCCGCATTGACTATATTTTACTGGACATGGAACATTGGGCTTTGCTAATCGACATGGCAGTATTAGAGCGCCCGGAAAGCGATCACAATCCACTGTCCTTATTGTTGAAGATACCGGATCTAAACAGACACGAGGAACCATCTGCTACTTATACAGGGGACGTTCAACTTACCAACGACAGGAGGAGATTGAAGTGGTCACGGGTTATGGAAGATGAGTGTCTACTAAACAATATTAATGTCGTAGTTGAGAATGCACTTAATGAAATGTTGCAAATAGATATGCCGGGGGTGGATACTGAAGCAGCCAATAGTGTGATGGGTGTTCATATTAATTGCTTTGAAAACGTAAAGACCATGTTATCTAAACCATGTGGGAATGTTGCTGTTAAAAGTAATTGTTTGCCCCAAAAATGGTATAATAAGGAATGTAGAGAGGCACATACAGCTCTCATTTCTGCCATAAAATCTAGGAACATGGTTGGAGTGAGAGCTGCTAGACTTTACTATAAAAAAATCCTCAGTAAAGCTAAACGGGAGTGGGAGGATGAATTCTGGTCAGACCTCCTGGAGGCCTCCACCACCAACAATCAGAAAAGGTTTTGGGATTTGGTTAAATGGGGCAAAAATACAGATTCCTCTACCCCGGGAAATAATGTGCCACTTGAGGATTGGGTTTTATTTTATTCGGCCCAGTTTAAAGGTGGCAATGATGAGACTATAAACCGTTTAGGCAATGTACCCAGGCTGACCCCACAAAGTGAAAAACTTACCTATACGGTTGCTGAGGCCGAGCTGGCATTGGCACTGACTCTCCGAGGTAAAGCCCCCGGTATGGATCTGATCCCGGCTGATTTGTTCAAATCTAATCCCACCCTGTGGCTGCCGTATATTACCCGGATAGCTAACACATTGGCCCTTGGAGCTATAGTCCCTAGATCTTGGAAAGGGGCCGAGATTGTCCCAATTTACAAAAAGGGTGATAAATCCATCCCAGGCAATTACCGCCCTATCAGTTTAATCGATTCGATTCAAAAGATAGTGGCGCGTATGGTCCTGGGACGGGTCCAGGGATGGATCGAAATGGAGAATATCTTGTCACCCATGCAGGCGGGCTTCAGATCGGGAATGAGCACCATAGATCAGGTTTTTAGATTCTGCCTGATCTATTGGAAGGAGGTTTGGTTGGGTGGTGGCACCATCTATGCTGCATTTATCGATCTGAAGTCCGCCTTCGATCTGGTGCCTAGGGATAGGCTATGGGGTGTGCTGAAAAGTCTGGGGTGCCCACTGGAATTATTGGACCTCATTGTAAGATTCCATGAGGACAATTTTGCGAGGGTGAGGTGGGGGGGTCAGGGACAAGTGACGGAAACATTCCCTGTAACCCGAGGTGTTCGTCAGGGGTGTGTCCTGGCCCCTACCCTCTTCCTCCTTTTTATCGACCAAGTCGTTAAATTTTTCATGGATACCCCTACTGACGCACCAATGTTGGCAGGGATGAGGTTCCCGTTACTTGTCTTCGCAGATGACACTCTAATCCTCTCGAAGACACGTGGCGGACTCCAGCGGGCTCTGGACCTCTTCGAGGAGTTTTGTGCCACCAATAATTTGGTAATCAACGTGGGGAAAACAAAATTTATGGTTTTTACAAAGAATCGTTTAGTTCGGAGTTCAGTGAAGCTGAATGGAGCAAACCTTGAACAGGTGGATACAATGACCTATTTAGGGGTTACCCTTGATAGCCGTCTAAGATGGAAAGATCAGATTAATATGCAACATCTTAAACTTGCCAGGCTGACGGGTTGTCTCGTCAAAGAGCAGAAGGAATCAATTACAAAACGGGTCCTACCGGCCCTTAAGATCTATGATGTTAAAATCTCTACAGCCATCTTATATGGCGCGGATCTATGGGGCCATATGGACTTGTCTAATCTATTCAAAATTCAATGCAGATTCCTTCGAAATTTGGTGGGCCTCCCACAGTCTACACCCTTGCTTCCCCTTTGTCTGGACCTTGGTTCCCCACCTATTAACGAGATGGCAAGATTTAGGTTAGTGGCATTGTGGAGACGGATATGGACATCCCCAGACCTATCCCTCTTTGCAGATGCACTGTCGGAAGTTAGGTCTATTAGAGGTTCAGGGAAAATACCATGGCTCTCTGCTGTCAAATCCATTCTTAAAGATATGGGTTTGGAACACCTCTGGACATCCCCACAATCAAATGTTTTCCCACCCAAAGACGAATTTAAATCATTATACTGGGCCACTATCCGCCTAAAAAGAGTCCTGTTGTCCAACAAAAATGGCCTTACAGGCAGGTTTTTAACATTCAAAGTAGACCTATCGAGAGAGCCATATTGGGATGTTATATCTCGACCGTTAGATAAGAAGCTGTACCATCAGTTCAGAGTGGGCGCTTTGCCCTTAAACATTTTCCTGAATAAACGGTCCACAGGGATATCGCCATATTGTACATGCTGCCCAGGTCATATTGAATCAGAAGGCCACTTCCTTTTTGCCTGCCCAAGGTACGGAGCACCCCGAAAGAAATGGTTAAAACCTTTGTTTAAAAAATTGCCATTTAAAACAGTGATGGAAGCAATTTGGGTGCTCAGGACTAATACTTCAGAACTCTTTGTGGTAACTTTAGCAAAGTATTTGGGATGGGCTTGGCTTCTAAGGCTTAAAACCATCATGCCTTAGCGCCAAGTACAAAGGTTATTTTGCAATTGGTCACAATCTGTTTAGTTTGAGTATATAGCTGCTAAATTATTCTACGACTATGCCTCATCACCGGTGTCCTTTGTTCGCAATTTTGAATTGTGAAGTTGACTTTTTTATGCAATGATTTTTTATAAAAATATTCAGGTCTCTTTACTTATCAATTGAAATTTAATCCTGTTTTATCTATTTGATATGAAATGTTCTGTTCTTGTTTTTCTTTTATTGTAATCGAATTGGTTATATTCTTTTGTATTTTTTTTTTATTTTGTCTTTTATGATTTGATAAAAATCGAAATAAAGACTTTAAAACCTGAAAAATGAGGACCCTTTGATCTGCATCTCTTTCCCAGCCAACTTGACTCCTTAAACAAGCTTGGAAAACTGATTCAACAATTTAACATCAAATAAAAATTCAATCATTTTCTTACCGCGTTTCAGAATGTCTTTTATTGAGACTGCTACCTGTGCAAAAAGTCTGAGTGCATAGCAGGATGTATATCTAGCAGAACACCATTCTTGTCAAATTTCTCCTGTCAAATTTCCTATCCTTCTTATGTTAGCCACTTTATTCACGTGCGTGGCCTCTCATTCCAAAGCTAGCAGTTTAATAGTTAACTCTTGCAACAAGGATTGGCAATGCCGAAAGGTGCGCCTTTAATATGCTAACACATACAAACACAGGCATACACAAGTACACGGTTATACATGGCTGCATTTCCAAGCATTACCCAAGTACAAGATGAATGTATGTGGTTCTGGTATAGGGGAAACTTAGCCATACTAGACTTACTGTTTTTGGCAATTCTTGTTTTACATCGCTCTAGACACCTCATGTGACTGCTTCGGTAAACAGCCGATTCATTCTGGAGGGGTGCGGATGCCACTCTCATCAGTCCATTAAAAAAGAATGAATTTTAAAGTGTGTGAAAGTACTTTTTGGGAGACACGGCAGCAATCTGTTGCTTGTCCTTCCTCAAAAATATTTTAAAATATATATATAAAGAAAGCAGCACTTCAGAGGTAGGGGGGCAGTGGAGGAGTAGGTGTGGGTTGGGGAAAGTAACAGGAGTGGGTAGGGGGCATGAGGGACAGAGCTACAGGGAAAAAGGAAAGCATACAAAGGAAAATACAGCAACTCGGGCTGGGAGAGAAGCATTCAGGGAGATAGCAAAATGAAGTGTGGGGGAATACAGAGGGAGATGTACACAGGAAAGCGAGTGAGCACCCGTAAGAGAAAGAGACAACAAACACAGAGTATGGGGGCAGGTATTGGACCGGGAGAGAAACACAAGAGGAAGCTGCCTGGAAAATACATTCAATCTGATGGGGTGCTTAGCCAAAAGTTCTTCCCAAAAAGTGAGCAGTGGAAGGACAAAAGCTAACCACAAGATGGGCAAGGAAACCAATCAAATAAGAAGGAAGCAAATGAGAGTGACAATAAAAGCAATGGGTGGGCTCCAAGCCCCTCTAAGTTCCAGGTAAGCCCACATTAGGTCTTTCTCAACCAAACATATTGCACCGTCTGATAGGCTTGAACTCAAGACTGCTGCAACATTTCCAATGTAATACACTACACTGTATGAAATTATACATAAAGTACATGTTTTCATATTTTGTATAGGGCAAACTATGGGCTGATTTTATGGTGGGTACTCCCAAATATTGCAGACAACGAAAATTAGGAACAATGTCATTTTGTTGCCTAGAACTTATACAATTGTCCCTATTGTAGAAGCCAGGATTTCAGCCTGGGTTTTCAATCCCAAAATGTGCTATTCAGCCATAGTGGTTACTTCCAGTCGTGTCTAGATGTACATGCTAGGAAAATTAGTCATGTGTAGTTTTTTTCAAAGAAGTGAATTTGTAAACTGTGTTCAATATCAACAATAAAATAAAGTGCAAAATATACAAAACAGGTAGTAAATATACCTGTCACCAAATGATAAATCTTGTGAGAAACAAGATGAATAAAATGGAAGTCAATAATCAAAGGTGCCGCAATACCACATTAATAGCAGATTGTGGCATACATAAATGCCAATTAACAATTACAATAACAAAAGATGATCTTCAAAATTAATATAAAGTATTGCAGCGAATTACACACATTTAAAAAATGCACGTGTTGTTCTTCACATAACAAACACATGAAAGGAAAAAGGAGTGCTCTGTATAAGGTATAATCAGTGACCTTCCTTTATTTAGCACCACCACATTATTTCAAAAATAAGCCCCACCCATCCAGAGAGGCAATCAAATAGACTTAACAGAAATTGCAAGGTCAAAGCTTTCTCTCGGGTTACAGGCTTGAGATGCTAAGTTCAAATGCCAGCCATCCTCTAGATATACTTCAACTTTCGCGGTCTGCATTTTCAGCCCTGCCAAGTACCACGCATCATGCATCAGAATTACGCATTTCAGTGTGGTGGTCCGCATCACTGTACTGAAATGGAAAGTCAAGCATTTATAGTGCCTCCCTCAGCTGTCATGCTGGAGCACTGTTAGCACCACTGTCTGGAAGCTAACTGCAGTGCACGATCTGTGTTGCTTGCAGCAGGATTGGGGGCAGATAGCTCAGCTCGCTTTGGACTGGCTTAGGCAGGCAGGCTGAGGCTACAGTGTAACAAGATTAGGTAATTGACCCGCCTGCTCCGGGGGCATTCAGATTCTCTGTGATGTGTTCATGTCACATTACGAGTGAGCCAATATGTAATATGGCCAATGGCTACTGCCAAGAGAGCCAGGAGCAGACAGACAGTGTCATTTGTGATTGGAAAATTGGCGGGTCGGCCAGGCCACGCAGACACTAGTTTAAGTTAGTCATCGCGCCTGCTGCTAGCACTGCCAACCCCGCGTTTTGGACTCACACTGTCTGTGCAGTATATGTGACAATAGCGACCCGCAGTGGTGGGCCGATCTGGACTGCCGCAGTGGTAGTGTCTCACAGTGCAGTCCGGCAGCACTGTGAGGCTGTGAAGCAACCATAATTTCAGAATGCTGTGGGCGATGGTGCGGTGAGGCGTCGACTAGACGCCTGGACCATGGCAGCAGCTGAGCCCATGCAGGGGGGAGCCATCGCGGCAGACTGACCTCGTGACCGGCACAGCTCGCTTCAGTAAGTGTCACTATTACCAATTCAATCCCCCGTTTGGTTGTGTAACGTGGAGGTTGGTAGTGAATAGCATGGATGTCTCAATTCACCCACTACAGTTTCATCGACACCTCCGTTTTCACAGTGTTGTATCTGAATTAACTTTTCATCACTTGGTGAGCAGGTCAAGTCACGCGCTGAGTGTCAACTGGAAGAGTTTCAATCATGGAGAAAACCAGGGGGCACTTGTGTGTCTGCTTTTCAGTACCAGCATTCCTTCGTCTTAGAATGCTACCTGGCTGCACAGTTAGTATTAGAGGAGGCTGGGGACTTGATGGTAGACTAGCAGGATATGAAGGAAAGCAAAGGGCAGTGTTGAGGGGTGCACTAGGTGAGCCTAGGGTCGCGCTTGTGATGTGTTTGCTTCTCTTACCTCATGTCGACTGGCGGTTCCAAAGGGGATCGCACTGCCTCACCTGTTCTTTATATAGTAATTATAGTTGATTGGTTAATTAGGGGGTGGGGTTTTCTTTGTAATAAAAAGGTCCTGGTGTGGCCAGGACGATGAACAGTCTAACCTGTGTTTGGTCACTCATTACTTCTGGCTTCCTACATTACATCTTTGGCGACGAAGGTGGGATCCTGTGGCTGTTCTTCACTTTATTCCTGGTGCTGGTGTGGAGCTGCGGCGCTCCTCTGGGGGCGTTTGCATTCCGGTGTGTCATCTTGCCCAGTTCCTGCATCGAGGAGAAAGTGGTGTATTCGAGACGGGTTTTGGTTTCCCGGTGATCCCGTTTGCTGCCTGCCCGCTCCGCCTGTGTTTGGGGACGTGGCTAGCCTTCATTTCGTGACGTGCTGCTGCGGTAGGCCGGCTGGCTCGCTGCAGTGACAGCGCGTTTGCTGTTGTTTCAGCAGTGATCCATACGGAGCTGTGGGACCTCTCTGATTGCGAGGAAAGGTGATTCTGAGCGTCTCGTGGCAGGAGCGCTTTCTGGATCCCTTTAAATGGACTTTGCGGTATTTTGGGCTGCTGGCATTAAAGTTGTGCCTTGACATTGCTGTGGATAGTCATTGGTAGTGGCTTGTTTGTGTCAATTATCAGCAGTCGAATACCTTTACACAGGAGTTTGTGGCTACCATCTACATTTATGGCTTGCTGAGTGGCATTGCATCCAGAGTTCTGGCCACTGTGATTTACATACACTGGGTTAATAATGACAACCATACCCCCAGTGGAGAATTTCCTGTTGGATGGTCCACCATCTGCTCAGGCGGCCCGCTGGAAGGAGTGGGTGGACCGTTTGGAGAATTACTTTGATGCCATTGACTTGGTGGAGGACAGGAGGCGTCCGATGTTGCTACATCTTGGAGGGGCGGCGATTCACCGTTTCGGGCGGTCAGTGGTGGAAGGTACTCCACAGACCTATGACACTTTAAAACAAGCTCTGACTGCCCATTTTGAACCACTGGCAAACCCTCATTATGAGAGGTTCCTGTTACGTCCGGCTCGACAGTTACCTGATGAATCTGTCGACATTTTCTTTGCTCGTCTGCGCACCCTGGCCAGTACCTGTCGGTTGCTGGATGCTGCAGATGAAATTAGGGCCCAATTCATACAGGGATGTTATTCCAGCAAGCTTCGTGAAGCAATATTGCAGGTGCCAAATATGCCTATGGCTGACATTTTCACTCGTGGTAGATCCAAGGAGCTTTCGAAGGTCAGGGCCGCTCATATGGATGCTGCCCTTAAACATGTTGTAAAGGTGGAGCCAGTACGCGCTGTTTCAACCAGGGTGTTTGACAAACAAAAGATGCTGCATCGAGGCAAAACGGAGCGACCCCGGACTTGTTATGGTTGTGGGGGTTCGTTTCATCATAAAGGGATTTGTCCTGCGGTTGGGAAGCGATGCTCCAACTGTAATAAGGTGAACCACTTTGCAAAAGTGTGTCGTTCTGCTCCTGCCCGAGGGTCTGTTCCTTCGTCATCTGCCCAGATGTACTCAACTGTTCCAGTTTTGGCGGAGGGTGATATGGATGGTGACGATGAGACTGTACACATTTTGCATGCTTTGCAACCTGGTGGTGCTGTACGGAGAGGTTTGCCCAAATGTCGTGTACTAGTGAATGGTAATTCGGTGCCTGCATTGATCGATACCGGTGCTTCCATTAATGTGATGGCTGAATCTATGATGTTGGGGCTGCCAAGTATTCCTGTTTTGAGTGGGACTTCTACTAAAGTGTTTGCTTTTGGAGCTCATGAACCTCTTCAGTTGGCTGGTGTTTTTTTCCGCTGAGATTTCACATGATTCTCATATTGTGAACACGCTGGTGTATGTTATTAAAACTGGCCAAGGAATGCTGTTGAGTTGTCGGACAGCCGAGAAATTACACCTGGTTGTTTTTGCGTTGGCCATCCATCAAGGGACTGTTGATGAGTTGCTGGTCCAGTTCTCCCCGTTGTTCGATGGCATAGGCTGTCTGAAGGACCGGATGATCAAGCTGCATATAGATGAGTCCATACAGCCAGTGGCATTACGTCATCGGAGGGTGGCTTTTCATCTTCGGCCAAAAGTGGAGGCCGAATTGACAAAATTGGAAGAAGCGGATATTATCGAGAAGGTGGAGGGCCCGACTCCATGGGTGTCACCTATTGTAATTGCACATAAGCCCAAGCAACCTGGGGAGGTCCGTATTTGCGTGGACATGCGTTTGCCTAACTTGGCGATTAAGCGCGAACCACACCTCACCCCTACTATAGATGATATCGTGGTGGAAGTAAGCGGGTCTAGGTGGTTTTCTAAAATGGACCTTCATGCTGGTTACCACCAGTTGCTGCTTGACCCCGCTTCCAGAGCGATCACCACATTCTCTACGCATGTGGGTTTACGGCGTTACAAACGCCTTAGTTTTGGCATTTCCAGTGCTGCAGAGGTTTTCCAGGACACTATTCATGGGGTCTTGTCTGGACTGGAAGGCGTAATAAATGTCAGCAATGATATTTTGGTGCATGCCCCGACCTTGGATGGACATCTCAGCCGCCTTACAGGTGTGTTTCAAAGGTTGCTAGATCATGGACTCTCCCTGCATAAGGAGAAATGTGAATTTCTGAGGAATAACATTTTGTTCTTTGGTTATCGGTTTTCGCAGATGGTGTGTCCCCTGATCCTTTGAAAATGTGTGACATTCAGGCTGCCTCTGCTCCTGTGAATGTGTCTGGTGTACGGAGCTTCATGGGGAGGGTCAATTACTGTGGCCGTTTCATTCGTGGTTTATCTGATCTAAAAGCTCCTTTGCGAGAACTCACCAAGTCTAATGCTGCATGGGACTGGGGCCCGGAGCAGGAGTCTGCTTTTCAAGCTACTAATCAGGCCCTATCTGCTGATACTACTTTGATGTACTTTAATCCATTGCTTGACTCTGAGCTTTCCGTGGATGCAAGTCCAAGTGGACTGGGGGCTGTACTTTCCCAGCGGCAGAGGGATGGTGAGTTGGCTCCAGTGGCGTATGCTAGTCGTGCTTTGACCAACCGAACAACGGTATTCTCACAGTTCAGTCTACCTTTTGAGCCTGAGCCTTGGGTTGTGCAATCGGTTCATGGGACAAAAAACACTGCTGGGAGGGATGGTTTGGTTATTTCACGTAATGTATCTTTCTTCAAATCATATAGTGCTCCTGTTGCGGTTCGGGACTATGGACATGTGGTATCATCTGATGCGGACTCTGTGCGTTCAGATGGCGAAAATAATGATATGGGTTCGATTCCACCTATTGTTCCAGTGGCAGACAATGTGACATCTAGCCAATGTGGTGAATTTCCATCTGTGTCACCATCTGGTATGGAGTCTGAGCCTGTCCTTATGTCTCCCCTATTGAATGTTTGTTACCCAAGCCTGACTCTCGACGACAGGGTGTGGGGAGGTATCAGTTACGTCCATGTCCTGTTCGTTCTACACGTTTGAAGAATTATGTAACATGCTTAACATGAATGTGTGTTTATGTTTCACTTTTTTTTGAATTTTTGGAGGAATGTGATGTGTTTGCTTCTCTTACCTCATGTCGACTGGCGGTTCCAAAGGGGATCGCACTGCCTCACCTGTTCTTTATATAGTAATTATAGTTGATTGGTTAATTAGGGGGTGGGGTTTTCTTTATAATAAAAAGGTCCTGATGTGGCCAGGACGATGAACAGTCTAACCTGTGTTTGGTCACTCATTACTTCTGGCTTCCTACATTACAGCGCTGAGGGACAATGAGGTACTAAATGAAGGTTGGCCAAGTCGTGAGGGTGACTTTCCTGAGGCTTACCCGGTGCTGCAACGGGCTGGGCAACGCACCGAGCCAGCTGACTGTAGCGACTGAGGAATTATGATATTTTATTAGCAGGAAGCTGAGATCATCCACGCTGAGGCCTCACACATCCTTTCTGGTACAGTCAGGTCCCATAGTGCCCTTCCATTTGCAGCAGTTTTAAGATCTTCTTAGCATGTCTGGTTGCTCAAATGGGTGACATTTCTGATATTTATATGTTTCCCTCCTCTTCATTGCTTGATTTTGCGCGTGAGAAAGTGTCACTCAGTCTTTGAAAGTCACTCATAATTTCACTGAAATTATCAAAATGTCACAATTAGGCAATCTGAAACCTTGGCAGCTATGCATTTTATTAAAATTGCAAGCCAAGTGGAAGAGAGAAAGAAACACATTTCATGCACATTCTGTGTATATCAGCTCTCAGCCGTTTTACAGGTTGCTGTTTGTTAGGTCTGGCTAGAGACCGCTTTAGCTGCCTGACAAGCTCATGAAAACACACATATAAAGGACAAATTAGAAAAAAAGTATAGTGAGAGGCACCCTTCCGATATTTTTATGGACCGTCCTTTTGTCCATAACCTGAAACCCATTGTTCGTTATGGTTTCCTTTACAGACATCTTTTGTCTGTAATCACAGAGTGGCTAAGAGGATGGCGGGTCTTTTTGTATCTGACCCCTGCATGGAGAAAGAAATGCATAATTGGTTTCAGACATGAGCATGCAAAGAACATTCATTTGGAGAAGGTGGAGGCTTGGATGCATGAAATTAGCATGCCTTCCCTCGACTCTGCTTGCTAATGGTCACTGTACTGCAAGAGGCTTACACTATTGCCTCCCTCCCAGGGCCGCCTCAAAGCCCTCATTGGGCACCTCTACAGCCTGCTATTAGTTCCTTGGGGCACGAAACCTTGCCTAGAAGTGGAAATGGGAGGAGCTGCAAATCAAGATAAAGGCTACATTCCATGCTTTTGCTCTTCTATTTTATGTTTACATATCAGATGCTACCTGTAATGTGCAGATCGAAGATTCAAAATACACCAAATTAGTGTTACCATTCAGCAGTAAGAGCCATGTTGATGCACTTCACCCCACTGTACAACAGCCTCTACAAAGTGGACGCGGCGAATTTTAGCAAAACAGGACGGCATGTTGAATCACAGTACTTGGGCCCCCTGTTGATAGTTTCCACAGGTTTATCTGTGTATTGAAATGTATTCAGGAAGGATTCCACCTATAAGGTGAAACCTATATAACAAACAAGTTGTTGGGCGAATAGCTATATAATACAAGAAACCCTCATGGCGGCAATGAAAATCACTGTTTTGGATAAGGGAATTTTCCTTCTCAGTAAATATAATTAGGTTTTCAAAATGTTTAACTAGTGCAATTTGACCCAAACAGTTTTTTTGTGGAAAATAATTTAAATGTATTTAGAAGAGGTTTTCTGTGCCTTAATCCACACAGTACTAAAAGGGCTCAGGACCTAGCTGGACAGGTGTAAACCGATCTTTACTGAATGTTTGCAGAGGCTGGACGCTCAATATATTTATAGAACTAGAGATGCAAGAGAGTTAAGATATACCAAAATAACTGCACAATAATTGTCTGACACTTCTGATTAGGTAAGACAAATAGGACTGAAGTGCATATTGTCTGCATTTTTATTAGCTACATCATAAATGTGAGAACCTTTGTTTCTCTCCTAAACTGTGGAGCTGGGTGTTTTAAAAGTGCAATGTTATGATGTTGTTTACAGGGGGTTATTTGGATGGCAGATTAAAGTTCTTTGGGACAACCTCTCTTGGCATTAGCAAGCAATATATACATATCTATACATTATTGGAATAAATCTTATTGTGGTAATTGTAATAACAACATTGCCAACTATTTAGGTGGTATGTCTGTATGTGTTTATCTATATACAGGTGGATTTCAAGTTTCTTTTGACTTTTTTATTGCGACCTTTCATCAAACACGTTTCAGCTATTACTAGCCTTTTTCACTGATGGCAAGATGCCATTTTTTCCACATATTTAAAATACCACAAAACATGTGGCCAAAGACAAATTAGACAGACTGTGGCACAATCATTTGCTTCGCTAAACATCATGGCTTTCTGAATAGGCAATAAAAGGTCCGGGCAGTGACAATATATATATATATATATTTTTCAAATTAATCCAACATGAGACTAACTACATAATAAATGATATTTCATTGATGAATAAATATCTGTAAAAATAACAGTTTAAAGAAATGTTATAAATATATAAAATATCCTTAAAAAACTTTCCTCATATAAAATTGTTAAACCTTCACAGTGAAGTATTGCTTGTCTACATCTAACTGCCACAGATTGCCGGTCCTTCACTCAAACATTCCATTCGTCATTCTTATTGTTCTTTTATTGCTCCCCAGTCATCGACAGCACAATTGTGCTCAAGTGGGCAATGATAGCATGCATCTAGTTGCTTTATTCCAGCCTTTATCTCCCTGCTTACCTCTCTCTTAATGCCCTAATCTGAGTTACCTATTTGTATTTTACAAGAATATAAAGTGCCACATGCAGTTCCTTCTCCATAAAACCAGTCACCCACTATTTCTTAATCTAATACTAACATTAAAATAAACTTTGTTTGCAATTCATCTGGGACACATTCTTTCTTCTCATACAATTGAATGAATCCTTCTTGGAGTTCTTGGCAGTCCTCAACTATCACTGCATCTACTAAGACATCTATAAATGTGTATATAGCTCCTCTTTCGTATTGAGCCCCCCTGGAGTCTTGGTGTTCAATTCAACAATATATCTTGGCTCTAGTTGTCACAACTTTTTTAGCCTGTCACCTCCTTGCACATTTTAGGAATACCATCTATTGCACAGTATGTGAGACTTTCCATGTTCCCTATATGGAATTCTTCAAAGTGCCTTACTACAGGGTAACCTTTATCTCGATTTTTGATGGCTCGCAGATGCTGTAAAATCCTTTTATGCACTGGCAGTACTGTATACGCCAGCCAGCATGGGCATTTCTAGCCTTTCACAGCAGTTGCGCCTTACTCTCAAACATTCCCCATACAGGATGCTCTCTATCAGATCACTGGGATGAAACCTCGATGTACGTAACTAGGTATTGTCAGCCATTGGTTTCATAAACAATTTTGTTTCTAGCTGGTCTCTGTCTACATACAGAGTAAGATCGATGAAATTCACCTCAGTATTGCTTAGATTGCTCATAAAATGTAAATTGAGATCATTAACCTCAATTCTTCCCAGAAATGATCTTGCAATTTCCACTGCACCCTTCCAAACAATACAAAGGTCATTGATGAATTGACTTCAATGGACGTCATGTTCCTCCCATTCCACGTGATATCCTGCATGGACCATCTGCTCCTCCCATCAGCCCATATGCAAATTTGCATAGCTGGGGTAGAAGCAGGCACCCATCATAGTCCCACATAACTGTTGAAATACTTCACCATTAAATAGAAAAAAGTTTTCGTATGCTGCCATAGTCTCAGAGGTCTGGTGCCTAGGAAGTAACTCACTGCTTGCATGCCATCTGGATGTGGAATACTCGCGCACAGTGAGGTGACATCAACTGTAAGCAGGATGTAATCTTCCACCATTGGGAGGTCAAACACCCTTTGTAAAAAAAATCACCCATGTCCTGTACATAAGACGGAAGCCTTTTAAACACATTTAGAAAATTGTCGACATATTTGGACACATTTTCCAAACCGCTGCCGATGGCAGAAATAATCAGGCGCCCTTGTGAGTGGGTATATATATATATATTTATATATATATATATATAAACCAATGTCCCCTTGCGCATAGGAGCGCACTCGACTTCTCCCCACCATGCGGTTTTCTCAAGCAGCCCGCCTCCTTGCACCTCATTATTGTGCTTGTGCCGACGCGTTTTGGGGACACAGTCCCTTCTTCATGGGCTCAAAGGAAACTTGACACACACGCCGATACTCATCCGGTTGCTTTTATTTCCGGCATTTTCTACGCCTCTAGTGGGCATTTGCATAGTGCAGTACATTTTGAAGTGTATGATGGGACACAAAGTCCTACAGCGGTTCCATTAAAGCTTGTAGTAAGTTCAAGTGTTCACTTTGACATTTAACTATAAATTATTACCTTTGTAGGCTGTGGTGCAAGGAAGCAGACTCAATCTGCTTGGGTGAAGTACTGTTCCACAACTGAAGTTCAGCCGGGCAGCCTCGCAGCTGGTCTATTTCTTTTCCCAGCGGCGAACTGATGGAGGAACCCATCTCACAGGAAGAACTAGCTAAGGCCCTGAAACCGCTCGCAATAGGGAAAACACCGTTCCCGATGGTCTACCGGTAACGTTCTATCAGATTTTTTACCCACAGCTTTGCGTCCATTTATTGCAGCTTTTCAATAGTTTTTCAGACGTTTCAGGCCTTACCCCAACCTTGTCCGAAGCAGAGATAGTTCTCGTTCCAAAGCCAGGTAAAGATCACTCTTTGCCTACTTTGTATCTCCCTATCGCCCTTTTAAACACCAATGCCAAGATCTTCACCAAGATCCTGGCGAATTGACTGGAACTTCACCTTCAAGGCCTTATTGATCCGGACATGGTGGGGTTTATCCACCATCATCAAGGGGTAGATAACATCAGCAAAATTGTTCACCTCGTGGAAAAAGCACGGTTTAGGAATATGCCTGCCTGCTTGGTGTACCTTGACGCCGAGAAAGCCTTTGATTGGGTGGATTCGGGATTTCTACTGGAGGTTCTATGTAAAGTAGGCTTGGGCCCGGTGCTGATTTCCTGGTTGGTGGCCTCTTATACACATCAGGATCCTGATGTTACTGCAGGACCGAGAAGGACTGGCATGCCTTAAACTTTTGGAGTATTACTGGGCCTGTCATCTCCGATACATTTCGGAGTAGGTTGTTCGAGAGAGCGAGAAGCATTGGTTCCACATGGATTGAGCGGGTTCATGCAGACCTTTGTGGGACCTGGCTTGGCTACCTTGGGGGGCACACGCCCTTAGTCCATACATAGCTACCCCCACTAAAACGGTCCTAGTGATATGGGATAAACTGGCGGTCTCTCGTGTTTTGACTACGTTCCTGTAATGATGGTCTTAGCCATATGTAGAATTAGTAAGCTTTAATGAAACAAGGTAGATTAATACAGGTGAGCGCCAGGGAGCAGCCACTGCCTTACACCATAGCTCTGTAACTGCTCCACAATCATAAGATGCATCACACACATTCCAGATGGCATCATAACATTCTACTATAACCCACGAGCCTTAAAGGTAAAGAGTAACATAACAGTTCCCTTCTCCGAAATACATCTATAATCTGTAACCCCATGTTCCCTCCTGCGCTGCAACCTCGAGCATTTAGTGAATGGTCGGATGGCGAATGTCAAGTTATACAAGATCTATTCCAGGGCAGTAAACTCCTTACTTTCGATCAATGCAAAACAGATTTTCATCTTACTGAGTGGGCTTGGATGCAATACTACCAAAATCGACACGGGCTTTTGTCCCAGGAATATACCCATGGTGCAACTAGAAAACTTACTGCCTTCTAATCCTTTGTTCGCAGTTATGGGTGGTCAAAGGCTCTGATATCTCATACTTATACCGTCTTACAACACGCACAACAACCCTCGCCCCACACATATCAAACATAATGGAACTTGGACTTGGGTGGGGAGATGCTCCTGGAGGACAGGGATCGATTGTTGCAGGATATTCCGAAAGTATATGATAGCATTCTGCAACGCTAGTCGGCATATAAACTCATGACCCAATGCGACGATACCCCAGCCCGACTACAACAAATGCTACCAAACTTTTCCCCGACGTGCTGGAGATGTCAGGGCGCTAAAGGTGATCTCATACACATCTGGTGGTCTTGTGCAGGTCTCACGATCTTCTGGAAAGAGATCCTTAGCCACATTAAGAGCTTGGTGGAGATCACCATTCCCTCCTCCCCGGAGGTTACGCTATTTGGCATTAGACCCCCGTCATTGGCTACTATGACACATACAGACTGGCGTCTGATTTTACAAATGCTCGGAGCTGCCCGGCAGCCTATTGCCTTATTCTGGAAGAAGCCTCAACCTCCCCCTGTAGCTATATGATTTCTCCACCTATGTTACATTTTAGCCCTTGAACTACTTACTGCCTGTCTCAATCATGCAGATGCTTAGTTCACCTGTAATTGACAGGCTCTAATACACTACTTTTCCAGAATCGAACACTCCAGTTTGGTTGCCTCTTGGCAGCAAGCTCTACAGCTATTTGAAGATTCTATTGAACCCTACTTTAGGGGTCGGCAGCCGGAATCCCCAGAGTCACTGTCTTAGCGGAAGAGACTCTCCCTCTCCCGCCCTGATGAGAGCTCGCACCCCACCCCCTCACACTTAGGCAATTACAACACATCTTCCCTTTCCTTCTTACCTTTCCCTATGTGAATTAGATGTTTTCTTTTTCTAACTAAAGCTGATAGTATACCCCTGTTAATACCAGGCTCGGATTAAGGCACCTGTTTAGGAAACAGTACATGTGCATAAGACCGAATACATTTTTATAGGAACCTCCTGAGGCGGAAGCCGGGAGTAGCGAGAGCCTGTGTTAAATTTTAATTGTTTTACTCTGATTTTAGAGAACTCACCTTCCCTCTGAGCACTCAACCCCTCAGGCACAGTCATCCCCGCACAGCGGATTTAGCGCTGACGCGGGCGAGTGTTTCCCTTCTTGCCACCAGTACGGAGACACAAGACACGCCCACTTGTGTTGGCCACGCCCCCCTCCTACACTCTCCTTACTCCTATAAAGCATGTGCATTCACCAGAAGCGCAGCGGACGAGCGCAGCGGGCGCGACGTTTGCGTGCCGCAAGCGCGCTTAAGTCAAGCTCGTCTGCGCTCGTCTGTGCTAGGCAGAGCTCAGAGCCAGGTACTATAGATAATGCTCTCCACCCTACGCACAGATATTCAAGAGATGCTTTGCTACACTTGAATAGAGATATAAAGGGCCCTTGCTTACATTCTGTACTTAGGGACAATCCCTCAAACCACTGCCTCTATTGCCCATACAAATTTACACCTACTATGCCTCAACAAACTTCTTCCAGTCTAATGCGCATGGCTCTGATTAATTGCAGATCACTCCCCAAACACTCAGTAGAAATGTACCACACTTTAGAAAATCGTCAGCTAGACGTTCTTTTCTTAACAGAAACCTGGTTGGGACCAGACTCTGACCCGGATATTGTCAAGTCCCTCCCTCCTGGCTTTTTAATTCAACATGTAGACCGATCCAAAGGGAAGGGAGGGGGTATCGCTATAATCTATAAAGACCATCTTTCCTGCCGATTGCAAGGCAGCCCCCTTCTAGATTGCGAAAATGTTCTATTCTCTATTCAAATCTCCCCATGTAGATCTTTGTCAGGAATTCTTATCTATCGCCCTCCAGGACCTATGGGTCAGTTCAGTGAATCTCTACTTTTATGACCCTGGGAGACCTTAACATTCATTTCGATAAAAATGAAGTCAAACTAGCCTCTGATCTAATAGCAGACCTTGAAACCTTGCAGCTTAGGCTACAAAGTAGACAACCTACCCATTCTTTGGGCCACCTGTTGGATCCTATTTTTTCCAACATACCATGGTCTGACCATTTCTAAATCTCACTGAATTGGCAGCTATACAACATCATACGCCCTAAATCCCTACCTAATAAGCCCACTTGTTCCTGGGCTACCCTAGACCCAGAAAAATGGAAGTTAAATCTAGAGTGCTCCCCTCTTAGACTGGTATCCAACCCTACTCACGCCGACGCATAGTTTTCGAAATGGATAGGAGAGACACTGGACAAAACCCTACCAAAAAAATCTACATGTAAGCCCCGAGGTAAAATTACCTCCCCATGGTTCACCCAGGAAATGCGGCTTCTGAAAAAAAGCTTTAAGAAATCGGAAAGAGACTGGAGAAAAAATTTCGATCCTATTACAAAATTTGAATATAAACACACTATTCTTAATTACAAAAAGGCACTTAAAATCGCCCAAGTCAAATACTTCGAAGAAAAAATCAAATCGTCGGCCAACTCATCAAGGGAGACGTTTCAAATTGCTAAAAAACTTCTCAAAGCACCTGATCCTCCCCCTCCAGTAGAGCCTTCAGCCAACCGATGTAATGAACTTGCGGAATTTTTTGAATCAAAGATTAAAAACATTCTTAATTCCCTTCCGTCACAAGCATCCGATGCCCTCTCCCTTGTTAACCCGCCTACTTCCACACCCCAAACCACAGCACATCAATTGACCCACTTCGCCCCCCTGACAACAGATACGCTCGCTCCAATATTTCACTCAATCAAAAGTGGATCTCCAACTGATCCCGCACCTTTTAATATCTTAAAATCAGTTGCTCCTACTATTCTTCCTTATATGGCAAATTTGATTAACACCTCGCTTACCCATGGTGCTGTTCCACCCAGCTGGAAAAAAAGCAATTGTCAAAGCCCTCATTAAGACATCACACTTAGATCCACTGGAATTAAGCAATTTTCGTCCGATTTCCTTGCTCCCAGGCATCAGCAAGACAGCCGAGAAATATGTCAATCATCAACTTTCTGAATACCTTGAAGCCAATGGTCTCCTGGAGCCGTCCCAGACAGGATTTAGGCCCGGCCAGAGCACAGAAACTGCAATGTTGGCGGTTGGCGAAGAGGCAAGAAAGATCATCGATTCAGGAGGATCAGTGGCAGTGATCCTCCTGGACCTGAGCGCAGCCTTCGACACCGTCAACCACTCGACATTGATCCATAGGCTTAGGGATCTTGGAATCACAGGGACGGCCCTGTCCTGGTTGGAATCCTTCCTGAACGACAGGTCCTTCCAGGTAGCAGATGGTAATTTTGTCTCCAGGCACACTGCCATCAGTTGTGGGGTCCTTCAAGGGTCATCCCTGAGTCCGACCCTTTTTAATGTTTACATGTCCCCCCTTGAAAAGATCGTCACCCCATTCGGGATCAAGCTTTTAACTTACGCTGACGATACCCAATTGATAGTCTCCCTAAGTCAGCAAGACCAATCTCTCACCAACCTCCACAAATGCCTTAGTGACATAACTAAATGGATTAACATCTCACATCTTAAACTCAATAATGACAAGACAGAGATAATGGTTCTAGGCAATCAGTCACTATACCAACCCAAATCCCTGTGGCCCCCCTGTATGGGCACACCACCCAATCCTAAACAGGAAATCAAGAGTCTAGGAATTTGGCTGGACGAAGGTCTCAATTTCTTCACCCAAGCAAGAAAAACGGCCGGTGTGTGTTATGGCTTCTTACGGACCGCCAGAAAAATTCTGCCCTTACTCCCAGCACAATCTCAAAAACTCCTGATTCAGGGCCTCGTGTTGTCTCGCCTAGACTACGGCAATGCCCTATATCTGGGGGCCCCTAAAAAAGTACTATCTAAACTTCGGACAGTACAAAATACTGCCGCCCGTCTTCTCACAGGAACTCATCGTCGCTGTTCAGCCAAACCAGCCCTGAACGCCTTGCACTGGCTGCCCATCCGAGAGAGAACACAATTTAAGGCATTATGCACGACACACAAAATTCTTCATGGAAAGGCTCCACCTATTTTAAAAAACCTTATCACTCCCTATAACACCAAGAGAACTTTACGCTCCTCACACTGCAACCTAGCATTTGTACCCAGAATCAAGAAGGCCCGTTCTGGAGATCGACTCTTTGCCTATACTGCTTCCAAGCTATGGAATTCGCTGCCCTCAGACATTAGAGCCCAGCCCAACCTACTCTCATTTCGTAAGGCACTCAAGACCTGGCTGTTCCCGTAATGCTTCCCTTTCTCACCTGGTTTCTTATCCCCAGCGCTGGGACGCTTACGGGCAGCCATGCGCTCTACAAATCTGTAAATAAATAAATAAACATAATTGGACACTTACCTCACAATCTAGGCAATAAGAACAGCTCTCCAAATAGCCCTAGTATTATTATTTACACTTTGACCCTTCATGGTAAGAGAGGAGCCTTAAAATAGCCTTGCTGGGGATCACTCCGTATTGCTTTTACCTTCAGTTTATCGTTTCTTTCATTTGCACTATTAGACTTACGATGTATGGCATTGACTTCGTCCTCCAGATTATTGTTGATGTACTGTGCTGTTGATACTAGATTTTATATTTGACTTTATGTGCCCGGTCAAGATCTGCAACCTGGTTGATTGTCTTTGACCGTTATAATTTCAATAAACAGATTTGAAATAAAGCGATCACAAGGGCCTAAAGCACTGTTTGTACCCCCATGAGGGTACCCCAGTAAACTGATGACAGCAGGCCTGCCATTGCAAATTGCAGGAGCAGTGCAAACGGCTTGAGCTCGACTTTGCCCTCACCATGTGTGGCAAAATAAATGCACTATTTGAATATATGCCAGTCACCCCTGAGAAAAGCTGCCTAAGCCTACAAGGCAGGGTGCATTATATTAAACGTGAGGGCATATTAGTGCAAGCTGATATGTCCCTATAGGGGACTTTACCATAGATGGTCCATAGGATAACACAGGCTAGCACCCGGGCAAACCTGAAGTTGACAGCTCCATTATGGTACTGCCAAATGTAATGTTTGGTATCAAACAACGTGCCTCATTAACCCTGACACGATTCTCGTGTTGAGGACGATGTGGCTACCTTGGATGTTGCCCACCTGGATGCCCCAGCCTTTCCTGTGCTCTGGCTGCCAGCCTGCATCTGTTGCTGCCCAGACAGGTATCTAACCCCTTGTTAGGAGGTGTGAACTCTCCCAGGAATCAGATACAATGGTCTGGATTGGAAGGAAGTCCCTCCTCCCTCCCTGTCAGGATGGCCAGTGAAGTGGCATATCAAAGCAGTGAGCTTCAAAGCCTTCACAGCCTGTGATATGCAACCAAACTGACCCCCCAAAGGAGGAAACAGCCTTCCCCTGGCGCATTTGCACCCGGGCAGGAAGGAAAATGAGGTATTCACGAGGCGTATATGCCCACAAGGCTAGTCACACCTCTAGGGTGGGCTACCTGTCTGTACAGCTAAGAAAAGTTTCTGCCATTTTTAAAAGTGTCAGAACAGAGAGTTCTGGGTAGAAAAGGTGACACCCCCCCGGATGTGGTCACCTCAGGGGCAGATTAGCCACTGGGACTAGTAGCCCATTGGCCTCTTGCACTCACACCTCTAACTCCCCATAATCTAAAATTTAAGGGCTCCCCCGACACCAAAAACTCAGTTCTGATCTGACTTGCAACAAAAGAACACAAGATGAGACCTGAGTCTCCGACAACAGGAGCTGCACATGCCAAAGACATGATACTGTGCCTCTGTGGAAAACTTCCTGGAACAGCATGACTGCAACTCTTCCTGAACCAAAGCTCAATTCCCACAAACAGAGTGACCCCTTTGAGAGCCAAAGGCAACTTTAGACTCCCCTGGACTAGCAGCACTAGTCCCCTGGACCCCCGCAGGTAAAAACAATGTAACAAACCTAAAGAATCGCTGACCATTCGAGGGATCACCCAGAAGGAGATGGTCCGGTGCATTGTGGTGAACGTAGTCCTGACCTCCAGCAAGTTTCAGGTGGCTAGAGTTTTCTGCGGGACGTCGAAATACATTTCTGCAGACCTTATCACTGCCAAGGCTTGATCAGTAGTCCCGCAACCACCTTTACGTGACGCTGCACCTTGAGGGAACTATGCAAAACTTTCATCACGAGTCAGCAGTGGCTTTGTGTTGACTTTTTGTACTTGGTTCCCACCAGCACTGTTTAAGCGGTAAAGCATTTCCCCGTGGCTCCCGCTTCAACAAACAGGACAGCCAAGACAACTCAGCACCTGGGCTTCTCAAGACTGGTAAAATCAAAGTGACTGTAATGGCTTGGTCCTCGGACCCACATCACATTTACCCTCCTTGGGTTCCATGCAACTCGACCTGCAAGTGACAGACTGATAATAACTTTTTGTAGTACTGTATTGCACTGATTTTATTTTGTTTCTAAAATCCTTAACTCTATTTATACTTATCCAATTAACTTTGTTTTGGTGTCTACATTTATATAAAATCCTACTTTATTTTTGTAAACTGGAATCAGATTTCTTTCACATCGTCTCAATTACTTATTGTCCATGTTGGTACTCTGAATTGCTCACCACATGTTCCTCTAGTAAACCCTCACTGCTCTTTGCCATTATACCAGGACTAAGCTAAGGATTTATTATGAATTCAAGGAGCATCTTTGGGGTATTGTGAACGTATTGCATGCTGAAGCCTAACCAGCATCACCACATAATCCCCCTACTTCCTACAAGATGTCATGAGTGATATAAATGATGTCATAGAACATGTCATGATTGATGTCGGATGTGAGGTCATAAGCTGTGCATGTCAGGAAGCGCAAGTTATAGTTAGTGCTGCTAACTATAACTGGTGAATTTCAGTTTTTTTTTACTTCAATACATTAATATTGTCACTGAGAATTTCAACCAACTATACCGTTACTTTAACATGATTTTTCCAGTGAATTAAATTTTTTTTTAACAAAAGGATTTTTTTAAGTGTATGTATGATAGAATAACTGAATATTGTGTGCAAACATTATTCTGAAAGGGAATTGCTTTGTTATTGTGACTTAACAGGAAAGGGCGCATACTTTGCAAAATGTTCCTAAAAAATTACGAGAGTATAAAACAGGGTAATACAACAATATTTGCGTTGAGAGTGTCTACCCCCTTACTTCTTCTGACTCTCATATTTAGACATATTCCCAGCAAGTTCATTAATATTTTGATAGCATAGCCTTTGTATGTGTTTTTACATTAAAGTCGTAATTCTAATTCAGAAAGAGTAATTAGTTTTTAGAATATTGTATAGTATTAAGTTACATTATATAAATCTATTTTTAAGTGTGTGATTACTCAGTACAGTTCTATATTTTGTTGGAATCCACTGTTTAGAGTTCCTTTTCAGGTGTTCCGTTATTATTTAATGTTAATCTGTAAAAAAAAAAAGGCATTAAGATATGGTTTTCAAACGGTGGCAACTCGCGCAAGATGCTCGTGGGAGTTGACCACACAATCCCCTGCATGGACTTCAAGGAGGATGTACTTCATGCTCGGTTCTCATGACCCTCTCAGGAGATCGTACATTTGGTAGTAAATTAAGAACAGTGTTTTTCAGGAAAGCTGAACAAGGTAACAGGTTATATAAGCTGATTATATTAGTAAAATTGATTATGATTTGTTTCAATTAATATATAAAGCAATAATATTTTTACAGGCTCGCAAGACGCTTGCGGTTGTCGAATACACAATCCCCTGCGTGGACCCTGAGTGGGCTGTACTTCCTGTTCAGCTCTTGCGATCTATCCATGAGATTGTGCATTTGCAATTAAGATAACATTGGTTTCTTGTAATTCTGAACAAATTAAGACATTAGAAATGTTCACGGTTTTCTCGCAAGGGCTCCATGAGAGGAACCACACCCTAAGGAAGGATTGTAATTGATTCATATGGATGTCTTTATTTAGAAGATACATCTTTTGGTGAAAGTAGAACTATTTGGCCTGCTCTCCGTTCCGGTTTGCCTTTCTTCAAAAAGAGGTCTTCGTTAGATTCTGATGAGCAGCCAGGGACAGCTGTTCCATCTCAGCTTCCTACGGAATTCTTGGTGTGACAAACTTTGATATGAGACCAGGTATCAAAAAAAATTCTGCAAAGTATGTCATCTGTAAACTTTGCAAGAAGGAGTTCATTCAGGGGCGCACAAATAAGCAATATAGAATGAGTACCACAGGCATGTGGAGACACCTCAGATCTATGCATCCATATAGGCTTGCAAAGCCAGAGTTGGTTTGTGCTGCAGAGCTAGATAAATAGTTATTTTTACTGCTGGTGTAAGCAGATACTTTTTTTTCATCAGAGACCAGCGGGTCTGCACAAGAGAAGTTTGTCCAAGGGCACAAGTGCATCCCTAGGTAGTTGTTTTTTTTTGCTTTGTTTCTTTAGCACTTTTTGTACATTTTTCTCCCTTTTTATTTTCAAAGAGATGCTGATGGTGTTTTATTAACACTTCAAGTTGTACGTTTGTTATACAATTTAAAAAAAGTTTTAAAATACAAAAAATATGAAAAATGTTAGAAAACACACAAAAAATATATACTTCTTGAAAACTGTTAACAAAAACAGCTCTTTTCAGAGCCACCCTATAGTTTCACATTCTATGCTATTTATGCTAGGTTTCCCTGTTTTCCCTTCTCCAAACTCTTGGGAGAGCCACGGTGGCAAACCCTCCCGTACAGTCTGTGGGGGCAGTGCTGCCTGGTTTCCTCTTGCCAGATCGCACTTTTTATATTGGACTGTACGTTTACACTGAATATACCCTGATGTAGTATGTATAATTTATATACACCAGAATAGTAACACTGTGTTTAGTTTAATGAAAAAAAAACGAGATGTACATTGGTACACAGCACACATTGATACCCATTTATTTACTTTAAGTCCATTTATAATTATTGGAAAAGGTTCAATTACATTTTTTTTTTACAATTCCATGAGCGTCTTGCAAGATTGTAAACTTTTTTATTTTTAGAGAAGAATTTGCACTCTTCTTTATTACAGTACTTATGCCTTAAAGGCCTCATTTGTTTGGTGTGGGGAGAAAGTAAGACTCTCAAATTAGACCGTTTCACAGTATAACAGTGCACTGCAGGGTGTAAGGAGACGATGGGATTCCACTGACACCTCTCCAAAGCTAAACAACTGTGTATAGTAGACAATAGGGAGACTGGTATCTCAGCTGAGACCTCTTAGAGACTTACCTTTCTTGTCAGACCTCTCTCTCAGATGGCATGTGTGCATATTTGGGTGTGTACAATGGCCTGGTCTGTCAAACCTCTCTCTCAGATGACAAGGGTACACAGTAGGGTGTGCAGAACAAGCATCCTCTTCTGTCAGACCTCTCTCTTTCAGATGAAGGGTTTGTGTAGTAGGGTGTGCAGAAAGAGACTGGCCTCTCTGTTGAGATGTTTTTCTCAGGTGAAGGGCTGTGCATAGTAGTGAGTGGTGAGAATTGTCCTCTTCTGTCAGACCTCTCACAGATGACAGGTGTAGTGTCTTGCGAGTTAGCAATGATGGAACCCTTTTCACTCCTGATGGACTCTGAAGTGTTGTGATGTACAAGTTAGAGCAGAATACAATGAAGGTGTCAGGAATGGCTTCTTGGTGGGGCATTCACGGTTAGTTTCCCCCATCATCAAGTATTCAATGTTTGCAAAGACCCCTTGCTCCTCAATTGGTTGGTGCGCTTTGGTTACCAATTATCGCTGGAAGCAGGTCAGGCACTTCCCTGTTGCCACTGATCGCCCTAGTGGTTAGCGTTCTAGTGCACCCAGTGATTTTAGGCACAGCTGTATTGTGAAGCGCGAGCGTTTATCTAACGTCGCACTTCAACCGTCCATTTTCATGAGGCGGACGTCTGTTTGCGCTCTCCTGTTCCATTTGGCCAGAGTACTCTATTCCCCGTTATTTCCCTGGCTTCGACAGTTCTTGTAGTCAGGCTCCAGTGAGCGTTCAGTTTAGTTTGCTCTTCGTGAAGAGCTTCAGAGCAGGCGTTGCCTTGCGCCGCATCCCGTTTCAGCTTCCCAGAGTTTGCCGGCAGAGAGCCTCGTCAGAGTGAGCCAGCAGCGGTGACAGCGTTCCTCTCCTCAGGCTCCATTATCCAGAGGCATCATTCACCGAGCAGTTTGGTGAGACCTTTCCTTTTTTAAGAGCGCTAGATATTTATCAGGAATTTTGCCTAAGCTACTTTGTATTCAAAGACTATCTATTCAGAGACTTGTTATAGTTTTGTTATTTTCGCTGCAGTTATGACTTCGAACCAAAAAATTAAAGTCTCAGTCATGAAGGGTTATTTGCTCATGAGGAAATGAGTATTTCGAGAAGTCCTTCATTATTGTGAACACTTTGACAATTCATTCAGGAGTTGAAGCAGCAGTTTGTAAACCTCGAGCGCCCTCTGCTGACCTATATTGGCGCCACCTTTGGAACTGAACATTTTTAGACATTGGCATTTGGAATTTAGTTGGAGCACAGAAACCAGTGAACTCTTCTTCTGACAGTCTCAACAAGTAGATAAAAATATATATATATTCTTGTGTACCACCTTTATTCTGCAGACTCCTCATCTACTAGTATTTCATATTTCGCTGATGTTCTTTGCTGTAATGTTCCATCTAGAGATTCACTAGAGAGAGGCTAACTCCCACACTAAGTCAGGTAATTGAAAAGAGAGAGAGAGTGAATTTTAGATTAAACTGTTTAACTATGTGCAGGAACTTAGTAATGTTTTGTTAAATCTCGTAGGAAGAACATTCATCTCATCAGAACAAACGAGGTGAAGCTTCTTGTGTGGGCAGTCTCTCTGTTTTTCTCTTCCACTTCCCCTTTCCCCCGCGTCACTGAGGCAAGAGAAATCTGGCGTAGTGGTGTGAGGGAGTTGGGAGCACGCATCTTCTTCAGCCTGGCATTCCCGCGGATATCTGGAAATTTCAGGTACTAGTCTGACAGATTGAAGTGCCCGCGGTTGCTTTCCGCTTGGGTGCCATGGTTGAAGGATTGGATGTTAAGGCCCTGGGCGCCATTTTGGAAGGCTTACAGAAGCAGTTGATAGAGACTAGAGAAGAAGTTAGGAAATCAAATCAAGAAACTAGTTTCCTTCGACAACGTTTAAATGAACTCACAGTTAGCCCTAGACCAGATTTTGGGGGTCAGAAATCTCCAACCTTTAATCCATCTCCATCTTCTACTGAGCTTACTACTCAGGTGGTGCATGCCATGTCCCCTACCATCCCGCTAGCTCCACCAGAAAGGTTTATGGGAGATCCTAATAAGGCACAGGTATTTGTCACGCAGTGTTCTTTGCATTTTCTTTGTAGACCTATAATTTTCAAGGAGGACCAATCCAAGGTGGCGTTCATGCTGTCGTACCTGAGTGGGGATGCTGCTGCTTGGTCTTTGCCACTTGTGTCTACCAATGATCCCAAGTTATACAACTTTGAAGAGTTCAAAATGGAATTTTTACGAATTTTTGATCGGAGAGCAATCTCTCAAACCACAGACAATGAGCTCCTTGATTTGAAACAGGGGAATCGTGAATTAGTGGCATATTTAGCACAGTTCAACAAACTTATTGTGGAAACGAAGTGGCCATCAGAGAAAAGAGCGGCGATTTTCTACAGAGGTCTGAGAGATGAACTAAAGGATGGCCTAGCTCAGATTCCTAAAAGACCCACTGATGTTTCTGAATTGATTGACCTGGTTCTTCAGATTGACCAGAGACAATCTGAGAGGCGTTCAGAGCGGCGTAAGGAAAATCGACCAATTCCTCCCAGGTTTGATCGGATTCGCTCTGAAGGAATTAAACCTAAGGATGAAGCTATCGTTGAAGAACCGATGCAAATAGGAACAGTCCGAGGTCCTTTGAGTAAGGAGGAACGTTAAAAGAGAAGAGTCGGAAAATTATGTATGTACTGTGGAGGTTCAGGCCATTTTGTCAAGGAGTGTCCTCGAAGACCAAAGACGTCGTCATGGGTAAAAGAGAAGCTCCACCAGTAGACGGAGTTGCTCTGGTGGATGCAGAATCTAAGTCAACTCCTTTAGTACAGTCCTTGTCCAATACTATGCAGTTCTCTGCTCCGCATCTCATTCTTTCTTGTCAAATTCATTTTGGAAAAGATCAACGTGCAACTGTCGCAATAATGATTGATTCTGGAGCCACCGGAAATGTTTGCGATATTTTATTTGCAAAAAGTTTGGGAATTAATTTTGTAAGAAAGACCAAACCTGAGCCTGTGCGAGCAGTTGATGGTACTCCGCTATCCTCTGGTCCGATTGCATTCAATACATAAGTAATTTCGGTTTTTGGTCCAGGGAAACATTGCAGTTTCATCTGCTTCAGTTTAATTGATGCCCCTCAATTTCAGCTAATTTTGGGCTTGCCCTGGTTAACCGAACACAATCCGAAGATTGATTGGGCCAAGAGAACTGTAGATTTGAATTCTGAGTATTGCCTAGAACATTGTTTTCATCCTCTTCACCAGGAGAAGGAATCAAGTGAATCTTATTGTTTGGCAAATCAACCGCAGATGATTTGTTTGGTGGAACTTCCAGATGTCCCTGTGCAGTACCAAGATTTGAAAGCCGTTTTTGACGAACAAGAAGCGCAAAAGCTTCCTCCTCATCGGGAGTATGACTGTACAATTGAATTGGAGCCTGGAGCATCACTGCCTTGTAGTCGCATTTATGCTCTTTCCGAATCTGAAAATTTGCATTTAAAAGAGTATCTTGACAAGAATTTGTCAAATGGATTCATAAGACCTCAGTCTCCAGTTTCCTCCCCTCTTTTTTTTATTCCTAAGAAGGACAAGAGCTTGAGGACTTGCATAGACTATAGGGCCTTGAATTTGGTGACTAGGAAAAATCGGTACCCGTTGCCCCTCATCTCTGAGCTTTTGGACCAGGTGAAGGAAGCCCATGTCTACACAAAATTAGATCTCAGGGGGGCTTATCACCTGGTTCGGATGGCAGAGGGGGATGAGTGGAAAACGGCGTTTCGCACCCGATTTGGGCTTTTTGAGTACCTGGTGATGCCCTTTGGTTTGTGCAATGCTCCTGCGGCTTTTCAGCATTTTGTAAATTATATCCTTCGGGAGTTTCTGGATCGATTTGCAGTCATCTATATTGATGATATTCTTATTTTTTCCAAGAATATTGAGGAGCATGTTTTGCATGTTAGAACCATTTTGGAATGCCTTTTAAAAAATCAACTTTACGTAAAATTGGAAAAATGTGTGTTTCATACAACCAAGGTCGAATTTTTGGGGTTCATTCTTTCCCCAGAAGGTGTGTCAATGGACGATTCTAAGCTTAAGGCAATCCGTGATTGGCCTGCTCCAAGTACTGTGAAAGAAATCCAAAGTTTTTTGGGATTCGTCAATTTTTATCGGCGTTTCATCCAGAATTTCTCTGAGAAGGTGAGCCCAATCACCCGTTTGCTTCGAAAAAATGAAAAGTTTGAGTGGGGATCTGAGGCTGAGCAGGCTTTTCAATTTCTTAAAGAATCTTTCATCACAGCTCCTATTTTGCAACACCCGGATCCTTTGGAACCATTTTTTGTGGAGGCAGATACTTCCAATTTGGCTATTGGAGGAGTTTTGTCTCAACGCAATAAGAAGACTGGGCAGCTTCATCCGGTTGCTTATTATTCACGAAAATTATCCTCCGCAGAGCTCAACTATGCCATTGCAGACAAGGAATTGTTGGCAGTCAAGGATGCCTCCCTGGAGTGGCGACATTATTTACTGGGGGCCAGACATGTGGTCACTGTGTTTACTGACCATAGGAATTTGCAATTCCTTAAATCTGCTCGGACCTTGACACCGCGACAACTTCGTTGGTCACTGTTTTTTGCTGATTTTGATTTTGTACTCACTTACAAACCTGGAGTGATAAATGGGAAGGCTGACGCTCTTTCTCGTTTAAATGTGGGAGAAAATCCAAAAGCAAGACAAGAAGAATTCCTCATTCCAAAGGAGAAGATTGTGGCAATCTCTGTAGTAGATGAATTGGAAGAAAAGATTCTACTGGAATTTCAGAAGGAAGACTATTTGAATTGGGAATCTGAAGGTCCTAATCGTTCTGTAAAAGATGGGAAACCGTTTTTTCAAGACAAGAGGTTCATTCCTGGGGAAAAGCTTCAAGTAGAAACCATTCAAATGTTCCACGATCAGCCATTGGCTGGACACAAGGGAGTGGCAAAGACTTTGGAGTTGGTGAAGCGGAACTTTCTTTGGCCAGGCATGGAAGCTCAGGTTCGACAGTATGTTGCCACTTGCGAACAGTGTTTGAAAGGGAAAAGTCTCAGACAATCTCCACAGGGACTCCTTATACCGTTACCTATACCTCCTTATCCTTGGCACACCGTGTCGATGGATTTCATTGTTGAGTTACCATCTTGTCAAGGTAATTCAGTCATTTGGGTGGTGGTAGATCATTTTTCCAAGATGAGTCATTTTGTCCCTCTAAAAAAGCTTCCTAATGCTACTGAATTAGCCTCTTTGTTTGTGCAACATGTAGTTAAACTGCATGGAATTCCAAAGGTAGACATTTCGGACAGGGGCCCCCAATTTGTGTCTCGATTCTGGCGATCCTTTCTTAAGGGTTTGGGGGTTGACACTCGTCTGTCCACCGGTTATCACCCAGAAACCGACGGACAGACGGAGAGAGTTAATCAGGATCTTGAGCAGTACCTTCGTTTGTATCTTATGGAACAGGAGGGAGATTGGCCTTCATTGCTTAGCCGAGCAGAATTTGCATACAATAACTCCGTACATTCAGCCACAGGATTTTCCCCTTTCTTTTTGAATTCTGGTAGGCATCCCAACATGTTGGGGGGCAGAGTAGATGTGGATGTTCCAGCAGCTGGGGAGGTCATTCAGAAGTTGCAACTAGCCTACCAAGTTGCCTCTTCTAATTTGGTAAAGGCAAAGGCAGCTTTCAAGAGACAGGCTGATAAGGGTCGTAAGGAGAGTCCAGTCTTTGAACCAGGGGATCAGGTTTGGATCGCCACACGCCATATGCGTTTGCGTGGAAATCGAAAGTTTCAACCCAGGTTTGTGGGTCCTTTCCCGGTTATCAGAATGGTAAATCCAGTGAGTGTGAGGTTACACTTACCTAAAACCTTAAAGATTCACCCAACCTTCCATGTCTCATTAATCAGGAAACATCCCCCTAATCTTCGTAAAGTACTTCCCCCCGCACCATTGCTTGTAGACTCAGTTGAGGAATTTGAAGTAAAGAGAATCCTTGACTCCAAGATCAGGAGGGGGCAAGTTTTCTACTTGGTCGACTGGAAGGGTTATGGTCCTGAAGAACGATCTTGGGAGCCTAGCTCCAATATCCACGCTCCAAGGTTGGTGAGGGAGTTTCACAAGACTTATCCTCACAAACCTAGGGAGGGGGTTTTGGTGGGGGGTACTGTCAGGAATGGCTTCTTGGTGGGGCATTCACGGTTAGTTTCCCCCATCATCAAGTATTCAATGTTTGCAAAGACCCCTTGCTCCTCAATTGGTTGGTGCGCTTTGGTTACCAATTATCGCTGGAAGCAGGTCAGGCACTTCCCTGTTGCCACTGATCGCCCTAGTGGTTAGCGTTCTAGTGCACCCAGTGATTTTAGGCACAGCTGTATTGTGAAGCGCGAGCGTTTATCTAACGTCGCACTTCAACCGTCCATTTTCGTGATGCGGACGTCTGTTCGCGCTCTCCTGTTCCGTTTGGCCAGAGTACTCTATTCCCCGTTATTTCCCTGGCTTTGACAGTTCTTGTAGTCAGGCTCCAGTGAGCGTTCAGTTTAGTTTGCTCTTCGTGAAGAGCTTCAGAGCAGGCGTTGCCTTGCGCCGCATCCCGTTTCAGCTTCCCAGAGTTTGCCGGCAGAGAGCCTCGTCAGAGTGAGCCAGCAGCGGTGACAGCGTTCCTCTCCTCAGGCTCCATTATCCAGAGGCATCATTCACCGAGCAGTTTGGTGAGACCTTTCCTTTCTTAAGAGCGCTCGATATTTATCAGGAATTTTGCCTAAGCTACTTTGTATTCAAAGACTATCTATTCAGAGACTTGTTATAGTTTTGTTATTTTCGCTGCAGTTATGACTTCGAACCAAAAAATTAAAGTCTCAGTCATGAAGGGTTATTTGCTCATGAGGAAATGAGTATTTCGAGAAGTCCTTCATTATTGTGAACACTTTGACAATTCATTCAGGAGTTGAAGCAGCAGTTTGTAAATCTGGAGCGCCCTCTGCTGACCTATATTGGCGCCACCTTTGGAACTGAACATTTTTAGACATTGGCATTTGGAATTTAGTTGGAGCACAGAAACCAGCGAACTCTTCTTCTGACAGTCTCAACAAGTAGATAAAAATATATATATATTCTTGTGTACCACCTTTATTCTGCAGACTCCTCAACTACTAGTATTCCATATTTCGCTGATGTTCTTTGCTGTAATGTTCCATCTAGAGATTCACTAGAGAGAGGCTAACTCCCACACTAAGTCAGGTAATTGAAAAGAGAGAGAGAGTGAATTTTAGATTAAACTGTTTAACTATGTGCAGGAACTTAGTAATGTTTTGTTAAATCTCGTAGGAAGAACATTCATCTCATCAGAACAAACGAGGTGAAGATTCTTGTGTGGGCAGTCTCTCTGTTTTTCTCTTCCACTTCCCCTTTCCCCCGCGTCACTGAGGCAAGAGAAATCTGGCGCAGTGGTGTGAGGGAGTTGGGAGCACGCATCTTCTTCAGCCTGGCATTCCCGCGGATATCTTCAAATTTCAGGTACTAGTCTGACAGAAGGCGGATTTTTAATGTGGATTTCACAGTTACAAGAAGAAGAATAAAGACTTGTAATACTAAACTGTGTGCGGCGTAGTCCTTGTTGAGCACCCAGGCTAGGGAAGATGCTAAAAATGGCGGTGAGGTGGAGGATAAGACACCCGTAGGTCAACAGTGCTCTCCTAGAGAGTTTGCGTTGGTCCAAGCAGAGTGCTTGTGCAGGCCAGTTGTGCCATCGTCGTAGTTCGGAATTGACGCTTAATGCATGAGGAGTTAAAGCGCAGCTCTAGCCGCTATGACAACGAAAGCATTGCAGAGAATCTACTTGTCATTGTCAGAGAACCTGCTGGTCTGGCGTTACATAAAGGTACAGCGCTGACACGCAGATAAAGTCATATGATATACGGAGCGTTACTGTCAAAGCGGGATACGTACAGATACAGAAAAGTAGCGCTAAAGACTGCAGTAGTCTTACACAAATAAAATCTGTAAAGCGCTGGCTGATGAAACAATTGACAAGAAAGCATACAGTCATAGCACTTACCAGAGCTTTGATAAGTGGAACTCTAGGACCACAGCACCATGTAAGGAGACCCAAGAAGAAGCACAAAGGTTGTGCTTACTGAGCTGTCCAATACCTGAAAAAGCAGACCACCAAAGCTGCCAAGTGGCCACTCAGAACAACTCCAGAGGTCTCCAGAAAAAGAAGGGCTCTGATGGAGACCAAGAAAGAGATTACCATACCACACACTGCACGGGACGATCTGGAGGCGGCTCCACTGCAGGTCCTCATAGATGGTACAGATTACGCAGGTCCAAGTGGACAGCCTAGAATATATGCAAGAGCTCCACTCTCAATGTCGGCCACTCCCATAAATAGTTACAATGCTACCACCTTCCTGAAACCACCACCACCACCTTTCGATAGAACCAAAAACCTAAATATTGGTAGTAGATGGATTGTGTGGATAGTGACATTTAAAGATTTCTTTGATGCACTTGAAGAAGCTGATAAAATAATTATCAAATACCTCAGACATCTTGTTGGTTATGATGTAAAAGAAGTCCAAAGGAAGATGCCGCAAAATAACGCAGAAATCACAATCGTCAGGTTTAAAAACATTGAATCTTAAATTCAATCAAATGCCCAATGTAGATTACAAAAGATACATTTCAGTCAAGAACATTGGAAAGTTGGTAAAACCACTGATTAATTTGTGGAGAGACACAAAATACTCAAACACTCAGTTCAATTAATTTAATGACGACAAAGCTATACGTCTTAGAGGATGCATGTCAGGTTCATTTAGAAGACAAATGCAGCGATAAACTGTTTGTCTGGAGCGAGTGTTAATAGCTGCTGAGCTTAAGAGTGTGCTGATAGACAAGCTGCTGACAAGGAGGCTAGAGGTGACCAGAATTAATCAGTCATGAGTGTGAAGAGTAAGTCAAAACCAAAGGCTGAAGAACACAAGGTGATATCTACATGTAAAAAGTCATGGTTTAGATGTGGATTTTCGCTACGACACGAAGGTAAATGCCCCGCCATTGGACAGATATGTAAAGGCTGTAAGAAGAAGACATTTTGTGACGGTTTGCAAATCTCAGGAAAAAGCAAAAGCTTCATGATGTAAAGACAAAATGGCCGCCAGAAAGTTCCCAAAGCAACGTTTGACACGCACCCAGCACCAAGCGGGGACATAAGCTAAAACAAATCAACATAGCTAAAACAAATCAACATTGAACAATTCTAGATCAGTATCAAGTGAAAGTGAAGAAGATGGTTGTGCCATGTCGGTATTTACCAAGAAATGGGTGCGCATGGTGAACTGGCCACATGTGAAGAAAAATGTCAGTCAAGGAGAAGTCGACAAGCTAAGGTGCAAACAGTCATTCAAACATTGTCAGAAGATAACACTGAAAGTAAATGGTTGTTCAATAGCTTTCATCATCGGTAGTAGTGCTCCGATAACTATTATGCCTGAGGAGAAATACAATGAATTGTCTTTATTACCACAACTTACGCCATTGAAAACTTAAGTGTATACATGGGCTGCATTGAAGTCCTTAAAAGGCAAAGGTTTGTTTGTGCAACGATGAAACAGAAAAAAACGAAGCTGCAAGCAACCATCCATGTGCTTCAAGGCACAGCGTCAAGTGCCTGTCAACTCCATTTCAGCACAGCTACTGATATGGGACTGATTTCCATGAACTACAACCTGAAAGCGCACAAGAAATAGTAAGTCAATTCCCTTCACTGTTTCATGGTTTAGGAAAGTTTAAGACTATGAAAGTAAAGCTTTATATTAATGAAGAAGCACGTCCTGTTTCTCAACGGCATAGACACATTGCTTCTCATTTACAAGATGCTGTTGAAAAGGAACTTGAATCATTACTTAAGCATGATATCATAGAGCGGACTTCTGGTTCCACTCCATGGGATTCTCCCACAGTGGTAGTGCACAAAAAGTACAGTGAAGGAGCTGAATGCATATGCATTGACATGCATCAGGCAAACAAAGCAATTGAGTGAGAATGACATCCAGGTCCACACATTACTGTAGGATGCCCTCTCCTGCTAAAGTACAAGTACTGTCAAATGTTGATCCCTCACAAAATGTTTCAATGATGTGTTCATTTCTTGGCATGGCAAGCTATTGTTCCAGCTATATACAAGACTTTGCCACTGTAAATGCTCCACTGAGAGACTTGATGAAAAAGAAGGTTTAATTTCTTTGGCCACACAAATGTGAGAATAGTTTGAAGAAAATCAAACAAGCCATTCAGAATGCTGCTGAAATGGCATATTTTAATCCAAAGCTTCATATAGACATGTTGTAGACGCTAGCCCAATCAGGTTAGGAGCTGTTCTTATAACAGCATAGCCGACACCCAAATGCTCGAAGGAAGGCATATTGTAGCATATGCAAGTAGGAGTTTGTCACAAACAGAATGTGCTTATTAACAACCTGAAAGAATGTTTAGCCGTGGTATGGGTTAGTGAACATTTCCATGTATTCCTGTACAGGAAGTTTTTTATGCTCGTTACTGATCATCGAGCTTTACTAACTATATCTGGAAATCCAAAGGCTGAATTCCCTTCTCACATTGAACGATGGGGACTACAACTACAAGAGTACAATTATAACATTGTCCATCAATCAGGGAAGGATCAGAATCCTGCTGCCTTCTTTTCCACAGTACCTATGCAAGGTCATGATACTCCATTCAAGGCTGAAGCAGACATCAATGTTATTGTAAAATCAAAAGCAGCACTTACCATTTCACACCCATTAGCCCAGATAATCACTGCCACCACCTATGATAGTGATAACTTGAAGTTGATAGGCATAATCACACATCAGTCATGGAACCAACACCCTCAACCTCTCACCTGTGATGGGGAGTATCAAAAATACAAATATGTCAAAGATAAACTGTTCATAACTCAGGAAGGAGTTGTATTGTGAGGGTCAAAAATCCTGATTCAGGAGAGTCTGCGGCAGAAAATGATTGAAGTGGCCCTTGAAGGACACCATGGAATCGCTGCCAAAAAACCTGCTCTCTGAGCAGAGTCTGGTTTCTGTATCTTGATGAGTGGGTTGAAAAGGAATTAAAGGCCTGTCATCAGTGCAACTACCTTTCTATTAAAGTTACTCAACACACCTTAAACATGTCAGCACTCTGGAAGCAAGCGTGGGACAGAGTAGCCATTAACTTTCTCAGTCCACTTGACAATAGACATTACCTGATGGTAATTCCTTTAGTTGAACATCTCTCCTCTACCACTAAAGACCGAGTCATTGAGAGACTGGGTGGCATCTTTGCAACATGGGGTGTTCCATCCATATTGAAATCTGACAACGGCACACCATTTAATAGTCATGAATTCAAAGATTTCTAAGGGCATCTGAATATAAAGCATAAGTACAGCACACCTCTATGGCTGCAGGCCAACTGACTAGTTGAGCGCTTTATGGGTGCACTAAAGAAAGCAGTGCAGCATAGTGAACTTAAAAAGTTTTATTTAAAAACTGTTTTTAACTTTACTTTAAGAGCTTATCGTTCAACACCTCACTTGACCATAGGTGAAAGTCCTGCAACATTGATGTTCGGGAGAGCAATGACGACCAAATCCTTCAATGGACCAATCAGAGAAAGATGAGAGCGCAACTCAAGAGAAGGACTTGGTTCTTAAACAGAAGTAGAAAACATATGCTGACAAAAGATGACATGTGAAAAACATCGAATTAAAAAAAAGTGATTAAATGCTCGCATGTGAGACATGGAAAAGAAAATCTAATTGTTCATTTGAGACAGAACCTTTTCAAGAGGGGCCTACCAAGTGGCACATGGTGACTGCCCAGTGCCTGTAAAGTCTATTACTAGAGACTCTTTTCACGTTTGGCGTTTAACTCCTTGTTCATCAGATCTACATGATGAAGTAGAGATTGATTCTGCCACACCAATGACTGCTGTTGCCTCTCCACCTTCAATGCAGAACATGGACATTGATGGTTAAGTTCCCAGTTTCCCAATTACAAGATCAGGTCGAACAATTAAAATGCCAAAAAGATTGGTTGAAGAGATTTAATTGGAGATATCTATCTATCTATCTATCTATCTATCTATCTATCTATCTATCTATCCATCCATCTAACTCTATATTAATATATTATATATATTAATATATATCTTAAACATTTTTAAAAATTCATTTAACAGAGGGGGAGATGTAGTGTTTGCGAGTTAGCAATGACGGAACCCTTCTGGACTTCGTAGAGTTGTGAACCAGAGTGGAATGCAATGAAGACTGATTTAGAATGTTGAGTTTGCAGTTAAACTCAGAAGAATAAATATGTGTAATACTAAGCGGGTTATTGATTACCTTGTCTCGAAATCACACAGAAAAGAGACGGCTGGCAATAGCCTTCTACATGCCCTTAGCGCACACCCTGAGCCACTGAAGTGGAGTATACCTTATGGGGAGCTGTTAAGGGCAAAGATAATTTGGAGCAACACAGAAGGCTTTGCCCAGGAACAAGAAAATATGTTGTCTAGATTCAGAGAGAGAGGGTATCCCGAGTGGGTACTCGCAAAGGCAACTAGAAAGGTATCAGAGGTGGAGAGATTTGAGACATTGAAGCCTAAATCCACTTCTGAAAGCGAGAATAATCCAACAAGAATCATCACCACCTTCAAACAGAGGTCTGACAAGGTTCGAAAAATCTTGGCGGATAATTGGAATATCCTACAGACAGATCATATAATAGGTGCCCATCTGAAAGAAAGGCCTCAAATTACCTATAGGAGAGGAAGAAATCTAAGGGACATCTTAGTTAAAGGTGACATATCCGACAACAAAAGACAGCATATCCAGGGCCTCAAAGGCTTCTATCCCTGTGGCCACTGCAGGGCTTGCAAAGCGAGTTTCATGGTGAAAGAAATAGAAATCCCAGGGCGCACTGTTAAGCATGAAATTAAACAGTTCCTGACATGTAACACTAACTTTGTCATCTACGTACTGGAATGTCCATGTAAATTAAAGTTCGTAGGCAGTACTAGGTGCATGGTCAAAAAGCGTATTCAGGAACATTTGAGATCAGTGACACACTCAGATGTCCGTTACCCGGTAGCCAGACATTTTCGAGAATACCACGAATCAAATAACTCTTTGCTTAGGTTCTTTGCACTAGAACAAGTCAACATAGGCAGAAGGGGCGGCAACCGAGAACTGGCACTGAGAAAGAGGGAGTCCAAATGGATTATGGAATTAGAAACGAGATTCCCAGGAGATCACAACTTAGATGAGGAACTGGCAAATGATCTTCATGAAGAGTAGCCATAAACAGAAAAATATATATCACATAGTCCCTTATGTATTAAGACAATTCTGTAGAATTCCAACTTGTCAGTACTCAGCTGCTCATGTTTCATTTGTACTGTTGATACCGATTAATAATTTGCTGTATGATATTTTAATGTATGAAATGTTAATAGTATGTTTACATGTTTCTTTCAGGAGGAAAGGAAGGGAGACATCACTTTTTTAATGCACTTCACTCTTCCCTACCCTTTTCTTCGGCGACAAAAGAAGATCACTTCACCAAATAGAGATAAGATTTTCACTTTCTGCACTTTTGACAAGTATTTTTGGCTTTATTAGTTGTTTACATTGGGAGGTGATGAGTTTAAATACTGTTGGTTACTTCTTTACATGGAATATCTATTGGCCTGGTCAAAGACATGAAAGAATAGAACTATAAGCAGAGAGACAGTACCTTAATAGTTAGCGGTTACTAACAGCCTTGCCTAACATCAGGGTGGATTTTGTTAGAGGTTTGTTATCGGGCACTAGACCGAATGCATGATTAAGTAACTAGACATTAGACCGCTCACGCTGCCGATGTGGTCACTATCCCAATAAGGGACATACCTAATTCAGCCAGCGCTCCTGTTTCAGAACTTGCCGAAATAGGTACAAGTTCTTAGGGTATAAAATATAAAGTATACCAAAAGAATATTAACAAGGCACTTTGAATTCTTATAGTATATGTCTGACGTACACTCAGGTAAAAGAGTACACAACAAGGATTTGTATATAGTACAGACTTCTTACCTTGATTTGTTTACCATTCCAAAATGGCCGACATATTCGCGTCCAATTGTGAACTACCTTTATTGTTACCTCATCGCTGTTTATGTTTGTTATACCCCACTTTATTTAAATGTGCCAAAATGTCTTTCTGGTTAACGTGTGATCAAGGCACAACTGGTGTCGAAACGCGTAACGTTTCTGTGACGGGGCAAGGGAGCCGGAACCTCAGACTGATGCAGAATGGTGGACTGCCACACCCCTTTTACCGTGCTCCTTGTCCCCACAGCATTCACCGACAACATGGACCAAAGAGGACGACTCTGTCTGGTTTCCGGGAAATACGGGCACAGGTCCCTTTAAGAAGATAGAGCCAGGTAACGAGACTCCTCCCCCTGAGGAGGCACTGGCGTCAAAAGCAGGCACACCTGGGAAGGAGATGGAAGGCGTTTCCAGTGGAGCGGAGACCCTGGAAAAAGTCGAAGGGAGGTACCCGGACGCTGAAAAGACGGAGGACGACAAGCCGGGAGGCCAACGATTTCACGCTGCGCCCTGCCACGTTCCCACGGGAGGAGCGTGGCTCCAAGAGGTACGGGGCCGGGTAGCGGGCTGGGTCGGGCGGAGGAAACATCAGTAACCGTTTTCCTACTCCAGCCTATCCTTTCCCCCCCCTCTCCCGGCACGAACACTTCTTGTTCCCCACTGGCCCGGGGTAGTTTAAGTGTGCACGGACTGTTAATCCCTCACTCCCGACCCCTTGCTCGTATCATCGACGTATTGTGTCCTGACCCTCATTTCCTTTCCTTTGCCGGTACCTGAGCGGAACCCGGAGCGGAACCAGGAGACAACGCCCGGAGCAGACACCGGCCCCGTTGACGTCAGCACACCCCGAAGACCATCCCAGAGGACTTCTTTCTTTATCCTGTTTAAAAATCCTGAGTTTCATGAAAAAAACTTATATCCCAATAAAGCCTTCGTTGAAACCGTTACTGAAGGCGCCTGTATTCCTCTTTACAACTCCTGTCCCTGTAGAACCCTCTGTACCCGGTGTCAACCCCCACGTCCCAGCCTCGGCGGGACAGTTTCCTAAGAAATAAAATTGAGCATCCATACTCCCGAATGGGCGTATTGCTTGAAAGCATACTGGTTTTTGATATTGAGAATTTCGGCTTTGGGTCTGCCGAAGAAACGCGCCAGCTGACGATGGGAGAACGATCCCGGAAGGACCCTCTTTGGATTACAAATATATATAAATAAAAAAACATCTTGCCTGAAGCCGTGGGGTCCGTCTCCTTCTTTCGCCATGGTGTGTGGAGGTTTGAGGAATTGCTTGGATAATATATATATATATATATATATATATATATATATATATATATATATATATATATATATATATATATGTCAAATGCAAAAACGTGCTTTTTGTGATTTGGCGAAAATATGTTCTGTAGTTTTAGAGATGTTAACCGAAATCCAAATCTGTAAATATAGGGACGTGGATCCTCCATGGATCCACCTATGTGGATGCCTCAGATTCCCATTGCAATTCATAATTCTTTGCCTATTCCCTTCTTAAACCTTTAAGCAGGTTTCTGCTGCTAAAATTAACCGGACAAAAAAAAAAATCAGGAATTTGGTTTTACTGCATTAGCTGTCATTCCCAATCTGAAAAGTAATCGGGGTTACCAGCCAACCTAAAAATTCAGACCCGACTGTAATGAGGCTCCAAGTGTAAGGAGAAGGTAGAGAGTGTGCAGTGGCCCTTTATATATATATGCAGAGAAGTTAAGGCTTATTTATAGGTTCTTTAGACGAGAGCAAGCAATAAAAAGGCAAAGGAAACCTTAGATCTACTATTGGGGAAAAAGCATGGGGCAATGCTGAATCCATTAAAAGTTATAATTATCACGAAGTTTACTTATATTTGTAAAAACGTGAATTCAACGAACCACCAAACACTTTATAAGGTTTGAAATAGTTATGTTAAGGGTGTTTTTTCTGGGAGAAAGACATCTGTCTCTGTTATTGGCAGGCACCAATTTGAAAAGCTAGATTTGAGTTGCACTATAAAAGAATGTAATATTTTGTGTTTTGTCTTGCAGCAGTTTGTCATTTACTTAAGTGAAATGGGGGGCATATTCCTAAATGGATTGCCTAAAATGAATATTGTCATTTGCATGCGATTTACTCGAACGGTTTCACCAAGCACATAGCTAACAAGAAATATCCCGCCCCCCCACATCTAAATGTGCATGGTGGTGGGCTGTTGAGAAGAGACCATTATCCCATTTGGAACAATGCAATGTATTTTGGAAAGATCGAGTTAAAAAAGTTGTGCCTGGTATAGGTCAGTTACTTAAAAGGGCAACGTGCTAAATCTATTTTACAATAGGGCAAAACCTGTAAAATGAGGATATCAGACAGTACTCTGGACAATTAACAAAAAGTTTTTGGAGACTATGATGAAACATGTTGGTAATTATACAATTGGCGTATTAATGAGCAGAGTACTTCGGCAGAACAGGGACATCGTACAGAGTTTACATTTTACATGGGAACTAATGTCACAAGATAAATGGGTTCTTACAAGATCGGTCAGGCTGGTCTAATATATTAGAGGTTGTTATCTCAAAGCAAGAACTGGATAGAGATTTATCTGCAATTTCTAAAGTTCAGATAGCTGTGCCGCTTGCCGATCACAACTATAGCTATGGGCACCAACGAAAACTAATGACTCAATTGACTTGATTCAGATGTATTTTCAAAATGGAAATCTGATGTGGGCAATTACAAACAAACATTGGTGTTTTTTTTATTTAATGGTAAAGCACAGCGTGAGTATAGTTGAAGAAAATATCTCTAAGAAAATGATGAATATATACCACTTTGTAAAATTCTCAATATATACTTCATAAAATTCCTTAATGTAGTAATAGTTTCAAAAACTCATGTTGGCTAAAAACGATTTTTTTGCAAATGGAAAATAATTAGCTATGACAAGATCAATGACTGAACAAATAAGCTACCTAAACTGGCAACCTAAGAAAAGGTAAATGCACACTAATAGAAAAAGGCTGGATTTCCTAAATGTATATCATAAAGCGTTTGTTGTAGTATGACAAATTTATTTATTCACCTTACATAATTTGTGGAAGTCCCATGACAGCAATTTATATTGATATATTGTATGTAAATATTTGAAAAATCAATGCAAATTTTGCTCGTGTTTATCACAGATAAAATTGGACAGGTCAAAATGTCAGAACATCTACGACTTTTACTGAAGCCAATAATAGAGCTCAAGTGAGGTGACTGACAACCACTGCAAAGCAGTTGAGATCTGCAGTCAGATGGACATCAACAAACTATGACATCATCATATTATCTATCGGCCGCCGTTTCTCCTTTCTAGCCCCTGCACTCTGGAACCTCCTTCCTCTTTCCATCAAATCTTCTTCCTCTCTCCTTAAATTCAGAAAATCGTTAAAAACCTATCTTTTCCCCCCTCTTAGCTAGGCCCTCGCCCCCTGCGTTTCCCCCTCATCCACTCTGTCTATCAGCGCCAGGAAGCTTCGGCGTCAGTGCGCTTTACAAATGGCACCTAAGATAAGATAAGATAAGGGTCTGTGACACACTGGTACGGGTAATGAGGGAGACTAACGGGATAGCAATGGGAAGCATGAATGAAAAGGGATAGCAATGGGAAGCATGAATGAAAAGGGTATGTCTGAGATCAACTTTTTTGTTTCAATGAAAAATGTCATAAGACCAAGGACACATTTCTGAATGATGTTTTTTCTTCTCTGTGGGGCACAAAAAAAAGAATAGGCGAGAGATGACTATTCCTACTCATATGTAGATAACATAATTTGGTTGCGCTCATGGAGTTATGCATTCTGTACTCAATGGCCTTGAGTCTAATGGAGGGAATAACCTGGCATGGCTCACCCGATTAATCTTCAAAATATTACATTGTTGGATGAAACTGGAAAGGTCTTTGTCAAAAAATGTGCTCTTAGCGGCTCCCCCTAAACACTTGGGTAGGATGTTCCGTTACTCAAAATAGGTTTTGAAGGGGCTGCTCTTCCTGGCATACAGCAGGGGACCACACAAATATGGCAAATATTTGTAGTATGGCAATTCACATTTTCCACATGATTTGTGAGGGCAAAGCGTTTTAGACTTCAGAGAATGCTTGCACATGGAGGATGGAGTTATCATGGTGTTCTTACAACGCTGATACAGGCCATCTCACATCTTGATGTGGGTGGTATTGGCACCACAATTCACTAATCTTCAAAGGTTTCAACTAGAAATAAGATGATGTAGGAATGTGTGCTTGCCCTATTTAAACAATACATGGGTGGTTTATTGAGGGGTGGGGGGGGCAACCCTGCCACCTCCTATACTGATAACATCCTGTTAGTTTACAACTCTATGGGCCTGTAGCATGCCCAACATGGTCTAAATATTAATTCTATTTAGATTAATAAAAATAATAGAATCAGTTTAACATGAACCATGGTAAGTAAAATAAAGATATTCTAGAGGAGCATTCAGGAGATGCTTTATAACTATAGGTCATGAATAGAAGGAGATGGGTACAGTTTTTTATAAGCCCTTTGCAGTGCTTTCTCTGCAGGTTGAGAAGAAGTTGCATGGACAAGCAGCAGAAATGTGGTGGCCAGTGTTTTCCTCATGATTCAAACCCACTGGTCATGTTTTGGCCAAGCCCCTAAGAAGGGCACCATTGCCTTTTCAGAGAATATTAAGCACCTTTAATCTTTTCAGTGACTGAAACTCTGCCTCCAAACCTGTTTGGCTCCCTTCTTGGGTCACGGTTTGTAAATAAAAGTCTGCTTCACTCTCGGTTTATTACTGGTCTCTGGGTGAAATTCTATTCTATTCTCCAAAATTTATAGAGAGCATGGCTACCCAGAAGGGCTTCCTAGCACTAACCAGCCACAGGATAACTCGAGCAATCTAGTCTTTAGCAGTTTTCTAAATTTTACTTCTGATTCTATTAGTCTCATGTGTGACGGGAGAGAGTTCCCAAGTCTCGGAGCTATGTAGGCAAAGGAGCGACCACTGGCTCTGGCCTTCCTGATTCTGGGGACAGTGAACAAGAGCTGGTTAGTAGACTTTAGCAATCTCACTGGATTATACGGGATAATAGGTAAACATCGTTTACCACAAATCCTTTTCCCTGCAGGCTATTACAAAGCGGTCATTACAACGACCACGCTGTAACAACGAATACCATTACCCCGCAAGTCATAACGACTTGCGGAGCGGTCAGAAGGTGTTGGATTTAAAATCCAACACCTTCCCTACTGTTGCACAGACTGGAGTTGGAATAGTAAATTATACTATTCTAACATCCATGCCCTCCCCCCCCCCCCGAGCAAGTCATTGTTATGACTTGGGTGGTAATGGTATGCGTTGTTACAACACGGTCGTTGTAACAACCGCATTGTAATAGCCTGCGGGGAAAAGGCATGCGTTGTAAGGAGGCATATTCGGGATAATAAGTTCCTGGGTCAATTTAGAACCTTTATTGTGGATAGTGTTATGTATTCATTAATTCGGTATTATGCAGAATTTCCAAATATTTTTTGCAATACACAATTTTTCTTAATTTGACCCATCAGAATACACGTTCACATCTAAAGTATATTGAAGAGGGCCAATTTCTGATCGAACCAGTCTCCTTCTAGTATCTTGCAAGACTTTGAACCAAGTGCACACACATTTTAAAAAAGTGCAACTAATTTGCTTTCCTGCGGTTTACAAGGTTTCATGGGGAATGTGGTTTTACATTCTTAATATTTTGCTGCTGGCAAAGCTTACCGAAGAAAGTGTATATGACACCCCTGTGATTTTTGGCGATGTTAGTGTTGAACATCTGCATAAACCAAATCCGGGTTCATTAGATACAACTTCCTGGTGGTAAACAAAAAACAGCATGCCTTACTCTCCTAAAGAACGAATTCCAATGCAGGGTAATTTACTCTGGGCAGTTCTTTCTGGTTTACTTCTTTTTAATACTTCCCGATTAAGAAGAAAGAAAAGCTTCTCATGCAGCTAGATAACTTGCCAAGAAAAGCTTTTCTCTTCCATGAGAAATAATTCTTAAACAAGCTCCCATGAACCGCAGTGCGAGTACAGTAGTGAATTCTGCTTTCAGAAACAATCACAGACTGGGACTCGTTTGGCATAAAGTTACATACAAGAATTATGAGTGGCACTGTAACTTCTGCTATGCTTAGGGCAGAGCCCATTGTATAGACACAAGCACAAAGGCTCTACATTCATGCCCACTGGAGAACGAGCCACATTGACATAATCCGGAGGCTCCCTGCAGGCAAAAATTCGATTTGCTGTCTCCGCCCACTAAAGTAAAACAGTAATAATTTCCATGAGGAAATTAGTGCAAAAAGCTATCTTGCTTTCAACAGCCAGTCATATTTACAGACTGCGATGGACCTTACCTCAACTACATTTCTCGTCTTCTTATTAAGTGCCTACAAAATATGTAGCGTGTGTTTAACCTCCAAGTAAGGACTTCAAGTGGAGGTCATTATCCTACTCAACTTCTTAGGACAATGCATTTACCAGTTAATCCATTCTGCTTGGCCTTAGATTTGTTCATTACAATATAGGTTCAAATTACAATCACTACTATCCATCTCAGCTTAAACGATATAAAACAATTTTTATAAAAGCGCACTACTACCGAAGAGTGTCTAGGCACAGCTGCTCAGTGAGGAGAAGAAATCAAAAACCGAAGCAGAACAAAGCAGACCAACTACAGAGAGAATCAAAGATTGAAAAGCCAGGTTTAGAGGAAAGTATATCTGACTTGGTTTTAGGATGCCACGGCAGAGAATTCCACAGTCTAGCCCTGCAAGTGATGAAACTTCTTCCTCCCTAATTAGTTCTCCTCCCCTTGGGGATGGCAAGATTGAATGCTGTGGAGGAAGGGAGAGATCTGCTAGGGACATATTGTTAAAAACGCTGTTTCAAGTAGTCGGGTCGTGAGGCATTAAAAGTAATACAGAGGCCTCTAAATTCAATCCCTCTCTTAACCGGTATCCAATGTAGGAGTGGAAGACCATGGGATACAGAATGCTACTTGGAAATAGGCAAAAGCAGCCGGGAAGCCACATTTTGTAGGAGATGCAGTTTGTTTAAAAATCTTTTTCAAATATTGGTAAAGAGTGCACTGCAGTAACAAATTTTTGAAAGAATGAGAGCAGAAATTACCGGCTTTTTCAATTCAAGGGGAATGTGGGGAAATATTTTCCTAAGGGCTCTAAGCCTTAAGAAGTCAGATGAAGTGATGGGATTAACATGGTCTTCGAAGGAGAATTTATTGTCAAAATAAATACCAAGATTTTTTGACCTTAGGAACTGGAGTAGGCAGATCCCCCAATTTTTGCGAACCTCAACTTAGGAGACCAAAAGGTTGTTTTAGACCCGAAGAGCAGAACCTCTGTTTTTGCCGAATTTAATTTTAGACAATTTGCTGACCATCCACTTCCCAATTTGGAACATGCAGTCATGGGATCTTGAGGCCCTATCATCAGGATTGCTAGGTACCGACACCACAATTTGGGTGTCGTCGGCATAGGACACAACTGCAAAACCCAACGATCTCATGAGGTTAGCCAAGGGAGTCACGTACAAGTTAAAAAGAGTCAGGCTCAAAGACGATCCATGAGGGACCCCACACGCCAGAGAGAAGGAGGGAGATTTGAAAGCATTGAGCTTCATTAACTTTTCTCTGTCTGAGAGAAACGATTTGAGGAGCCCGAGAGCCTTGCCTCTGATGCCAATGGTGAAGAGACAATCAATGAGGAGTCTGTTAAATGCTGCCGAGAGGTCAAATAAAATCAAGGCAGCATTACCTCCATTGTCCAGGGTTTGCCTAATTTACTCAGAGGCTTAGGATTCACAACTAGTCTCTGGGCCTGGCACTTGGCCCTGCCCAACTACCTCATGTGAGGTCATCTGAATAGCCATGTTGCTAGGCCGAATTAGAAGTTCAAAGCATATCTTTTCCCTAAGGCAATCCCACCAGGAGCTCTTCTGCTCACCTACAACTTGCACTCAGAGGACAATCCTTAAAGAATAGCTTTCTCACACTGTCCTTTTACCAAGTAATTTGGACACCAAAACCTTAATTTGGTGTCTCTTGAGACAAACTTGGAACTGCATCATCAGGCCACAACCATGTATTTCTCTCTTCACAAGTGAGACCGACAATATCCCCGTAGCGCGATGTGATGACTACATCCATAATGTATATATTTTTTGTTTTACTTTTATCTAGCCAATTTCCCCGGCTTTGTTGGCCACTGTTAGACCTGACAGCCTTGGGGTGGTTTTGCCCCAACATTTTGCCTGCCTCCCACCCTCCCTCCATTTTACTGTACTTGTTTTTGCTTTCGTATGGACTTTGCACTCTTTACCTCTGCTAATCAGTGCTAAAGTGCTTCTGCTCTGACCCCTAAACATGGTAACATTGGCTAATACCCTATTGGCATATTTAATTTGGTTTTAAATTCCATGTAAAGTGCACCACACATGCCCTGGTCCTGTAAATTAAGTGCTACTAGGGGGCATGCAGTTCGTATTGTACCACTCACATATGCAGTCCATTAACTATGTTTTAGGCCTGCCACTGCAGTGCCTGTGTGAGTGCAGGTTGCTGCCCCATCGATTTGCCATTTACAACTGTGTGTCAAGCCTTAAACTCCCCTTTTATTACATAAAAGTCACCCCTAAGGAAGGCCCTTTGTAACCTTAAGGGCAGAGCGCTCTGTGAGTAAAAGGAAGGGCATGTACTTCTGTGTTTTACATGTCCTGGTAGTGACAAACAGCTACATTATTCACTGCTGTGAGGCCTGCTCCTCTCATAAGCTAGAATTGGGAATTCCTTAAAATACCTTTAAGCTGTAATGCCTGATCAGAAAGGAGTAGCTGTTTCATGTTTCCTATCATCGGAATGGTAATGATAAATCCTCTTCACTGGTAAGGTCGGATTTAACATTACTATTTTAGATGTGCCACTTTTAGAAAGTGTCTCTTAAAGTGGGGAGTGATTCGGTTATGGACAGTTGAGGCTGGAATCAGTACGTAACAAATCAAAATTGGGATGTTGCCTCCCAGACCATCAATCAAATTCTACTCAAATAGAAGAAACCAAAACATTGATCCCTCTATTGTTTTTGATTAGACATGTTGTTATTTAAATCTTTCACCCAGGTTGTACACTTCTATATATCGCACCTGTATGTGTGACTTTTACATCATTTGTCTGAAATGAATCACTGAAGCTTTTCATGAATCCTAGCATTATTTTCTTTTGCTTGTTTTTTTAAAGAAGGATTTTTTTTAAAGAAAACATACATTTACTGACATAATAACAAGAGACAAGACATGTAAGAAACATAACTAACATGACAACATTTCTTAGATACATGTAAAGGATTAATCCAAAAGACAATTAATATACAACAAAAATATTACCACATCTTAAATACAGTTCATTTGTGAGCATGCAACAGAGCTTATGCAGTTGCCTGTTTAGTGTCCTGAAAAGTGTTATCATTGAGACCTCTGCCACTTGCGTCCTCTCTAGATGTAGTGTTAACCACTACTGCTAGGCCCTATTGTAGTTGGGGTCAGAGCACAAGTCTATACGAGGATGGGATCCCAGATTCCATCTCTCGGAGAGCACTACTATTGTGCACGCAATGCATCAATTTATGGTCGCTCTTGGCCCCGTTTATATTTGCACCAACGTGTTTCCACCTTCGAAGCTGGGCTGTGGTTAATTTAGAGGAAGGTCTTTTTCAGGGCGGGTGGTTTTGTGGAATAAGCTCATCCTTGTTGCCTTCACAACTGACTAACAGATCTATGCCCAAGATAGTCAACACACCCAGCTCAGTAAGACACTTCTCCCTTTTTTATGGTTTGTCCAACATCTTTCATTCTTTGCAATACAACCCTGAGGAACACAATGTTGAACTGGAAACAAATGACCTTGGGCACACCCACCAAGACTGCATGATTTGCTGGAAGAATGCGGCAGCAGACACAAGACAAAAGGGCACCCTGACATATCTGAAAGCTCCAAGGAGAGTTGTAAATGTAGTGAGAGGTTGAGAATCAGATGTAATTCAACTTGTTGATATGCTGAGGTTAATCAAGGACACTGAAGCAGAAAGCATCGTCTTGCAAACTCTGCAAGCTGTCTATCGGCTCTTCGGGCTGCGGCTGCAGTAGCTCTGCAAGTATTCGCAGACCTACAGAATACATCAGGGTCAGTCTCACACTGAGGGGCAGGGGCAGGGAACAGAGACTCTTGCTTAGTGAAAAGGAGAGGTAAGCAGTGGGGGGGGGCAAGTGAGGGTTAACCAGAGGGGACTGGGAAGGGAGCGTTGCTGGTAGAGCCAGTGCAAAGGTTGAGCCCCTTTGTAACAGAAGCGGCCCAATCAGGTTTGGATGCAACTTGGAGCTAAGGTTGAGCTCCCGCCCCAGGAATATAGCATGCTACAACGCATGCAAATGCATCGCGTTCCGTAACAACGCGGTCGTTACAACGACCGCGTTGTTACAATGCGATGCAATTACTAGGCTAGTCATTACATCGACTTGCAGTAGATGCGCTATAACATTAGGAATGTATAATTTACTATTTCAACTTCAGCCTACGTAAAAGTAGGGAAGATGTTGAATAGTAAATTATTCTATTCCTTATGTTAGAGCGCCATCTACTGCAAGTCGATGTAATGACTTGCGTAATAATGGCATTGCGTAACAACGCGGTCTTTGTAACAACCATGTTGTAAAGGCATCACAGTCTAATGACTGCGATGTAAAGGTTGTTTCCCGCTGACACAGGTGGTAGGGCACGCCGATTGAGACTACCGCCATTGACTGCTCTGTCATTAGCGCTCGGTCTCTCTTCTTTTTGCCTTTTCTCCTGATCTCTTTTTTCCTCCTTTCATATTGTCTGCTTTTTGGTCACTTTTTGCATTTTCCTGCTTTTCTGTCCCCGCCTGCATTTTCTACTTTTTCCTTTTGTCACTTTTGCACCTTTTCCTCGCCGTGCCCTTCCGCTGTTCGTCTCCCGTGGCCCCCCTCCAGTGCCGCTTTCCCGCTTTTTCAGCCTCCCAGCTGTCCAGCCATCCCCCTTGCACTACTTAATGGTGGCTGCTGCATGGCTGTGCAGCAGGCACACCACTGGCGCACTGAAGGTGTCTGAACCGCACCCCGCACCAATTACCCTGGTCCTCGGACCATTCATCACTACAACGCCAGCGCCCTCAATGCCCTCAACACTGGATGCCACACCGCCGGGCAACACCAAATGACACCTAGGGCCCCTTTTCCAGCCAAAACTGCAGCTGCACCTTCGCCTGCCACCGGATACCAGTCCCATCCACCACACAACCAACAAATACCGGATCCGACCGCCTCAGCTGTATCCTGCTCAACACACGCTCCCTTTGCAAACACAGTGAGGAGATCTGGGACCTATTCGACTCTATCCCGACATCGCCTTCCTCACGGAAACCTGGATGAACTGCACCTCTGCCCCGGAAATCAACACTGCCATACCGGACAGCTACAAGATCATTCACAAGGACGGCATCAACGCACCAGGCGGAGGCATCACTATCGTGCACAAAGGTGCCCTCTGCCTCACCACCCACTCGGACGACCACTTAACCAACATGGAGCACCTCCACTTCCAGGTCCAGACCAACCCGAACAGCACCCTCCACGGCACCCTCATCTACCGACCCCCCCTCCCACCCCGGACCCTGTCCACCCTTAAGCGACTCCATCATTGACTTCATCACACCCCACACTCTTGCCTTCTCAGACTTCATCCTCCTCGGCGACCTCAACTTTTACCTGGACCACCCCAATGACAAGAACCCATCGTCCATGCTGGAGAACCTTCCCACTGTCGAACTCAAACATCGGGTCACCTCCCCAACCCACTCAGCAGGACACACGCTTGACCCCATCTTCTCTGCCAGTGACAACATAACCTTCAGCAACATCTCCAAGCTGCTTTAGACCGACCATCGCTGCGTCCACTTCTCCATCACCAAACCCACCATACACCACCACGCCCACGGTACTCTCGCAGAAGTTGGAACAAGGTCACCGAAGAACAGCTCGCCACCTCCATCAGCAAAACCCCACCTCCAACTTCCGCAGATGCCAATGCATCAGCACGCAACCTCCACCGATAGATCTCCAAGTGCGCAGACACACTAGCTCCTCTCAAAAAAACGCCAGGCAAGCGACTCTCCAAAAAATGCCAGGTGGTTCTCTCCCGCCCTTCATGAGTCCAAAAACACCTGTAGACAACTCGAGAACACATGAAGGAGCACAAGACCCTGGAAGACCGCTCAAGCCTTCAAGACTGGTGTCACCGCACACCACCACCTCACCGCACACCACCACCTCATTAGAACAACAAAGAAAGCTGCTCGACAGGCAGAGATCAAAACCAATGCAATCAATACCAAAGAACTGTTCGCCGTGGTCAAAGAATTTGCTAAACCCAGCACAGAGCCAGCAGACTTCCTACCACTCCAAGACCTCTGCAACAACCTCGGCACCTTCTTCCACAGCAAGATTAAGGAGATCTACCACAGCTTCAATAGACTAGATACCGAAAACCCTCTCACCTCACTTGCAACCACTGCACCCAATGACACCTGACCCCAGCAGACCCTGCTCAGCTGGACTCATTTCACCGCTGAGGACACCCTCAAGATCATTTAGAGTATCCACTCCGCAGCACCCTCAGACCCCTGCCTGCACCACATCTTCAACAAAGCCAGCACCTCCATTGCCCCAGAACTCTGCCACACCATCAACTCTACCACCTGCCCGGAAGACTGGAAACATGCAGAGATCAACCCCATGCTGAAGAAATCCTCTGTCAACCCGAAGGACCTCAGAACTTCAGACCCATCTCTATGCTTCCCTTCCAAGCCAAGGTCACCGAGAAGTCCATCAATGCCCAACTTTCCGAGTTCATTGAGGCAAACCACAACCTGGACCTCTCCCAATCAGGCTTCAAAAGCAACCACAGCACAGAGACCGCCCTCCTCGCCACCACAGACGACATTCGCACCGTCCTCGACCAAGGCGAAACTTCAGCACTGATCCTCCTGGACCTCTCGGCTGCCCTCAACACTGTCTCCCACAGCTCCTATGCACAAGACTCCATGACAGAAGCATCGGGGGCAAATCCCTGGAATGGATCTGCTCCTTCCTCACCAAGAGTCAGACTACCACTGTTTCACTTTGAACCTACAGAGATTCGCTGTGGAGTGCCTCAGGGCTCCTCCCTGACCCCTACTCTCTTGAACATCCACATGGTCACGCTCGCAGCCATCATCTGGAATCATGGACTCAACATAGTATTGTATGCCAACGAAAACCAGCTGATCCTCTCCCTCACCAACAAACTCACAGTTGCCAAGAACAACTTCCAAAATGGAATGAAGGCTGTCGCCACCTGGATGAAGTACAGCTGCCTCAAGCTAAACTTGGAGAAGGCCGAAATCCTCATCCTGGGCTCCATCCCCTCTGCCTGGGATGACTCCTAGTGGCCCACAGATCTTGGATCCACCGCCCACACCCACAGACCATGCGCAAAACCTCTGCATCATCCTGGACTCCTCGCTCACCATGAACCGCCAGATCAATGCAATCTCATCATCCAGCTTTCCACACGCTATGCCTGCTCTGAAAGATTTTCAAGTGGTTCCCCACTGAGTCCAGAAAGACAGCCACCCATGCACTCAGCAGTAGACTCGGCTACGGCAATGCACTAAACACCAGCATCACTGAGAAACTCCTCAAGAAACTGCAGACATTCAGAACGCCTCCGCCAGACTCATCCTCAATATCCTCCACTGCGGCCATATCACCGGCACCTGAGAGACCTCCACTGGTGCCCAGTCAACAAAAGAATGAAATTCAAACTCCTCTCATCGCACACCTACAAAGCCCTACACGATGCAGGACCTGTGTACCTCAACCACCACCTCGCATTTCATGCACCCACCAGAGACCTCCGCCCTGCCCAAGTGGACCTGGCAGCCCTCCCACGTATCCGCAAGACCATGGCCGGAGGTAGATCGGAGTAAGATCCTTCTCCTACCTTGCAGCAAAGACCTGAAACACCCTGCCTCTCCACCTCAGGCAATCACCGTCACTGCCTCAATTCAGGAAGGACCGACCGCAAGACCAGGCTCTTCTTCTGAACCACTGTGCCTTTGAAGGATCAGCTGTCACCCCGCCGCACCATGAGACCCTTACGGGAGAGTAGTTGTGCTTAACAAGTCACTTGATTGACTGATATCCTCCCTCATTTTGCTGTGGAGGTCACAGAGGTCAATACAATCTGATGTGCTTAACTCCTGATTTGGTGGCAATAGATACTGGGGCTAGCCACTTTGAATTGTCTATGGGTCCAAACATGCCTTCCTGCAACAGCTTGTCTAACTCAGTCTCTTGCATGAGATAGGGAATGGCAGGACTTTGCACATACCAGGTTTAGCACTGGATTTAAGTTTGATGTGATGTTGGTAATTAGTAACCCATTTCTATTAGTGAATACCTCAGGACACGTATTGCAAACCTAGCCTTCACAGAAGGAAGTGTCTACCAGGAGAAGTAGATCAACTTCACTGGGGTCTAATTTGATCCCTAACTCACTATGGTGCCTTCAGCCCAACAAATTAGAACACTTCTTGGAAACATACACTTCTCCAATAGTATATCTACCCTTGAAAGATATTTTCATGTTTACAATCCCCTCAATAGGAATTGGGATTCCATTGTTTGATAATGAGCTAACCGATCTCTGACAAGAGAACCACACAGTAGACAAAAGTCACAAGTGTTAAGAGAGTCCTCAAAGTATCCCAATATATTTGTCCGCTGTCATTTTTACCCTGAACTCTTTCCAAAACAATTGTACCTCTCAAGCACAGCGTTTATCTTTCACAAAAATGTTAATCCAGTTTCTCGAAAGTAATCCGATATGGATCAAATTGATCACATGGATCTTCTCCTGCACCTGTAGGCTAGACTTGTAAACTTTTCTCCCTTCCAAGGCCTAAATTGTGAAACAAAATGAGTTTGTTTTCACGGGGAAAATAATCGCTACGGAAATCAAGTATAACATAAATAACTGTATCCTGCAGCCAGAACTGTAATAACAAAACTGTACAGGTGTATTACCTGAATGCACAAGAGAATGCCAATTATGGTGAGGAAGGCAGTTTGCAGAGGAAGGGTTAAAACTTTAACATAGGAGCATCTAATTAATTAAACATAGAACTCTTTATAATTTTACTTTTTTGATATAAAACGAATCAAATACATTTTAATTGCTATATATAAAAATGATGTTATGATAACTGCTGCTGAAAGGGCTGGCCAAGTTGAGGCACTTTCCTCTGTATTTATGATACGAGATACGTTACAAGGCACACTGAAGAAGAAGATGCCGCAGCTTTGAATAGTATTTAGTATTTCCTGGAAGAGGGGTGGCACTAACGGTACTGAGGAGTTTGTTTTTTTTAGGAGCAAAGGGCATGATGCCAACAGGATGCAGTAGACTGGCAAAAACAGGCACTTTGAAGACGAGGAGGGTAGATGCATAAATACTCCATCAGAACACCCTGGCAAGAGATGGCACACTGAAGAGACGCCAGTGGAAGAGGCTCAGTTGATGAGGTTTCAAGAACAGGAGACGAGTGGTGTGAACAAATTAGGAAATTGACGCTCATGGTTGGCACTGACAACCTCGTATCAGGGCCTTAAATACAACAAGATGACTGGAATATTCAAGACTGTGCAACAGGAATGTAGAGAAGCCAATCAGAATTCAAGAAGCAAGTCTCACCATTACAATCAGTACGGACAAAACAGGAAAGCTTCAGGAGGACAATGACCTAAGCTGTCCCATCCACAGCACTGACATTGTTGCCAGTATTAAAATATTGTGTGGTATCTTGCCAGGAAGTGAATTATTATTTGATCACATAATCATTATCAACTTTCAACCAACTTGCCAGCTAAACTGACAGACTTCTACCAGAACAATCGAGGATTCCAACATTTTATGTCAGAATCCAACTGGTAAGACTGGGAGAGGAACTGGGAAAGTGACAAAGGGAATGTAATCATCATTGGAAGACAGGAAAAGCGGTTTATAAAATTACATCATGAACATAAAATATAACAATGTTGTATTTCTTTTTATTGTCAAGAAATCTTCTTTTAGAGAAGCTTTCACATGACTCAAGAAAGTAGATGCTTTGCCCAGCACAAGAAATCTTCGGAGATGCATTCAAAACAGAACCGTGTTGCTCCTCATGACCTAGTAGAGTACGGGGTAGCCGCGGGAACATTACCTTGAGAGTCAAACACTTGAAGTTCCGCATCTCCCAGGTGCATCATTGCCTGAAGATGTGCGTTCACTTGGCGTGCTGTGTAGACAGGGCTGGGTCTCCTGCCCCACTCAAGAGAATTATGTATATGGTGGTGCACTTTGCCCTGAAACTACCAAGGGAAATACACAAACTTACTTAGAAGATAATGATTGTTGCCTTAGCCAATATTATACATGCTGGTTTTAATGCGTTCTTCTTCAGATCAGGAAGCGGGCATTTTTTAAATTTCTCCCTTTTCAAGATGGCACCCCAGTATCCACTTCTAAAACCATAATCGCAGTCCATCATGGATCCAATAATTCCTGTTAACCATGTTCTGTTTAACCCCTGTTTAAGAAGTTTTGTCCCAGTGTTTTCTGCATAGGGCATTCTCTGGCAATTTTTTTTAAAGCTGCTGTTATTTGCCCCTGATATTTTCACTGTTCTTTTAGGCAGTCATCCAGCCTTCAGATCCAACCTATCCTATTCTGCTTAGACGACTCTTCAGTCCTGTTCTTCAGCTTTACCCCCCTGTTGGTGTACCTACATTCACCTTATGCCACAGGACATTTTCCTCTTTTTCGTGACTCTTCTTGGGGACATTTCTTACTATCATTTGGCAATTGGATGTGTTGAGCAGGTAGATGCAGAAGCTGGCCTTTGCTCTCACAAGCAAAGTGAGAGAAAGACGTGACCACTGTGTCAAGCCATTGACAAAGGGAAGACCAGTTACCATGAAAGGCTAGCCTTGACCCCAAATGCCTGGCCAGCACATAACCCATCAAAAATACTGCCTTGACCCTAAATGCCTGGCCAGCACATAACCCATACTGCCTTGACCCCAAATGCTTGGCCAGGACATAACCCATCTAAAATATGCCCTAGGAAGAAACATAATAGAGAAAGCACATGTCAATGAGCTGCAAGATCAAGCTAGCATAACTTCCTCAATCACAACTATCAACCAGGCTTGAGACCAAGCTGCAGCACAGAGACCGCAACGATCCCAGTCATGGTTAAGGATGATTTAATCATCAGAAACCAATGCAAACCATGCCTCCCCGTTTTCCTTTTCCTCTGTATTTTTGCCTGCAAACCTGTTGAACATCATGCCCTGTTAAACACTCGGTTAATCCATAAGGGATATAACAATACTGTATCACTCTATTTTATCTTCTACATCACCAATTACCATTGACACGTGGAGAGACCCATGGATCCATCCTCTCTCAGGTGATCTTCATTCTGAAGCTGGAGATACCCAGAGTAGTACTGGTCACCATTATGCAGGAGTATGGCATAGTAAGAGTATCGTATGCTGATGACACCCAGCGGATTGTCTCTCTGTTCGAAGACCACAACCAAGGCAACGTGCAATTGGGTCCCTACCTAAACAAACTGTCCCGCTGGATGTCAAACTGCTACCTAAAATTGAATGGCAAAAGAACTGAGCTAATATTTTAGGCAACAAAGCCATTCCCAGGCCACTGAACAACTGGCCGTTATGTATGGGCAATCCCCTGGTGCCTAAAACGGTGGTAAAAAATGTAGGCATCTGGCTGGACAGCTCTCTCTCAATGAGCCAACAGGCCAACAAGATCTCTGGTATCTGTTTTGGGCTCTTGAGAATGCTCAGTAAGATACTGGACCTAATACCTGAGCAGCTTAGGAAGACCATTCTGCAGTCTCCGATAGTCTCACGTCTGGACTATGGGAACTCTCTCTACTAGGGTTCTCCCAGGTATGTGATCAAGAGGCTCCAGATGGTGCAGAAGGCTGCAGCCAGGCTCCTGCTCAACCTCCACAGACACACCTGAGCACGAGAAGCCCGTAAGCAACTACACTGGTTGCCCGTAAGCAGCAAGAAAAAAGTTCAAATCCCTGTGCATCGCCCACAGGGCGGTAAATAATACAGGCCCAGAAAAACGAAGACACCTAATCTCAGGGCATGTCCCCATCAGACCACTTAGGTCCTCTCATCTACACCTTCTCCGTACCACCAGAATTAGAAAATCTAGATGGGGAGTTAGAGCCTTCTCACACCTGATTCCAAAACTATGGAACGAGTTGCCTCAGGACCTTAGAGAACTGCAAAATAAAATGGCATTCAGAAAAAAACTGAAGACCTGGCTATTCCCCCTAAAACTCTAATGGGCTTCTCCTCCTATCACAGCTCTCATTGTCTGTGCAGGGGAGCCTTAGGGTGGCCATGCGCTATATAAATCCACAAATTAAATCAAATCAAATCAAATTAAGGAGCCCAATTCTTAAAGAAAGTCAAGTAAGTGCACCTTTAGGTATATGTACTTGGAATGGTGTAAATGTATTACCTTCAGGAATTCACAACAGCTTACAAAAGCAGGCATGGAAATAATCCTCCTAGCAAACCTTTGTGAATTGCACTGTCGCATGACAAAATAAATAAACATACAAATAACTGATTTTGTGATAATCTAGTGAGCGATTGCAAATTTGTTTCCCAACACCCCCTTTTTAATACCATGGAAAATGTTTGCATCTGCTATTCTGATGAGTGAGTAAACCTCAAATCTTTTCCAGGATGGGAAATGATTGGGGAGTCGTTGAGAAATAACCATAAACATGGAAGTTTGTTAGAGTGCAAAGACATATGGTATTCCAAAAGAACTACTGTATGTAAATTTGTGGAAAGGTGGCAAAGCTAGTCTTGCTAAAATACAAAGCCTGATATAATAGGAGCCCTGGCATTATCAGAGCCCTGATATATTGAAAACGCATACTGCCATAATTTGTCACCTCAGTATAAGACACAAATTAAAGAGGCTTTTGTTTTCAATAAAGTCAGTAATATTCTGAAACAGGTGATCAACTGATAGGCACTGCAAGCTATTAACCAAAGGAAAATGCAATTTAGGTTTGTGGGAAAAATGACAAAGGCTCTGGTGCCTCTACTAACCTGAAAGCTGAAACCATTTGACTAAAGCGTGGTCAGTCCTCTGAATCCTAGATGATTCAATGGAGGATTGTAGTCTTAGATGTCCTGGTGTGACTATAAAGAGAGCACCACACACCAGCAAAGTCTAAATCACCTTAGGATTAGGCAGACCTCAGTGGCGGTTCCTCCATGTGGGCAGAGGAGCGTCGCCCCACTCCTTTCTCACAGTGTGAGAAGCAGTAACATAAAATTGTATAAATACTATTTTATGTAACTGCACTGCGAGAAAGCAGAAGCATTTGTGGGCGGTCCTGCAACAGGGCAGGGGAGGAGTGGCTAGCACAATGTTGCGGGCCCTGACTGTTTAGTCGGCCCTCTGGGGCCGACTAAACCAGTCATGCGCACTCTGCCACACGTGCCATGCCAAGTTGCGGTCTGCCATCTGCACTCTGCCATTTTCTCCATGTCGGCTGCATGCAGCCTACATGGTGAAAATGGCCTCTCCATAGGCGCCTGGCTGGGCACCGTCCCCACCAATCACAACGCTGCCATTACAGTGTTGTGATTGTCTTAGGGGAAGGAAGGGAGGCTGCCTGCTTCCTGCGAGGAGCAGATAAGCAGAGACGATGTGGGATTAGATCGGGCTGGCTAAGGTAAATTGTTTAATTGTTTTAAAAATTACCCCCCACCCCTCCGGCCGTGACTGGCAGACGTGGCTCACTTTCAGAAGAGAAAATCAATATAAGGGGAGCTAGAACTATTCATGAGTGGGTTCTCTTCACTTCCAAATCATTAACTAAATGCACAATAGAGAGAAGGGGAACTGTGACTCTGGTGGCGAGGTGGGAGGCGCTTTACCTCTGAAGTGGAGTGGAGAATACAGAGAGGGAACTTTGCAGTTATCAAAATGTAGCGGACAGCCACATTTTATTCAGGTTATATGATTTAGATAATGATATTAATTTTGAAAATATTTATCTACACATTTGAGCTTGTTGTGATGACAATATCACAGACTAGAACTGCGTCAGAGTACTTTCAGATGATGTAATAAAAAAGTGATATGTAAATAGAATCAGGACAGACAAAACCGCAGCTTACAGGGCCTGAGACTACTGCATATACCTGCATAAACATTTACCTGGATGCAACCCAGATTTGTATATACTGTACAAAGTTCATCATTAGTCGCTCCAAATTAAATTTTGAAATCAGAGTATTTTTTGCAACATTTTTTTAGAGTGCCAAATTGAATTTGTTTTGCAAGTATGAGTTTGCAGTAATGGTACGACAAGGTTGCAGAAGGATGAGCTATTACAAAAGTGCATGGTAGTGGAGGGAATAAGAAGGGGTGTTTCGTTGCGTTTGCCTAGTCCCTGCCTTTTGTGCACCTGGGCCCGTATTATACATTGTGTTGCCGGGGGTAGGGGGAGGGGGGGGGATGCAGAGGCAAACATGCCTTAAAGAGGTGCACTGAAAGTGTATCACAAAAAGGTGAGACAGCACTCTTCGATATCCCCCCGCACCCCTTACTGCACCCCCTTAAAAGTGCAGGCGGGTTGCTGCATGCATGGTGAAACACAGAGCAGCTTTTAAACAGCTGCTCCGTATTTCATTGAACCCCATGGCAGCTGGAGTTGGTGGCTGTCCTAGGGGCAGTGCATTCCTTCCAATATGGCAAACTGTCCTTGTTTGCACAGGGCGCCCCTTTTGAAAGGTGCGCTGTGGCGCAAACAAGGATGGTGCACCATATTCGTAATATGGCCCCCGGAGTGCACCAGGCTTTGACACATCTGGTGTAAAGCCATGTCTCTCCGAAACATGGCACTCTGCAGTTGCCACAGTTGTGAAGTTATGATCTGTCACAGGAGACGATCCTACTAAACGACTCTCCCTCCTAAATTACTGCCACATCTGCAGAGGTGGGCGATCCATGGGAGTGGGGAGCCAAAATAGACAGGATAACAGACTATTTTCTTCCCTTGTGCAGTTTTTAAATGACAAATACTACTAACCGCTGTTCTGCTTCCTCGTTTGCTTTTAACTAACTAATTTACTAAACTGAAACAAAAGTTGAAGCTTTTTATATTTTGTCATTATAGATTTTATGACTTTTATTGCATGATTTACATACCAAATTTTCGATGGCTTGGTTGGTGTTTTGGTTCTTAGAGCCATGCCAGACCCCAACTTCGCCAGGCTCCTGACTTCGACAGATCAGAAACTACATCACACATACTGCAGACTCAATGAAGGCTACTCCCCATGCGCAGGAGCTGCAGGTCAGACATTTTCTAAAGGATGCAGTGTTGTGTGCCAATCAGTTTCCATGTCAAGATTGTTCATAGTGGTGGTAGATGACGCTTTGTTTCCCATTCGGCTAAAGTTGACGAGATCCAACAGGCACAAGGCAGTTGTCTAACAGATTATTTCGAAGCTTGAGTATTAAACAGCATATAATTTATTGTACCCGCATTCATTACACACATAATTCAACTCATTCAAAATGCTTCTTCTCCGCCTCCACCCAAAAGAACGCATGATTACAGTCCTATAATCGCTTCACTGGCTACCTATAGGTAGAAGGGCAATGTTCAAAGCAATCTGCATTGTCCACAGAGCCTCCCAAGAAAAAGGACCACTACACCTTCAAATTACATTTAAGCAATGCAAACCAAACAGAACACTGTGCTCCAAGCTTGCACCACTTATCATACCAACTTCCCATAAGAAATTCATAGGAGGCACTGCTTTCTTAGTACAAGCGGAAAGCTCTGGAACTCACTATCAGCCAGCATTAGAAGCACCAAAGAGCATATACATTTCCAAAGACAGTTAAAAACATGGCTATTTCGTAGATAACTGCACCACCTGCCTCCCGGCAACAAAGCCCAGAAAAAGGTCACACCCTCAAGTGCAGTTCTCCACTTATGACATAAGAAATGCAAACAATTCAACCAGCAAACTGCTTTCATTGTGAAGGTAAGCAAAATGGGTAAACCTATGGTTCGCCATGGAATTATAAAGTTGTGTACTTTCATATAAAATAGTTATGACCCAGAATAATGCTAAACCCATAAATTGTAGAAGTCAGCAGCAAATTGCGACTTCTACCTATTAAATTCACATGCTACATATCTGCTAAGAGGATTGTCCATCACCAGCAAAGTACAGTCAAAAAAAAAACATCATCAAATGAACAGGCATGGAATAATTAAAGAGATCTGACACACATTAGTGGACAATCTTGGAGGACTTGCATATAGTTCATTCACTACAGATCCAACATATTTATAGAATCTGACCCCTTCTTTACATCTCACATAGACACAGATATGGGATGATAATAAAAATGCCCCTACCAACAGATCTCCCCACTTTTCTCTGCCTCCAACCAGGACAACAACTTTACACAGAATCTCAGGCTGGACAGCCCAATAAGTAATCAACTAAGCAATCTGTATCATAGAGAAATACCATAAAGGATCTGCAGAGCTGTTCGAAGCTAACAGTGTACTGAAAACCATAAAAGTGCATGTTTTTATCTTACAGTTGATCATCTAACACATGGCTACGAGCTGTGTCCCATAACATGATAATCGCACTTCAGTGGTCATCAAGCACGACAACATGGAAATACTTCCCACAATGGATCACAACAAAAACATCCTTCCAACCACACACAGTACATGATGTAGGCAAGCACTTCAGTGCCCCACATAGGGCAGTAAGAACTATATGAATGCTGAAATACAATACATTACCTCCTCAATCAATTTTCTTGTACCAAATACTTACTATAGGAGCTGTCCATACACTACCCAAACACCACGTGACCTAGCTGAACCAATCAAAAAAGGCAAGGTAAAACACATCCCATCTCTACTTTATGCACCTTCCACCCAAGATGGCAATAAAGGAGGCTGGGATCCACCACACTAACTGTTTTCTTTGTCTGATTTGCAAAGACATCTCATGACCTATGAAGCCTGTAGAACAGTGTGAAAAACTCTGCGGTGCGAGGCCTCTTGGAAAGAAAGTAAAAGGCGCATTACTTGACTTCTGAGTAAGTAGAGAGCAGTGATGGTCACTGTGTCAAGAAGTCTAGAACCATTTCTCTATAGGATGGTCCCCTTTTATTTAGGGACCAGACATTTTTTGGGGTGGAAGACTGTAGAATAATTCTGGCTCAAATGTAAAATAAAGTTATTAAACTAAGGATTAGTAAAGTTGAGTGTTTTTTGCAGGAAAAAAAACAGTAAAGTCTTCGCTGTAGGCCCCGCAAGTTAAAAACCTCAAAAGTCGCGACCCTTTTTCAATCCTAGAACATAACACGAATCACGATGATGGTCGGCACAGTTACGAATTCATTAAATTGCATGCACATCGGTAGCAAATACTTAACAATGTGAGCAATTACAGACTCCAGCCGTTAGATGGCGGCAAATCATTTCCATTACAAGTTGTGATCTGTTAAACGGCAAACATGAATTTTTTATCATTTCAGCAGCGTTGGCATCGATCTCAGATATTATGTAATTAGTCTGTATTATATGGTCAAAGGCGCAGCATAAGCTCCTGCGATGTAAGGCAATGACCTGAAAATTAAAAAGACAATGGCCTGCGCGATGCCCACGTATAACTGGAAGCAAGAGGGAATGCACGCTTAACGAAAGCGAAGATGACACCACCGTTCCGGAGCAATCTCCAGATCCCAGCTTTCCAGTGACGGCACCAGCGTGGAAGGCTTTCACCAAAAATTCATGCTTCCCCAGTACATTTGAGTTTCGGCGATCTTACCACGAATTCCACTACAATGAACTGCACAAACCAATAATTCATCTAACTGCTACCACAGTGACCACTTGCGGCTGTGGCGTAAAACGATACTTTGTCGTCAGAGCAGCTACACGGACTCTAAATATCCCGGCGCTTTATCTGCGCATGCGGAAGGCGCCCGCACTCAATTTTGGCTACCGTTCTACGTTATGTTGAATATCAGACATCATACCTGCCATTAACACGGAGCAAAGCTAGCGAAAGGCAAAAGAGGGAGAAAAAAGGAACAGAATGACAGGCAACGGTAACCGAGGGAGTAAGCAAGGTTGAAAAGATCCCCCAAACAAGCATTTGCAATGCAATAGATCTCGCTAATTAAGTTTGAGCTATTGGCATTGCTAAATTTTGCAACACCAATTGCAACAAAAGTCTATAAATTGTAGGCCCAAAAAATGGGTATTTATTTTTTTAGTAATGGTGGCATGCTGCACTTTAGATAAATATGTTTGAAAGTAAAGTGCGCCATATTGCGATTGCTACAATAGTAAATTATGGATGCGTTAACAATTGATATGTGCACTGATGGCTGGTGGTGTGTGTACCTGGTGGAAGTGTGCACTGTTGGTGTGTGTGCCTGGTGGAAGCGTGCACTTACGGCTGGTAGTGTGTGTGCCTGGTGAAAGCGTGCACTGACGGCTGGTGGTGTGTGTGTGCCTGGTGAAAGCGTGCACGGACCGCTGGTGGTGTGTGTGTGTGTGTGACTGGTAAAAGCGTGCATTGACATCTGGTGGTGTGTGTGCCTGGTGGAAGCGTGCACTGACGGCTGGTAGTTGTGCCAGGTGAAAGCGTGCACGGACGGCTGGTGGTGTTTGTGCCCGGTAAAAGCGTGCACTGACTGATGGTGTCTGTGCCTGGTGAAAGTGTGCACTGATGGTGTGGTTGTGTGTGGTTGTATGTGTGGTTGTAGTTGTGTGTGGTTGTGTGTGTGGTTGTATGTGTGGTTGTGAGTGTGGTTGTGTGCGTGGTTGTGTGTGTGTGAGTGGTTGTGTGTGTGTGAGTGGTTGTGTGTGTTGTGGTTGTGTGTGTGTTTGTGTGGTTGTGTGTTTGTGTGTGTGTGTGTGTGGGTGCCTGGTAGGATGCACAACTTGCACTGTTTTAGGGCTTTATGAATTGTATAAAGAGGCCTGTCAGTTGCTGGGAATTGGACGCTGCAACACAGGAATGGCCCTGCACAATGCAACTTCAGGACTATTTTCAGTTAAAGATTTGCAAATACAGCCAGTCACCGGCTGGTAAACCACCTCGAACATGTGAGTGAATGCTGTGCTATTGTCACATAATGGCAATGTACCGTTGGCGTATTTCTTCATTAAGCGTGTTTGAAAGTGCTCATATTTGGCCAGATTAGTGAGCCAAGGATCAGGAAGAATATGATTTTCCTGGGCTCAATCAGCTTGCTAAAGTAGGAGACCCAAGACTACAGCACACTGCTACCTGCACCGAATGGTAAAGATATAGCACCATATTGCATGTTGGAGAATATACAGTAGGACTGGGTACTGTTCTCCCTCTCCCAGGTGATATCCAGTCCATTTTTTACCCATACAATTACTAATGGCTGTTAGATTGATTTTAAAAGCTCCAGATCTTGCAACAACAAAAAACAACAGAGCAGATGAAAAATGTAATTCACAAAGTAATTGCTCAAGAATACACAGTTTAGGTGCATGTGGATGCTGGGATTAAATATGAAGTTGAAAGATTCCATAGTTGTCAACTCACCCACTAGACTACAAATGGGGTGGCACTGATTCTGACTCCCTTAGGAACTGGACATAATATTCCCTGGGGTGGGGCAGTGCCCACTCTTACTGTCCACTCACCAAAATGTAATAAGGCGGCAAAGCCAGGGCTTTAAGTGGAATTAAAAAACTGGGAGGGTCTCCTGAAGGGGCATGGCCGATGTAATTAAGGGTGTGGCTTAAAAAAACATAAGCTAAAAATATAGGCTTAAAATATTGTGCCGCCCCAACTGGTATTGTACTGCTTCTGTCATTGCATTCAGACATATAATACAAGTAACATTACACCAACAACAAGCCAGGACTGTTGGCTTTGTCAATGGTTATTAGTTGTGGAAGATAAATAAGCAACAACTATGGCTTCGTTGTATATAATATTGAAAAGGCTTCAGTTCTGAAATGGTGAGACTGTGAAAGAACTATAAGTAGTGTCTTTTAAGTTACCTCAAAGTCAGCGAAGGGTGGTACTGCTACAGAGTTAAAAAACAAATCACCCTGGGGGGTAGGGCAAAACAGAGAGCCCGATAGGGGTCTGTCTCAGTAACTGCTTTTTAGAACTGCCAGTGCTGCACACCAGCAGGACCCAGCCCACTTAAAGCCCTCAGTTGAGTTATAGTCTTTGGAGTAATTTGTACTGTGTCTTCAACTTTAGCAAACTGTTTGATCTTGGGCAAATTATACTCTCCCTGTGCCTCAGTCCACTAATCTGACAATATGCAATCTGTAAACACATTTTATCAATGATGTGATGCAGGGTCAGTAGAAATGTTGAACAGTGAAGAGATGCCAAGACTGGATAGACAGGACAACGAATAAATGCTGGAATGTGGAGGGATGGGCAGAGTGAAGAGTTGTAGAGGTTATAAAGAGAGGTGAAGACATGGGGCAGTGAAGAGTTGCAGAGGATGTTACAAGATGTGACAATTAAGACATATAGGGGCTGTGAAGGGATGGGGCAGTAAAAAGTTAATGAGACTGAAGAGAGATGCGTCAGTGGAGAGATACAGTGTGTGTGCAGAGAGAAATTAGCGAAGAGATGCTGGGTTTGTAGAGCAGTGTTAGTGTAGAGAAGTAGGGGCAGGAGAATAAAAATAACTTCCACCTCGTCTGTCGATCAACACCAGTCCGTTGTCCTCAAAGAGCCCGCTAGTGTGCGCATGCACGGTGTGAATGAGGCGCAGTGATAAATAAAAACCGTGAAAGTAACCCCCCTTTAGAGATTTCTGAAAGGAAACGCTGTCCCTTTGGCTTTGGATTCTAAAAGAAGAGGCAGTTAGTTCTATGGGTAGGGAGGCAATGCGGTCTAATCAGTGAATGACCTCGAAAACATGCGGTTCAATGAATACTAGCTCTGCCAACTTATTGTCATGCACTGCTGGATTGCACGTGAAGATGTGGCCTAACTGCCAATGTGTGAAACTGGGGAACCAGGGCAACTCAACATCCTGTGATCCTGGGCGAATAAGTCAAATATCTACCGGGCCTTTAAAAAAAAAAAAAAAAAGCTTACATTGTTTAGTGTAATTAGGCGGCTAAATAAAGCTGCATAAAAAAAAAAGGGAAGGGCACTGAGAAGACACACTTGCTTAATTTGAGAGGTAGAATATCAGCACTTGTCAGCAGGGCTGCAGTACTTTTAATTTTGGAGTACCTGCACTTTTGACAAGCAAACAGGTACCCTGGCAGGAACATATACTTCCGTTTTTACATTTCAAGCACTGCTACTGCTCATGAGGCCATTAACACACAAAACGGTGAAACACACAAGGACAGAGTTCACAATTAGTCATCGACCCGTTGTGCAAAAAAGATCTCAAATGTGCTAATGTGGTTTGGACCCCTCTATCAGAAGAGTCTCAATTATGTGGGCGGGTGTGGTCAAGGGGCAGGAAGGCGACCGGAAAACCCTTCATGGCTGACACTATCAGCCCGAGTGAAACGCTGAACAGAGTTCTAGTGGTGTAACGGGACCTGCACTGTGATGAGGGTAGGCCAGTTTATAGGGAGGACGCAGAGCTAGGAGAAGGGTGCAGGAAGGTGGAGGCAGAAGCAGCACGACAGATGGAGAACCAAGAACAGAAGACCGAGATCACAAGATGCCGTTAAGAGAAGACAGAAGGAGCAGCTTCGTCGGGCCAAAGACGTGAGAACACCAGGAAGTCTGAAGGGGCGGCGAGAGGAGGAGACACAACACTCATCGAGACTGGAAGAGGTGCAGAATGAGGTGTGCTGGGGAGCCAAAACAATTAACAAAACAATAATTAAAACATTAGCAAAAAGAAATAAACCAGAATACAAGAGAAAGGTATAAAGAAACAAGGAGTGGCTGCGAAATCAAATAATAAATTGCTGTGGCGGGGGGCGGGCGGGGGAGCGGCAGCCTTTGAAGTCTGATGCCGAGGTTGAAACAAATGGTGGTGTGCGAGCGGCTTCCTTTGAAGTCTGATGGGGGGGCGGGTGAGCAAATGGCGAGCGCGCGCCCGTTGCACATGCACTGGCCATAATCCGCATTCCAAAGCCCTCTTGGTAGGATTTTCTGGTGCCCCTCTATATCTCTCGCCAGCAATGCGCAAGCACATTGGCAGGCGGGACCTAAAAATGAGATTAAGCGACAGGAAGTGGAGAGTGATGGAAGAAAGATGCGTGATGCGGAATCAAGACTAGACACCTCAGTATTTGGCAGCCCCAGCACTGAGAGTGGAGGTGGCAGGCTTGTTTGAAAAGTTTAGGACCCATGATCCTATGTAGGGGAGGTGCACCGTTTTTGTACATCAGTTGGTATTTGCTGTGGATATTTTACTTTGTTCTCAGTGCCTAAGCACATATTTCTTTTTACCTGTATCAACAAGTTTGCAGTGGTTTTTAAAGGCGGAGGTGGAAGGTCAACAAATAAATAGGAAGTGCCACGCCAATGGGCTGGCTTGGATCTAAGAGCCTATGCGGTAGCCGCATCTTGAACATATCTGGCATGTAAATCATGCAGCAAAAATGTAAAAATGTAATGAAATCTCTTCAAAGTTCAAAAAAGTGTATTTCTTTAACACTCATAGGCGTTTCACTTTAATACATTAGATTACATGAGTGCAACGAGAAATATTTATTATAAATGCAACGAGAAGTATTTGTTTAAAGTGAGACTATTTAAACATACCTAGAAATACTCCTATCCCCCAGGGCAATCCGATGAATGAATTAAGAGGCAAGTTGGTAGTTGTCATTTACACCCTATATTCTTATTATGGATGGAGCAACATTAGAGTCTGCTAAATCAAATACAAGAGAAGTTTCTGTACATCCACAGTCTAAATTCATACATTAAGGCGCCCTCATGAGTGACCATAAAGAACAAGCATTTGCAATGCAATAGGTCTCTCATTTGCAAGAGTTTAAGCTATTGGCATTGTAAATGACAATGCCTTTTGTTTATATGTTTTGATAATGGACCCATAAATAAAAGGCATTGTCATGTACAATGCCAATAGCTCAAACTCTCAAAAATGTGACACTTATTTAAAGAAGCGGTCACTATTGTTTAGAAAGTGAAAGCACGCATGGTGCGCTGAATGTTGCAGGATAGCATGTCGTGCCTGCAGCAGGAGATACTATTTAAAGAAAATACTACTTACAGACAAAAAAAGACATACAGTGTAACAACCGAAGTAAAAGGGCCAGTCCTCATGGGAGGTTGTGAATGAAGACAAGGCGGTATTAATGAGACTAACAAGCCTAATATCGAATCAGAAGCCAGCATTTACGAAGGACAATGACAAGCGAATGACAAATATGGGCAGAGAGTGGGCAGGGCTTCTATTCCATACTCCAATACAGCATGGCTCGCAGTGCAGCGCATGCGCTGCCCAGGCTCAACCTAAAAAGGAGGCGCAGCGAAATAAAGTACTTGTCTAAGATCACAAATTTTGATAACACAGGGATTGAGTGTAGGATTCCTGTCTTCACACTGTGAAATTCAGCCGCTTGATGGGTCTCTTAGTCTTTATCACATCCGAGGTTAATACTTTGTCTTTAACCCTAGGCATGTTAAGTTAGCCTACTGCTGACCGACAAAAGTCACATGTTTTTGTCCAGGTTTTTATAGAACACATCTGTCTTTCGGGTAAAGAAGCACTTCACAACAGACCTAGACTACGTTACACGTTTTTTTCAGCAGAGTGAGATTTAGTGATTTGCTCAGATTCAGAGGATGAGCCAAGGCCGGTCTTCACATCTAGTTCTACATGTTCATGGGTGAGCAACTCTAGCCAGTGGGCCACAAGCCCTCCTTAGAGTACTCTACTTGGTTTGTGCTCGACTTGGATGTTCTCAAAGGGACCTCGAGGTGAGCCACAGCCAGGAATCTAATGCCTGGTTCAGCTTGCGGTCCTCTGGAATCTGGGCCGGACTGGCTGTAGCGGGCACCCGGCATTTCCCCAGTGGGCTGCCAGGGTGGGGGCCAGTAGTGGGCCCCTTGGGGCCGCTTTTGTTTCAGGGGGCCGGATTTGCAGCATTGCTGTAATATCGGCCACCTGCAACAAAAGTGGCAATGGTGAGATGGGAGTGGTGCTTCCAACTGGCACCCGCCTACCTCACCCGGGGGGGCGGACGATCTTTTTGACAGGGCTGGTTTTGGTTCCCAGTCCGGCCGTGTCTGGAATCCTGAGCCCATACCCAGCGGAGCTCTCATGTGGCTCCTGCATGCCACCCACACTGTAACCTCATGTGATAAGAATTCATAGTAAAGCTTTACCTTTGATTTAAAAAAGGAGAGAGAAAGAGATACCCCTATAGTCGCTGAATTGCACAAGGTGAAACCAGAAAACTGGGGATCAATCCCAGCTTTCCCATTTGACCAAATCTTAGGGTAATATTTCATGTCACAAAGCCTTTTCTTTCTTCATTATCACATCCGAAACCACCATGAAATATGTGAGCTCATACTACACGAACACAACAATACAGAAACAGCATAAACTGACAGTTCCGTTAGGGATACTTTATTCCCTTGTGACATGTCTAAAAGATATCAAGTAAAGCACAGCCAAATAAAATGCCGCACACTGGCCATGCGGTACGCAGCACCGGCTAACACCAAGGCTGCGCGAGGGACAGTAATGTGGATAATAACAGATGACCTAGTACGGATGAGGAAGATGCTTTCTCTCTCCTTTTGGAGGGTCATCAGCTGTGGACCTTGCAGACCTTAGTTTAAATCCTCCCATGGCAAACGTATCCATCTCCGGCAACTTATTATTATTCTGTCAAGCATTTCTATTATCTGCCAACAAAGATGGCGCTTAAAGAGGCTGAACTCCAATATTGTGTTATGGTATCACTACTTTTACTATAATTTCTTTGCCGCTATACAGGGAACATTTTGTGGAATCATGTGAGTCCATTGCACTACATGGCACTTGTGGATAAGTGTATACGCAGAACAACCTACAAATACGTGCGAGACAAAAAAAGTAACATATGTCTGAAAATATCATTTTCTTTGACCGGAAGAAGGTCTGCTGGTCCCCTCCCTAGCCAGAGGTAAGCACAGTGGCAACAGGCAATTTTTAGTGATCGCTTCTCACCTCTGGAACAAACTGCCCACACAAATATGTCACTTCCTATCACAGGTGCACTTGTAATCGAGATGTAAATCGCACCTGTTCTAATGCCACGTTCCTAGCACATCGCCAATGGAGATACATAGTTTGGTGTTAATATGTCATTTTCTGTGTGACAGCTGTGAGTTATTCATTGACCGGCAAATGCTCTCTGGACAAGGTTTATTCTGTCGTCCACCGCCCCAGTTAGTACATTATACAACCGGTATGTCACTTCTGGAACTAGGCATCACTGCATCGCACGCTTCAAGGCTAATTTCCTTCCTTGGTCCTGCACCTAGTAACAATACATTTTTGTCGTGTTCGCATTTTTGGTAAATGAAAAAAATATCACTAGTGGGCGCAATGTTCTTATTTTTAAAACTTCATCTCATTAGCATGTTATGTTTGGCAACTATTAAAACGGGATTTCAATTCCTGGCACATTCTGGCAAAAGCGAAGTAGGGGACTTCTTTTTTTTTTTGCAGAGTTTTATATAGCGCGAACTAGACCCGAACCGAGTCGGGTATCAGAGCGCTTTACATAACACCAGTTACGTACATGAGGACACACATTCGTTTTAGGCACGGGGAGATTAAGTGATTTGCCCAGAATCACAGGAGGTTTTGGCGTCGTTACCGAGACTCGAACCCAGATCCCCAGGTCCGAGGTCGAGGAATAAATCTACAGTTGCCTTTAAAATTGCCAGACTTAAGTTTCAAATCCCAAAGCTAGGGTTATTTTCTCCAATCCTGGGCCAAAACACACATTCCTCCCTGCTGGGATGTGTTGCCTACCCCTAACGGGACCAGAAATTGCGTCTCTGCAGTAGAATTTACTGGTAACATTTTAGTGCAAATCGGACAGTTTCAGAACTTCTTTGAAAACACACCGCTTATGGACACGAAATACAGCAGGTCGTTGCACCATGAGTCCTAGTTTCTAACAAGGCAATATTTACACCATTATTAGATCTGACCTAGAGACAGCTTTTGCAGTCCCTACCAAGCTTATATAATCTAAAAAAATCATGAATAGTAATGTACATATATAATGGAAATGTTGCTCATCCTCTGTATCCGTTGGTTTAGTTGGGCGTGTCAGTCATATACTGGATTAGCCCACAGGACAGGCATTTGGTAATTACAATGCCAATTATGTTGAGTGATGACATTTTGCCTGTGCATGGGGTATACACCTGTTACAACGCATTTTTTACAACGCAATACTGTTACAACGCATCTTTTACAACGCAGATACTATTACAACGCATACATATTATTTATGTTTCGTTTGTTTTAGTTTTAAAAAATGTAATTACGAAAAATGATATAATTTTGGAGAATGTGTTGTGGTATTTATTAATTGAAATAATAGTAGGACTAAATATATTGTAATACCTTTTCAAAATGGCGTCCATGAATTATATATATCTGGTTGTAATATTAAAAAAATACATATCGTGTATATTATTAAAGTTTCGTTTGTTTTAGTTTTAAAAAATGTAATTACGAAAAATGATAATTTTAACACGTGGAGTATTAATGTAAGTACTCGAGTATTAAATTTAATACGCGAGTATTAATTTAATAAATAATTAATTAGGATTCGTAATAATATGGTAGTTTTTCTTACCGATTTTTAATACACTTCCCCACCCAAAACCCCTATTTTCCCTGCATCCCGTGCCAGGTTTTATTTTACAAAAAAAAATATATATATATTTATTTATGCGTTGTAATGGTATACGTTGTTATATATTGCGTTGTAATGGTATTTTTGCTAAATAAGTAATATTTTGCATTGTTATAGTACTCGTTGTAAAAACATGCGTTGTAACAGTATTCGCGTTGTAAAAAATGCGTTATAACGGTATGCGTTGTAAAAGTATGCGTTGTAACATCTTATATCCGTGCATGGTAGTGTAAGATTTGACTTGGCAGCAAGTGTGTGTGTGAATGCCTCAATAGTTGTGGACTTTCTTTTCTTCATCCTTCACTGTAGAAAAGTTGGAAACAAAGTTATTGTGCAAGCTTTTTTTTGGGAAGCAGCCACATGTAATTGTGTACAGTACATATCATATAGCAGTGCGCATCCTGAGTAAGAAATTTGAGGAAAAGCTCATTTTTAGCCCTCCTTTCATAAAGCAGTGGTTCCCTGTGTGTGGCCGCCTTAGGCATGTGATGGATTCAATGCCCACTACTACCATTATGTATATCAAATATTTTCCTTTAAGTGCATCTGGAAACTCCAAGCCTGATATAGATTGAATGTGTCTGTGTCTGAATGGGCAAAGCTTCATGAATGTCCAGAATACATGTCCATCTGTGACCTCTTGTCCACACGCCAACCATGTCCATCAATGCCCGCCCACCCAGGGTTTGATTTGAGCACAGTCTTTGGAATTTTCTCCAGGACGGATCCAGCTCCTACTATGGACTGTGACATCTGTAACCAATCCTCTTGCTCACCAGAGGTACCCTTTTCCTTTCACTATCTAACTTTAATATTGTTAAGAATATCTTGTGCATGTATTTGCTGTGGTGTTGCATAACAGTGGACACCAGTTGTCTGTCTTTGGATCCCAGCTGGATCTGACCTAAGAGAGACACCAGACTCCATCCCAGTCTCTCCTTTCTGCCTTCTCTTGCCATGTCTTTTGATAATGTAGAAACTATAGCTACTTGAACACGAGTGGTTGGGGGGGGGGGGGGGTTATAATGCTCCCTAATTTCTGAAAATGCTTTCACTGGTCCCCTCTAAAAACTGGAAAATTGTGCCAAACCATCAGCCTCACATTTTTCCAATGTCCTCTTGTCTAAACAAGAGCAAAGTCAGTGTTACCTATAATCAGTGATATCATATTCCTTTCCTGCCACAGGCCATATCTAGATATTAAGGAGTTGATACTCTCAATGATTTCGCTGAATCCTTTGTTTTAGAAGTATCACCGTACCAAGAGGAAGAATCCACCTCTTCTTGGTTCACCCATACGCACGCAGGTTCTAATGATATCTTTCCCTAAACAAATGCCTGATTGAATATTGAACCAGCATGGGGAGAGCCACGCCACCATCCAATTTTCTATCCAAAAGGACTGTGCTTTGTACTCTGGGTCATACCTCACTCCATAGAAGTTTATTATGTGCTTCTCTAAAATTTGTGTGTTTTGTCATCCAAAATGAGAGGGTCTGATTTAAATGTGTGTGTTGGAAGAAGATTCATTTTAATGGCACCAGGCAGGCATGGAACCGCCTATCTGCTTAAAACTTCCCTGAACAATCTCAGTAGTGGGTACAGCTGGTCAATGTATGTCTTCAGGTTCTTCTGTGATCAATATACCCAAGCATGCATCTATTTTGTGTTTGCTTGGGATAGTAATTGAGGCTGATGGGGTCAAGCTTAGCCACTCTGTCTTATGAGGGTTCAGCTTGTATACCAAGACATTCCCTAAACTGTTTATGATTGACAAGATCACTGAGGCAGCCGCGTGTGGCTAGGATTTGTAGAGCAGCACATGATCTGAAAACCGCAACATTCCTCTACACTGAGGAATATCTATCCTTAAGCAAGGGCGAAATTCTAATGGTCTCATCGAGAGGCTCTATGGCCACAAAAAATATAATGGGAGAAAGGAGACAGACCTGCAGCATCCCATTCCTTATGCAAACTTACTAAAAAGCACTCAATTGTCTCCTTTAATCATCGAGGGGGATTTGTGCCTAGATGCCGCCTAGCGGAAAATTAATCTTTCTGGGAACAGCCATTAGAAAGAGCCCTTCAACGCGATTGAAGGCTTTCATCGCAGGGAGAGCCATTGCAGGATATTTTCTATATCTGTCCCATTGCTTTCTTCATCTTGATTGTTCAGTCAGACGTCTCCTAATGATGTCCCAACACATTCTACCCCCTTTGAAGCCTATCTGATCTGAATGAATCAGGCCACGTCCGTACCCATCCAACGTTCTAACCACTTAGTCAGAATTCTACAGTCCTGTTTCAAGAATGGGATGCGGCAATTAGATGCTTCTGGATTCTTACCTGGCTTCAGTATCAGTGTGTCCGTCCCCTCCATTTAAGGCCCGGGGTGGGGTAGGGGGTCTAGGGGGGTCTCAGAGTGACAAATCTCCCTGAGAGCTTGAAGCCACACTAGTACCAGAACGCTGGGTTATTTCTAAAAAAAAAAAAAGTGAGTCTGTACCAATCTTGGCCCAGAGCTTTAGAACATGGGAAAGCTTTGATGGTACTCTGTAGCTCTTCAATCTTGGTGGGCATCGTCAGCAGATTGCCCTTTCATCTGATTATCTTTTTTTGTTTAATGCATGTTATTAGAGTTCCAGAAGGTAACAACCTGCAGGGTGTACATAACACTCTCACATTACAGGTTGTAAGAACAAATAAGAAAAAAGATAAAGAAACAGGAGGGGGGGTTGCAGCCATTATTAGGCACCCAATTCGCTTTTCCCCAGTGCCCATTACCAGTATCCCCATGACTGATTGCCTGGTACTTAGACTGGAACAGCCAGGGTCATCTCTCATATGCGCCCTGGTTTACCGCCCCCCTCAATCCATGCCCAGTTTCTCGGCCCAGTTTGGTGATCTTATCTCCCAGCTCACTATCAATAACGCCAACGTTTTGGTCCTGGGAGACTTTAATTACTGGCTGTCGGATGCTCATGAAACCCCAGGCTCATTGGCCTTCTCAGACCTCATGCTAGGCTTAAACTGCACTCAACACATACACTCACCTACTCATGTCAACGGTCACACTTTAGACCAGGTTTGGACCTCCTGCCTGGACATTTCTGTTCCCCTTATTCTCCCTTGCCTCTGGTCAGATCATTTTTTAATTACTTTTACTTTAGCTATGCCCTCCCCTGTTACCAAAGTCCGAGAAACCAATTTCTTGGCACGCAATTGGAACAGGGCTGACCTAAACGAATTTACCTCCCTTCTTAGTTCATCTGTCCCACCCACCACTGGATCTTCTGTTTCTATTGATTCTCAGACACAGGGTCTTACTCATTAGCTTACCTCTGCTGCTGACTTGGTGGCACCCTTAAAACTAGTCAGAGCGAGGCGCAGTCATGACGCCCAGAGGTGGTTTACCGAAGATCTCAGAGCCCAAAAACTTGGTCTTCGTCAGGCAGAACGGCGCTGGCGCCGGGGGTATACCCCCGAGACTAAAGAGATATTTTCCTCCCTGCTTAGAGAGTATAAATCTGCCATAGCTTTGGCTAAATCCCTCTATTTTTCCAACAGAATTTTGGACTCCTCAAACAAATCCAAAGATATATTTTCAATTGTTGAGGAACTGTCTAATCCGGTGAGAGTCACTATTGCGCCCCTCCCCTCCCAATCCCTATGTGATTCCCTGAACCAATTTTTTGTGGAAAAAATTGTTAAGATTAAAACTAGTATCTCTGTCCAAGCCCCGCCAGCCCCCTCTCCGCTTATTGATTCCTGCCATCATCTCAATACCCATATTTTAACTCAGATTCCCCCCATCTCGAAAGTTAACTTTCTTTCCCTCTTGCACAAAGTTTCCTCTGGTTCTCCTCGCGACTGTTGCCCCCCCCTCGGCCCTTCGGGAAGCTTTTACTTCCTGCTCTGAACCCCCCTTGGCCCTTTTAAACAACTCTTTGGCCACTGGGGAGGTTCCTTGTTCCTTTAAACAGGCCGAGGTGGTTGCCATCCTGAAAAAACCCTCGGCAGACCCCTCCATCATGAGCAACTATCGCCCTATATCCCTCCTCCCTTTCCTTAGTAAAGTCCTGGAGTCGCATGTAACTCATACCCTTAGCACGTTTGTTGAAGACTCATGCGTCTTGGACCCCCAGCAGGCCGGGTTTAGACCTGCACATTCCACAGAGGCAGTTATCCTCTCCGTGATGGATGAATTGCGCAGAGGGGCCGACGCCAACATCTGTCAGGCCCTGGTCCTCTTGGATCTGTCGGCCGCCTTTGACACGGTCGACCACGGTATTTTGGTCGACCGTGTCAGAGAGGCTGGCATCCAGGGCACCGCCCTGGACTGGGTTCAGTCTTTCCTGACTAAACGCCAACAAGCCGTCAGGCTGTCCCAGTTCTCTTCTACTCAGGTCGAGCTAACCTGTGGCGTCCCGCAGGGCTCCTCTTTGTCCCCCCTTCTTTTTAATTTGTACCTGGTTCCTTTAATCCGTTCCCTTCGTGGGTTGAGTGTCACCGCGTTTAATTACGCGGATGACATTCAACTGATCTTTACCATTGATTCCTCTGACGAATCAATCACTACTTTTCAAAACACGCTCTGCTTCATTAGCAAGTGGATGAGCTCAAATCATCTGAAGCTCAACCCCGACAAGACCGAGTTGGTTCTTGTCGGGGGACTTTCCAATCCCTGGCAACCTTCCTTTTGGCCGGCAAGTCTGGGCAGCCCTCCTTGCCCAGTTAATTCAGCCAAAAGCCTGGGAGTCGTCATTAGTAACGATCTTTCTATGACGCCCCAGATCAGCGCAGTAGTGTCCTCCAGCCATTTCCAACTCAGGAAAATCCGTAAAATCTCTTGTCTACTCACTACCGAAGCTCTTACTTTGGCCTTGCTTGCGTTAGTCATTTCTAGGCTTGACTACGCAAACGCACTGTATGTAGGCATTCCTGACTACCAACTTAAGAGACTTCAGTTGATCCAAAATCAGGCTGCTCGCCTGATTTACCACCAACCTAGAGATCAACACGTTCGTCCTCTCCTAAAAAGTCTCCACTGGCTCCCGGTATCCGCTCGCTGTAAGTTTAAGTTAGGCTGCATTATTTCAAAATCTCTTGCAGGCCAAGGTCCCCTTTTTATTTCCTCTCTTCTCCTCCCGTAGCTCCTCTTCGCAATCTCCGGTCATCCCAGACGGCCCTGCTTTCAGTTCCTAGATTTAAGAGGAAAAAACACGGTGGCCTTAGGTTTTCATTTCTAGCTCCATCTTTTTGGAATTCCCTTCCCCTTTCTCTTAGGCTGCCTTCTCCATATTCCAGGTTCAGATCCTTCCTTAAAACCTTCCTCTTTACTGAGTCCTATATTTAGTTTCTGCTCTCATGCTCTCTTCACTGCCCCCTCAGCATTAGCGCCAAGAAACCTAATGGTGTTAGCCGCGCTCAATAAATTCTTATAACATAACATAACATAACAACATCTCCCCCCCCAACTCCCAGGCACGTAGTAGTAAATATATAGCTGTCTCAGGTTAAGCTGTATTTTAACATTTAGGAGTCAATGCTTTCCACAGCATCGGTATCTATAGTCCGAAGCAGGGGCCCCAGATCGTGTCAACCAAAAATGTTTAAGGTGTGTCATGATACCTCTCTTTCAGTCTCCATGAATGACAAAACCGGGTGCTAAGTGGTCATGAGGTTGCTTCTGTCTTTATCCACCCATCCAATCATATTTTCCAGAGCCATAGTGTCCCAAATGTACCAGCAACATGTATGCCAAGTGGGTGACACTACTTGTTTCCATTATTTGGCGATGGTCCTACACACTATCAAGAGAACCTGTTAAATCAGGTGCTAATGTATTAGAATTCCTGACTGCATCTTTAAGTGAATGGGAGCTGATTAGGTTTCAATATTTACAATCATTTCACATATCTCTGTGGGTCAGAGGTGGCATTCACCCAACGCCCCTCATTCTAGAGCAGCCACAGTTCCCGTCCCCTGTCTGTGCCTTATTTGCAGTGAGGATCCTATACACCCCGTTTCCTTGTTGACACCAGATACGATACATGTAAAGCAGAGATACTTTGACTCTGTCCCTATCCAGTGTTGCTAATTTACTTCTAAGGGATGATAGCATCCTTCCACCGTTTCCTCCAGTCCGAATCCGAAATGCATGTCTTAAAGCTATTTAAACAAGAATTTCATTTAGAAAAAGTTGATCCTCAGAAGGAAGGAGTAAAATTTGACCTTCCAAAGCGGAGCCCGCAAACAGCGTTATAGCTACATGGTACAAATGCCTGGGGTCTGGGCTAGTTGTCTTGACAGAGTGGGGAAGGGACGCAATTAAAACAAGCATTTGCAAAGCAAATAGGTCTCGCCTATGAGAGAGCAATGGGCTTTGTCAATGTCTTTTGGCTAGCTGCTGTGCAGCACGGCAGACAATAATAAAAAAAAAATCACTATGACGCGTGGCCACCTCATATTGCATTTTCTTTTTAATGCTGGCAGGACAGGAGGCAACATTGAGGAAGGGCGTGTGGAAAGGGGCAACAATGACAACAGCGGATGTGAGCAAAAAAGCACAATGTCTTGTCCAGGAGGCAACACTGAGGCAGGGCAGGCTTGCGGCAACACGTAGGGAGTTATTCTGGGGGCAACATGGAGGGAGGAGGGTGCGAGAAGCGACACAGAGTGGCGGGGAGTCAAAACGCAAAACAGACAACAGAGGGTGGGAGGCAGGCACTGGGAAAAAGCATACAGACAAAAGAGGGTGGTCCTCTGGGAATGTTATCTTTAATCTTGTGGTGGCCTGACATTGTGTCACGGTTACGTCCATGTCGTGGCTGCCACAAAGAGAGTCTCAGAGGCAGTATGAACTGCACTAGTAGCAAGAAGACAAACACTCCCTTTTCTAATAGTAATAGGTTATCCATACATGGGGTTTCCCTGTGTAATGCTGTGAGGAATCAACACATCATCGTGCAGCTAATTCAGTTCTCACATAGGAGGATAAGTCCCTTTTCTTCTTTTTTTAATGGAACTACACCTAATGTCTACAGCCTTGGTTCAGTCCCCTTTGCATCGTGCTGTCCTTTTTAGGTCTCGCCTGTCGATGCGCATGCGCATCGAGCAAGGCGAGAGTATTGGCACTTATCCGCTCTTTATCCACACTGCAAGGAATCGTGGCGATTCCTTGCAGTGCACGATAAATTTAAGCTCAATGCGCATGGAGCTTAAATGCGCGTGCACATGCCCCCAGCCGCCTACTCTCTCTCTCAGCCTTCCCACAACTCCGCCCCCTCACTACTTGATTGCACGGCCGCTAGGCCGTGCCTCCCCTACTCTCCTCCCCCCTCCTCCTCTCCTCCCATGCCTGCCTGCCTGCCTCAACTCTCCGCCTCCTCGATCTTCTGTAAGATCCACCACGTGTTTGGGTCAGAGCTACGATTTTAGCAACTTTCACAATACTCCGCCCTCTTATTGTTCTAGGTGATGAGAAACACAGGAGATTCCCAGAATCGCCGCTGGTGCTTACTTCCGGCCCCTCTGATTGACACTCTTGGAACAATTGATCAGTGAGGCTCGGGATTTTCCATTGGAGACACGCAACAGCAGCCTGCCCAGTGACGTCACATCCCGGAACGTTCAACAGTTCACTTGCGGGAATCGAAGCTCGCCGGGACGCATGCGCAGTTGTATGTTAACAAGCACGTACTAAGCGAAGTGCTGCGAGTATGGAACTCCTGCCCTCTCCCGTCCCGTGAAATCTCAGACCGGGCATTGGTGCCACCTTTCACGAAGAGGTTCGCAGCGGGCAGTTGGTCGTATCCAGGGTCGCTTTCTCATCGTCTGCGCGATTGTGTGAATTGACAAACACTTCATCTGCGACCAGGTGAGTGTTTGTCTTTTTGGAGTGTCCGAAAACCCTGGTATGGTCGCTCACTACCTGCGTCGGACAGTTAGGATTCCTTGGTTCTGTTAAAGTCGTTTGCAGCGCACACTGAAATATATGTGAATAACCTGCCTCTATTTGTTTGTTCCTGCCCCAAGAAGATAAACGGTCTTTTTAGAGCCTGGCTGGCCGTGAGCCTGATCTAGTACTGTTACTGGCACAGGGTCTTACGTTGCTGAGGGCGATAGGGTTTGTTTCGCCATTGCCTTTACGCAACTAGGACTGAACGACACTACTGTCCAGTCCCATAGCAAGCAAGATGTGTTGGTGGCACGAGCAGCTGCCCATCTGACCTGGAAGCATCGGCATGACGAACTGCAGCGATTGGTCACTAACAAAGTGTAGCCAAAGACTTGGGGCTTATTTACAAGCCCCTTGCGTCATTTTTAACATGGGGAAAAGTGGCGCAAGGGGCTTGTAAATCTGCCCCTTGGTCCCTGAGCATTGTTAGGGCGAGAGAGCACCATCATGAGTAAACGTTCATTATTTGCGGCAAAGGCCCACAGGTCTTATTGATGGGTGACTGGTGATTGCATTAATATTAAACTTTGCAATCTATTCATATGCAATGAAGGAAGAACATGTCCTAACGGGGCACAAAGATAAAAGCCCCTTATTCCAGTTCTTTCGAAGTGAGCGATCCTCGGAAGAAAGTGTCGTTGATTACAGTCCACTGTACGAAATTCTGCCGACCGGTTGTTGCATTCAGGGGCCCATGTCGATCGTATGTATTCAGGGTATCAACCCTGATGTTTTCCACAGTGACCTCTACCTTTCTGGCGCTATGAATGCAAAAACTGTGGGAACCCTGAAATTAGGGACACTCCGCAGGTGGTCCTCAACCCGCACCCTCAACCCCTCAACCCCTCACCCTCCCTCACCCTCCCTCACCCTCATTCACCCTCAACCCCTCACCCTCACTCACCCTCAACCCCTCACCCTCAACCCCTCACCCTCAATCCCTCACCCTCACCCACACTCACCCACACTCACCCCCACTCACACTCACCCCCACTCACCCACACTCACACTCACTCACCCTCACCCTCACTCACCCTCACCCTCATGCTAAACCCATTAACAATTCTAAAAGCACTAACTCTAATGCTGCGAGACCTATTGCATTTCTAATGCTTGTTTATCATGGAATCTGGGTTTAAGCCATTGTCAAAAACTTGTGATGCTCCCTGGTTCGTGGGTATAGGAGCCTAGGGTGAAGCCGCTCCAAGAGTGCTAAGGCCTCACGAGTTCCACAGGCATCCAGTTCATCTTGTCCAGTGTTGCCATGATGCACCCAGACAGACTGTGAGCCAACTGCTTCAAACCAGCTTCCTGCATTAATGCCCCACTACCTCTCCACACCACTGTTTCGGGTTCTTCCCCTACACGGCTCCTGGGGGTCTGTGGATAGGAAATGGCTGTTCTCGCCAGCCCGCCCAACGCCACTTCCTGTTCATTCATCAGCCCTCTCTGCATTCACTGTATCTCGGCGACTTTAGGCTCAATAATGGTCACATGTATAGTCTGCTTGTAGCCATATCGATTACTGAATGATCTTGGAGCAAAGAGTTCATCAGTGCACTAAAAATGTTCAAGGTAAGACCGATCAGCTTTTCCATTGCTGTTTTCTAAAGTCTTCGCTTTTGTTTTGGAGTACAGACAACGTTATTAGAGCGTTGCTGTTTGCAGAGGACTACAGCTCTACATATCCTAACCAGATAGCCAAAGGTGGCTTCTACAGTAGAGGACGATCAATGGTTAGGTTCCAACTAACACACATCCATAGATTTACTGACAGGGTTGTGCAGCATACATAGCGATGGAGGCATAGTCTGTAAGGTTGTTCGTCTCTTACGAAGAAGGCACACAATACCTTTGCTATCAACATGGACACTGTTAAGAAAAGAGACAGGTCAGGATCCGAACTATGCTTAGATCTGGGTAGGTATATTTCAATCTGCCTTCTTGGCATCTTTTGCTATTAACAAGGGTATTAGAGGAATTTGTCTGACTGGGCATTCAATAATTCATATCTATGGTGTTATGTGGAAACAAATATTTGCATATGTTCATTTCAGAAAAATAGAAACAAACTTGGCAGGAATGGCTAATAGAAAAACTTTTTTTTTTAAATAAAAAAAGACTGTACATTAGATTCTGTGATCAACATTTTTAAGGAGCAAATTTGCACGGTTTGAAATGGTCACCCACCCCGGGATACTAAGTGACCGAGCAGAAAAGCTCTTATAAATTACTTAAACAATTCTTCACGCAATGAACTTCTATATTCTAGTCCTTTCTATGGTGCACTAATGCCCAAAGAGTTAGCAAGGCTAAGGCACACTGGCGTGAGTTATGTTTTGTATAGGAGTACGTCTACCGCCTAACATACCTCCTGCCACCCTTAAAGTATGTAAAATATTGAATGATTATCTCTGAGAAATCGGGTGGAACAAGAAATGGACAAACTCTGCTGTGGGATGGATCACTGCCGCGCCAAGCATCTGCTTTGGAAGGTTTTACAGGACAGGAAGCACTAGGAGTCACAACTTTGGGGATGGAACCATAAACACTGAAGCTGAGGTGTGTAGTCTCCAAAATAACCAGTTTCTCTGCTACCTACAAGTCAGACACGCACCAACAGCATACTTGGCTCACCTTGAAAGCCTTTGGAAGAAAAATCACAATCACCATCCCTGATAAAAACATGTCACAAGTTCACAGAACCTTTGCCACACATATGCTAGACACATTCCAGGAACTTAAAGGCGATTGGGAGCCAGACTTCGGTCAGATCGACGATGGAGACTGGCAGCCTGCATTAGTGGCACCTAGAGAAATAGCAAGATCATAGAGATCCAGGTTGATGCAACCCAGATGTCTACACTGTGTATGTTATACCCAAGGCCCCTACTTTTATTCATTTTTAAAAGTAGAAACATGTGGAAAATTGTGCTTCTTGCAATTGTCTCTTCCTACTGTCTTTCAAGAATACAGGGGCAAGAGCTGAGCACGTAGACATCATGGAGAGTTAAGAAGGATGAGAGAAATAAAAACAGGCTTTGTTTGTTTGGGGCCTGGACCTACCATTAGCTAAAAGAGATATTGCCCAAAACTGGTGGGCAACCGAGGACCCGAGAGTGACTAAATGGAGAGCGGTGCTCAATAGCTGTAAAATATGGGAGAAACAGATCTATGAACTACGACAATGCCCTAGAAAACACAAACATATGTGCGGGATGTGGATGGAGCAAAAAAAAGTACGAATCTTCTCCGGAAATGAAAAACTTTGCATATGTGATGGTTAATGAGTGATTGTAACAGACGTGTGAATCTTACTTATACCGTACTACCAGAACAACCGAAATCTGCTGCAATGTTATATTATTGCTGCTCACAAGGCCCATAAAATAGTTTATTAAAAAATAGGGATTCTCAAACCTCAAACTTTCCTTGTGATCTAATTTTCTTCGAGGAAGTTTGGCTCGGCACTGTCTAGACACTTTGGTCGCTTTTCAGTATTACTAAGGTAAATTATTAATATCTGCCCACGAGGGGGTACTAGAACTGCCCACTGCCCCAGGGCCCCATCAATGGTTAAAAGCAATCTTGCTCTAAATGATCTCTAAAACGATAAAGCTATATGTTCAGGGAATATTCACACACAGTAAAAACAGAAACCTCTTTTGCACTTTTACTGGCATCACAAATGTAGGTAAGAGTACATAAAATGGTACTGCAGGAGTATTGTCTAAGCCCTCCAAAACGTCTGATTGCCCTGTTGATGGCATTTGTATGGAGCACAATCTCCTATTAGAATGATATGGCTGCCCTTTCCGGTAGCCCTATGCGGACTTTCCAGGTAGGTCTAAGATTTCCTACTCAGACAGTTGTCCGATTCCAAACTGGAGAGACGTAGGTGCACTACGTAAACACTTTAATAAATCTTGGTTTAACTCCCACGCTCCTTTCCGTTTAATGCAACCGAGGCCTGTAAATTAGTCGTGTCCAGGGGGGTTGTGACAACTTTATCTTATTGAAGCTTTTGTTAAAGATTGACCAGCACACAGGCAGAGGCACATTTCTGCTGGTTATGACTGCAACGGATGACAGACTGGAACCCATGCCTCCCTTGGCAAGCGCGTACAGGTTCCCAGCCATCAGCTATTACCGGTGCCTAGGCAACTCTGGCCCTAACAATGCAGCTGGCACTTCCACCGCTTGTTTTCATTGGCTGAAGCGACCTCTCTATGTAAGCAAGCTAACACTTAAGTCTAGCAAAATCAAAAGGTGGAAGACAGGGCAAATGAAGAATTTATTATAACAGTCTCCGTTTTTCAAATGTCGTTTTCATTATATGGATACTACCAAATCAGGTGTTCCAAAATATACATTCTGGAGAGTTCGATGCCGAGTGTATATTTTGTAACACCTGATTTGGTAGTAGCTATATAATGAAAAGACTTTGTCATGACCACTTTCGCTCGCAGCTCTGTGTCTACTGACCAATGAAGGAGTAGCTGATCTTGGGGAGTGGCCCAGGTTGACCATCCCGAGGTGCAAGATTCCAACTGACAAGGCCTCTTGCTAAATTTTGGGGAAAGACCTTCTTTGCATTTAAGATCACAAGCTGCAGGATTATGTGCCAAAAGCACATGAACGCAAAGGATCGTTGGGCGAATGCCCTGGATGACAATTAGCTGCCGTGGATTGAATGGATTGCTCCTGTTGATGCTTCCGACTTTTTATGGCCCCTGGTGCTGCATTATAATTTCAACAAGCATTAGCAAAGTCAATAAATCTGGCACTGGCTGCCAGCCTTTTGGCTCCGTCAATGTTTTGTCCCCCACAGTTTTTACCTAACGTTATTGATGAGGAAGCTGCAGTCAACCTAGCAAGTAAAAAAAAATGGCTAAAAAAAACATTTTTTGCTCTCAAACAACATACATTGCCATAATAGTCACTGAAGGGAACTACTTATGTCTGAATGTTCTCCTTTTGGAAGGGAAGAATGCCATTGCTCACAGTAAAGTTATCCTATGGCAGAAGTGGGCTGCCCCATCCTGTATGTTGTAGTGGATGGATGAAAAATGTAGATGACACAATATCAGACCAAAGGATGAAGAAGACTGGCTAAAAGCCTTTATAAATATTATATATATATCATTTAGTAAATTCAAAAGGTCTTGACGATTACTGGACTATAAATTGGGGTCAAAGAACAAATATACCCAGCACTCTCCTACACATTACAACTCATTGTAGGGTAGCGCTTAATAAGTGAAAAACGGGTTATCACACCTAAATTGTTCCTTTTAATTTGATGTAATAAATATCACCACACAGTTACAACTCTAGAAATGTCTCCTTTTTAGTCAAATTAAAAGTTATTCACAGCCAACATGTGTTTTGGAAATATTTTACTATCTCTGGGGTATTATTCACCTTCAATATGGTTAAATGCGCGATACAAGAGATATCTGTTCATTATTGTTGGAAATGGCCCTTTCATCAGGGTCAGCCCCAAACTTTTTGCCTTCCTCCTCTCCTTTTTGCTGAATTAGTTTTCGTTGGCTTTAGGACTCTGGACACTTTAACACTGCCAACCAGTGCTAAAGGGCATGTGATCTATGCTTTAAACATGGTAACACTGGCTTAGCCATAATTTACCTAAAAGTCCCTAGTAAAGTACACTACAGAGCTAACTATAACTTGCACTCCTGCCATGCACATCACATAATTCATATTTAAAGACATCCTTAGACATAATTTATGATATCACTGATAACATCTCAAATGACAAATTTGATGACATCACTGTTGACATCATCCATGCTTCTTTTGTACCCATTCCTCGTTGAACGGGTAGAGCATTTGAGCTCGGAAAGTAAGAACAAATAGCTCAGAAGAATATGAGGCATCATTAATGCTATCACAGAAACAATTCCCTTAGGTGTAGAAAGCATTGGTTATGTGCCACATTGACCCAATACTATACACTTCACGGGTAGCATAGTTCACATTGACAATAAAACACAGATATATGGGAAGCCCTCATTGGATATGGTGTTCAATCTGTATACAACTGTTCAGAGAAAGCCAAGTTCTTAAAAATACTGCACTTTTGTTTTTAAAAAAAATGCCCTACTACGGAGAGCTTTCATTTGTATCAAACCCCAGAAAGTTACAGAACCTACATTGAGAAATAAAGCTGATCTGAATGGAGAAGTGGGAACTGTAAACAGAATTCACCAGGGCCGAACTGGGAACCCAAAGCAGTCCTGGCAAATTTTGTCAGAACAGCCCCCAACGGTGCATAGCGAGCCAGCTGGACCCCTACAAAATGGGGGAGACTTTAGGGGGTTCTCCCTCCAAGAAAATGTGCGAAAAAATGGTGCAACATTCTACAACCCATTTGTCATTATATATTCAACTGTATTCGTTTTTCAAGCATTGTAAATTATGACCTTACTGTGCACCAGGATAAGACCATTTTTGTTGGGGTTCTTTGATGATTCCTTCACTATCACCCCTCTACAGTGCCTCATCTCTCCATAGCCCCTCTCCCCCAAGTATTTCATTTTTTTATAGAACCTCTCATACCAGCGTAGGGTGTCGGAGCCCTTTACATCACACACACATACAGAGAGAATGAATCATACGTGTGTAAATCATTGTATATAAAATATTACATAAGTCAAAGGGGACTACACAGTGTAGGATTCACATGTCATTCATACTGGAAGGCATGTTTTAAGTGCTTGGTCTGGAGAAGCACAAACACAGGATTCAGAACATAGCACAGTGGTTAGGGTTGACTTTAATAATAAGTATTTATTTGTACCTAAACAAACCATTTTTAGAAACATCTGGAAAATGAAAGACTGCGAAAAAACGTTCTAACCTGTACCAGTCAGTTTGCATGCACCTCTTTGATGGCAGTTCGTAGCTCACTGTGCTAGATTATGATTGTAACTTAGGAACTGCACAGTAACAAAAGAATCTCAGAGACAAAAGTAGTAACACACTGAGCTATGCACATAAAATACTGTTCTGTGATCTGCATGGTACATATTCTTTGCAGCGGGCACATTAACACTCTGCGCTACCTAATATGAATCAAAACCTCACTATACAAAACTTCCATCTATCTCCAGGGGGTACATTAATCACCAGGGTTATCGTGACACTAGTATTGCTGACTGAAAACAGATGGGTACACAAGAAACTTTGCAGCCCTTTGACTTCAACTGCAGTGCTACAAAACCAGTTCCCAGTAACAAAACCAGCCCCCAACCCTTCCAGCCTCCTGGAGAAACGCCTGATGCCCGAACTGGCCAGCACGGCCTCGGCGTTCACTCTATGGAAAGAGCATACGCTGTACCATACTGTTTGCAGACAGTGAGAAATACACTACAAAAAAAAGACACTATTTGCGTGAAATAGGCAACGTCCGAAGGTGTTAAGGATTATCCTAACTGCAGCCTTTATACTGTGGTGAAAACTTTACAGCTAGTCCATCTTCTGAAGCAAAATAAGCACATGTACATAGCTTAGCACGTGGTGCACACAGTCTTCACTGTTAACATAGAAATGTTTATTCTGAGACTATTCTGTCGAATAACTCAAGCTGCTTACAATACTTAGTATGTAGAATCTTTGCCCTGTTGCAAACTTTCTACAGAGCTAAAAACTTGTGTGGAGCATAATGGACACATGTTGTCAACTGTCACATACCCACAAGGTTTCTTTTTAATGAAAACATTAATAACGTGATCAATACCTCTACCCATCTATGATGCCTTAGGAGCACACGTTGTGTAACACACTGGTTAGCTAGACCCAAGCTGCGCAAAATTAGGTAGAAAAGTAATATGGTAGTTACCCACCACAATGTAAACTATAAAACAAACTAGCACAAATATTTGATGGTCATGAGTGATGTCATTTGAGATGTCATACGTAATGTTATAAATGATGTCAAAGAACATGTCATGAGTGATGAAATATGTGAGATTATAAGCAGTGTATAGCAGGGAGGAGCAAGTTATAGTAAGCTCTGCTATAACAGCTACATTTCTGTGGGTTTTTTTTGTTCCAAATGTTAATGTAGACACTGACAACTTCACTTAACATTACTTTACCCTTTGGTTTTAGTCAGTGAAAAATATATATATAGTTACACAGACACACACAAATTATAATTGCTTTACATTAGGAGTCCATGACAAACGGAATCTTAATTTTCATTTTGTTTTGTACAGAGTTTTGGTGATTTTAATGGTTATATTTTTAACATATATATGACTATTTATTGGCTTTAACTTTTATCTCATTTTAAAAGTTACTTATAGCCGTTGCCATGTAGACTCTTGTAAATAGATACCAGAAGTATAAAGATGGTAGTGTAGATGATTGATAACTATGCTTACCATATATTGCTTATTACTTGCAGTAACTTTTTTTGGTACACACATGTGTTAATTTGGACATTTATGTCGTTATGCAACATTCTAAACGTTTTGGAAACTATGATAGTATTTTGTTTGTTTCCATAAACACGTGATGGCACTTTGCACTTTAAATAGGTGATCAGCCCTTTTGACGCTTGTCATGTGATCAAGGCTATCTCTAGCCGAAACGCGTCATGGCGGACTGGTGCTGGGCTAGCACTCAATAAAGATATTTGCACTTTCTTTGGGTCTCGCTGCTCTTGTTTTGCTCGACAGTGACTGCTGCTGCTGTTGCTGATTATTTCGACTTGGGAGCACCACGTACCTTGTATTTCAGCTGGGAGAGCTTCCCTGGCTTGTGCGAGACCCCTCTACGTTTTGGGCTTAAAGCGGCAAGAAGCTACATTCCTGTTGGAAATTTTGAAAAAACTCCGCGTTGGGAGACGCCGCCACGCCCCAGGGACTAACGGATCTGTGTGCTGGGCGTTTTCGTGGAAAGACCGGAAGTAGTTTCGGGACTGCTGACTGGCGGGTGTCGGTCGCGGTCTCCGAGGCTCATCGTTCGAGTACCGAGGACGGCAGCTGTTACGGACCGAGATACCCCCCTGTGTGGAGTACAGAAGTCGTTCCGTGCTACATTACTGGTAGGAACCACTCTGTGTGTGCCTGACTGTCATATTGCCCATTGCTTGCACCATGTCCGCAGACACGTTGAGAGGGCGCATGGAGATGTCCAAGGGGATGTTTTCGGACCCCCCGGCCGGGGAGTCCACATCAAGTCACATTGCAGTTACTGTACCTGAGCAACGTTCAGAAATCAAGGAGCTGTTTAAGCGCTTAGAAAAATGCAGTAAGGGCGAACAAGCCAAGTGGTGGGAGTTTACATCGTTGTCTGGTTATCTGGAAGTGGGGCGGGTACCAAGGGGTCTGCGCACTTTGTTGGCCCCCTCCTATGAGGATCCCGACCCCCAGATGCTTGCTGACTGGGCGCAGTGCAATTTGGAAAACTCAAAGCGCCTAATGGGTATCCTCATGCAGTATGCTCAAAGTGACAGAGCTAAATTGCTTGAAAAAATCGAGGCAATTAATGCAGAAATTGAAAAATTACCTTCCTCTGTTGAAATAACGAAAATGAGAGATGACATGAACAAACGGCTCAAACGTGAGGAAGAAAGCATTATTAAGCGCAAAGCATACAAATTCCAGCGCGACAGACTGGACTATGAAAACGGGAAGATTTTCACGTTTGCCAGAAAATATGATAAAATCAAACGGCAACCCATTTTCAATTCCAACACGCCCACTACAACTAACAGCAATGCCAGTACTGCATCAGCTTCCAACACACGAACAGTCGAGGAATCATCGGCTTCAGCTTCTGAAGAGAGTTCACAGTATGAAAGCGAATCAGAGACTGAAACCAGGCGACTGCAAATGGCGGGGTTTCGCAAATTGACTCCGGCACAGGAGATGGCAATTGTGCAGCAAGATCGCAAAGCCAGCTTGAGATCTGCGGCGCAGGCAACCGCCGGTGGCGCATTAACAGGCAACGCGCAGAGAGGCGCAAATGTAGTAAGCGCCGCAAAATCAGCCGCCAAGCCCAAGAAACAGCGCTTCAGGAAGCAGTGGAATTAACTGCGCCAAATAAGGTCTCTTCAGCGCCTATGACAGAACAGAGTGGTACCAACACCAAGGCAGTTATCAACTTATCCGATACAGTTCTTACCATTAAGGAAATTTCCCTTCTATCGTTGGGTTTGTCATATAGTCCCAAGGGTAACTTTGATTACGCAACATCTAAGATCGACATTTTTAAGTTTGTTCGTAAACTTAAATTGCGTAAATACTTTGCTACCCGGGGCAGACCCAACCTCAATTCCTCTCAGCCAACTGTAGTGAATGCTCTCTCGTCTAATGCATCTGACGAGATTGGTGATGAGTTGGTTACAGGAGGAGCTCTCACCCAAGAATGGTTGGAGCTACAGCAGGAGGAACTGTGTTCTAACTCGGAAAGTCAATCTGCCCTAGGGGGCGAGCCTTTACCTATCGCCTGCCCCACCAATTTTAGAACAAAATCTAAATTCTGTCCGTTGATGCTGAAGGACAATGTTGATATATTTCATGACCGTGTTACCTCACAGTTGAAAGAGCTACAAATTAAAACAGCTAACTCTATAAAACGCCACACCTATAGAGACAGAGAATATCACACTTTAATCAAAAAGTTGAGAGACAACAAGAATCTAGTGATCAGACAATCAGACAAAGGGGGCAACGTGGTATTGTGGCCACGTAAGATGTACCTCGAGGAAGCCTACAAACAACTGAATGACAGGGATTGCTATAGACGTATCTCTATGCAGGACGCTATGCAAACAAGAAATGCAATCTATCTTAAGTTATCTGCTTGGAGAAGCAAGGGCTTGATATCGATGGACGAATACAAATTCCTCAAAAAGGATTTTCCGATGATGCCAGTCATCTATTTTATCCCCAAGGTACACAAAAATTTGCATCAACCCCCTGGCAGGCCTATTATATCTGCTCGCAATAGCCTGTTAGAGAACATGAGTAGATACATCGATTTTTTCCTACAGGACTTTGTGAGAGGCCTACCCTCTTTTATCTTGGACACGAGTGATCTGTTGAGAAAATTACATGACTTTGCATGGAGCCCTAGTTATGTTATGGTATCCATGGATGTGACCTCACTTTATACTAGTATCATCCACACTGATGGTTTAAAGGCCACACAACATTTTCTCGACAAGAGGGACATTGGTTTCCAAGAACACTCTAAAATGGTTTATGATATGATCACAATTTGTCTGGAGAATAATATATTTTTATTCGCTAATCAACTTTTCTTGCAGACCCGGGGTGTGGCAATGGGGGCCTGCTTTTCTCCCAGTTACGCCTGTCTCCACATGGGGTATTGGGAGGAGCAGGTCTTGATGAAACAACATGCTGCCACTATGAATACTAAGGTCAAGCTTTGGTTAAGGTATATAGATGACCTACTTATAGTATGGGACGGTACTGAAGATGAGGCTGCTCAGTTCATACAGATATTGAATACCAACAACTTTAATATCCAATTTACCAGTACTCTCAGCAGGTCATCTATTGTGTTCTTAGATGTTGAGGTATATGTACAGGCAGGAAAACTTCATACCAAACTACATCGTAAACCTACAGCAGGGAACACACTGCTGCACGCAGAGAGTCAACATCCTGCACATCTGATTCGTAGCATCCCATATGGGGAAATGCTTCGAATTCGAAGAATTTGCAGCAATGAACTTGATTGCCGGATGGCACAATCCCTCTGTAAAGAACGTTTTTTGCAAAGAGGCTATAAACCAGCAATTATTGACAGTGCTATGGTTAGGGCCAACAAGTTAGACAGAACCACACTCCTGGGCTCAGGAAGTGTTCGACCCATAATTCCAATAGATAGGTCGGGGGAGGAGACAAGGCTAATAATGACTTACAACAGTCAACATAAAAGTATTTACAAAATAGTCAAGGACAACTGGTTCCTGGTCTCCAGTGACCCAATTATTGGTTCTCAATTATGCCCTCAGCCCAGCATTACCTACCGGAAGGCTCGGGCTATGCAGGACAGTCTTGTGTCTAGCAGCCCTGAGGTAGCTCAAGCCTCATGGCTCAGTGGCAGCAAAGGTTTTTTGAGATGCTCGAGTTGCAAAGCATGCAAACATGGCATTAGTAAAACAGAGGTGATGACTCCTCTTTCTCCCTTTCCAATTAAAATTAAACAGAAACTAAATTGTAAATCAGAGTTTGCTGTTTACGTCCTGGAATGCCCATGCGGGTTGAGGTATGTGGGAAGTACCCGACCGCAAGTACACAAGCGGATATTACAACATCTGCGAGCAATCACCCACGCAGACGCTACGTACCCGGTAGCCAGGCACTTTGAAAGCAAACATGGAAAGGATGCTTCCCTATTGAAATATTTTGTGATAGATTGTGTTCCTCCCCAAAGGAGGGGTGGTGATCGGGAGTCTCTGTTGCGAAAATTGGAGACCCGGTATATAATCCTATTAGACACCAAGGCACCACAGGGTCTCAACATTGGGGAGGACTGCCACACCTATCTCTAGGTTCTAATGTCCATTTGATGCCATTGACATAGGGTTCGTGCATCTCTTTTATGTCCACTGAGTCAGTTTGTATATATGAAGTTTTAACCTGTATTACTGTAATGTGACTAATTATATGAAATTGCTTTGATGTTTATTAACTGTTTCCCTGTTCATCTCCATGACCATCATTTTAATTCACCAACCAAATATAGCACCAACGGTGGGAGCACTTTATTCCATCACTGTGTTTTAGTAAATTGCGTATTTTGCACATGTGTAATTTCTAATATAGGCCTGCAGGATTACTAGCCCACTTGGGCACTATTGCATTGCTTTACATTAGGAGTCCATGACAAACGGAATCTTAATTTTCATTTTGTTTTGTACAGAGTTTTGGTGATTTTAATGGTTATATTTTTAACATATATATGACTATTTATTGGCTTTAACTTTTATCTCATTTTAAAAGTTACTTATAGCCGTTGCCATGTAGACTCTTGTAAATAGATACCAGAAGTATAAAGATGGTAGTGTAGATGATTGATAACTATGCTTACCATATATTGCTTATTACTTGCAGTAACATTTTTTGGTACACACATGTGTTAATTTGGACATTTATGTCGTTATGCAACATTCTAAACGTTTTGGAAACTATGATAGTATTTTGTTTGTTTCCATAAACACGTGATGGCACTTTGCACTTTAAATAGGTGATCAGCCCTTTTGACGCTTGTCATGTGATCAAGGCTATCTCTAGCCGAAACGCGTCATGGCGGACTGGTGCTGGGCTAGCACTCAATAAAGATATTTGCACTTTCTTTGGGTCTCGCTGCTCTTGTTTTGCTCGACGGTGACTGCTGCTGCTGTTGCTGATTATTTCGACTTGGGAGCACCACGTACCTTATATATATATATATATATATATATATATATATATATATATATATATATATATGCTTTTATTATAATTGAAAGGCCTAGCTAAGTCCGTGGCTCAGTAGACTAATGCATCCAACTCCAGGAATTTGAGTTTGACCTCAGACCTTAAAAGCACCGTCCTACATGCTACCAACAATCCCTGCAGGTTAAACATTTTAAATAATTCACCCTCACCTAGAAGAGGACCCGTCTGACCCAGCCACAGGATTTCAGGTCAGGCAGAAGTCATCCCTTCCTGACCTGCCCGCAAGCGATAAAAATCCTCACTATAAGCAACTCAGATGTTGCTGGTAATGCACGAGACACACTGAAATTATTCTAATATAGGCACAGCAGCTACATGTTACTGGTGTGATTACAAAGCACAATACACGCAGGAAATCTTTTAAATTGCCCGGGTGACTAAACCAGGCCAATGCTTTACTTGCCTACAGCGCCGCACCGAGTTTCTTCCTTGGGAAAACCCCAGCTTTCTCCATAAAAAATAAACTCAACTGCTTTAACCTCGTCATAAAGCACCGGTCAAGGTGAAATATGGAAGCAACATCTGTCTGCCTGTGTACACAGGGCAGGAGCAATACTGGAAAGCCCCAGGCAAACGCTTCCTGAACTCTGTAACCATCTCCAATTCTAAAGCATTGGCAATCTGAATAAACACTCACGCCCTCAACCTAACAGTACCTGAATTTAGGATTACACTGCGAAATGTTAACTGACTTGGGTCGGAAGCGGGAGCTCTTTCTTTAAATCTGAAAGTAGCTTTTCCAGTTGCTCAGATATAGTATCCCAAGGCAGTGGTAGCTGTTGAAATCTACCAACTGAACCTTAAAAAAGATAATATACATCTAACTACAAAAGTAAAATGGAGTGTTCAATTTGAGGATATCGGGTGTAGTTTGCAAAATAGAGGCTCCCATGTCAATCTGAATAAAGACTGAAGGCCCATTTAAATATAATATACACACATTACTCGTATCTTAAAGGGATTGACTTTAACCACCTAACCATACCCATATTAACAGGTGCAGAAAATCCTGCAGTATATAACACCTGCCAATTTTTATTGCACACATACGAGGTCAGACTGAAACAGATAATAGGCCTGGTCACTAAAATGGAATCCAATTAGCGAATCAGATTTCTAAAAAAGTGGCCCACGTTTGTAACTGAGACACTTTTGAAATTGTAAAGAAGCACTGTATAAGTATTTTGCAAGGTATGAAAAACTGTATGGACTTGAGCTTGTAGCAGGTAATGTTTGTTTTATTACCAGGGAAATCAACGGTAAAAACCAGACAGACAGACCAAAAACAGGCCACCAAACAGCCAAAAACGGCCTGAACACTAACCTATCAGACCAGCACTACGGGCACTCTCTGGTTGCCCAATAGGCCAGTCTGACCTTGTACACATGGGGGTTATTTCTAAACCAAAATTTCAATAATGTTATTCCCTTGAGCTGTCTGCTATGATTTATGGTATGTTATCACCCCCCTGAAATATGGGTTTCAACCAATGAGAAATAAATATAACTTATGAGAATATTTTGCAATATTACTTTTAATACAGACTGGTTTTGTTTGATACAAGTAGCAATATACAACACCTAACTGAGGGTCTACTATGAGCCAGCAACAGCCATCTTGGGATTCAGGCAACACTGACAAACCATTCAGTGCTAGGTCCCATGTTTTGATATAACCATATGGTACTGTAAACCATATTTGTATGTTTTCACAGAGTGAACCAGGCTCCAGGGGGAGTCAGTGCACTTTACAGAGTTAGTCTGCCCTGCAAGATTTTAAACAGAGTAGAAAGAAGAAGGGTAAGTATAAGAAATATTCAATATGAAGAATGTTCCAACAGAAAGCACATCTAAACTTAGGAGAGATACTACCCTATTCTTAATGATGTTAAGGTATTAAGGGGCATGGTCTGCGCACTATGGTGGCACTCGGCTGAGCTCTGATAAACGAGCTATCTTTGTTGCCACTACTCGAGGACGATTTGGGGCAGATTTACCCAATTTCTACGGGAATGAATGGCGGACGTTAACCAGAATATGCCACAATCCTGACAATGCAGATCCAACCATAATCTGCAGTCGATGAACTACAAACATCCAAGATGGCAGCACTATCGCAAAGACAGTAGTTGTCATTGTTGTACTAGTCTACAGAGGAGCAAACCACCTGATGACACTACACCATTTGGCTAACTGTCTCAGCAGCTCCCCTTCGATAAAGGCAGATGAGTAACCATTTTGCTGGAACGCCCTTTTGCATGGACCACTTTGGGCATGATGTGCATCTTTGCAGCTCCTGCTCTCTTGCTCCTACCCACTGACTCCTACCCGCAAGCTCCTACTTATGGACCCACATTTTAGATGGTGAATTTTTAGACTCTGTAGCTCTGACTTGGTGTTTGCGGAGTGAATTTGACGTTGGATGTACCACTTCCACATTGCTTGGCTGACAGCACGACACATAGGTGGCTCAACTTCCACACGGCTCACCTCCTCCATTATTGATTAGTGTGGGGCTATAGCCTGGCTGCCTCATTTGAGGAGTGTCACGTGCAGCATGTATTATCATTGGCTCCCTCGCTCGCCTACCTGCTCCCAATCCACCAGAACCGGACCAATAGAACTGAAACATCTTGCCCATTGTGCTCTCTGATACCAATCTATCATGAGAAGCTGAGATCTTGTTTATGCCATGACAACCAGTGAGTAAACCGAGCAGTGAGTAGAAATAGTGAGCATAATCCGTGAGTACAACTACAACTGTATATTGAGTACAACCAGTGAATACAACTTCTAGTGAGGTCATCTACCATTGCATGTTTCGTACAAGATGACTTGAGCCACTGCTAGAATTCTAAGCAACGTTTTGTAATTGGGTGTTGCATTGTTGTTATAATCATATAGAGACTTTGATTTCTGCGCCAAATGGTGCTTCAAAGTAGCAAACAACGCATATACTAGGCCCTTCATCGCTGACATCTGTAACTCTGGAGGTTTTTGAACTCATTCTACAATATAGCTGACTCAAAAGATCATAGGGACAAGGAAACTAAAGGGAACTTACAGAGAACCAAACAGGAACTCCGATCCCTGATTCTCCAGTTAAAGATGAATCATAAAATCCCAAAACACAAGAGGCCATTTTCAAAAAGCTAAATGCGGTACATGACATTACTCAAAATATCAAAACTAACACCAACCTATTACAGGCCAAAGACTTGAACAGCAGAATCACAAACATGGAAGGAAGAATTAGCATGGTCAAGGATCACAATAACGTTCACTCCAAACAACTTTTGAAGACTGAAACACTAGTCCCTAGAAACTTCACATCACAGACTTGGAAGACCAAAATAGGAGGAGAAACCTCAAGATCTGTGGTCTTCCAGAAGGTGTGGAAGACGCTGCTCCATCAATGATAACTCTTCTTGAAAACTGGATTCCCACTGGGCTAAATAATAATTTTGAAAAGATTTTGAATAGAAACATTCCCATCAGATTCCTATCTTTAAATCCAAAACCTCCACCTCGCCACGACCACTCATCTTTAAACTGCTTTCGACATCAACATTCTGAAAGTATCCATGTCTACATGACGAAAGTCAAATCTTGAACATGTAAAGGGGCTATGATCTCCATTTCACAAGACTTTACTAGAACAGTTATCAGGAGGAAAACGTTCCCTGCCTTCAGGATAAACTTCTGGAGAAATCAAGCCAGCACTGTTCTGTGGGTACTTCCACATTTAAAATCATCTTCATAGGTAAAACTCTGATACTTACGGAACTTCCTGAACTGATTTATTTGCTAGAGAACAGTTTTGAAACACAAATAAATGATGCTGATTCCAATTCTGTCTTCTTTCTGTTTCTACCATCTTGATCTGAATCTAGAATCAGTTTAAGATGTGTGTAAGTTTTGCCTAGTTTTCTGTTTTCTTCATTGGCTCACATGGTCTGCTTATTGTATCACTCTCTTTTATCTTGCCTCTGATGGTGCCATTTGCTAAAGCTCTGTAGCCACTTGGTTATATGGCCTCCTTTGTTTTTCTCTTTTTTTCTCTATTTGGTTGCCTGTTTGCTGGATATTCCAACAACTATTAATTACTTTATCGTTCTGAATCAATTTTTCCTGGCAGGCGAAGTGGAGTTAGACCATTGCAGTTACCCTCATAGTCTTTGGAAAATATGTCAGTTCATGGGGCTTTACTTCAGTCAGTTGGAACACTTTTTTGATTTCCTTTTTTTACCTCTTATTTTTCACCTTCTTGCTTTTATTCCCTCATGCCTTCTCTGTTCAATCATGTGGCCACGAATGCCAGTACGATATGCACGACATTTTTCATTCTGAGTCCAAAATAGCATTTTACCAATTCTATAACCGGTGGTACTGAGATCTAAACCATATAATCTCTGAAAGTGATTTCACTGCATACCAAGGGGCTCAACCATCTGAAAAAATGTCAAATAGAATGTTGGGTATTTCAGCAGAATTACAGGCGACATATTCCTTCAAGAGACCACATTTAGGTACAAAGAAGCCTTATCCATGCGTTGCAGTGCAATATCCGATTTGTCTTGCTCAGCACCAATCTCAAAAAAGAATGGTATAATCACCCCTATTTCAAAAGCTTCAGGTCTCTCAATCACAGAATTGGAGCAAGACAATGAAGGTAGATGGTCAATTACCGGCCTAGAGCGCAATGACACTGAACTGTATTCTGTAAACATATGCTCCAAATACCGACTACCCAGGGTTTGGGTCTCACCAGACTGCCAAATTGGCTAATTTACCCCAAAAGTCTCACATTACCTTGGGTGGTGATTTCACCCTTTCAACAGATACTGTCTTTGATAGACAGTCCGCCTTCAAATGTAGAATACCCAAAGTGCACAAATCCATGAGTGATCTTTCAACCGCACTTTGTTTAGCCGATATCTGGACACTTTTTCACCTTATGACCAATGATTTTACCTTCTCACAACAGTTACTCGAGGATAGATTATGTTTTAGTTAACACCTCCCTCCTCCAAAACCCTACAGACTCCACAATTGAACCTATTTTGGTCTCTGATCATGCCGCGGTTACCATTTCACTAGAAATCACAAATCAGCCGTCCAAGAGAAGATCGTGGTGCGTAAACAGAGAATTGTTAGAATCCGAACAAGAAGTACGAGAATTAACCTATGAATCTGCCAAATTTGTCCAGGGGAATGCTAATTCTGTTTCTTCCCCAGTCACACTTTAAATTATAATTTCAGGGGACACTGCATAGAGAAACAAAACTGTCAAAGCATTTTTAGATAAATTGGAAGAAAGAGATTAAAGTGAGATAAATTCTCCACAGACAATCTAAAGATCCATCTTCCCTAAATGTACTCAAACAGGAAAACAATACTATAATAAGTGAGCACACCTTGAAGTCCAAACGCAAAAATGTAAAAAGCTGTTCTATCTAAAAAAAAAAAGGAGGAAAATCCCTAGTGACAGATATAAAGTTTAAGTAGAATAGAAGTCTCATAATGTCAATTAAAGTCACAAATGGGTATGTTAAATCTAAAACATCCAACATCTTAGAAGTCTTTGAAATATTCTATGCTCCCCTGGATACATCTGACAGAAATGTTAGTGTAGTCTTCACTCTCTCCTTCTTGGGGAAAATCCCAATAAAATCCCTGTCAGATAATGATAAAATACCTTTGAACAAACCAATAGACAATGAGGAAATTCTGAAGGCAATCAAAACGTATCCTGATGAGGAAGGCACCGGAACCGGATGGTCTACTCATTAATGTTTATAAAACATTCTCCTCCACCCTGTTAGACCTTTTAAATGAGCTACTTAACCACTTTGCTACGTTGGGTAATGTTTGCAACATAGCAGCAGAAACTACCATTGTTGTTATCCCAAAAGAAAGGAAACTTCTCTTACCCGAAAAACCTCGAACTCATTTCATTGATAATATGGAAGCCAAAATATAAGCAAAAATTCTCTCTGAAAGACTTGAACCTCTTATAACCAAATTAATCCAGGACTCGCAATCAGGTTTTGTCAAGGGCAGACTTGCAAGCCATAACATCCTGACGTTTTGCCTTATTATTAAAAAAGCTAGGTTGCCCACTTCGCCTGCCTCTGTTGTCATAGCGTTAGACACTGAAAAAGTAACCTGGCCTTACTTTGAGGCGGCATTGCTTGGACATAATTTGTGAGAATCTTTCTAAAAAATGATTAAGGAATTATGTGGCAATTTCATTGCAAAGATTACAATTAATAGTGTTGGCTTCACCCCTTTCTCGTTGTATCATGGCACTAATCAAGTCTATCCACTATTCTCCTTGCTTTTTCTTCTACATATAGATCCCCTGCTTGTTATGCTTAACACTGCAGCAGAGATTAAAGGGGTAACATGTGGTTCTTCCACGTTTAAGAGGGCCTCTTATGCTGATAATGTTTTAATATTCTCAGAACACCCGAATTTAGCCATCCTAGCCTTCATTAGGATCCTCCAATCCTTTTCTAGTTGCTCAGTTTACTCCTTGAATAAGGACAGGGCAGAGGTATTATCACTAAATGTTCACTGCCATTCCTCATGTTTGGGTCTACAATGGCAATCTAACTTTAGTAAATCTCTTGGCATATGATTCTTTGGCAACCTAGCCGACCTAACCATGCCACCTAACCTAATAAAAAAAATCTTCCAAACACTAAAGACCTACTTTCGTCCTGGTCCCCTAAATATATATCTTGGTGGGGTAGAATACAAACATTAAAAATTATGATAACTCCACTAGTAAATTTCCTATCTAGTTTGATTCCAACCCGTCTCTCTGATGCGTTTCTCCACAGTAGATAAAATCACATCAAAATTTCTTTGGCCCAAAAAGCAACCCAGACTGGCCTTTAAAATATTACACTTACCATATGAGAAGGGGGTGTAATTTACCTAATTGGTTTGTATATCAAACTGCCTTCCTAGCAGCCCAAGGCCCCCCCTGGCCGTAGACGCACTATGAAAAAAGTCCTCCATGGATTCCTATAGAACAACATCTTTGCTCCCCTTTTCCCTAATTGCAACCTTAACCATGTGCCTCCGAAACTTTACTCGCTTGAAGGGCATTATTTCAGATACAATTCGAGCCATGTTACTATTCGATAAAAAGCTAAGCTCTCACGTCAATAAATCCTATGCTCTTTCCATCTGGAACAACAACAGAATAACTAATTATATTCAACCTCTTTTGGGCTACAGAATTCTTAATAATCGTGGATCTTCTCTGCGGTACTGAACCCTTATCCTTTGCAACACTCCAATCTAAATATTCACTCTCCAACCTGGATTTCTAAGGCAGCCGGCCAGCTCAGTAACATCTTTGACAAAAAAATAACTATATACTTTGCTACTTTAGGCCTGGGTACATCTATCTCCATAATTACACCAGTCGTGCCTGAGATAGACCTAGCCCTCCTTGACCTTCAACTAACCCTCACTTTTGAAGTCATTCTTCTTGACTGAAAATCTTCAAATCATGTCTCATACAATACCTGGTGAGCTGTGGTCAGATATCTCAGAAGTTCGCTCAAGGACAAGCCCCCTACCTGACTTCCTAAGCAAGCTCCCTTTTACACAAAACGCAATAAAAAGTCTTGGGACGTAGCTGGACACCACGCTCATGATGGACCATCAAGCAAAAAAGCTTGCTGCCACCTGTTATGGCATCCTGAGACTGCTGAGAAAGGTTCTCAACCTTTTCTCTCTCTCAGCTAAAACAGTCATCGCCCAGGCCCTCGTGCTGTCTCACCTCGATTATGGTAATTCCTTGTATCTTGGCTCGACCCGTTTTGTCATTAGAAGGCTGATTCACGACTTTTGATGAACACTCACAAATACCAGTCTGCTACCTCTTAGGGACCTCCACTGGCTTCCAGTGGAATTCTGAGTTGAGTTCAAGGCCCTCTGCATTATGCATAGGTTAGTCAACAATAAAGGTTCCTCTCTGCTGAGACCGCTAGACTCCCCATACTTGTTGGGGAGAACCCTCAGATCTTCCTCAGACCGGACACTGGGGGTCCCCAGGATCAAGAGATCCTGAAGGGTGGCCACGTCAGCTGGTTTCTGGCTCTGAAACTTTGGAACACCTTGCGTTTGTGCCTACGCCTAATAGAGCTTGAATTTCCTTTTTGTAAAGCTCTAAAGAACAGTCTGCTCCGCGACTGATCCTCTGGCAGCTCTATTGTTTACAGTGTCTGTGGCACCACTGGGAGTCTTTCGGGTAGCCATGTGCTATATAAAAACAATAGAATAGAATAGGACCTATCGAAATCTCCTGTGACCTCCATAACCTCATAAACAAAATTGCAACAACCTAGACCCCTTAATGACAAAGCCTGTAGCTTCTGACTTCTCAGTACTTCCATAATCTATGTTGGTTATTGTTTATCAAACCGAATCTAAATATTGACCACGATACCCTTCTTAACCCCCAATTGCCTCTTCTTTTTTCCTCAACCTTTCACTGATATTTGACATACCTTTTCCACCTATTGAGTTCTAGGATTGTCACTTTGTCGTTAAGCATCAAGGACCACACTTTACACATTTCACAATTACACTGTGATACTTTCTATCAGAAGAATATATTTTATTGCAATTATGCCAACACTTGACCTATTTAATTTGTACCATCTGTTTACAAGCAACGTATATGTGTCAGACATGATTAAATATGTACTTTTGTGAAAAACGAACAAAATCTTTTGGCATTAAGGGGACTAGTTAGTTTTTGCATTCTTGTTTCACTCTTACCTTCAGCACTCAGATGCCATATTGGTTCCTGAGAGCGTTAGAAGTACTAAATGGAACACAAAGGATTGGAAGAGGTACCTTTCAACCTAGAGGTATTCCAGGTCCTTTGTGAGCACCACATGCGAAACAGATACTGTGAGCTCTGGGAAGAGACAGTTCTAGACTCTGAGGCACAGCCTGAGAAACAGTGAATCAAGCTGCAGGGCTTCTTAAGACTGACATCTCCATGAAGAAGCATTGATAACGTCAATAGAGCTACCTTTAAGACCTATTGGCTTACCGAGTGTTTTAAGTCTAGCTAAACAGCATACCCAATGTGGTTCAGGATGGGCAAAAATAATAATTTTAAAAAGGCCCTGTCTATGCTGTTGGCCACATTTTGTAGATGGTTGCACCACTCATGCATGCACCTAAGTTTAAGCTGGCCTACAGGGCAATTAGGCAGTATCCAATGGGTTGGCCTGACAAGTCAATGTGTGGGCTGAATTTTTGGCAATGTTTGGGCCTGCTTTAAGGACTGTTTCTTTCCCAGATATTAAAACAAACATTGCCGGCAGCAAACTCAAATCCATGTAGTCTTCCATACCATGCAAAACATTTATTGACAAGTTCAAAACTGCCCCAATTTGCAAACGTGGGCCATTTCTTAGCTATTTAATTCACTAATGTGGGGCACTCTTATTTTGGTGCCCAGGCCTATTTCCTGTCCCAGTAAAAGTCTGCATGCACCTACAAGACGAGACAGCAGCTTTTTTTGCTTTTTAGTTACTGACCTAAGTTAGATCCTTTACTAAAAAAACATATGTAAAAGTGTTTTTTAAAGCCTGTGTGGAGGAAAGCAACACGGATCGACGAAGGAGGGAAAGAAGCAAAAACGAGGACTGGGTGTTGAAAGCCACATGGGGGCACAGGTGAGGGGCGGAAGCAACCAAGATGGTACAGGTTGGGGGGCAGAAGCAACACAGAGGGCATGGTGAAGAGCAACATGAAGTGGCCACTGGAGAGTTAAAAGAGAGCAACATGGAACTCGGTGGAGAGGGAAATAGCTGCAACATGGAGGGTGGTCAAAATAACATGAAGGGCAGCTTGAGGATTTAAGAAGAATGTCAGCAGAGAGCAATGTGAGGCAGTACCCTCACAATAGAGCAATGTGGGAGGGAGCAGTGGAGAAGGCTATGGATGAGATAGAAGAGAACAACACGAAGTGGCCATGGGTGAGAAAGAAAGGAGCAGCGAGGAGCACAGTGGAGAGAGTGACGGATGGAAAACACATGTACTCTTGTGGAGCACTTAACTAAAAAGAAAAACAAGCATTGGCATAGCCAATAGGTCTCGCTTTTTGGACCCTATAAGTATTTAATTATGCAGCAGAATATCCTTGGTGCAACAACAACTGTTGCATGGCTAAACACTTATAAAGTCCCAAATGCGAGACCTATTGGCTATGCCAATGCTTGTTTATATAATAAACAAGGAGTTTGGTTGTATTAGGGTCGACAGCGTTTCAATCTCAAAAATTTGAGATCTTCATCCTGAGGGTCAAGCAGACATCAATGAAAAAGTGACACAGTGGACAGTGGGCACTGAGGCGTTGCACATAACACATCCAGCTATATAAGGGGATTAAAAAGCCAATGAAAAATAGTGCAAAGGAATATCTGCAAACTACAGAGTTACAGGGTAGGTAAAAAATGCTATACGTAGGGGGACACAATCCTTTCAGAATGTGGTTGGGATATATGCCAGGCTTGCTTCTCCCTGAGCTCACTCCACACAAGTCGAAAGATGACAATATAACTTTCTTGGAAGAAGTACAACACGTCAGCAACATATTAAAAACAAATACTATTCAGAGAAGGGATAGAATGGGGAAGAAACAAAGAAATGTTAATTTGGGAGATCATAGAAGTAAGTTGGGGTCTGGGATGAGTAAAGGAGAGATGGAGGAGGGGAGGGAAAAGCCTGTAAAAGGGATTAGGGAGACAGAGAACATAAAACAGAAGAAGACACAGCTGGAGGTTGGAGATTGGGAAGGGCAGCGATAGGGAAGGAGAATGGAAGGAGGAAAGAAGAGGAAAGGGGATGTAAAATTAGTGAGAAGTGTGCCAAGAAGACAAAGAGAGAGATGAAGAGAACAGGAGGTTCAGTGGGGATAGAATGTGAGAGAAGAGAAAGTGAAGGGGAAGTGAAGTGAGGACAGCAGTAGGAAGATGTCGGATTTAGGAGGGGACTAGATAGGGGGAAGGAGAGTGGGGGCATACTAGAGGAGATGAAATGGGATCTAAAGATGAGAAGGGCGGGGGGAGACGAGTGAACATCGATGGAAAAAGAGGAAGATGGAGGGTGGAGTCCTAAAAGGTGATAAGATGAGGCAGGATCGGGAGGGGCGAGTACAGAAAGAGCAGAAGCTGTGGAAGGAGAGAAAAGAAAACAGAAATGGAGAAGCATGGGGAAGGGGCAGGAAAGAGATGGGGAGGTGAGAGAATAAAGAGTGGGAGAGAAAGACCAGAAGAAAAGGATGGAAGGTGGAGAGAAGAGGGGGGAGTGGCTGAGATAAGGATGAGGATGTAGGTGGAAGAAAGAAACTAAAAAGAGATGGGAGTGTAATGAGACTAGAGGAGAGGTAGGCTGGAGAGGAGAGGGGCAAGAAATAGATGAGGAGGGTGGGGGAAGCGAGGCCAGAGGATGGGGAGGCTGGAGAGGGGGCAAGAAAGAGATGAGGAAGGTCGGTAGCGAGGCTGACTGGAGAGGAGAGGGGCAAGAAAGAGATGGGGAGGGGGGCGAGGTCATAGGGGAGGGAGACTGGAGGGGAGGGAGGCAAGAAAGAGATGTGGAGGGCAGGGAGGGAAATAAGGTGGGAGGTCGGGGTGAGGCCAGAAAGAGGTGAGAAGGGAGGATAGAGAGGGGGGAGAGTAGATGAATATGTGGCGGTGGGGACGGAAAACGTGCTAGAAGCGAGCAGGGAGAGAATAAAAGCGGTGTGGAGGAGAGAAGGGTTTTACGCAGGTAGAGGGGTAGAAGGATGCTGCAAGGTGGGAAAAGAACATTGGAAGATGAGAAAGAGGGGTGAAGGAGAATAGGAGATGAGGACGGATAAGCAGAGGGAGAGAAAATAAGGACAATGAGGCGAGAGTGGAGAAGAAAATGAGATACAGATGAGACGACAGCGGTGGAGACGAAAACAATGAGATATGGATGAGAGGATGAGACGGAGGCTGGAGAAGTGAAGGGCGTGGAGGACGGGAAAAGGGTGGGGGAGCGAGCATAGGAAAAGGGAGAGAAAAGGCTTCAGAGGGAATAGTGGAGGGGAGAAAAGGAAGGCTGTGAGGAGCATAAGGAAGAGGTGAAAGAATGAAATGTGGAAGCGTAATAAGGGAAGAAAAGAAAGTGAGGGAGGGGGCTCAAAGGTGGGATATTGTAAGAAATGGGTGGAAAAGAGAAGTGATGGGAAGGAAGAAAGGGGATGAGAGAACATTAAAAGAGTGCTGCTCTAGAGGGGACACGACAAAAGGGAGTACAGGGCATGAAAAAGATGTGTGCCCACTTAAGAGTGTGCACCTGAAGCTGCGTAAAGGTGGTGAGAGGGAGCAAAGGGAGGGTTGGGGAAGTAATGATGTGGAAGAAGTGAGACGTAGGCTGAGATGGGGGTAGAAGAGTAGGTGCAATGGCATGGTATAGTGAGGGGGTGTGACATAGGAGAGAAGGAGCGTGAGAGAGAGGTTAAGAGAGGAACGTGTGGTGGTGTACATCAGGAGGTACTGGGACAAAGGCAGTCAGAGAACGTGGGAAATGAGACAGACCACGTGTAGAAAGAGACAGCAAAGTGGGGAGGATGGTTATAGGAATAGAGGGGGCGCAGGTAGAAATGGGGGCAAAGAGGTGAGACGCGGAAGGACTGCATGGCGCACGCGGGAAGGAGGGGAGGAACAAGGGAGGGGCAGGAAGCACACTAGGTGGAAAGGGGCAGGAGATCTAACGAAAAATGAAGAACAAAAACGAAGGCTGGATGGGCACAGGAAGAAAGAGCGACACGCGAACTGGAATAAATAAAACTAAAAAGGAGGAAACTCGAGGAAACAAGCATTGGCCACGAAAGTCATCACGATCGTGGTGAAAGCGAAAGTGATTGCGATAACGTGCTAAAACACGCAAGGGATGCACGCGCAAGCGCACGTGCTTGTTGCGTGTTCTAGCAAGCTGGTTGCCGCTTTGGGAGCACTTCCCAAAGCGCTACTAAATGTCTCTTCGAGCAACGCATGCGCGCTGACTCAGCGAGACCTAAAAAGTAGTGCTTAAAAAGGAGCAGTATAAGGTGACAAGTGAGGCATCCATGCTTCAGGAAGTACAAACACAAGAAGAGAGTACTAACAATTGACCTTTTTTGATCAGATTGACCAGATAGGATTATAACCAATTGAGAATACTACCACAATATATACATTAGAAGACTCAAAGAAGCAATCAATACCCCAATATGGACAGTACCAAAGGCATCTGACAAACCAAAGATGTTCAGCAGAAATGAACTGCCTGAGTCAAAGACTTTCAGGGCCTTGTCCATTATCTGGAGCATATGGGATGACAAGGCCGGTGACTGATCAAAGTAGGAAATGTGAGGATGCATGTGTGGGGGACAGAAGTGGGAGATTAGGAGAAGATCAAAGTCAGGAACTGGAGAGTAGGCTAGATAGATTATAGTCCAGAAAGGGTATGCAAGGCGAGAAGGGGAGAGGGTGAGCGTGGTATGCACAGCGAGAAGGGGAGGGTGTGCAGGGTATGCACAGCGAGAAGGGGAGGGTAGGCGGGGGAATGCATGGAGAGAAGGTGCAGCCGGGCGGGGCATGCATGGTAGGAAGGTTGGGGAGGGCGGGCTTTGTATGGGTGGCGAGAAGGGGAGGACGGGTGTTTGCATGCGAGAAGGGGACTACTGGCGGCGAGAAGTATGCAAAACAAGAAGGGCAGGTATGCATGGCGAGAAGGGGCATGTGGAGGGATGCACGGCAAGAAGGGGAGAGCAGGCGAGGTATGCACGGTGAGAAAGGGAGGGCGAACGGTTAAACACGGCGAGGAGGGAGGGCGAAGTATGCACAGCGAGAAGGGGGGGTGGGCGGGGTATGCACGGAGAAAAGGGGAGTGTGGGCCGGGTATGCCCGGCGAGAAGGGGAGGGTGGGCCGGGTATGCACAGAAGGGGGAGGGTGGGCGGTCTATGCACGGGAAGAAGGAGAGGGTGGGAGGTGTATGCAGGGAGAGAAGGTGAGGACGGGCAGGGTAAGCACGGCGAGAATGGGTGGGCGAGCGGTGTTTGCACGTGAGAAGTTAATAAGAAGCAAGAAAGGATGGTCGGCGTGGAATAAGAGGCAAGAAATGGAGATAGGGCCACAAATGAGAAGCAATAAAGGGAAGGTGGGCAGAAAATGAAAGGCAAAGGGTGGGCGGGGGAATGAAAGGCAAAAAAGGGTGGGCAGGCGGGGAATGAAATGCAAGAATGGGTGGGAGGGCGGGGAATGAAAGGCAAGGAAGGGTGGGTGGAGGGGAATGAACGGCAAGAAAGGGTGGGCGGGTAGGGGAATGAACGGCAAGAAAGGGTGGGCGGGTGGGGGAATGAACAGCAAGAAAGGGTGGGCGGGTGGGTGATTGAACGGCAAGAAAGGGTGGGCGGGTGGGTGAATGAACGGCAAGAAAGGGTGGGCGGGTGGGTGAATGAACGGCAAGAAAGGGTGGGCGGGTGGGGGAATGAAAGGAAAGAAAGGGTGGGCGGGTGGGGGAATGAAAGGAAAGAAAGGGTGGGCGGGTGGGGGAATGAAAGGAAAGAAAGGGTGGGCGGGTGGGGGAATGAAAGGGAAGAAAGGGTAGGGGGGAAATGAAAGGGAAGGAAGGGTGGGTGGGCGGGGAAGTGAAAGGGAAGGAAGGGTGGGTGGGGAAATGAAAGGGAAGGAAGGGTGGGCGGGCGGGGAAATGAAAGGGAAGGAAGGGTGGGCGGGCGGGGAAATGAAAGGGAAGGAAGGGTGGGCGGGCGGGGAAATGAAAGGGAAGGAAGGGTGGGCGGGCGGGGAAATGAAAGGGAAGGAAGGGTGGGCGGCGGGGAAATGAAAGGGAAGTAAGGGTGGGTGGGCGGGGGAATGAAAGGGAAGAAAGGGTGGGTGGGCGGGGGAATGAAAGGGAAGAAAGGGTGGGTGGGCGGGGGAATGAAAGTGAAGAAAGGGTGGGTGGGCGGGGGAATGAAAGTGAAGAAAGGGTGGGTGGGCGGGGGAATGAAAGGGAAGAAAGGGTGGGTGGGCGGGGGAATGAAAGGGAAAGGGTGGGTGGGCGGGGGAATGAAAGGGAAGAAAGGGTGGGTGGGCGGGGGAATGAAAGGGAAGAAAGGGTGGGTGGGCGGGGGAATGAAAGGGAAGAAAGGGTGGGTGGGTGGGGGAATGAAAGGGAAGAAAGGGTGGGTGGGTGGGGGAATGAAAGGGAAGAAAGGGTGGGTGGGTGGGGGAATGAAAGGGAAGAAAGGGTGGGTGGGTGGGGGAATGAAAGGGAAGAAAGGGTGGGTGGGTGGGGGAATGAAAGGGAAGAAAGGGTGGGTGGGTGGGGGAATGAAAGGGAAGAAAGGGTGGGTGGGGGAATGAAAGGGAAGAAAGGGTGGGTGGGGGAATGAAAGGGAAGAAAGGGTGGGTGGGGGAATGAAAGGGAAGAAAGGGTGGGTGGGGGAATGAAAGGGAAGAAAGGGTGGGTGGGGGAATGAAAGGGAAGAAAGGGTGGGTGGGCGGGGGAATGAAAGGGAAGAAAGGGTGGGTGGGCGGGGGGGGGAATGAAAGGGAAGAAAGGGTGGGTGGGCGGGGGAATGAAAGGGAAGAAAGGGTGGGTGGGCGGGGGAATGAAAGGGAAGAAAGGGTGGGTGGGCGGGGGAATGAAAGGGAAGAATGGGTGGGTGGGCGGGGGAATGAAAGGGAAGAAAGGGTGGGTGGGCGGGGGAATGAAAGGGAAGAAAGGGTGGGTGGGTGGGGGAATGAAAGGGAAGAAAGGGTGGGTGGGGGAATGAAAGGGAAGGGTGGGTGGGTGGGTGGGGGAATGAAAGGGAAGGGTGGGTGGGTGGGTGGGGGAATGAAAGGGAAGGGTGGGTGGGGGAATGAAAGGGAAGGGTGGGTGGGTGGGTGGGGGAATGAAAGGGAAGGGTGGGTGGGTGGGTGGGGGAATGAAAGGGAAGGGTGGGTGGGTGGGTGGGGGAATGAAAGGGAAGGGTGGGTGGGTGGGTGGGGGAATGAAAGGGAAGAAATGGTGGGTGGGTGGGTGGGGGAATGAAAGGGAAGAAAGGGTGGGTGGGTGGGTGGGGGAATGAAAGGCAAGAAAGGGTGGGTGGGTGGGGGAATGAAAGGCAAGAAAGGGTGGGTGGGTGGGGGAATGAAAGGCAAGAAAGGGTGGGTGGGTGGGGGAATGAAAGGGAAGAAAGGGTGGGTGGGTGGGGGAATGAAAGGGAAGAAAGGGTGGGTGGGTGGGGGAATGAAAGGGAAGAAAGGGTGGGTGGGTGGGGGAATGAAAGGGAAGAAAGGGTGGGTGGGTGGGGGAATGAAAGGGAAGAAAGGGTGGGTGGGTGGGGGAATGAAAGGGAAGAAAGGGTGGGTGGGTGGGGGAATGAAAGGGAAGAAAGGGTGGGTGGGTGGGGGAATGAAAGGGAAGAAAGGGTGGGTGGGTGGGGGAATGAAAGGGAAGAAAGGGTGGGTGGGTGGGGGAATGAAAGGGAAGAAAGGGTGGGTGGGTGGGGGAATGAAAGGGAAGAAAGGGTGGGTGGGTGGGGGAATGAAAGGGAAGAAAGGGTGGGTGGGTGGGGGAATGAAAGGGAAGAAAGGGTGGGTGGGGTGGGGTGGGGATGAAAGGCAAGAAATGGGAAATGAAAGGCAAGAAATGGGAAAAGAAAGGCAAGAAAGGGTGGGAGGGTGGGAAATGAAAGGCAAGAAAGGGTGGGAGGGCGGGAAATGAAAGCCAAGAAAGGGTGGAAAGGAGGCAAATGAAAAGCAAGAAAGGGTGGGAAGGCGGGAAATTAAAAACAAGAAAGGGTGGGCGGGGCGAAACGAAAGGCAAGAAAGGGCGGCGGGATGAAATTTAAGAAAGTGTGGACAGGGGAAACGAATGCAAGAAAGGGTGCGCGGGAGGGGAATGAAAGGCAAGAAAGGACGGGCGGGTGATGAAATGTAAGAAAGGATGGGGCCGGCAGGGAATAGAATGCAAGAAAGGGTGGGCAGGGAAAAGAATGCAAGAAAGGGTGGGCGGGTGGGAGGGGATAGGATGCAAGAAAGGGTGGGCGGGTGGGAGGGGATAGAATGCAAGAAAGGGTGGGCGGGTGGGAGGGGATAGAATGCAAGAAAGGGTGGGCGGGTGGGAGGGGATAGAATGCAAGAAAGGGTGGACGGGTGGGAGGGTATAAAATGCAAGAAAGGGTGGGCGGGGGATGAAAGGTAAGAAAGGAAAGTGGGTGAGGGATAAAATGCAAGAAAGGACGGACTGGGGATGAATGGCAAGAAAGGGCAGGCAGGGGGATAAAAGGAACAAGCATTGAAAATGCAATAGGTCTCGCAATAGAAGAGTTTAACATTTTTCGTTTTGCAAATAGATGAGTGGCGTTGCGTGGATGAGTGGCGTTGCGTGGATGAGTGGCGTTGCGTGGATGAGTGGCGTTGCGTGGATGAGTGGCGTTGTTTGTGTGAGTGGCGTTGTTTGTGTGAGTGGCGTTGCGTGTGTGAGTGGCGTTGCGTGTGTGAGTGGCGCTGTTGTTTGAGTGGCGCTGTTGTTTCAGTGGCGTTGCGTGTGTGAGTGGCGTTGCATGTGTGAGTGGCGTTGCGTGGTTGAGTGGCGTTGCGTGGTTGAGTGGCGTTGCATGTGTGAGTGGTGTTGCGTGGATGAGTGGCGTTGCCTGTGTGAGTGGCGTTGCGTGTGTGAGTGGCGTTGCGTGTGTGAGTGGCGTTGCGTGGCTGAGTGGCGTTGCGTGGGTGAGTGGCGTTGCGTGGGTGAGTGGCGTTGCGTGGGTGAGTGGCGTTGCGTGGGTGAGTGGCGTTGCGTGGGTGAGTGGTGTTGCGTGTGTGAGTGGCGTTGCGTGTGTGAGTGGCGTTGCGTGGTTGAGTGGCGTTGCGTGGTTGAGTGGCGTTGCGTGGTTGAGTGGCGTTGCGTGGTTGAGTGGCGTTGCGTGTGTGAGTGGCGTTGCGTGTGTGAGTGGCGTTGCGTGTGTGAGTGGCGTTGCGTGGCTGAGTGGCGTTGCTGAGTGGCGTTGCGTGGGTGAGTGGCGTTGCGTGGGTGAGTGGTGTTGCGTGGGTGAGTGGCGTTGCGTGGGTGAGTGGCGTTGCGTGTGTGAGTGGCGTTGCGTGGGTGAGTGGCGTTGTGTGTGTGAGTGGCGTTGTGTGTGTGAGTGGCATTGCGTGGTTGAGTGTCTCGTCTTCATAAACGTTGGACAGAGTAGCGGATTGCCTCGTTGACAAAGGCCACATAAATTAGACAAACGGAAATCCAGGTAAGCACACACTGACACGGGAACTGAACAGAAAAAGACAAGCATGCACATGCATTAAAGGACATACACACAAGCCTATGAAAACACATACAATGCTAAACTAAAGCACTAGTTAGTCAGATGAGACGTTATGCAAACCTTCTTTACACAGTAATCCCGCACCAAAATTAAATAGCAGGGCTAGATTTTCCTAGAGGTTAGAGAAGCTATGTGGCCTTTAATTGATATAGATGGCCGCGTATGACAACTCCATGTTTGTTCTGGAGTGGTTTATTGTCCCAGGAGAGCCGCAGAGTCTCATGTGAAGCAGAGGGTTGAGGAGTGTCCGCATTTTGGCAGCCCCTTTATAACAAGCATGAGATGGGACCCGAAAACACTGGAATGAGAAGGGGCTGAAAGGAGCTAGTGACAGAGTTCAACTGGAGGAGAGGTGGGCAAAAACAATGAAAAGGTGGACAAGGGAGGCGAGAAGGAAAGGTGACAGAGAACTGGTGGAGGAGCAAAGAGGAGAAAAGAAATGCGACACGGCGGGCAGGGGAGGGGGCGGAGCGGGTAAAAAAAAAAACAAGACGGAGGGAAAGGCAGATAAGGGGAGGGGGGAGGAGAAATGCGACACGACGGGCAGGGGAGGGGGCGGAGCGGGGAGAGGGTGTGAACAAATATGTTTACTCACAAGTTAAGTAATTTCACTCCATACCTTCTGGTGCTAGCACATACAATTACATTAAGAATATTACAGTGAGTGGATTGATTTTGTTACGGTAATTTTAGCAACATATCATCTTCGAGCAGCGTTTTCACTAGACTTCAATGGAATTAACAATATTTGAGGATTCTGTCAATTATTCAATCGTTTTAAGGTCTGTTTCTTTCTGATGTAAACAACGAGAACACTAGCAAAGGAGTAAAACGGGATGTGTGCGAGTGATTAATCAATGCTTGTACTGCGTCTGTGTGGTGTTTCCTGGTGCGTGTCTGTCCGTTTTCCCGTGCATTTGCAGGCAAAGGGAGCTTAACCCCAAGCATGAGATGGGACCCGAAAACACTGGAATGAGAAGGGGCTGAAAGGAGCTAGTGACAGAGTTCAACTGGAGGAGAGGTGGGCAAAAACAATGAAAAGGTGGACAAGGGAGGAGAGAAGGAAAGGTGACAGAACTGCTGGAGGAGCAAAGAGGAGAAAAGAAATGCGACACGGCGGGCAGGGGAGGGGGCGGAGCGGGGAGAGGGTGTGAAAGCAGCAGGGGACTGGAGTGCGGCTGAGGGAACTGATGTGCACGCGCTTTTAAGCTCAATGAGCATGCGCATTGAGCTTAAAAGTCACGGGCACTGCAAGGAATCGCCACGATTCCTTGCAAGTTAGTTAAAGAGTGGTTAAGCCCCAATAGTCTCGCAAGCTCGATGCGCATGCGCATCGACAGGCGAGACCTAAAAAAGAGGGTGGGCGGGAGGGATGGATGGATGGATAAAAGGCAAGAAGGTGATGGTGGTCAAGGGATAAAAGGTAAGAAAGGGATTGCGGCCAGGGGATAAAAGGCAAGAAAGGGAGGGTGGGAGGGCTATAAAAGGCAAGAAAACGAGGGCGGGAGGTAGTTAAAAGGGTGTGTAGGGGAACAAAAGGTAAGAAAGAGAAGATAGACGTTAAAAAATCATTCAACAGATACATTCTTGTGAAAAGTTCAGTTAAAATTTGACAAGAGTGGTCAAAGTTATTAGGAAATGGAAACACCTACTTTTTATATGCTCTAGGCATGTAACTATAAGAGAGGAAATATTCCTGCATGTGTGATGGCTCATAATAATGGGTTCAATTTTGCATCTCACTCCTAGCTCTCCGTCAAAAGTTTGCTGGTACTACAAAATATTCATTATCGCTTTACTAGGTCAGGGTTGCATGAAGCACGCCCAGATGGGTGTCTAGAACACTATGCAAAAGGTAAATGAAAGTAGAAATTAATATCATCGGGAAGGCGGCGAGGGGTAAAATTTTCCGAAAAAACTAAGTTTTCTGTGAACCACTGTCCCGAACAATACTAGGTCGGATTCGGAAGATATCAAACAGGATCCTAGCTTCACTGCGCTGTACATGCATTAATGCACACAGAATGGTCCTTTTCCGGAATTTGGCAAAAGAGTAGGGACTTGGTTTAACATGCGGGAAAAAAAGATTAAACATTTTTAACAACCATATAGCTAGCAAAATTTTTTTAAAATGTATAGGCGCATGCGTGAAAAGTAGCCCACTGATTATCTCCCAAGTTGCCGCCTTTAAGCACGAACGTCGTTCACCTGTTGGGCTACGAGCTTGAAGTAACACCGCCTCTTCACCTGGCAAAACACTGACACCCACGAAAATAAACATGACTGCTTATCACTGCATTTGCGTACCTTCCTATCCCTTCAATCTATCGCAGAGGGGCCACGCGCTGTCCATGAGAACCGCGCGTGCACCTCTGCTATCGCCTGCCATGCTCACTCGTTGCCAGGCAACAGTGGGCACGGCCTCTCGAGCCGCGGTGTCGTAATCCATGGAATGACGTAATGTATGATCAGAGTACACACATAAACTTGTCTCTGAAGCTTTATTCAGTGTTATATATTGGGACCGGAGTGCGTAGCTACATGAAAGCGTGGACCTCATGTCTACATTAGTATTTTCCCTAGTAACTTTGGTCACAGACAGCGCGCGCCTTGGAAAAATAGAGGAGGAAGGGCAAAGTTCAATGGAAATCATCGTGACGTGATGCACTTCCGACCAGACGCCACACGTTTGACAGCACTTCGAAAACATTCTCGTAGGAGTGACAAGCTCATTGCGTGAATGAACACTACGCGCCGCCTGCCAGCGTGCTGCGGAAGGACTTTCTAACAATCCATTTCCTGTGTGCGGCCTGCTCTCCAAGTGAACACGTAGCACTCTCAGGGTCTGCATTCTCATAATGCTATTATAATTACAGCTATCTCATGCGTCTGACGCTGCACAGTAATCCGACGATAAACATGCGAATAAGCTGACTGTTTTTTTTTTTTACAAAGAATTACTCATTTAGGAAACACAAAAGCACCGAAGGCCATTGTTACCATTGGTTAGGGGTTAAACAAGCAACGAGACTAATACTAATAAGTGCAGGGGCCCAAAGTTTTCTAGTTAGCCCTCCTCTGGCTCGGTCGAATACCAAGGTTTTCTTGTCTCTAATTAACAATCAACTTTGTCTCTTTGCCTAAATATTGCTTTCTTCTTTTGTCGATATTTTTAATACCCCCCTCTCTGTCTTTTCAATAATTAAAAATGGTCTAGTATGGAGGCGAGCTGTACGCAGCAACAGAACACAACTTGCAACACTCAACTGTTTTATGCCGAACACCAAAAGGCTAACGTTTTAGAAGGGTAATATCAATTAAAACTGCCCGTCATGGTGGAAATGAGAACCTCCGGGACAAAATAAGTCTGCACCAAAAAGTCCCCTTCAGTTCCCCACTCATACAAATGGCTCTGGTACTGCCCTTAATATTGAAGGTTAGTCCAGAGTCGTTCCTTTACTAGACGCAGAGCCTAGCAACAGGATTTCAGGTAGTCAGACTCAAAACAGTTATAGGACAAACAACTCTTTATGGGCATTAGGCACTCTGACAGATTTTTAATATCACTGGATTCTTCATGAAAGTGCAGAAAATGGTGGGTCTTGTCAGCAGCATACAGCGGACATCAAAGGGCACGGGCTGAGGTGCAATAATGTCACATGTGGGACCTTGTTATATTATATGGCAGAGGTTATAATGGGATGACTTCTGAGATTCGCAAAACCTTAGTAGACAGAGTGGAGAGTTAAATTAATCTACATGGGTGTGCTGTAAGGAAAGATCAAATCCAATCTAAGGCCTTACATCTCACCCCCATCTCACGTTCCAACAAGGCGAGGAGTGGCCCGTGGTCAATGGTGTGAAAAACCACCCTTAGTGCCACGCAGAGGCTTCAAACCAAACTGGAAATCACAGAATAAAAAAGTTTAATTTTAAATAATCCTCCAAAGGAGAAACCACCACTGTTTTCATTTTTTTCGCCATGAATGGTAGTGTAGAAACAGCTTTAGTTTCGAGGGACTTTTATATCTCTGCCCTGTTTCTTCAAAGAGGTGCTGGAGGAGGAAAAGATAACAGAGCCTAACAGACCACATAAATATCCACACTGTTGATACAGAAGATATTCACAGACCTTTTTAGCAGACGGAAATGGCTTGAAATGAATGGAAAAAGTTTAAAATCGTTAGTTCCTTAGAAAGTTTAAGACCGATTTCCTCCATGCTATCGGTGGCAGCTTTTAACACTCCACAGAGAACCAGACTACCTCTCTAGAGTAGTCCGTGTTCACATTTGAATGAGGACAGTAGGGTTAGCAAGGGACAATGTCTGTTTGATAAACTGCTTAAAAAACATGTGATTTCAAAGAGACTGCCCCCTCCAGTTTGTGGTGGAAGCAAGCCAGCAGAGGTGGTGTCATATCTAAATTTGGGTTGCTTGGACTGGGCAGCGCATATGTTACAGTGGAAGGGTTGACGAATGGTCAAAAAGAAGTACATTCAAATGACAAAAGAATGGTATATGGCTGGGCAAAATCAGGTTACCGTCTTCTTATTCTGAGCTTAACTTTGACACATTTCAAAGGGATCTCTTGGGCTGGACCACACAAGAAAAAATTTGTCGGTTCTACAGGCTATATCACGTAACAAGATTTGAATTTGCAGTATGTGACCTTGTCCATGATAAAAACAGAAGTTGGTAGTTTAATCGGCCAGCAGTATACTGGAGCAGTGCTTTAGGTCACCATCATATTACACCACATATTGTATTCTTCATTATTGGTAGAGATATTTTAATAATGAATACCTTATAAAACAAAATTAAAAACATTATGATATGATTAAAATATCTCTGATTAATCTATTGGTGTGATATTGACATTATCACAGCTACATTTAATTAGTGATTTCGCAACTATTTACGTGCTATGGACCTTAAACTGCAAAGCTAGTCCTACATTACATTTCAAATGCACTTTAGCAGTTAAATATCAACTCACAGAGGTACATTTTTAATTTTGCCTAACGAGTTCCCTGTCCTTTAAACAGTGTCCTCATTATCGTGTATACCGTGGATGTCTAGGCTTTTGTGCAGAACCATAACTGCTGGGTATCTGATCACTATATCCTCCCACGGTAAGTATCCTCAGAAATGCTTAGTCTGGGTCAGGCCGTTCTGCATAGTAACTGGCCTGCAATTGGTCGAGCAAATAAGGGCAGCCAAGCTGCTTGAAGTCAAAAGAAAGATCCTAGCTCTGGAATGACCCTGCCATGGTTGCTATGGAAGAAGTGCTTTTCTTAGGAACTTTTCAGTACATGTGAACACCAGTCATAGCGAGTCTACACAAGATGCACCAATATCAAGGCCACAAGAGGGAGGAGGCGTCTGCTGTCTGGACCTGAAACCTCCAGCGACCTTCCAATAGCTTATGAGATGTCTCAAATCGGCTCCTAACCAATCGTTGCACTCCAGAGAGGCCAAATGAGGCTCCCCAATGCGTAGCTCTTGAACCTTGCTGCTGTAAATCGACAATTTAGTTAAGAAAAGTACTTGTTAGCCGAACTGGACATTGCGGACACAGAGTGGTAGGGCAATTTTACAATCATGTTTTACCGTTTTAGGCGGAATGGGCCTTGCGTGCCACATTGAAAGGACTGCTAAAGCCAATAGGGCTGTGTTGGCACATACTTTAATAAAAAAAACATTTTAGTGGAAGAATATGCAGCAAAAATGAAAACGAAAAAACAATAATATGCTGCACCTGAACATGGCTTCCTCATGCTTGCAATAATGTTCAATAAAAAAAACTGTTTTACCAGTGATGTTTGTTTTAAACAACTAGCATTTCAGTTGAGCGATGCATTTTATTAATTGTGAAAGTGACGAAAATAAATCACAATCTAAGCAATCACTCAAATCGCAGGCAGCTATAATGTTACTTGAATACTTTATAACAAACTTTACAAAAAGGAGTGCAGGTAAAATAAATAGCCAATATTTAAAATTAATATAAAGATAAAAATACTAAAAAGCACACTGAACCAGCTTTGCAACTAAAGAGAAAAGAACTATTTTAGACCGAATCAATCAATGTGCACAGTTGTTGCCAGTCCTTCAAAGAGAAAGGAGCCAATGGGCAAAGCTGGCTGACTCGTTGCCCCACTGGCCACCCCAACGCGCTTACCTGCACCGGCCACTGTTGGCAGTATGGTGTTGTGGGCAGAAGCAAAATGTGAATGAAACTTCAACAGACTAATAGATAAAGCTGGCTGACCTAGCCCCCTCTATGTATTTATAATGCGTATGATCTTTACTGCGAAAAACAGTCCTGAAAACACACTGAACAATGGGTTTCTTAACGGGCTGTGGGAGTGAGAATATACTCACTTCCATTTCACCTTTAATGTTAGATAGCGATCTGTTAATACTGATCAACCAACAAACCATAGGGACACTAAACGTTTGATGGAGCGCAAAGGTGCTCTTTCATTTGTAGGGGTGCATCATCATAATCCTGAGTAGTTTTCACCCGCATTATTTCTTTTGTCGTGTTAACATTTAGTCATTAGAATGTGAATTGTAATACTATTTAGAGGTGAAATAATAGAATTACTTCATGCAATGTGAAGAGATTAACGTGGCAGTTGTCTTCTGAATAATGTAACCTTTTGTATTCGTTTATAACTGGTAAATGAAGGTAACGCATTGATTAAGGAGTGCACCATATTAAAGTCTGCACGCATATGTGGTTAATTGGGCTTTAACGTGTAGCCTTCGTGTAGGTTGCTTACAATTACTCCTGTATTTGACATATTAACATAACGTATTCATTTAGAAGTATTTACTACAATATTAATTCATGCGTGATTTCAATCAAGAGAGCGCTGCAAGGCCTTCGGGTGGTTATGCGCTATATAAATGGAATTTTCAATTCAATTCAATTCAATCAGGCCTATAGGCCTTACTCTTATGTTGGCCGATTTCTGTAGACCTGAAATGCATTTCCCCAGGCTCTCGTAGTCGTAATGTTCATGTGCATGTTGGATTTGTTCTGTTCTCACTTTCTGTTGTAGGTGGAGACAGTCCTCTTTGTTAGTAAGAATTATGCTTTTGTTTTATGAGTTAGGCTCGGGGAGGAGAAGATACATTAGTTGAAGGAGTGCTGATAATGTCTTTCTCACTGGAGGAGGCCTGGGAATCAACGTAATCGAGCCAGGAGCTGGGAGTATCGAAACTAAACGGAAAACTACCTATGAGGAGGCGTCCAGAGGGATGAGGCAATCAAACAACACTTATGGGTGTGCTCTATGATTTGGTGTTTCGAATTAGGGACAGTGTCCCAGGGGTTGAGTTAGAAGAAGAAGAGAGATGATCGATGGTGTGGGAAGGAGCATCTTAGAACGAGCTCTGTAGCCTTTGGCTACTTGATCCATACAACGTGAGAGCACTCCTTAGAAACTCTTCATGCGCAAATACCTTTTCCTAACTTGCCTGGGAAAAGTAGGGATGTCACGTTAGTAGTAGTGTAGGGACAGACTACTGCTTTTTACTCATGAACTTCAAATGAAGACTGATCTTGATTTGCGGGCAATCATTGCCTGCGTTGTTTTTGGCAATTGCCATATTTTTCTTGTTTCAGAGAGGCAACAATGTGTGCAGGTTCGTATTTGTATTAGTTCCACTGTATTTCTACAACCTAGCGAGCGAGCCTGGCGCCTTGAGTTCCGACCTGAATTGAAGAGTAATTTGCGGAGGGCTCAGAAGGTGTATTATGCGGAAATTAAGGCCGCTAAAAGTAGATATTTTTCAGGGAGGATTGAGAAGGCGGACAACAATGGCAGAGAAATCTTTGCCATTGTTCAGAGCTTCCTCTCTCCGTGTGCTGCGTTACCAGCTCTCCCGGCGTCTGATCTCTGGTGTGAGGAATTGTCATGCTTTTTTGACAATAAGATCGCTAAAATCCAAGCGGAGCTTCAAAACTCCTGGGGTCCCCTCCAGTCTCTACCGTCCACCACTGATCTTGGTGCGTATCCACCTGCCATTCAATTCTCCACCTTTGAGCCAGCTCAGCAAGCTGATGTGATGGCTATTCTGGAGGCACTAAAGTCGGGATCACCCTCTGACCCGTGTCCTGCAAGGGTCTTAGGGGGAGTGGCGAGTTTGGTTTATCAGGAGGTCACCCAGATTGTTAACCTGTCTCTGGCCTCTGCCTCTGTGCCCCTTTGCTGGAAACAGGCGAAACTTCTTCCTTTGTTGAAGAAGCCTGGCCTGGATCCCCTAGCTGCCTCCAGTTACCGTCCAATATCGCTGCTCCCGGCACTCGCGAAAGTATGTGAAAAGGTCGTTTTCAGGCAACTGAATAATTTCATTGAGTCCTCTCAGGTCCTGCACCCGGCACAGTCGGGGTTCAGGGCGGCTTTTAGCACTGAGACGGCCCTGGTGGAAGTTTCAGAGGCCATTAGGGAGTGTCTGGATGGAGGCGGCAGAGCGGTCCTGGTTTTGCTGGACCTATCTGCCGCCTTTGATACGGTGCCCCATACTCAGCTGTTGTTGAGGCTGGCAGAGGTGGGGCTGTCGGGCACGGTCCTTGCCTGGGTGTCATCGTTTGTCGGATCGGATGCAGCAAGTATGGATGCCACCACATGCCTCGCTACCCAAGAAGCTCACCACTGGGGTGCCGCAGGGCTCGACTTTAAGTCCTCTGCTGTTTAACGTCTATATGACCCCGCTGATCTATCTGGCTGAGCAGTGGGGAGCAAAAATAATGGCGTATGCTGATGACACGCAGTTGCTGTTCACCTGGCCAAAGGACTGTTTGGATGCCCGAGTGGTCTGTACCTGTCTGTCCCACGTCTTCCGGTGGCTTGCTTTAGCTCAGCTTAAATGTAACGAGGACAAGTCAGAGATGTTATTTTATGGTAATTTTCCGGCCAATTTCAGGGATCTCATTTGGCCGATTGATTTTCCATGCCCTAGCTCTTTCGGAGGCCCGGCCAAAAACTTGGGGGTATGGTTCGGACAGGACCTTAAGTTTGAAGTTCATTTAAAAAAACTCACTGCGACCTGCTTCGCAACCCTCAAGAGGTTCTTTCCGCTTCTCCAAAGGGAAGCGAAAGAGACTGTTCTGCGAGCTCTGATCCTGACAAGGCTTGACTATGCCAATGCACTGTTCAGTGGTCTCCCCGCATACCTTATAAAAAGAATGCAGATCATTCAGAATGCGGCTGTGCGACTTTTGTTCCACCTCCCGAGAAGAACCAGTGTACACGCTCATCTCCGAAAGCTTCACTGGCTCCCAGTGGCCCATCGCATTTTGTTTAAATCGCTGGTCCTGGCCTATCGTGCCCTGCACCAACTTGGGCCACAATATCTGCATAAAAGGTTTACTTTGTATACCCCTCGCCGTGCTCTTCGGTAGGCCAATCTGCATCTGATGACTATGCCCAAAGTCAGATACGCAAGATTGGGCGGTCAGTCTATCTCTGTCCAAACAGCTCGGTCTTGGAACTCCCTGCCGCTTTCTCTGAGAACAGCATCCACATTGGCGGGATACAAGAAAGGGCTAAAAACCCATCTATTTAATCTCTGTACTTAATTTTTCCCTTGGATTGGTTCTGGTTAATCTTACATATCGCGCCAGGATACTTTGTAGTAGCAGAGCGCGTTACAATTTTTTTTATAACATAACATAACATAACATCTTCCTGAGGTGTCTATATGTTCAGTTATTTTAGGCTTTGTAATAAACGCACTGAATTGGAAATTTGTAGTCTGTAATTCTTCGGAGTTCTGATTCTTTGAGCCCATTAGTCTGACCTAATGAGTTACTTCTCCCCTCCACACTTCTAAAGCAGGTACAAAGGGTTCATCAGCCGAGGGTTCACGTTTTATTAAGTATATGGGTCAGATTCACAAAAGTCTCCTAGGTGCATACGAAAAAAGCATTTGCAGTTCAAAATGCCACATCTTGATTCAGATTAATTTTAGAACCATTGAAGTGCGTCTATGACATTGTACAATTGTAGATTTTCCATTATCGAACGTTTAGAGACAGGGAAAGTGGGATGACCGTCAGTAGAGCAGATTAGCTGTGCGTAATTACACACAAAACCAACATACTTTTAGGTTAGGGAATTGCCATGAAAATGTTTTTAAAGTATCCACTGATTGGAAGCACTCGGAAATGTGTTCTTGGTTGGATACGAGAAGGAGATGCCCCCAAACCTCATGTGGAACAGGAAGAAAGAAAAAAGAGTTAACACCAAATGCTTATTTTCCACTCCATGTCAAATCTATTTGAGTAACTGTGAGCCAGTAGGTGGTATCTCAAAAATTTACTCTAAAATTTCCACATTTATATTTTGTTAGTATAAGCTTTTTTTGTTTTTACCAAATCACTACCATCATACAACTAAGTACTAAGGGCCTCAATACGTGGCAGTGGGACCACCACCGACAGCACATTGGTGGCAGTCCCACCGCAGGTGGACCCTGCCTTACTACCCGCTGCATTTTAATGGCCGGCGGATGATTGGTGGTCGGAGAAACCGACCGCCACGGATCCAACAGGACCGTCGAAGGGAACCGCAATCCCGACCACGGTGGCAGTGCCTGCCAGGCACTGCCCCAGGGATTACGATGTTCCTTACCACTGGCCGTTTTATGGCGGTTTACCAGCCATGAAAAGGCAGACGGAAAGGGACATTTGGGGCCCGTAGCTGGCCCCCCTTCCCTCCTGGCCCTCAGACATGGGACCTGGGGACCAACTATGATGGCCCCCTACAAATCCCCACAGCATGTGGCAGGCACCGCATGGAGCATGCCACATGGTGCAGGAATATGCAAAATGCGTGTTTTTTGTACTACAGCGTGTACTGCAGCCTGCAGCACACGCCCCAACACAAAAAATACACTTTGTGACCGCTTTGAAGGCAGTCGCATTGTAACTACCATGGCGGGACCGCCAACAGCAAGTCGGGCGGTCCCATTACAGATATGATGACTGCCATCATAATGAGGCCCTACGTTTTTTAATACATTCCCGATTTTAAAATTAGCTAACAGGCTTTTGAATTTTAATCACAATGTGTGTGACTATGCGCCCCTTATCCTGCATCGGTTTTCTAAAAAAGGAGCGCATACCACATTACAAGCCTTTTACATCACATTAAAAGCAAGACATCTTAATTTCAGGGCACACACTGACATCTGAGTTTTTTTCTTTAAACAGAAAACTATTTACAGTTAAAAAAAATCTTAATGCCTGAATGCAATGCTTTCACTCCTTTTTATGTCAGTACAAGAAGGAGCCTCTTCTGCAGTCTCTGAAATGCACACATAAGTTACAGACTAGAGCAGAGTTTGAGATACCATGTACAGTTTAAAAGGAACATTGATCTATTTTTAGAGATTTCTACAGCATAGCCCTAGCCCAAATATATTTCACTCCACCGTTCTCTGCCACTTCCCTTCTCCTTGGGTCAAACGGAGGCGAACCCAATTCTTGTGCATACATTTTGTTTAGTTTATTTGCTCGTTAACCACAATCGCCATGACGCGTTTCGGCCTGACACGAACTTGATCACATGACGCACTCTAGGGGTTACGTAAGTTCTTTTAAAGTACAAGATGCTATACATGTGCAAAGTTGAAAGAATAGAAATAGAAGAAATACTTCATGTCATTACATTTGTCTTCAAATAAGACTGTGCAAATTCAGCAATGATCGATTAAAAACGTTAGGTGGGTTAATAGTAACATCTTATAAATACATAAACCAAATTTCATAAAAAATTGTTTAAAAAGTTATTTAAAACAAGATGTATTCAAACATAATGTTCGGAGCCAATTAGTTAATGTAATAAAAATCTAGGAAAATATTTGTAAAATACAAGAATCATTATCAAGAAATACCTTCATTGTTAAGACATAAACCAATGCCGATCAGATGTTGTCTTGGCTTAATTGATAAACATTATGGTCAAACTATATCTTTTGTGAGGATTACCTTCTATATTGTCTAAAGAGCTCAGTACCTTTGAAAATAAACGTCCGTTTACCCCGGAATAGGCCATGTTCACAGGGCCATTACTAACTAAATAAAAATAATGTGTTGATTAAAAACAATTACTGATTTCATTAAAGCATGAATGCAGTTTCACAGCGAGCTGAATTAGATGAAAGTACCACCAGGGTAGTCATGGAAACATATATATACATGGAACTTATATTGTCTCTGAGTGAGGAAAAAGCTGTTATTCAATGTGCTCATTATAACCAAGTGTAAAAATCGTCACTAGAATTAGGTCCATTAGGGGTCTTGGTATCCAATTCCATAATATATTGTGTTTAGAGGCGTCTCAGTTTGGCCTCTCTATTTCCCCCTCTTCTGGACATTGGGATTTAATCAATCAAAAAGTGTGAAAAATGATTCAAGTTACTGGCATGTGCTTCCTTAAAATGGCGTGCAATGGGATATGTTTGGTCATTGTTGGTGATTGTTCTCATGTGTTGCAGTATACGCTTGTGGGCCTGTAACTTTGTACTGCCCACATACTGCAACCCACAAGAGCAAATCAACACATAGACCACATATTCTGTGCGGCATGTAAGGAATTTCGTAATTTTCATTGGAACTTCAGACAACGGGGTCTTATACATTATTTTGTTTGTCCCATATTTACATGCCCTGCAAGTGTGGCACTTTACAAATCCCTTGCGGGCACTATGCCAGTTGGTTGATTATGTTGTTTCTGGACTGCTGCTGACCAATAAATCCTTCAAAGATTTAGACTTACGAAAGGTGATACTAGGGTTTTTGGGCAACAGTTTTCCAATTATGGGGTCCCCTTTGACCACTGGACAGTTTTTGTTGATTATTTTGCGCAAAGCATTTTATTCTTTACTATAAGTCAAAATGAGTCTGGTTTCAGTATCGGTCATAGATATAAGGCTACACTTTTTGGAGGTCTTTTTGCCTAGTAATTTATTTCTAACAATTTTCTTAGCTTTGACAATAGCTGTGTTTATGGTTTTGTCATTATTGCCCCCTCCAAGATTCTTATTTTACTCACTTGTTGAGCCTCTGTGAGATCCATACTGCATGTTTGGCATATCCTCAACATCTCTCTATACGGTATGCTGTGGATGAGATGTCATGGATGGTGGCTAGATGCAGCAACATACTGTTTCCTGCAGTTGGTTTGCGGTTAAGTTTAGTCTCCATTTTTTGATTCTTAATGTATACTTCCAGATCAAGGAAACATACACTTGTGCTACTGATCTTAGCAGTAAACTGAAGATTGGCATTATTTTGATTGATGCTATTTACAAAATGCTGTGCAGATTCTTCTGTGCCTTGCCATATTACAAATAAGTTGTCGATGTAACGTAACCATACCCTCACATGATTACCTATAGTTGCCTTATGTTCTCTGTTTAACACCATCTCCTCCCACCAACCCATTGGGAGGCAGGAGTAGCTAGGGGAAAAGCAAGCCCCCATAGCTACTCCTCTTACCTATTGAACATTTGGTTTGAAAACAGAAACTAGTTATTGTTTAGACAATATAGGATCATTGCAATTAGCATGTTGTTGTGGTGGGCTAAATGGAGTGGTCTTGAGTTCAAATAGTGTTCTACTACCCTCATTCCATCCTTATGATGGATGCTGGTGTGGAGGGGTATTACATCTAGACACATGAGTAAATAGCTTCAGTGCCATTTACACTCATTTACTTGTCTCAAAAAGTCACTTGAATCCTGTACAAAGGAAGGTACATTTGTTACATAGTCTTGAAGAAAGAAGTCTATGTATTTTGATGTATTCTCCAACAAACTTCCTTACGCTGCGACTATTGGTCTGCCTGGAGGGGTTGTCACGTTGTTATGCAACTTTGGAATAAAGTAGATGACTGGCAACACCGGATGTTCGTTTTTTAGGAATTTCAATTCATCCATACTCAGAAAGCCTGCACTCCGCCATGCATTGAGTTTGGAATAATACTTGTTCCATGATGTATGTACTATTTGCATGTTGCATCTCTTGTAGTAATTTGTATCTTCCAATTGTTGGAGTGCCTTCTTCATGTATTCGTTGCCAGGCCAGATGACAATATTACCCCCTTAATCCGAGTTTCTCACAATGACTTGATCACTATTTTGCAATTTTTAAATCAGTCTGTTATAAGCATTTTGTCAGTAATTATATCTCTTTTGTGACCTTGCTGTTTTGATCTTTAGGTTTTTTATTTCAGTTGTCACCAGTTCCCCAAAAATGTCAAGAGAATCTCTTATCATAATTGGTGAAAAAGTTGATTTAGGCTTACAATTAGCTGGAGTAGTACAGTAAACGCTTCCCCTTGGACTACCCACATCACTGGCAGTCACTGTGCCTTCTTGTGCTAACTCATGAGATTTGCCAGTAGTTCTGCATCCGCTACAGTTAGGGTGCTCATTTGTTCGAGATTATGTGCCCTGGCTTGTCCCATTGCTGTCTTATTGCAATTCATTAAATGATATTTCTTGAGTTTTTATGTGCTGATAACATCTATGCGAGTCCTTGTGTAGTCAAAATTACTTTCCGACCAAAATGATAATCCTAATTCCAACAGCTGGATTTCTGCTTTAGTGAGAATCATGGGAGATAAATTCACAACTGTGTTGATGTTCTTTTCACTTTTTACTTGTGTTGCCATTCCTTTTTGTATTGTTTTTTTTGTTGTTGTTGTTGGCGACTCCAATTGCACGTGCGCCTTGCTCTTCTTCTCACCTCTACCCAAGAGGCATTTAAAACGTTGACGTGCTCCTTAAAAACACTCCTGCTCTTTTCCTGAGGGAAAGTTGTAGCCCACACTGGGTACCTTGCGGTTCCAGTGTGCTGGAGGAACCCAATGATGAAGCATGTCACCCTCGGGTGGGTGAGGGTTTTCGTCCAAACACCTGTTGTGCCCCCACCGGTCACAGCTTTTTTCATTCTTGAGCACCCCGCTACCCTATACTCTGTGAGAGCTAAATTCATCTTGTAACCTCCCATAAGGACTGATGTTATTACATGTGTGGGTAATCAGTAGGATTTAACTACAGCCTCAGCGCACTATTTCTTTAAATTGTTTTCACCTGCCTGCTGTGGCAGGCAAGACACACGGTCTTGTTTTCATCATGTCACATTTTATTCTGTGTTCAGAGACAAAGGTCAAAAGTTAGTTTAATCTACAATTACTTTCTTTTCAACTGTAAAGTTTGAGGATTTTGTAAAGTGAACTGTCCATCAAACATGCTGTACAAACGTGTGAAATGAAAGGCTGTAGGATGTCATGTTTTATTCTAACACATCTAAATAGCTAAAAAGTGAACAGTACAAACATTTAAAAATACATTTCAGTAGTTATGAAAGCTCTTGTTTTGCAATTCTGGGTGGTGAAAATGAATATTTTAAAAAGTTATAAACAAATCGTAACACTTTACTTGGTGATGTGCAAATGATAAATGTTTTTGCTGAAACCCAATTCCACAGATTGTTTACACACTTTATTCTATGTATATATATATATATATAACGAAAGTATGTCTGTCTGTTTGTCCTTTATGCATTACTACACCATTCATCCGATCGCCATGAAACTTTGGGAAGTTGTTGAGTACACTCCCGCGAAGTTTTCTGGCATAATTTTTTTTTAAATATCGGCCCCCCAGGGCCCTCATAATCTTTCGAATACTGATGTTCGCACAAGACGGAAAAACAAAAAAATTGTGTATCCACAAGCACTCGAATAAATAAATACAATTAAAACAGCATTCATCCGATCGCCAGGAAACTTTGGGAAGTTGTTGAGTACACTCCCGCAAAGGTTTCTGGCATAATTTTTTTTAAAATACCGGCCCCCCAGGGTCCTCCTAATCTTTCGAATACTGATGTACGCACCAGACGGAAAAACAAAAAATCGTGTATCCACAAGCACTTGAATAAATAAATAGAATTAAAACACTTTGAAATGTTTTCCATATTAAAATGAATAAGTTTCAATAAAAATGACACAATGTAAATTGAATGTTATCATAACAAGTTTCCTTGAATTTCCTTTCTTTGGAGATCGCAGCAACGCACGACGGGCAAGCTAGTAGTTTTATAAGTAAAATGGCATGTTAGTGGGACCGCTACTGGCCATTATAATGCAACTGTGCTTTCTATACTTTACAGTGCACTACAATCTCATGATTTAGTTAGACATTTATTAAAAGTCAGTTTTTAAACATGAATTGAGTAACATTCCGAACCCTGCTCCCACAGCAACGTTTAGTATATTGAATCAAACTAAAAAGGTTTTTTTGTACAGCAGGAATGCTGAAATCACCTACCGGATGGTGCTCTCGTTTGTGATAATAAAGAAAAAGATGGCTTTGCAAAATAAAATATTTGCCTAGGATGACACAATAAGACTAGTTTATGGGTCAAGTACATTACAGTTAGGTCGAGTAGACTATTAAAGTTACTAGACCTGAAAGTCTTGTAACATTTTTATGATTTTTCGAGGCCTGGAAAGGGACCCAGGGGGAAGCAAGACAACTTTGTTACCCCTGTACATTTCAATGAACAGTGCAATGAACAATGCTAAAGAGGACAGCCACCATCAGTTAGTACAAGGAGGCCAAGATTAGGTTCTGGGGTATTTCCAATATTTTGCCATCAAGTATGTTAAGATTTACAGAACTGTAACCATCTTAACTGCTGCCTGTGCTTCTGCCCTGCTCAGGTTCGCCCCAGACCTTGAGCTGCGCTCTGCTAGTAGGTCCCTGCGGAGTGACAGGGAGTACCTAGCTGGTCTGTAGTAAAAACCCTTGAGATTGGAGAGTGCTGAAGAAAGACCCTGATCAAGCAGAAGCAGCTCAAGCCCAGAAGCCTAAAATTGTAAACAGGCAGAGTGTGGTGCAGAGGGGGGCATAGGCTCTTTTAGGTACAGACAAAGAGGGAATTAGAGGGTGCATGAATGTTAATTTTAGAAAGTTTATTTAACACCAGAAGAGGGGAGCCAGGAAGGGGAAAGAATACCTAAGAGGCACCAGTGCTGCAGGCAAGATACATGATGTTACACATTAATAGGGCAGCAGCGGAGTTAGTGCTGGGTGGGTTATAGGGCTGGGGACTAGATAGGTAAGCCATGGGTTTATCCAGAACACATAAGTAGGTTTGTTGTTGGGAAGATATTTAGTAGCATAAGTGGCTCGGACCTAGTGATGTAAAAATAGAAGAGAGATAGAGTGGGGTACAGGCTGGTTGGTTGTGCTGCATATGTTTGAAGAGGGTAGCGGGGTGGAAGGGTGGTATGAAGGATGGTGTGAGGAGAAAGTTAACCACAGTATGCAGATGAGGTGCTTTGGGGATGGCCAACATTCTTCCAAGGAGTGACAGTAAGTACAGAGCAATAGGATGACAAACTGCAGGAGCAGACCAAGGCTGAGCCCAAGCAATACACAGTCATGCAGAACAAGGGAGCAGGAGAAATGGAACCAAGCAACATGGAGCTTGCCTCCAACAGCAACAGGAGAGGGAAAGGGACTCTCAACATGTCATTGTTCATCAGCAGCAGATTAGATGAACTGACAAACACTGAGTACCCGAATCCAATGCCAAAGGAGAGCTCTTAAGCATGCTCTCCTTTTATCTCTAAGAATCAAAGAAATATTAAAGGAAGAATGAGCAAAGAGCAATCTAACCACTGTGAGAAACAGGCTGGCCAAGTGGCCAAGAAAACCAAACTGGACTATCATTTGATTCCAGGTCAGAATGGTAGGCAGCCGCTTGCTGTAAATCTGAAAATGAGATGGGGTGGGAGATAGGAGCATGGCTGATGAAGCAAGAGGAAAGTCAAAAAGTGCTCAAGTAGAGGAGTGAGACTGACAGGAGTTGTGGAAGAAAGAATTAAGAAATAGAGATAGAGAAACACAGATAATGACTAATGGGCTAGCACAAAATCAATGGGTAAAGATTATTCTATATGCCAGTTATGGTTAATGTATGTTGAGCCGAGGGATTTTACTAGCTGATAGTGTTCATTAACCGCTACCGCGCTACCGCGTTTTCCCGCTGTGCGCTGATTTTTGAAAATCGCGCTGTTTATGACAAAGCCAGCTCGTCATCCGCGTAGCGCAGGTAACGCCCATGACGAGCTGGCTTTGTCATTAGCGTCGAAGGAGTTAAAGTAAATAGGTAGCAACATCAATGAAGTGGTGGACAAATCTTGTTGCAGGTTTCTTTTCAGGCATAAGGTAGGATGTGCATGGCATTAATGGCAGCAAGATATGTGGGAAAGAATTTATTAATATGCTAGTGTAAATAGTGGATCTAGAAATCCCCATGGTACTTGGGTGAATGTAAATAACAAGGTATACATGAGCAGGCGATAACAGTTGGATGAACCACATCAGCTTTGAGGTGAGGTATGGCCTGGGAGTGGAGGGAGCGCGGTCAGCATTAAAGAGATAATCGCCTAAGTCCTTAATTATGAAAGCCACACAGATATCCGGTTAACGTGTTCTTTTTTACTCGTGTGGAAGGGCGTCAGGGCGCTATAGTGGTCTTAAAAGCTATGATAAATAAAGAGTGATTTGCATATGGCTGGGTTCAAACTGGAATGGCATGGTGAGCAAAAAAACGATGGATTTAGGGCCAGAACTCTGTACTGGGGTGAATGTATGACGTTGTTCTGCATTCTGTCCAACAACTGTTGTTTTTGCATTTGTCACCCCGAGTGGGACGGGTATGCCCAGACGTGGGTCCCGTGCTCTCCATGCCACTGGAATCGAGCTATCCTGGCTGAAGAGGGGTGAAACGCCGAAACCGGTCCTACGATGCTTGTTTCCAGTCCAGGGAGGATCTGGCTTGGCAGTTCGGGCTGGATTGTTTCCACGAGGCACAAGGTCAAGACTGATTTGCATATGGCAGGGTTCAAACTGGAATGGCATGGTGAGCAAATAAACCGATGGATTTAGGCCCAGATCTCTGTACTGGGGTGAATGTATGACATTGTTCTGCATTCTGTACGTCAGCTGTTGTTTTAGCAAATGAAGAGTTGCACCATCATTTAGCTGATCTATACAAACAGCCAGAGACTCGCCAAGGCTCCAGCAAGGTAGAATTCCTAGACAAGGTACAACTCACAAGAATCAGCAGAGACCAGATGATGGAATTAGAGGGGGAACTCATTAGAGAAGAACTGTTAGAGGCTATGCAGATCATGTCTACAAATAAAGCGCCGGGCACAGACGGGCTCTCACCTGCATTTTGTCAGTTATATTCAGGAATACTCACAAATATTTTTTTTTAGGTTTTTCAGGAAGCTAACACTGCTGGAAAGCTGCTAAAATACAAGCAGGAAGCATTCATAGTTATGTTGCCAAAATCGTATAGGTATTATATAAAGCAATTGGGCTTATACTGGTTGTTACCAATGATTAGCATAGCTGTCAAAGTACTAACAAAGATACTGGCCAATAGAGTGAGGAGGCTGATCAATGCTTTCATCCATGAAGATTAATGCAGCTTTATTCTGATGAGAAGTACCCTCATGAATAACCGCAGACATAAGCATGCTATGTATCTATACAGTTTTCTGAGCTAATGCTGGTTCTGATCGCCTTGGAATTGAAAAGTCGCATGACAACTTGGACTAGGCATATATGTGGATAGTGTTGGTAAAGATGGGACTTAGTCATAATTTAATCAGTTGGGTCTCCTTGCTCTACAAGGGCCCTATGGCTAAGGTTAGATCTGGGAGATACATATTAGCAGACTGGGTCATTGAATGGGGCGCGAGGCAGGGCTGCCCACTCTCCCCACTTTTATTCGCTCTTGCAATGGAGCAGTTGGTGATTCACTTGTTGGTGATACTGAGACAGTGGGCTATACAGTCTTTAATACGACTTGCGCTGGAGGGCGCTGGACTTAGGAATAGTATGATTCACTATTCCAACTCCAGCCTATGTTGCAGTAGGGAAGGTGTTGGAACAGTAAATCATACTATTCCTTAGCTTAGAGCGCCATCCAGCACAAATCATTGTAATGACTTCCGTTGTAATGGCCGCATTGTAAAGGTATTGCCGTGTGAACACCGTGATGTAACCAATGTTTCCCAAGTTTTACACTGCAAAAGGGGGTCTCACACTCCCTGACCTAGAACTATACTATTTGGCGGCACATCTTAAGGATGGGGTCAGATGGTGTTCAGAAGACGACAACTGGGAGAAGACCTTGGGTGGGGGTTCCTGGGGCGACCAATCTGCTGGTGAGCCTGGTGGCAGGAGTCTGACAAGATAAACACTGCCTGTACATGGTGCAGTAGGTTTCTAAGGTGTGGGAAACCACTGTGAAGGTGATAGCATGTAAAATACACTTTTCTAGGAAGCAGACACTTTGGTGGCTACAGCAGTTTGGCCCCCAGCACCGAGATACCCCTTCGGGGGTGATTTGTGCGCTATACAAGTATTGGATTTACATTTATTTACCATGTTTAATCAAACGACAAAGAGCACACTAATATCAGCTTAATAGAGGATATGACATTTTCTACACAAATTAGACTCCTGCACATGAAGATAACACAAAAGTATCAGATGCATAACAAAATATGTAATACATAACACGAAATTTCACAGAATTAGACTGTGCAATTTAATATTGATCCTTACTTAGTTTTTACCACTCACAGCAACATTGAGGGGCTAGTGTTTTTTTTTTTAAGAAAAACATTCCATTTCTATATTATTTTTTTTATGCAAAACCCCCCGACAAACTGTGCTCAGACAAAAACTGTTGTTTGCATGCTGACCAGTCGAAGCAGTCCAGGTTCAAAACAATTAAAAAGCTCAAGAAAATGATGACGACACCACTAGTCCAATATCGGATGAAATCATTTTTTCCCTTAATAATATTTAATACTGTTTGGCCCGATTCGCAAAGAAATTTGCACCCCTTAATTAAACATAGGAGTGAAAATAAATTCTGTAGAAAAGGAAAATCTCAAATCATGGTAGACAGTAATTTAAAATATGCATGCGCAGTATGTGAAAACAGGAACATTTCTTGTACGTGTTTTACCCACATTCTCGGATAGTATGTAAGCATGCTTTCCAGTCTTTGGGGCTACTTCCTGCTTTGGGATGTGTCTGAATCAGGCATGGAGGGCTTGCCCTCTCTCACGGAAAACCAAGGGGTGCAGTGAAGGCAGGGAGGACAGTGTGGGAATAACTGGGGCACCAGGAATGGCGGAGGCGCAGGTGGGGCTCGTCAGGGGCAGACTGGGTCGGTGGGAGGAATGGAATTGCTGAGCTGAAGTCAACTGAAGGGCTGTTGGGACACTGGGAAGAGGGGAAAGAGTTTGGATGCTTTTCTCTCTGACTCGGCAGCCAGAAACAAATTGTGGAAGCTTACAGTACGGTACATGATAGTACATATAAGCCCAGTGACCCCAGTCCATTTACTCTAAGCAGTCCATAACCTATTTTTGTAAACTACGATTAGCTGCACCTTTACGCAAACCTACCTATAGTTTTTAAATAAAATGCTGAGGTGCGGGCTACGAGGCTTTGCAATTTCACACGTCCCTGAATGTAACCCATGCAAAGCACTATTTATGAATATGGATGATAATTCTTAATTTGCAGAGTATCATTAATTAGCACGCTCTCTCTCTCCAATAGTTGCTTTTTGGAAGCGATAATCGAATGCACGTTTCCAAATTTGAGGTAATGCTTTGCTAGTCGCATATTTAAAAGTAACTTGCATCCGAATACAGTAAAAAAACAAAAAAAAAACAGATGGGAGGTAAATAAACTTTGTTTCCCTAAATTGACCCAATGTTATTGAAAAGTGGCAAAAGGCTGGTTCTTATTTAAGTAATATGTATAACGTTTGACACAGACTTTTTAAGCACATCGTTACTAAGCCAAGCCCGATTCGACAATTTTTTCTTGAACTGAGAAAAATGCATTAGCTAAGTGTAAAAATGTTTTTGGTTTTGGTTTTTTTTCTACTGGAAAACAAGATTAAACCAGAAAAATTATGTTTTTACAGAGAAATCCCATATAATGCATACGCGCACTAAATTGAAAATGTGGTTTAGTCTCTGAACTGAATTTTTTATTTATATAGAATATGAACCTGTGGAAAATATGAACATTCCACAAACCTCCATCACAGAAAAGATTATTTTGAACCAAGTGTGTTTCAATCTAAGACAACAATCCCAAACAATAGTTCTGAAATACATCCTACATATACCCATATTTCTTTAAATTTTCAATCTAGAATATACACTTTTTACTTGAATATTTGTAAAGAATGCACACATTTCAAATACAACGTCCACTGAGAGCGTTTTAGGTTAATGCTTAGGATGTAAATGTATTCTGAAAACTACAGTGCGCACTATTTATAAACTACATTTTTTGATTAGTAGCGGTTTTCATTGAAAATTCCCCCTGCGCATTACATAAGGTCACGGCAAAAGGTTTAATGCAGATTAACGTTTACAAGCAGCGACGCTCACAACCGTAACAAACTATAAAATGATTTACGTGGAGTTTGCTGCCACCACCTGGATTTTCGAAGGTATCAGCAAAAGAAATCTGTGGATAGTTTACTATTCGCACTGCATTTATCACGCTGTCTGCTTGCGAAAAGGCATCTTTTGGTCATACTGAAAGCTTCCCTGGAAATGCATTCCACCCATTAAATTACCATTGGATTTGTGGTTGTAATTCACATTTTCTGGCTATTTGTTGGTTTTATTTGTTTTAGTCTGCCCAGCCTGTCTTCGTCCCTCATCTGGAGCAAAGCTTGTTCACAAGGGCTTCTTGTAATTACATTTTGCCTTAATTGGTCACATTTGCTGTGTGTTCAAAGACAGAGGTCAAATGTCAGGCTCAATTTTCTGAGGGAGTTTGGTGTTTACTTTTCTTAATCTGACTTCAAAGTGAGATGTGACAAGCTTGCAGGGTACTGGGAAAGGAAAGTGTTTTCCTAGCATACAACATTTAAATGTCTGTAAATGAACTGTGCAAATATTTCAGGATATATCAGAATTGGGAAAGCACAAATTAAACACGTTTTTTTGTAATTCTAAAGTGTAGAGGAAAAATATTTTAATACAGTCAAAACAAATCAGTACACTAGGTGATGCCAGTTCCACACATAATCCATCGTTTGTGCGCTGTATAGTTGTATCAGTAAAACTGTATGTTAAAAATGTAATAGTCATTTCAATTGCAAATGTGTAGTCTGTAATGGCAATGTGCTAATACAACTTGTATACTCCACTCTAAGCCACTCCACTCTAAGTCACCTTACTCAACACTATGACACTCTATGCCACTCTACTCCACACAACACCACTCCCCTCTGTGACACTACTCCACTGTAGAACACTCCACACTACTCCACCACATATGCCGCTCTGCTCTACTACAATACTCTACTCTCTCCTCTCCACTCCAATACACTCCATGTCACTTCACTGCAGGCCACTCTACTCCACTCTTTGACTTTACTCTACTATAAGCCACTATATGACTTTACTCAACTATAAGCTACTCCACTCTACTCTACTTTACTTCACTGTACTAAACTCCACTTTAATCCCCTCTATGCCACTATTCACTACACCACTTCACTACGCCACTCCACTCCTCTACTTTACGCCACTGTATTCCACACTCTACCCCTCCACTCTACTCCTGGATACTCCAGTCCATGGCCCTCCGCAACACACTACTCTTCACCACTCTACCCCACTCTTTGCCACTCTACTCCATTCTTCGCCACTCTACTCTACAACACTGCTTCCCATGCCACTTTCCTCTACGCCACTAACCTTTAGCCATGCTGAACAGCAGCCACGCTGGTGTACAACATGGCTAAAACACATTGGCAAAGCCAATAGCTCTTGCATAGGCGAGACGTACTGGCTTTGCCAATGCTTGTTATGGTCTTGCTTGACAACACAGCTATCGCCAGACAATTATGTGAGGAACACTAGAGAGGGGCTTTGACTCCTTCCACATGCTGGGAGTCAGGAGTACATGTTTTGATTGGGCATTAATGTCAGTTTCGCGTTTCTTTAACCACTGCCAACCAGACATGCGTACTTCAGCTCACTGAATCAGTGAACCTGGTCTCCCTGTAAGCGTTGCCTTTTCCCACTCTTAACTGCAACGCTCACAGGGAGACCCAGCTCACTGACACAGTGAGCTGAAGTACGCATTTGGTTAAAGAAATGCGAAACTGACATTTATTTAATGTATTTATTTATTTATACAGAGTTTTATAGAGCACGCACCAGACCTGTGAGGGTATCAGAGCACTTTACAGGATTGACAGGTAGTATACAAAAGAATTAGGAGGGAGGATACATTTGGGGGAAAAACACAGATAAGAACATTTACAAGGAACAGGCGGCCTCAAGTCCCAGGTGGAGTGCCCAGAGGAGCCAGGTAGGAATCATTCAGGACAACCATGGAGAGGACGTAATGAGAGGTAGAACAAAGTCGCTGAGGTGAATGTAGTGCAAGCGTCAGAAGAGGTATTTGCCCATTAGGAAGGTTTTGGCCTCCTTTTTAAAGCGTTCCAGAGACGGAAGTCTTCTAATGGCGGGCGGGAGTGAATTCCATATTCTTGGAGCAGCCCCAGAGAAGGCCCGATTGTACGTTTTTTTTCCCCCGCAAGCATGCTGGTTGGAGCACGAGGTCTCTGGCGGACCGAGAGTTTCTGGCTCCTCCGGATACCACAAGTTTCTGGGCGTGAAATGCAGGGGAATTAGAGTATAATGCCTTGTGAGTGATGCAAGCCAGTCTCAGTTGTATTCTGGCCTCGAGAGGAAGCCAGTTCGGAGCTTTAAGGTGTGGAGAGAGGTGGTCGACTTCTTTGAACCTGTTAGGAGTCTGGTGGCAGCGTTGAGGAGGCTTTCAATGGAGCCAAAGAGATCTTGGGTAGACTTGCGAGGGTAGGGCATCCATATTGTAGTCTAGAGATGACTAGTGCCTGGATTGCCATTTTCAGGTCAGGAGTGTCGAGGAAAGGTTTCAGGTTTCTTAGGTAGTTTAGGTGAAATCTGGCTGTTTTGCCCATCGAGTTGATATTGCCATGCATATTCAAGCTGCAATCTAGGGTTATTCCAAGGACCATGGGCCCTTCATCTCAGAGAAACCTATATGGGGGCGTGGTGCAGTCAGCGCGGGCTGTGGAGCAGTTAGAACAGCTTGGGCATAGTATATTGAAGTTGAACGCAGGTGGTAAGGTGGTGAGATCATTCCTGGAGGACTTTACGAAGGCAGAAACTGGGTGAGACAAGACATGTGAAAAGGAAAACTGATGTCAGATACTCTTGAATAGCCACACTGGTTGAATTGTCTTTTAGTACCAGATTGGATCACTAGAATGAGGATCTGACAGGTGGCACTACTCTATTTTTGGGAGACCAACGTATAAACACTTCCACTCACCTACTTTCCTTTTCTGGTCCTGAAGACGCGCAAATGATCTCCTCCTGAGACCTTTAGGGGCGCGAAACATGTAGACCCAATAAATATAACATTATCACGGCACATATCTACACCGAGCTACTTAGGGCCATTATAAATAACCCTTTAGCAGTCTCAACATTTAAAAAAAAAACTTTTGACAGAGGAATCCACCTATTAAATTGACACAGCATTGCTATCCAGTAGTCATTTTTATACTTACTCACCACCCTATGAGCACTACCTCAAAGGCATCATACGGTGAGAATTCAAAAGATCTCCGCAAAAAAGTGACCCTTCGGGGGATCCGTATGGGCAATGCAGCGCCGGCCCAACGAGGAGCAACGGCCCTATGATGAAGCATGACATCCCTTGGGATGTATGGGGGCAACAAGTAAGAGTCATGCTGACTCTTCTTCCTAGTCCCTAGACCAACTCTTCTCTCTCTCAGAAACAGTGACCCTTTGTTTTGTTTCATTATTTACGTGGGAGCAGTGGCACTGGACCTTTTTTCAGCTCCCAGTCCCCCCGTCTTCGTCCTTGTTAGGATTAGTATCTATGACCAAAATGATGCCTATAATTGTACCTATTTGCTCTTTATGACTTGTCTGCTTGTTCCTCTGTCAGTATCTGTGAAATGTGTACAGACTGCTATTGTGCTGCTGCTCTCAAAGACTGTTTACTTGAATGTAGTTGGCATATTCTTTGCACTCCTTTTGTAACATGCTAAGAGTGATGAAGTGAAAAAAAAGGATCCCACACCTGCTTAGAAACAGAGGTATTATCAATAATTAAAAGAAGAGCAAAACAACAAAAATCCAATCAGTAGAACAGTAGAGATGCAATGTTAAAGAATTCACTGAAAACAGCTCCAAAAAGCACAAAGCCCAAGCTGTGGAAATATGGTCGCTTCGGACTGGGACAAAGTCACAGGTTTAGGCCAACTAAGACAGAGTGCAGGCCTGCTACAGGGACCCAGTTAGACCCGCTGAACAAAGTAACTTAAATCTTGGTTTGCGGAGTACTGGCAGGTGCCGCATAGAATATGCGTCACGCAGCCGAGGCAACACATTGTTAAGTAGATGCAGCAAGTCTGCGATGCAAGGTCCTGAGTTGAACATCCCATCGATGAGGGCTTGCAATGCTGCTAAGTCCTGCGTCGAGGATGCATCGGGCAGATGGGGCGATGTGTAGGTTCAGAGGAGCTGTGATGCGGAGTTCGGTGTCGGGGATATCATCCACGAGGGGTGCACGGGCCTGTGCCAGATGCATCGGGAATTGGCAGTTCCGATGAGGCAGTGGTTTGTGATGCAGGTTTTCGCAATGCAGCCAGCAGATTAGATGCGTTGGTTCTGCTGGATCTAGAGGGGCTGGCAGACAACCTTAGGTCCTCTTCCAAGGGTCCAGGAATGGGGGTGGCACCACTTGGCAGGATAGACTCGCAGATGGTGGAGTCCGGGAGCTAGAGGATCGAGATTGTTGGAGCCTTCTGTCCCCAAGGCTCAAGTCAGGAAGCCAGCCAACTAGCCCCTGGAGTCACTCTGGTGGTCCTTGGTTCAACAGAAAGCAGTCCTTCAGAGTTGCAGTCCAGCAGAGTGGCAGTTCTTTCAGCAGCACAGCAGCCCTTCTTCCTGGCAGAGTATTCACAGGTCCTGAAGTGTACTGAAGAGGTGGTATCTGGGGTCCAATATTTATACCCAGTTGTGTCTCCAAAGTGGGGAGAAGCTTCTAAAATTTCCCGCTTTTAAAAGGTGCGCCCAAAGCAAACAATGAAAATGCACTGCCCCCGGGACAGCCGCAAACTCGCACGGCCCTGGGGCAGCGTATTGCTGTGTAAAACGAAGAGGCTGCTTCGAAGTCGTGCTGTGTTTTCACAGTGCAGGTGACCCCCGTCTGCACTTTTAAAGGGGGCTGAGATCTCCTTACAGGCTGGTGCAGTCAGTGACCTAAACTCAGGTGAATCTTCAATTCTTTGAGAAAGTATTGCTCAAATGTACCAAGTATAAAGGTTGGCCCATACTATGGTGGTGACTTCAAAGTAACATTTTCCACACTACTCAATAGAAATGTCAAATACACAAACAGCCCCAAAAGGCAAGCCTGGAACTCTATCAATTAAAGCAGCTTTATGAGCTGGTGGATGCATGGACACTTACATCTAGATATCGTGGTGGAATTCATGATATGTGCTCTTGCATACATTTTTGCATTGTATCACAGAAGTTGATGCCAAAGGTACGAGAAGTTAATATACATCTAAGAACTTTATCTCACCATAGCCTGGTCAAAATAGTATTATAGCACCCTGCTCTGCCCCCATGCATCATGAGATGGCACCTGAAGGGCATAGAACTACATAGTGCTGTATTTCGTTAAGATGTTCATGAGGCAACAGTGGAATACTACAATGAACACTCCGTCTCTGAGACCAAAATATTATCAGAGACATTCAAAGCATATATTAGGGGTGTCTGCATATCCAAAAGTCCAAGTACTCTCAAGTCACTATTTAATAGGTTTAGGACACTTGAGATGGAACTTAAAGGACTAGAAAATGACAATCTTCACTACAAACAAGTCCACACTCTCCAGGTTACAAGCAAGCCTTGAGGAGTTTCACAACATGCCAGATTTTGATTTGGGATTGCACACCCGTGTGAGACTTTTTAAGAAGGGGGATATTGTTAGAATAAAAATGTCTTAGTTGTGCTGTTTATACATTGTTCTGCATAAGTTAGCATTCGCTGCACCATTTTATGTTTGGCCGCCATTTTGAGCCATGATGGAAACTAATCTGTCCCAGCGAAAAGCAGCTTTGGTAGTTTTCGTTTTCTTCAAGGTTGGGCCTTGCTGTACTAATGAATACACTGTTCTTATTAACGCATACCTTTCCCACTAGATAGAGGCCTGCTCCCACTAGTCCAGCGATGGGCAGGGGCAGGACGACCTTGGCATAGAGATACTGTGTGGCCGGTCTCAGGATCGAAAATCATCCTTCTGTACCTCCTTTGAATAGCTGCCTCCATCTGGAAATTTCCAGTCTGGGAGTGCCGTCATTGGTTTTGAATCGTACATAATGTATCACCATGTTTGCTGATGTCAGTCCCTCTGCAGCAATCCACAGAGACTGGGTAGACTGGGCTCCGCTTGAGTGTATCTGAATAAATATACTTGGTTTGTATTCTCTAGTGTCTGACTGACTCTTCATTTGTATGGAAAGATGAGAGATTGCCACGAGTGGCCCGGGTGACCCTAATCGGGTCACTTCCTTCAACGGACCTGGCAAGGGTGGCAGATCATCCAGAGATCATAGACCGATTACAAGCATTTGCTGTGAGGAATATGAAATGTCCTATGAATAAGCAAACATGCTACACTCGTTTAAAAGAAATTCTAAGAAAGGCTTTACTCCCCTGGCTTGCTCAGTGGCCCAGTAGATATAACAGAAAATTTTGACCATATAGAATTGGCATGAATTGAAGGTGAAACTAGGGCTAGGGAACTGCTAAACTCTCTGCTAACAGAAAACATTAAGAATGCAATTTTGATTCATACTAGTGGCAAGGCCCCTGAGGCGATGGCCTTCCTGTGGATTTCTGAAGAGAATATATTGATAGACTGGCACAAAGGCTACTAGATGTACTTACAGCTGCTATTGCTAAAGGTTGTCTGCCACCAACAATGACAAAGGCCATTATAATTGTACTTAAGCTGGGTATGGATCCCACAGCATACTCCTCATATAGGCCGCTATTCTTATTGAATACGGACATTAAAATACTTGCCAAAATACTGGCACAGCCCTAAAACCACTCATGCAGTTTCCATACTTTCAGAACACTATGACTTCATACCTCAGAGGTCTATGCCCTTTAATATATGCACTCTGATGGGTGTCTGTCACCAGGTAGACCCACACTTCCCACTGTGGCACTAGTGTTGGCACCAAAAAGGCATTTGATTCCCTCAAATGGCAATTTATGCAGGATGTCCTTCACCTTTTTGGTCTGGATGACCATTTCCTGAAACTTGATTAATCTCCTATATACTACACCAAGGGCTAGGATCAGTATAAATAGGACAGATTCTCAATCGTTTTCCATAGGCAGGGGAACATGCCAGGGGTGCCCCCTATTACCATTATTCTAAGCGTTAGATGTTGAACTGTTGGCCTGTTTTATACGAGACTTTCACTCCTCGTGGGGTTTACAGATCGTGGGCAAACTGCTTGTGATAGCTCTATAAGCGGATGACGGGGTTTTATACCTTCAAAAACCAGAAGAAAATCTTTCTCCCATTATTAGAGAAATTACAGGATTGGGGATTCACTCAGGGCTACAAATAAACTGGAATAACACCAAGGTTCTCCCAAAGACTGAATCTCTAGAGGAGTTTGTAATGGAATATCCTTTAAAATGGAGTGCTGAGGCTGTAAATTACTTGGGAGTGAACATCACTAGAAATGTAGCTTAACTAATTAGATGTAATTGTGGCACATCTCTTGACTCACTTAAAAGTTGTAACGAAAGTTGGATACATCTACCATTATCCATAATGGGACTAATATCACTCACCAAATTATTGTACTGCCAACGTTTCTATGCCCCTTTTTGAGTATTCTGGTGTGTGTTCCCTTAGAATTCTCCTGGCAACGGCAGCAGGTGCTTTTTTGGCTAGTTTGCAGCAACAGTCAGTCTAGGATTTAACGCTGGGAGCCGTCACCTATCCAGCCGGGCGTCAGGCACTGTTTCTTCCTCGTCTCCACGCTGTTTCTCCTACCCCCTTTCCCACCTCTTCCCTCCTTCATTCTTGGTCTACCTCCACTACTACTTTCCTCTCTCCCCTGGACATCTCTCCCCTGCCTGCCTTGTTTATCCTTATGCCTATGCTATGCTTTTGTAACTCGTGTAACTATGCTCCAGCAACTGATGTAACTGTGTAACTATGTTCTGAAACAATGTTCTTCCTCATGTAAAGCGCTCTGATACATCCCGGTCTAGCCAGTGCTATATACAACTTTTCAAATAAAATAAATAAACAAATTAAATAAATAAATAGGATACGATGGAAGGTGCTCACCAGGCCTATGCAAGACAGTGGCGCCTCTGCACCAACTTTTTTATGTATATTATTAAGTGACCTAGGCACACTACTTGAAACATTGGAACACCGCTTATCCATTAGCACATCATGCAAGGATTGAGCATGTAATAATTCGCTTTAAGTAACTTTTGGTTTACATCTGCACGCCACCATGAGTGGCAGGAAACGACATGGACGAGATCAGTTCCACCCGTCGTATATAATGGGAACTAGTGCACCATCTGGGATTTGAAAGGCTGTACTGCCCACTCCTTCCAATAATCAATGACCCAATACTACCACCCACAATGGAGGTAGACGATGCAAAAACACTCAGCTCACTGGGTATAACGATTTTGGGGATTTATTTGAGGGAGGAATATTCCTGACCCTACAAGATTATAAGTCTAAAGGTGGCACCTCAGCATTATCCTTACTTTATCACAGGCTGCGTTCGGCCACTAAAGCAGAGTTTAGAACCTTTTCCATCCCCCACCACGATATGCCATTGCTGTCCACATACAACCAAAGATCTGAACTAAATAAATCTTTCTCCTTCTTACATTCAGGGGCAGTCACCCACACAACTGGCCCATTGCTGAGGGCCAGGCAGGTGTGGGAAGAAGACCAGGAGCAGCAGATGTTGACGTGAACAGAATATGGACGTGCATTCACAGCTGGTCAGGACCACAAAGCCCAGGAACCCTTGCTGGGGTTTTGGAGGTCCGGCTGCCCTGTAGCACCAACTGGGCATTTTTAAGGCACATCCTTGCCACAGGCACACAATAAAAGCAGGCAAGGACTACAAGGCCCAGGAGCCTATGCTGCTGTCTTGGAGGTGGGGCTGTTCTGTAGCGCCGCCGGGCATATTTGAGGCACATTCCTGACCCGCGGTATGGAACACGCTTTCCCAGCGGGACAGGATTACAAGACCCAGGAATCCTGGCTGCTGTTTTGTAGGCAGGGTTGCACTGTAGTGCATCATTCATGGCACGTATTTAAGGCACATTCTTGCCGTGGGACGTGCATTCCCACTGAGCCAGGACTACAAGGCCCAGGAACCCTTGCTGATGTTTTGGCGGTAGGACTGCCCTGTAGCGTCAGTCGGGTGTATTTAAGGCATATTCTTGACCCCCCCCCTTCCCGGGCACAGGACGCGCATTCCAGCAGGTCAACAGTGGACCTGTCTGCACCCACCAGAGGCTGGGCTACCCCACACCTCTGGTTTGCTGATTGCTAGTGGCGACCATAGGGAAACGCAAATCATCACCACATCTGCTAGGTAAGGAGAAAGCCACAAATAGCATTTGATTAATCAATTTCCTGTGAACTCCTTGGGTGGGGTCAGGGTTGGCAATCATCAGAGCACAGTTTTCAAAGGAACTCAGAATATTGCCCCTAGCGTTAATTGAAATGGGAGTAGGGAAGTGTGGCCAGACGTATGATTGCATGCTCTCCCCTGGCGGCCGGCGTTGCGAGGCAGGTTAAACATATTCCAGGCTCTGTAAGATCAATTAGAAAGTGATTGAGCTCTGACAATGGGATACATTTTCTTTATTTGCCCCATGAGGCTACCCCATTGTTGATTTTTTTTAAAAGCGGTACCTCACTTTAGGCCGAGCCAGAAAGAGGCTTGCCATGAGTTAAACTAAGTTTGACAAGGGTGGGCAAGTTCCAACATTTGCTAGAGGGATCTACATGGTTACTGTATTGCGTGGTGATCCAAGACATGCCCAGATTGTCTGGTGGTGGATTTTCAATTGGCTCCATATGCGAGTCATGCCTAATCTCTCGTGGCTGGGTGAACCTAATTAGGAGTAATTCCAGAATACGTTTACAGGAAACTTGCGCAATTTACCCTTTTTATCTGGAGGGTTGCTCCTCCTTTTGTTCTCCTGTAAGCACGTCAGCACCTATTTAAAAAAGCACCTCACCTGCATCCCCACCACTACTACCCAAATAGACACTCTTGAGATTCTAGTGTTCTCAGTTTCTGAAAGATAACACCTATTACTGGGAGGGGCAGTTGTTTACAACCCCTCTGGTTTTTACCCCGACCTAAGCACTAATTTGCTTTCCCAACTCCTCCCCCTTTGCCTAAAACAGAATCAGTTTCTAATCATAGGAGACTTCAATCTTCATTATGAAAATATCTCGAACCCCGGGGTCAAACACCTTGAAAACGATATGGCAATAATGCAACTCACCCAGCTGATCTCAGAGCCAACCCATATAGCCGGACACACCCTGGACCTATTGTTTACCAACATAAAAGACACTAACATTCTTGAGATAAAACCACTCCCTGGACAGGTCATACATTAATCTCCTTCTCAATCAATCTACCAAACAAGCATCTTAAAACGGTATCAACATATCAGACATGTAAAAGAGCTTGGAATTTAGTCACCCAGGAATCATTTTCCAATCACTTCGTTCACTGTGAACCCTCTACAAAGCATTGCAAATCCGTTAACACATTGGTACTGCACCTACAACAAGAGATAGAACAAGCATTTGCAATGCAATAGGTCTCGCAGCTTTAAAGTTTGAGTTACTGGCATTGTAAATGACAATGCTTCACATTAAAAAAAAAAATTATTTGCAATTGGTATATAAACATTGTTTGTGAATGAAGCTGAGCCTGTTCACTACTCCTGTACAGTGCTTTCACTTATCGTGCACTGTGAGAGGCCCTCGCCGAGGGGTTTCCTGGTGAAAACGTGAACACGGATACACATGTTTACAGAGAATGCAGTGTAAAGAAGGGTACCAAGATACTCCTGCTTCATTGTGACTCGCGAAGGAGTTTACACCAAGCTAGGATACTGCTATTATTCAAACTCTTGTAATCAACTAGGGGCGGAGGAGGAATAGTGGTCCATTCAGTTCCTCATATTCAATAATCAGATAATCAAAAAGAGAATGGACACTTGTAGCTTCATCACCATTGGTTAATATGGATCACCCTCATAAACGCTATGTTGTTGTTTGCGGTGTATATCTGTTTTCTGCCCCACATTTGCGTTATGGCATAGTCATTGGATGTCCAATTTCGTGCTGTATGCCAGCCTCATCCCGAGGCAACCTCTGGTCTGGGTAGCCCCATTGGTAGACCAAAATTAAAACTCAGATAGAATGACTAGAACATTAACAGAATTGTCGCTCTCAGTCTGCCAGCTCTAACCCGGTAGATCCCTAGTGAATCTCCCTTTTGGAAATTTGTGCTAAACAATTATGCACTTTCAAAAGAATCTTTTGGAAATAAAGTATGTTTCTAGTGCTTATTTAAACCCCCATATGTGTATACTTTGTTTTTCTTTTTCCCTATTGTAGGAATTGAGAACAAGTAAAGAAAACTAGTGTTGAACTTTACACTTTTGAAATACTACACAAGTGGTGTGAGTATATATGTGTTTATATTTGTTGTCCTGACGAATGCTCCATAGACCCGGCTGGGCAAAGTGAGCTGAAACATGTCGACTTTGTCCATAAAGTAGTATAAGATGATCCAGTAACTTGATCCATCAGTATACCCTTCGAATTTTTAACTTGCAGAACTCCACCTTTTTTAATAAAGCATGTTTCGGTAAGACTGTTTTTAAACCACCTACTCCCTTCTTTCACCTTCCCTCTGGGGGTGCCCCTCATTCTCTAGACACTGCTACCCAGACCAGAGGTTGCCTCGGGATGAGGCTGGCATACAGCACGAAATTGGACATCCAATGACTATGCCATAACGCAAATGTGGGGCAGAAAACAGATATACACCGCAAACAACAACATAGCGTTTATAAGGGTGATCCATATTAACCAATGGTTATGAAGCTACAAGTGTCCATTCTCTTTTTGATTATTGAATATGGGGAACTGAATGGACCACTATTCCTCCTCCCCCCCTAGTTGATTACAATATTTAAGCAGCGCACAGCTGCGGGAGAATCTAACACTCTGGTAGGTCTGGATCCAGCCTGCCAAGAGTTGACATTCAAATTCAGAAGGAGAAGAATCATGGAGGATAACTGTGGCCTGAGCTATACTGAGAGTGATATTGACGAAATCCTTGCAGCACAACCTTTGCTACAGAATACTGACCTAACAAAAGCCCTTGCCCAAACAGACGATTGGGAAACACTTTCTGAAAAAAAGAGGGAACAAATCCGTACAGCTATACATGGCATCATAATGACTGAATATTTAAGATCCAAATCTGCCCCGAGAGGCTTATGGGTCAATAATGCCTCAAGGATTTTTCTGCATGATTTAGCGTTTCGAGGTGATTGGTCTTCCATTTCATGGAAATGTACTTTGGACTATTTAGTCTTAATAATCAAAACGGCTAAACGACTATCAGAAGCATTACTGGTCCAGATTCAAGCTTGTGAAAACAAACTCAAAAAGGGTATAAATCCCTTAGATTACAAAAAGAAACTTGAAGAAATTACGAAAGAAATGGAAGAGACACAAGAGTTCATCATGCAAAGCAAATTACAAAAATTAGGAAAAGACTTAAAAAAGCTCAGACAAGAACGGATGCATCCTTACTCGAAGGAAGAATACACAGGAACTGACCCCGGCCTGGATAATGATTCGACAGGTTGGAACTCCTCTGAAACATCAGAAGGGAGCTCAGAAGATTCGACCCCTAGGAGAGGACGTAATAATTACCGTTATCAACGCCCCAGAAGAGGTAACAGATGGCAAAGACCACCATTTTACCATAGTAACAACATGCCATTTTCCCAACCATTTATACCCCAATATGGAGGATGGGTAAATCCTTTCAATCAAGGTGTACAACAGCTACCACAGATGGAAAATCAACATATGCCAGGCCCAATAAATTCACATCCACAGCAGCAGCCTTTTTTAGGAAGAGGCCAAAATCAATCACGTGGCCGAAGAAAAACTCTGACATGGCAGGACCAACAGCGCAACGTGCAAACTCGCAGTATGTCATCGGCTCAGCCCAGCACGAGCACGAACAATCATTGATAGTAAACCTATCAGACATTACTTTATCTGAGGACCAGAGCAGAATTTTGAACAAAGGACTTGGATTTGTCCCTACACCTCCTCTTGATACATTCAAGTTGAAATGTGAAATATCTGAATTTTGCAGAACGCTGAAATTAAAGGCTTTCTTTTCAGAAAAAGAACCAAAGCAAAATGAAGGTGACACTTCGCTCAAGAGAAAGTCTACATTCAATCCCCCCCACTGGCTCGATCCCGATAGAGATACAGGCTTTTGAACAGGCACTGCTGAAGTGAATTGACACCTTTGACAATAAGAAAAAACGGACCTTCCAAAATCTGACGAAAAAAGAACGTGAAGCAATGGAAGAATTAAGAAACAATGTTGACATTATAATCAAACCTGCAGACAAGGGGGGAGGGGTAGTAATCTTGAATAAGGAAGGGTATAACCAACAATGCCTCGCCCTCTTGTCCGATTCTAAATTTTACAAGAAGATTGATACAGATCCTACAGACAGACTGCACAACACCATTGCCATAATGATCCATGAAGCAGAGGTCAATATGTGGATTTCTAAGAAAGAAGCAGATTACTTAACACTTAAAGAACCAAAAATACCGTTCTTTTATTCACTCCCGAAGACTCATAAGAACATGTCCCCTCCGCCAGGCCGACCAATTGTCTCGGGAATTGGTTCTATATTAGAACCATTGTCGAAATTTGCTGACGAATACTTGAAACCTCTAGTGCAAAAGACCCCACGTATCTAAAAGACACTCGTGATCTTCTAATTCAAATTTCTGGAAGCAATTTTGATCCTAACTCTATGTTACTTGTTGGGCTAGATGTAGAATCTTTATACACTAGTCTTCCTCAAGATGACACCTTGCAAATGCTAGAGGACCTACTATTTAGGGAAGATTGGACACACAGCACTCCAAGACATTTTGTGTTGGAGTGCTGCCGCCTGGCTCTAAAAGAAAATTATTTTGAATACAAGGGAGACCTTTACCTTCAATGCCATGGCATGTCCATGGGCAGTGCATTTGCCCCGTCCGTAGCAGGCCTCTATGTGAGCCAGTTCGAGAGCCAATTCGTTCTAAATGTCACCAACCCGTACGTTTCCAGTATCTTATACTGGAAACGTTATATTGATGATATTCTACTGATTTAGCAAACTGATCAAGACTTAAAATTATTCATCGAGTGGCTGAATAGAAGAGACAAGTGGCTAAAATTTACATTTGTGTCTAGCAATAGACAAATAGACTTCCTTGATCTCACTATTTTTTCTGAAGGAGGCAAGCTGGAAACTAAAACTTACACGAAACCTACTGTCAAGAACAGTCTTTTGTCTTACAGGAGTTATCATCCTAAACCCTTGCGAGACAACCTGCCTTACAGTCAATTCCTTAGGCTTAAAAGAAACTGTAGCAAAGACAGTGATTATAAGTCACAAGCACAGGAATTAAGTAAGAAGTTGAAAGCAAGAGACTACACATCATCAACCATTTCCAAACGTCAGAAACGAGCCAGAAATCAACCGAGCGACTGTCTTCTACAAATAAACACCAAAGAACCTACTCCAGACCTAGTAACGTGTGTGACAACATACTGTCCAGCTACATACGACTTGCAAAAACTGGTCAATAAGAATTGGCGGATAATCACATCTGGAAAGTATAATTGGCCAAAACCGAGGTTCGCGAATAAACGAACAAAGAACCTAAAAGATGTGTTAGTACACACACGTCCAGTCAGAAGAAAGATGTCCCCTCCAACTAGAGATACGAACATGATGCCTGTAACTGGTCATTCTCCCTGTGGAACCTGTCTAGTGTGTAAACTCACCACCACATCTAAGACACTACAACTCACAGAGACTTTAACTTGGACACAACGACAGCATACCAATTGTAATTCTACTCACGTAGTATATATAGTATGCTGTCCGTGCCAAAAAAAGTATATAGGCCTGACATGTAGAAAAGTAAAAGTAAGAATTGGAGAACACAAGAGCAATATAAGACTGAAGAAAAACACTACAAAACTGTGTTCTTACTTTATTGAGTCTGGCCATAACTGTGAAGAAATGAGATGGACAGTCCTTGAGAGGTTGACAGATAAAACCAATAATGCAGAAAAGGTACTCTTTGAAAGAGAACAAAGATGGGTAAACCGATTACAGACACACCTAACGGAACTTAACGACAATATACCGTGGCACCAATGTGCTTGAAAGTACATCTCTTAACATAACTGGGGCTGCATTTACGATTATAAACTTAAAACTAATACTGTAGCCAAACACGAAAATAAGACTTTACAGTGGAGGATTTGGATCCACTCACTCATGGGAAATGTCACCACAGAGATACAACTATTGCACCTAAATGTATTCCCACAACTTGATAAGTGGGATGAATTTTGACCCATAGATATCGAGCTGTACATCATGAATAAAAAGAAAAATGACCATAAAGTTCACAGGTAAAAGGTCCTTGTCCTTAATCAGAATGTATAAATTAACTATACTTGTTAATACGCTTACATTCACGTATCTAACAATTGCGTACTGTTGGCTTATTAATCTATGATAGGAAGTCCCATCTGATCTTCTGGATACGAAGTTGGTCTATTCAATATAAGAACACACAATAGTTCCATCATACGCTGTATGGCGATTAATAAAGTTCGCCTTTTGAATATACACACACTATATTCCCCAGTCCTATATTCATGTTTATCATTACGTTTCAAATGGGAAGTACAAGCGGCCGCCTTACGTCCAGGGGCAGAGCCAGCACAAGACGAAGGAGACCGTTCCCAACGCGGGTAAGAATGGCGTCTAGTGAACTGAACGTTAGAAGTTACTGACGGTGAGAGCCACTTCACACTGGCTTTTTCTACTTCTATATCCTGTCTTGTGTAGCTCGGGACGCACAGTACCCTCGCACCCTGATGAGGAGAAACTCTCTCGATACAGGTAATACCGCCTTTGTGCTGAATTTTACATCACGAGTGCCAGCATGGTTATTTGTTTACGTTAGCAGCGTTTAACACTATGGTTTAAAAATTCAATATAACAGATGGGGTCAATCCGTTACTTTGTTTCCTTATGAACCCCCTAGAGTCCATAATTGTATGTATTTGTTTAAAAAGACAACCTGATTATAATAATGATAAATCTATTCGGGCTACTCCATAAAAGTGGTCACGTTGTTAATTATCTTTAGGCAAAACACCCTACGTATGACCATCTGTAGGTCCAAAACATACCTCCCCGCCCCATTGGTAGACCAAAATGAAAACTCAGATAGAATGACTAGAACATTAACAGAATTGTCGCTCTCAGTCTGCCAGCTCCAACCCGGTAGATCCCTAGTGAATCTCCCTTTTGGAAATTTGTGCTAAACAATTATGCACTTTCAAAAGAATCTTTTGGAAATAAAGTATGTTTCTAGTGCTTATTTAAACCCCCATATGTGTATACTTTGTTTTTCTTTTTCCCTATTGTAGGAATTGAGAACAAGTAAAGAAAACTAGTGTTGAACTTTACACTTTTGAAATACTACACAAGTGGTGTGAGTATATATGTGTTTATATTTGTTGTCCTGACGAATGCTCCATAGACCCGGCTGGGCAAAGTTAGCTGAAACATGTCGACTGTGTCCATAAAGTAGTATAAGATGATCCAGTAACTTGATCCATCAGTATACCCTTCGAATTTTTAACTTACAGAACTCCACCTTTTTTAATAAAGTATTTTTCGGTGAGACTCTGTTTTTAAACCACCAACTCCCTTCTTTCACCTTCCCTCTGGGGGTGCCCCTCATTCTCTAGACACTGCTACCCAGACCAGAGGTTGCCTCGGGATGAGGCTGGCATACAGCACGAAATTGGACATCCAATGACTATGCCATAACGCAAATGTGGGGCAGAAAACAGATATACACCGCAAACAACAACATAGCGTTTATGAGGGTGATCCATATTAACCAATGGTTATGAAGCTACAAGTGTCCATTCTCTTTTTGATTATCTGATTATTATTCAAACTCCACTGGTTTATTTCCCTTGAATCATGTTTACAGGTGGCGTTTGTTTAGGTAAAAACTGCAACATTTACATTTTGGCACCTGGGAACGAGGGGAAAACACGGCGTTTGTTGTCAAGAGGTGCAGCGCACTTAGCTCCGTTCTAAGCTTCAATCCCTCCACCCCATACCCCATCTATCTAGCTCACGCCCCTGCTGATAGTGTCAGTGTCACGGACAGGAAGAGTCCAAACAGGGGATCACGTGATGTCGGGCTCCGGTATGAAAGACGAGGGAGAAAGAGAGAACTGTCTTTCCATTCCTTGAGACTTGCACCCTACACTCCTTTTCAAAGTATTCATATAGCCCTGCAAACCGTAGGTAAGGGAACTGACACACAGAGGCATGACCTCATTTGACCAGGATCGCACAATACACCAAGCAGGACACGCATTGACAAAGCCTGTAGGTCTGGCATTGGCTGCTTTTTGGCTTTATCAATACTAGTTTTGTCGTGTTTTTTTGACAAAACGTTGTTCCTGAGGAAGCTGCCTGGCCCTGGTAATTCTAGCTTTAAAAAAAATTGACTGAAAGTAAAAACTTTGGTTTTAGTCTCAAAAAGCACACGTGACCGTAGTATTCAGCAGAACTGAAGGGAACTGCTTTGTGTGTGGATGTGATCTTTGTGAAATAACAGAATGCCATCACTCTACTCTGACGTTAGCCAATAGCAGAAGTGGGCTGACCCACTGCCCTTGCTGAACGCTGTTTGGGCGGGAGGAAAATATGATTGCCACAAGAACATATGAAGAAGATTGGCTGAAAGCCCACAATAAATATGTGCTAAAACGGACAGTCACTATTTCTGTAAGAACGGGGCAGTGAGATTCCAATGCACTGAAAGAGAATCAGAGGGGGGACGCTACAGTTCGGTTCTGAGTCTCTTCTGAGACAGTGGCGGGAAGTCACGGTGGAAATGCGGAGACTGAGGTAGGAAAATATTCATGCCGGCGCGAGCAGTCTCCTTTTTATCCACTGCGCAGACACCAAGTCAGAGCGAGAGAGCTCACTCTCGGCCCGGGGCTCTTTTCACACTGGCAATTACGAGGGGAAAACGTCGCGTCTGTTGTGAAGAGGTGCATCACACGAGAAGCACCTCAGCGGAGCCTCCATCTTGCGCAATGCCCAGGGCAGCGTGTTTTCACTGCCAGATGCTGGTCACATTCGAGTTGCACGCAGCTGTCAGCAGACTCCGAAGTCAGTCGCACTGGTGGCAGTAAATACGTAACTGAGCCGTCACTCGCCAAACAAGGTTTGCCTTGCTGCGTTTTCTGTAGAAAATCATGTCGCTCTTTCACGTCTGGGAGCAACATCCGTATCCCACTAGCTGCCTTTCAATCAAGGCAGAGATCTTGCAAGCTTTGGGAGTCTCATGAATGTTTGGAAGGGAGGGGGGAGGGGTTCAGCAGAGAGAGTGGGGTGGAGGAGCGAGGTGAGAGAGAGGGCAAGGAAAGACAAGCCGTGCGTCGAAAGCTCTCTACGGCAGAAACACACGTGCGCGACCCAATCCCAAGGCGCGTGTCGGAATCCGACTCTGCCATGCTTCTTTATTGTGCGCGATCCCTCGAGCATAAATGGAGGTTTCCCAAAAACAGCGCAGATAGACAAAATTACCATGCTGCACTGAAAAAGGCCAAAACAAATTATTACCCAAAAAGAATTGAAGACAATTGCAGTTCTTCTAAAGAACTATATGAGGTTGTTCAAGAACTTTGTACTCCCACTAATCTGGCACAAACTATGGAACCCACGATAGAGAACTGTGAATTGATCAATAACTGCTTTATTGATAAAGTGTCAAAATCTACACGTCCTTTGACAATGCCTTTGAAGATACCAATATTGACTGGGAAATTCTAACACCCAACTCCCTGGCCCAAGCCCATCTTGACGCTTTAACTCCATTCACGGAAGAAAAGGTAGCCAAAGCAATGTCTGAGGTCAAGGCAGGATCGTCACTTGATCCCTGCCCACACTACATGTTTTCACAACTAGGGTCAGTTTTATGCCCTTAAATCACCAGAATCTTCAATGAATCCCTAGAATTAGCCTGTTTCCCGGACATATGGAAAAAGCAATGATCTTCCCATTGTTAAAGAAAGCAGACCTCAAAATTCATGATCCTGTAAACTACCGTCCTATATCCCAGCTACCATACCTTTCCAAGGTCCTGGAGCAATTAATGAACAAACAACTGACTACCTTCCTAGAATCTAATGACTTACTCGTCCCTTCTCAGACGGGTTTCAGGACCAATAACAGTACTGAGGCCACCCTGCTAGCCATATCAGACAACATCAGACTATTTGTCGATGAGGGAAGAGCCGTAGCATTGATCCTACTGGATCTTAGTGTGGCTTTCGATACTGTCTCCCACACCAAACTATTACAAATCCTGCACAAAAAAGGGATCTGCCATAAAGCCCTGGCATGGTTCGCATAATTTTTGAAAGACCGAACACAACCAATACAAATGGGATCTTGCTCCTCTAACGCAAAAAGCATTAAGCAGGGGGTCCCTCTAAGAAGCCACCTTAAGCCCCACCCTTTTAAATGCATATGTTTAATCCCTGGCAGACATCAGTAAGAAATGGGGATTTGAAATCTGCTCATATGCCGATGATACGCAATTGGTGATTCCCCTTACAAATAGGCTGATGAATATCGAAACTAAGAATAACCTCATAGACTGCCTATTGGAACTTGCAGGTTGGATGTCCAAACACTGCTAAAATTTAAACTCCGAAAAGTCGGAAGTCCTGCTTTTCGGAGGGGCCCATACAATCTGGGACAATAGCTGGTGGCCCCAGGCCTTGGGCACCACCACTGTACCTAAGCAGTTTGCAAGAAATCTGGCATCATCTTCGATGAGGCCTTATCTATGCAAAGACACATGTCCACATGTTCTGCGGAAAAGGCTTCGCTACCCTAAAACTTCTCAGAAGACTTTTTCCTTGGATTCCCCTAAATTGTAGAAAGTTGGTGACTCAAGCTCTGTTTCTGAGCAGGCTGGACTACGGAAATGCCCTTTATGTTGGCATGGCCGATTATCTGTTCTCCCTCCTTCAGGTGGTTCAGAACGCTGCCGCCAAGCTAATTTGCAATAAAAAGAAATTTAGCTTGGCTTCCAGCTGCCTAAAAGAGCTTCACTGGCTACCAGTAAGATAAAGAGCTAGAGTCAAACTCCTTTGTTTTGCCCACAGAACACTGCATAAAAAAGGCCCTTACATCCTATGAGATAGGATAGAATTTCATGTTCCTTCACGGAACCTAAGATCATGCTATCAGGCTTTTGCCTCAGTCAAGCGCACAAACAAGGCCAGAATGGGTGATAGATCTTTCTCTAAAGCAGCCGCGGTCCTATCGAACAACCTCCCACTCGATCTACGCCTTACAGACGACTATGTACTCTTTATGAAAAAGCTGAAAACCACCTTCTTTCCTAGATACTGAAACTACAAATAATTTAGGCCAAGAGTAATCCGTCTAGCATCTGCATTCTTTCCTAGCACAGTGATGTCCCTCGAGATGATTGATGCGCTTTACAAGCAGCAAAAATACAAAATATTAAAAAATACAAAATGGTAGAGCTAAGGGAGGGTTGGCAATTTAAATCATGGTTACTCTTGCCGTATCGGTCTCTAAATATGCACTGGATGTTCCTCACTATCAATTGATTAGATACAACCTTAAGGCGAGTAGGATCCTAGTGCTAATTCATTACTAGAATATCCCGTTTTACTCCTCCAGTAATAATGTTGAAGCAAATCTTGAGAAGGATTTGAAGGATTCGCTGGAGATAAGAGATATAGAGGTTTTCATAAAATGGATGGGAGACTTTAACATTGCCACATATAGTTTAGGTGTGAAGAAGGTCTGTGGTATGACTAATAATGAAGGAGAAGGTTTGAATCACTTTCTACATGCCGTTTATGGGGAGGCACTCAATGTGTTTTTCGTGAAGGAAAATTTGATTTCTGTCAATGATGTTCATCCATTACTGGCACCTCTAAATTTCACACGGAATGGCAATGGAAGTTCTATTGACTATATTTTAATCTCTGGAGAATCTTATTCATCATACGGATACATTCCAATTTATTTTTAGATTTGGGGACGATAGCCCTCCATCTCCGAGTCTTAAAAAGTTTCCAGAGAGTTTTAGTTCTTACATGCATTCTATGGGGCTGCAGGCGGCTAGAAGTAATGGGTTAGCTATGAAATGGGAGTTAGCATATAAGGAAAGGCTGAATCTCATTTATTAAGGTCAAACGCTAATTCATTAGCGATCTGTCAGGAAGAAACAGCAGATTGGTGTGCTGTAACAATGGCTTTTAAAGAGCTAATGGATTATATTCAACATGCACTAATAAGACGCTCTGGCACTCTGGCAATCAGCAGCCAAAAGCTAAGGAATGGTTTGATTCCAGTCGTTCAAAAGCCCAGAAAGTGTTAAAAAGGTCTCTACAAGGTAGGCCCAGAGACACCAAATTAGTCAGGCCATGTAGGAGGCACTATACGAATGCTCTGGACAGGATGAAATTAAGCATTAAAGAGAATGTTTGGAAATCCAAAAGGCAAGCTAAGTTCCCTTTCGGAAGGTACAGCCTTTTGGAAGATAGTTATTGCCCCCTTCTTTAACGATGCGGATTCACCATCTATTGACACAGTCAGAGCAGTGGCTTAGGCACTTTGGTGCAATCTATTAATCAGAGACAGACGAGTGGAGGGGGGGGGAGGGTGCATGTCTGAGTATTCCATAGAGTTCCCATTATAATTTATCTTGAGTGAAGTGACTGGGGCGATCAGGGCCAATGGAAAAGGGAAAGACAAATGGCGCCCACTCCACGCCTTTACTTGATAAGATTGAATTTTGGGCACCTCTTCTTATGAATGTTTTTAGGGCCATAATTATGTCTGGCCCATTACTATCTTGGTCGCAGTATATCAAAGAGCCCATCTTTAAAAAGGGGAATAAAGCAAACCCAAGTTATTACAGCCAAATCTCATTATTGGATTCAACTCCTAAAGTTGTTGGAAGGATTGTTTTGGCCAGTCTGGAAAATTGGACAGCCATAAAGAAGGTTTAAGGTGATACACTGTATGGTTTTCGTTAAGAATTTGGAACGGTGGAGCAATATTTGAATTTTTAACTGTTGGTGAATACATATACAGTAGTAAAAAAAAGGGGTCCTTGTGTTTGGCCTTCATGGACCTGTCCTCTTTATTCAATAGTGTAATTCATTCAAAAATGTGGGAGCTTATGATAGACATGGCGTGGAGAGGTAGCTTAATGATTTCCTTATGGGAGGCGGGGAGAATAAACGGATTTGTTCAAGGTCAGCAGAGGGGTTAGGCAAGGGTGTATTCTTGCCACGTTTCCGTTCTCCCTGTATATCAATAATTTAGAACTTTTTTTTAATGGGCAGGTCTCAGGATACCCCACAGATATGGTCTGGTACTCTACTGATGCTGCTGTATGCAGACAATGCCATTTTAATGGCGCAGACAGGAAAAGTGCTTCACCATTTAATTGACTCTTTTACTAGTATTATGGATAATTTGGACAGGACAATGAACTTCAGGAAATCGTTCATTATGAGCATTGGCTGGGAAAACAAGAGGACAGGTTCATATTTCTGAAGGGCAATAAGATGACATCAACAAACACGTTTTCCTATATAGGCATGTTATTCAGCGATCAAAATCTGCGTGAGAATAGAAGCGGATATTTTGATAAATTCATATCAGTGGTGTTTATAAGTTTGCCTCCAGATTGTGTTCTAAACCTTTAAAGGAAATGATCGCCATCTATAAAAGTTAAAGTTTTGCAGGAGCAATCTATGGGGCTAGTGTTTCGGGATACTCAAACGTAGATATGTTTCAAGACGTTGAGAATAAGTGCCTGAAAATGATGCTTTCAGTTCCGTATAGTTGTTCAAATTATATTTGTCAAGTCGAACCTGGCGTTCCATTTATTGAAGACAAGATTCATGTGGCTCCGCCTTAATCATGGAGTACTGTCTGGACTAGAGAGGCAGCATCAATGAATAGAAGGATAATTACTGTTTGGCTTTGGCTGTGCAAAGACCATTCCTTGGTTGAATTATATTAAGTCCCCCTGTGACAGCATAGGTTTGCCTACCATCTTTGTGAACCCAGAATCACAGAGATATAAGTAAGAGAGATCTTCTCTCAAGGAATCTCAGGGTTAAATCTGATGGGAGGGAAGCCAGGGAACTTAGTAAGGTTACTGAGATAAGATTACAGCTGCATCTTTATATGATTTCGAATGTACACCATAGGTTTTATTGATGATATTCAGGTTAGGTACTATTCACTATCTATATGTGTTCCAGGAAGGCAATCGTGATAATAGGCATCTAACTCCATGCCCATGTGAGAACTTTTCATGGCGAAATATCCTCCCTATAACGTTCTACTGCAATTTTTACGTGGACCACAGGAAAATATATATTTTACCTTTGATTAGACTTTAACATTTTGAGCAATGTAGGGCGGCCTAGCTATATCTCCAACAACTCAGTTCTAGTTTTATCTGTTTTTCAATTGTGATTTATTTTATTAAATTATGAAAATCAGAAAAAGGGCATTTTTTTAGTAGAAGAGAATCACATGATCTGTGCTTTCTGAAACTATATTGATTTATCTAACTGGATGTTAAGGTGTTACATCTAATTTTTTAAGTTTAGTGATCACGGATCATTTTAACACTACAAATTTCTGCACTGATACTATTACACACCAGGGTGGATGACCAAATCTATCCCATGTAGCCTGACAGTATGTATGCAATGCAGGCTTATCAATACATCCTTTATCCATATCGCATAGGCATGCCCAAAAGTACCTAAATATTGGACCAAACTATTGGAATTAATGAGCAACATCCTGGAGATGCCTATGTCGCCTTCAGAGACGCCTACTTTGCTTGGGGCCCAAATTGGGCCTTCCTTCAATGGTTTACATGAGTCGATGCCTTTTGTTCCTTCAAAAGATGAGTGGCTATGATCTGGATGCAGAAGAAAGTCCCTATAATAGATCAATGGTTTCTGGATATGGTCTACTGCAGAGATTAGGCTGAAATATACAATATGGATCGCACCCTAAAGCCCGCCCTAAAGACGTCTGGGGATGGTTCAGACATTATCTGCTGAGAAACATAGAAGATGTCACCCTAAAATGTGCAGTATTAAGGATAACCTCAGTGAATGTGTCTGTAGATGCTACTGTCAATTATTACTCTGTTAACAAGGTAATGCTGGATCAATGTGTGAAAATCTTTATTATATGTTACCTGGGCCAACTTGTAATTTTGTTTGCCGTCACTACATTGCTGCAATTTCTTATGATTACTAATAAAGATTATTAAAAAAAGCATATGTGGTCGGAGTAAAAGAAAGGACCAAGGTTTAGTGCAGTAGCCCAGTATTCAGAATATAAATCTACTGTCATCCACTAAACAATTAAAAGTAAATCAGTCACACAACTGCTGAATGTGAAACCCTGCCTCCTTTTTGGAATACTTCCGACATCCTCGCCCCCATCCCTGCTTCGGATCCTGCAATTATACTGTCAAATTCAGAAGAATGAACACACCCTTGCATGGAAGGTTTTCCAGAATTCACTTTTCAGCACTACCAAGATGGTCTAACATTTCAACACCTTCCCTTCAAAAGCAGGGAGTGGTTTAGAACTAAGTTTAATTCCAGGTACTTTCCAGCAAATGAAAAAAACATCTACATCAGTTTCAAGTTAAATCATGCAAACAAGTTAGTTTAAGTGAAACAAAGTCTTCTATTCATTTGGGACATCAAAAAATGAAACACGCATTAAAATATAGGATCAGGGTGGGAAGAAAACATGATTAATTGTAGACATTCGAAAAAATATTATAATGTTCTAGAAACAGAGATGTTTGCTGGAATTTTCCTTGAACTACAGAAGACGGCTGCTGGCCTTCTAGTAAAGACAGACATAAATCATGAGGCAATTTGGGGTAAGAAATATGGAGGACAAAATGCCCAACCACATATTGCATTACTCCTGTAAAGGTGAAATATCCGAAAGTGGTCATACTGAAGAGAACATTGAATGCCCTTTGGAACAACCTCATTCCATGGGCTGTTAAGAGAAACCCATTCTACCCACTTACCAGCCAACCTTTCCCAGGTTTGTTATTATTGTGACAACTTGTTCTGTATGCTCAAACCAGGAACATCATCTTCATTTCAGACCACAAAATCCCTGATGCTGAGGCCTGCCCTGAACATTGGTGAACTGGATCTGTTAATTTATTCTAATCACATTGTATGAAAAATAACTGTTTTAAAACAAATGAGTAGAATGCAATTGATTATGAAGGCTTCTGGAGTTGGCTCAGAAGTCTTGCAAATGACCTGTCTACTATTATCAATGGGCCCTGATGTCTCTCAGTGCCGGTCTGCGGTCAAGATGATTCCTGATCATGACAGAGTGAAATAAAGTTATAGCACTATCGATTCTTTCAGTGCAGACTTCCCAAATTAACTAAATTGGCAAAACAAAAGGCAGTCTACATAATCAGTGGCCAAAATATAAACACTTGAAGCAGTACCTAACAAAAGTAGCCTCTTCCATATTCAAGCAACTACAGCAACGTCTATTCGTGTGTCAGTTGTGATCGCCAGCTTGCAGCAGTAGAAATAATTAACAGAAGGTTTGATTAAAGCAAATGTGCACTATACCTTATGTTGCCCAGCTATGAGTAACAACACACCAAAAATGTAAGTAATGTCACTGGACGGTGCTTCACTGGATTCAAACTCAGATCATGCAGTCCCACTCCAGAGCAAGTAGCTTGCTCATCTACAAATTTCAATCACTAACAATGAAATCTCTATGAAAGGTTGTCCTCCGCATGCCCCTGCAACATCTCTGCCATTACCCCTGTAGGAACAAATGGTCTGGCAGCCATTTTGTTTTAAGCCTTCCATCTTTCAAGTGCATGCTTTTGGAGAAAGAGCTTTTGCAACCCAAACGCCAAGTGCACCCAACCATTACCTCTTCCTGAAAAGTGCTCAAAGTATCTATTCTCTGACGCCATCAAGGAGACCACCAGCATATCTCATGGCGAAAGCATGCTTGCAACAGCGGAATAACGTACATTATATTATTATTATAGATGTTATAAGGGTGCACATTGACTTTTCATCACCATTTATAATGAGGAATTGTACAAGATAGGAAGTCTAATGGAAAAATATTGAATCTTGGTGAGAGTATTAATCTAACTGAATGAAGCTTAAGAAACAATACACCAGAGTGGAACAGATTTGTTGCACAGTTATGCAGAAGACAAATCACGCTGTATAACTTATTTTGATAGGTCACCAGAAATAATCTAAATACCACCAACTCGATAAGCTCAGAGAGAATAATATGTCTCTGCAGTGTCTCCGCTTTACTTCATCTTCAAAAACAAAGACATCACAACAATAATGCCATAGTAACCGCAGGTCAATCTATAAACAAACTCTGCTGGAAGGCTTGGAAAGAGAGCATGGTTATATAAATCTACGCAGACTTAAGTTTAGCTTAGAAAGGGCGTTCTATTCAAAATTAAGGAATGATTTCAGTTTTAGCCACCTAACTGAATAGGCGTGAGAGATGGGCCGGTACATGCTTAGGAAACACTGAATTTCTTCTTGTTGAATTTTGGCTGCTTCAATTAACACTTTATTTTGTTCTTTTTTTAAGAGTTTTTTTATTTCGGAATGCATCAATAAGTATAATCAACAAATTCAGTAGGGAAGCATTGCTAGACAATGCTCCCCACAGTACAGGAAAGAAATCAACTCAAAATAACAACAGATAGTCCTGAACATACTGTACCAAACTATAAACTGGGAAAACAGGGCTCCAAAGTGCCCTTATTTTGGTATTTAATGACCCAGTGAAAAAAAATTCGAATTGAATTAGCCCATCTGGTCAATGTGAGTGCCCAGAGAACTCTGTTCGTCGTGGGTGGCAGGCAGAAGTTTTGTTTATGTCACCATTTGGTCCTGCTGCGGCATCCTGGCGGGGCAGATATGCTCTGCTCTCAGATTTGGGGAGGAGTGGTGTACACTATGTAAGTGTGCATGAATATTTGACGGGCCCTCTTGGGCCGGCCAAACATTTATGCACACTTTGCATGTTCTCCATGCAGGCTGCATTACAGCCTGCGTGAAGAACATACCCAGGCTCCCATTCCCTGGCTGAGCGCCGAACCACGGCGCTCAGACCAATCACAACGCTGCATTGCAGCATTGTGTTTGGCTATGGGGTGCTTGGGACCCCGGGTGCTTCCTGCTTCCACAGAAGAAGCCAGGAAAAAGACGGAGGAGAGGCAGCGGACGCCAGCCAGCCAACAGTTTTGTGGGGGTTTTTTTTTTTAACCCCTTCGACGCTGATGACGAGCTGGGCTCGTCATGAGGTAGCCTCCTCGCACGCTCATGACGAGCCCAGCTCGTCACGTAAAGTGCGCTTTTAAAAAAGTCAGCGTACGAGCGGAATTCCGCCCGCACGCATGCGGTTAAAACCCACCTCATTCTCTTCCTCCCTCCCAGCCCCACTGCTACTTTCTGGGAGCATCCGCCACTGACTGAGCATTCCTCAACACAAAATGAATCCTTGGCGGTCACAACAGATTACAGATTACGGGGCAGATTCTGGAGAGTCTCATCTGAATGTGTGGATGTGTCAGGTAGGGTGTGAAACACTACAGGGTGATGCAGTTTAGTACCTCTCTGTAGAAAAGGGTGCTGAACAGTGTTTTATACAGAAAGAAGGCTGCTGTGATGTTGAGCAGGGCTAACAGTATCTTACTGGCTTATCCCCCCCCCCGCCCAACATTAATCAGTGTTTTGAATTAGAAGGCTGCTGCCCATTTTTCGAGGCCATTATCGTCACTCCAGAATCCACTAAGATTGGTAAATCAAATCTCCGCTTTCTTGGCCGACCAGTGTTCATCAAAGTTGCTAATTCTTCAGAAGCATTCGGATACTAGATAATTTTTTTAAGTTAATGAAAAAGAAGTCTCTACCACTCAACATGGAAGAATTCCAACAAGGTGGTAAAGTGATTTTTAGGCACAGATAATAAATACTATTTATTTTATTTAAACAAAACACACTGTTAAGTAGCTGGGATAAAGCCCAACTCTAGAGACAAGTGAGACATAACAGACAGCACAATTTACACTCGCACCAACAGGTGAGTGCAGGAATGTTGTACATAATATCCCTTAATGGTTACAGTCCTAAAAAGGGCAACATTTAAGTTTCTGCTGGGCACATAGGGAGAATGTAAGGAATACAGAGAGTAGTGACAAAAGGGGCAGGAGGAAGGGTCAGAAGGAGGGTGGTTAGAAGGAGAAAGAAGAAGGAGCATAAGCTGGAGGATGAACAGGAGGTGGTTGAGGAATATGGTGGATAAGTCGTACTTTAAGTAGGGAGGTACTGTCTGTTACTGAAAGGGAGAGTACCTGCACTTCTCAGCACTGCTGTAATACATTTAATAAGGGGGCACAAGAAGTTGTCATGTGCAAACAGATTCTCTAAAGAGTGAGTACCTGAACTTTGATATTTCAATTTAAACCACTGAGGATAAGGATGTACTGGTGGAGTGTCATATGCAATTGAACGAAGCGAAAGAAAGGTGGAGGAAGAAAAGGAGGAACAGGAGAGTGGAGATCAGGAGGTACAGGAAGAACAGGTGGGGGGAGAAAAGGTAGATAACAATGGACAGAAGGAAGGGGAAGAAAACATGAAGAGGAGAGCAATGAAGGGGAGGAAAATTTGCAGAAGGGAATCGTGAAGGATAACATAGAAGGTGGAAAAAAAGGAAGATGGGTGGTGGATGCTCAGAAGCATGTGTCTTTATGCGGTCTACCCTTAAATGTACGTCCTTACAATAGCAGTCTATTGATTTGCTGAGTTTATATAAATAGTTGCCAACAGTACTACGTACACAATACTCCTCTTCACTCCAAGCCCAAAATTAAAAACAGAGGTTACTTCAATATTCATTGTGAAAGTTTTGGCATGATAAAAATTTAATGACAACTTGACAGAGCAATAGAAGTAGGGATTTCAGACGTGAACATTGGTTGGCTATAATGTCACTCTTCTTTGCTGCCTCCTAATTGAACAGTGCAGGCCAGGCGTCACGTCGTGTTTCTTCTCTGGTGCATGGACCAAGCACATTTTGTGCTTATCCTTATGAAAAATGTAAGATCAAAGAATACCATGCTCTTTACTAGTGTGATGTCTATTTTCTGCAACCAGCAAATGATGGTAAATAAGAGTATGTAGTAGTTGTATGCTGTCAATAAATGTTGTTTCAATAGATTAATGGGCAAATGTCAGTTAAGTCTCAGCTACAATGAATTTTGCTACCAGTTGTGAAAAGACCTATTATAGACAACACCAATGCCAATGCACCAATACTTAGAGAGGGCTTTTGGTTAGATCACTGCTTAGCATTAGTTGGCTTTCATGTGAATCTAATTTGCTGGTTTCTTATTCAATGGCCTTCCTTCCTATTCTTCATTAACAGCTATGAGGAACTGGCCATTGGGGCCCATCGGGAGAGGGGGGTGGGGGTGGTAGACAGCACTGACCACAGACACAATATAAGGTGTGACAAAGGCCGCTTTATTGGAAGCAGGTGCATCTTACAAAACAAAAACCCTTGGCCTGTGCTGTACAAAACTAAACCTCACTAAATATGAACTACCTAAACGGACCCCCACTCCCACCCCTAAAATGGTTCCCCCAAGAACAACATAACCACATCTGACCGACTGCACAATGCCGGACTACCTGACTGAATAACTTGTCATATTTAATCTCCCCCCCCCCCTGTCAAAAACACCCCAGGCCTCCTACCCTGGCCCCCATAGACTAGGAAAAAGCGCCCCTCGTCATCCAGCACACCAGCACCTGTTCCAGCGACACGATAGCCCTTACAACAACCAAACCCCCGATGCACCGGCTCCCAAGAAAACTCCTCCAAAACCCTTCACCCAGGCAAAACCCCCTGGCCACTACTTCCCACCAGGAGAACCTCCCCCTAACGCAAAAGCATACCACCTAAAACATTGGGAGGGAGGGTGGGTAAAAAACGCTCGAGCCCAGGTCCCTCCGGCTGCTGTGTCACTGCCACCAAAATGGTGGCCCCTGACACAAAATGTCCGGATTTAAACACCCCCCCCCAGCCCAAGGAAGCCCAAGCCAGCCCAAAACTAGCCCAACAGCCCAAAAGGCACCCAGCCCACGTACGGTGCTGGCTCTATCTCCCTGCCCCCCACCCCCCTCCCGGGGCCCCAAAAAACCCCGGGGGTAGCAGGCCTCCCGCTGGTCAGCCGCTCCCCCGCAAAGCCCTACTGAGCAAGAGACAGCAAAAATTCCCTAGTTCTAAAATATTTTTGTTTAATTTGGAGAAGTGGGGAGAGTGGGGGCCATTTGAGTCGGTGATGTGGAGGTATACGAGGGGATGTGTGGGTGCGTGCTTCTTTCTGTGTGGTGGATGCTGGTTCTGGGCTGATACGGAGGAGAGTGCGGTTATGTGCAGAGAAATAAAAGAATAAAAGAATGAAGGTGGGATTGCAACAGTGGCAAAGAAAATCCATATAAATGTAGGCCAAGATAAGGGTGGTAGCTCATCAGTGGCAAAGAGGAGAAAGGTGTGAGGGAAAATGTTGAGCAAACAACCTGCTACATCATCCTTAGACTGTAAGATTGTTCTTTTAGATAAGTTGCAGATTTAATTCTTGATGGTTTATAAAAGTTCAAAATCCAGTAAGTTACGATGCGAGGAAGAATTTCAACAAATTCCTAAATGCAATGATTGATGTCAGATAAAAATATAATTGGAGATTTTCATCTCTGGGAAGATGATGATTGAGGTACCCAAATATCATCTTTAGTAACTTATCTTCAGGTTCTCGACATCTCACAAAAACGGATTTTACATGAACTCCGCATGGCATTTTTAGCATAGGGCTCCACCAATGTAATGCTCATCCGGGAGTTGAGTAGTGGACACAGATTTGAGATTGTGCACCAGTACTTGTTAAATGTTTTTGACCTTTTATAATTGTTGGAGAGTAACACTGCAACAAACCTAGAATACAGAAATCTTAAGAACCTGGCGGAGAGGAAAATCTACTGTTGGTTGCTTGCCAATGGCAAAAGATCAACCCAAAAATAAAAGAGGCCCATCATGAAGAACATCAATCATAGCCTCTCAACATTTGAAGTTGGAAGCAACAAAAACAAATCCAAGCCATCCCAAAGGTGGTACACAAAACGACTTTACATGCCCAGGAAGCAAACCTTCAGCCTGAAAGGTTTAGATAAGAATTATCAAAAAGAAATAAAGTAATATTATTATTCAGGCCTTGTATAAAACGCAAAATTGTCTTCCTACGTGCCAGTCTTAAAAGGGATAAACCCCGGTAGATACCATTTTAGATATAACAGTTAGATATAACTGCTATAAGGAATCAGTCCACAAAATAGTGGATATCCTAAAAAGAAAACAAATAAAAAAGTGCATATTCAAAAATCAAGGGCCGCAACAAATCATCTTTCCAGGGTTCGAGGCACAAGTAGAGATCACCAGCGACGAGGTTATATACTTTCAAAGCCCTTTCACTCTGTTCTGAATGAGGAGGAAAAACTAGCTGGCTGTAAGCAACTGAGCTGTAAAAGAGACCTCATGCAAGCAGAAATCATAACAGATAAAGCATTGTTAATTATGCCTTGTTTTTAGGTCTCGCCTACGCAGCGCACATGCGCTGCATAGGAGGGCCTTTAGCCGTCGCTCTGCTCATTTTCAAACACTGCACTTGTGGTGGCATCCACCTTGCGTGAGCGCGCAGCGGCGCGCCACGAGTGCAGTGCTTGAAAATTAGCAGACTGCTCTCCCAAGCGCGCGCCCGCGGCACTCGCAGGCTTTCCTCATCCGTTGCCGCCATCGCCACCCCCGACCCCTTTGCTTGTTGAACGTGGTCTTTAGTGAAACCAATGCTGACTTTTGGCGGCCTAGCGCTCAGGACACAATAGTGCTGCTCCATTCCTGAAGCTAGGCCATAAGTAAGTACATACACACAGGTTGGAAAGGCTTTCTGGTCAACGCCCCGGCCAGCCTCAAGCCTTTCATTCTGCACAATAGCAGACTCATTCATTTCCTCTGAGGAAAAAACGCATATTTGTAGCAGGCCGGCTATGTTCGTTTTAAGCTTCTCTGCAAAAAAGTAGCATGACCCACGTTTGGGTAAGTGGTCTCTTGATCACAGTGTTCTGTATGGAAAAATGCTGAGTCCTTTATATTCACAATATATTCATAATCATTAGACCGTCTCGAAAATTTGACAATTTGTCACTTTTTTGCAGGGTAATTTAAAAAATGTTTTGTCAATTTGCAAAGTTCAACACAGATTGAAGACTTTTTTTTACAGATGTGCTGAATTCCTCAAGAAAATAACAGGGGCTCGAAATCTTTCCCATTCAAAAGATTGGCACTGACACCTGCTAGGGACACCTTAAATTATAAAAAGCTGCAATTCATGTTATTTTACCAGTTGTACTGAATTGTACAATGTTTTTTCAACCATGTCAATGAACTGTATGTAATATTTCCTGTAATATTTCCTCCTCTTTGAAGTAAGGCTGTAGAGTATGGTGCAAGCTAAACTTCATCTTAAACTGCCGGGAAGGTTTCCGTGGGAAAATCTTTATTTCAGCAGATGTAAAAGCTCTGAAAAAGCTGTTAAAAACTATCTGCACTGCTAAAATCTGCAATTGGGAATTCTGAGCATTGAGAACAATCCCCTCTTGGATAGCATAGCTAATGTCATGAATGCTTGTAGAACAGCGTTACAGTACATCTGCTCAGAATACAGCTGGGATCGTCTCTATTCTTGGTAAACATTATTGTATATGGTTAATTAAAATCATTACATGCCAATGAAACAATAATTAAAATACCCACAGATTAAAAATCTTATAATAACCACTTAGCTGCAGCAACAACATCCTGCGAAAAACAAAACTCGTTATACACTAATTTATCAAGATGATATGGCAGTAAGCGTTAAAACGTATTATTTAAGGTGAATGGTATTTCAAACGTCCATCTACATTACCAAGATCAAATTAACCTTTAGGTTAAGTTTTCTAATTCAGTTGTGAAAACTAAGTCTGCTTATGTTAACTATGGCAGCAACAGGAAAATTACAACAAACATTGGCATAGCCAATAGGTCTCGTCTTTTGGACCTTATAAGTGTTTAGCCATGCAACAGTTGATGTTGTTGCACCAAGGATATTGTGCTGGATAATTAAACACTTATAAGGTCCCAAAGGCGAGACCTATTGGCTATGCAAATGCTTGCTCTGAAGTGGTAAGTGAGATGATAATGCCCACAGCACAGAAGTGAGCCTGGATCTCCCCATTTACAAAAAAAGCCTTTTTGGACCCCAAGACCCTGCCGAATAGTATCTTGTAGCTGAGACACAATTTCTGACCAAAGTCATTAGCAGTTTAGCATTACAAGTGGGAGACTACTCAAAGAACAAACAGTGTCTAGTGGAATCGATAATCGTGGTTCGCCAGCATGCAACGGACATTGACAGATGCCAAAGAATACCTGTTGATAAAACCAGACAGAGGCACGACTCCTTTGTACTGATGTTGAATGTGTACACTGCCATGGATACCACTGACCATACCACTCCATTAAACAAACGGAAAGTTGAGGGTAGGACCTATGAGGAGTCTCTAAAGTGGGTCCCCTCCTTTCTTCACGACATATTCTCCACCGATTGCAAAGGATATTTTAAGTACCACTCACTATTTCATCTTGTGAACTGCCACAAAAGTCTATGCTTTCGTCACACCAGTTTAACAGCCATCTACAACTGTTACATGAGCCTGTAGGGGCTTGAGAGGTATGGTACTACAATTCTAGAAGACGCACACCTGCCCCTCACAAAACCAGCAGAATGATGAAGAGACCATGGCAGTCCACTATGCGGTCATATACGATTGGATAGATATAAGTTGGTAAGCTCCAATTTATTTCAATTCAGGGCTAAGGATCGTTGGGTCACAAAGTCTTGAATAATGCAATACATATGGGCGGAGCTAAGCCACGGTTTAAGATGGTGGCTCATTGAAGTAGCTCCAGGGGACTTTTGAGGCTGAATCCTGTTCACAGGAATAACGGTATACTACAGAAGTTAAGGGGGGAGGGTACACCGAGAAAGGGTGTCTCACGGAGACACTCCCCAGCACCCGACGAGTCGTGCATCCGGCATGGTCCCTGACACCTCCTTCACTCCCCTGCCTGCCCAGACTACGGAGACCCGAGAAGGTACATGTCCTCCCATGACCTGGCCAACATGGGTAATACACTTTTTGCGCAGAAGCTTAAATACTCATGTCAACTTCTACGCAAAAAGGGTCCCACCAAGCTCGGGAAGCTACACGTGCATAGGTGGCATGTGGACTGCATGGACTGTGAGGACTGGCCAGCTACAGAATTATGATGCACAGCTTCTATGCCTCTCATAATGTTATGTTATATTACGTACACTTCTATAGCGCACAACTCACCCGGGGGTATCTCAGCGCTTACCTAGTGAGAAGAGGAAGAGGTCGGTATCATTTAATGAATATGATTAAAACAAAAAGGTTTTCGCTGTTTCCTAAAAACGAGGTAAGAGGTGCATTTTCGTAGGGCCATTGGGAGCTGATTCCAGTACCTCGTAAGCTGGGAAGGAAGGCATGCTGAACTAGGGGGACTTGCACTTTGACTCACCAGCACCTGGTGAGCCGTATCATTGGCTTGCGGCTCATTCAGCCTTGACTGAAGACAGTGAGGCCCTTCCTACCGAGCCGCTGACATGAATGCAAGCCAGCAGTCCCTCCATGCACAGGACTGAAAAAGTGCACACGGAGTGTAGGATCTGTATAGACATTGGGGAGTGGCCAACTGCAGATTCCTATGCTGCACTGCACTGGAGCCTTCTCCAAGCCTGCTGCCCCTCTACCCAAAGCACCTTCCAGACCCTAGGTGACTCTCCAACCACCTTTAATGACACCTGGGGCACTGTCAAAGAGATACTCTCGGAGGCTGAGTTGGGCCCCGCAGTCTTTACAGACCATGAGTAAGCTCATCCGTTCAGGTGATCTGGGTGGAGGCTTGAATCCTGTTGCCCATCTACACCGGTTTTGACCTCTGTGGGGAGTCCTCATAAGGAATCATGGAGATTGCCCCTCCCACCTCATTGCAGACAGTCACTTCGGTGACCCAGAGGCCATTGTGGCTGCCTGTGATGGGCATTTAACAGATTTACATTAATGGTGGTCCCTGGTGCTGGAGATCCTCGTCTCTGTCTTAGAAGATCTAGGGTAGTGCTGTGCAAGTGGCCAGCTAGTGCTGGTAAGTCCATCCATAGCTTTCTACACCTGCCACCCATGTCGGAATCAAAGGCGACTCAGCAATTGTCCTTAGCAGAATTCCTATCACGAGGGGCCTTTCACACCCCTGCCAAATCTAACACTATGATTGAAATATACATATGCAAGGCCCCAAATATAGTCTCCTGGATGACAAGAAAGCATTAAACACCCATGCCAGATGCTTCTGTGCGGGGAATGAATACTAAGTCGCACCACTGCAGGTGGTTTGGGCAGCTGAGAAGGCCACATGGAGAGGCCTAATGAGAGACAGTGAGATCGCTAGGCGACAGTATGCTGCCAGGAGGTAACGTTTGAAGGTATCAGGGGCTTCTCTCACAGTGACCTATAATAATACCCCCATGCTTGTCAATAGGCGCAAATAGGATCCCCTAAACTGGAATATAGTGCACTTTATACTTTGGCTGCAGAGAATGCGCAGATGAAGCTCAAATGAAGGCAGGATGTTTTTAGCCTTTTAATAACGACAGCAGGACCCTCAGTTGTCCATACCAGTGGACTTAATGGGCCTAATAGTTACCCACCACATAGAGGTCTAAGAGGTCTTGGCCCCTTTCTTTGAGCATTTCTAGGATTCTGAAAGTGGAGAATCTACACCGGTAGAAGAACAGTTCATGGCCACCATCTGCCTTTCGGTGTTCACAAAGGAAGGGAAAGCCCTCTTGAAAGGGGGACATTCCTTAGAAGAAATTAGCGATGCTATAGCCAATTAGCCCACATGTAAATTTCTGGGTGCAGATGGCTTCCTCGGGGAATTTTACATAGCATGCAAACCACAATTTGCGTAAATGTTATACTGTGTCTTCCAGGAAGTGGCAACATCTGGGAGCTGGGCCAATCTGCAATTAAGCCATTAACATAGTCCTCCCCAAAGATGGGAAAGGCCCACTCGAAAGACCTATTTCCCTTCTGAATATGGATGTAATGGTTCTGGCTAAAATCCTTGCAAACAGGCTTGGGTAGGTAATACCATCTGTGATCCATGCAACTCAAATGAAATTTGTGCTGGGACGTTCCTCACGGAACTGTATGGGTACCCTGGTCCACCTCTTCTGGGACTCTCAAAATGCAGATGATGAGCTGGTCACTCTAACTTTAGATGCAGCGAAGGCGTTTGACCAAGTCATAAGGCCCTATCTATTCAGAGTCATGGAAGACTTTGGTCTTGGTCGGGATCAGATTGATAAGGTAAAATGGTTCTATGAAGGGCCAACGGTGCAGGCTAACTACATTGGACACTTATCCCATATGATCCAGGTCAAATTAGGTACACACCAGAGTCGCCCGCTATCTTCCTTGCTTTTTCTCCTTGCCCTTTAGCCACTGGCAAATCAATCAGAACATCTCCACTCATACAGGGCATCCCCACTGCAGCTCGTTCCATAAAATCATTCCTCTATGCCGAGATCTTAATGACTGTCTCCCACTTGCAAACGTCCATCCCGGGCTTGATGGCCTTGCTAAATACCTTTTCAGAATTTTCAGATTAGGAAGTAAACTGGGGAAAGTGTGAGGCAATGCAGATGTTCATAGTCACGATTAGGGCCTGCATCCAGGGAGTGAGAGTGAAATGGATTCTAAAAGGCCTAAAATACTTAGATTGTCTTGTGCCATCATGTGCAAACCCTTGGTTAAATATATTCCCAAGTTATCTTTACTAGCCTCTACCTGTCTGAACTTTGCAAAATTGACCCACCTCCACTCATCAATGTGAGGTCACACACAGGCAGTTCAGATGGTGTTGGCCCCATGATTCAATGGCGTAATAGTAATGCTGCGGATTTGAGTATCACGTTCCCTTCTGGCTATCATAGACTTGGTATGAAAGGCTTCCTATGGGGGTTGGATAAACCCAGTCTCCGAATGCCCAAACTCTATGCCCATACAGAGGCAGAAGGGTTTTGTCTCCACCACATAGGTACCTTATTATCTTGCTAATCACCTGTCACAAATGGCCTGCTAGTTGGGGACCAACTAATGCACAGCCTGGGTGGAGTTCATGCACAGGCTCGAAGTCCCCGTCTGAGTGGCGAACCAGGTCACTCAGACATATCACGAAGCTGCTGTCATGGTGACAGCAGCGTCGTGATTGGCTTAAGGGAGCCTGGATGCTTCCAAAAGTGAGGAAGAGCAGGAGACGATGAGAAGCGTGCGGCATGACCAGATAAGTGATTTTTATTTTTCATACCCTCCACCCCCATTTTGCAGCAGCTACCACTGCACCCAAAACTCTCCCCAGAATACCACATAATGTGGCAAAAAGCTGCAGTTTGTTTTTGGCCCTTCTTCACAGAACTTAAGTTGTCTTTTTTAAAGGCTGATAGTGGTAGGCAAGATTGAAATATAATTGATGCAAAGATCGATTATAGCTGTATTTTATATTTAGGTCTACTGAAAAACATGGTCAAATAGGCTGCAGAATTTTAAATTCATATGCCCCGAGTGTGTATGATCATTTTTTTTTTCTTACCTGAATGAGGTTAATTGCTTCCTATATGGAGATGAGACTTATTTGGGCAGGCGATTTTAATTTGTCCACCTCATGCCACCCCCTGCCAAAAAGAGACAAGCCGCATATGCATATATTGGCATTACACAAAGATAATGGCCCTGATATAGTGGCTAGAATTCAGCTAAATGAGGCCTGCTTGCAATATTTGCAGATGGGGTATGCCCTGAAACATGCCGCCCCACAGGACACTCTGGAACGATATTTGTTGGAGTCAAAGTTGGTACTACTCACAGTTGAGCGATGTCGGTCCCTGGAGAAACTGCTTGAATTAGAAGAGCTCAAGTAAGCCCTAGCTGGGAAGACTCGGGGTAAAACGCTAGGAGCCGGCGGGCTCCCAGTTGAATTGCACCCAGTGCTGCCTTCTTCAATATTGGACAGATTACTGGAAGTTTTCACGGAGGCACAGGAACGGGCTGTTCTCCAGCCGTCCTTGAGGGAGAAGTGATGACTTATCTCCAAGGAAGGCAAAGATCCATCAGCCTGGCCTCCTACAGGCCCCTGTCGATGTTAAATACAGAGGTTGTGGCCTCCTGACTGCTTAGAGTGATAAAACACACTGGTGCACTAAGACCAGACAGGTTTTTATAAGTGGAAGGAGCATAATGATGAATATTAGTCATTTAAGTCAAGTCTTGCATACAAGCTGCAGAGGAAGATTTGGCTCTAGTGGCCCCGTAGTGCAACTGTGACACTATTGCTGGTAGCACATGTAGGCGGTCTTGTGAGCAGTGGGCTTTAGCCCCAGCTTCATTCAGTGGGTACAATTACTCTATACTGACTCAGTGGCCACAGTACATACAGGAGGAATGATCTCAGATTCATGGGAGATGGGCAAATGTACTAGACAGGATTGCCCTGTCTCCAGTGCTTTTTGTGCTTGCAAAAGAGCCTCTAGCCTGTGGGTTGAGGTCAGAACTAGAGCCCTGGGGTATTAAACTTACAGACACGACCCATGTGGTGTCAATGTATGCAGATTATACCGTGGTGTGTCTATGTGAACTGGTGTGATCAAAACCCCTTCTCTTAGAGGAACTGAGAGAATTTGCCATGATGTCAGGTCTACACACACGTAGTACTACATCTAAATTGTTCTTCCTAGGTGGATTGAGATGCACAATGTAAACCTCCTGCAAGGGCTGGGACTGCTTGGGAGACTGATAAATTATTTTACTTGGAGCTCCAAGTGACAAGCTGTACAGCAGCTCAGTATGATTTAAATGTGAGGTACTTATTCGAGGGCTTGAGATGTTCTTGTATTCTGGACAACTCTACCAATCTCAACAATGGAATGTATATCTCTGGCAAAAATGGTATTCATACTGTGCAGCAGAACGTGATTTAGAATGTGATGTGCACAATCCAGAGTACAACGTTCACTCGGCTGGACAAATTACTGTGTGGTCTGGAAAAGAAGCAGAGTAAAGTTAGATACTTTAAAGCTTCTATGGACTGTGGGAGGGCTTGGTCTGCCCGACTGGTTCCTGCACTATGCGGCCACCCAGCTCCAACATGTAGTGAGATGGTTTGATGACATCCCCAACTGGGAGAAACCTACTTTTGTGGGCACACATGACCCAGATACCCTTGTGAAAGCCTTTGTGATAGGGCGAGACATTCCTAAAGATTTCCCATACCTCAGTCACGGAATTGCGACAGAGGATGGCTTGTAAATATTTTGCAAAACACTCTCTTTGCGGAGGATATGTCCCTGTGATCATTAAAACAAGCATTTGCAATGCAATAGGTCTCGCAATAGAAAAGTTTGAGCTTTTGGTGTGTAAAATGTAATTTAATTTTTGTTTATGTTTTTCAAAATATAAAAGTATTAATTTTGTTATTAGAAATGCCAATAGTTATAAAGTTAGCAAATGTTACATCTATAGCATTAGTAAAGGTACATGTTTAGTTTTCCCCTGTCTTACATGTATTGATCTGACAAATCACAATGTTTTAACAAGAACAGAAGTGAAAACATTTAACATCTTTTTATGACATTTGTAATAAAGCTTGAAACATTGACAGAAAATATTTGAACCATTTGTTGAATGGTTGCACAGATTGATGCTGTGGTGGCGCTGAGTGATGTTGTTTTGGGGACAAGTGATGCTGTGGCGTTCAGTGATGCTGTTGTAGCGCATAGTGATGTTGTGGTGCCCCTAAGTGATGCTGTGGTGGTGCTGAGTGGTGCTGTGGTTGTGCTGAGTGGTGCTGTGGTGGAAGTGTGCACTGCCGGCTGGTGGTGTGTGTGCCTGGTGGAGTTGGAGGGTGGATTTGGAGTTAGAGGGTGGAGTTGGAGGGTGGATTTGGAGTTGGAGGGTGGAGTTGGAGTGTGGAGTTGGAGTTGGAGGGTGGAGTTGGAGTTGGAGCGTGGATTTGAAGGGTGGAGTTGGAGTTGGAGGGTGGATTTGGAGTTGGAGGGTGGATTTGGAGTTGAAGGGTGGATTTGGAGAGTGGATTTGTAGTTGGAGGGTGGATTTGGAGTTGGAGGGTGGAGTTGTAGGGTGGATTTGGAGTTGGAGGGTGGATTTGGAGTTGGAGGGTGGATTTGGAGAGTGGATTTGTAGTTGGAGGGTGGATTTGGAGTTGGAGGGTGGAGTTGCAGGGTGGATTTGGAGTTGGAGGGTGGATTTGGAGTCGGAGGGTGGATTTGGAGTTGAAGGGTGGATTTGGAGAGTGGATTTGTAGTTGGAGGGTGGAGTTTGAGGGTGGAGTTGGAGGGTGGAGTTGGAGTTGGAGGGTGGATTTGGAGTTGGATTTGGAGGGTGGAGTTGGAGTTGTAGGGTGGATTTGGAGTTGGAGCGTGGATTTGGAGGGTGGAGTTGGAGTTGTATGGTGGATTTGGAGATGGAGGGTGGATTTGGAGGGTGGAGTTAGAGTTGGAGGGTGGAGTTGGAGGGTGGAGTTGGAGGGTGGAGTTGGAGTGGGAGGGTGGAGTTGGAGTGGGAGGGTGGATTTGGAGTGTGGAGTTGGAGAGTGGAGTTGGAGGGTGGAGTTGGAGAGTGGAGTTGGAGTTGGAGGGTGGATTTGGAGTTGGAGGGTGGATTTGGAGTTGGAGGGTGGAGTTGGAGTTGGAGGGTGGAGTTGGAGTTGGAGGGTGGATTTGGAGTTGGAGGGTGGATTTGGAGTTGGAGGGTGGATTTGGAGTTGGAGGGTGGATTTGGAGTTGGAGGGTGGATTTGGAGAGTGGATTTGTAGTTGGAGGGTGGATTTGGAGTTGGAGGGTGGAGTTGCAGGGTGGATTTGGAGTTGCAGGGTGGATTTGGAGTTGGAGGGTGGATTTGGAGTTGAAGGGTGGATTTGGAGAGTGGATTTGTAGTTGGAGGGTGGAGTTGGAGGGTGGAGTTGGAGGGTGGAGTTGGAGGGTGGAGTTGGAGGGTGGAGTTGGAGTTGGAGGGTGGATTTGGAGTTGGAGGGTGGATTTGGAGGGTGGAGTTGGAGTTGTAGGGTGGATTTGGAGTTGGAGCGTGGATTTGTAGGGTGGAGTTGGAGTTGTATGGTGGATTTGGAGATGGAGGGTGGATTTGGAGGGTGGAGTTGGAGTGGGAGGGTGGAGTTGGAGTGGGAGGGTGGAGTTGGAGAGTGGAGTTGGAGGGTGGAGTTGGAGTTGGAGGGTGGATTTGGAGTTGGAGGGTGGATTTGGAGTTGGAGGGTGGATTTGGAGTTGGAGGGTGGATTTGGAGTTGGAGGGTGGAGTTGGAGTGGGAGGGTGGAGTTGGAGTGGGAGGGTGGATTTGGAGTGTGGAGTTGGAGAGTGGAGTTGGAGGGTGGATTTGGAGGGTGGAGTTGGAGTTGGGGGGTGGATTTGGAGATGGAGGGTGGAGTTGGAGGGTGGAGTTGGAGTGGGAGGGTGGAGTTGGAGTGGGAGGGTGGAGTTGGAGTGGGAGGGTGGATTTGGAGTGTGGAGTTGGAGAGTGGAGTTGGAGGGTGGAGTTGGAGGGTGGAGTTGGAGGGTGGAGTTGGAGTTGGAGGGTGGATTTGGAGTTGGAGGGTGGATTTGGAGTTGGAGGGTGGAGTTGGAGGGTGGATTTGGAGTTGGAGGGTGGATTTGGAGTTGGAGGGTGGATTTGGAGAGTGGATTTGTAGTTGGAGGGTGGATTTGGAGTTGGAGGGTGGAGTTGCAGGGTGGATTTGGAGTTGCAGGGTGGATTTGGAGTTGGAGGGTGGATTTGGAGTCGAAGGGTGGATTTGGAGAGTGGATTTGGAGTTGGAGGGTGGAGTTGGAGGGTGGAGTTGGAGGGTGGAGTTGGAGGGTGGATTTGGAGGGTGGATTTGGAGTTGGAGGGTGGATTTGGAGTTGGAGGGTGGATTTGGAGGGTGGAGTTGGAGTTGTAGGGTGGATTTGGAGTTGAAGCGTGGATTTGGAGGGTGGAGTTGGAGTTGTAGGGTGGATTTGGAGTTGGAGCGTGGATTTGGAGGGTGGAGTTGGAGTTGTATGGTGGATTTGGAGATGGAGGGTGGATTTGGAGGGTGGAGTTAGAGTTGGAGGGTGGAGTTGGAGTGGGAGGGTGGAGTTGGAGTGGGAGGGTGGATTTGGAGTGTGGAGTTGGAGAGTGGAGTTGGAGGGTGGAGTTGGAGGGTGGAGTTGGAGGGTGGAGGGTAATTTTTGGAGTTGGAGGGTGGATTTGGAGTTGGAGGGTGGATTTGGAGTTGGAGGGTGGAGTTGAAGGGTGGATTTGGAGTTGGAGGGTGGATTTGGAGTTGGAGGGTGGAGTGTGGAGTTGGAAGTTGGAATTGGAGGTTGGAGTTGGAGGGTGGAGTTGGAGGGTGGAGTTGGAGGGTGGAGTTGGAGGGTGGAGTTGGAGGGTGGAGTTGGAGGGTGGAGTGTGGAGTTGGAGGGTGGATTTGGAGTTGGAGGGTGGATTTGGAGGGTGGATTTGCAGTTGGAGGGTGTGTGTGCCTGGTGAAAGCGTGCACTGACGTCTGGTGGTGTGTGTCTGCTTGGTGAAAGCGTGCACTGATGTCTGGTGGTGTGTGCCTGGTGGAAGCGTGCACTGACGGCTGGTGGTGTTTGTGCCTGGTGAAAGTGTGCACTGACGACTGATGGTGTCTGTGCCTGGTGAAAGTGTGCACTGACGGCTGGTGCTGTGTATGCCTGGTGAAAGAGTGCACGGACGGCTGGTGGTGTGTGTGCCTGGTAAAAGCGTGCACTGACGCTGGTGGTGTGTGCCTGGTGAAAGCGTGCACCGACGGCTGGTGGTGTGTGTGTGACTGGTGAAAGCGTGCACTGATGGCTGGTGGTGTGTGTGTGCCTGGTGAAAGCGTGCACTGACGTCTGTTGGTGTGTGCCTGGTGGAAGTGTGCACTGACAGCTGGTGGTTTTTGTGCCCGGCGAAAGCGTGCACTGATGGCTGGTGGTGTGTGTGTGGCTGGTGAAAGCGTGCACTGATGGCTGGTGGTGTTTGTGTGTGGCTGGGGAAAGCGTGCACTGATGGCTGGTGGTGGTGTGTGTGCCTGGTGAAAGCGTGCACTGACGGCTGGTGTTGTTTGTGCCCGGTGAAAGTGTGCACTGACAGCTAGTGGTGTTTGTGCCCGGTGAAAGCATGCACTGACGACTGATGGTGTCTGTGCCTGGTGAAACCGTGCACTGACGGTGTGGTTGTGCGTGTGGTTGTGCGTGTGGTTGTATGTGTGGTTGCACCACTAATCCATACGCATAAATCTGAAAACAAAAGCATGCCCATGTTCTTAATAGGATCTATGGTAACATTTCAGTGCATATTTTTAAGCCTTCAAACCAGTTATAACATAGAAACAAGCAGTGGTAAAGGAGTGTGAGTGTGAAGCGGTGGGCCCCGGCCGTGAACAGGGATGTAATTAGGGGGGAGGAGGGACAGAACTGAAGTGCTCTGGGTTTAATAGATGGTCAATGTCCAGCTGGTTTGGTGTCTTATTTTAATCTGCAGCAGGGTGCTTTGCACAACTTTTAGTTAACATTTTACCATGCCTGAACAGTCAATACAGACATTCATCTTTCCGAAGCTAATGAGGTAATACCACAATACCACTAAGTTGGGGAAACTGTTATCAGCCCTTTTGAAACCTGAGCGAGTTGTTGCGGAGAGACAGAAAAGTGAAGAGAGTATAGGCGGGAAGGGGGGGTGGCGGGGAGCAGAGCCTTTGAAGATCGGAGAAGCAGATGCGAGTCACGGCCTGCGGCCGTGAAAGTGTGAAGCAGTGGGCCCCGGCCGTGAACAGGGATGTAATTAGGGGGGAGGAGGGACGGAACTGAAGTGCTCTGGGTTTAATAGACGGTCAATGTCCAGCTGGTTTGGTGTGTTATTTTATCTGCAGCAGGGTGCTTTGCACAACTTCAGCGTGCTCTAAGAGGCAATCTGCTCTGCACACCCGTGTCGCATGGTGCACGCGCTGCACAATATCCGACTCGCTTTACCAACAAACATCAGTATTATCGACTCAGTGAGCTTAATAAAAGTGTTGGTATAATGCCACACGAGCAGCTTAGTCTCGAAAGCTTTACGCCGCTCCATATGCACAACACACTTTCTTGCACTGTGTTTCACGTTCTTTCCAGCGTGAGGAACAATGAGAGGAAGAAGGAAGCGAGAGAGCGAGGAAGAAGGAAGCGAGAGAGCGAGGAAGAAGGGAGAGAGTGAAAAGGGCGACAGGGGGAAAAGAACATGGTGAAAGATGGAGGGACAGAAAGATAAAGATAAAGACAGCTCCCAGATGGACTTGGAGGGAGAACGAAAGAGAAAGAAGAGGGCAAACAAGGATGAAACAAGGAACTGGACGACAGCAAGGGACTGGGAGACAGAAGGAGGTGGGGCAGGGTGAAGGGTTAAGGGGTCGGGAGAGACGGCACAGGCTGGGCAGGCTTACAAACATGTAATTATAAAAATTTCGATCTAGCGCTGAGAAACCCTGGATACGTTGTAGCGCTTTAGAAATAAACATTTATTTTCCTCAAAAGAAAAGGCCCTTTTCTGATTTGCTCACAAAGTTTACAGGTGAAATAAGATTAATCTATAGACACCCGGTTCGCAGTAAGAAAATAATGAATAGCTATTTTTAAATGGTACATTGTTCAGCATAGTCAGTGTTTTGTATTTACAACATTATAAAGGAGTCACGGCCTGCGGCCGTGAAAAAGTTTCTGGCCTAATGTTTAAAATTGAAGCAGAATGCCTTCACAGCAGCACACAGAAAGCATTACAACTGGCAAATCAGTGGTTAAGGAGTCACGGCCTGCGGCCGTGAAAAAGTGAAGTGAACGAGCGCACACTGGGGAAGCTTGGAACTCGAGCGACCATATGGAGAGGGAGGGGGGTGGGCTGCCTGCTGGGAGAAGCTGGGCTGGGCTGCCTTGAAGGGACAGGGGCACGAAGTGTGAAGTCACTGAAGGTCAAGAGAGGGAGGGGAGTGGGCTGCCTGCTGGGAGAAGCTGGGCTGCCTTTGATGCGAGTCACGGCCTGCAGCGCTGGTTGGGAAGCAAATGGCTGAGGCTTTGAAGGCTCGTGCATGAGAGCAGGTCACGTGATTGGGATTCACGTGAACTGTTGAAAATCCTCATCGTAAAAAGTCAGTTTTGTGGATGGGTGGCATTAGGTCTCTCTGCGAGACCTAAAAACATTTACCGTCTCTACAACATGGTGTGGGGGGCTGTGAATGTGCGCAGGACCTATACCTGAATAATAGAGTTCTGTTAGGGACAGGCACAGAAGCAGTTTGGATTGTAACCGGGGAAGTTCTTACAATATGTAGGCCTGGGCGGTGAACTACGCTCCGTTTGCAGAGTTTTCTGCACTCCGCGGAGCTCGCAGAATGCAGAAAAGTCTGCTTCGCGATGTGCAGCGGAGTTTTTTACCCGCTCGTGATCGCGAACAGTAAGTTTGCGAGCTTCCGCTCGGGTAGAATTTCTACCCGAACGGCAGGAATACCAGTACAAACTGCAGTTCGCACTGCACTCCGCCACCAGTGGAACTTCTCAGAGTTTTTTTTGTAACGCCACAGAATTCCGTTTAGCAAAACTCCGCAAACTACGCCCAGGCCTAGTTAATATGCTAGACTAGCGCACACAGCCCAGAAGAATTGGACTTCGTTCCCAGAAAAAACTACAGGAGCATGCAGCCATATGACAGATACTGGAACTGGTGGGTTGTAGACGCATATTAACATACCTGCAAGCGGACCCGGTGACGGATAAGGTTGGCACAACAGGCGAGGGACTGATAGATAACTGACTGTCCAGACAAACTGACTGCATCAGAATGCATGAGGGCACTTGATCAAGTCAAGCAGGAGTTCCCTGATGCAAGCTTAAAGCTAATAGCTTCACTATTTCCACAGAACGTACATGATGACATCCAAATTGACAACGATCCACCACACTTGCTCATCAACTGCGGCAGGTGCAGACTCCCTTCTGCCTACTTTCTTCATATGATGTGTGCTTGACCAACGTTGGCGGAGTTCTAGGTGGGGGTGATGAATGTGATGTTGCATGTTGTGGGGGTAGTATTAGAAGGCTCTATCAAAATGTTGTTGCTTAGTGTAATGCCACGTTGGAAACAAAAATTCAAGCCCAAATGATAGACCTTGAAAGGGTGTTAACAAGGAGGCAGATTGCAATACAATGCATCTAGGCCCCCAGAAGTAAAAGCCTGAATTACAGACTCGATAGCGTGGGCATTAACAGATGAGCAACATATAAAGCCCACTTAAAGAGGACACTTTTTTTTACGGAAGACTGAATACACTGGGGTTAAATGCTTGCTACAACCATGGACCTTGTCAATAGCAGACCCCTTGTGCCGGTGTCTGAGGTACTCTCGAAATATTTTGAGGATAGAGTTGTAGATGGAATACGGGGATTACACCTGGTTAATAAGAACTGTATGCTGACTAGGAAAGTCACTATGATCCCCAGAAAACTCTGCTTCTTGCTAACACTATGCAGGTGGCACCAGTTATTGCACAAAGAGGTGAATTGAAGACAGCCGCAGTTATCCAAATAGGACCAGGAGGTAAGACCACCATAGCACAGACCCTTGAATCTGTCCCTGCACTCAAGCTTTACAGAGGGTCTTTTCTCTACACCAAGATTTAACAGACTACATGCCAACTGCTGGCTGCAGGGCCTAGCCAGTGGGATAGTTTAGCAACAGAATAACGACAAGAACACGACTGGACATCAGAAAACAAAATGAAAATATTCATTTTTAGTAAGAGGTTAGAACCAAGATTACTCTTTGGTCCAAATGTTGCATATGTTTTGCAGCTGGTCTTTAGCACTATGCAACTAGTGCCAGAGTGTTTGTCCATTTATATTTTTGTGCATCATTAACAATGTGCAAAGAGTAGTTTTACTCTCAGTCCTACACTAATATACTGAAATAGTGCTATTGTCTTTGAAACAAATTTCTTATCACATGCAGAAGTGTGTTTTCTTAGCTCTTGTAGGCCTCAATTTAGGCCTGGTGTCCATCTTTTTCAAAATGGATGTCTCTAATGTCTTTTCCCCTGCACGTTTCACTGTTCATTCTTTCTGCTACACACAGTGAAGCAGAGTCATATTTGTTTATTTTCAATGAAGTCGTTCTTGCTGTTCTTGAACAAACCTTCCTAGCTTGGTCACAATACTGTATATCTCTCAAGGTCTTTATGCTAGTTCACTGTACCCTATTCATGCATAATAGTTTGCTGTTGTTCATGTAACTAATTTGTACTGCCATCTCTGGATGACATTTGCATAGAGTGTGCAGAATCACTATTCAGGTACTAGGATGGTGCAAAGGAAATAACATGTTTAATAAAACTGAGCACTGGTTTAATAATAATGTGATACATTTTTTTACACCGTGAATAATCCGCATTTTCTATTCTGTTCTACTAGATGTTTTCCTACAAAAACTTCTGATTTTGGGGATGAGCAAGAACTTTGCTAAATGCTTTCCAGTGCTACTATAGATGCTGTCCATTCCTCTGTTGATGTTGCTGCTCATGTGGGGCAACATTTAGATTTTGCCCTCATCTATATTGCTCCATTTGCTGAAAGCTTTCATGGCAATGGCTTTATATTAACTCTGCATCGCATGTCTTGAATATTTTATAATAAAACCTTCAAACATATTCACAGATCTAGAATTCAGTTATTGCGAGGACCCTTATTAAATTCACTATATATTTGATGTGTTGGGAGGTGCATTACCACGGAGACATATTGCATCAGCTGAGGATTAACACTCTCGGATTAATCAACCTGAGAGCTTATTTTTGAGGTAAAGTGTTGGGATGTAAATGTTTTGGGGTCCCCCGCACCCCCACTAGTAATCTTGAATGCAAGGTTGAACAGTTTTGCTATCAGGAAACACAATATTTAATTAGGATGTGGGTGGGGCAAAGCAAAGGGGTGTTTATTGCAATTTCAGCATGGTGGTCCCCAATCAAATCACTTCTTTGACATGCTTGCATGGCTTTAAATCCTATAAAACAAGCATTTACAATGCAATAGGTCTCGCAGTGACATTGTTTTGAGTAAATGGCCTTGTAAATTACATTGTTTTTTTTGTTGTTTTTCTTTTGTAAAACATAAATAAAAGGCATTGTAATTTAAAATGCTAATAGCTAAAAGTTTTGTAAATGCAAAAGCTATTGTCATTGGAAATGGTAATGGCTTTTATTAGTGTGATTTTTTTGAACAACATAAATATAAAGGATTTCTAATGCAATGGCATAAACTTATGTAAATGCAATATTTTTTTTTATTTCCAAGATGTTGAGAGCTATTTTCATTGTAATTACAATGCTTTGAATTTATATGTTTATAAAACCTGCAAAGTGTGCATTAATATGCACACCTTGGTACACGCATTACACTGCAATAGGTGTTGCAACTTGAGATGCACTAAGAGAGATGTGTAGGCCTCAGTTCTCTGGCAGCAGGGGGGTTGTAATTCACAGAGAGGTGTATGATAAGGCCTCAGTCTCTGGCAGCAGGGGTGAGATGCACTGAGAGAGGTGTGTAGACCTCCTTCTCTGGCAGTAGAGTGCTTGAGATGCACTAACAGAGCTGTGTAGGCCACAGTTCTCTTGCAGCAGGGTGCAGGAGATGCACAGACAGCTGTGTAGACCTCAGTCTCTGGCAGCAGGAGGTTGAGATGCACGGAGAGAGGTATGTAGACCTCAAAGCATAGGAATGTATGTACCTCTTTCTGCTCATGGACACCACAGCTCCTTCCCCTTCCCTAGGCCTCAAACACACACACCTACCCCCAGGGTGGGGGTGCACTCACATTTGACTTAGCTCTTGTACTCTGCCAGAACCCCTCGCTCCTTCCGCAACTTCCCGTGGGACGTCATCCTCAGCCCTTTCAACTCACCTTCCTCCTCAAATGAAAAGTTCTTCTCAGTTCAATTTACCCTCCCGAGAGCTATGAGGGCGTCGGGGTGCTCCTGCCCCCCGTGGGAAGGTGCAGGGCAGTGATGTAGAGTACAAGGGTAGTCCAAACAGTTAGATGTTTAAGGCAGAGTGAGGAGTCTGCTCCGGAGGAGGGCAGGCATGGCTCCCAGCAGCACCGACAGGCAGGGCGAGGGCTCGAAGGGGTCAATCACAAGAAGCAGCAAACACTGCTAGCTTTCAGCGTGAATGGGGTCAGGCGCTAGGAGTGGGGGTGGTGGTGATGCACGGTGTGAGGGGGTTGAGACACAGGGAGGGATGAAGGAAGGGGGAGACAGGGTGGACAGGGAGGATGCAGAGTGATACTGCGAGGGGGTGGTGAAATGAGAGTGGGGTGAGGCAGGGGAGGAGGTGATGCAGGGGTGAGTAATGCAATGGGAAGAATTCGAGACTGGAGGGTGAGAGCGTGCAGGGGCTGACAGGCGAGGGATATGACTGAGGGTGAGGTGAGAGAGAGGGCGATGCGAGGCTGGGTGGTATGACAGGGTGGGATGAGACAGGGTGGGGTGAGACAGCTGGTGGGTGAGACAGAGAGTGGGTGACGGACGAGTTGGAGTTGTGAGGTCGAGGGGGGGGAAGCTGCACTTGGTAAGGATGTGAGGCTGTAGAACTGCAGGGAGGGAGTGTCAGTGGGAGAGACGGTTCGTGGTGATGCAGGGGTGACACTGTGAGGGTGGGCTGAGAGAGGAAGAGAGCTTAAGAGGAGGATGGGAAGAAACGCCGCAGAGTGAAAACAGTACTTTAATGCAGGGGTGGGGCCTTGGGGGTGCGCGGTGACGGAGGGGTGGAGGTGATGGCGGGGTGAGGGTGCAAGGTGACGGAGGGGAGGGACTGTGAGTGTGCGAGGTGATCGAGGGATGACTGCGTGTGAGGTGAGAGGGGGAGTGACCACACTGCGAGGCTCAGGTTACGGTGAGGCGAGAGGTGCTGCAGGGAGAGAGGCTGTGAGGGTGGACTGTGAACCCGTGCAGGAGTTCAAGGTGAGGTGGAGGAGGGGTGGGGGTAGGCAGGGGTGGATAAAAGAGGTCAAACTAAGGGACCAGAAATAGTTTTTGGAGAAGATCTGGAGGGTGCCCTCAGTGTGCTGTAGACTGGGGAAGATGCAGAGGTGATGGAGACAGACAGAGGAGGAGATGGTGTGGCGCTCAGATGCACTTAGCGAGACGGTGCAAAGGGTGAAATTTAACAGGAGGTGAGATTTATATAAAAAATATAAAAAAAAATTATAAAGTTAAAAAAATTGTACATTTAGAAAAACGGTGCAGTGTGTTACAAATGAGAGTCGATATAGTCTGTAAAGGGCTCTCTGGAACAAACCGGCACGGCCTCTACATACATCAATCCAACACTTACTTCAAGCCCACTTTCAGCCGAGCCTCCTCTCATGCCCCTCGAAATGATAAAAGATGGAGTCAATCTCCCTTTGATTCACCGCCACACCACAAGGGTTTGCTAATCTTACAGCTGCTCCATGTCCTGAAGAGCGACTTCTCTAGTCTTCTTTACATCTACTTTTGCAGACTGTTAAATGTGCAGCCATTACCCCCTTGTCCGTCTTCATGCAGCAGACATCACCAAGCAAGTGGTTCCCCTGCTTGGCAAACAGTGACACCTTTACTGTAAAGGCTGTATCACCACTCACCAGCTAACAACAAAGCCAGGTTGTGGACAGGTTGACGGTGGGGGCAGCCATGTGTGTACTTTGTGTACGAGAAGTTCACCAGGCACCAACATGTGGCGCACCCGCTTAAAGGTATCTTTTATGTCCCCCAACAAAGACCTTCTTTATGGAGTAAAAAGTTGTTCCCGGAGTTCGATGTGGGATGAAAGGGACAGCCTCTGACCCGGTGAAGTGAGGAGTGAGCTCAAAAGGAAGAAGTATACAGTTCGGAAAATGTCAACGAGAGTTGTCGCTCTGCCTTCTAAAACCATTCCTAATGTAAAGCAGCCATGTTTATGTTTGTCTCTCAAAGTGACTGCTCCATGTGTACATGCCCGCGAGAGGTGTGCGCGTCACTGCGAAGCATATGTTTTCAATTATCGCGCCCGTGTCTGGGCACGATAATTGAAAACATATGGTCTTTGTGTGTGCGTAACAGACACCAATAGGCCAGGGGCGGAGCAATGCGCCCGCCTTTGGCCTATTGTGTGCTCTGTTTTAAAAATACACGCACACAAAGCCCAATAGCGGAACCCAAAAGGAATCACACAATCACACACGCAAGAGCGTGTGCGATCCCAGACAAAAGGGCTTTCGCCCTGCGCGAGCACTGCTGCGCAGTGCACCGCGAGGGGCGAGCCCTAAAAAGGCAACACTATTTGTGAGGGAAGCAAATGGTTTCTTTCTAAATAAAGTGCATAATTTAAATCTCTTTACTATCAGGGCTGTAATATTACTAAATATACTGTTGAAATCTGAAATGTTTCCAGCAAGTTGTGGCATTTCAAAGCCTATGCCTGCTGATAACTGCACATTTCTAAACGTATTCCCTTTCTTCCTCTGTTCAATGGAAGGTGACCAGAGACCACTTCTGTCAGCAAGCTCCTGTTAACAAATGGAGATTGATTGAGGGTGGACAGAGCTTAGTGCCGGAGAAGAATACATGGAAAGCAATTGGGGGACCCCGACATCAGACATCTTCAGCCAGCATCAACCCGCAGAGACCCAGATTTCAACCATGTTTAAATTTAAGACACTAAGCACGCTTATACACCCAGAATTATTAATAGAATACCACATAATATCGTAAGAAGCTGCAGTTTTTATTTGACGCTTCTTCACAGAACTTAAGTTGTCTTATCATCGATACAAAGATCAATTACAGCAATATTTTATATTTAAAGCTCAAGCTCTGGGTAGACTCCCAGTGTATGCCTTTGTGGGACTTTCGAGATGCCATGTCTGCTTCAATATTTTGTAGTGTTGAGTCATATACATTTGTTATACTCGGTACTTCGTGCCTTTTTGGGTGAAATACTACAAATGTATTTTATAATTCTTATATACTTAATTCTGAGGACAGATGGAATTTGTTTTTAGAAACTAGTTCTACCATAATAGTTTGTCCATACACATAGCTGATTGCATTTGTGGCTCATTGGGATGTCCTGTATCCGTTACTCCCATTCTGTAGGGCGGTGCCTCCTTCTTGACCTGAGTCAGAGCCAGGTGAGGTGAGGCTTGTTACCTCACTCAAGATAGGTGAGTGTATTATTTTTGCATTCTTTTCTTGGTAAACCAGAACAGTTTAGTAGGTAATGAATGAGAGAGCATTCGCACTGTGGATTTTGTTCTTGATGCTTGTTTTATTTTTACAGGTATGAACAATCATCCATCCTGCACGGAGGTATTGTGATTGGTCACATGTAGTAACACTGTGATACTTTTTAGTTTTTTCTGTTATCACTGTTTTTTAACATTATACTTAATGCAGTAGCAAAATTAATTGGGTCCTGAAGAAAGCCGGGGTTCTTATACCCACTGCGGCTGAAACTAGTAGACCATTTTCGGTAGATTAATTCAAAACCGACACTGTATTTTTTAATAAGTCCACCAGTGGTCATTAATAAAGGTATCTTGGACCACTGTTGTATCTTTTTTAATTCACTCACACTTATATTGTTTGCACTGCACTTTCCTTCCCTGTCACAACACGCCTAGTCTACCAACGTTTGGCTCATTGCCAGAAGAGCTGAGGTGACATGGGGCGCCTTTGGTTTTCCAAATGATGACACTGGCCACCAAGGGCAGTTGATGGAAATCCTTATTTTTCTGCCCTCCTCAGGGTTTCTCCTGACATGAAGTCGCATTCGCGCTATCATTCTCTTATTACTACTTACAGCTAGACTGAGATTGATGTAATGTGGGTCTTGTGCTTACTTCTGTTCTGTGTGTATGGTTACATATACTTTTCTTTTTTCTTATTAGACCATCAGTTTTCTTGTGTTATTTATACTTTCGAGAGCGAGCCAGAGAAAGGGACCATCCAGAGAAAAAGGCCCCCAACCCTCAGAGAGAACAACCCCTCAAGGAGACTGCCTCCTGGAAGCCTTGGTTCCTCTTTAGTACATTTGAGGAATAGACACTGTAAAGTTTCCATTGTTCCTTCACAGGCAGGATCACATGGCTTATACCCACCCTCCTCACTAAATCACTTGTCATGCAAGGATAAACATTATTTGAGGTATGCATAAAATGTAAATAGATGGATTGCTACTTGCATCGTAGCTGCAGTAAACAATGCTCTAAAAAAGGGGGGAACCACACTTTTTTGCACATGTTGGCAGTCACCATGGATCCAGTAAAAAAAAAAAATCAAAAGACCTTTCAGTACTACTGAGAATATTAACTTCCCAAATATGTGTCTGTACTTTGTGCATAGAGTGTTGCACATGCCCCAGGACTTGGCCAGGTTTATCCACACTCTTGTTCCCCTGCCCTCTTAGTAGCAGCATTTCCTCTAATGCTCTTCTCTTTGTGCATTGATGGCACAGGTTTCTCTCTCTAATCCAGCAGTTTCCAGGTCTCCAAGAATCTTGTCTCCTTGTGGCCTGAGACTTAGGATAGCAAGTCCTGAGCGCTTGCAATCTACTGGATCTTTGATTTTTCCTGCAATCTCCCTAGTGTTAGTGAGTCCCTGAGTCAAAGCTAGGTTTGTTGTTCCACTTAGTTGCTTGTGCAATTTCCTATGAGGCCTGCTCTCACTCAGTTTGTACTGCTTTTGCTTAATCACAAGTGGCATGCCTGCAATCTCTTTGAAAAAAAACTCAATTTAGGTTTCAACTTCCTTGTTATTGCTGGTTTCATCATTTCACTTCTGTACATTGCATTCACTATTGTTTCCGGTTTTATTTCAAGAATCATACTGGCATAGCTGCTAATTTTCTGCAAATAACTTTCAGTCTCCTTCGGACAATTAATTTGCCTTACCATTTTTCCTTCTCATATTTCTACAATATACTTTTTTAGGACTGGATTTTGAACCGCTTTAATTGTCTTGTTAATCACACGGAAATGGTCTGTCCAATCCAGTCAATATTGTTTTTGAAATATTTTTATGTGATGTGCACCAAAAGTTAAAAAAGGGTTTTCCTACCAGTTCTAGGTGCAAGTAAAATAAAACCACAGCCTATGGTCTTTTTTTTTAATTTAACATTTTTATTGCACTCATATGGCGACATGTTTAAGTTTGTCACAGCTAGACGTAGTGGTTTGCCAATGCTTGTTTTATTGTGCTCCTTATAGAAACTTTTATTTAAACCTCATGCAGCGTTGCTTTCAAAAGCTTTTCTCTGGTATTCTTGTTAAGTTTTTCTTGCAGGCCAAGTAGCTGTAAAGCCCCGAAAGACTCTATACATCCACCTATTTTTTTGTCACTTTTATATCAGTATACTCATTATGGGTTCACGTTTGTGTTGAAATTAAAAGCTGCTATTGATCATCAAATTGTTCGTACATTTAATTTCACATGGTTGGTGGTTTGTAGCCATCACACTAAGTCAGTTTTGCATTTAAGCAAATGTAATGTCTTTTTATTTTTTTTAAAAACCTATTTGGTAATTAATGTTGTGCATGTACACCTACCCAGTTTGGGCCCGATGAGATTCGAAGTGGTTCACAAATAATTTGAAAGGCATTGGCGATCCATTTCGAGAAGGAAACTATCTGAGGTGATTCCCTCTGTTATTGTGAATTTAGAGCCAAAGTAACCCCAACAGGACATCTTTGAGGACATGATGCCCTTGCTCCTAGCAGTCAGTCAGTATCCCCTTTAGGTACATACTTGAACCTATTAAAGGCATATATCGCCAACTGTTAATGGGCCATATTATTAGTTGGAGAGTGGGCAAAATCAGCATTAAATGTAGTTATCCCCTCAGTTTGACCTAGGTCTCTAGTCTTCCAAGGCTCAGGGAAGTCTGTCAATTTCCAGGAGTTTTTTTGGCAGACACCATTGATTTCCTTTCCTGGCTATGCAGATACTATTGCTGCAACCAATTTGTTTTGTAAGTGCAATTACAAATCAATGTATTCAATTTTTTTCTTGATTCAGCCCTGGATTGTGTCTATGTTTTTTTTTACCAATGCTAGTATGTATATATATATGTATGTATGTATCCTTTTTGAACAAGGCTCATTTCATACTACAAACGACATGGTAGCTTTAAATGTTCTGATTGTTTAGAATTTATTAAAATCTTCATGATATCCCCGTTTGATCATTATGTAACGGTTTACAGTTATTCTAGGTTGCCTGTGTAATGGTGGGGGTGTCACAAGGATCTGTTTTCCTGAGAAAATATGCTAAATTCAGCTATGGGATGGGAACACCCAAGCACACGCAGCTCTTCTAAATTTGTTTTGTGTTTGGGGAACTTGAATTGCAGAATCAGTGTGTGCCGTAGGTCTCTGGGCCACACACGATTTATATCCCTACCCATTTTCCTATGTTCAGTTTAAAATCACTACTGCATGTTCTTTCTGTGCAATTTCTTTACTTTTATCAAGCTATATAAGATATGTTCTTACAGTATATTCAATTCATCGCGGAGGTCAGTGGGAAATGTACTTTACTTTCATCAATACAGTCTGTGATAGCAATCGGTCACAGCAGCAAAGACCTACTCATATGTGTTTTCTTTGAGTAATGTCTCATAAAACTGTGGTTGATGCAGTACTTGTATTTCCCATTTATTTTTTCAATGTTCATTTTAGCATTAAATACTAAAATAATTTGGCAAAGTCCTGCTTCTGGGTCGCTTAAACATCTGTATCCTTTTTTGAAGAAACATTTACTAAGATTATTTAACTGTGTTCTCTTTTGCAAGGACCAGCTCCTGACACATAGAAGCAGGTAGTTGTTACACCTTTTACTGAAAAAAACTTCCCTAAGTGTAGATGATCCTCGTAATTTTCACCCCATCTCATTATTACCTTATTTCAGTAAACTACTGGAAAGGCTTTGATGCCAGCAACTTTAGAGGTTTTCTGGAAAAAAATATGAACTAGATTGCTTTCAGGCTGGCTTTAGATCAAGTTATAGCACAGAGAAAGGGGTGCTCTTAGCCACAGACCTTTCAAGATTGGAGGACAACTTTAGTGTTGGCACTCTATATTTGTGAACTTCTTTGCAGCATCTGCAACTATCGACCACGCCAGTCTCAATAAAACCCTAAAATAGACAGGCATGTCAGGCTAAGTATTAAAGCAGATTCAGTCCTTTCCTATCTACAGAGCTCAGGCGGTCTTCACTTCCCGTCTTTAGGTCTAACCTCAAGTTGGTCAAATGTGTTGCTGCCCAAGGTCATACACTTTCACTACTGCTATTCAATGTATACATATGCCACATTAGCTAGATATGTAATCAATATGGAATATATTTCTCCATGTATACAAACAACACAGCTTACCTTCATCATCTCAAGCCATCCGAATAGCTATACATCAAAACACTCACCATGGCAACCACAAGTATTGCCTGGCAATTGCTCAAGGTGGATTTTCTCCAAATTTCTGATTCCACTTAAGACTTTGGTCGTACTGACCTACTCTGTATTGATTAATATAAGAAGATCACTGGAACGCATCAATAGGTCCTTGGCCTGCGTCTTCAAAGGTAAAGCACAAACTTTCCTGCATCATTTACTCTTCACTGTCATTAGAACTTTAAACCTTAAAGATGGCATGCACCTTCTTCCTTCAGTTCAAAGTTCTAAAGAAAATCCTCACTTTTCTGGAAGCGGACTTCCATATATTAGTTGTGGATGCATTGATCCAGTCAAGACTGGACCATGCTAATTAATTCAGCCTACTTTGCTTCTTCTAACTAAATGCCTGCATGTGTCCAACTTGTCTAAATTTCAACAGCTGGCTTTCTGGCAATCTGCATCAGGCTGGACCATATTACCCCCATCTTAATAGTACTTCACTGTTTATGTGTACGTAAAAATTAAAATCCATAACAATTTTGAAAAAAGGCCATTTAAGACAGTTCAGCAATGTTTTTGGCATCCAAATTTTCGTGGCAAAATTTATCCTACTAGAAATCTGAGTCCTGGCAACTTATTCTTTCTGTCTGCCTCCAGGTCAAACGCAGGCTCCTATGGTGACAATGCATTCCCCAGAGCTGGTGCAAAATTTGAAACTCCCTACCTCTATCCCTTTGAACTGACACCTGCTTTTTAGTTTCAAAAACACTTAAATAAATGTTTTTTTAAATCAATTAATGTCTATATCGCAAGGTGTTATTAGGTTGTGTTAGTCAAACAGCTCCAACAGGCCAATGCACGTGAGCACTTTACAAATATCCCCTACCCCAACATAACAATCTATTTTCAATACAGTAATATCCTTTCATGTTAACCGTTAAGATAGTCACGTTTTCACTGGAGCGATCCCCTAACATTTTGAATTGTACCTTTCATTAAAGTCCTTCAGGGGAGCTATGCCATCGACCGCATTGCTATGGAGGCTTACTGATGGCACACAATGAAGAACCAGGTTCTCCTACTTGCGAGCATTAGGTAACGCTGCAGCTCGTCAGCAGACCAGCGAAATCAGGTAACTTCCATTTCCCAATCGAGAGACCATTGTGTGGTCTTAGTCTTATATGTCATGTGAATATTGCACTCTTGTCAAGTTAGAATACTGAGGGTTCTCAGAAAGTTCATAAGATTATGTCTGCCCTCTCTTTGCCATTGTTCCTGCAATGTTCCATAACAGTTCACCAGCCTGGCAAAAGCTGCAATTCACTTAGAATTTTTAATTCTCCTTTTTATATTTATGTTACTTTAAGAGATTCTTTGGTCTCAAGATTTGATTCATACTTTACAAAATTTCGATTTTTTGCGGTCTATAAATAATTTTGCTTTGCACTAGAAATTACTCATCCTGCGTGTTTGATTGCCAATAAAGTCTTGACTTAATAACAATAGGCAAATGTTACGGTGTAGATGTAATAATGAATTGTCTTATGTATGGAGATTCAGAATATCCAAAATCACTCATTATTTCTCTCACCGTCACTTAATTTTTTTAATTACCTTTCAATCAATACCAGGTGCAGAGTTCCTAGAGAAGCAAAAGTTGGTTTCCAACATTTTCACAGTAAAGGGATTCAACGTCCAATGTGCTCTAATTTAAATGATAAAGATCTAATCCTGATGAAGGCAACAAAGGAATTCGGAGAACTGCCAAACAACATCATCATTGTGAACAGCCAAGACATTAATGGAAAGAAGAAAGATGCGGAGCATGCATGACAGAAGGATCTAAAATTTGCCTCAATAAGGCATCAGGTAAAGGCATGAATCGAAATGAACTGTGTGAACCACACTGAAAGTAAATACGGATGTTTTTCATTTACATCGGCCTCTGATGATGCCGGTTAATACATATATTTATACTTTTATCAACATTAGTCATTCCGTTTGATTGCAAGCAGTGCGCACGAATGACTGATTTCAACTACATTTGTGGGTTTAAATGAGCAAGATAAACAGAATGAGTCAGATTCTCAAATGTGGAGAAGGAAACTATTCTCAAAAACAAAAGCCGATCCATGCAGTACAATTTATTTACCAGTGGATGCTGGAGCCCTGCATTGCTTATTCACTCAGTTTGTACAGGTTTCAGGGGGTTCTCTTGCTCCTCCCACGATGGACAGTGAAATATTAAATTTTGAGTGACATTTACGTTTTCGCGTTGTTCTTTCTGTTCTACTCTTTTTTTGTGGTTTCTTTTCTGACCCATTCCTATTACATGAATCAACTGGTCATCTGCTCTACATGCAAGATGGTTTGGCATTTCATTTTCTAAGTAATATGACTTATTACCTGTGCTATTTATAACCTCTTGGTTGCTCTATGAAACTTCACCAGCAGAAATGTCAATCTTGCTGAATTTTGCCCTTGGTCCTGACGTAGCAGTTGGGCTTTTACTTTTTGTATCCCCTTCCATATTTAGCTTTGGAATTGCTGTGGCTGTTATTTAGAACGTTCCAACATGACCACTCTAAATAGGCTATTTAATTGTTAAAGCATTTCTATGGTAGAAACAATCATGGAATCATAGGAGAAAGACAGACTTCCACAAACCTGTCACTAGTGTCAACCATATGCTCAATGTTCTGACAACTATGCTTCAGTCAGGCTGTTGACAGCTGTGCTTGGAATTGTGGTGAAACAGTGCTTCATATCTTACTATCACTTATGGATGAAACCTTCATTAGAGTTGTGTTTGGTCACTTTTTTATGAGTCTTGACGTTTTTGTATACCAGGATGTCTCCAAGGGCTTTCAAGTAGAGACTGAGCATTCCTCAACACAAAATGAATCCTTGGCGGTCACAACAGATTACAGATTACGGGGCAGATTCTGGCGAGTCTCATCTGAATGTGTGGATGTGTCAGGTAGGGTGTGAAACACTACAGGGTGATGCAGTTTAGTACCTCTCTGTAGAAAAGGGTGCTGAACAGTGTTTTATACAGAAAGAAGGCTGCTGTGATGTTGAGCAGGGCTAACAGTATCTTACTGGCTTATCCCCCCCCCCCGCCCAACATTAATCAGTGTTTTGAATTAGAAGGCTGCTGCCCATTTTTCGAGGCCATTATCGTCACTCCAGAATCCACTAAGATTGGTAAATCAAATCTCCGCTTTCTTGGCCGACCAGTGTTCATCAAAGTTGCTAATTCTTCAGAAGCATTCGGATACTAGATAATTTTTTTAAGTTAATGAAAAAGAAGTCTCTACCACTCAACATGGAAGAATTCCAACAAGGTGGTAAAGTGATTTTTAGGCACAGATAATAAATACTATTTATTTTATTTAAACAAAACACACTGTTAAGTAGCTGGGATAAAGCCCAACTCTAGAGACAAGTGAGACATAACAGACAGCACAATTTACACTCGCACCAACAGGTGAGTGCAGGAATGTTGTACATAATATCCCTTAATGGTTACAGTCCTAAAAAGGGCAACATTTAAGTTTCTGCTGGGCACATAGGGAGAATGTAAGGAATACAGAGAGTAGTGACAAAAGGGGCAGGAGGAAGGGTCAGAAGGAGGGTGGTTAGAAGGAGAAAGAAGAAGGAGCATAAGCTGGAGGATGAACAGGAGGTGGTTGAGGAATATGGTGGATAAGTCGTACTTTAAGTAGGGAGGTACTGTCTGTTACTGAAAGGGAGAGTACCTGCACTTCTCAGCACTGCTGTAATACATTTAATAAGGGGGCACAAGAAGTTGTCATGTGCAAACAGATTCTCTAAAGAGTGAGTACCTGAACTTTGATATTTCAATTTAAAGCACTGAGGATAAGGATGTACTGGTGGAGTGTCATATGCAATTGAACGAAGCGAAAGAAAGGTGGAGGAAGAAAAGGAGGAACAGGAGAGTGGAGATCAGGAGGTACAGGAAGAACAGGTGGGGGGAGAAAAGGTAGATAACAATGGACAGAAGGAAGGGGAAGAAAACATGAAGAGGAGAGCAATGAAGGGGAGGAAAATTTGCAGAAGGGAATCGTGAAGGATAACATAGAAGGTGGAAAAAAAGGAAGATGGGTGGTGGATGCTCAGAAGCATGTGTCTTTATGCGGTCTACCCTTAAATGTACGTCCTTACAATAGCAGTCTATTGATTTGCTGAGTTTATATAAATAGTTGCCAACAGTACTACGTACACAATACTCCTCTTCACTCCAAGCCCAAAATTAAAAACAGAGGTTACTTCAATATTCATTGTGAAAGTTTTGGCATGATAAAAATTTAATGACAACTTGACAGAGCAATAGAAGTAGGGATTTCAGACGTGAACATTGGTTGGCTATAATGTCACTCTTCTTTGCTGCCTCCTAATTGAACAGTGCAGGCCAGGCGTCACGTCGTGTTTCTTCTCTGGTGCATGGACCAAGCACATTCAATTAGTGTCTCTCTGTTGCTCGGGCTGTGATTGAAGAACTTTTGTTTTCTTTTTTGCCCCTGTTGCTTTTTTCCTCTCCCACCCACCATTTCTCCGATTTGCTGCCCCGCACCTCTCCTCTGCAATCCTTGCTTGCGCATAGACCCACCACCTTCCCAAGTCTTTTTATTGTTGCTTCCCCTGTCATTGTTGCTCCAACTCATCCTTGCTCATTATTCCTCTCACTTCCCTTGCATTCTCGTTTTATATTTGACCTGTACTACATTCACTACCCGTGAGCCATTGGTCTATCTGGCCAACCAGCTTTGTTTTACTGATGGCTTACTCTTAGCGTTTCTCTGCAGTGCAGAGAACTCCCCAAATGTATGTAAGGCAATAACTCTCTCTGGACGTTTTTTGCTATCTCTTTATGGCTGAAAAATCATTAACTATAATGGGAAGAAGTGGCTCTGAGTTTTCATTTGTGAGCACATCATGATGCATGTTCCTTCCCTGCTTTCATTACCATCTTGTTGTGAGCACCTGCTTGGCGGTGTTGACATGATGAACTTAAATCCCCATCTAACTCTAAGGAAAGTGAACAACAAATTGAGAAGAAGCAGAGGATTACATAATCTTCAACAAAAAGAAGGGAGGCAAAGGTCTGCATTCATCATTACATTGGCATGATCATGCCCATCTGCGAACACAAACTCTACAATTACGTGTTACAAAAAGTACTTCACATTTTTAAAATGTCTGAGCCATAGAACCACTGGTACAGATGGACCACTCCAAAATCATGAAGAGCCTGATTTACACAATACCTACCAAAACACAAAAAGAAATTGGTTTACAAGGACACTGTTAGGGCGCACAAGAGACATGGTACAAAAAGTTGGATTTGTTCAGAGCAAAGCTGAAGGACAAAATATTGCAGACCAGCAGGACAAAACCAGGCGGAATAATATAGATAATGGAGACGGTTGTCACAATAACATCTATGCACAGCAGACTACAATGGGCTTGCACCTCAGGACACTGAACTTCAGCCACTAGAAAAACGCAGCTAAAAATATTGGTCTCAAGCCTCTATACTCAACACATGGACCCAGCAACCTGGCATGGTCTCCGCCAATGGACAAAACCTGCAAGAACACTGCAGCCTCTTAGAACTACTGTTCTTCCTGGCAATATTAGTCATGCGCAGCCTCAGGAGAAAGAGGAGAACAAGAAGAACAAGTGTTGACAAAGCCAATAGGTCTCGCATATGCGAGATCTATTAGCTACATGTGAATGTTTTCTTTTTTCAGCCATGTTGTACAACAGTGCTGCTGCTGTGCAGCACGGACAAAGGTAAGAAATAAAATGCTATGACGCAGTCAATGCTGGCCGCTTGAGAAGCTAGAACAATATAGAAGAAACAGACATGCAAACAACGAAGAAAGTTGTGGGAAGGGAATAAACATAAGTGCAGAAGATGAGAATAAGCAAGTACCAGGAAACCAGGGAGAGCGATTAAGGCGTCTAAAAGTCAATAAGGTGGTTTTGGTACATAAGGGAACAAAACAGATGAAGAAGTTGGAAAAAGGGGGCAGTTTTGGAGATATTTCACATAGGTGTTTTTTTAATTTTTATTTTTGAGAGTTTTCTATAGCGCAAACTAGATCCGAGGCAACGGGTATCAAAGCACTTTACATGAACACCAGTTTTGTTACAGATGAATACATTCATATTTTTTTTCACTTCACACACACATATTGGGTCAGCACGATTATGATGAAATATACTGTTGACATTGTGGTGAATCGCGCTGTGCCCGTTTGGACAGGATTTAGATTGGAATCACTAATTAAGTTTTGCAAAAGGGATTTTGGGAACTCTCAGGATTGTGTTCTAGAGTAGCTGGGGAAGCTATTACTAAGACTATTGTAGAACATCACAGAGATATCCTTTACATATATATTTAGGTCCTCTTTTATATGTTTCCTACTGTGCATGTCAGGGGGCTGAGGCAAAGGGTGTGGACAACATGATGGTGCTAGTTATGGAAATATGCAAAAGCCAATAAGGCAATTCCTTGGACAGTTAGGAAGTGACAGATTTATTACCTAGAAAGAAAATGAGTAATAACCTGGAGGGAAATATTTGTGGAAGGTAGGTGCAGGAAATGCAGTGGGCTCCTGACAATGAAGGATAGTCAGTATGGACTATCGGAAAGGAAGGTGGGAGCTAGGAACTATCGGAATTGAGCCAGGGTGCAGTTTGGGCCTCAGATTTATTTTGGCTCCCCGTGGTTACATTTCGTTAAATTGGCTTCCTTTCTAGTATGGTTCAGAGACTGGCAAATCTGAAAAATTATCTTTCTTAATCAATGGAATGGAGTTAGCAGTTCTACCATGACCGCACCATGGGGCCTGGGAAGGGTACAGGTGAATGTTTACCAGGCATCAGATCTGGTGTTAATGGGTAGCAGGGGAGGAAGAATGGGGAGTATGATGATTAGAAATATCACCTACGCTAGCACCAATAAGAAAGAGGTTATAAAACTCCAACTACAAAACAAAGCAAGAAGATTGTGTCTAAACCTAACAAAATATTAAAAGTGAGATAATATATGTTTGGGCCCTCAGAGAACATAAATGGCTCCCAGTAGCACAAATAATAAAAATAAAACTTCTTTAAATCATCTCTAAATCCCAAACTAGAACTTGCCCCACATACCTACAGGCCATTTCCGGTCATGTGTTCCAACCCATAACATGGTATCCAGCAAATCAAACAGGATTGAACAAGGCTTACACAAGCATGGTGGGAAATCAATACAAACACTGGACTCCCAGCCATGGAACACTGTTCGCCCTGATCTCGACTTGGCATTAAGCACTAAGCACTTTCCTGAGGTGGAAGTCGGGAAAGTTAGGCATCGAGCTACTACTTGTTTTAATTCATTTTTAACATTGCTATTTGTTATTTGCACTACGCTCACTTACCCTTGCACCAACCAGCATCCCTCGCAGCCGATTAGGCGCTGTCGCAGGATGTTTTTGGGGTAAGCAGTCATCTTGCTGGGAATCGCACGGTTGCGGACTAGCTCAGTGGACCCTCCCGCCCTCTCTTGTACTTAAATCGCGCTACTTCCTTCGCGCGCTGACTTGGCATTAAGCACTAAGCACTTTCCTGAGCCGGAAGCCGGGAAAGTTAGGCATCGAGCTACTACTTGTTTAAATTCATTTTTAACATTGCTATTTGTTATTTGCACTACGCTCACCTACCCTTGCACCAACCAGCATCCCTCGCAGCCGATTAGGCGCTGTCGCGGGATGTTTTTGGGGTAAGCCGCCATCTTGCTGGGAGTCGCAGGGTTGCGGACTAGCTCATTGGACCCTCTCGCCCTCTCTTGTACTTAAATCGCGCTACTTCATTCGCGCACTGACTTGGCATTAAGCACTAAGCACTTTCCTGGGGCGGAAGCCGGGAAAGTTAGGCATCGAGCTACTACTTGTTTTAATTCATTTTTAACATTGCTATTTGTTATTTGCACTACGCTCCCTTACCCTTGCACCAACCAGCATCCCTCGCAGCCGACTAGGCGCTGTCGCGGGATGTTTTTGGGGTAAGCCGCCATCTTACTGGGAGTCGCAGGGTTGCGGACTAGCTCATTGGACCCTCCCGCCCGCTCTTGTACTTAAATCGCGCTACTTCCTTCGCGTGCTGACTTGGCATTAAGCATTAAGCACTTTCCTGAGGCGGAAGCCGGGAAAGTCAGGCATCGAGCTACTATTTGTTTTAATTCATTTTTAACATTGCTATTTGTTATTTGCACTACGCTCACTTACCCTTGCACCAACCAGCATCCCTCGCAGCCGATTAGGCGCTGTCGCGGGATGTTTTTGGGGTAAGCCGCCATCTTGCTGGGAGTCGCAGGGTTGCGGACTAGCTCATTGGACCCTCCCATCCTCTTCCTGTATAAATGTCAGTCATTACCCGTCCGCTGCAGCGGGCGCGCCAAAGACGTGCCTGTCTGCGCCCGTCCGCGACCGAACGGGCCCAGGGGCCATACCCCCTGAACAAAATTAGTTAAAGAAGCTTAGTTATGGCTCTGACCAATTGCTTGCGCTTAGACCCACAAAAAAGCAAGACTGTATCACCTTTGACATGAATGATCAATTTCCCCAGTCCTGCTTGCACTGCACCTTCTCCCTGGACGTCCCACAGCTGTGTCGCTGCTGTGCATCATGTGCCACTCTTTCATCCAAGTCTTCCTTTACGTTTCTCAGCCTGAACTGTCGCTCTTTACCAAAGCACAAACGTGAGATTTTTGACCTTCTAGCCAATGAGCGACCTGACGCATTATTTATCACTGAGACGTGGCTTCATGAAAGCTCCGGACATTACATTGCGGAAGCATTACCCTCCAATTATGCCATCGCTAGGAGCTACAGACTCAATAAAATTGGGGGTGGCATTACGATCATATTTAAGAACAGGTTCCAATGCCAGTTCGATCCTATTACTTTAAGCAATTGCGAGGCAGCGCATTTCAAACTTGCCCTTCATCCTAAGGTTACCCTCACGGGCCTCTTGGTCTACCGCCCTCCAGGCCCAGCGAATGCCTGGTCGGCACAACTCTCTGACTATATAGCTTCTAATCTTACTAACTCCAGTAATTTTTTGGTTATAGGGGATTTTAACGTACATTTGGATGATTTTAAGAATAGTGTTGCCAGAAATCTAATTGCCGATTTTGGGGCCATGAATATTACTCTTCACAACTGTGGCCCCACGCATAAAGGTGGCCATTGTTTGGACTCCATTTTTTCTAATATCCCTCTTTTACATTGTTGTCCTGCTATACCGGTTCATTGGTCTGACCATTATCTTATCAGATTTACGTTTACCACTACTGATGTGCTGCCTCATTACAGAGTTCCACCAGCTTCTAGTAAAAGAGACTGGAAAAAGCTGGACATCGCCTCTCTCAATAATGTTCTCGAAACTCATCCTCCTACTAACCTGTTCAAGTCGACCGACATGGAAGCAGTAGCAGGTGTAACAAATTCTTGGCTTCTTGATGCTATTGACATCTGCCTGCCTTCCTAATAAAAAGTGGTTTAGACACATCACCCTATTTTATATTCACCACTTTTTCTGTAGGTAGCACTGTGTCCCTATCACTTTTCACCAACCATCATAAACTGGCCAACAATTGGAGGTTAATTTCACTGTGGACCGCACCCAGTATTCACGATCTACTGTGTGGCGTGGGGTCTAGATGATCTAGGGACCCGCCAGGCCACGGTGTGGACGGCCAAATGATAGGACGGATCACTTGGTTTGTTTGATGGTTATCCACAAAGTTTCTGTACTGGATTTGGTTGACCAGTCTGTGATCGTTTTTCTAGACACTATTTTTCTAGAGATTACTTTTCTTGTCTCCCACACATGTTTCTCTCGTTCTCCTTTGTTTGACCTTCTGAATTTAGTATATGGTGACTGTAGCACCAACTGACATAGTGGAAGATTTGTCAGTATGGCCAGTACAATGTATGGCTCATAGAACTCCTGGTTTCTTGTTCGTGATTCATATGATGTTGCTGGGGAAATGTACCAGTCGTAGGTCTTTAATCTTTTCCCTTTGACCCTCCTCTCCCTGTATATGTTTGCACACTCTACTACCTCCAAAATCCATTCATTACCTTGTGGTGTTCCCTAGGGCTCAATTCTGAGCCCCCTCCTTTTTAATCTCTATGTCACTCCCTTAGCCTACATTGCGGAACGTGCTGGGCTAACTTTGTTTACCTATGCCAACGATTCGCAAATTGTCTTTTCCCTATCACAATCAGACCAGGCCCCCACCTCCCTCCTTCAGACTGGCCTCAGAGAAATATCCAGATGGATGATTTTAAACCTGCTCAAACTGAATGGAGGGAAGACGGAAGTCCTGATCCTTGGGCAAAAAAAAGACCTCTGGAGCTCTAAGCATTGGCCATTTGAGATGGGCCCGCTTCCATCCCCTTCTGAGCACGTGCGCAACCTGGGTGTGATCATAGATAATGGCCTAACAATGCAATGCCAGGCCAATAAAGTGGCCGCCACTTGTTTCACCATTCTACGCTGGCTGAAGAAAATTTTTGGGATGCTGCCAACTGATACCCAGAGGTCCGTAGTGAACGCCTTGGTGACCTCTCGGTTGGACTATGGTAACATACTCTACCTGGGGGCGAACAAGGCAGTCACAAGACTCCTCCAACTAGCACAAAATGTTGCTGCACGTTAGCTTTGTTGCGGTCACAAAACTGACCACATCACAGAACGTCTCCGAGACCTTCACTGGCTTAAAGTTGAGAACCGAGTGAAATTTAAAGCCTTGAGCTACATGCACAAGATCAAGGCTGGGAATGCTCCCAGTTACTTGCAATCTCTCGTCAAAACCTATTCCCCTTCTCATTCTCTCCGTTCCTCCTCTCAAAACTTATTCTGTGTGCCCAAGTACAGACTGACTAGAATGGGCGGTAGGTCGTTCTCGTTTTTAGGGCCCAGACTTTGGAACTCCCTTCCTTCTGACATTCGCTCCGAGATCTGTTATGCTCGTTTTCGCAAAGCCATCAAAACCTGGCTCTTCAACCACTAACCTACCATCTTTCTGTGCTTCATTGCTTTCTGTCTCTTCTAGCGCCGGGAAACCCTTGTGGGTAGCTGTCACGCTTTACAAGCTTAATAAATAAATAAATAAATAAAAAAATCTCAGAATCGTGTAAACATTCCCAACTCTCCATTAAGCTCTAATGACTACCCACCACCATTGCCATTTTCTCTGTGACATGGCTCAATACGCCCAAATGAGTTCATAAAGTTCTGTTAACTGCGAAATCAACAGGCCTTTCTTGGAAGAAAGAGATTATGGCTCATGAAATAGTGCTATGTTAAGTTCTTACAAAACACTTAAAATTAATATATAAAGTTGTGGTTGGCATTTCACACTGTGTGTTGGAATGGAGTAGCATGGACAGTGGGAGAGGGGAACAACAATTGTCCAGTCTGTCAGGTTTATATTTAGGCTGAAATGTAGAGAGGGGACCAGTCCACAATGCAACAACATTTAATGGATTGATATGAAGATTCTGAACAATGGGAAACTGGAGACGTAGAAGGTGCAGTAATTAAAGGGACAATGAAACTGAGTCACCTCTGAGGAGTGGCAAAGTTGTTTGGGGAGAAATTTAGCACATGAGCCCACTTGAAGGAAAAAGTAAATAATGTCTGGAGAGTTTCAATACCCAAGCTGTAGCAAGATAGCTAAAGACACACAATTGATGGACGGAATGTAAAACAATAAAAAAAATACGTCCATCAATTGTGCGTCTTTTGCTTCCTAACCCTAAGTGCGCCGGGTATTCTCAGACGTGGGTCCCGGGCTCACTGTGCCACTGGATTCAAGCTATCATGGCTGATGAGGTGAAACCCCAAAACCGGTCCTAGGATGCTGGTTTCCTGTCAGGGAGGACCTGGCTTGGCAGTTCGGGCTGGACTGTTCCCATGAGGCACAGGTTCAAGACTGATTTGCATATGGCCAGTTCTAAACTGGGGTGGCATGATGAGCAAAAGACTGATGGATTTAACACAGATCTCTTGACTGGGGGTGAATGTTTTGATTTGTTCTGCATTCCGTTCACCAATTATGTGTCTTTTGTTGCAAGATAGCCGTCAGGATATGAAAGTTAAGGGCAAGAGCTTTACTTTTTGTAGGAAATGTGATGAGAGCTGGCTGAGCAGTAGTTCTGGAGCATAACTATGAACATTTGGTTGTCTTTTTGTCTGGGGCTTTTTGGAACATGTTGAAAATAGTATGTAAGTGGGCAGTGACCTCCTTTTGTGGTACTATGTTCAGGGGCATGAGCAGATGTCTGGGGGTATGATCAGAGATTAGGGGCACAGTGTTATAGGATGTTGGCATGGGTATCAGAAGAGAGAGAGCAATGAGAGAAATATGCATTGAAATGGCGGTTTGCAATCATGGTTAGGTTGGGCCTTTCGTCGAGATGCTCAATTAAGGAGGTAGAACGTTTAAAGTATATTTTGAATAGTTTGATGGCTGTTTCTCCATAGTATGAGTACATTGAGGGTGTGCCTGGCATGCACGTGGGTTGGGGAGGTTAGTATTAGTTTGCGGTTGGAAAATGAATACAGAACTTACAGGATTGCATGACATAGGTAGAGGGATAGAACGTGGGTCCTATTCGGTGCAAAGAATATTGAAGATTTAGATGTGAATGTTGACGGTGAAATTAACAAGTGTAGGTGAACATCCATTAGACAGGTTAAGAAAGCTTTTCTCCAGATAGACGGGCTGCAACAGAATAAGTGGGATAGAAACGGGTTAGCGTAGTATAACAGGGTTTCGGCAACCTGAAAGGCACATGGAAAAAGTGGGTAGGTGGTTTGTCCTCACATCTAATATTGCTTGCCATGCATTAACTACCTACTTTGAACAAAGAAAGTGAAAAGGAAGTTGGTGGGTATCATCTAGACAAATGAGTACTCATTTGTAAAATGGGACGGCACAAAGGCAGTTCAAGTGACATGCAAACGTAACCTGCGGTAAGGTTTCCAGGAAGTAACAAGCATTAGTTGGAAAAGGGTTAGATATGGGCCAATTTATGCTTAGGCTCGTGGAAATAAAGAAAATTATACTGTCCAGTCTTTTGTCTGGCTGTAATACAGTAATTCTAATAAGTGAACATCTGTCTGCACTTGTGTGTACAGTACAGATCACTCTGCCAACGGGAAGTGAAATAAAGTAGGGAGTGGTAAGAAAAGGTAAGGAAGAAGATGAAATGGCAATATTTTCAAAGATGCAGGTGGTAGGATCTTGAAGGGAAGTAGGGTGGGTAACTGTGAGACTGAGTAGATTAACATGTACCTCTTTTTTAGTGGGCTGATGTTTTAGCTCGTGGGATAGGGTTGTGTCAGACAGAGATAGGATAGTTTGGCCTTTGTCCAGAAGAACAAGTTACTTAGCTTCAGTACCAGTTTTTGGGGTGGATATTGTATCTACCAGCAGATTCCTCAACTTTTGAATATCCCAGGCACCAGTCTGGATCAGGAAACGTTTTGATAGCTCTCCCACGCCGATAGGTGCTGCTTGCTCAATCACTGTGCGGCATACAACATCCTGTGACCTCACTGGGGCCATATAATGCCCCCACTCAGATTGCTGGCATCAGTTACCATCCATGTTTAGGTTGACCCTGGGCAGCGCATGCACTGCTCTGGGAGGCATGCTGTATTCGGAGTAAGGACGTGAAGCTCCTCCCTCTCTCCGCTCATATCTTTCATTGGCTTGTGTCATTGTCCTTGGTAAATGCTAGCTTTATTAATAGGCTTGTTAGTCCCTCCTTAGTACAGCCTTGTCTTCATTTGTAACCTACCATGTAGAAACCCCCTGTTACGTGTTTTGTTGCTCAGTAGGCTTTAGTTACAGCCTCCAAGCACTATTTTGTTAAATGCTTTTCACCTGCCTGCAAAGACACTCTTGTAAGGCTTCATTTATTTTTTTCACAGCACAGCACGCCACAGTGGCGACCATGCCTTTGGTTTATTTGCGGAGTTGAACCTGGCCGCATTTTGTCCCCTTTTTTAACTTTTGTTTGTACAAGCACCTCATGCCGCGCTTTCACATTAATGGCAGCCACGCCCCTATCTTTAGATGAGCCACGATTAAGAAAAGGGGCACGGCCGCCATTAAAGTGAAAGCGCGGCATTGGGCGCTTTTGAAAACAACCGTTTGCAATGTGATAGATCTTGCATTTTCGAGAGTTTAGCAAATATGAGACCTATTGCATTGCAAATGTTTGTTTAGCATCCCAACTCTAATAAAATTGGTGCAGTTTTCAATAAAACGTAGAGAGCAGACCCACAAGTGTTATGGTAAAGTCAGAATGCAACGGGGACATGAGTGAGTCAGTGAGGAATCTGCAGGTAGTAACAGTATCCACCAGAAAAAGCATTACTGAAGGTAAGTAGCTTGTTTTGCTGATGGATACTTCTACCTGCATATTCTTCACCTTTTGAATAGATTCACCAAGCAGTTCCACTCCTATAGGAGAGCGCATGGCTAGCTATATCAAAAAATGCTGAAGAACTGAGCGAGCGAAGTGGCCATCTGTCCTCACTTCGGAGTACAAACAATAGTGTTTTGCTAAAGTGTGGTGGTACAACCACATCGGTTGCTTTGCAGATATCTGCTACAGGCACTCCTTTCGTTAGGGCTGAGGTAAAAGACTTGGCTTTGTTAGAATGGGCAAAAATACATTCTGGATTCTCCTTGTGCACAATGGAATAGCAAATCTTGATGCACAGGATTATCCATTTTGACAATTTTCTTTTTGTTGACTGCCTTGCCTTTCATCTTTCCAATATATTATATATTCTATTTAGGGAGGAAGGCAGTCTTGGTTCTTAATACCAGCTTGTCAGGGAAGAAAGAAGTGAAAGGAGGCTACACGTTCAATGCTTAAACTTTGCCTACCCGCATTGCTGACCTGATAGCAATTTAGAAAATTCTCTTAAATGTTAGTAAAAGTAAGGGGCAACTATGCAAGGGTTCAAAGGAGGAGCCCATTCGGAAAGTAAGAACCAAATTGAGATCCAAATGTGGCATAAATAAAGGGAGAAGGAGGTTTGTTAGCCCATTCAGGAATCTCAGACCAATGCGAGATTTAAAGAGTAATGATTGATTGAGTAAAAATAGAAAAGCCAATAAGTCTGACAAATATCCTTTAATATTAGCAACAGCGCAGCCCTGCTGAGCTAGCAGGAAGAAAAACAAAGAATGTCAGACAGGTTTGCCTGAAGAGGATCTATGGATTTGTATGTATATAATTTAACAAATTTGGCCCATCTGCTAGACTAAAGAGCTTTGTCGGAGACTCTTCTAGAACATAAAATAACTTCCAACACTTTAGTGGGTAAAGAAAAGAACTCGGGTTGCCCAGCTCAGCCTCTCGGTATAGAGGTGGAGGCTTACAAGGCCCGGTGTTAAGAACCTGCCCCTGTGACTGTGACCGTGAGAGGAGGTCTATCCTGTGAGGGAGACAGAGTAGTGTGCAACGTGAGCAGTGAATCTGCATACTACACCCTTTGTAGCGAGTCTGGGGAAATTAAGATTATTTAGGTCCTTTTGAGATGTTTCCTTAAGACACAGGGAATGAGGGCTGTGGGGGGAAACATGTAATGAAGCTGAAAGTTCCACCTCAAGCACAACGCATCCCCAATGCTCCCTGCGTTGATTACTAGAGGACACAGTATCTCAGGCGGTGAGCGTTCTCTTGAGTGCCAGAGTTCTATCTGAGGAGTTCCCCAGAGCTGGAAAATGTCATGGACTATCTCCAGATGAAGTCACCACTAGTGGTTGGCAAAGTGACTCGGACTGTGATTGTCCCCTCACATGTTAAATCTGTTCTTTTGGAGATCAGTCGTCTGATCTCCAGTTGCCCCAGATGAGCTCCCCAACCTAGACTGTAAGCATCCATGGTTGATGTTCTCACCAGAAGAAGATGGTGAAATGGTTTCCCTTGAGAAAGGTTTCTGCTCACACTCCGACACTGCATATCAACTGCAGTGTCCCTAGAGATCTCGATACAGGCTAGCAGATCTCCGTTGTGCTAGAACCACTGCATGCGGAGACACTACCAGAGGGCCGTCATGTGCAAGCGTGCATGGGTGACCAACAGAATGCAGAAGGCTGACAGACTGATTAGGCGCAAGACCATTAAGAATAGAATGACTGCTCCATTCTAAAACATCAGAATCACAGTGTTAATATCATGAATCCTCTGAGTAGGGAAGCCTCAACTCGATGTGGTGTTCCATACTGCTCCAATGAACAGATGCACTAAAAAGGCATCAGGTTAGATTTGGGAATGTGATCGAAAAGCCTAGGAATAACAACAACTGGGTTGTCACTTGCAAGGGACAAGACAGCATCTGTAGAGATATGTTCTTGATGAGCCAGTCGTCCAGGAAAGGGAATACAGATATTCCTGCCTGTCTGAGATGAGCTGCAACCACCACCATCAACGACTGAAAGTGCGGAAGTGAGACCAAATGGAACATCTGCAAGCTGGTAGGAGTTCGGACCTGAACATGAAGCACAGTTGCTTCCTGTGAAACCGGAGGATAGGGATACAATAGTAGGCATCCTGTAGGTCGATAGACACCATCCAGCATTCTACTTCCAGTGCTAGCAGAACCTGTGCAAGGGACAGCATTCTGTAAGTTTCTTTTTTGACGAACCAGTGCAAAGCCCTGAAGTTTATGATCAAACAGTATTGGGAGTAACACACCTGACCACCTTCCTGCTCTGGAATTTACTCCACTGCACACTTTAGGAGTAAGACCTGCAGTTCTTGTTGAAGGATGTGCAGACGGTCTTGCGGGAGCACATTTGGTTGAAGGGGGATGGAAGGTGGTGGCTGTTAGAAGGGTAGGATATACTCCTGTTCCACAATTTGCAAGACCCAAAGGTCTAAAGTAATGGTCTGCCATGCTTGTGGAAAGGAGAACACCTGTGCTCCAATGGGGCGAGTGTTTTCAGGTAAGGTGGAACTAAGGCTACTACCCTGCAGTGGCTGGGGTAAAGGAGGAGGAAGAGTAGGGGGGGGGGAGATGTAGGGCACACTGTCTTCCTTGACCATGTCCTCTGTATTGCCAGTAAAGGGTGTTCGACTGCTGTAGGATTTGTTGTTGAGTGCAATGTTGTTAGAGCTCTCGAAAGGAGAAGCCTGCTGAAACCCCTTAATTTCTTCCATCTGTAGTCCCTAGGTTAGGACTGTAAACCATGGGGCCTGACCATGGCTTTACTGTCTTTAAATCTCTCAAATGCAGAGTCCACCTAAGCCACAAAGAGATGAGATCTGTTGAATGTTAAGTCCAAAAGCATGTTCTTGGCTTCCCGTGAAAAGCCTGAGTTCCGCAACCAAGCATAATAATGCAGGGAGACCAATGTCTCCATAGATCTTGCCACTTAGTCTGCTGTATCTAGGCCAGATTGAATAACCTGCTTTGCAGCAAGCTGCCCACCAGCTTTGTAAAATGTGTTTGGAATTAAAATGACAAGTTAGAGATCGCTGCCTGAGCAGGGTCTAACAAGGCACGAACATATCTGTCCAGGAGGCAAGTATAACTGATGGATTTAAGTGACATACACCCTGCCAAAAACATCTTTTTGGCGTATGATTCCATCTCTTTTGACTCTCAGTCAGATGGTGTAGAAGGGAAGGATCCAGAGGTAAACTTAAATCAACAGGAGGCTTGTACCATCAGACTTAATGGAGACAATGTGTTGAAAGGAAATTAGGGTCTCCAGGAGTCAGTTTGTAGCTCTGAGCTATTGATCTGGACATTGTGGTGGAAATTGTTGGTTTCTCCCATATGGCCAATACAGGCTCCGTCAGAGCTTTATTGAACGGAAGCAGTGGAAGTTGCAACTCTAGCATTTCAGCTGCCTTCCTCATCACAGAGTGAACTGAAGTCACTTCTGGAAGGGGGTCCCATAGGAGATAGTAGTTACTACTCCAGGGACTTGTCGGAGCCCCTTCAAGCCTTCAAAATACGGATCTAATATTGTTTGTCTGGCAACCTCGTCAGTATTTGGATCTTCTTGAGTGTTCAAGGTTCTGAAGAAATATATGCTCTTTTCAATCAGCCTTTACGCCTACCTACCAGAGAGGTTGGCATCAGAGGTAGAGCTTTCAACTGAAGTGGTGCCAATGGGGTCCGAGAAAAAGGCTGTGGTGGCGTTGGAGGGGGTGATTGTGGTCCTGGTAGCTTTGTTTGTGGCAGCGATGGCGCTGGTTGCGGCGCCGGAGAGATGTTGTTTTCCTATACTGTAGCAAGAACCAACACCCCAGCAAGTGTAGAAGAATGCTGTATGTGTGTTAAAACCTAACTTTTTGTATTGTATAAGCCACACAACTCAATGCCTCCCTCAGAGCGCCCCATAAGAAAAAAGTAAAAAATGTGTTGAAAGGTACTGGCCTTTTGTCTTTGTCAAACACCCACACTCATGGTTAAAAACACAGTGTCATATTTAGACCATGTTACATTTTCGTCAGTCAATTTAATATGGTCTAAACATGGCACTGTGATTTTAACCAAGTGCTGCCGTTTGGGGCCTTCCGAGGGAGGCATTAAGTTTCGTGGTTTATACAATACAAGAAGATAGGTTTTAACACACATACAACATTCTAATACACTGGTTACAGCTAAGCTTAATTAATTACACAGGTGGAAATATCAACTCCCCCCCCACCCCCATCACCCCATCACACGGCGTGGAAACAGTCTTTTAGTATGGGTACAGCACTTAAAAGGTAAGATGTTCTGGGGCTCAAAAAATATCCTATTCTGAGATTCCATACTGGTGGACTACAACATACACTCACCCGGAGGCTGAGGACCCCACAGACGGGGACGCGGGACTGGAATAGAGATGGAAGTGCCAGGGCCTCTTGTGGGTAGTTGCTCTGTGAGATGTTGGGCAGGGGGCATTTCAGGGAGGATGGATGTCCAAGAACGGATGGGGCAACATTGCGGGCGGTTTGAGAAAACACTCAGCAATTTGGCAACGTTTAGTTTGTCCTTGTTTAATAATGCAATATCTCTGGCACATAAACCCATCGGTAGTAGTTTGACACTGGCCGATTTACCTCAACCTAAGACCTATAGACTACCTTTCACCTATCGTAGGTCTGACATAAGGCCTATATTCCTGAAATGCATGAACTTTATCCTACAATGGACACCTGCTTTGCTGGGTACCAGCCTGCTTCACATAAATGCAAAATGTTTACATTTTGATTATGGTTAATTATTATCAAAGCCAATATCCATTTCTCGGTCTTCATTTAATTTACCAATGTATGCAAAACAATACACAAAATGCCAATAAAGAGATAAAAAAAAGAAACCTTCACATTGCCAACACAACTCAGAGATGGTGCCACTCAACAATCTGAAATGGTAATAAAAAAACTACTAGAATGCGTAATCAAGCGAGAGAGAGAGGACCAGATAGCTAGTCCTTATCCCCGAGATTATATATGATTTTAATCAAAAGAAGACTAGCTCATAATTAAGAAAATAAATAAAGAGACTCATGTATGTTTTGTCATGGAGTGAGAACACCTGGTGAGTGTGTTCAGAAAGCCCTCACCCACCAACCTAGTTGGTGGCATGCTTCATTATCGGGCCCACCCAGTGACACCTAGCGTGTCCCGGGTGTGCTTCGACGCCTGATTACAGCGGAGCAGGTATTTTGCTGAGTGTGCAGTGAAGAGTATTATGAAAGTGAAATTTAAAACGGCTAGGCGGGGGTCCCAGTACCCGAGGGTAAATTAAACTTTAATACCTGGGCCTCCGTCAGCGGTTAAAAATAAGGCTGTTGGATGTTAGAGGCGAGTTACGACCTCCCACATCCTGTGGGTCAACATGTTTCAGCCAGTGCCTTATATCTATGCTGGCTTTCTTCAGGACCTAAAAATGTGAGTGCAATTAAACTAGGGGTGTGTGATACAGACTATGTGTCTACACGCCCTAAGGTGTTTATCTATGTGTGAGAGGGGGATTCCCTTCTCAAGAACACCTGTACATATAACATATATAGACAGAGACAAAACATACAGGGAAAAAGAGAGTCACTCGGTTGTGTGTTATTAGACATATCCGATTGCCGTCACTAGAGCGGTTGGGGTGTAGGCTATAGGAGGCTAGGGTGTAATGGTATTGGTGATACCATTAGGTGAAAAAATCGCACATGTAAATCGGGCGTGAAGTGGCTAAAACACGAACATCACATCAAATGTGCATATGTGAGGAGCGGCGCAAGAACACGTTCTTACGCTAGTTTTAGCAAGTTTTTGCCTCAAGGTTGAGAGGTGGCAGGGGGTTGGCCCTGTGAAGAATAAAAGAGTTTGGACCACAAAGGTTAGGGAGACCTGTAGGGAGAAAAGAAAGCGCTTACCCATGGTAGTGGTGGTTGTTTCTCATACTCACAGCATTTCTGGGCAGAGCCTGCTCTGAACCTGTAGTGCCTCCTTCGCATACCGGTAGGTAATGGCCGTTTGCGTTGGCTCTTAAGTACTGTGGCTAATTGGATAACCAGGCGCACCTGCAGGTTGGAGGTAAGAGTAGAAAGACTCGGCGTGCCGAGTCATGGTGCCAGAGAGAGCTCGAGTGCTGTTCGCGCATGCGCGGTACTCGCGTGCGTGGGGGCGCATGCGCGGGTAGTGTCTGGGTCGCGCATGCGCAATGGTGTGAAATCACTGGATCGTGTAATCCATGCGCGGAGGGGGCAGTGCGTCAGTAGCGCGCATGCGTCGCGCAGAATATGGAGCATAGTTATTTATTGACCAGGATCTGACAGTATGGTCAGCTGGAATTATGATTATTTATAAACAACAATTGGTTGTCATGCCGGTGGTCATAAGGCATAGTGCCATGGCAGGTAATCAAGGGGCAATGCTTACTCGCTAAGCTCAGAACTAGGGGTTCTACCTCGGAGAGGTATGTTACCAGGGGACGGGTAACCAGTTCAGTTAGTACAGTATGGTATATCATTGATATGTCAGGCAATTCCAGGGAATGGCATCATTGAGCCCCTGGCTTGCTGTTGAAAGACGATATATCCATCGTTGTTCTTTGTTCAATAGTCGTTTGTCATTATCCATTGTGCTTTCTGGAACCTGTTCAATGACCGTCCAGGTTAGATCATTGGGGGTGTGCCCCTGGGTAATGAAATGGTTAGTCAGTTTGCTTATGTTTTTCTTACATCTTATGGTGCTGCGATGTTCCGTGATTCTGGTCTTGATTTTCCGTGTTGTCATTCCGACATAGCGTAGACCGCATGTACAGGTCACCAAGTATATCAGATTGCGAGAGTTGCAATTGGTGTGGCTTCGTTGAGTCCAGACCTTATTTGGCTCCAGGTCCAGGGTTTTGGTGTGCATGGTGAGATGACAGACACTACAGTCGTTGCAGGGATAGTGCGCAGTGACCTTGGGGAGGCCCCATGCGTTCAGAATGGTATTGGTAGGTTGTTCCGGGGGTTGTCTAGGGCGGGTGTTAACCAGGCGATCTTTCAGGTTGTTGCATCGTTTGTATGCGAATCTAGGAGTATCCCATTTCCTTTGTCCAGAGTTAATTATTTTCCAGTGTTTTCTAATGATTTTAGTAACTTCGTTGGACGCCGTGTTATAGGTGGTAACACAGGTGATTGGTTGGTTATCTTGGTGTTTGACGACAGTCTCAAGTAGGGCTTCGCGGTTCTGGTTCCTTGCTCTCTTCTGTGTTTTCTTGATAATGGCTTTGGGATAGCCTCGGTGTTCCAGTTTGGTAACTAGTTCCGCAGATTGTCTTTTGTAATCAGAGATGTTGGTGCAGTTTCTGCGTATGCGTAGGAACTGTCCGTAGGGTAGATTCTCTCGAAGTGAGCGTGGGTGAAAGCTTGTGAAGTCAAGCAATGAGTTCCTCGCAGTGGGTTTGTAATAGGTTGTCGTAACCAGGGTTCCGTCCTTGGCTGTGATATCCAGATCTAGGAAGGGTAGTTGGCTGTTGCTAGCCGTGCAGGTGAATTTGAGGTATGGATCTTTATTGTTAAGCCACGTCATGAATCTGTCTAGGTCAGTTTGCGATCCCTGCCAGACTACCAAAATGTCATCTATGTACCTGCGCCAAGTCAGGATATGGTGGATAAAAAAACTACGACATGAAACAAGGGAAATGACTACGGGTCACTGTGCAGACTTTGACCTGGCAATGAGAGTACAAATTGCTGGAAATTCCCACTTGCCGCAAAAGCGCTGTCAACGGAAGAGAAGTCTCTAATTTGGCAGCCCTTTACATACAAAGAGTGCACCATACAGTTACATCCTGCTATGGTTGCCAATATGTGACACAGTTTGACACACCGAACTCTGCTAAAATCCAGAACCTGCCAAATTTTCGGTTTGGTTATGTGTGACAATTCCATATTTTCACTGTGCTTATGTGTGACATTTCAATGCCTTATGTGTGACACTTTATTACGAAAGTTACATGTGTCCATGTAATGAAAGAAATTAAAAAAATTACCCTCATTTACTGTTTTTAGGGTCGAAACATTTGTCTTACAGCTGCAACTTTCCGGAACAGCTTAAGCAAGCGAACTCAATACTTTTTCTTTTTTGACCTAATCGTCCTGGAAATGTTTGGAGCCCCACAATAATCTAGATACAAACTATCTAAAAGGAAACATCATCCTTAATCTGGAGTCACTGATACTTGATGAGTGGAATTAAATTTTCATAGTGAGATTTCAAACTTTGAGGAGGGTCCTATCCCTTCTCCTCCAAAAACATTGAAAAATAGTGAAGACAATGTAATGACCAACATAAAGAACTTTAATGTGTATACCATACTTGCCAAATTTACCAATTTAGGCATTAGCCAACCAGTTTGCAGTAGTCCTACTGCCTACCTCACTTATTACCACTTTGAAAGCCCATGAATGAGTTGCCCTTGCTGATAAGGGGCTTTGCACCAGAAAATGAAGAAATCCCCAGCACAGCTTAAAATTTAGCTGAATGGTGCTAGGATGAGCCCTAGCAGCCATTCAGGTGCTGAAACACAAAAGAAGTTGATGATCTGTGCTTCAGTTGCTACTGAGAGACAGAGGAACAAGCAGCCAATCCGAAAATCAGTCCAAAGATCCTGTACTGGCATTTTAGGCAAAGTGTTGCTTCCAACCAACAGGATAAACGCATCAAGGCCGCATCCTGTTGCTGCTTGCTGCGATGTACAGAACAGGGATGGTGTCCTAAAGACAAACATTTAAACACAAACCTGTCACTGAAGCAAAAGCAATTGACAAATCCTAACAGTTAAATGGCAAAGGATAGACAGAACACTGATTTCAACCAGGCCACTCCCCCGTACCCTCCTTGAAGCAACAAGGAGTTGGCCTTTAATACTTTTTGGACCAGCACCTCGCACTGCTGCCATTTTAACACCGTGAAAAATAGATAACAACAAAGGCTACTATTGACAAGCATAGTGGTACTAAGTGCATCGACCCAAAAAGGATTAAAGGATGAGCCAACATTGCTAAAATTGCTAAAATTAGAACCAATAACCTCCAAACAATTATAAATCTCAGCAGCAGCCACTCCCTTGCCAGCTAATTAGAGGATGGAATTTCCAAAAAGATGAGAAAAATCTACATTAATAAGCAACTTACTGATAAACTCTTGATGCTCTTCACCATCTTGGTCGGATGAAGCCTCAGGGCCTGAGCTTGTTAAAGCCACGCCCCCGGCTATCTCTGCCATACACAGGACAGACTCCTTAAGAGAGGTGGAGGGCTGGCAGTAATTTATCACCATTCTTTAAAACCCACTTTCACTAAAGTATCTAATCAGTCATGCGAGGCACTGGCAATTAATATTCAAACCTCGGATCACGACTCCTTTAATGGGATCCTCCTGTATCGGCCTCCGGGACCTTGGGGTGCGTTTTTAGACTCCATAGGTTACCTCCTAGAGGATGGACTATGTAACAAGTACTTTACAGTTATGGACGATTTTAATTTTTATCTCGAAGACCCGCTTGATCCAGACAATGTGAAACTTCAGCAGACATTCAGCGGAGGCGATCTCAGGCAGTTAGTGCTGGATCCCACTCACTCTGCTGGCCACACATTGGATGGCATCTTCTCTAACAACCCTAATGTGATCTACTCTAATGTAGAACAACTCACTTGGATGGATCATTCGGCTGTGCTATTTGAGCTCAAACAAGCCATTCATAGTCCGTATAAACCCTCAACCAAGGCAGCATTAATGACAAGGGCTTGGAAGAACATTGACTATGCTGCTTTGGATCATATGCTAAGGATTTCCTTACCTGTACCCTCCTCTGATGTAGAGAAAGCTACAACTAATTACACAGACTGGGTGGATTCTGCTTGTAAGACATTGGCGTCCAATAAGCGGTGCATCTCCAAGCGATCAGCGCCTTCAGCCCCCTGGTACTCCGAAAGTCTAAAAAACCACAAATTAGACTGTAATAAACTGGAGAGAGCCTGGAGGAGAGAGTACAAGACCTCAGACAGAGAAGCGTACACACGGGGTCTGGCTAGTTATAAGAAAGTGCTCAGCGATACCAAAAAGGCTTACTTTGGAGAACAAATTAGAATGGCCAGTTCGTCATCTAAAGCCTTGTTTAAAACTATCTCTATGCTTACTACAGTCCCCAGTCCCAAGATAGAAAGCAACACTGAATTGTGCGAGACCTTGACCACTTTCTTCTCACAAAAGGTGGAAAATATTTTCTCCTCTTTTACTCTCACATCTAATGCCTCTAAGGAGGTGTTGCCCTCAGCGAGTGCTGAGCAGAAAGGGCGCTCCCCTAGATTTGATCATTTTAATCCGTTGGAGCAGCAAGGAGTCATCAAATTGATATCAGAGATTCGGTCCGGTTCTCCTCTGGACCAGTGTCCAATCTCTGTGTTGAAAGCAGTCCCAGAAACCGTTGGGGAAGTTCTTACTCCACTGTTTGCCTCCATATTCAATACTGGTCACTTCCCTGGCCCCTGGAAGACAGCCTCTATTCTGCCTTTACTAAAAAAAACTAATTTGGACCCCATAGACCCGAGCCATAATCTCTATCTCTCAACCTCCCTTCCCGGGTAAGATGATTGAGAAGGCAATGAATGGTCAACTTAGTTGTTTTCTTCCGTCCAACTCCCTGCTAGACATCACGCAGTTTGGTTTTCGTCCGGAGCACAGCACTGAGCGAGGCCGCCATACTCATCATGCTGGACCTCCCGGCCGCTTTTGATACGGTCCATCATACAATTCTGATGGACCGTCTATCAGCCGTCGAAGTCCATGGCAAGGCCTGGGACCTCTTGAAATCGTTTTTGGCCAATAGAACACAAACAGTGGATCTTGTCAGAGACAGCTCTAAGCCCTTTTCCCTCCCTTGCGGAGTTCCACAAGGCTCCTCGCTTATCCCGACACTATTTAATGTCTATGTTGCCCCATTGGCACCTTTGATCAGATCATTTGGTTTCCAGCTAACCTCCTACGCTGATGATACACAAATTGTGTTATCTATCAAAAAAGGCACTGAGGCTGGTGTAAAATGCCATAATTGTATGCAGGCCATTGCTGCATGGATGGCGTCAAACTGCCTTAAACTTAATGCAGGGTAAACCAAGGTTATCATCTTTGGGAACACGGCACACTTGTGGACACCTGATTGGTGGCCAGATACAATGGGCATGCTCCCAATTCCGGTGGACAGGGCAAAAAACCTTGGGGTGATTGTGGACTCAAATCTGGCATATTTTACTGGCATATTGTGATCAGGTCAGTAGGGTTGTTTCCTCCTGTTTTCTTGTCCTGCGCATTTTACACAAGATTACATTTTTCCTTCCGGAAGATAGCATGAAAATAGCAGTTACGGCGCTCATCCTCTCACGTCTGGATTATTGCAATGCTCTCTTCATTAACATCCAGAAGAGATCCGGATGCAGTTTAAGGCTTTGTGTCTAGTCTTCAAAGCCCTAAATGGTACTGGCCCTGATTTTTTTTATAGCAATCCTTTCATTGGTATGTTCCTGGAAGAGCCTTACGTACCATGCAAGCAAAACATGTTACCCTCCCCCGCATCATGAAACAGACCTGGGGTGGAAGGAGTTTTTGATATTGTGCAGCCAAAGCATGGAACAGTCTTCCTTTCTCTCTAAGGAATTCGACAGAGATGCTCTCGTTTAGAAAGGGACTAAAAACCTGGCTCTTCAGGTAAACTGTTTCTGCCCACCGGGCCAGTTATAAGTTTCCCTCAGATGGTAGTGTACAGCGCCAGGACACCTCAGGGTAGCAGAGCGCTTTAAAAATCTTATTAACATTAACATTGTAAATTGCTGGTTATAAAAGGCAGCAGTGTCAAAACATGTCCCAATATGACATCGCCTGGCAATATGGCAGCTATGCTCTCACAATGTTGTTATGAGTCAAGTAAAAATATTGTCAGTGAGAACCCCAGCCCTCGCCCTTCACTCCCACCTGCCTCCTGTACTGGTTTAATGCAGTCTACATCTGTCCAATACTTGTAGGGGTAGGAAAGTCGGTGAAGATCATTTTCTGCTTGAATTTGGCAGCTGGTGTTGCTTAATGGATGCCCATAGCTCAGATACTCCCCCTTACTTCATCACTTTTGACATTCCGTCGCAACAGAAGATCCTTGCTTGGAAACCTGATGCAGCCCTGCGAAGTTATACACACGGACAGGCTTGGGTGCCCGGTCTTTTCATTGTGTACCACAGGTACAAGCATCCTAAAGTTTCAGCAGTGTGTGGCATAGCAGTGTACAAACAAATCTCTAGGGAATGGAGGCCTCCGCCTACTGAGCAGAGGTTTGCACTGAGGGCTCAGCAATCAGGCGAGGAAAGAGCTGTAAGCATGTAAGCAGCAGACTAGCCACCCAGCACCTTGGAACTAAGAGAAACTGTGGTACGGCTACACACCATCTATATTGCAGGCGCCATTTTGGAAGCTCTCCCTTCCAGTAAGGGTACATAAACTGCTGAAGGACTTACTGCTTCTTCTCAAGTTTCTATTGTAATATGTGTCTGACACAACCCGAATAATGTAGGAGCACAAGGCACAGTCCCTGATGGCTGCAGATACAGGGACTGCCATGTGCGTAGTTCACATCTGTCTGAAAATACCTCATCCTATACTTCCATCGTGGATCGTTTCGGTATACACTGTTGCCAGTGTATATCATGCTAGGTGTTACAAGTAAGAATCTTCAGGATGTCAGGTTGTAGGTTCCAAGTAATATCTTTGTTTGTAGTTCAGTTACTGGAAGCATTAGATAAAGCCAAGATGGTAAATAAGCATAAAGTACGCCCCACCAGGAGCTGTATATTCTTTCTGCTCAGCCTGCTGACACCAACTGCCTAACCTCATGCACCCAACATTCTATGCAGTCATCACATTCCATCTTATTCCATACACCACTAGGCTGAACAGCAGAAAAGGGGTAAAGAAAGAAGGGTGTGAAATAACCTCACAACACTATGCTATATAATGTCATTAAGCTATTTCTACGTTCTTTGCACTAACTTCCAGCTGATACTCTGTGATCACATCCCGCCAAAATTGTCAGATATCTGCGCTGTTAGTGTAAATTGCACATCTCTCGTACATAACATTGTAACGTTTTCTTTTTCTGTTTAGATGCATGTACCGGTTTCGTATCTTGTTCTTAATCCATGTACTCTGAAGTCCTTATGTAATGTAACTGGTTCTATTGTAATGCACTCTGACACCTTTGGGTATAATACGTGCTACTTAAAAAGGCATTAATAAATATAGGAAGTGGCAACGTGTGGAGTAATTAAACTTGCTGTCACTGCACCCGCTCACTTTCAAGGAGAGAGACAGCTGCTGATGTACATGAAAGCTAATGAACAATAGAGAATGAGAACTGAAGCTAAACATTTCTGCCACCTCAAAGCTACAGCTAAAACTCAATGTGCACAGAAAGCAAAGAGTGATGACACTGGCTTTCAGGAAAGAACATGCCAACAGTTGTGCTACTCAGCTGTTTGCGTGATAAATGTCAGACTCTCACAAAATGCGGAGGTTAATTGAAAAAGCGTTAGTTCAACCACAGATGCGTGGCACTTGGCATGCCTAAATCGTGTATGGTTCGGCCAGGAGGCAATAGACGGCGCGGAAAACACAGCTGTCGCTCCTAGTTTATTCTGACATTCGCCCCATTTCCACTAACAATAGCTGCAGGGCCTTCCACATAAGGGATTTTCCACCTATAATCCTTGTAACCCCAGATTTCGTTACTTCCGGATAAGATTGGATTTAGTGATATATATATATATTTAAATATTCACCAAAGGCCGAATCAGATTCAATAGTGCGTCTGCGCCTTCCTAAAATTAGGTCGCTTGTGCTTGGCTAAGAGAAGAACCTGAAACAGAAAGCGGACATAAAAATACTTTATTTGTATCATCCCTTGACTGCAGCTGGTTGTAAAAGGACGGCACGGCTATTAATAGGCACAGAGTAAACAATTAAAAAGGAACCTGGAAATGTACACATCACTTAACAGTTCAGATAAAACCACGTCTGCAATAAACTGGCAAACAGAAGGCCAATCAAGGAGCACGTATATTTCCACTGTAACCTTGAGTGGAGAAGGCTTGGCGCTAGCCTTTTTTTGGGCACAGCAAGTAGCACTGTGAATACATGCCAATGAAAGTGGATCACGCCCCAGTGTAAGCTTGGGTGTTTAGAATATCCCCCAAAGCGTTTGTAAACATGTCTAAAGAGGTACAGTTTGAGGACATTCCACCATGTGAGTACTGGGGCACAGAAACCCTAAGGCAGCGGTTCAAACCGGGTGGGGGGGAGGGGGGCTTTAGGGGATCTCAGGGGGGGGGGGGGGGCTTGGGCAAGAGAAGCATCATGCTTTGCTTTAAGTGATAAAACATGAGCGGCACCAAGGCACTTTTTAATGGGCCATCACGAACATATGACATTTTGTCATTTATAGTCTGACTGGGAGTATGTGTAAAAGGGCCAGCAGAACGTAACTACTATGTTTAAATATGTTTAGACATATTTAAACATTGCCAATTTAGCATAACAATTGTGAAAAAATTGTGGGGGCAGGGGCCGACTTTTTTTGGGGGGGGGGTGAGGGGGACGGCATTAGAAAGTTTAAAGACCACTGCCCTATGGGGACACGAGGCAGACGTGTAAACACGTTTGCCTTGAAACAAATGTGTAAATTGAGTGTACTATGTAGATCACATAAATATTGAAGTGCATGGACATTGGTATGTGTATATGGCTATAGAAAATACAATTTTCATGCATTATCAATATTAGATGCATTCATTTTAGAAATTGAAGCCATTCTCTTATGAAAACTGAATATGATCGGTTTGGGTGGGATGGATTTTGCTTAATTTAATGTGCCGCAGCAGATTATCAAAAATGCAGTACTTTGTTGATCTGCAGTCTGTTGTTTAGAATGGTCCAGCAAGCATCAAGTGACTTTCTTGTCTCTGGCTTGTGTGCCATCGTCTCATTAATAAATAACCCTAACGGCTTTCCGGATATCTAATAAAATCACTCTATTAAATACCTAAGCCAATGACAGGGAGAACAATGCAAAAAAAGAAACACAAAAACCATCCAAATTACCTTCTGATGTCGGCTAGCATACAACATGGTATATCTGATAGTATTGCAACTCAGAAACAGTGGCTTGAAGATGTCAGATTCTCAAGCCCCTCCTCAGCATTTGGGAGTCACCAAATTCAACATGGAAACATCACTTAATATTCCCTTTTTTAAATTTTAATTAAATCGTGCTGATCTCCTCTCTGGGTTAAAAAATGACCAAGTGGTTATAAGAGAGGACGGTAGCTCGATACAATAAAAATATATTTCCCCCCAAATTATTGCATCCTGTTTTCTAGAGTTAAGTTACTTTTAAAGGGCCTTTCCTGGCATAATGAAAAAACTGAATCTACCTCCCACACGTCACTTTGTGGCTTTCTGTGAACATTTATTATATTTTGTAGATCGTGTGAAAGTAGGATTTAACACGGAAGCTGGCTGTGACCTGCTATTGCGTCGAAGAGATTTTTCGGCAAGAAGCACGCTACTCCGGAACCCTTAAAGGATTAGTGGTGAATAAATATAGTGAAAATGGGAAAGGGGGGGGTTGAAGCGCCCTTTCTCTGCTAGTAGCACACTACCCCATAACCCACACAGCATCAGTGGCGAATCAGTATAGTGAAACACAGAAGTAACCTGAGCAGTGGCTATGCCAGTCAGCCACCTGGATTGCTTACCCTCCTCATGGTCTTTCTGCAGACTCTGAATGTCCTGTACAGAGGCCTAGTATACCTCAGCGACCACCAGAGGTAATCACTGGAGGTGACCAGCTGTCACCAGCATGGCGACGGCCAGTGGCAGCCAACAACAGTATCTGTACAGGGGAAGAGAGCTTCAGGAGTGCAGCACCAATTTCACAGATAATTAGGGGTAAATGTGAAATGAATCTACTGGCCACAGAGACGTATGATGCCCTAGCAGAGGGCATAAACTCTAATTCAAAAATTAAGGGAACACTGTGCTTGCAGACCATAGGGGAGCTGCACTTTACACATCAAAGGAATTAACTTGGTTTAAGCAGCCTTCCAAGCCCTTGTCTTAACATACACTATCTCTTTAAAACTTTAGTAGCAAAAATTCGAGGTAGAATCAGATCCTGATAGATCGTTCATTCACATAGTCCAACCACATTATTAGTTCAGTTTAATTCGTTATTGTCCATTTTGTCTTGGAAGTTAATCGCTACATCTTGAAATAAAAATTAAGTCAGTCCACGTGGTAAAATTGGTATATTAATAGCTACAGACAATCTCCATTAAAATGCTGATGGAAGCATGCTCTTAGATTCTTGCCCATATTTATAAAAAAAGATTGCTCAATTCTTTTATCAATTTGGCACCAATCTTGACATCACTTTCATATCACCCACTGTCGGGCATAAGGCATTACAAGTGGCAGCGCATACACAATACAAACGTCTGTAGCATATATGTGAAAGGACTATCTAGAGGGAGACCAATGTTTTGGACATTTACTTACACCAGATGATCTCTGGTGTGGGAGGAGTCTTAGTGTCTGACAATACCCACCTGTACCCAATTTGTACTTGTTTAGCTCTCTTCCAAACTTGACAACACTGATTCTAAACATGATCGTTTCATATTCGGCCTGGAAGTGAGTAGAAGCAAATAGCTGGGTGAATTAAAAAAAAGTGTTTTAAAAAATAATAATAAAGAAAACTGCTCTATTAAAGACTTTTGCCAAAGAAGGAATGTGCAAAGGACTGGGGCGAAGTCAGATCCAAAGTTAGAATTCCAGTAGGCCAATAATATATTTTGAGTGTAAGATACATAAATATATTCCAGGATCCATCATTATATGTGGACTTTTTCAACAGTGGATTGGAACTTTTAATAACTGCTTTTATAGTTAGGTATAATACATTCCAAAAGCTTCTTCCACCTATATAAATTTGAATGAAACCAGGAGAGGTACCGGACTGCGCGTAGCTCATTCGAAAGTGAATGAAGTGGGTTTCCATCTATTAGTCCTTTTTACCAAAATCTGACATTAGTATGTTTGGTATAACTATGATGTGTTTCATATAGACCTTTCTTATCACTGTTTGGATATTATTTGAACACATGTGCTTCCAAAATCTCCAAAGAATAAAGATAAATTATAATTACTTTCTTTAGCTTTAAAGAGAGCTTATGTCACCCACTCTAACACTTTGCCACTGGATTAAAGCTAGCCTGGCTGATGAGGGATGTTACCCCACAACCGGTCCCAGGATGCTTTTTCACGGTCCAGGGAAGACCTTGCTTGGCAGTTCGGGCTGGACTGTTCCCATGAGGAACAGGGTGAAGACTGATTTGCATATGGCAGGGTCTGAGCTGGGGTGGCGAAATGAGCTAAAGAACGATGATGGATTCAACCCATATTTGTGACTGGGGGTGAGTGTCTAAAATGTTCCAGCGCTCCGTCCATCATCTATCTTCTTGTGTTTGCTGGATTCTAAAGCGAAACAGGGGACTCGATACGCACCTGCAATCTGAAAGAAATCAGATGTGATGGACAGACTCCTTCTATAGCCAGATTTCAGTCAAGTGACCCTGCAAAAGGACGAACGAATTCTAAACTGTGAAAGGCAGCGCTGAAAACTGAGATGCAGGACTGAAGCGTACCAAAATGCTGACTCAATGTACAAGAGGCAGAACCCCCCCAAAATGTTTACATGGGTCTACATAAATGTTTACACAAGGTGATGCTATTTAGGCCTTTGTTTTAAAAAAGGAAGCAGAATCTCATGGCTCTGTTCATGTTCTAATATGTCAAGTGTTTTTCAAATGTGGCCTCAGTGCGCCTATTCTGCTGGTCAGGCAGCTTGGAAGGGACATGCCTAAAATAACCCTTGGAGTACATATAAGGGCTCTATGACGTCTTACTTAACCCCACCAACTCTGTCTGCCCCATAAACATAAGCTTTTCGCTACTTGACCATCCCTTGCAATGAGTGATGAAAAATGATATGATAGAGGGAGGACTGGCTCTAGGATTTCCCCAGTAAATGTTGGCAGGTTTGAACTACTGAAATATATACTGGGGGAAATTGTGTGCTGCAGTTCTTGCTGCAAAATTCTTGGTACTACAAATGCCAGAATTTGGCAGGCCACTCCTAATGTGGCCTTAGAAATTGAACTACATTTGCCCAATAAGAAAAAAGGCAAAGCCGCAAAAGTTACATATCTTGAAGCTGAGAGAGAAGACCTTTGATCATGCCCAGTGCCTCTTTTGCTGGCTACCTTCTAATGAGAATTTTCATTAACTGTCTAAAAGGATAGTGGGGATGTCATAAGCTATCCACTGTTCAATAGTGAACGAATGGATGGTTGACAGATGTGATAAAATCAGGTTCCATCTTCGTTGACCTAACATCTATTCACATAGCAGGCTTCTCAGACGGTTTTGTGAAGACCTGAAAAACTACTTGTTAGGCCCCATCATTGTTCTCTCCAATAATGCTTTTGAGTATTTATGGCAAATGTGTTGTTTTAAAGCAAATGGTCAGTGGTGTCACTAGTCAAAAGTTTATAGTATTGAAAGAGTTTTCCATAGGGGCAGGAGCTCTCCTTTGCCGATTCTGGGAACACAAACCAATAAAGTTTTTTTCTTCAACAACACATTTCATTAAAAAGAGACAATTGAGCATACAATGACAGGACTTCCAAGTCTGTGAGCACACTCAGTAACACCCTCCTCAGCATATTGTCCTGGGGTAAAAATAAAAGCATACAATGGCAGGACCCCCACACCCATAAAAATGCTCACAACATCCCTCTTTACTCATAAGGATCTTACTGCTGTCGACACAAAATGAAAATATATGGAATTGTCCTAATTGTCCATCTCTAACCCCACCTCAGTCCAAAACATTAGCCCCTGGTGAATTAAACATAGAGGACCAACACTTTGGTGAGAGGGATTGGGGGGCGTGGGCGTGAAGTAGACATAAGGTGTAATTGAACCTTACTCCTCAATAAGCTATTACTGAAAAGCCATTTTGTTCCATAATCCATCCAAAATTCTGACCCAGACGGAATTCCTGCTAAAGGACAACACACACTGCTTTCACCTCCACAACCTTCAGCATGCCATATCTATGAGAGAAGTAAACATAAGGTGTAATTGAACTTAACTCATCAATAAGCTAACTACTGAAAAGCCATTCTGTTCCATAATCCATCCAACATTCCGACCCAGATAGAATCCCTGCTAAAGAACAACACATACTGCTCCCACCTCCCCAACCTTCAGCGTGCCATATCTAATTTCCGAAGAACGAAATCAGTGGAGTTGGCTATTAAAAACAAATGCACTCCTTGTTCAAATTAGCGTGGCTGGGCACAAGAATGCCACCCATGCGTCTAGTTGAACACATTTCTTCCTCTCAGACTTTGTAGGTGCCTTCTTATTTCCTGTGTGCGTCTCTATGCCAATACCTATAAAGACAAGTATTAGATGGCCACAAATGTATTAGAACTAGTTTCCACAATAGATGTAGCTTCTTTTGTGGAGGGCGCAACCTGGACCTTGTGTGGGGAGCCAGAAAACCTTTGACACCATCAGCAGAATTAAAGTCACACAAATTGACCAATTTCTCACCTTTTATAGGAGCATAGAACAGTGTGGGCATGTGACATTTATCAGAATGGATTACATTTATAGATATGTGTGAGACGGGTTACCCTCAACGTTTTGGGGAAAATGATTGGCAGTGCATTTAAATGCATTCTGTAACATCAATATAAGAAAAACAATAGGATATAAACACAATTTTTCCATGGAACCTCTAGCACTGTTACAAGGATTGATTTAAAAGACAAGGTGCATTTAGAGCACCTAAGGTAGCAGCAGTGATCCGAGCATAATGGGGTTTTAGGAAAACTAATATTGGGATGGATATTAAAATGCACTTCCAAGAAGCGGATTATGTAACAGTTTGGTATCTAAGACAGTAGGGGCTGGGTGGAATCAGTCACCTGCTAGGCTAAACAATCAATGAGTCATTCCCTGGCATGTGTTGGACTTAGGCCCAGCCCTATCAGTGTTTCAGAGATACAACGTGCCTCATCATTAGTCCTCGATAGGTACTTCTACCACCTTTCCAGTATTTTACTGATCTAACCTGTTTTTTCAGGTCAAGACCAGTAAAACAATTAAGAACATTTAAAAGTCCACACTTTTTCTATTTTGCCAAAGAAATTTAAAACAGCAAATATATGAAGGAATACCTTCAAAGTGCTTTGGTGTTGTCCAACTAGTCCTATATGATTTCAAAACCAAACAGAGGGAGAAGATCCAGACTGGAGAGATATGCAAATATCCTACATAAATTAATATTGTGGACCTTCCAGAATCACGTACACGAAAGCAAAGGCCTTTATTTTACTTCTGGAGAAAATGCCAATACCATCACTCAGTAGCTCACAGAGTAAACCCTGGACACTAAATGATTCCCCCCTAACTGCCATTCAAAGTGACCCATCATTGAGAGAAACTCAAGAAAGCATGGAATCCTTTGCAGCAACTAAGTGATTTTGCCTCAACTCTCATACAAGGGAGATGATGGGTAGAGAACAGGGGCTATTGGTCGACATGGAACATTAAATAAGAACTGGTAAAGCCAATAAGTCTGTTATTGGCTGCTAGCCTTTTAATTTCATCAGTGTAGGTTTTGTTTCGTCATGTATTATGTTATGTTATGTTAAAAGAATTTGTATAGCTCACGTACACCATACGGTTTCATGGCACTTATAGAAGAGGTGATCCGCCGCTCATAAGATCGTTCATTTGTAGGCCTGAGAGAACAGCCACGTTTTTAATTACCTCCTAAAATAAGAGTACCATGAAGAAGATCTAATGTTGAAAGGGACCGAGTTCCAAAAAGAGGGGGCCAATACTGTAAAGCAGAATCCACCTGATCTTTTCTGCTTGAAGGAGGGTATGGCTAACAGATACTGTTGGGAGGACTGATGGGCCTGGACAGGGACATACCTCTGGATAAGTTTGGAGATAAATTCTAGGCATGTGCTATGAAGCAATTTAAATACCAGGCATCCAACCTTGAATGCGCAGCATTGGGTTACTAGAAGCCAGTGCAGTTTCCTCATAAAGGGAGTGACGTGGTGCCATCTTGGCTGATGATAAATAAGTCTTGCTGCCTGATTCTGCACTAATTGCAGTCTTCTCATTAAGTACCCTAGAAGGCCAAAGTAAGTGGAGTTGGCATAGTCGAGGTGTGAAATTACCGGGACATAACTTGAAGAACCCCTTCTGTTGTAAGGAATCTACTGATTTTCCTGATCTTATAGAGTTGGAAAAAACAGGTAGAGACCACTGTTCCGATCTGGGTTTTCAATGAGAGATCCCTATCGAGTGTGACACCAAGGCTCTTGGCTGAAGAAGAGGGGAGTGGAGACACTCATACCTCTACTGGCCAGAAGTTCGAAGTCGAGGGGTTTCAAGCGCCACCGGTTAGGATCAGCTCTGTTTTATTAGGGTTTAATTTTAAGTGATTTTTATTCATCCAATTGCGGATGTATAACATAGTGGTCTGAAATTTCAAAATAGAGGCAGGAGTATTCTCAATGATGAAGATCAGTTGCAGATCATCTGCATAGTTGAAGATGCACACCTTGCCTTCCCCCAAGGACTGAATGCGGGGAAGGAGATACAAATTGAACAGGTGTGGAGACAGGGAGGAACCTTGCAGGATCCCACAGGTTAGTTTAACTCTTGGAGCTGTATATTGGGAAAGACTGACAGATTGTGAGCGATTGTCTAAAAAAGACATCAGCCATTAGAGGGCGGCTCCCTGAACCCCTACGTCCCTGACACGGCCACTAAAATGTTATTGTCGACAGAGTCAAAGGCCGCCTAGAGATCGAGGAGCACTAATGCCTGGGTGGTACCTTTATCAGCCTCCTTCTTTATTTCATCCAGTACACTCAAGATTACCATCTTATCATCTTTATGTAAAACGTCATTGTTAGGGAGCTGCCAGGTCCATGCCAAAATAAAACAAGCATTGCCATAGACAATAGATCTTGCCTTTAGGATCTTATAAGTGTTTAGCCAGAGGTATTGGCTTTGCCAATGTCTTCAAGTATGTTGTAGAGAATTGTAGCTGCTGTCTAGCATGTTGAAAAGTTATAATAAAAAAAGTGTTAAGAATATTTGTTACTTTATATATAGCCAAGAAGACATTATGTACTCATATTTACTTGAGTTAGAGCTATTGGCGTTGTAAATGACAATGTGTTTTACCCATTTGTTATGAAGTGTATGTATGTGGTGTGTAGTTGAATTATGTGTGTTGGATTTGATTTGTTAGTTGTGGTATTTTGAGGCGTGAAGTGGATTTGTGTAGGGGAATTATGTGGCTTTGTGTGGATTGGAATTTTGTGGATAGTAATTATGTGGTATTGAGTGTACTGTAATTATGTGGAGTGGGATTGTGTGTTATGGAGTGTAATGATGTTGAATGGTAATTTGTGTTGTGGAGTGGTACGTAGTGGAGTTTAATTATGTGGTCTGCTGTTGAATTTTGTGGCAAGATTTTTAATTTTGTGGTGTTGATTGGATATATGTGGCGTCTTGTTTAGTTGTGTTGTTGAATTGAGTTATGTGGTTTGGTGTTGAATTGTGTGGTGTGGATTGGAAATGTGTGGAGTGGAACTGCGTGAATATTCAACACTAACTTGTTTACTTTTTACTTTAAAATAGCTTTATTCGATTTTAGACGAAATCATAAAAGCACAAGTTACATAACAGTACATTTGATATCATATTAAAAAGGAAAAATACTTTCATTATCATAGTGGTTAAAAATGTTGTACGAATTGCAGTACATCAGGACAGAAGATAATAAGTTAAAGCATATATTACAATTTACATGGTCTTTCTCAAGGCTATCAGGGTCTATAGATATGATGCCACTGCTTTGATCTCAAAAACAGTCTCCAGGAGTTTCAACTTGCAGTAGGCGGCTGTACATTCCCTAATACCTCATTTAATAAATATTGGCTTTAAAAACTGTTTCCTTGGTGCCAAATAAAATCTACAAAAAAGAATAGAGTGGATATTTGATTGGTCCGAAGACCCGTCACAGGGACATTTTACCAGCTGTTTGGACCAATTGTTACAGTTAGGGAACGTTATCATACGAAAAAATAGATCAGCCCGAAATCAAGTCAATAACAGTCTAGCAAAGGGGCTACACTCAAAGATTAAGTATGATTTTATTCCACTATGCAGAAGAAGCGCCTCGATTGTCCTATAAGTGAATTTCTCTTTTTCAACCATCCACCTTTTATTGTCCAAATATTCTAATATAGTCTTCTTAAGAGTGCGCTTTGAGATGGATTCCAGACATAAGGGATTTTCAAAATATTCTTCGTGACCAATGTCAATGGTCATCTTTCTAACGTGACGTAGCCAATTAATGTTTTGTGCCCCATCTAGCTTCAGGCAATCTAAAATCACCTCCCTATTAAGCAATGTTTTCGGGGTTGTCCAAATCTTATGCCATAGACGAAGGGGGCTTGATTTAATTGTGTCCTCTATATAGGGGATCCCCAATTCTCTGTGGCTGAAAAAGATAGACTGGGATTTGGGTGTGGCGAGGAGATAGCGTATGAAGTTGTTTTCAGTCAATTGTAGTTAGTCAGTTTTGATAAAACCCCAAATCCCTGCACCTAGGTGGAGACGCATTTTGCCTTATATAATTGTATAAGTTCCTTTACGGGGCGGCCCCCTAATTTCCTTGAAAAAATTTTCAGTGCTCCACTGGCTCTGGTGAATGCCGGGTTTCTTGCATGGGCCGCCTTTACCCAGTTTCCCTTATTGTCAAAGTTTACTCCCAGGTAACAGAAGTTGTTTGTGTTTTCTATCTTTTTCTGATTCAGAAAAATTGCCTTACAGGATTTCCGGGTGGCACCACATCTCATGGAATATGTCTTTGAGACATTGATGGTAAGTCCACGTGTATTCATGTATTCTGAAAATTCCACCAGGGCCCTCTGCATGCCGATAGAAGTGCGAGATAATATCGCAGCATCATCTGCATACAGGAGGATTGGGGTGGCAGACCCCCCACTGCTGGGTAATCACATTGAAAATTTCTCAGGTGCTCCGCCACACTATTTATATATATGATATAAAAAGAAAGGGTGCAAGGATGCACCCTTGTCTAACTCCCCTATTAATACTGAACCTATCTGAGCATACCCCATCTCTCCCATACCGGACTCTCGCCCCCGCATTTCGGTAGAGCTCCTTGAGAAACTGTATAATCTGGTTATCTATTCCTATACTCTGCAGTGTATCCCATAGCATGATGTGATCGACACAATCGAAAGCAGAGCTCAGGTCTACGAATGTTACATGTAGACTTTCATTCTTTGCCTGTGTGTACTTGGCAATTAGGAGTGACAAGTTAAGGCTCTGCTCTATTGTGCCCTTCCCTGGACGGAAACCATACTGAAGAGGGGTTATAACATTGTTATCCTCTGTCCAGTCCTGAATCCTATTGAATATGATCCTGCCTGCTACCTTCATCAGGGCGTCTAAAAGTGATATTGGGCAGTAGCAGGCAGGATCATTCCTATTTCCCTTTCTAAAAATTGGCACCACTATTGCCTCTGGCCATGTAGAAATAAAACCTACAGCATTAATACTATTTAAAACATTAGTTAAAAGGGGTGACCACAAATTTATCTCACTTTTATAAATTTCAATGGGAACATCATCAGGTCCAGGTGCCTTCCCTGATGCACTATCATTGATGGCCCTTAGTACCTCTTTGTGATCAAAATAAATACCCAACGGGAACCGGTCGGAAGGCTCCTGAAGTGTGTTGGACTCAGTACCCTCCCCCACATTATGTTTATTATAACGATTTGAGAAATGTTCCACCCATGTGTCTCCTGGTACTGCTATGTCTATTATATCGGTATCTCTATCCTGAAAGAAAGGGGCATTGACTGCCTTCCAAAAGGCGATGTTGTCATTTTTCAGGCAGGCTACGTGTAGACTATCTTAAAGATCTCGCTTCAATTCTCGCCTCCTAGCTACTAGGGCGGTTCGGTAGAGCTTCCGCGCCTCTCTAACCCGATCCAAAGATCTTGGAGTATCGTGCAGGGCGGATATTAAGATGGCATGTGTTCTAGAACATTCTTTATTAAACCAGCCCTTTCCTTTACGAGAATATTTTTTATAGGGTCTTAATAATAAATTCTTTATCTCCCTAGTGATTACAGTAAAGGAGGCTAAGATTTGTTGTGGATCGTCAGACTCAGACAGACAGATAGACAAGTCGTCTGAAACTCTGGAAACCAAATTATTTAAGAATCTTTCGGGCTCTCCCCTCTCCCATTTGATGGTATATCCATTTCTACTCCCCATAGCTATTGGTGTTAAATACTCCTCTTTGTTACTTAGGGGCTTTCCTATTACTTGCAATTCAAAGGAGATGGGATAATGGTCCCCAAAAGCGAGTTTTAGTGTTTCAAAAGACAGGGCTAGCCATCGGTATCTGAGAGATAGGAGAGCGAAATCTATTATCGAGTTTACACCCCTTCCATTGAATGTTGGTTCAAAGGCCTTCCTTGCCAAACAGATTTCATTTAAAAAGCCCAGATCAAACTCGAAGATTATTGAATTTAATTGGTCTCCTATACCAGAGTGGACAAAATGGCTTGATTCTTCTATGCAGTCTCCCTTTAAGGGACAAATGCCCGAATCATTGCCAGTGCAGGTAGAGCAATTAAAATCCCCTATCCAGAGGAGTCCCAAATCTCCTGTACCAATTTTTCTAGGTCCCTAAGTGCTTCCTGAGACTGGAAAAAATACTCTCCCAGGATGTAAAATGGGCATTATTATAAAAATTAATTATAGCGAGCTTTTTTACTCCCGGACAGCTAACCAATAATACTTGGAAAAATTCAGCTGCAATTGATCTAATGATTTTAATGCCAGACGTATTTGAGATGTAAATACATAGGCCGCCCTTGTTTCTGCCTCTAATGCTTGGCGTCGCCGGGGTGTTAAAAGTTTGGTATCCTATTAAGTGTATTTCGCTAGTCACCCATGTCTCCTGGAAACATAAAATACTATATTTGTCTATGATTTTTAACCATTCAGGGTTATTCACTTTACTCTTCAATCCTGCCAGGTTCCATGACAACACAAGTTGGCCCTTTTGGGGTTTCTTTCCATATTCATTATTGACCTCACCTCCTACCCCATGTGTTACTGTCTGAGCTTCCTCATCCTTACTTAATCCCTCTTCTTGTATGGTCCTAGGGGTATCATAAACAATGTTCTGGTTAACCTCTCTGACATGTGGAGGTCAATCGACCCCCTCCATTCCCATAAGTGGGGTATTCAATTCAAAGAAGCTTTATTTCGATATTCAGAATAATATCATAAAAGCAAGCATTATTAAAAACAAATGTATAATCACAAAGTGCCAATTGCGTTACCATCATAGGTATAACATATATTTTAAAAACAGGTGTATGATCTCAAAGTGCCAAGTGCATTAAAAGCAAAAAATAACAATGGAACAACAAACAAGAGGAATCATATACATTAAGATCTGATGGGTTAAAAAAGTCTAAGATACATAAGTATATATCATATGTTACATCGAGTTCCTAAACTTTACCAAAAGTTTCAAAAAATTGGCTTGGGTGTGGACCACTTCCATATTTTCCAGCCGTTGTAGTCTAAGAAAAGCGTTGCTACCAGACCAGAGGCCCCACTCCTTAAACATTGGTTTAAGTAGGATCTTTCTTGGAACCACATAAAATGTACAAAATAAAATACAATGCATACTTGAAAAAGAATCCAAAATGTTGGAGGGATCTTCCAAGGGGGATAAGCAGAAGTTAATCTCTTCCTTTCTTGACATAAATAATTTAGCAAGAAGCCCAGCGGGATCAACCTTATCCCATTTGAGGGTGTAGCCGTTGGAACTCCCAAGGGAAATAGGTTGTTGGTAGGTGGGGCAATTGTCCCTAGATGCCTGCTTATGTAGAGGCTTGTTTATAGTAAATGAGATAGCATAATGGTCGCCATAAATATCATCTAAGGTTTTCCATTGTGACAGTAAATGGGCGTGTGTTTTGGCGAAGAGCGTAAAATCTATTACGGTGTTGCAACCCCTCCCGTGAACCGTTGGCTGAAATGGTACGGGTGGTGAGCATAAGTCGTTAATATATGACAAATTAAAATAAAAGAGAAAATTATTCAAGATGTCCCCCGTTTTAGAGTGAGTGAAATGATTCGGCGTATCATCCAAAGAGGACCCGAGGCCGCAAATTCCCTTCGGGCCATGCTGACAGATATTACAATTGAAATCACCCAACCAAGCAAGGACGCACTCCCCACCTTCAGATTCTTTTAAAGTGGTAATTGTGTGACTCAATTCATCTGTAATTCGTAGTAAATTTTCTAAGGGCACATTATTATAAAAGTTTATTAAAATCAAGTTAACAGAGTTACCCCATCTGATCATTACAATCTGATAAAATTCAGTGGGGATATGTTTCAACACGGTAAGTCCACTGGAAATACTAATATAAACACATAAACCGCCCCTATTTCTTCCCTGGGCACTTACTGAGGCTGGTGAGTGAAAGGTCTGAAACCCAAGAAGATGGACAGGAGTTAGTACCCATGTGGGGTAAATCGATTCATGATTGGTAACTTAAAAGCAGAGAACATCCCTGATCTGCCCAGTCGATTATCTCTCCTTGGCGGGTTTCCTACTAAGGCTCTCGGATAGAAATAGCTTAGTTCTCTAACAGTTATGCTTCCCTCGTACCCTCCTGAGTACCAATCTTTTATAAAAGTCACTGCCCTATGGTCCCTAAAGTTTATGATGACTACATCTCCTGGGACCGTTTTAGGTCTTCTTCCCAGCCATCCCAACCGTCTGACATGCAGGATTTCTCCATTTAGGTTGGCGGGCAATGGTCTATTCTCTCCTAACCAATGGGCAATCTTATTCTTCAGTGTCTGATAGCTTTCAAACCTCCCTTCAGGTAGTTCTTCGACCCCTGTTAACACGATGACATACGGTTCAGCCTCCGGTGGCAGATCTACTTGCCGATTGCGACCCATTGTCAATTTTGTATCAGGGCGGGAAGTACTGACCTTATTAGCGGGCTCTGGTTGGCCAATCGTAACTTTTTGTCCTGTTCTACTGTTAACAGAAATAGGCATTTCTATAGTTTTTCCTTGGGCTATTTTCCTGGGCTGTATGGCAAATGAATCTGTGCAGCCTGTCATATACGTTTTGTCCCCACTAACTTGTTAAAAGCAGAATACCACAGAAGCAACCACATTTAACAATCACGCAAGATGACCTATGCAAAACAGCAAGTATTGAAGAACAAACGATAAATAAATCAAATAGTAATGCGACATGTAACAGGCGTAGTCATCAAAAAGTGAAAAACACACCCAACGGTGGGACAAAGACCACCCTTCTACGAATAAAAATAAAGGAATTCAGAAAGGCACAGGAAAGAACAAATGGGAAGTGGTGGGCGTGGTCCAAACAACCCAAGTAGATACAGCACGCCTTGCAGAGCAGCACATGCGTGCTAGGCTCGACCTAAAAACAGTAAATTTATGAAAACTAACCTTTAATAAGGTAAAATCAGATTCTTTAAAAATAAATCATGCCAGCCAGTAACAACAATCACAAAATCATAAAAATACAATCAATCTGCTAACTTCACCATTCAGCCTTGCCTGCAGCTTTCTCCTTGCAATGTTGACACAACCCTCTTGCCAAGTTACTTTTCAAAACCCATGTGCTCCCCCACCCGAAGGCATACAATAAAAGTAGAAGTAGCTTTGATTAGTCGATGCAAGGACCATAAATTGCCAGGAACCTCTCTCTCAGAATTACAAGAACTATGAGTACACAGTAAATGAAAAACACTCCCTTTAAACTGAGAATCTGTTGGGAGTGTGCCCAGGCAGTGGTCATGAAAGAGGCAGTGTTGACTTCCACATGTAAAACCAAGCATAGAATGCAGGCTTTAGTAGACTCGCCAAACAACAAAAAAAGGCTAAAAATTAAGGCAGAAAACGAATTTTTGCACTTAATTTAACAGCATCCTTGTGGCATCCAGCCAGGCTGACAGTGAGAATTGGTGAAAAGATACCTGTCTTTACCCATTTAGAAGAATTCCTTACTGTCTTTCACATGGGGTAATGGCTCGGCTTATCAAGGTTGACTGGCACATTGTTCATTGCTAGGCTGCTCCATTTCTGGCTGTGGATGTTTGTGACTTGATTTGGAGAGGTTCTCCCCTTATCATAAGAAAGTTCTTCTAGTATGGTATTTTAATTTGTTTTATATAGCACTTACTACCCAGAGGAGGCGCTAAAGCGTTTACAGTGAGAAGCATAATACTCTGCAACCCAAGGTTAGTAGTTAAATGAAGTGGTTAATTGGTTGCTAGTTTTAGTCTTGTACTCTAAGGGAAATCATTCTAGGCATTCACATTTAATTTCTTCTATGGTATGTTCGACTACTAGGACTTAGATAATTCATAAGTAGGGCCTTTCTGGAATAATGTAAGTTAATTGGTGGGATCAATATCGGGCTAGAACTAGCCTGTATTCTTGGGTTTAGGGAAGGACAGGCGGATCTATGAACAGAGTCACAGAATTATGCGGCCGATGTGTTTTTCGCATAGTTATAGATTTGCCATATAATCCATCGTGTGCAGCATAAGCTGGAGATTTTACCCCAAAAATTGTTTCTAGCTCAAATGGTTGAAAAGTTACTAAAAACGCTGCGACACATGTTGCTGCGCAGTGGAAGGCTCTTTACCCTTCTGTTACTCATTGCTATATTTACATGTTAAACTGGTACCAATGAGGTGGCACCTATGCCCAGGCAGTGTTAAAAAGTGTCAAAATAAGAAACAAATACAATGACAAAATGTGGTGCATAACACTACATAATTTGCCTTTTCTTGTTGCATAGTTTAGTCACACCTTGCTGCATAATGTGGTCTACCCTGGCGCGTAATTAGCGGCCCTGTGTATGAATATGAGTTGTAGGCAGTTCACAGAGATACACAATAGGAGGTGAAGGCAAAGTGGTATATGACTTAGATAAAAATCTCCCACTTTGTTGTGGTAAGCTTCCTCTTCTTCCCTTTGCCATCCCTCTCTCATCTCTTCCTAATTACGGGTAGGGGGACCCTTAGTCAGCATAGTACGTTTAAAATATATGGTATTTTTTCCTAAATAGTGCATTATATTATAGCCTCCCTCTTATCGTGAGATAAGAGGCATTCATTGTAGAACTGCATATAATTATTTTGTTTTCTTACAATAAAGATTATTGAAATATTTAATGGGGCTTTAAAATTGTGTCTTCTAGCTATGTCATTTTTGTACACGGGTATCACACATAAGACGGATGCGCAGACAGGTTGTAAACCAAGACAACCCTATTCCCCACACTCTAACAAACACAAAGATGGTATAATCTACTACACAAAATATTTTTTACATCGGAGAGAGCAAAATTAAGTGTATATCCGAATAACAGGGACCTGCCGCTCTTGATCCTAGCTCCTGTGGTGACACTGGAACAACATATGTCCTTCCGTGCCTGGCGCGAGGGGGGTTGTGAATCCATGGCCGACCTTTACCCTACAGAGACCTTTTCTAACTTGTGAACAAGCGGTAGAGTCCTTCAGCCTTGGGAGAGGGCAGTTTCTACACTATCAGGGGCTGCGCGATGTAGCGCGGTCAATTTGGGCTTAATACCCGGAGCCACCCTCAATGACTCACACTTTAAATGTTCTTCTATCATGCGGCAGAGGACGTAGACTCGTTTCCCTGCTATATGCAGCCATGCGTAGGGACTTGGCACCGACAGTGCCTCCGGCCTGGGCGGCTTGGGAAGCAGATTTGGGCACGCCGCTGGAACAAGGGCAGCGTAAGCGCATAGGAGGTCTAACACAGAAGGTCTCATGTAATGCACGTTTTAAATTGATACATTTTATTTCCTACACCGTACCTACCTTACGCCGGTCATATTGAAGCGGTATTCCGCAGACAGGGGGATAGTTGTCCCAGATGCAGCGCAGAGAAGGCGGGTTTCCTGCACTTAGCCTGGGGCTGCCCGTTAATTAAGTGCTTTTGGGCGAGCGTTGTAGAGTCCATCTCTGCTGTTACGGGCCTCCATATTCTTCTGACACCTTTGCACTGTTTGTTGGCGCTGGTCCCTAGGCCGAAGAAACGTATGCTCTCCTATAGATTATTGCAATTGATGTTAGTGTTGGGTAGACGCAGGGTGGCTATCACCTGGATGGGACAGAGAGCTCTGGAAATACACACATGGCTCAAGGATGTGAGAGAATGGTCCCTAGCCGAAGAAACGCATATGCAGCACAGTAGGAGAGATGAGAAATTACAGGAAGACCTACTTGCCTGGCGGGCTATGTGTATTACGGGCTTGGGAGGGGGAGGGGGGGACAATCTTCCCACAGTGATTCAAAGGGGACGAGCGGCGAGTTATTTTCACCGCAAGGATCAGAGTCGGGTGAGGAGGCTAGGGGAGACTCCTAGGTTGTAGGTGCTACAATGTATAGTGCAGGGTCTGGTTGTTTACTCACGATGTTGCTTCTTGTTTATATGATAATTTTTTGCTGTGCCTCATGGGTTTGCGTGGCTCTGGGTGACTATATCCAGCATAAGTGCCATAAGGAGTCAGTCGATATGTGCACGTGTATAGTTTTGATGCCAATTGGGGGGGGGGGGGGGGGGGAGGGAGGTTGAGTAACTGTAATAATACAAAACTTGAAAATAAAGTTTAAAAAAAAAGTGTATATCCGAATAATGAGCTCAAAGAAACACAGAGTCAACATTACAGACATCGTGAACAGGAAAGATGCCAAAAGTAGCATTTATTCGGACAGAATGAGGCAAAGAAGAGTAAGATGTACGAGAGTGAACTACATATCATGGGGCACAAATGTACCTGGCCTTACACGCAAGGGAAGGACCGCTCTACTAAAGACACAAGAGAGGTTCGGCCTGGAATGGGGAGAAACCCTCATTATTTTCAAAAGCCAGAGATGAAATAAAGCGTATATCCCTCCATGAGAAAGATGTTGGGGGGATACAAAAACAGCTACTTCGAAATACAAGAAGAAACAGGGCGCAACCCCACAATAAGGGTCTAAAGAGACTAAAGGAGGCAAGGCTCAGATAAGAGAAGCTTGGGGCAGGAAAAAAGAAGTTAAGGCAAAGCACTGTTTACCACTACTATTGCCGGTCTCTCTAGAGTTACCAGCTTGTTAGCACGGTAGGATGCGGGTCCAATAATCTTCTGCTCCATGGCTCCCCAGCGCCATAAGCGCCCATAACCCCCGTAGTTACTCCTTGCAGGTCTTCCCACGAAGCAGAGCAAACAGTCCACACTGCAACTCGGAGACGGTCTCCAACACCGAAGGTACTTCTTTGCAATAGCAGGGGTGCCAGTTTAAATCAAGAGCCAGCAGAATACAGTATGCTCATTGGTTGCCTTGGCGACCACTTGACCAATCTTCCTTGATTCATGGAGGTGTTCCTCCCCAGGGTGAATAAGTACCTCTTAGAGACGCGACACTCGAGTGTTTATTCTATTTTTACTGCAGTATATATTGTTTATTTCCAAGCTGGGTAGCGCATGTGCAATGCGTTTTCAGTGCACGTGCCTATAAGCTACACGTACGATTTACAGTCCTATTTTGCAGGGAGTGGATTGTTTTGGATCCTATGTAGTACCGTAGCTAATGACAGGGTAGTGATTAGAGTACCTTTCCTCTGTAATTTCCAAAGCACTGTCCATGTTTTTTCCCCAAATCTATAATTTGTATTCGGTACAATACAGCAATGTTTTATTTCATAGAGTGAGTAAGTGGGTGTCGGATGTTCCAAGCACTTACCGTAATGGAGTACTGTTTCAAAATGTCTGTTAACCGCCATGTTAGAGGACGGGAAACAACAGAAATGAATGTGTACACGATCGCAAACGGGGTGGGAGCAATTAAGACAGAAACAAGTGGCACGGTTACGCCTCCCATGCCTGCTGCCCAGGCAGCCGCAACTGTATTAAATAAAAGTGTTGACAAATATAGCGCGGCCATGTTAAAGCGGTGTGTTCACAGCAGTGGACCAATTCAGTGAAACAAAAGGGCACGCAAACAAACGATAAATACATGAAATAGTAATGTGACATGTATCCGGGCCAGTCGCCACAAAGTGTAAAACACACCCAAAGGCGGAATGTAGACCAACCTTCTACCAATAAAAATAAAGAAATTCAGAAAGGCACAGGAAGGAACTAATGGAAAGTGGTGGGTGTGATCTAAACACCCCGAGTAGGTACAGCATGCCTCACAGAGCAGCGCATGTGCACTACTAGACTCGAGCTAGACAGCATTAGGTAATAGCAAAAATATTTATTTGGTCTCAAAAAGCAGTTTCTCAATGTAAAACCTGGAATACTACGGGAAACTGCTATGTGTGCATATTTCCTCTAGTGAAAGAGCAGAATGCCAACACGGTCACTGAAGTTAGCAAATGGTTCAAATGAGTGGACCCATTTCTCCAGGCTAGCTATGATATATCTATCTATATATCACCTCAGTCCCTGCACTCGCAGGCGGGTGCTCTTGTGCGCGAGGGTGAAATCGCGTTTCAATCATCAAGCTGCGGGGTACAAGAAATACCAGCACTCGCGGGAGCAATTCACTCAGATTTTATTCGGGTGTAGGTACACACAACACACAGACGCGTTTTGGCAACCGCCTTTCTCAATGATATTTATCTGTCTATCTATCTATGCATCTATCTATCTATCTATCTATCTACTTAAAGACTTTGATAGAAAAGCAGACATTTGAGGTGAGCAAATTTAGAGTGTTGCTGGTGTTCAGAGTGCTCTATACTGGAGCTGCTTTCCACCTTAACTTGAGAACTATCCAGAGCTCTCTGCTTCCTTTTTTGCATATATATCTAAAAATATATATATATATATATATATATATATATATATATATATATATATATACACACATACACACACACACACACACACACACACACATAAACACACAAACATGTGAATGTGCCAGTAGGCCTCTTAGGAAAGTCAGGCCCACGCCATAAGGATCGTGTTTAACGTAATGTTGCTTATTTTAAATGAAAAATTCAAAACAGAAAGACACCAATTAAAAAAAAGGTAATATTCAGTCATTAAAATCGCCTGTGCATAGTTTAAATGGGTAATTGATAATCGAAAGACTGAATGTATAAAGTTAGCATGAACTATCTAAAATCTAACATCATATGGGAATGCTGTCAAAATCGCAACACTTGAAACAGGTGCAGCACATCTGCGCAGAAGAAACCAGCTTTGCGCACCAGGCGCAGCTCTGCTTGTCTTCAAAACAAGCAAAGTCAAATCGAGCAGGAGGAACATTTTTAAGGTCGGCACTTTCAGCTCAGCGGTGCCAGTCGTTCTCCAGACAAAACCCCAGCAGAGCACACAGCATCCACTTTTTGGCCGTTAACTTTGTCATTCATAAACACAGCGGTTACTATAGGAACGTGAGAGTGCTTACATCACCGCGCCAACTCTGTACCTCCCTTCCAGAGGAGAGAAAAGGCATGGGGACGAAGCTGTAAAGGAACAAAAAAAAAGCCTGGTACAGAAACAGGAAAATAAATTATCAAGGGGTGAAGTTAATGGATTGGGAGCACGTGCAAGGTGTCAACCAAAGGAGACCACAGGCTTAAACTTGATAACACATGCGATACACCTAGTTTTCATTAAATCCATCCGAAGAACGATCTGGAAATTGGGTTTGTCAATTATCCTCTGTATGCTGGTGCACATAGCTCAACTTTGTAGCTCTGTGTTTGGTCCTGTGGAAGCATATTCCACAATTAATAATTATGTGCTTTCAATTAATATTAAAGAAATTCAAATGCAGTGTTTATACTGTGTTTAATATGTATAGTTTGCTCCATTTGATACAGGTTGACAATAGGTGGCCCAGTTGTGTGAAGTGATGTTCTTGACAGAAGTATGCTTTATCTTCCTCTGCCAGGGAGAAGCCGTAACTGTGACTTTCAGTATTATACTAAATGTTTGAAATGGCTTAATAGTCTTGATTTACAACTGTATATATACAATTGAAGGTCACCTCTTTAGGGTGAATGTAAGTGTTAATGATATTTATGAATAACCTTTGGTTTTCTGTTGTAGGGCATAATTCAGGATTACTCATTAGATGTAAAAGTCATTATAGCATGTCTTGGTTTCTCTATTTTACTATTGGATGATTCGATGTTACTTTCTTTGTCATACCACAGTAACTGTACAGTTTATCTGTCTTAAAGTGTATAAGAAACTCACCATTGAATAAACAAGCCAGGTTCTTTCCTGGCCCTCTTGGAGAGCAGACTCCATGCTGGTCTGTTCATCAATCTGTACTTAAAATATTTCTCTCCGGCCTTACTGAGCAATCCATATGACAATAATAATATTAATCCACATTTGTAAAGCGCACAATCACCCGTAAGGGTCTCTAGGCGCTGGGGGCCGTCGGGAAGATTAAGCAAGCTATTGCCCAGAGTCACATGGTGCTGGGCTAACCTGCCGCCGGAGCTGGGGATCGAACCCTGATCCCCAGATTCCAGCGTCAGTCGCCCTGGCCGCGGCGCCACATCTCTCCCATATTGCTCTTTGACTTCCTATTTGACTTGCCCTATATCGTAACCAGTGCTGGTAAGAAATTAGATTAGGGCTTAATTTCTGTTTCCAATGATTTTTTGCATTTATTTGCATTTTGCATATTTTGAAGTGACTAATCGATGCCTTATTGCCTTCTGTATTGATCCTTACATTTTTAATATACCTTTATGATTTGTACTTTGAACCCTGTCTTATGTGTATTTTCTAGTGTGGTTTTCCCTATGTGTATTCTCTGGGTTTGCATTATTTATATTTAGGGCTCTAGTCTTTGCAGACTCACACATAGTCCCGCTCAATTAATCAACGCTTTTGATGTAAAAAAAAAAAAAGTACAGACTGTCCATGTGTGGCCAGTCCCTCTGGCAAAAGATAATGGGATTTGACTCTCTTCCTTAAATTTACCAGTTGATAGAGAATCAACTGGTAAATTTATACTGTGCAGTACTCTTGTGGAATCTAAACCAACATTACTTTTTTTTAAGCAGGTGCAAAAACTTATTTGATGCTTTTTGAGGAATCAAACACTGGTCATGAAGAATTGAATGAAAAGTAGACTCCAATGTATATATCTATAAAAATCTTTGGTCTCGGAATGCCCCATAGACAGAATGTAAATTCAACAATTCAGTACCTGCATATGAGTCCCAAACTGGAGGGGAGTGGCCAAAGGCATCAAAGCCCCAACCATGGTGGCTGAGGTAATTTGACACTGGTGACCTACGGTCTTTCCTACTATGGCTTTGCAAGCTGGGCAAAGTACTCCTTTCGCACTTGACTTGGCGGAATGAGGACAAGCAGTCAAAGGTTTTTTGGAGTGGTACTGTGTGAAGCAGCACTCAGACCTCAACAATCATAATGTATTGCACAGGAAGTGCTTATGTTTTAGTTTAAATTCACAGCAAAACAAAAAGCTACAAAGGTAAATAACTATTTTAGGTACAGGAATGTCAAGTCATCTACATTCCTCAGGAAGGCACAACATTGCTCCCTGCGAGGGAGGAGCCAAGCTCGCGAGCGTGATGGTCGCCTTTTAGCTCGGCTCCGTCAGTCCTCCGGCCTGACCCGTAGATCCTGCTTCATATCCTGTCCAAAGACGATACGTTTTCGAGGAACTATGATCGTGACATTTCGCTCTCACTTACCATCTGATCTGGAAGCTCCGGCGAGCTGAGAATCTGAAGTTGTGCCCCTCCGAAGGGACCGGGGCCTCCGTGGGGCTGCGGCCGGGGCCTCGCCTATGAGATCCGGCCAGGCGTTGTTGAGACCACAGGCCCCGGCCGAGAGAGTGTACCGCTGGTGAGAGCCATTGTGCGAGCATCCCGGTTGCCCTGATCCGGGCCTGCCTTGGTGGCGGTGAGGCTGTGCGGTGCGCGGTGCTCCGGGGACTGATCGCGTGCAGGGGACCCCCCCGCCGCTGCTCCGTCCTGCGGCCCTGGCCCCGCGCGCTCCGACTCTAGTCGTGGGGAGCACCGGTGGTGGTACGGGCGGCCCCCGGAGTTGGGCGGTGCTCCTCTTTGTGCCAGGGCCGCTATTGCCGGGACCCCCGGGACATCTGTAAAGTCCTGCATTTGTGCACTGTCCCGAGGGTTACCGAGGGTGGAGGAGGCTTAATTTATAAAATGGCTGCCGCAGATCTGGGCTGTCGATCTCCTCGTGATGGCGGACTTGGGTCATTGGATTGCACGGGGGCTGGAACGTGTGCACGAAACTTTACTATTGGAGACGTTCTTTGTGCCTTGCGATCCTGGCGCGCGTCCTTGGCCCCCGGTGCCCCTGGAGGCTCGTTGCGACCCGCTGCCATTTTGGATGGACGCTTCTTCATGACCCCTTCTCGTCCCGGTGATGCCGCTGCCTCGCCCCCCTCGGTCGCCGCGAAGCTTGCTGCCGCTGTTCGTCAACGGGACTGTGGGCCGGTGGCTTTGGAACTTCCTGCTCTTCAGTGGTTGGAGTTGGGGGACCTGGATGTGGAGCGGAGGCTCGTTCCTCCCCGGATGCCGGAGAACTATGGTGGACTGCTTCCTGTTGCTGCCTTGACGGAGTTGTTTCTTTCCTTCGCAAGTACACCACTGCTTTTCCGATCTACGAGACTGGCCTCCTATTTTTTGCTGTTTGTGTTACTATTGCTGAGACATTCGAACTACCTATCTGCACTTTTGTCTATTTGCAGATCAACTGCCCTCCCTGGTCTACGTCTTGCTCGTACTTTCTTTCAATTGTGTGCTTGCCTCGCATTGTGTTGCTCATTTCAATTTGTCATGTGGCGGGTGGGAATTGTGGTTAGGAAAGGATTGGGGTGAGATGCACGGCTCCCGGTGAATTATTGGTGTACGGATTCATGGCGCAGTTGTTTATATTCATGGCGCTGTGGGAGACCCCTGTTAGTCTTTATGGCGCTCGAGATCGTGACGTTCTGGTTTACACATAATATGTTTATGGTTGGGCGGAGGGCTGTGGCCGAACGTATTTGATTATGCCCTTTTGCTCCTCCCCCACGTTCATTTCTTTGTTTTTTCTCTCCTTCTTTTTGTCTCCTTATTCCTTTTCTTTCTTCTCTCTACTGCATTTCGGGTTCAGGTTTAGGGCGACAGGCACGCTGTTTGGAGGGTAGGCCGTAGCCTTCTGCAGGGGTGCAGGGTGGGTTGGGTGGGATGGGTTTTCTATGATGTTTCTTTTTCCTCAGTTCTATGGCCCTTTTGTATTTCTTTATTGGAGTGCTGCGTCTGTCCTGCCTTCTGGGGCGTGTTTGGGGTGGGGTCTGTCCTGTCGCTGTTCTTCTTCTTATAATTGCTGCTTCCTGTTGCGACTCCCGTACCCCCCTCGTTGTTAATATTCCTGCTCTCTTCTGTATCCCTCGCTACGGGATGCTTTTCTGCGCGGCACTCCTTCTTTAGTCTGTTTTTTTTTTCCTTTCTTCTTTCTTTCCCTCCCCTTCCCTTCCCCCCCCCCTTCTTTTTCTTCTTAGGTTCGTATGGTGGGCTAGGTTTGGTGAAGTCGCTCCTCCGGCCCCTCTGTCCTGGTTCCGATGTACTTTTGAGTGGTGGGCCGACGAAGTTGTTACTCTTTGCATATTGATTGTATTTACTGCACCTGTTTTTCATATCGATGTATACAGTGCTGACACTCCTGTACTATGGCCCTTCCCCTCTCTGTTGCCAACGGTTTATCTGGGGACTCCGGATCCTTCTATGTTGTCACTAAGCCTGTCATGCCCCTTATCCCTATATTATAAAATTAACCTTCTTTGCTCCTGTTTGCAGGCCGTGTAGTACTTTCTTTCTCCTTCTCCCTCTTTTTAAGATTGTATTGCTCATGCTCTTTTCTGATTGCTTCTGTACTGCTCTCTTTGGATTTTTCGTCTGATTTTCGTATTGTGGCCGGCCAGTTTGGTTGTAGGCCTTGACCTGTATATCCTTTTTGTACAAATAAAGGTTAAAAAAAAAAAAAAAAAAAAACATTGCTCCCTGCGATGCCCGCTTACCATTCTAAGAATTTGCGGATGTCTACCATACCAGTATGTGAAATGCATATACACATTAGCCAAAGGTGCAGCTCACTCTGGATTACCCCCACTGGCTAATTGAGTAAATCGTTCCTATGGCTTTCATAAACTCTAGTTCACTTCACCCAGGCTAAAATCCTAAGTTCGTACAGCAGTTTTCTCTGGGTGCACATCTTTGATTCCATTCACAGATAGACTCTGTTTTTACCTTCTTTGAGGAAATTCAGCTCTAGTGGAGCTGAGGAGCACATTCTGCTTACACCCACTCCTGTGGAAGCTTCGTAGACATGGAGGCCATGGCGAAGAGCACTCAGAACATGGGCTGCTAAGCAGGATCAGCGCTGCATGACTACACTGGTGGCACTCTTCTTCAGTAGTTGTGACATTCCTGGTCGGATGTAGATGGGCGCTCATTCACAGCAGTTGCAGCCTCTGGGCTGGCTCGTCAGCAGATGTGAACATTCAGCAGCTGGGACCTATGGACCAATCGGGATTTCCTCATCGCTGGCAACAAGGGATTTTCCACAGAGATGTTAGGTAGCAGCAGCACCAGTCTCAGGCCCACAGTGGGATGCCTGACGACCTGTTAAAGCTTCGCTCTTGAAACTCTTGGTGCAGATCACAATTCAAATTGCTCAAGAGACTCGGGGATCCCCGCAGAAACTGGATCACTCTTGGCTCTGCCCTCTCTCGGTCAGCCTTCTCTGGATGTTACTATCATTAAGAGTTACTGGACAGTCTCTCATCATAGCTAGGTACTCTCCAAACTTCTCTCAGCAAGCAGGCAGGCTTCTAAGACTTCAGGTGATGACCCTGACCTCTGGGAGATTGCCTGTCAAGCAAACACCAGCCCTGGTCACACAGAAGTACGAGTACTCCGAGGAGCACTCCTAGCATGGTTTTGAAAAACATGGAACTGGAGCAAAGTGGGATAGTTTGGGCTACTCTTTCATACTCATTTTCCAGATAATCGATGTGGACCTACTATCTAGGGTTTCAGAACCAATTTGGGTTGGTTCTGTTTCAAATGTCAATTTCCTGGCTGTCTGTGTGACACACAGCCTTTATGGGGGTTTACAGCTCTAACAGCAGGTAGCAATGATGCTGGCTCAACGTGGGAGAATCCAAAATGTGGGCCCAAGGAGGCATGGGATCTCCGCACCAGGCTGTTATCAATCTTCTTGATGCAGTAATCAAGGACAGAGCAAAGTTAGGCCCTGCCTTGGAACCTTCTCACCTTGAAAATCAGAGACTGTAATCTCAGCCCTAACACAGACCAAATGTATGAGCTAAGGAAGAACTTATTAGCAGCCTTTTGCTAAAAAGTACCTTATTTAACTTCTAAAGGTATCCATCCCCATGTTCATCCTCCCTCATCTCAGTGCTTGGGTCTCCGTCCCCAGCTACAGAAATGCAGTCAATCAATTTCCACTATCTGGGGAAGCTATATCCTCCCCTCCCTCTTCTGCGAGGCTAAATCAGGGGCCATCCTAGATGAAATCCACTGGTCCCATTACTGAGAATCTCACCACACACAGTCCTACAACCACATGTGCTACACATTGACAGCACATACACTCACTCAATATGCACAGGGCATGTCAGCGCAAAGCTCTGGGGCTCACATACAAGAACTGAACAGGAGAGGGGTCAGCAATCCACATTGTCCTTTGGCACAAGAAAACAGTCTAGTCATACAACTGATTCATGAAAACGCAGTATGCTTTTAGCACGGGTTTATGCTACTACCTCAAATTATGGGCAATGGTCGGATGATGTTCATGAGAGTACGCTTAGTGCCACCTCTCCAAGTTACAGAACAGGTTTTGGACCTTGCATTACTATGGACAGGCCAAGGTCTCTGCACACATGGTTGACGAACGTGATTGCAGGGACAGTCAAAAAGTCAGGATACCGAATTCACATGCAAATGGAAACTCAGGTGAAGGGCACATACGTTTTCAATACAGAGGACATTGCTGCCCAATCACTGCATCACCGACCACAACAGTTTTGACACGAATTGAACAGTTCTAGGGAACAAAGATGTATCATTTAAATAATAGCCTTCTGCCTCGACAGTTCTGCATTCTGAGCACCTAGTGAAGTGAACTAGGAGTTGAAGTATCAGAAAATAAGTGGTGTCCTGATCGCCCTGGTACCTAAGTTAAAGGAAGAAACTTCTGTGGTTAATGACAAGATCACATGACTGGTTCGGTAATGATCAACTCAAATATATCCTCGAGTCACCTGCTAATATAGAGATCCCAGACAGAATGCTGCTTCTTGAGCACATGGTGCTGCACCGTTGTTAGACACTCACTAGCCATCAGAACGGGGACGTCACAATGGGCAAATTCAAACAACTCAGCCTTTGTTATGTTCTAATAAACCTTCAGACTTCCTCTGTGACAGCCCACATTTGGAAACTACCAGACTCAAAAAGAACACCCCTTATTGCAGAAAGCTTTGAGGCACAATATACACACACAGTGAACACTGAAAAAAACTATAAATAATCTGCCCATGTACATAACTATTGCAGCACCTCAAGACCCTACGCTAATGCCTCGAATACCCCCGGCACTGTAGTTCTAACAGAAACAGTAGCAGGCAGCCCCTAATGGAAATACAAGGTCCTTGTGAACAGTGCGGATCAAGTATCATTCAACTGTAGACTTTCGCTGATCAAAGCAACTGAAGTCTCTAGGTAACATTTTATATATCAAATGAGGAATGAAGAGGGGAATCTCAGGGCTCGAAAATTCCACTCGACCGCTCTCATAGTCGAGCTAAATTTAACAAGGTAGAGCTGTTTTTAGGTCCTACTCGCCCTTTCTGGCGAGTAGGAACACAAACCAACTTTTGTCCTCTGTCTGTGAAAACGGAGCAAATGTGACAAGATAACAAGATTTAAAGTAATTTTTATTGCTCACAAAGTTAATGAGCAATAAAGATGCCTTTAAATCTTGTTATCTTGTCACATTTGCTCCGTTTTCAGAGACGGAGGTCAAGTAGGTTGCAGTTAGGTCGAGGACATTTTTTAAGCTACTAGTCCTGCAGGACTAGTACCATTTTTTCGGATTTTTCGAGCCCTGAATCTGGAACAGAAAAACAGATTCTTCCGGTACTTCCTTACTTTAAGGACTTCTCGGAGACCTACTTGCAATATAGGGTAACTTCATAATTTCTCCCCCATACAGAGTTACCAGCACACCTAGTGTTGGAAACGTCATGAGCGGATTTACCAGGTACTATACCAAGTCACGTAATGAGTCTTCAAGTGTCCAGCTTTCTTCCAATACTCTATTTGCTTAGCTGATAGAATGTCGTTGTGGGTTGAGGTGATAATCAACCTACATTGATTTTTGCCTTATGATCAAATTCCAACTATGGAGCCTAAAAAGTGCAACATAAATTTTCACTACAATTTGGCGGTCTGTAGTGATTCATAATCTAATTTAAGACATGGAATATCTGGGGGGGACTTGGGAGGGGGATTATATCTTTTGAAAATTCACAGCCAAAATCTCCACTATAGACCATCAAGCTGCAATGTGTTTCAAGCACAGGAATGCATCTGCATACCAGACGTCCTGGTAGCTTCTCTTACATACACCAGTCAGGTAAAGTTATGTATAAGGTATACTTTGTATTCTCAGCTCCTTGTGGGCTAGTTAGATGGCAAGGTGAAGGAGACTTTTGCATTTTTTTTTTAAAGTATTCTAAAGCTACCTTTTGACCACGTTTGGAATATTATACTAGGTCCATCAAGTTAAATGTTCTTAAAATGCACAGGATCTGCACCATCACCTAATAACTTCTCAATTTTAAGTTACAAAATATTATTGCAATCTTTACCGATCTTGTTCCAAGGACAGAAGAGAACAGTTGATCTACAACAGAGCCTTCCACAAATGCACACCAACAATGTAGAGCTGGTCGCAAAGCAATATGCAAGCAGTTTCCATATCAACTATATTCTTTCAGCATGTTTGTACACCCACCCTCTCAAAGTTAATTTCCTTTAAAACGGCACAGAACAGAAATACTTCTTAAACGCTGGGCCCTTTGTAAATGTAGGAAGCTTCCTTGATAAACATCTCCATCTATAAAAATTATGTATATTAAATCTATGTTTGTATTAACATCAAAAGTTACAATAAGTGACAATTTTATTGGCGGATTTTAATTACAGCAGGATTCCTGAGCCTTTTAACATTTTCCATAATTCAGAACAAATTGCGCTGGGACGTTCAACTTATGAGCAGAGAAAGTACAACCTGTTGGTGCAAATGGTAGATCCCGGTGCTCAATATCATGATCTGCTAACACAAATACCCACAAATGGGATTTACTACCATGAACAATCTACTAGATTGTCCCATTAGTTACAGTGAAGTTGGGGGTTAGAACATGGGTGCTCCAGGGGAGGGGTAGCAGCGGCTATTTGGAAAGAACTGAAAACTCACAAACTTGTATGTAAGCACTTACGCTCCTTCCCACTAATGGTGGTCCCACTCAATTTATACACGTAAACCTCCTCAAAAAGACTGAACTTAAACAAGTAAATGTAGTAGAAAAGATCCCAAATACAATGTGTTGGTGAAATCGGAGTAATTTTGCATTACTCTTCTGACGTGAAATGGCTGAATATTATGCGATGACAACCAGTCACACAAAATGCATACCCAAGAGCACAGAAACAGACCGCGAGCAGCTGCTACTGTTCCTTTTCTGTTGCATTTTGCTCTATTTTCTTAGCGCATACTGCCTCCTCGGGTCCATTTTAGATGCAAGGGTGCATTTTGCTATCAGAAAAAAAGCTAAATACAGGCTTAAGCTTCTCTTGTAATTCCGTGCAATCTTGTGTCATTTTGCATAATTATGATACAGCAAATTACGGTAATTACGGCGACTTAAATACCCACAATATTTCATATCGGTTCACCACTAAGAGAAATATTTTTCACCAGTGGAGAAAAAGTAAGGTAAATCCGAACGTTTACCACACATGGAAAAATATATATAGCACTACTTCAATTGTAGGACGAAACCTACGACTCACAGAATTACAACTTTTATTAAATAGGTTTGTGAATTGACCGCCAAGGGTCTTCTCAAAAGCACACACGCATGTATATTCATACTCCGGTGCAAACATTGTGTTAGCTGTATGAAAGAAGTTGGTAAAATGTGGTGTGACACTTAACAAAATGCAATACGCCTTTGACTATCAGGATGTAATTAATTAAGAATATTATTTATGCAAATCACTGCTTATCAACTAAGGGAAATGACAAAAAAAATCTTAGTGCGTAAAAAATAAAAATGTGTTGCGGTTAATGGCAGTATTACTACCACACTTAATATACTGGGCAAACTAGAAATAATACCATTAGTAGAAATACCACATGTAAAATTATTATCAGAACATATTAGCACAGACTAGTGTAAGTACTTGAAGTAGTAGTTTAACTATTGATAGTAGCAAAAACAACAGTGGTTCAGATAATAATAACTGTAATAGAAGGAATACAATTAGTGAGAATTGTATCACAGTATAAGTACTCACAATGGTTCAAGCCGCAGCACTGCAATAACATTAGTAGAACTACTACTAATATAGATAGTATTATTATGAGTGGTGGTACAGGTACTGATCACACTACGAGCCTTCTTAAGAGATTTTATAGCAGTCATATTAGAAGGAATTATAGCATGATGTCTTTCTTTAAAAGTTGTAGTATCAGTAAAAGTAGCAATAATGAAAATGGTGCCATTAACAGTACCAACAGCTACAAGATTAATAGTGCTGCTAAAAGGCAAAGTAATACTGGTAGGACTAAGATTAATAGTGCTGCTAGAAGGGCAAGTAATACTGGTAGGACCAATATCAATGGTAAATTAGTATATTTGTAGCACTAGTACTCATAGTTGCATTTGTAAAATAACCATAATCAAATGTGCACAACGGCAGAGCAGAACAAGTAGACTCAATTCTTATAGCAATAATAGTTTTGGCATGTAGTAGAGTTAGTTCTCAATTTACAGATGGTAAAGGAATACCAGTAACAACACGAGCAGAAGTAGTATTGGTGGAAGTAATACAATAAGTAAGAAAAGTACCACAATCGTAGTAGGGACTGTACTAGTCGAATGTTAGCAAGGCTTGCAGGAGTTAGAGTATATACTTCAAGAACTACTATTTGTTGCCAGAAGCCTTGTTGTATTATAAGTTTTATTAGTAGTATAAACAGAAACACTACTAATACTTCTAGTAGTGGGATTGATTGAGATATTGGGGGAACATGGCGGCCGGAAGCTAACGGCCGCGGCAGAGCTCCCCTGATGTGTGGCGTCTGATCCATCACTAGCGGCTAACAGGGTTCTTTTTTTCCCCCCATTATAATGCCTTTCTGAATAAGTCTCTTCGGTAATATCTAAAAACAATTACCTCTGCTCGGCGAAAATAAGCTTGGTGTAAGGCGGTGCCTTTCTCGCTGCCCTCCGGAGCGATCTAGCGAGGCGCAGACTCAATGGTGTGTGACGCCGTGGGAGGAGCGGTGTTGGAGCCTCCGTGGTTTCGTGTTCTGGGCGCAGCAAGGGAATGGAGGTGGAGAAATTCCAGGCAACAGCTTCGGCAGTCTATCTTCTATCACTTTGAAGGCACTGCTGGACCAGCACTCTGACGAGCGAGCAGCGTGGAGAGAGCTCGGGCAGAGGGTGAAGCCCGGCGTCTGCATAACGCCAAAATTGGTGCGGCTGGAGCCTCTTGGTACGGAGGCCGGGGTGAGGCTTGGAAGCTCCCTGTGCGGGTCATGTTGGGCTCGGCTTCCGCCTTGTTTCCTTCCCCTGCGGGGGTCTGCGGTGGGGGTGTTGTGGCTTAGAAACAGGCTGAGATTGTAGGAGACGGAGTCTTTTTAGAGCTACTAGCTGATACAACTGAGACAGACTGATTTAAGCCAAGAGCGGGAGAACTGCATGGCGAAGCAAATCTGCAGTGTTCCCAGCAGTTATTCGAACTGCAACACTGCTATATCTACATCTGAGCCTGTGGTCGGTCGATACACCATTCGCAATAAGTCTCCTAATACTGTTTCAGTCATACCCAAACCTCTTGTAATTTCGCCCCCAATTATAGAAATTAAGGCTGTCACCAGACAGGGGAAAGGAAGTCATATTGTGGAAGGTACACCCCCTGGTAAAGGAAGAGGCAGGAAAAAAGCTAGAGAGGGGCCTTTCACTAAACTTAAAATTACGCCATCATTGAAATCCAACTACAAGGTTCTCTCTTCTACCACCTCCGACCGGGGGCAATATAAAAACATCATTATGGCCACCATCTCTACTGCTCCTACTGCTGCTCTACCTGGGCTCGCTGCCGGGGTAGAAAATCCGCAGCCCTCCTCTAGCTCTTCTAGTAATGTAACAGGGGAGGGGATTGCACTACAAGATCAGCAGGTAATTGTGCATCCGTCAGTGGAACTATTAAATAGTTTTTCGGCATTAAAAAATCAGGGTACTTGGGGTTTTTCGGATGATGTTTTCGCCACAGTGCTTGCTATTGTTTGACCTTTACTCCTGGCCTGCCTTTTGGCGGGCGTAGTGTGTTTTAGGCCGTATTGCTCATCACCGATTCCCGATTGCGTGGAGGGATACGCCCCTCCCGTCTCTTCTTGTTTATCGTGTAGTGTGATGCCTTCGATGATATCGCCACAGCTACTTCTTCAAAACTATCAAAAATGAAACCTCTTCCATCCTTGTGCTTCGTGGTGCCTACTGTGGTAAATAAATAAATAATACCCTATTTTTGACTAGACATATATCATAACAGATAGCTCAATAAATAAGAGTCAAGATTCGAGGTAGTAGGAGTTTTGCAGGTTTAATACAGCATAGGGACAGGAACAGGACAACCTGCATAGGAATAGGATGACAGGGCCCAGCAGGGCGACAGGGGCCCAGCAGCTGCTGGGGCTGGATCTGGGATGAGCGCGCTAACTTTTAATAACAATACACGAGCATATATTGTAGTGTAGCTCCTATCTTCCCAATAGGCTCTGCGCATTGGAATAGTACCTACAGCAGTAAAGGCCTAGGCCAGACGTTAACTAGGTCTACTACTGTCGATACTAGACTTAATTTTTGGGTTTGCCAGCTAAGCTCAGAGTTCGCTAGAAACTTTCTCGAATGTTCAAGGAAGGATGAACTCCCCTGATTAGACAAGAAGGGATTTAGTTTCTGACAACCATAGAACATGACAACTTTGCTCTCCCCTAATCAAGAGTCAATCTCGAGAGTCGTGTGAGCACAAGGCAATTATTTTACTCAGTCAGTACGTGCATTCTTAGTCTCATCAGAATGTAGAGAAAAGGAAGAGACGGGCGTGTTCAATAAAAGATGTTATTTATTGATCAGTCTCTTTTCTCGTACAAGAGAAATGGATCGATATTATTGCAATACTTATAGTTAAGTAAAGTGCATACATTAGAAGCAATAGTATAAAATAATACTGTAAAAACATTGATATGGTTTCTGAGCCATATGATGTTTAAAATGATTAAAATATATTTACATACACATATACATTTGACTAAACGTACTCAACTGGTGTTTCTAAATACGCCTACCCCGTGTACCTGACCTAAGTCTAATGCGTGGGCGGGAATAGAAAGTTACAGTTTAGTTTAAGTTTGTTTTTGCCAAGTGAATAACTAAAGAATTCTCTAGGAGGGGTTATTCAGTTCTGTACCTGGAATTTAGGATGAATGAGGAATGGTATCTCTTTCTCTGCTCTCGATATTCCAGGCTGCCTGCGAGGGCTGCCCAGAAGCGCCGGTGCTGGGTCTCTCGGCTTGAGATAGCAGCGCGTCTCTCAGCGCGTCAGGAAGGCGGGGCTGCTGCCTGCGGGGTCTGCTTCTGCTCTCGGCTTCGGCAAGTATGGCTGCTCCGTCTTGTCACCACGCGTGTGTTTGCATAGGGCAAGGTCGGCAATATTTATACCTTAAAGGTGCCGAGATTGACGTAAGGATGGACATAGGTACGTCAATAAAGATGTCATACGACTTGCTCGTTAGCACATTCTTTACTAAAGTTCTCTGTGAAATCAAAACAATGGCCGCACGGATTATCCAGGTTGTCATAGGTTTGATTTGTTATGAGAACGTCGTATGCCTTATCAGGGGCTGGAGGAATATCGCTTGTCTAATTAGATCTCAAGCGTTATGACCTAATCAGATAACACGTTCCTGTGCCGTAGTGTGACTGCGTCAGATAACGGTATCTGCATCATGGGGGATTTCTTGCCTCATGGGCTGACTGTTAGTTAACTAGCTAGTAAGTTTAACCAGAATAGGGTCAGGAATAGGGGGATCGAATCAGAACCTATAGAAATACACGACAATATACATAGCGCAAACACATAGCATTACATTGCAGTAGGCGTAGCAGTGGGTGGAAGAGAAGGCGTGACGCGTAGCAGTCGCGAAAGATAAGAGTAAAAGTAGGTGTAACTGGGCGTATACATAGACATGTGGTGCAGACGTAACAGAATATGTCATGAATGGGCGGAAACATAGGAGGGGGCTACCTAAGGAGCCGGGACCTCTAACCTGGTAGTGCGCGCAAACTGGCAATGACGTGTTACGAGGAGAAGCTGGGGGCTATGAACTCTGTGCTAGGAGCAGAAACTAAAGTCTGGAGGGTCGGAGCGACATGTACCTAAGCAGTATCTAGTATCTGATGTTTAGAGAACATGTTGATATAAACTAGAAGTCAGGAGGGGAAAGGCTAACTGACTCTAAGACTAGAGCATGCATTTATTCTACATGTAGTGCGTGATGAAGAGTATTAAATGACCATTAAATACAGTATTCTCTAACATGGAGCCGTGAAGGCTAGACAATGACGGAAACTATTGATGCAGTTCAGTAGCTTAGGAATGCAGAGAAGGAGGACTGAACTGATAACTGGAACTATAACATACTTTTGGCAGACTCAGAGGCAGAGCCAAGCTGCACCGGGCACTGCGAGGCAGGAAGTAAGTGAAAGGTCGAGGATACAGGTGGGGGCTGGATCGCTCCTCAGCGAGGCTTCAGGAGACAGGGGCTGAATCTGATGTCCAGGCCCTTTTGAGGCCTAGAAACGGGGACTTTATAATGAAATAACGTGCACACTGAGAAACGTGGCAACGTAGCTTTACATAGGCCTGATATTCGTAGTATTCACGAGGACTGGAAACTGGCATATCAGAGGTGGACACAACTGTAATTGCGTCTTTAATCGGACATGGGGAGTAACATATGCATATTGGTCATGCACACATAACATATGATGGATGACACGTAGGGACACAGAACATGGCAAAATTTACTTTTCCACATTCCCTCCTTGTCACTACGTTTCCATCAGGAAACATCAATATTCATGATACCATCTATCATTTCATACAGTACCATTTGTTCGTCTCGAATTGTCTTGGAACGGGATTTAGAACGAGGCTTGGAACTAGGAATACAAGAGGTAGCACACATGCCGCAAATCGCAGGGCCGCCACATTGTATACAGAGGCAGCAGCCGAATATGATCGCTACTGCAATACCTAGAAAGGACAGGACTTTCCATCCCCAGGCGGAAATTATATTCCAGAACCAACCGGACCATGTCCAGGTGCCTGGATTCTGGTGTAACAGATGGGCAATTTTATGAAGTCTGGTTATAGCTGAATAAACAGACGGCGCGTTATTTGGAATGAAAATGCAACAACTGGATCCGAGGACTCTACAGGCCCGCCCCTATCGGCCAGTATGACGTCAAGGACGAGACGATTCTGGAGCACAACGATTCTCATAAAGGATTGCTCTTCGGTTAAGTTACCTAGAGCGGAGGCAGTCTCATCTACTACAGCTTCAAGGGTTCTTGTTAACCTACGGATTAGCTTACTGTTTACAACTGTACCTAAATAAGGGAACACACCTTTATCAATATCAATGAATTGCTCTGCAGCAGTTTCAGTATAGTCGACAATCGGGAGGTTTCTCTTGTGTCTGGTATGTACTAGGAAGGAATTCCTATGGTAGTCAGGTGGGGCTAGAAAAACAGGTGGCAGTAGGAAGGCAATGTAACAGGTTCCCTCCCAATCGAGGGGCAGACGAACATATGCGGTCTGACCACAAACAAAATAAGAATGACGTGAAGCTTTAAAAATAGATTTCCCGCTGTCACTATACTTGACAATAGTAGTACAATCACTATGTCCTACGTGTACGGAACCCTTATTTCGGACACATAATTCGCCTTTGACTGGTAGTACTGAAATAGCAGGTGAGTCTGGAGTAGTATCAGACTGAACATTCAGGACCATAAAATTCGACGAATAATTACCTAAATTATACACTTCATTTTCTAGATCTAAACCTGTTCTGTGGGGGAAACCTTGCTTGTCTGGGAAACATGTGCTGTTAAGAAAAGACATATCTGTTGAGGATGACGTTAACGTGGACCATGCTCCACACGAACCATTATGTGAAAAAGGATAAGGAAAAAGTGGCAGAACTCCCTTTGACGTCTGGAAAGGGGGGAGTCGACCACACACCCAACAATTAGTGGCATTGCTGGTCTGGTGTGAGTAATGTAACATACGGATAAATGAGTTATTACGCATAGCGAGGCGGTATGAATATTCGTGAGGAGGCAGATCACTAAACGTGTGCTCTACTGTAGCATTAGCATGCTTATTTACATGAGGAACTGGAAAACACAGGAAGAATGCGTAACTAGTGCAGGAAATCAAAAGGCTGAGAAATTATATGAAACTTAGAAAAATGATACATCGGTTTGAGTTATGACTGACTCTCTCACTATGGGGGTCTATTTTATACATGTCAGAAACAGTCTAACCGTTTCACCTAGGGGAGGACTTAGACAATCAAACTGGCTGACTTATTTTACTAGACCGGAGTTTTTGCTTATACTCCTGCTGCGGAGTTTTCTCTAACAGGGGAGGGGTTGTAGCAATGTCTTTTGCGGGACAGTCCTTTAAAACAATATTTTGGCAGGTCTTGATATCCTGGGAAATGTTCTTTAAGGCGGGTTTCAGTCCATTAAAAAGTTTAACATGAGAAAGGTGCACCCAGCCCTTGCGTCCTTCCAATTTCACGGCTGTACGGGTGGTGAGGAGGACCTGACGGGGCTCTTTCCAACGTGGCTCCAGCGGACTTGATCTGTCAAAGTTTCGGACCATCACCATGGATCCTGGAACGATTTCGTGCGGTGCCACCTCGGTATTGTCTGGAAATGCGGCGGCAACCTGTGAACGACATGAGTTGAGGGCAGACATCAAGGAAGCTAGGTAATCTGTCAGCATATTACATGAAACATCGGTAATACTTCGGGGTCTAGGAGTACCCCACATGTTAGGGGGGCGACCGAATACGACCTCATACGGGGACAGACCTGATCTGGAATGTGCGACCATGCGCATATAAAACAAAGCGACTGGCAGAGCTACTAGCCAGTCCACACCCTTATCTTTACATATTTTTGCAATTCGAATTTTCAGAGTTTGATTATGTCTCTCGACTAGACCGGCTGCTTCGGGATGGCGTACACAATGGAACTTCCACTGGTACCCTAACAACAGGGAAACGTGCTTCATCAACTCAGATGAGAATGGCTGACCGTTATCAGAATATACGACTCTAGGGAGTCCATATCGAGGGAAGAACTCACGAACCAACTGCTTGGCAGTGGTCGCGGCTGTGTAATCTGGGACTGGATATGCTTCTGTCCATCTGGACAAAGCGCATACAACTACAAGGACATACTTGAAACCTCGACATCGCTCCATCTGAATATAATCCATCTGGAGGACTTCAAAAGGGTGGTCAGGGGGCTGGAAACCACCTTGTTCCACCGGGACACTTTTACCTGGATTAAACTGACAACATATCATACAGGTACGGACTTTCTGCTTGGCTGCAGCTCGTAAATGCTTGTTGAACCAAATGTTCTGGATACTGTCTAACATAGCTTTTTCTCCTAAATGTGCTGGACTATGTGCGGTATTAATGATGACTTGAACCATAGAGTCGGGGAGAAACCATGTGGCTCTACCCTTCGTTAACCATCCTTGATCTGTCTGGACCCCTCCTTGTTCGGACCATTTCTTGATTTCTTCAGGAGTAGCATGTAGCTGGATATCTATGACATCTTCAGTAGGGTCCTTAACTGTCATACATGTAATCGGATCTGGGGTGTGTGTCAGGTTAACTGGAATGTCTAGAGTCTGTGCTGTAAGCTTGGCTGTGCGATCTGCTAGATCGTTACCTTGAGAAATAATGTCAGTAACTTTAGTATGTGCTTTGCACTTCATGATAGCGATAGATGTCGGTAAATGTATGGCATCTAACAGAGCTTGAATAAGGAGACCATGCTGAATCTTGGTTCCATGAGAAGTCATGAAACCTCTCTCCTGCCAGAGCACTCCGAAGTCGTGTACAACTCCAAATGCGTAACGTGAATCTGTGTAAACATTAACTTTCAGGTTCTTGGCGTGTATGCAGGCTTGTGTCAGAGCAACTAGCTCTGCTGCTTGAGCGGACAGAGTGTCAATACGGTGTGTTTCAATAACTTCGGTGTCAGTAGTCACTGCATACGCGGCGACTAGTTCTCCTGTACTAGTTCTCATACATGAACCATCCACATAAAGTGTCAGGTCAGGATCTGGTAACGGAATGTCTGTCAGGTCCTGTCTTGGCTTTGTCGTAATGTTGACTACTTCCACACAGTCGTGTGTGGCAGAATTTGAACTAACTGATGGTAACAGTGTAGCAGGATTCAGGATGTTGCAGCGTCTAATTTCTATGTGTGGCTGGAACAGTGTCAATTCATAACCTGTTAAACGTGCAATTGTCAAGTGCTGAGTTTGTGTTCGGTTTAAAAGAACTTCCACGGAGTGTGGGACTTGTACTGTCAAAGTGTGTCCTAAAACTATGGAATCACTTTGTCTAATAGCTAGTGCTGTGGCTGCAACTGACTTGAGGCACGCAGGCAACGCCTGGGCGACTGGATCTAGTGTGCTCGAAAAATAAGCACAGGGCTTGTATTGTCCTGCTTGATCTTGTGTGAGAACAGATAATGCTGTACCTTCGCGTTCAGTAACGAAAAGTGTAAAAGGCTTACTGTAGTTCGGTGTAGCTAGAACTGGAGCTTGGCATAGGGCTTTCTTTAACTCGTTGAAACTAAGTGTATGTTCAGATGTCCAAGGGAGGACAGTCGATACGGCTGCCTCCTGTGTCGTTAACTGTATCAGTGGCTTGGCTAGAAATGCATACTGAGGAATCCATTGTCTGCAGTAAGAAGTGAGGCCGATAAAGGCACGTACCTCCTTCTGGGTCGTGGGCTGGGGAAGACTCGCTATCAACTGGATACGGTCTGGTGTCAACTGCCTACCCCTCTTGGACAGTAAGTGTCCTAAGTAGACCACTTGCTGGACACAGAATTGAAGCTTCGAAGGTGACACCTTGTGCCCCATCTCGGCTAGGAAATACAAAACCGTGAGTGACGCTCGCTCGCAGTCACGTTCAGAACGGGCTGTGATCAGTAGATCATCGACATACTGGAGCAGGGCAGTGTCAGTTGGCATGTGAATGTTGTCTAGTTGTCTCTTGAGTGCTTGACTGTAAATACTAGGGCTTTCTGTGAAACCTTGAGGAGCGCGTGTGAACATATAGCTCCTTCCATTTAAACAAAATCCGAAAAGAAACTGGCTGTCTGGATGAATAGGAACACTAAAAAATGCATTCTTGAGGTCTATTACTGTGAAGAACGTGGCTTCGGAATCAATGGCTGTCAATAGGGAAGAGATGTCTGGGACAACTGGGTACTGCGGAATAATACATTTGTTAAGCTCTCGTAGGTCAATCACTAATCGATATACTGGGGGTGCATTTGGATCAGTACGTTTCATGACTGGAATGATCGGAGAGTTACATACATTGGAGTCAGTTTCTACAACTACTCCTTGAGCCATGAGCTCGTCAATAATTTTGGATAAGGCTGCTACAGCCTCGGGTGGCAATCTGTACTGTCTGATTCGTGGTAACACTACACCTGGTTTGAGAGTCACACGATAGGGTGTGATTTGCATATAACCTACATCAGTTGGACCTTGCGCCCATAAATGCTGCGGAACATTGGACAGTCTGGAATCAAAATCTCGTAATACATAGTGACCCTTAAAGTCACGTAGGAACAGACGTATTCCCTCTGGGGAACAGCAAATAACTGCACCCAACTCTTTCAATGTCTTAATGCCTAATAGGTTTTCTGGACATGACTTAGTAAGTAACAGATCAGTAGTACGGGACAATGGACCTACTTCTAGAGTGACTGGCTTTGAAATCTCATTAACGATCGGCTTTCCTGAAAATCCAAGGGAAACATTTCTTGAGCCTGAGAGCGGAGCCCCTGGAACTTCGGCATGACTAATTGTGGTCCTACTTGCCCCTGTATCAATCAAAAACTTTCTGTCTTTCCCTAATACTTGACTGTGAACATAGGGACCTTCTTGATCTACAGGTATCTCGATGAGAGGCAAGCCTACCTCCCTCTCTAGGCTGTTTCATGAATATGGCTGGTACTCTGGATACTCAGACTGTGCATACTGGTACATCTGTGATGTAACATGCTGTGTTGCAGCAATAGGCTGCGGTGCTGTAACTGTCTGTGGTGTATTCTGTGACTGAGGAGTCTGTGAAACTTGTTCTTGTCTAGGCGGACGTGGTCTTTCTTTAGTCTTACCAGTAGCTATGTTGTGTTTCAGAACTGCACACTCATTTATAAAATGACCTGGCTGTTTACAATAATTGCAGTTCCCTTTAACGGGAGCTGCAGGATGACTGGCTTGATTCGGACCCCTCTTCTGACTGTCTTGAGGAACAGATTGTGCAACTAGTACTTTCATTTTCGTGTCTTTCATACGTTTTCTCTCGTGTTCTTGCTCTTCCCTGATTCTATTCTGGTGATACTGGAGCATCTGGAGCATCTGGGACGGGGTATTAGCTTGCCAGGTGCTTTCGACTTTCAAAACTCGGTTTTTAATTGGAGGACTTGAATTCTCGACTAATTTAGTAACAAAAAGGTGAGGGTATGACTCACTACTTGTCTTGAGACCACTGTTGATACTGAAACATTTTTCAAATCTAGAATAAAAATCACTAATATCTTCATCTTGTTTCTGTTTACAGGCTGAGATTGCATCCCAGTCTTCTTTTCTCGTTGTTAATAATCTGGGTAAAACTTGAATTAATAATTCTGGTAATTCTTTACATTTCTCCCCAAGACCAGTACCTGGTACACGTATCTTATCTTCTGCTTCTAGGACTGCCCAATCTATCTTTTTCTCTCCCACCTCCCATTCTTTTTCCTTTAGCTTTTCATACACCCCTGCGGGTAGCAGAACCTTTAACATTTTAATGATATCTGAGTATGTGTATTCTCCCATACTGAGCATGTCTTTTAATTCTCGATGGAACCCTGCTGGATCTTTGTCATGACAGGGAATTAATTTCTTCATTTCAAGGAGTTCCATCTTTGTGATTGGAGTGTATACAAACACTCGTTGCATTTCGCCACCCGTTCCTTTAACTGGGTGGACTTCTCGTAACGGATTCTGTCTGTCTATGTAGAATGATTTACTTTCTGGGGGTGAGACATGAACAAAATGCGGGTTCAAGAATGTTCTATATTTGTGACGCTGTTCTAAAATGACACTAATTAAATCGGTACCTAGACCTCTCCATCTACACTGGAGTAACTCGTTCAGGACATCATGTAATGGACCTGGATCAGAGTGTTGACCCTCATACAAAGTAATGAGGTGCTGAATCATATACATACCCACCAGTCGCTGCTCGGCTGGGGGCAATTTCAGAAACATTTGTGCCACTATTTCGTCTGGAAAAGTGGTAGAATCAGTAATCCATCGGACTGCTGATCGGGCTAGTTCTTGTTCATGCATAGTACTTAACTCACTGTAACCGATTCGTGATTTCAGAATGTGATCGGTAGCTTGAAATACTTGTTCTAGGGAACCTTGTTCTGGTGCTGGATGATGGAAAATAGACTTGTGTTCTAGACGTAAATGGCGATCTGGAAATCTAGGTTTTCCTACATACGCTATTCTGGCGGTATTCTCGTCATCTTCCTCTTCAGGATCAGAGGTACTTTCTTTCTCGCTTACTTGTGCTGCTTTACGCTGTTCGTGTATCTTTATTATCTCTCTACGGATTTTCTTGTACATACTTTCCATGGCACCAATGGTATTGTGCTTTCCTTCGGCTATATTATCACTCCACTTTGTTAGAGTTTTCATTTCTTCCGGATCTTTAGACGGGTAATCTTGTTCTCTTATTAGACAGTTAATTAGGAACTTTAATATCATGCGCTGAATCTCGGCTTTCCTTTGAGACATGGCATCACTAATACTTTGTGGGTCATCCCCTGTACGGATGAAACGATATATTCTGTCTAGATCTTCTTTCATATTCGGCAAGGTGACTAGATACTCGGTCACTCTCCTTACGCGTACGGAATATAAAACCATATTAAACTCGCCTGGAACTGGGTCATAGACACATTCGCCAAGGGTTTGCCTGATTTCTGCAACAGACTTATTACTCTTGGGAGTACGCTGTGATGCTTGAGCATGTAATTCGAGTGCTGATAAACGCTTGTATGGCGGCGGGGTTTGAGGAAGACCTCCCCCTGCGGCCCCTAAACTAGAATCATCAACTGATGCTTTTCGTCCTGGCAGGGTCGGTAATTGTAACGTGGGCTGGACTTGTATAGCGGGCTGACCCGGGGGGGCTGTTAAGGGCACTCGGTGTCTGGAGGAGCAGGAATTACCTGATTTACAGGGACTGGCGGAGCGTGAACAGGATTTGCATATTCGGGGACTGTGTCGTCCAGATAGGACGAAATAAAAATATCAGCTGCGGTCGGTTTGTGACGTAGCTTGGTCGGAACTAATGGTGGCGGGAAATTACTGGATGCCTCTGGGGTCGCTTTTGGCAAGCCCTCAGCAAGAAGAGGATACATACCCTTATTAAGGGCATGCCTCTGTCTGTCTGATTGCTCAGTTCTAACTCGTTCACCTATCTCGATTAATTCTCTTTCTTGGGCTCGTTCTTGGGATTCTCTACTTAGTTCTGACTTTCTGATTTCTTTTTCGGTTCTTTTATGAGCTTCTTTGCGCCATAACTCGATGGCATCTTTCTGTGACTGTCTGGCTTTCTTTTTCCATAATGCTTCTTCTACTCGCATGATGCATTCGGCATCCCATGTACCCGATACGGGCCATCTATACTTTTCTTCTAACTGTTTGGTATAATCTACCCATAAATCTAGATACAATATGGCGCTTATGCCATGTTTCTGATACATAAAGTGACCTGGACTGTCCCTAGGCGGAACAGGAACTGCTTCTTCTAACAAACCCTTTCTAGTTTTTAACTGACGTAATCTCGAAAAGAGAGACATTGTAAACTTGAATCGGAACACAATACAATAGACGAGGAACAATAACAATTGGGAAAACAATTCAGGCATACCACGACATTGGAAATACATTGAACAACATCATAACATTACAGTTCGGACAGAAATATTACCTGGAATACTGAGAACAGAAGCACAAGAATTTCTCGAGAACGGAACAGACTAGAGTTACTGGATGCACTGCTGAAACAGTACGGAACATACCGGTCCCATAAAGGGACGCATCAAGACCCGTATCCACCTAGGTGAACACTTCGTTTGTGGGCCTGGGTACCACCAACCCACGGACCAGAGTCAATTTAGATTGACCCTGTCTAGATACTACCCCAGTAATGGTACTCACCGGGCAGCAAGAACGGAAAGCTTCGGACTGGACTGGACTGCTACGACGACGGACGACGAACTTCGGACTTCGGTTACGGGTGGGCCTCCGGATACCTCGGACCTTGGACTCTTGGCTTGGGCTCTGGTCGGGACTCGCCGCGTTCCTCCACCGTCTCGTTTGGATGCTGGACCGCCTCCTCCGTCTCCTCCGTGGGCCTGAGGGATACTTGAAGCAGAAATATCTGCACGTGGCCGGTATGGTTCCGTCACGGCTGCAGAGGGTCAGGGGGTCGGCGTGGCTTCACCGACGCGTGGGGAAAGGGCAAGTCCCTATTCGGGCGCCATTATGTGGTAAATAAATAAATAATACCCTATTTTTGACTAGACATATATCATAACAGATAGCTCAATAAATAAGAGTCAAGATTCGAGGTAGTAGGAGTTTTGCAGGTTTAATACAGCATAGGGACAGGAACAGGACAACCTGCATAGGAATAGGATGACAGGGCCCAGCAGGGCGACAGGGGCCCAGCAGCTGCTGGGGCTGGATCTGGGATGAGCGCGCTAACTTTTAATAACAATACACGAGCATATATACATAGCGCAAACACATAGCATTACATTGCAGTAGGCGTAGCAGTGGGTGGAAGAGAAGGCGTGACGCGTAGCAGTCGCGAAAGATAAGAGTAAAAGTAGGTGTAACTGGGCGTATACATAGACATGTGGTGCAGACGTAACAGAATATGTCATGAATGGGCGGAAACATAGGAGGGGGCTACCTAAGGAGCCGGGACCTCTAACCTGGTAGTGCGCGCAAACTGGCAATGACGTGTTACGAGGAGAAGCTGGGGGCTATGAACTCTGTGCTAGGAGCAGAAACTAAAGTCTGGAGGGTCGGAGCGACATGTACCTAAGCAGTATCTAGTATCTGATGTTTAGAGAACATGTTGATATAAACTAGAAGTCAGGAGGGGAAAGGCTAACTGACTCTAAGACTAGAGCATGCATTTATTCTACATGTAGTGCGTGATGAAGAGTATTAAATGACCATTAAATACAGTATTCTCTAACATGGAGCCGTGAAGGCTAGACAATGACGGAAACTATTGATGCAGTTCAGTAGCTTAGGAATGCAGAGAAGGAGGACTGAACTGATAACTGGAACTATAACATACTTTTGGCAGACTCAGAGGCAGAGCCAAGCTGCACCGGGCACTGCGAGGCAGGAAGTAAGTGAAAGGTCGAGGATACAGGTGGGGGCTGGATCGCTCCTCAGCGAGGCTTCAGGAGACAGGGGCTGAATCTGATGTCCAGGCCCTTTTGAGGCCTAGAAACGGGGACTTTATAATGAAATAACGTGCACACTGAGAAACGTGGCAACGTAGCTTTACATAGGCCTGATATTCGTAGTATTCACGAGGACTGGAAACTGGCATATCAGAGGTGGACACAACTGTAATTGCGTCTTTAATCGGACATGGGGAGTAACATATGCATATTGGTCATGCACACATAACATATGATGGATGACACGTAGGGACACAGAACATGGCAAAATTTACTTTTCCACACTACAACCATGTATTATGATTACACCGTGATTACTCCTTGAGCCGTACATATGTGCAATGCTTTTGCTTATATTTCCTGAGTTTGCGGGCGCCCGCCGTGGTTGTAGGCCTGCGCTTGTACTGCTTTGATCGACTCAATAAAGGTTTTAAAAAAATAAAAAAAAATCAGGGTACTGACCAGGGAAACGACTGTAGAACCGCGTTGGAGAAGGGGGAAGAGGTCTATACATCTATTGCATCTGGGCCCCAATTGTCCGGGCCTTCCACCCCTCCTTTACCCCTGATATCGACTGCACCTGGGACATTGGCTGACATCTTGTTAGGTCTGAAAGACGATATCGGCAGGAGATTCACAATCTCCGAGGCCAATCAAGTTGCTATTCAAGCCTCTTGTGAACTATTGGCACAGAAAGTGGAATAGGTCTCACAGAGAACGGATGTCCTTGAGGCAGAGATGCCCAAGATCAAGGAGGCTTTATGCTCTTCTTCTGCCACGATGTTCAAGCTGGTCCAACAAAATAGGGAATTGAAGGACGATATCCAGCGCCTCGAAAATCATTCCAGGAAGAATAATGTGAAAATTCTAAATGTCCCTGAAGATCTTGAAGGGGGTGACATTAAGAACTTGGTAGTCTCTCCCTTGAAAGTAACTATCTTGAAAGATTCTCTACATGTGGATTTGGACTTGATGGGCGATATTCAAAGGGTCCATCGTGATCCGTACAGGAGAAATCCTGGAAAAGAGCGCCCAAGGAAAATCCTGGTGAACTTCCTTACGTATGCTATCAAGCAGATAATCTTGTCTTTGGCCTTGAAAGCTGGTCATCTTAAGTGCATTTCCTTCTCCAGCTCGTTTTCATTCTCCATTCGTTCCGATGTTTCCCATATCACTGCCACAAAGCAGTGGGAATTGGGCAAAAGGATGGCAATTTTGAATTTGCTAGGGGCTAAGACACAGTTAAGATTCCCTGCATCCCTCCAGATCATGTGGAATAACCACATGCACAATCTGCGCCTAATAGAGGAAGTTGATATTCTAACAGATAAGATCAGAAATGAAAGCGGAAGTGATAGCGGGGTATAATTATTAAGGGTGCATTCGGCTTCTGGCTTGTAAATGAATTATTAAGCCTAAAGAAAAAATAAAATAAGGAAACGAAAAACAGGGGGGACATGTATAGGTTAGTAGAATGCCGCTGCTGTCCTGGCAGGATCAGTATATATTTTTATTTCAATTCTGTAATTACTATTTAGCCACACACAGCGGGGGGCTCCCGACCAAGGGCGTATGCTCAGAGGAGAAGGGAGGGTTCCCCAGGGATGTGAGAGATCGATGGGGTCACTTGGGGGGACGGGGAGCACTGGTGGGGTTGCAGAAGGAGAAAACATTTTTTTTAAAAGTCCTCTTTCTCTACTTTTTCTTTTCTTCGACGAGTAAGTTGCGTTTGGGGTGTTCAGCTAAGGGGAGGGAGGCAAGAAGAACTTGTAAAACATGACGACCACTAGGATAAGGTTTATCTAGTGGAACGTCAATGGGCTCCGATGCCCACGAAGACAAAAGCTGATCATTAAATTCTTAGAACAATATTCAGCCCAGGTGTGCCTCTTACTAGAGACCCATCTAAGTTACCTCGAGTGTAAGACTGTCTTCGAAAAATATAGATGGGTTGAAGTCTTTTGCTGCTCTGAACAGACAGTATATAATAAAGGGGTTGCGGTCCTAATTAGATCTGGAGCTGGTGGCGCCAGGACGCTCCTTTGCTGGAGCAGCTGTGCGCAAAATAAATACCTATAACATAACAAACAGATCAATCCGGCAGATGGATCTTGGTGCAGGCGGCCATCGGGGGGGACCGAGCTTGCCATGGTGTCCTACTAAGGCCCTAATGTCGATGACCCTGCCTGCCTACTCAGAGTACAGACCAAATTAGTAGACGTCACCACTCCGGTAGTAATCGTTGGTGACTCAATCCCCTTCAAGACAGGTCAAATTATAGTCAGCATGCTGCCGCCCCCCGCACACGTCGGGTAGAGATCAATATGATCCACTATCTCGGGCTGGTAGGGGCTTGGAGGGCTAAGAAGGGCGTAGAACCTGGCTTCACGTTTTTTAGTAAAAAGCACGGCCACTCCTCTAGAATCGATTATATTCTTACGGATAGATTGGGTCTGGAGAATCTAGAGGATATTTCCACTCTCCCAAGTATTCTATCAGACAATGCCCCTATCTCTTTTTCATATTTAGGGAATAAGTCTAAGTCTAATTCTACCCCTAGGTGGAAACTAAAAAGGGCAATGCTATCTAACTAAGAAATAATTAGTGCTATTAAAATATCTACCATCGAGTATTTCTCCGAAAATATGGGTTCAACATCACTTGACTTCGTATGGGACGCATTTAAGGCCCACATTTGCGGCCTGCTACATAGCCTGATAAGCGCCAAGAACAGGGAAGAGGCACTAGAATTCCAAACATTGGAAAGAGAGATATCTAAGCTGGAAGGAGCTAGGTTGAGTTGTCAACCTGACAACTTGACACAAATCCTTAGCGACCTGGAGCGCCTGCGATTAGAGTATAGGGGGAAGTTAGACTAAAAAGTAAAGGCACAATGGTTAGCCCAAAACATGGAAAACTATGAATATAGAGAAAAAGCTGGAGCCATTCTGGCATGGAAGGTAAAGGCGGACCGGGTACAGAATAACCTCAAAAAATTGATCATAGACGAGACGGGTGCAACTTCTTGCAATCAAGAGGATATGCAAAGGTGCCTCCTTTCTATGTTTTCCAAACTATATGAAGAGGAGAGAACTTCAAGTCCCGATACAATTCAGGCGTGGCTGGGAAAAAAAGGCGTTACCAGGTGAGGGTCGAAACAGGTTAGATGGCCCTATCACGGAAGAGGAAATCAAACTCCATATAAAGAAGATCAAAAACAATAAAGCTGCAGGGACAGATGCTCTTCCGGGCGAAGTTTATAAGGCCCTTCTGGATGCGATAGTTCCTAGTTTATGTGAACTTTTTAACTACATCTACAGCTCAGAAGGTAGGGTCTCCCCCGTCATGGAAGGAGGCAATTATGGTGCTTATCTTGAAGCCGGGAAAGGACCCTCTTAAAGCGGACTCTTATAGACCAATCTCCCTGCTAAATGCGGATTATAAGATCTTTACCAGCATTTTGGCAGGGAGGTTGGTCAAGATAGTTCCACAGTTGATCAAAAGGGTTTTATCCCGGAAGGTTCATCCAGGACCAAACTTTACAGCTAATAGGCAGCATTGATCTGGCGTTGGCATGGTCGGAGCCCTTGGCAGTGGCTGCATATGATGCAGCCAAGGCGTTTGACCGCGTCAACTGGGTCTTCCTTTCGGAGACTCTAAAAATGATGGGATTTGGTTTAACATTCATACAAACCCTCATTAGATGCTACGAGGGCGCCTCTGCAGTTATCCTCCTGAATGGTTCACCGACATCGAGCTTTAGTATAAAAGGGGGAACACGGCAGGGGTGCCCTATCTCGCCCTTATTGTTCGATATTTATATTGAACCTCTAGCCCAAGCTCTGAGACCGGATGAACAAATTACTCCCTTCCAAGCCTCAGAATATAGGTGCAAATTAGCCCTGTATGCGGACGATCTGTTGGTTTATACCAACAACCCAGCGGAGGTGCTCCCCAAGGTAGAAACCACCTTGAAGGAATTTGGTCTGTACTCTGGGTACTCAGTTAACTCCTCCAAGACTGAGGTAATGTGCTGGGGTATTGATAGCTGGCCCAGAAGCTGCAGTAAGGAGCTCAAGTACTTAGGGATAACTATAGTACAGGATTTAAGTAATATCCCCCTGATTAATTTGAGGAGAGTGGCTAAGGAAATTGATCATCTTTTCTCTAGATGACAGAATCTACCCCTCGCCATCTATGGCCGTGTAAATCTGGTCAAGATGGTTATTCTGCCTAAATTGACGTATTTATTTAGCACTATTCCCCTGGATTTCCCAGGTAAGCTTTAGGGTAAAATTTGTTGTAAAATAGGCAGTTTCATATGGTCTAATAAAAATTCGAGGCTATCGGGAAAGAAGTTAAAACGAAGACTCTCAAAGGGCGGTCTAGCCCTCCCAGATGTGCTCTGGTACTCTTTTGCCTTCCAGTTTAAAAATATACGCTGTCTACTCTCAAGTCCCGATGAAACCAACTGGGGGAGGATTCTGAGGGTCATGGTTAACTTCGAGTGAGGGGGCATCGGATTTCTGTACAAGTTTGGGGTGCCAAGGTTTTTAAAGAAGGTTCGCCTAAAGGGTTTAAAATCAGCACTTAGCGTGTGGTATAAAGTCAAGGCGAAATGGGGATAAGATATTATTCAGACTTCGCCCCAATCTGGGACTCCCGGGGACTGCCTGTGTGTCTGGAAGACAATTTAGCGTCACCCATTAAGAAGGCACGAATTACGATCTGGTCCGACGTAATATCATGTGACGGAGTCCTTCCTTGGGAGGTTTTAAGATCTAAAATTGGTGACTCCTTCTCTAGATTTAAATATCTGCAATTGTGCTCCTGGTTTTCAGCAGAGAAGGAGCATATAGGTGGAAATTGGGAGATTGAGTATATACTCCAGAATAAACCCCCCCCCCCCAAAAAAGGGGGTTGGATTCTGGTATAGGAGCCTATTAGACGCGGAGGATGCAGAGTTTGCCCCTTCTCATCTTGTATGGAACTCATCCGTATTGGGAGATACATCTGTTAATCTATATGCTCTATCTCCTCAAACCCTATATAAGTTTGTTAAACCAGCTGTTCTTAAAAAGAATCATTTTTATGTTGTTAATAGGCTGTATTATACGCCTTAGAAAATTGCAAAATGTGCTTCCTGCCCACCTCCCAAGTGCCCTAGATGTGATTTGGTCGAGGCGGACGATATACATATTTGTTTTAATTTGTTCATTTAAGAGGCTTTTGGTATAACTTGGAGCATGCCCAGGAAGGTATTTTTAAACTTAAGCTGAACTTGAACCTAGCCCGAGTCATTTTTGGTTTAGACAATGATCTTATAAGTCAGCTTTCTGATGTGCAAGTGGGCTTATTTTTCTGCTCTATTTCGATTGCCCGCAGGGAGATTTGTAAATTGTGGAAACATCCCAGACCCCCGCTTTTTGAGAACTGGTTGGGTGCGGCATTGGGCATAGCGCGACAGGACCAGGGCTTGGTAGTTAATAATATCTTGTCACCATTGATATCTTGGGGCATGGAGATGAGGCTGGTCTAAGGTCTCAACGGTCCAATGATTACACCAAGCCTCGTACAAAAGAAGATGGCCTGGTCGGCCTAAAGCAAATGCATTAACATAGGCCCTGGGCGCCCAGGTTGGAATGGGCTTTTATTGTTAACCCTGAAGATGCTAATGGTGAAATGAGGACTTAAAAAAAAATACTACTAGTAGTAGAACCAACAGTGCTGGTAACCGTGAATATAGTATCTATTGTAGAGGCAGCAAAGAATCTGATAGTGACAATTGTAATAGTAAAGGTGTGGACGGGATGCTGCAACGAGTTCACAGCAGGATACGTTTTTATCCTCCGACTATCAAACACAGTTAATTTGTGAGCCTAATATGGCATTTATAAACCCGCCAACATTCAGTTTTATGGTTGGCAAGTCAAAAGAACCCTTTTTAGGTATTATGGGACTTGACTCACTATTCGTAATGTGTCCTCTATATGTATTGGCTTATCTGGCCTTCTGGCCCCACTTGTGTATAGTTACGCCATATGAGCTTACCCAGTCCTTAGCGTTAACATCTCGAGTGTGGGTTATGGGTGCTTATGTGTGCAGTCTGCATGGAACTTGCATGGTGTGTGTGTGAGAAGTCCAGAATGATGGAGAACTGTGGGACCCATTCTAGATACCCCAGACCTAGACTTTGTGGAAGTGTACTGCTTGGGACTCATGAAGCTGGAGCAAGAACATCTCAGGTACTCGAGTGAGGGGAGTGAAGGCAGGGCTCCTTTAGAAATTAAATTAGGCCTTTTGCTAGTAAGGTGGCGCTGATTAGTCTTCCTGAATGCTGCCATTTGACGGATGGTCGAAAAGAGGGGAGGAACTGCAGAATCTGTTGTGAAGAGGGACAGAGAACTTCAGGTGAGGCCTGGCCTTTTATCCTTCTCGGATTACTCCTTCAGTTGGCTGATAAGAGCTGGGTGCTGATAGCTCACCCCCTTTTGCGCCTCTGTAGTTGGCGCTTCAGGCTGAAGACTACCCCACCGCTAGAGGCACAACTCTACACAATGGCTGTGTCTGCAAAGCAGCTTGGAAAGACATTTAAAAAGAGAACCACTTCTAACTAGTCCTACAGCTGTAAAAAGTAGATACATATCTCTTTTCTGATTTTGGTGTATAAAAGTGGAATCTTGCAATCTAATTGTTGCTTCAGACTCAATTCCTCTATGGCCAATGAAGGGAGTGCTCTACAGAGTACTCATAGGAACGGTGTGGAACAAGGCTCGTAGATGCTAGAAGGCCAATCTCCCATATGTGAGCGTCTGTCACCTGAGTCTATATCTCTTGCTGGGGGACCTATATACCAATTTTTGTCCTGAACAGCCAAGAAGCTTGCCTGCCTGCTGAGAGAGAGGGAAAGAGCATGCCAATCCCTTAGGAGGAGTATCTGTTTGGAGGCGAGAGGTGCAGTGGTTCCCAGGTGTCTGTGAGGCACCTAGAGTAGAGGGACTGAGGACAGCAATACGACCCCAGAGCCAGCGGGTCTGCAGTCTCACTACACTGGTTCCTTTTGGTAACAGCTCTCATTGTGACAGCATTTGCACAAGCACAGTCAGGGCTGTGATTGGGTCGAACCTCACCTGTGGCAAGGCTGCAACTGCCAGTAGAAGAGTCGGCTTGCACATGTTTGTGGCTGTTTGTGGTGATTGACCTGTGCGCGGCTACTACTGTCAAGCATTGCCATCAGAATTTGCGGGTCCATAACTTTCCAGTGTTGTGATCAACAATGCCACAACTGCCCAACGTTGTGATTGGCCTGCCCATGGTATCACATCCCAGAGTCATCAGCCTGTTTGGATGCCGCAACTGCTGGCTGCACCTGGAAAGGCCGAGGTTACATCTGAAGAAGTCGTGACATGCCAGAAGCAAGAGCCTACAGGAGAGCACTACTATTAGGCCATTCAGGACCACGTGGATTCAGGGCTGCTGCCTCTGCTGGGCACAGTAACTAATGCAGGAGCAGTAACAAATGCAAGCCCAGCAGACGAACTGGGAACCTGAAAACACCGCAGCATTTTCGCATTTCATCAACCTCTCCTTTTATTTTTTATTTAATGCGATTTTATATAGAGCTAACATTACCCAAAGGTGTCAGAGCACTTTACAAAAGAACCAGTTGCGATACATAAGGACTTTGGATTACATGAGTTACATAAGAGATACAAACAGAAAAAAATTGCAAATGTACAAGCTTTAAAGTCACTCAAAGAAGAGCTATAAACAGGAAAAAATTTCGCATGTACAAGTTGTAAAGTCACTCAAGGAAAGATACAAACAGATGAACTCTAAAATCACATATGAATGGTAGTAAGTACAAAGGTCTACTACTTGTACTAGTGGTTAGAGTTCTATATATACAAATAGTAAATTCACACAGGATTACATTTTAACAGCGATTAGGATTGGACAATTATATAATACAAATATACATATTTAAGGCAGTCCAGCAAAAAGAGAAAAACTATCGAGGGTCATCAGGAGGAGTGGGGAGGGAAGAAGGAACGGAACAAAAATCAAACAAAATAGCGGGTCCGGGTCGTGGGTATAGATGGAGACCATCTCCAATAATGGCGGGATGCACAAAAGTCACCAAAGTCAAGAATCCAGAAGAGGAGCCCAGAGAGCAGGATTCTGTTGAGTAGAGTCAGAGGGGGGATGCAGCCACAAAACCAAAGGCAAACGGAAGGTTGTAAGATGTGTCCACAGGCTCTGGACCACGGGGGTATCGGTGTCCGCAATCCACAAGAAGAAGGTCCACGGAAGTGAGCATGGGAGTTAGTGAGTAGTCTTGGCGAAAAGGGAGGCAGCCGCGTGGTTGGGGGTTGTTGAGAAGATGAGTGCACACCAGAGAGTAGGGTGGCTGCACCGATCTGTTGGGAACCGATACATTCAGAGTGGTAAGACTGAACTAAGCATATCATTTGGGAGTGATACCATGGACATCAATTCACCGAAATGCCAGGGGTAGCGGAAGTTACATCACACGCCCTTTGACTTCCACTTTCACTCATGCATATATACTTACACATACACACAAGTTCACATATATACACTCTCTTACACAGAAAAACACTCACACCCGCAAACACGCACACAACATATATTTAAAAGCATTTTTTACTTCTCAGCTGCCATAGAAGGGCATATTCCAGGTTATTGTACTCCATTTTTATTACACTATCAGTGAATAATATATTCTATTTATTCACTATTAGTGTAATAAAAAATTGACAGAATATATAAAGAGTGGAGCCCCACTTGCCCCTGTGCTTTTGGCACTAAATTTGCCACCTCTAAGGCCAGTGTCGCAAAGACAGTGCTAAGTGTAGCAAAAGGCAAGCCAGGGGTCGCAGCTGCAACCCCTGACGACCACCAAATGACATCCATGAGTGATACAAACTGTATCGGAGCAATATTCATGCTACTACCGGAGACCCAGAGGAGAAACCCTTGATTGCATCAGGTAGGGGAACAGCAGGTAGTAGCGCAGCACTGTGTGGGTAGCACTCAGAGACAATAAACTGATTTCTGTTGATGAAGTGTGTGGTATTTCGTTCTATTGTGAATAAAAGTACTTTTCTTTCTTTCAAGGATGAGCAATGGGATGGGTAGTCAGTTCCTGTGTAGGTGTGTGACTGATAAGCTCTGAACTTGAGCATCCCACACTACCTCCCTGTGAAGCGTAGGACTCCTCACCACTGCTGCCACTGAGAGTCAAGTACGGAAAGGGATGTTCTTCAGTCGGTTTGCAAATCCAAAATAGTATGGACCCTGGGACATTGAAGGCAAACAAACAACCATCACAGTTGAGGTCCAGTAGCCCCTGCTTGCCTCATGGCCTGCAGAGCTGGGGCTGATAGTTGATTTCTAAACTTTCTAAATCCTCTACTTGTATATAGTTCACAAATAAATCCATCTGATCCGCGTTATTTTTAAGAAACGGCTGTTCTTTTTTACACTGCATATTCAATGCAACATTACACAAAAACCTAAATTGTTAATGGAATGTATGAACAGTGTTATTTCTGCTTACTGTATTATGGTTTAAGATATACGATGTGTAATTTACGATTTGCCTAAACCGCCAAGAATTTAATACATATTTTTATAAACTGCTAGAATGTGAAAATTAACCAAAATAAGTCCAATCAACAAAATAGCAAAAGCATGTTGACAACTGGATTCATTAATGTACTTAAAAGCAAAACAAAAAATGTAATTTTTGGAAGTGAGTGCATTTCCATTATTCAATTTGTAGTCTTTCGTCGCACTAGAATATGTGTAAAATGCAATATTTAGAAAAGTAAAGCCTTTGTACAGGAAAATATTAATATATTTGCAAAAAGGTTCCGAATAAAATTCCTCACAGGAAAAGAATATCTTCTTGAAGACTTTAAGAAGGTATATAACAGAAGTGACCAAAAAAGTTTTATTTAAGAAAAAAAAGGAACCCACTGAAATTGATGGGAGACTCCACGGATTTGACCACTTGCAATAGCAGACATCACTAAAGACACAAAAAAGGCTAGTGTTGCAGACACTCGTAGGTCCTTAAGCAATGTAAGTAGAAGAAAGACTACCATGGAAATACTTATGAGCCATCTTAATTTGCAACATAATACAAAGTAGATATAGGTAACAGCAACAATTAATTTTTCTTTGAGGATGTTTTTCTTTATTATAGTTTTTTTTATGTGCAGAAATGCATCACTTGCTCCCTAAAAAAAAATATTTCATCCCTGTGGGCTTCCACTTGAATCTTTTGAAAGACATTTGCTGGGAATTTATGGTAAAGTGCCTATCACATTGTACTTAAAATGCATTATTACAATGAATTTTCAAGAAAATTTGTGTTTTTCTTTTAGCATCCGTAATTACAGTTAGAAAATATGGGATTGCAATGTTTTTCTTTGTCAGGAGAACAGAAAATGCTTCATTCGTAAAAAAAAAAAGAAATAAAAAAAATTGGAACTCATCTAGCTAATCACGGATATTTTAGCAATGTGTCCTTCATGTATACAATAAAAGCTCAATTAGTTTTTAGATCTTATCTAGTCTAGCTTAAGGAAGCGTCTGGTGGAAATACAATTGATATGCAAAGGGTGAAATGTGTTGAAAAACCCTAAATAATATTCTGATGTTCACTGATGAACAAGACATATTTGTCATGCGGTATCTCCAACCATTAAGAATAACTCTGCAGCTAGATTTTGGCTATCTCGTTTTCTTGAAGACGTTTTGGAGTAATAGAAATTACATTGTTTGGGAAGACAGTTTTCACAATCTTGCCTTCCCTAACCTCAAAAGCAGGCAAAAAAAATCCACACAAGCAATCAGCCTGGGGTTGTATGGGTTTCAGTCTGGAGGGGACATGGAGTTGCAGTCCAGGCCTGTCTGTTCCTATATGATCAGAATCTAGTCTGTAATATTCACCAAGCTGTAAGATAGAGGAGAATGAAGAAGGGTACGCGGCCTGAGAGTCACAACCTCTGATCTGGTCTAGTGCATGCAACATGGGAGCAGACTTCCGCTACTGACATTGCAAAAGGGCGAAGGACCCCGACAAGAAAAAAAACAACCAGTCAAGCAATTGATTGAGCCATTGTAGTTGGAGATTTGCCCACCCTGCAGAACCAAACCAGGGTTTCTTTCTTGCGAATGAGGAAAAACATTTCTAAAAAGTGGACAGCGATGAAGCACTTAAAATTGCCAGAGTGAGAAAGATGGTATACCACTGGAATTTTAGAACAACTTTATAGATTAGCTTGCTGAACACCTAAGTAATTTAATTAATAACATGATGATAGGAAATAAAATGTTCTCCTCTCCTCATTTTATATAGGCACTGCCTTTTATTTCTTGAAATGAGTGACCCTAACTTATGTTTGCAAAAATGTTGGGGACCACAATCACAAGCATATCAGATACATTGATATATGTGGACTACAATATTTTATAACAGGTCAGCAGTTGCATGCAAACACTATTTTTTTTAAAATTGGAAGCATTAGATTATTATTCCCGGACCAAATCCCGTTGATGGTGATGATTGATGCAGAGAAAGACTAACCTTGACGGGGCAGGAATGCCTGTTTAACATCCTACTGGCATTTGATTTTCCTCATCAGCTCCCTAGACTATCAGCCCAATTGTATGCTCACTCATGGGCTTTACTAATGATTAAGTTGTGGCAGATACAATAACAGTACTGAGGAAAATGCAGCATGGTTGTTTTATGTTATGTTATGTTACCTTGGTTTATATAGCGCCAGCTCACCAACTGGTCTCAAGGCGCTCCGGACCAAAGAAAACCACACTTTATTCTTACTCACAGGATACTCAAAGCAGATTAGAAGTTAACCAGTATGTCCAAAGGCCTCCCTAAACAGGAGCGTTTTCAACAGTTTTCTGAAGCGAAGGAGATTCGGCACCTTACGCAAAGACACAGGTAGCTTATTCCATAGCAGTGGGGTAAGTATGGAAAAGGATCTGCCTCCTTTTGTGACTAGGTTGAAACGGGGACAAGTCATCAGTAAGGCATCAGATGATCTTAAGGTTCGTTTCGGATTGTAGGGCATTAAACAATCCTTGATGTAGCCAGGGGCTTGCCCATGGATTGCCTTGTGTGCGATACACAGGCTCTTAAATTCTACCCTCTGCTTCACGGGAAGCCAGTGGAGCTTGGACAATAAGGGGGAGGCATGGGATCTTCTCGGGAGTTTAAAAATTAGGCGTGCAGCGTCGTTCAAAACGACCTGCAGTCTATGGATCAAGTTCTTTGGTAGACCTAAGTATAAAACATTACCATAGTCCAATCTTGATAATATTGTGGCCGAAACCACTGTCCGAAGCATAGATTCGGATAGAAGAGGGACTAGTCTACGCAATTGCCTAATTAGGCCGGTGCAGATACCCACAACCGCAGAAATCTGGGTGACCATTGACAAGTCCTTGTCAATCTTTATACCCAGACTTTTCACATTTGGCTTTGGCAATGGGGTAGGGCCGAGTTCTTTTGGCCAAAACAGATCTCCCCAAGGTGAAATGCCGGTTGACACCACCAAAACCTCCGTTTTCTCAGGGTTGATTTTCAGCAGATTGTACCTCATCCAACTGACTGTGTATTTAAGTACCTCCTGTGTATGCAGTTGTGCTGCTTTAGAATTCTCAATGCTAAAGAGTAGTTGGGTGTCGTCTGCGTAGTTAAACACCCGACACCCCATCTGTACCAAGGATTCAATAAGGGGTTGCAGATAAAGATTAAAAAGTAACGGGGATAATGCGGATCCCTGCGGAACCCCACAGTTCAGCCTACCCAACTCCGAAGTCTCCTCTCCCAATTGAATCCTCTGCTGCCTCCCTGTCAAAAAGGACTCAAGCCATTTATAGGCTGTGTCCTTTATTCCAAAGTTTGCCAGTCTATCCAAGAGCAGATCATGGCTGACAGTATCGAATGCCGCTGATAAATCTAGAAGTATCAGGGCACTCGGTTTCCTACTGTCAGCCATGTCCCTGAGCTCATCCAGCACCGAGAGCATCACCAGCTCGGTGCTGTGATGTGCCCGAAAACCTGCTTGGCGTCCCTGGAGAAGATTGTGTGATTCCAGGAATGTGGACATCGATTGTAACACGTGCTGCTCAAGAATTTTGGACATAAACGGCAGCTGAGAGATTGGTCGATAATTTTTCAAATTTGTTTGTTCAGCTCCAGGTTTTTTCAGCAGGGGTCGTACCCGGGCTTCTTTAAGCTTCATTGGGAGATAGCCCGTTTGTAGTGAGCTATTTAGAAAGGAAGCAGTATGGTCTGACATCAAAGCTAATGCTCCTCGAAAAACAGTTGGAGGACATGGATCTGCCGGTGAGCCTGATTTTATAGAGGACATGAGATGTTCAAGCCTCCTAACATCCAACTCAGGAAAAGTTGAGATGGTACAATCCTGCGGTACTTTGATCAACTGTGGTGCATAAAGGCCACTCACCGTGTTGCTCTTGATCTCAGAAAGTATATTCTCAACTTTTTCTAAAAAATAATGTTGGAATGTATCACACTCAATGTTTGTAACCGCCTTCGTTGGTTTCTTTGTCAGTTCTGACAGAATACTAAAGGTTTCTTTCTGCACGCTATGTGCCCGCCTAATGCGGATATCAAAGTATTCTGCTTTTGCCCCCAATAGCCTTTTCTTATAATCTTTTGAGAGGGTTTTATATTGTTCTCTATCAGATTCCTCCTTGGATTTCCTCCATCTCCTTTCCATCCCACGAAGCTTTTTCCTAAATTCTCTCAAAGGGGGGTATACCAAGGTGCCCCCTTTCCCAGACCCTTTGCTCGTTGTAATTTCTCTGGGGCTATCTGGTCAATTGCCTGGGAGATAGTCTGGATTAAATCCATATAGTCCTCATCTAAATTTCCACTAAGCGGAACAAGGTGTTGCGGGAGAGTATCCGACAACGCTTGTGAATTAACACTCCTCCATTGGCGTACTCGTTTCAATTTTGGAGCTTGACTGGGTGGTTTCCCACTAATGGGAATAGTACAGTAAATAAAGAAATGATCTGACCAAGGACACGGTAAGACACTGTCTATAGTGACCTCAAGATCTGAGGTCCAGATCAGATCGAGCGTATGTCCTTTAATATGAGTAGGGCATTTAACCAGCTGTGTCAGGCCGATTGCGGACATAACTTCCTCCAATTGTCGAGTTACTGATACTTTAGGGGATTTTTCCCAATGAAGGTTAAAATCACCTGTAACCACCACTTTTTGGTATCTTGAGCAGATATCGGATATTACGGGGCAAAAGAGATCATTAAAAGCAGGTGAGGAGTTAGGGGGACGATAGATGGTGAGAATCACCCAGCAAGAGTTTTCGAAAGTAAACTTGACACCAAGTATATCGGCCAGGTCTATCGAGTCTGCCATCAGATTTTCCATTGTCAACTGCCTTTTGAAGAAGATTGCAACTCCTCCCCCTCGCAAGTTATTAGCTCGGTTTTGCCAGATAACATCATATTCACTAGGCAGGGCGGCCACAATGTCTGGGGCTGAGTCATTATCTAACCAGGTCTCAGTTAAGGTTAGGATATCAATATCACCATCTTGGAGAAGAGTAAAGATATCCAGATGGTGTTTATGCAGAGATCTCGTATTCAGACTAACCACTTTCAGTTTATGTTTCCGACGATAGGGCATAGTATCAGGAGGTCTCAAAAGATGCAGCACTTTCAGTCTCTCAGTTACATTCGCCTCTAGCCTCACCTTATTTGCATTAAGCAGATGTAACTGATCCGCATTATAGGTGTAGTTTTGGCCAAGAGTCCTGGCCCCTGCGCCCGACCGTGCGCGGACGGGCGCAGACGGGCTGGACTCTGGCGTGACTCCGGCGTGCTCACGCTGCGCGCGAACGCTGCGCGTAAGCATGGCCGCCTTAAGTAGATGTTACAGCACTAGCGCGCTAACCACAATGGCGCCACCGAACGTGCACTAGTTACCCCCAAGATGGCGCAGATATTTGGTGAAAGTGAGCAGGACCCGCCAAATGCGGTGATTGTACCAATTATAGAGCAAGTGAGGGCCAGTAACGCCGCTAAAAACAAGGGTAAGATTAAACAAGTTAAACTGAGATAAAAAAACGGGTGATTAAAAAATTCGAGTCTATGCGCGAATAGTTAAGAAATTGTAGGTCTCAACGCGACCTGAGCGCAGCCTGATTCAGAGCGCTGCTTTCAGAGATGAGTGCACGTTTACCTGGTCAATCCTGGTTTATCGCTGATCTGTTTTTTTCCATCGAGCCCCAAGGCATCGAAATTCAGAAAGATACTTTGATAGTTCCCCTACTTAATTTGATGATTAAATGAAGCTTCTGCTGATGACATGATACTTTTTTTAAAATGATGGACTAGTATTCATGGAACTCTAGACCTGTTTAAGAAGTTTTTGTTCTTTGGAGGATATAAAATGAATAATAGAAATCATTTTTGCAAATTAGTTGTACTCCGCTGGTTGTGCCAGAGATTGTGCAGGGTACACATTCACAAAAACTCAAAATGTATTTATGGATTCAAGTTTCAGAAAATGATGAAGATATACATTAATTGAAATATATACCTCTGCATCGCAAAATAAAATCTCTCTTAAAGAAATAATAATAATAGTAATAATATCCACATTTGTAAAGCGCACAATCACCCGTTAGGGTCTCTAGGCGCTGGGGGCCGTCGGGAAGATTAAGCAAGCTATTGCCCAGAGTCACATGGTGCTGAGCTAATCTGCCGCCGGTGCCGGGGATCGAACCGTGATCCCCAGATTCCGGAGTCAGTCGCCCTGGCCGCGGCGCCACACCTCTTCCTAAAGAAAGCTTCTCCCATTAATCATAATGGGCAATATTGCCTTGATGAAAATGTCTGTACTTGGGTTATCTATTCTTTTTTGTGGACCATGGTTCTTATATACAGAGTTTTTTCAATAAATAGAAGCTATTTTCAGATTGCATTTGGGAATATAAGCAACCGGGGCTCACACTCCAGAAACTGAACTTATCAAAAGGAGATTGTGTATTAGCTGTTCCAAATATCATAGTGTGCCAGATTTACTCTTCCCAGTAACTCAAGTGTTAACTCATTCCCCCCCCGTGCACTCAGAACTCCTAGAAATCCTAAGGAAATAATATAGAACATGATGCTACTATTCATCAAAAGAAAGGTATACTTTTTTCGTATTTTGATATTCCAATGATCACTTCCACAACAAGACTTGAACGTTTTGTGCCACTCTTTCTTCCAATATTTGAGTGGTGGCAGAACTGCACTAGCATCACATTGTTCGGGTAAAATTTTAAGAAGTACGCTGTGGTAATCACGGAGAAGCTACAAACATTCAGTAAATTAACAAAAAAGATAGCTCTGGAGTTTCTGTAAACAAGCAACAACTACTTTCTCTAAATTTGATTTTTAGTATTTTAGACAAGTATGTGAATTGATGCAAATAGATTGTTGCATAGTAGTCTCACTTTTACACACATAAGCCACCAGGAGTATCCTCAGACAATAATATGAAGTGCGTTACAAAGGATAGGGTATACACATATAAGTCGCAGGGACCTGGGTGTATATCGGTACATAAAAAGAGGAGTCATAGTACACAAAGAATTCAAAAGGAAAGTAAAGAACTCAATTTAAGAAGCAAAAAAACGTACAATTGAAGTCATACATTTAGGAAGGCCACTGTTATTTAACCACAATGAGCCTGCGAGTTCAGTGTATCACAAAAACATTACAACATCTTAAGACGAAAAACATTTGTGCCCCAAGGGTGGGATGGTAGGGGTGTAAGGGATAAGTGCAAGGGTTCGTGGAGGGATGTAGGGTTGAAAGTGCTGGTCGTCCGACCTTATCAATCCACAGTAGATGGTGGCTTCGACTTAGAGCCAAGGCAAAAATGACAATAAATGTTCATACACTATCAAGCACTACCATGCTCAATCAGCCTATACAATCTGTAAACTATTTTTTTCAGACACTCCCGTTCTCTTTGTTTTGGAGCCTCCTGGCCCAATCCCACCATGTACAAGACTATGGTAATTATTTATTATGGGAATTGCACATCTCTTAACCCACCCTCTCGCCCCCTGTGAGCCAATCACATGTTTCATTACTTTAGGTAACCCAGCCCCGTCCTCACAACCCAGTCTTGATGAAGACCCCCCTCTAAGGTTTCATGGATACCTAGCCTTACATCTGGGGTCGAAAAGTCAACAACCTTTCCTCCTGCCAGCCTGTGCCTTAAACCTTATGAAATATTGTATAGGCTGATTGAGCATGGTAGTGCTTGATAGTGTATGAACATTTATTGTCATTTTTGCTTTGGCTCTAAGTCGAAGCCACCATCTACTGTGGATTGAATAAGGTTGCACGACCAGCACTTTTAACCATCCATCCCTCCACGAACCCTTGCACTTATCCCTTACACCCCTACCATCCCACGCTTGGGGCACAAAATGTTTTTCGTCTTAAGATGTTGTAATGTTTTTGTGATACACTGAACTTGCAGGCTCATCGTGATTAAATAACAGTGGCCTTCCTAAATGTATGACTTCAATTGTACTTTTTTTGCTTCTTAAGTTGAGTTCTTTACTTTCCTTTTGAATTCTTTGTGTACTGGGACCCCTATTTTTAAAAATATGAAGTGGGCTAAGAAAATAGGCAGTATAATACATTTTTCAACAGCTTATCACACTAATGCTATGCAAATGCATTTTTATTCTAAATGGATTCTCTATTTGACAACTGTTTCCTCTCCATAAAATTGGCTATGATGCTCCTTCCACTTGCCCTAGGTTTTAAAGAGAATATTAGGCTGACTGGCAACATATGGCTCGGTCCTGGTAAGACCTCACTCTATAGGGGGAAGGAGTCTATGACCTTCTTTGCACGCAATTAGGAGGCATCATTCCTTTGAACGCACAATTATTAGGCTACTCTGGACAAGTAGAATGCCCAAGGGGCAATCAAGAGAGCTTATTTTTCATATATTGATGCTGGTTGCAAGCTAACTGTCACTCCATTATGGAAATCAGACATAGCACCTACTTTTAAAGAATGGCACACGAAAATGGCAAGATTTCTGTATAAAGAATCTTTATATGCACATAGGTGAAAGTAATAATTTTAGGAAAACTTGGGAATATTGTGAAAATGTGACCAAGTGTAAATGTGATTTTAAGTGGAACTAGAAATGAAATTGAAGGAAAATCATGGCAGTAACCTCTCTCAAAATTAGATCATTCCATAAATCACGCGGAGGCAAATAGAACTTCAAAATTAGATCTATAGTTATACATCATATTTATCTTGAACGAGCTTGATGAGGTGCAAGACTAAAATAGCATTCTCTTCTTTTTCTAGGTGTTAATCATTTTTTTAATCATTTGTTTTCTCTATTTTATATTTTGTTGAAGAATTATGACTGCTAAAGAAGAAATCTGACTGTATAAAAAAGCAACACATTTCCTGAAATATGAATAAAAACAATATATAAAAAGAAGCATGGCCAGGTCTATTTTGCATATGCTTGGGATATGTAGATGGTAAAAATATATAGTTGTGCTAAGCATGCAAATTATGGCTAAAACAGAAATAGATCTATTTCTAAAATTACCTATATCCATAGCAAGTAGGATATAATTGATTAAAATGATAATTTTACCCTAACTACTATATGATTTTGCTAACAACAACATTCTTGATGGTCAGTTGTTTAAATTGTTGCAATCCCGAATGCTGAGATTAACATTGGGGGTGGGGGTGATCAGGCTAGAGTGGAGGGCGCTTATTCTACACTGTGATCACAGTGGTTTTGATGTTCCAGATGTGGAGGCCTGTTACCTAGCTAAACAGGTCTTTAACTTCGCCACTGGTTCCATCCCATTTAGGCCCTACCACATCTTATATTGGAAAGGAAACAACTTTCAACAGGTACACTTCGGGCTCAACTTGCATTGGGCATACTGAGCCTGCGTAAAGCGCTATCGACAGTGGCAAAGACCTGCTTTTCTTGGAGGGGAATGTGATGGTTTGCGGGTGTACATAGGATATATTCCATGACTATTTCACTGCAGTGTAATTAGCTTCTGCCTTTTACCGCAGAGACAGTGGTGATTGATTCCCTTAAAAAATAGGCATACAACAAATGGGACAATTGTTCAGGGAGGGTCTATTTCTGTATCTTGAGCAATACAAGCATAAACAATTAATTTTTTTTAATCTACAGATTATGCTGCAGATGATGGATTATGTGGCAAATGTGCCATATCTATAACTATACGAAAATCACCACGGCTTTGCAATTGCATAATTCCAGTGGCCCTGGTCATCACTTTTTCTCATCTACCTTCTTTCTTTCAGCATGGCTTTTTAATGGCAAAATTGTTAAGTATTTTTTAAAACCTTATTTATAATAAAAACGTGTTTTTGTTTTCTTTAAGTCCACTAACAAACTTACTTTTTTTTTACTTTGAACGCAGGTGTATATTCTGCTTGTCAACCCTGTAATCTCAGCTGACAGAAACTTTTGTTAATAGCCAAACCCCAGAGATATTGGACTGGTTGCAGAACGTATTTTCCTATTAGAAAATGGCTCCTAGAGGTATGGGAACAATGGGAACCCATTCAGTTTCTTTTTAAGAATGGCATTAAGGCTCCTCAAGGAATAGTTGATAAAACCCAAGTACAAATGCAATGTGCCACTTTAACACTATTTGACACCTCATGTTAGAAATACTATAACAGCAAATCGAAATAGTCCTATCAATCAATCAATCGAAAGGCTAAAACAAAAGAAATAAATCAGAAGAAAAGATTGGAAATACACACTAAGACATTTAACACAAACACTGAATGAAATAACGTGCAACAAATGCACTGTAAATGGTGTACAGGATAGGAAACATTTGAACCTAGATGTAAACATTAATCAGACAGCCACACAAAGAGAAACTCCATTTCATCTAGTATCTGAATTTACATTTTATTTTTTCACAAACATTCTGCACGGTGGAGTAGAAGATACAGGAGTAATATGCCGTTTTGTCACATTGGGAGTAAGCCTAGTACTGGTACTCAACGATACACTGGGTTGCCGTACACGGTTTAGAGTCTGAAGGTCGTAAAGTACCAATTAAGTAGTTTGGACAGTTACTTCAGTACTTGCACAGGATAGGAAACTGAGGAGATGAATACTCCTTTATGAGATATGAGGTAGGTCGCAATGAGGAAAGAAGTTGGCATTGAATAGGTGAGAAGGAGGCCAACACAAAGAATGAAGAGCCCATTGTTTTTGGATTGGTTCTTGCCTGGTGGGAACCTGAAGAACATATCACTTGGATGGAACTTATGTTTTAAGTGTGTGAATCTTGTTAGTTGCCATGCGCCGGTCCACCTTAGCATGTGGATGTCCTTTTCCCTCTCTTGAGATCAATGATTCTTATTTGTCAGCTCACAGAGTTACTCTCAATAGCAAGCACATTCCTTCTCATTCTCAACGGAACCTTCATTTGGTCTTCTTTCGATGCTATATTTGCTGACACCTGCTTCCAAATTTTCCCAACCTGCCCACAACTTTAGCTTAGCAGTTTGGCGTTTCTTTTATGAAAAATGAGACTTCGCTTTGATTTGCAAATGTTGCCATTAATAACGCAATATTCACATTACTAATTGAAGTACTTGGATAATATTCATGTATGCTGTATTCAGGCGAATTTCGATTCAAGTCTAATTGATTTAGTTGGAGATTGTAATTTTACTAATTTGTTAATAAACCTTTATGGTTTTTCAACGCATTCCTCTCAGTTGTTACTGAGGGGCAAAGCTTCACTGTCAATGCAATGTTTTGGTTTTTTTTTGTGGTTTTTTTTGTTTTGTTTTTTAAAACCTTTATTTGTACAAAAAGGATATACATGTCAAGGCCTACAACCAAACTGGCCGGCCACAATACGAAAATCAGACGAAAAATCCAATGAGAGCAGTACAGAATCAAACAGAAAGGAGCATGAGCAATACAATCTTAAAAAGGGGGAGAAGGAGAAAGGAAGTACTACACGGCCTGCAAACAGGAGCAAAGAAGGTTAATTTTATAATATAGGGATAAGGGGCAAGACAGGCTTAGTGACAACATAGAAGGATCCGGAGTCCCCAGATAAACCGTTGGCAACAAAGAGGGGAAGGGGGCCATAGTACAGGAGTGTGAGCACTGTATACATCGATATGAAAAACAGGTGCAGTAAATACAATCAATATGCAATGATTAACAACTTCATCGGCCCACCACTCAAAAGTACATCGGAACCAGGACAGAGGGGCCGGAGGAGCGACTTCACCAAACCTAGCCCATCATACGAACCTAAGAAGAGAAAGAAGGGGAGGGGGGGGAAGCGAAGGGAAAGAAAGAAGAAGGGAAAAGAAAAACACAGACGAAAGAAGGAGTGCCGCGCAGAAAAGCATCCCGCAGCGAGGGATACAGAAGAGAGCAGGAATATTAACAACGAGGGGGGTACGGGAGTCGCAACAGGAAGCAGCAATTATAAGAAGAAGAACAGCGACAGGACAGACCCCACCCCAAACACGCCCCGGAAGGCAGGACAGACGCAGCACTCCAATAAAGCAATACAAAAGGACCATAGAACTGAGGAAAAAGAAACATCATAGAAAACCCATCCCACCCAACCCACCCTGCACCCCTGCAGAAGGCTACGGCCTACCCTCCAAACAGCGTGCCTGTCGCCCTAAACCTGAACCCGAAATGCAGTAGAGAGAAAAGAGAAAAGGAATAAGGAGACAAAAAGAAGGAGAGAAAAAACAAAGAAATGAACGTGGGGGAGGAGCAAAAGGGCATAATCAAAGACGGTCGGCCACAGCCCTCCGCCCAACCATAAACATATTACGTGTAAACCAGAACGTCACGATCTCGAGCGCCATAAAGACTAACAGGGGGTCTCCCACAGCGCCATGAATACAAACAACTGCGCCATGAATCCGTACACCAATAATCCATCGGGAGCCGTGCATCTCACCCCAATCCTTTCTTAACCACAATTCCCACCCGCCACATGACAAATTGAAATGAGCAACACAATGCGAGGCAAGCACACAATTGAAAGAAAGTACGAGCAAGACATAGACCAGGGAGGGCAGTTGATCTGCAAATAGACAAAAGTGCAGATAGGTAATTCGAATGTCTCAGCAATAGTAGCAATAGTAACACAAACAGCAAAAAATAGGAGGCCAGTCTCGTAGATCGGAAAAGCAGTGGTGTACTTGCGAAGGAAAGAAACAACTCCGTCAAGGCAGCAACAGGAAGCAGTCCACCATAGTTCTCCGGCATCCGGGGAGGAACGGGCCTCCGCTCCACATCCAGGTCCCCCAACTCCAACCACTGAAGAGCAGGAAGTTCCAAAGCCACCGGCCCACAATCCCGTTGACGAACAGCGGCCGCAAGCTTCGCGGCGACCGAGGGGGGCGAGGCAGCGGCATCACCGGGACAAGAAAGGGTCATGAAGAAGCGTCCACCCAAAATGGCGGCGGATCGCAACGAGTCTCCAGGGGCACCGGGGGCCAAGGACGCGCGCCAGGATCGCAAGGCACAAAGAACGTCTCCAATAGTAAAGTTTCGTGCACACGTCCCAGCCCCCGTGCAATCCAATGACCCAAGTCCGCCATCACGAGGAGATCGACAGCCCAGATCTTCGGCAGCCATTTTATAAATTAAGCCTCCTCACCACCCTCGGTAACTCTTGGGACAGTGCACAAATGCAGGACTTTACAGATGTCCCGGGGGTCCCGACAATATCAGCCCTGGCACAAAGAGGAGCACCGCCCAACTCGGGGGGCCGCCCGTACCACCACCGGCGCTCCCCACGACCAGAGTCGGAGCGCACGGGGCCAGGGCCGCCGGACGGAGCAGCGGCGGGGGTCCCCTGCACGCAATCAGTCCCCGGAGCACCGCGCCCCGCACAGCCTCACCGCCACCAAGGCAGGCCCGGATCAGGGCAACCGGGATGCTCGCACAATGGCTCTCACCAGCGGTTCACTCTCTCGGTCGGGGCCTGTGGTCTCAACAACGCCTGGCCGGATCTCATAGGCGAGGCCCCGGCCGCAGCCCCACGGAGGCCCCGGTCCCTTCGGAGGGGCACAACTTCGGATTCTCAGCTCGCCGGAGCTTCCAGATCAGATGGTAAGTGAGAGCGAAACGTCACGATCATAGTTCCTCGAAAACGTGTCGTCTTTGGACAGGATATGAAGCAGGATCTACAGGTCAGGCCGGAGGGCTGACGGAGCCGAGCTAAAAGGCGACCATCACGCTCGCGAGCTTGGCTCCTCCCCCCGTCAATGCAATGTTAATGAATTTGTGATTTCAGCCTCAGTTAAAAAAAAAGGTCCTTCCTAGTAGACATAGCAGAGTTCCAAGTTTGTGCCAAGAAGCACAATGCAAATACCATCCTGAATTATCTTGCTATCACACACACTGCATATGGGCAAGTGGTATTCTGTTGTGGAGCAATCGACTGCACAGATGACATGCTCATACGAGGTAAGCGGAAATGTGCTTTCTTTATTACGCACAAGTCCCGAGCTAATGCACAAAGGTCCAATAGAGACCAGGATATTACCTCTCCTTCAAACCCTACTTCCCTAAATTCTTTTTCTGTTCGCTGCCTCTTTCTCCCTCCCACCTGGGCATTTCTTGAGGTGTCAAATTTCTGGCTCATCCGCTGACTAGTACTGTGTCCACTGAGTTTTTTGGTCCTCAAGCCACCTTGATAGGTGGGTGCCTCAAGAGCAGGAATGATGCAACGTCTGCCAGGCACATATTGGTAATCAACAGACAAGTTAGCATGTTGACAGGAAGCGCTACACTTCAACAAGCCTATCGCTGGCTTGGTTAACCCCTTCGATGCGGATGACAAAGCAAGCTCGTCATGGGCGTTACCTGCGCTACGCGGATGACGAGCTGGCTTTGTCACAAACCGCGCATTTTTGAAATTCCAGCCCACAGCGGGAAAACGCGGTAGCGCGGTTAAAGGATTGTCCAGAACAAGCAAGTCAGTAGTGACTTGTGGAAAAGGAACTTTGCTTAACCTTTTTTGTATGCTTTTAAATGTTTGAACTAAGGGAACACAATTCTTGTGCCACCATAAAATGCCTCACCTTAAAAGACATAATGGAGTTACAATTTTGGGACGGCCTGATGATGCAATATATCCCCTATGGCGGAGGAAGGGGCGTTTATTCTTCCACTTGCTTCTTACTTCCAAGCGATCCATCCTATCGCTCTAGGGCTAGCCGATGACAGCGGGAGAACTCTGCGGGATCGAGCTACTATGGTAACTCCTGTGCATAGATAAACTGTCAAGTGAAACTTAGGGAGATGTCAAGGAGTTCATGAAACGATAAGGCCAACGCTGGACTTATTTGCCCTGGACTACGAGGAGTTGACATGCCCAAAGCGACTCAGGGTTCTGAAAATTCAAGAGGATTCCAAGCTGGAGGTCTATTATTCCTCCCATCGCCCCTTACTAGAGACGCCTCTTAGTTACTGACTACCTACATGCATCTTCCAGGGATTTTTTCTTTATAGCGAAGTCAATGTCTCTTAATTTCAGCTTATTCCTTCTACAGAGTTATAGAGAGTAGACGGGCCTAGGGGAGGGAGGGTTTCTATTGGGTGGTGGGGCCAATTGTTTGGTTGATTTGTTCTCTTGTTTTTCTAACGTAAATGCCAATAAAGAAGTATTTGACCCAAAAGACTTAATGGGAAAAGGGAAAGAAATGCAGGGCTTGTTAATCAGGTTACTAGACCCAAACCGAAGGGGCAGTGTAGTTTGTGGAGTCACCTCCAAGACTATGGTTCCCAAAAGAATGGCATGCTTTAAAGGCACATAATGATAAACGGGAAAACTGTAGGTGGTGTAAACTGTAGAATAGCCATCTCATGTTTTTTATTCAGCTTTTTTAACTGCTGCAAGTTTTAATAGGCCTATGGGCAAGTCTTCCATCTAAGTGCTGCACCTGCTGATTGAACATCATGTGGCATGGGGACCAAAGGAGAACTGTGGGGATGAAGCCTCCTAGGAAGTGACTTATCTTTAAGCTAATGCACTTCGACATAGTTTCTGAACTTCTCAGGTTCAAAAAGCAAACTGAAATAAATAGCTAGGTTAAGGGGGTAGGGACTTTATGCTATTTTAGATAAAAATAAAATAAAACATGTTAAAGTAGGAGAAAAGTCCAAACACCCTTTTTAATTTTTGTTTTTTATTGGTAAAGCCTCTATCTACAATGTGCCCAGGCTCTTTAATATAAATACTATACAACAACTGGTAACTGAGTAATATGGGCCTATATTGCATATTATTAGTTATGCGTTTTTTAAATTTCGTGATTTATCAATTGATTTTAGCATTCTTTAGAAACATCTGGACCAATTAAGAGTCTTTGGTTTAGTATTTATTATTTGCATAAGACTGTAGATATGTTTATCAATGTTTTGAGAAACGCATGTTTTGTTGGGGACAATGTGCTATTATTTAAAAAGGTGTTTTATGCAACATGTATTATTTCAAGTACACTTTTAGAGTGTTCTTTTGTAGTGCACTGACATTACAGTGTAGGTTTAACAAGACAAAGAAAACAAGTATTTGTAATGCAATAGGTCTAACATTTAAGAGAGTTTGAACTATTGGCATTCTAAATGACAATGGCCTGCATGTGTTGGTTTTTAAACATAAATAAAAGGCATTCTCATTTACAATGCCAATTGCTTAAACTCTTACAAATGCTAGACCTATTTCAATACAAATGCTTGTTTGTAAAAGTGCCCCATGCTGCGCTTTCACTTTAATGGCAGCCACGCCCTTTCCTTTAGAAAACCCACTTTGTCATGTTGACAAACAAATGCTTATTTTTTTTGTAAAAGCGTTCCATGCCGCGATATCACTAATAATATTTAAAGTTAAAGCACGACGTCACGGTGCTTTAAAAAAACATTAATACGGCGAGGGACGCATAATGAAAGGCGCACGCTGGTTAAAAAAAATAAAAGCAGTTGAGAACATGTCCTACTTGCAACAGCAGGCAGGAGAAAGTCATTAAAGAAAATAGTGTTCTGTAAAGCCTACCGAGTAACAATGCATGTAAGAGGGCCAGTCCTTATGGGAAGTTACAAGATGAGACAAGGCGGTACTAAGTAGGGACTACTAAGCCTATTGACCAATGAAAAGCCACTGTTTACAAAAGACAGTGACGGGAGCCAATTAAAAAGATGGGCGGATCTTCAAGTCCATACCTGAATACAAAAGCATGCCTCGCAGAGAAGCACATGCGCTGCCCAGGCGCGATCTAAAAAGAAATGTTTCATGTGAGACAGTAACTTTGTGGACACGTTTCTACGTTTACGATGTTTATTTCACACTGGGGAGGATTCATTGGTAGATGCTTGCTTTAAGTTTGGGGGGCCTGGCAATGTCAGTTTGTCAGGTGTGTACACAAACATTCAATAAGAATGCTTATCCGTATAATATATGAATATATTTGGCCAGGAGACATTAACGCTCTGTCAAAAATCTTATTTTATTTCCTGGAAGGCTACCCCAACTCCCGCCTCCCCAATCGTCCCTTGATCAGAGGCTAAACAGTCATTATAAAAAGCCTGGATTAGTGCACAGCCAGAGCGAACCACTTTCTATAGAGCGTTTCCAACGTTATGATGCTGTAAAAATATTCAATGTCAAAGTGAGATGTCACAGGGTAGCAAGCGATTCCTCATTAAAAACAAAAGAAACACTTAAAGTGTTCTTTTATGGACTAAAGAAGCCAAGGGACTTAAGCTGAGAGTAAGAGAACAAAACATAGTGGTCTTTGCTCCCAATAGCATGCTCCATTTAAAAGCCTTCTTGCTTCCATGTGGTAATACAGGTTGAAGGCCTGTGAATCCAGGCTAATAACACTGTATTTACTGGCAAAAAGCAACTACTGGGCCGATTTCGAGCTATAAAAGTCCAACTCCAAATCTTAAGATTTCAACAATGGTTCTTCGTGCAGAGCAGGGTCCTCTTCGATGAAAACATCATTGTTGCACAAATCTTCTATGGCCATAAAATGTCCAGTCGCCATCTTGAAAAGAGCAAATGACTGAAGTACCGTAACTGTCGCCATGAGGCATGCTTTAGCCATGGACCCAAAACTGTAATGTGATCCCTAAAGTCTCCGAAGCAAAACTGCCAACGTGGAAATATTATTCAAAATATAACTTTAACCAATAACGGATCAATCGGTCATACATGAAACTAATCATTAGCAAGAGTGCCACCGTGAATTATTTGCTCTTTAAACGATCTGCATAAGTCAATGAAGCACAATGACAAATCGGAGTCGGAAATAACACTGTGCATGGCATAGAGTAGTTGAGTGGACATGTTTATTGTTTTTCATTGCACATTGTTTACTGCTTCTTACTGCTAAAACCAGACTGCCAAATTTAAACAGCTATTTTCGACTTTGCCCAAAAATAAAAGCCAACGCATAACATTAGAATTAACAGACAAAACAAATAGGGGTTCAAACATTTCCTGCAATTGCTTTAGACACCTTATTTAAAACCAGAACAATGTCTCCCTCAAGCTAATCAGTATGCAAACATCAGGCCTCACACTACTAAAAACCGGCATAGACAACTTCAGCTGAGTCGGCGCAAAACTAACAGAACCTGCCTGCTTAGGCAAAATAAAAATTGCGCATAAATTTAAAAAGCACATAAAACTGCATAACAACCAATATTCTACTACTACTACTTCACATACATTTAGAAATTATTTCTATATATGTAGTCCGAGTATAGCTAAAGCAAATATGCCTTTCTTTATGATCGTCCCTCTTCGACACCCATCCTAACATACTCACTATGCAAAAGCCAAACTGTTGGCTTCTGCATAGGTTGAAAGAATTTCTAAAGCTTCATCAAAACACATTAAACGGATGCATCACGGGCATCACCAGGAAACACTAGTCCCACACAGAAAAAGCACAGTAGTGGTTCAAGCGCTCGCCTCCTACACAAAAATACCAGAAAACTGCAAGTGCACCATTCGAGTGAGCTTCCTCACACACACCACAGCTTCAAGAGAGGCAGAAGCAGGACAGCCAGGCCCCAAAGCGCACAAACAACTGCTACAGCACAGGCATCAACCAATAATAATAATAAAGAGATTATAAAGCGCTGGAGTTACTCCATTTGGAGTGTTCCCGCTCTAGTATTTCAGAACCACAAGATCCCAGAACCCAAGAACAGAGGTCTACCTTACGACTGTCTGAAGCAAGTCAGTGGCGGCTTCTCCGCTAAGGTGGAGAAGCGTTGCCCCCCTGCTCGCAAATTAGTGTAAAATAAAATGATAACCAATAATTTAATTTTTAGTATCCGCGATGGTTCGGGTGGGGCGTGGCCGGGCTCCTGTGACGAGGCAGTAGGTGTGGTTGCTGCACTTTAAAGTGCGCATGATGGTTTGGCCGGCCATCTCCGCCTGGCCAAACTGTCATGCGCACCTTGCATGTTCTCCACACAGCTGCAGCACCAGTATAAGCATATTGCTCTACTGTAGCAGTAAAAAGGGTCAAAAATAAACACCAATTCCTTTTTTTTCTTTCAACTCTGGCATCTAGTACTGCCATTATGGGGAAAAAGTGTGTGCAAACAAGAAGAATCCAGAACTAGATGAACATTGAATTTCAAGTTCTTTTTTGTACGTCAATGTACACAAAGGGGTACTCGGCATGAGCTGACAATATTGTGTCATGCTTCATCATAGGCATCCTCTCCCCACTCTGGTAAGATGGGTGGGGAGACACAATATTCTGTGTGAGGCATCCTCTTCCATTAAGGATGGCCTCCTAGACCTCCTTAAAGATTTCACATGACTTACTACATTTGGATCTCTACTACTAACTGTGCTTCCATTGCTTTCACATAAATAAGTGGCTACCTACTTCTTTTGTGATTACTGTTTCAGAGTGGGGACAGTAGGTCTGCTGTTGCTTCCCCTGACTCTTTTTTGCGTTCACATAAATAAATAAGTGGCTACCAACTTCTTTTGTGTTCAATGCTTCAGAGTGGGGACAGTAGGTCTGCCATTGCCTACCCTGACTTTGTTTTTTCTGGTTAATGTCACACCTAAACCCCCATTGTGTGTGGCTGTCTAGAGGAAATGCACAAGGCCCAGCTGTCACCCACCACAGACAGGCAGAATGCACAGACTGGTTAAAGTAAGAAAATGCCAACTTTCTAAAAGTGGCATTTTCAGACTTGCAACTTAAAATCAAACTTTACCATAAGTTGTGATTTTAAATTATGAGCCCAGAGACACCAAACTCGAAATATCTTTTTCCCTATTGGAAGTAACACTTATAAAAAAAATTAATAAGGTAATCCCAATGTTAACCGATAGGGGAGATAGGCCTTGAAGTAGTGAAAAACAAATGTAAGAGTTTTTCACTACCTGGACATGTAAAACGTAAAAGTACATGTACAACATTTTAAATACACTGCATCTTGCCTTTGGGGCTGGCTAGGGCCTACCTTAGGGGTGACATATGTATCTAAAAGGAAGTGTTGGGCATGAGGGTTAACTTGTCAGGTTGATATGGCAGTCTAATACCACACACACAGGTTCTGCAATGGCAGTCCCGAGAAATGCTTAAAGGGCTACTGAAGTGGGTGGCACAATCAGTGCTGGTGGCCAACTAGGAGCATGTAATTATCAGGCCCTGGGCACATGTGGTGCAGTTTAATAGGGAGTTATAAGTAAATTAAATATGCCACTTGTGGACAAGCCAATATTACCATGTTCTAAGTGGAAAGCACATGCTTTTTAGCACTGGTTAGCAGTGTTACAGTGCCCCGAGCAGCATAGCCAACAAAAATAAATTTAGCAAAAAGGGAAGGAGGAAGGTAAAATGTTTGGAGGTGGCTCTGCAGAAAGGCCAGGTTGAACAGCTCCGAACCATACACTCAACATTTTACAACACAGTCCTACTCAACGCTCACTGGTAAACAATTTGTGATTCTGAATGAGGCTGCCAGTGATGGCATGGTGCTGCTAATACCACCAAAACCTCTAGGTAATTCAGGGTTCTAACAGAAACATCATGGTGCTGGATGCTGCTGGTCAGTGCAATTCAAGTTGTAATATCAGGGTGCTTTTCAAGTGACTACATCATGGCCAGTATAAAGTTCAATGCTTCAGCATAGCTGCCAAGTGCTCCCATGTCGCGTGCGACAAATTCAGCTTGAGACAGTACAGAAATCTACAGCTTGCTTGGATTTCCAGGCAGACTCAAAGGATGTCTGAGAATCCTCAAATAGAAAGAAATTCATGCAAATTTTTTATTTTTTACTTTATTTAACATTTTGCATCATACAGTAACAGAAAATAAATCATGTAGCTCACTGTCACAATTCAACAGCATAAAAATAATGGCAAGTACAGTCATCACATATCAAATTCCATCCCAGAGGCTGCTCGCAATAGTCCCAGCATTCCCCCAAGCGCTGTAATGTCCTGCGGCGCATCCAACATGATATCTGTGCATAGCTTTGCAAATCTATGTCTAGAGGGTGAAAAAAGAAGTCTCATCCAGCCCCTCAGTGCCATCAACTCACCCCAGCAGGTACTATGCCCTGCTCAATCGATGTGGAGGGATGTAGCTGCTCCATGGACCCATAGTTCTTGAGTAGACCCAAGATGTCTTTAGGCCACGAGGAGCATGGCAGAGTACTGGAGTATAAGTCACTATTTGTGTTGCAATAGGTTAAAAGCTGCTTGGCCAGTTCTTAAATGTAGGAGTGGCTTTACGCCCCCAGTGTAAGGCAGTCTCTCTTTTCGCCAACAATAAGCTTAGGGCGACAAACCTCCGGACTGTTTTTGGAAAATTGACCACATAGCCAAGTAATGCCACCTCTGGTGTCTGCACCACCTCTAGTTCTACCATGTCCCTGAGTGTCTTATGCACTTTTTCCCAATAAGCTCGTATCTTTGTACATGTCCAAGTGAGATGAAAAAGTCCGCCTGCGGAGCCCTGCATTTTAGGCAAGTGTGCTGTTCAGACAGGTCTAATCTGTGGGTTGTGGCTGGTGTCACGTAGAGCCTGTGTAAAAATGTAAAATGAATTAGCTTGTGGTGGCTATTTTAGGGAAATCGTTTTTGTCATGGAACAACAATCGACCCACTGTTCGTCGAGGAAGGGATGTCCCAGGTCCTCCTCCCAGGCCCTCCGGAGTTTATCATCTTCGACAGGGATCATGGACAGGCACTCATGATATAACTTAGAAATCAAGTGCGTACCCTTGGCATTCTCTATTGTCATCGTCAGCGAGGAAAAAGAATCAGATTCAAGAGGGAAACTGTGAAAGTCGTCCGAAGAGCCAATCGCACCCAGTCCATAACAAATCTGTCCATGAAGGTGGCAGCTTGGAACCGTTCCTCCTCTGTCAATTGGAAGACGTGCCCTCCCAGGAACAGGTCTCCAAATTTGGTAATATCAAATTTGGTTAAACGTGCGCTGCACTAATTTCTCCCCCATGATCGGTATACAGCTATTATTTAGGGATAGGCAGTGCCGAGGAGTACAATAGGGGAGCGCCAGCAGTGTGCCGCAGCCTATCCCAAGCCCAACTAGTGGTAGAAACAGTTTGGATATCCCTGGGGTCCCTAGTCAGGCCCTTGGGCAACACAGCTTGCAAGGCGTCAGGAAGAATCAAGTCTGCCTCGGGTCCTAGATAAGGGATTCTAGCATCAGGATGGTACCAGGCGTACACATAGCTGCACTAGGCAACCAAGTAATAGGGCCTAAGATTTGGGAAGCTGAACCCATCCCTCTCATATGACAATGTCAATACTTGCCAATGCACCCTCGGTCACCTGCCCCCCCCCCCCACCCCCCCACGTCAGTTCAATCAAGTGAGAGTGCAGTGTTAAAAAAAAAAGCTATTCGGGAAAGGGATTGGAATGTTGGTAAAGAGGTATAAAAATTTCGGCAGCACAATCATTTTGATCAGGGCAACTCGGCCCGCGAGGGAGAGGTGGAGGCGAAGCCACCTCTCCACCTGTTCCTCCAAATTATGAACCGCTTGACCAGAATTGGGCCAAGCATTTGGGCCATATCCAGATGGATGTGCACGCACAGATATTTGGTCGAGTCCGTGCACCAATCCAGTGGGAACTCACAGTCCCACTGTACCGTGCTTGATGTTAAGGGAAATATTACCGATTTGTGCCAGTTGATACCTAGACCCGAAAATTGCCCGAAACGTATGATTTACCGTATTAAGGGGTCTAGATTCTCCAATGGATTATGCACATAAAGAATAACATTGTCCGCATATAAAGAAACCAGCAATGGTCCAGTATTAAACTGCAGACCCCTATGCAAGCGCTTCTCCTGAAAATGGCAGATTAACGGGTCCATTGCAAGGATAAATAAAAGCGGTGACAGGGGGCAGCCCTGCCAGGTGCCTCGCGACAACGGGAAGGGGCAGGACAGGGAACCATTTAGTCGCAATCTTGCAGTGGGATTACTGTACATCATCGCCGTGTTTGCCACAAATCCATTGGGCATACCCATACATATCATTACTGACACAAAGAAGGGCGACTCCAAGAAGTCTAAGGCCTTCTCCATGTCTAATAGAATGGCCGCAGCGGGGACCTCAGGGTTTATTCTATGCAGGACGGCAAACAGGGTGGAAGATTGAGCGAAATAGACCTTTGAGGAACAAATCCTGATTGCGCTGGGGCAATAATCTTGTCCATCAAAAGGGTGAGGCGGAGTGCAATCATTTTTGCGAGGATTTTGTAGTCTATATTTAATAGATAGCGGCTGATACGAGGCACAGTGCAGAGGATCTTTTCCAGGCTTATGGAGAAGTATAATAACTGCTTCTCGGAGCGTAGGGGGTAGAATATTCCGTTCGAGCGATTTGGCATATACTTCTAATACCTTAGGGGTCAGCAAGTCCTTATATGTCTTATAAATAATGCCAGTAAAGCCATACAGGCCGGGGGCCGTTGAGCCATTCAAAGGCTATATTGCGCTAATAACTTCCTCTTTCGAGAAGGGTTCCGCCAGGAAGTTCTGCATGTATTTCTCAAAATACACCAGGGCTATCTCAGTCATATAGTCCTCTTGTGCGGTAGTGTCCTGCGCAGCCTTGGTGGTGTGTAGAGTAGTGTAATTGTCTAAAAATTCATCAGGGATTTCAGTAGGGGTGTTGAGGAGCTGACCCGAGGTAGACTTCAGTTCAGTGATGTAAGCTTTATTGTATGGGGGCCGTAGCATGTGTGCCAGCGTACGGCCAGGGCGCTCTCCCTCTCCATATATAGGCGGGCAACCGCATATTTGCTAAATAAATGGGATTCTCGCTGTGCCAAGTCCCTGAATTCAGTCAATAATGTGATCTGATGTTTTGTCCTGTCAGGGCTAGGATGGGTCAAGCACTCCCTGTCTAGTTCCACCAACTGCTGCTCAATACGGGACAAAGTAGTCTGCAAGTCTCTCAACAGTCCCGCATGCTTAGCAATACAAACCGCCCTAATGTAGGCTTTACAGGCCTCCCCTAGCACCGCCCATGTATCTACTGAGCTGGTATTAATGGTGAAATAATCCTCTATCGCCTCCCCCACCTCTAATAGGAATAAGTCATCCTGCAGGGCCCGGCTTGGAAAACACCATTGACGCTCGTACCCTTCAGGCCTGGGAACTCGAAGCTGAAGCAGCACAGGAGAATGATCGGAATAGGTTCTAGGGAGTGTGGTGAGGCACTTGTACCATTGGCAGACTCCTGGTGTAAGTAACCAATAGTCAATCCTAGTCCACGTGTTGTATTGGGTCGCATAGTGTGTGTAAGCAGCGGTGGATGGGTTGCGCTGCGCCATATATCAATTAAAGTCAGGGAATCGCAGATTTCGAGGAACGCCCCTCGTGCATGTGGTTTAGTGGCAGTGGAGGCAAACGAGCAATCCAGTGTAGGGTTCAATATCAAATTTAGTTCCCCGACAATTATCAAGTTACTTGCGTCTAATAGGACAAGCTGCGACTGTAGCTCATGGAGAAAGTCGTGGCAGTCAGTGTTGGGTGCGTAAATACACAGCAATGTGAGATTGTGTCCCATCAATTTCCCGGTAGCAAAAGTATAGTGGCCTTCTCTGTCACAAAGAACGGAACATAAATAAAAGGGACTCTTGTGTATGAGGATTGCCGTCCCCTGGCGTAATTACCGAAGTAAGAAAAATAGCGGTGCTGCCCCCAGCTTAAAGCAAATCGTGTGGTCTCTGCCTTGGGTAAGTGCGTTTCTTGGAGAAATGTAATGTCTGTATTATGTCGCTGCAGATAGTGTAGCACATGTTTCCGCTTCCTGTTGTCATTGAACCCCCTGACATTTCAAGACATTAGGGCCAGGTCTGAGGGGCCCGCAATAGTGCCTAGCTTAGCCATCTGCGTAAACTAAATGTCGAAAGGATATTTGTGATCTGAAAAGAGTAGTGTAGCTGAACAGTGAGCATGATAATAACTAAGTAATACCATTTATGTCCCCAACATCTCCCCTCCCGCCACCCAGCCTCGCGTCCCCCATCGTGAGGAGCAAGCCCCGACTTATAACGATACCAAACCTCCCAGGAACATTCAAAATGATGCAGTAAATAGAAGCAACAGTTCACTAGGTACCCAACTGAGATTCGCATGGCCTACACCCGAGGGGTATGGAGTGCCCCGCCGGTTACCCAGCACAATGAAACTATACATGTCGTAGATATAGTATCCCAATAAACATACATCCCTAACAATGGGCACTTCAAGTTGTGTTATGTCTATGTCTCTTCATTCAGTGGAGAAGAGCTCCACGTTGGCATTCAAGCCTCGTCGCGGGAGAGAGGGTCCCGTCAACTGTCTGCTGGTCGCCCTTACTTTTATAAGTCTGGTAAAATTCCTGGACATCATTGGGAGAGTCAAAAATGGGTGGCCTGCCATTTATGTCAACCCACAGCCGCGCCGGATTGAGCATACCATATTTGAGACCTAATTTTCTGAGGGTGGCTTTGACACTGTTGTATTTATCAAAACCAAAGGTGGTGATGGACGGAGCGTTGACAATACAAGCACTCACCCCCAGTCAACTGATCTGGGTTTAATCCATCACCGTTCTTTAGCCCACTCAGGGTGCGGTGAGCGCGTTCAACCCCAAATCCAGGGGTGCAAGCTTCTCTGCCAAATAGGTCAATGAGTACTGTTTCGACGAAAGTGTCCATGCGGCCAGTGTTTGTGGATTCCGGCACCCCCAAAATGCGTATGTTGTTGCGCCGACTACGCGCTTCTAAATCCCCATTTTTATAGCGACCTCCTTGAGAATGCATACCACTCTTTCTAACCACTTTTATGACTGTGCCGAACTATCCTCAATGTCTGAAATCCTGGCATCTGCTACATCAAGTCGTTTGTCGTGTATCTCTATTTTTGCCCCCAGCCCCTATAGCGGTTTGCCAAGAGAGTCGAATCTGCCATCCAGCGCTCTGAAGGCGGCCCTCATCCCCTGCAACAACTAGTCAGCAGCGGTCGAGGACACTCCTCCCAGGCCAGCGTCCTGCCCACCCTCCATCATGTCTGGGCCTGCGTCCTGTGCTTTGTTTGTCAGCTTTTCAAATGGCAGGACCGTATGCTTGGGATCTTTACGGCCCATGCCTTTGCATAATGACAGGTAGGTGGCCGTGTCAGTGGCATCGCAAGCAGGGGCCAAGAACTGAGCCAAGGGTATGGCTGGGAGCGCCAAGAAATGAGCGCCAAAGTGCCGGTACAGTGTCTTGGCTCGATGCGCAGCGTACTAAAAGGGGGGCTGAGGCAGCAAACTCGGAGACCAAGGATGCCACCCCAGTACAGCAGGTGCGGTACTAATGCGTTTGTTTATGAAGTGCAGCTATGTCCAAGGAGAGGATGAGTGGTTTGCACTAGGTAAAGTAGCAGATAAGGGCCTCTGTTCTCGGGGCCGTCGCTAGGTGGAAGACTAGCGAGGTTTTTAATGTTGCGTGCTCTGGTGGCGGGCAACTCAGACAGCTGAGCGGGGTGGCCGGTCGCAGGGCACAGCTAGTACCTCCACTCACCTCCCCCGTGCACAAGAATGCAGCCGGGCGGCTGCCTCCCAGGCTCTCCCGCAGGCCCTGTCCCTGTAGGGCCTCAGGGAGTAACGGCAGCGCACAGGGTGCTTTCCGCTCGCCGCGGACTGGGAAGATAGCGAGGTGGGAGGGAGGGAGTCCCCAGCGGCCCGCGCCCAGCACACTCACCAGCAATCTTCTCCCTGGGCAGGCTGTAGCAGTGGAGCGCCAGGATGAAAGAGTCCCAGATCCACGTCGAGTTGGCGTCCCCCTCGGCAGGTTACGGGCCGTCCTCGCTACGATAGGGCTCTACCACCGCATCTCAGGAGCTCTCCACACGCTCCACATTCCCATCGCAACAGGCAGGTGCCGCATAGCTGGCAACAGTGGCTCAAGAGTGGGAATAATTAGGATGTGTGCGGGCGATTCGGTGGAGCTTCAGCGCCGTGTGGCTAGGTTGGTCGGCGGCCTGGCCACGCCCCAAATAATGCAAATAATAGCTGTAGGCTTACAGGTTGTGGATTTCTGTCCATTTCTGTTAACTAGGCACAGACTTTATTTTTCCACTGTAATCTTTAAACTGCTCTACTCATGATCCAGGCTATGCAGTCCGATGGTTAATAGGCAATTTCTTTAATTTTAGATGGGATGCATGGCTTCCAAACCTCATTTCCACCTTGGAGAATTCAAAGGTCCATTGATCTGAACCATATAGCTATACTGAAGAGTAAGAGAAAAATCACTCTGCATATAAATTAGCGTCCAAAGTACAATACCTGCATATTTTGCAATTCAGGATCACATATTCTGATTAAACAATAGCCAAACCTTGCCGTTAGTCAATTATTCAACCTACGGAGATAATTATATATTCGGAGGAAAAGTCAGTAGATAGAGGGAGCAGATGTATACACAACAACAAGGATGCACGACCACTGCATGGAAACAGGTCACAGTGAGAAGTGTTCTGATTTGTTACCTTTGCCTCAAATTGTAAAGCACTCTGATATCCTTCGGGATCAAGTTTGCGCTATATAAAACTTTATAAATAAATAAATACATGACCGTTCTATAAACCACCATTAAAATCATACTAAAGGGTTGTTTTGCAAAAAGTAATTAAAAAGCTGTTGAACGTGCTGAAAATGTCTTAGACCCAAGCAACCAAGACAGAGTCAGACAGACCCAGTTGAAAAGCAACAAGGGATCAGATGTCCACAGACCAGATTACATTAAGCTTTAGATTCTTTAGTGGGGAGCAGCAATTCAAGGGCTTCCACAGGCTTCTAAACTACAACCGCAAAGAAGGCACTCCTCTCCATCGGCGACCCTAAAGGCTAGTCCTGGGCAGGTGGCAAAGAGTTATCCAAACCACTAGCATTCTGCAAATCCAGATATAGGCCATTATTTGTGTAATGAGGTGAATGCAACTTACAACAAACTTCTACATTATCCGCCTCCTCCTCCTCATGTAAACATGTTGTATGCCTCGAATGGCATCAAATCTGACCTATCCAAGTCTTCAACCAGAAGTACTGTTAAAGAGGTAAGGGAATTGGAGAAGAGCCCTCACTGTCCCTAGCATTTGGTTTGGTTATTGTGTACCTCGGCATCTTGCAGAAGATGATTTAAAATCAGAGACATAAGACAATGGCAGATCAAACACCATTAGGATCATAGCCGGTATGAAGTAAGGACCAACAAGTGAGGCCTAAAGCACAGGAGTGGAGGCTCAGCCAAGTCAAACTTAAGTTCTTCATTCGTAATGCATTCGATTTCATAAATTTTTAAAACAATTCATTTTTTAAATACCAGGAGCAAGATCCAATTGTGTAGGTATTTATACCATGATGATCCATAGTATCATCTATTACAAGATTGAGCTTACATTATTAACCCTTTTACCACTCCTCAAAATGACGCACGCAAAGTACTTGATGTTCGAATCAACAACCGGGTATGCCCAGTTTTCTTAGAAACCATAAAGAATCATACCACTTGGCTGACAGTTTGAGCTTAATGAGAGCTTACTTTTCATTGACCATCCTCGGCGTAATTTAAAATACAACCTTCACATCCTAATCCTTCAAAAGGACCGTCATTAGAGCAACTACAGATTACGATTGTAACTATTTTAAACTCTACTATATAGCCAGCTTGGCTTTATGTGATTCATTTTTACTCCCCCGGGCCCATGACCTACATGGTATCTTTATTCCATGCCCACCATGGAATAGTTATGTCCTGTTATCTATCATTACTTAATAAGGATGCCAGGCACCATAGAATTTCAAATTTGTGTCAACCATCTAAGTCTAGTCCTGCCATTTACGTATCATTATTTAGAAGGCTAGCATTTCAACCTGATGGTTTTTCAGCCTCTGCAGAGGTTTTTCTTATTACAGTGATGCTCATATTCCCATAGCATTGTAACAGGGGCTTGTTTATGTATCCTATCGGTTTCATGCTATAAGAATCTATGCTTCGAGTCCCCACCCACTAACAGCTCTTCCCTGAATTCTGAAGTTTATTGTTCTGTTTTTCTCCCATATGCTATGGGATTGTCAGTCACCTTCTAATTTGGTGCTGTGCCTACCGTTTATAAAATTAGATTGTAGTTTTGCTCTTTTATCACAAAATCACGCCTACAAATCCATACAATTGTTTTGTTTCACTACTATGCATGGCACACCCTTGGTCCAGGGAAGGCATGGCTTGGCAGTTTGGGCTGGATTGTTCCCATGAGGCACAGGGTCAGACTGATTTGCATATGGCCATGTCTGAACTGGGGTGGCAGAGTGGGCTAAAGAACGGTGACGGATTAAACCCAGATCTGTTGACTGGGTGTGAGTGTTTGATTGGTTCAGATGCTCCGTCCATCACCACCCCCTTTTTTACCACTTTGTTCGCCATAAGTTGGCAGGGTATGCTCAGACGTGAGTCCCTTGCTCACTTTGCCACTGGATTCAAGCAAGCTGGGCTGAAGACGGCTGAAATGCCAGAAACCGGTCCTCGGAAGCTTGTTTCCGGTCCAGGGAAGGCATGGCTTGGCAGTTCGGGCTGGACTGTTCCCATGAGGCACAGGGTCAGACTGATTTGCATATGGCCATGTCTGAACTGGAGTGGCAGAGTGGGCTAAAGAACTGTGATGGATTAAACCCAGATCTGTTGACTGGGTGCGAGTGTTTGATTAGTTCAGATGCTCCGTCCATCACCACCCCCTTTTGTATCACTTTGTTCGCCATTAGTTGGCAGGGTATGCTCAGACGTGAGTCCCTTGCTCACTTTGCCACTGGATTCAAGCAAGCTGGGCTGAAGACGGCTGAAATGCCAGAAACCGGTCCTCGGAAGCTTGTTTCCGGTCCAGGGAAGGCATGGCTTGGCAGTTCGGGCTGGACTGTTCCCATGAGGCACAGGGTCAGACGGTTTTGCATATGGCCATGTCTGAACTGGTGTGGCAGAGTGGGCTAAAGAATGCTGATGGATTAAACCCAGATCTGTTGACTGGGTGAGAGTGTTTGATTGGTTCTGATGCTTCGTCCATCCCCACCCCCTTTTGTACCACTTTGTTTGCCATAAGTTGGCAGGGTTAGAAGTTCTACCGGAGGTGTTAAAGCGAATACAAAATGAGCATGGAACTGCACCTGATGCCGATTTAGGAATAAAATTAATAAGCCATTTTGAGACTATTCTCAATAGTTCTGAGTGACATTTGATGAGAAGCTACAGGTCTGGCTGTACCCCAGTGGCGGGCAGCAGTTCCCGTTCCAGGTCGTAAATGAGACCATCCAAAGATGATTTCCGACGTTTACACCACTGTGGACTGTGATACCTTAGGTTCTCTCAGCAGCAAACCTGCAGCTCAAAGTGAAAAACAAGAATGAGGTACCCAGTAAGTAGAAAGCTACACCAGTAACTACGAAAAAGTAGACGGCACAAAAAATAAAAAAGAGAGCTGCATCCACTCCAAAGCTGGAGTCAAGCAGGGGTGATACAAATTGAGTGAATGTAACAAAATCAAAGCCAGATCAGTACCAGTATGCTGATAACTGTTCTCCCCATTCCCAGTAAGACTCTGGGGAACAGTAAAAATAAATAAAAGAATGGACAGACGGAGTATCATAAAAAGGACAAGTACGCACAGCTGAAAAACGAACTGATGCATGAATATGAAGTTGGCATAAAGAAGGAAGAGAAAGGCTTGCACTCAAAGACTCACTTTAAGAAAAAGAAAAAAGAAAGTTGCTGATTTATCAAAAAATGTCCTACATACTATGAATACTTCTGCAGAATAGGACTTGGGCATTGGTGCATTTAGATAGCATAAAAGAAGAATAGAAGAAGTAACAATAAGTCGGCAGACAATCAAAGAGCATCTTGTGTTGACTCCCAACTACGGAATGCAGGCAGGTCGAGGCAGTCGGTGTACATATAAACCCTCCAGACAGGCATAAATGAAGTAGAAATACAAATTCAGGGCAATATGTTGTGCAGATCAGAGCTACATTCCGGTATCATTTATTGGATCCTACTGATAAAATCCTTGTAGAGGATAACTGCCCTTTAGTTTTCCTAAGGAATGCACCTCAAGGTGAGGACATGAGAATGCAAGTATCAGAGAACTCAGGGAAAAATAGGCACATAGCTTCAGTGGAGAGTCCTCCGCTAAGGCGGAGGAGTGTCGCCCCACTGCTTAAAAGGAAAAATAAAAATTATGAAAACGTATTGCTATCATTTTATTTTTCCCATCGAAGTCCGTAGCTCACGGGTCGGGTCTGGCCAGAGCAGGGAGAGAAATGTTTTTCACTTCTTAAGGGCAAATGACTGCTTGGCCAGCCAAACAGTTCTAAACACTTTGCATCTTCCCCACCAGGCTTGCTTTGCATAGCCTGGTGAGGAGCATTGCAGCATTGTGTTTGGCTGTGGGGAGTCTGGGAGCTTCCTGCTGCTGGCAGTGACAGGAAGAAGAGGGCGATGGAGAGGCGGCGGCTGGCCGGCCCAGGCGAATCTATTTTTTTAACTCTTTTCGTTAACCTCCCGCCCCACCACTCCGGACTGGTTGCAGAAAAATACGCACATAGCTTCAGTGGGGAGTCCTCCGCTAAGGCGGAGGAGTGTCCACCCCACTGCTTAAAAGGAAAAATAAAATTATGAAAACGTATTGTTATCATTTTATTTTTCCCATTGAAGTCAGTGGCTCACAGGGCGGGTCTGGCCAGAGCAGGGAGAGAAATGTTTTTCACTCCTTAAGGGCAAATGACTGTTTGGCCGGCCAAACAGTTCTACACACTTTGCATCTTCCCCGCCAGGCTTGCTTTGCATAGCCTGGTGAGGAGCATTGCAGCATTGTGTTTGGCTGTGGTGAGTCTGGGAGCTTCCTGCTGCTGGCAGTGACAGGAAGAAGAGGGCGATGGAGAGGTGGCGGCTGGCCGGCCCAGGCGAATCTATTTTTTTTACTCTTTTCAAAAACCTCCCGCCCCACAACTCCTGACTGGTTGCAGCCGCTACTGCATAACCTGGCTGTAAAACACACCTTTGTCTTACATGAAAATCAAGATGGTGAAACAGTCTCTGTTCCATATGTGAGACCCTAAGAATTGAGCCTCTAGTTCAGGCTGAATATCCTTGAAAGCCAGAAGCTAACTGTGACATAAAAGGCTTTCTAAATCCGCTACAATATAAAGGTATAAATAGTGCCTTGCCATTAAACCAAGAACACTTTTCTTTTCACAACATTATATTTTAATAGTATTAAATTATAGAAATTTAAATGTACATAAACACACATGCAGTGCAAGTCCCTAAAATACTGGATTACGGGTAAATTTAGTCAGGAAAAAATATAAAACAACCTTAGATACATCTAATCATAATAATGTAACATAATATATGCACCTGAACCTCTGTATCTAACCACTTTCATTAAGTGTTTTTCAGTACGCTTCTATAAGATTAGCCCAGTCTGTAGGAACAATCCTGAGCTCTTTGAAGCAAGAATTATACAGATCTTACAAGAAGATCCTGTGGCAGTACCTTATAGAGGACATCTATATTACAGACAATGGTTTAACTAAACATTTGACTAGGGTGGCAGGACAGTGGCACTTTTAAAATGTTAAGAAATTTAAGATTGCATTAGTTTATGTGATGTTTCTTAGATATGAGCTGTCCAGTAAGGGTAAATATTTTATACTTGACTTTTTACAAAAGTGTGCTACTTTACAACCGAAAAAAAACATTAAGAAAGTTCCAAGCCCAGATGGAGTTTCTTAACTTTGGAAGAGCTTACTTTCCACATTAGCCGAGTGGGATAAGCCCTTGTCTGAATTAATTACTTAGCTTTCTCAAAAGATTTAGAAACAAAACACATGGTTATCTTACACGGACTGCACCAGACATGTTAGAAAAAATATATGTATTTGGTTGTGATGTACTTTTTAAGATCTTTGTGGTCGAAAAAGTTATGATGATGATGACATGTTAGAAACTAAATATTTACAGACACTGGACAACAAGACTAACCTAGTAACTAGGGTGGTTCCCAGAATTTCAGGCTACATATACATAGTATACTTTGAGGGAGCTGCGAGGCCTCCGGGTAGTTATGCGCTATAGAAGTGTAATTTTTCATTTCATTTCATTTCAGGGACAGACAACTCCCATAGCATTCAGATCACACCTGTATTCCTCTGTTGAGGAACGGTTTACTCCTACTGAGAAAATAGTCACTGCAGAACAGATAACTTGTTTGAAGGAGTGTTCAATAGAACAGGGGGAAGAAATAATTACGGTGGCTTCTATGCCTAAATTTGAAGTAGCAATCAAAGCTAACTTCCTAATGTGCACGCTAACCACCATCACTGAGCGCAGTGGGCTGCTTTCCTTAATGCCAGTGATGTAAAATTTGACACTTCACACTCGGTTTCTGCAATAAACACATAATTTTCCATAAACTCCGAACATATTACCCATAGAGGAGTATAAAAGTGTGTTCTACAGGGACGCTCTGCATAGCCTGCACTTAGTACTAAACCAAAAATACTCCACGGTCTGTGCTGCAGTGCCACAAAGGTTTCAGACTGGTGGCTTCAAGGAGCTACACACAGACACACACACACACTAAAGTGCTGGGTGATTCCAATGCACAGCTAGCACAAATACATGCCCTGCTACTTGTCCTTCCAAAGACTAATGTGTTAGTTCTTACACTTACTGTGTCAGATTCACTATGTTATGTGCATGGATAAAATGTAGATTTACAGCACTGGTGCTGAAATAGATTTAGAGAATCACAGGGTAAGTCAATAAAATGTAAACAACTTAAGGGGAAAGTAGCTGTTCTACGGGACAAGCTTCTTTTGGTCCATGTACAACACATCATGGCCATTAACAGTGAAGGAATTCAAGCTAAAAGGAGATGTGCAGCAGATTTGGCAGCAAATACAAAAGTTGAAAACCTTTAAAGTAGCTGCTATAACGATCTCCAACTCTGATCGATGCAGACATTTTAGTGCAATATAAGCAAAGCTGAAAAGGGAAAACCATCATGATGGGTTTCTCTCTAAATAGTTCTTCACTAAAGAGAACGTCCTATGGTTTTGATACCGGGACAAGGTATTAGACATATTCCTAATGAGCGAGCTAGTTTATATCTAATCAGTGAAGCTCACGAGGGAACAGCTTCATTTATTGCTAGCATTAACACTACTGTATCAATGGCACAGCAAAAATACTGGTTGGTGTACTTACCAATGTTTAGGAAAAAAATGTGCAGCAATGCAATATTTGTCAACAAATAAAATATTCCACCTTTGTAAGACCTGTAAAGACTTCCCTTACTATCTCTGATAAACCCTTTGGGGTAATTTTCCTCAAACATAGCTGATCACTCCTGAGAGGGAATCAATATGAATACATATTGTTGCTGTCACTTAATGCACTAGATTGCTTAGGCTTTGGCCACAGAAGACTGCCTCTGCTCGAGCGGCCATTAAAGACTTGCAGTGCCTAATAGAAATAGAAGCAGTTCATACTTTTCAATCAGACAACTCTCCTGCATTCGCCGCTAAGTCATCTGTAGACATTATATCTGCTATATTTGTTCTGCCAGGAATTGAACAGCATGGTAGAGCGAGCTAACACTACATTTGACTACTAGGGTATTGGATACAGTATTGGCATGACTGCATCACCATTACGGGGTTCGGAGAGCACTAAATAAATTGCCAAGAGGATTAATAGGTGGTCACACCCCATATGAACAACTCTTCGGAGAACCAATGTATGTGCCTGATTTTTATGTCCCTACAAAGGTGGCAGGATTGAAAACATCCGATGCTATTTCCTGCTTGAATCTGTTGGGGACTGTTGAAGAAACTAGACCTAAATTCTACACCATGAGAAACTCTGACTATGCCACCAACAAAAATAAAATTACTACAGCTGCTGACAGGTGGTTCCTGAAAGTAGGAGAGCTAATTCAGAAAAGAATTCCTGACAAGCAAGTCTTTGGACAGTCTTACCGACCACCTATTCCAATTCCTGGGGTAGAAGGCACTCTGACAGTAATCTTGCTGCAAATTCCTGGTTCAAAAAAGAACAGGGAGGTGTCAATCAAATTAAAAGCTCCATGGAGATGATTCCCTTCAGTAGATCCATATCAATGCTATAGTTCCTCTAGGATAGACCAACACATCCTCTCCCTACTTTGGAGATAATAAATAGTCCTAAACATTTCCAGAAAAGATTTCCTTTTTTCATTATCTATGACAGGTCTGACCTATCTGCATTCTTCGATTCTCAAAGACCAGAAAACTAAAAAAGAAAAGAAAAAAAAGGATCACTATATATTTAGTTACACTATACAGTGTATTAACTTTCTTGCAGAACAAGACTGTGCATATTGGAAAGAGAATATAAATAAGAAAAGTTTGTGGGAGACTCGTTTTAGCAGGTTACGGGCACTGGAAGTTTGGAGCATGCATTATACATTTATAAAATAATACAGCAAACAACATGCTTGAGAGTTGTGTCTGTTAGATACTTAAAAGCATCATAAAATGCAAAAAACTATTTTACTGATTTTGTGGCTGGAATTAGAAAAAAACATCACTGATAATGAACTAACTGAAATGGTGCAGAATGGAACACATACTTTAACTGTGTTTAACTCAGACGAAAAAAGAACAGTGGCCAAAAGATACTTGTGTGTGCATAAATGGATTTCTTTATAAAGCTGCTGATCCGATAGCAAACAGACCAGATCCTCGCTATAACATATATTCCCCAATATATATATATATATAGCGTTGGCAAGCTATCCCAAAGATGGTTAACTCATTCAAGTTTAAATGAAGTGAAAGAACATTGGTCAAAAATAACCCAAGACATGAATTTTAATAATTTCCTCCTGGAAACAGATCCTATAAAAATGAGTGTTTTAAATATACCCCAATATCTGCTGCTATAACAAAGGAAAAAAACATACCCTGAAAGAAAAACCGCACAAAGAATTAGGGAAATTGACATGGAGTGGCATAGAGGGAGTTCCCTGGAGCATGGTAGAATGGAGTAGTGTCAAAGAATGGCCGAGAATGGAGTAGAATGCTATTGAGTGGAGTGGCATAGAGAGAAGTAGAGTGTCAGTGGAGCAGACTTTAGTGGAGTAAAGCATCGTGAAGTGGGATAGAGTGGCCTAGAGTGAAGTGGTGTAAAGTACACTAGTGTATTGAAGATAAACTCCAAGCAATGCAGCTGATGAAAGTACTACCTGCCCTAAAACACTGATTAAAATGGCTTTGTGGAGACACATCCTAATATTCGCAGAGTGGTTCACATTTTAAATATGATGTCCGCAGAGTTACAGGATGTGAAGAGACCATGATGGATAGCGAGAAAAAGTTTGATACACTTGGGTGGGATTTTGTATTCCAGGTGCTAAACTGTATGAATGTTGGTTGTCATTTCTTACATGGATTCTTTAATATAATAACCCCCGAGAGAGAGTTAAAAGTAGCTGGTTTATTTCTGATTCTTTGGAAGTGAGGAGGGATATACATCAGGATGCCCACTATCACCATTGCTATTCATATTGTCCATGGAACCACTATTGTTTACCTCTTTTTACGTATTATCTTATTTTCAAGAGCACTTACTTTTTCATGCACCTCTTCTATCTCTGTTGCCACAGAAAGAAAGGCTGGCCTGCCAACTATCGCCCATTTGTATGGTGTGTGAAATCACATTTATGTTGACTCTCTCGCTTACCCTTTATCTATGAAGCAACACTCATGAGTGATATGGAGATAAAATTAAAACTGAGAAGGGTCAGCATAACAAATACTATGATGTTAACCCCATCATAATGATCTAATCTTGTATTAATTAATCTGACATTTAATGAAAGAGGCACAAAGGAAGTAATTGATTTGATGTAGTTGTCGCCACTGACCACATACGGTTGATTCCACTGAAAGAGCTAAATAGGAGGTAAGGCCCGAGAAGTATTTTTTTCTTCGTAAACTACATACACCTTTCACTGTGACTGCTATGTATCTTGAAAGGCTACCACGAAGCCTTTGCCGTAGTGCACTACAAGGATAAAAGATCTCTAAAGGTGACCCTGTCAAATGTTTTCAAAATCACAAGTAATATTCAGAGGTAGGAGAATACAAATAGCTGCAAAACTGAGCATGAAAAAGCATAATGACACAAAATTGAGTCGTGGGTGGGATGGAGGTTAATTAAAAGGCGATAATGTAATGTGAATGCAAAGAGATTACTGATGTAATAAGAATGATACCTCAGAGAATATAGGGAAAAATGAATAGAAACACCTGTTAATTCGCAGACGGTATATGTTAAGAAAACGAGAAAAGACTGATAAGTGGTAAAATGTTCAAGGTACACTGCAATGTTTGGTACAGTCATGAATAATGTGTTTAAAAAAAATTACACAAAAGTGAGCAATGCCAGTTGAATAAAAAAAATGACATAGCTTATTAAGATGGTCATCCCTGTAGACATATATTTATAATAAGTCTGCAAAAAGGGAATTGTTTGATACTCAATATTTCTTTAATCACATAGGATTGTGTAAACATAGGGCACATTTCAAATGAATTTAGATCAACAGAAAATACAGAAGAAGTCTAATGGAATACATACATCGAAAGCGTGCATAGTACAAACGTAAGGGCACTAGGTACTGTTTTGGATCACTTAACACATCACTGCATGGAAGTGAAAAGCACTTCTGCATAAAATGGAAGTTATCACAAAATGGTATCAGCATTTAAGACTAACGAAGGACATATGGTGATTGTATCTAGCCTCACTTTATCATTTTTTTTTCAATTTCAATTTTTTTTTAATTAAATTTGTTGTGTAAAGACTATTTAAACACTAAAATAATATATGGGCAGATTAAGACTATAAATATGTTTATATCTGATATAGAGGTCTCCGGCAATTGCTTTCTCATCAGCAATTTATGCACTCACATGAACTTCCCGGGCTCTGCTTCCCACAAATGCTGTCATCCTTCGCTACATGCGTCAGCAATGGTCGCCAATGGAGGTGCTGCCTGCCATCTATGATATGGGCACCGGAAGACACTTAGTTAAGTGTCTCTACAAAGGCCTAGGCTCTCACCTATTTGTAGCTCCGACACCACTCGGAGGCTGCTGGGAGGCAGACCTAGATCACCCGCTCCATGATAAGTAAGGGCAATTTCCTCTGGTATACCCTAGCATGATTCCTCGCAACACAAGATTCAAGTTTACTGAATTCACACTATTACACAGGATGTATTTAACACCTTCCAAATCGTACAAGATTTTTCTCCTGGTAGCACGGACTGCCCCACATGCTCCACAGAAGACGCTGACCTCCGGCATACGCTGTGGGCATGCCCTGTGCTGTCCTCGTACTTTAAGGGGATATGGGACTCATTCAGAGTTCTAACAGAAAATTCACACTGGGACACGGTAGAACATTGCAATACCGGGCTTATATCTCAGATCTAAAACTTCCACTGCTGATTCTCGTTTCTTTGATTTGGCACTCCTCCTGGCTAAGCGTCAAATAATGCATTGCCGGAAGTCCCCAATTTCGCCTACTGTACTGAGCTGGTTGTGAGTAGGTTAGTCGGTGGAGCTCAGCTGAGAATTCGGCGTTGCGCAGAGAAGAGTATCAGGGGCTAGGCAAACAACCTATTGCCATGATATGGGAAAGTTTTTTAGAACAATTCAAGACACAGGTAGAAAACACTGCTGATGCCTAAAAAGCCATTGCCGATTTTCCACCCTTGTGCACGGGCATTCAACACTCCAGTTTCACATCAGTGATATATGTATTGCAATGCAATACTATTGTTGGTTAAATGCAATAACATATGTTTATTAAAAAAATATATATATATATCAAACCTTGAAGTTCAGCAGGCTATATATAGCAAGTGCCAAACACTCCTGCTCCCCTCAGGTTGACTGCCCTACTTAGGATTACAAAGTAACTTGTGCCCTATTTGAGCACCAACACCCCTCTTAGTTTATCGCTCACTCAAAAAAGGCATGATAACAGAGATATGAAAGTCTGCAATGATAAAATCTCTTCTAAAGAAAAACCTACTGTCTCTTCAGCTGATCTCAACAACTTTCAGACAAAATCTTTTTTTACCATTTCTAGCCAAAGCAAATTGATCTTCAACCAAATCCAACTCTTCAAAGCCAGCAATTTTCTCCAATGTCTACAAGCTGGATTTGGAGCAGGTCATAGCACTGAGGTTGCGGTAACATTTGTTTTCGCCAATCTCAGGCAGAGCTTGGACTGAGTTGATAAGGATACCCTGGTTTTTATTCAATCTATGAGCTGCGTTCAATGTAATTGATCGGGCCATCCCACTGTCCTGATCTAAAAACAGAGATTTTAATCAACGGTGTCTTGATTGCTTTGAATCTTACCTTTCTAACAAGTCTCTTTCGTCCCTTCCTTCTTTCAATCAGAGGCAAAGATAGCCTCCTTTGGGGCACAACAGAGTTGTATACTATCTATGTTGTTCATCAACACATAGTGCTCCACACACAGTTGTTGTACGAAATGGCACATATTTGTATATTTATGCTGATGATACACAAATAATCTTCAATCTCCAGTAAGCTAGAAGGACAAGAACCTCTCCAGGTGGTAGAGCCCAAGAATCGGCACATCCTTTCAACAGTCCATAACTGAATGATGAAGAATTTGCTGAGACTAAATCCATCAAAAACAGAACGTCTTATTACAAGACACAATATGCCCACCTTGTCTACAGGTATCTAGCCTGAAACTATGGGCCTGTTCCTCGGGCCCGCTCAAGGGGTACACATCTTGGGCATTCATGTGGTCTCAGAACTCACTCTGTAACCACAGATCTCCAAAGTAGCTTCACCAACTTCTAGCACCCGAAATTACTCAAGAAAATGTTGCCTTCTAGGGACATCACATCCCTGCCTTGTGTTAGTACAGTCCCGCCTGGACTAGGGCAATGCTCATTACCTAGTTCTTCCATAAAAGCTTCTCAAACTATTGCAGCTTGCCCAAAACGCTGCTGCCTGCTTTGTAACTACTAGTTCCAATCGGGATCATAGTTCACGTTCTCAAGCATCTGCACTGGTTACCTAACATTAAACTAATCTTTTTCAAGAACCCCCTTCTTTTATCCATTATTTATTTTATTGAGTTTTTTTCCACTTTACTAACATAATCATACAACAGTCATGGTCTACCTATGCATGCATCAATATAATGATATTCAGTGAGCGGATCCACATGTACAGTGCCACCAAACATAGTGACATTTCACAGTATTTGCACACGATTTACATCTTCCCGCCAAGGCCTTATACATGAGACAGGCAAAGCCAACAAAAATAGTGTCTCCTTAATCCACAACTCCCTGAGGAAGGTCAGGAAATCTTCCCCAGATTCGGGCCATTGGTCATTTGTGTTCTGCACTGGCAACATATTATCACGGAGGGCTCCAGAAATCTCTTGCCGTGGAGGCAGGCAGCAGGGTATCCACATATAACTCTGCCATTTCCACACAGAATATATTTTTCAACAACTCTTTAAAGGGGGGGGGGGGGACTTTCTTACTGCCCTATGCAACACCCCAGCAGAATAACCATGGACAGCAGTTACCTATAGTGCTTTGGAGCATCTAACACTTATCCCAGTATGGCGACCATCAGGGAAATGGGCAGGAACCCATCAATCATGATATCAATAGCCTGAATCACCCATGTCCAGAACGCGGACAACCCGGGCCAGGGGCAGAAAGTCAGCGCAGGGGGCTGAGCATCTAGAACAGCTAGGATTATTTGATATGCCATGTTTAACCATGTTAACAAGGGTGTGACAGACCCTATGAAGGTACTTGTTGTGCAAGATTCTATATTTCCCATTTTGAGACACCTCTTTGGCCTGCACGCAACAGTAGGCCCATTGCTTACCTGATATTTCAATGCCTAGGACAGACGGGTAGAAAGATTTAGCCTGTCTTTCTGGCCCTGAGAGAGTCTTAAGCACTACAGTATACATGCAGGTGATTAGTTTCTTGGGGCAGGGATTCAATAACATTAAGGTGAGCTTCTCCCATTATGTCGGAGACTCCGGAAATGAGGGAATATAGTGGTTTGAAAGTGTTTAAGATCTTAGTACCCAAGCGTATTTAGAGAAGGGGAGTGAGATGTACACAAATATTCAGCAACAGAGACAAATATCTGATTCGGGAAAAGGTCATCCATTTGCCAAACATTCCTACAATGAAGTAATGGGATCAGGGCGGCATTGCGATCTATGTGTGCATAGAGGTAACGTGCAATTTTGGCCTGCGGGGAATACATAGTTAGCTAATCCTCACGGCGGCCAACCGCACCCATGCCCACCCCAAGCACCTCACTGTATGAACTTCACAGTCTGGACAAGCCTGCTTCTGGTATAAATGGGGAACAGCTCAGCCAGGCAGCCTTCAAGGTCATAATGCTGGGCCTTTCTGTAATTATGGATCCAATGATGGGCATATTGGGCCTGCACCACCAAATAGTAAATCTTAAAATTTGGAGCATCAACCCCACCTTGATTGTGTGACTTTTGTAGTTTGAACCAACAGAATATGCGTTTTTTCCCCAGGCCAGTGCACTTACAAACGACTAGAGCTGGGTAAAGAACACTTTAAGCAGAAGAGGAATGCTCATAAAAAGGTAGAAAACCTTTGGCAGGATAACAAGTTTCATTAGAGTAATCCTGCTCACTACCGTTAGTGGGGGGAGTTTAATCCACCTCTGCCCTAGGTCTGTGATAGCTGACCTACATGTCCTGTAATTTGCTGCTATGATGGTACCAATACCTCTAGGAGACATTACTGCCAAATATTTCACTCGGTCAGTCCTCCAGCACATGGAAAACTTGATGTTTGACATTTTTGTGCCGTCTGATAGTGGCTCCATAAGAACTTACTCCACTTTATTTTTAAACCCGGACCAATGACCATATCCAACACTATCCTATATCATAGGGTGCAAGTTACAGGCATGATTCATAACCAAGAGGACATCATCAACGTACATCAATAAAAGCAGGTTGCGTTTCCCAAAACGGACTACACTCCCAAGACGATATTCTCTTAGCAGGCATGCTAGTGGCTACATGACCAGGGCAAATAAGTGTGGGGAAATTGACATCCCGGGCTTGTTACCCTACAGATTTCAATTAGGTCAGAAAATAGTTCATTAACTTTTAGCCTAGCCATGGGAGCATTATGGAGTAGTTTGAACCACTGTAAACAGGCCTTCCTTACCCGCTCCTTTTTAGGTCGCGCTTGGGCAGTACATGCGCAGCTCTGCGGGCCATGCTGTATTAGAGTATGGCCCGCCCATATTATTCTTTGGCTTGTGTCATTGTCCTTCATAAATGCTGGCTTCTGTTTCCTTAATAGGCTTGTTAGTCCCGCCTTAGTACAGCCTCCTCTTCATTTGTACCCTCCCATGAGGACTGGCCCTTTTACTTCATTTGTTACACGGGACGTCTTATTTGGTCTGAAAGCACCATTTTCTTCAATGAGTTTCTCTTACTGCAGGAGGGTTTCTCATGTGCAGTTGTGACAACCGGCTTGTTTAACTTGTAGCAAACAGGGAGCTCTGCAGGGCCATGGAAGACAGAAGAGGCCAACTCAGCGATGCCTTTAGGGAGGTCAAAGGTGTGTGATGTACATTCCGCTAGATCGGGCATGTTTATTTTCTGTACGAACATCTATGTTAAACATGAATATATGCTTGAAAAAATGTCTGGATTGCAAGTCACTCGCACGCTGCATTCTTTTCTTTGTTTTGGTGCAGATTTTCATGGTTTTCCTTTTAAAAACCAAACATTCAGCAGTGTCATTTTGGGAATGGGAGTAAACTGTTTGAGATGCAGAGAGGAGGTGTAGGGTTTAAGAAGGGCAGTAGCACTTTGTCATCCTTAAACCATTTTTAACACTTTAAACTTCTTGTCATTTTGACAACACTGGGCTGTCCTTCACAATGCTTCTGCTTTAAATGCAGGAAAGAGTAAATCGTTCAGGCTTTCTTAGTTACAAACCATCAGGAAATCTCCTTCTCCATTCAATTCCTCATTCTAGTTATATAAACTGTATTTATTGATAGCTATCCCCAGGAGACTATCCATGGCCCATTACTTTGGGTGCAGAATGGTCTTTTATGTCTTGTACATATACAAAGGGAACAGGCACACATGGTTCCTATCGTTCACACATTATATTTAATATTCTTTTATTTCAGTTTAATTGTTGCAAATTTTAATCAAATTAAATCTATTACAGAAACTGCCCATTTTTAGTTTGAGCCTGCGGAGCGCAAGCGCTTGTTGCGATGCATGCTGTATTCAGGTATGGACTTGCAGCTCTACTCATTTTCATCCCATCTTTTCAATTGGCTCCTGTTACTGTCGTTTCGAAATGGTTGCTTTTGATTCCTCAATAGGCTAGTTGTCTCTCCTTACCGCCTTGTCTGCATTTGTAACTTCCCATAAGGACTAGGCGTTTTACTTATGTTGTTACAGTCGGTTTTATGTATAATCTGTGAGCAGGCACCACATGCTCTCCCTAACCCACCCTTTTTTCTGACAGCGCGGCGCCCGATCATGGATGCTATGGTTTATTTGAAAAATGCTCCCTGCACAGCTCTGCACACGCTATGCTGCTTCACAAATTCTTTTTTTTTTTAAATAAAGCACCACATACCGCGCTCTCTCTTTAATTTCTGCCATGCACCTTTCTTCACACAAGCCACGTCTAAAGAAAGGGGTGTGGTTGACATTAAAGTGAAATGCGGTATGGGGCACATTTACAAAAAACAAGATTTGTTTGTCAACTGGACGCGCGTCGTCCGAAGAAAGGGACGTGGCCGACATTAAAATGAAAGCGCGGCATGGGGCTGTTTTACAAACAACTATTTGCAATGCAATGGGTCTAACATTTGCGAGAGTCTGAGCTATTGGTATTGTAAATTACAATGCCTTTTATTTATGTTTTAAAAACCAACACGTAAATAAAAGGCAGTCATTTACAATGCCAATAGCTCAAACTCTCACAAATGCGAGACCTATTGCATTGCAAATGCTTGTTCGTACTATAAACAGACAGGGCCACTCAATGGATTCAAATGCCTTTTCTGCATCTAAGAATGTTGCCCCCATCTCCCACCTCAGATGTATTTGATGAGTGATGGCAAATAGCATGCGTACGTTATTTTCAGTTGAGCTGCCAGGGATGAATACAGAATAGTGTGGCTGAACCAGGTCAGGCATGAGCTGCACTGGCCTATTTGCTAGTTTTTTTTTTTAGAATTTTGCTGTCAAAATTTAGGAGGGACAAAGGTCGATAAGAACTACACCTATTAGAAGGTTTCCCAGTTTCCAAGAGTGAATTAACAATCGCCTCTTTTGTTGTTTTAGGGAGGCTGCCTTTATGGAATAGCTCCTCCTACACCTCCAGCAGTGCCAGGATTAGTTCCCCTGCTTTACAGAATTCAGCTGGGAGGCCGTCGCTCACAGGAGCACTGCCATTGTTTAAATGAGTTATAATCCCACGTATTTCTTCAGCCATGATTGGGTGCCAGAGTGAAGTACAATGGGCACGCTCTAACCATGCTAACCTTGCGCTAGCTAGGAATGCATTAATGTCACTGTCTGTCTTTGACGACTGGGAACTTTGTAGGTGCCTTTAGAACTCAGTGACAATTCACTCCTATGTCTGAAGAGCTAAGCATCACTCGACCCTCCTCTGTAATTATTCTAAGCATGTTATTAGCTGCCCATTTTGGTGTAACTAAGAACACCACATTGTGCCCTAGGCGCTCTCCTTCACCATATAGTCAAGCTTTACTATATTTACGAAGAACGTGTACTTCCATTTCACATAACTCTCTAAAGTCCCAGATCTTAGCTTGAATAGGTTCTAACAATGCAGCCCGGCATCTTGATCACATTGTTCCTCCAAAGCCTGTATCTACCATTCTAATATGGTCATGAGACCCTGAATTAATTTCAATATACTGTTACTCTTGGCGCTGCATTCACCACGGCTCACCGCCTTATACGCCTCCAATAGCGTGCCTTCCGATTCCACAGAGGTTGTATTCATGGTAAAGTAGTTCTTGGTGGCTCTTGCACTTCTTCATATAGTAGCCTATCTAGCAGATTTGCAGGTTGGAGGCACCCCGAACAATGGGGACAGAATTCATTAGGAGGGGATATCTCCAGCACCACTGGGGAATGCTCTGACAGCGTCTGGAAGAGATTTTGGACATCGCTCATGCCTAACCACTAATCCAAACTTAAGGATGACTCCTGCACAGAGGAGTAAAACATATATTCCAAACAGTTAGGGTAAACATTCCTCCAAATGTTCACCAATTCAATTTCTTGTATAATTGTGACCAGGGTTTCTCCTGCCCTGTTGTGATGCCAAGCTAATCCCTTTGTACTGTCAAGTCTGGTATTCAGTACTGCGCTATTATTGTCCCCCCACCTGCAGAATCGTCTGTGTGTCCATTGAATGAATGCAGGAGTTTAGGTGCGAGAAGAAATCTTAACAGTCTGCATTTGGTGCATATGAGTTAATCAATATAAGATGAACACTTCTAAACAACTTTTGCACTATCAGATAGTGCCCATCTGTGTCTGAGGTGATATTTAACGTGTGAAATCTAGCTGAACAATTGATCGGAATAGTCCCCCCCCTCACCCCCCACCCCAAAGCAGGTAGAGTAGGATGTTAAATAGTGATATTCTTCTCATGATTTCACAAAGATAGATCCTCCAGTGGGTAGCTAAATGGGTTTCCTTAAGGTATGCGGAAGTCTATTTTGTAGCGTAAGAGATATGCCGGGATAAGGCAATGTTTCTGCAGGTTGTACAACCCTCTAACATTCCAAGTCACAAACTTTAATGTTATATTGTGCATATCCTACTGACTGATCTACCCCATATCCGGGATCTGTTTGCTGACAAGGCAAGTAGATGGTGACTTACACCAAAAGTAACATAATCCGTATTGCACACTAAGCATGACACTAAAGCACTGCTAACACCCCATCCACCACCCTCCATCCACGCCAGGCCCCAATCGCCCAATGATAGCCCCAATATAAAACCATCAATACCATCGTAGTGATAGAACCATATGTTAGTATAAACAGATGAAGATGAGACAAGAGGGGCCAGAAGAATAATAAAAGTAAACTTTCGCCACTGGCAGGTTGAACAACGGGATTGCATAAAGGTGGCCAACAAGTTGTAAATAAAGGATATACTGCAAGCATCCACTATTTCAATATTGTGAGCCACGCTTTCTACAAATGCTTATTAAGGCACATGGTGACTCAGTTCAGCATGCAGACCTCCACCATTCAGAATGACCCCCTAATATGAAGCGGCTTAATTTTTCATTTGACATCGCTAAGCCGCTGTGTAAGATTCATGTCTTTGAGAAGTTGGGATCCACCTTTTTTATCCATCAAATTTAGTTGCCACAATCTGTTTGGGACTCGCCAGCCCCGTAGACCCCTTTTGCTAGCGATCCCAAAAACCTAGATCAAGGCATTTGGGGACACAGCCTTTTCTCTACGTGCACAGCTGTTAGAACAGTCTCCCCATCGAGCCTCGCTCTTCTCACCCCTTGTTCACCTTCTTTAAACTTTTTTAAACCTACCTCTTTAATGTGAATGTCTTCTGAAGAAAAGTTATGTCCGTTCCTCTATCCTCTTCCCATTTTATTTTTCATATGGAGCTAGGTCTAAATTACCTGAGTGATCATATCAGAACATGTCCACTGCTGTTGTGGCTATCCATCTAGAGAACCGAGGAGGCGTCCCTTTCAAGAGACATTATTAGTGATTGTCTCAAATGTGACAATAAAGAAAACATTCCAAGAGATTGGGTTAACCTATGCCTTCCTCAAACCTGCCTTCAGTGGCAATATAAATAGAAAGCATGTTCAAGGATTATTATTTGCTCAACCCCGATCTAACAGACTAAATATGGAAGTGTCTTAGACACTTGCTCCAGATGTAGATACGAATGAGCGTAATTCGTTCATATGGGGTGGGAATGTCTGAATCATGATCCATTCTGGACTTGACTGATCAGCTCACTTATCTATTAGAGAAGTATAATTTATATACCCAGAGATGTGCTTAATGGGCCTTATGGTATGTTCCAATTCTCCTAGATCATCATTTAAACTAATTTTTTACTTGGTGCGGTTGCTAGATAAGCAACTAATCACAAACCACTGGTGCTCAACGTACCTTCCGAGAAAAGGACTTAGTGAACTGAGTGTTAGCCGAAAGGGAAGGCAGGGGTGCCCAGACTCTACTCATAAGAGACATCATTCCACTGGAACTGACCCAGGGGTCAGACAAGCTGCCACCCACAATCTTTGCTTTTCCTTGTCTAAAAAGAGACATTCCGTTTTGGACTGGCATGTCCCTGAACTCCTGCATGCCTATCCTTGACGTTGTTCTACAATGTACGTTTAACATTTTGGACCTTGTACTTTGTCCTTACCCCTACCAAATTGCATGATAACAGCAGTAGGCTATGTTGTATGTACGTCTGTGCAGTACTCTTCCTATATTGGTAAATCTGTGTGATATGAAGTTGTGACTAATCTAAAGTGGGAATCTCTAGGCGAGTCATAGATGTTTTGTTTTTCGTTTTTCAAAGTTTAATAGGATATTGCTATATGATAAAGGGCCTAATCTGAGAAACCATGATAAAATGACTATTGTACCTGATGGGTATTGTATCGCAGGAAACGGATCACTCGATATTACTTGCACTGTTACGGATTCATAACATCAATAAAGATATTTTTAGGTCTCGCGCCTAGCGTTGCAGTGAGAGACCTCTTGTAAGGAGGTTCTGAAAGCTGCTTGTGCGTGTGAGCAGGCTTTCGCCGCCTGCCATTGGCTTTAGTGTGTATTTTTTTTCAAACGGCACGGGATTGAGCAAAGGCGGACGCATGTCCCGCCTTTGCAACGCTCATTCCCGTCCGTGTCTAGCACGCGCAGCAAGGCGCGTTCGCCTCACTGCCGCTGCCGTGCTCCCTCCCCCTGCTCCTCTGTGGTGCGTGCGCAGCACTGGTTATCTTAAGTGTCATGTCCCTTTCCAGTGATCTCTCTCACACATGAGAGAATGAGAAGTAACTTCACGAAAATTAATTTGCTTGATCGCCCTCAGCTTTGCTCTGTAGCAAGTCACTTAAATCTTGTGATCTCCATGACTCGAATGCCCTCCCTACTGGCCTCGCCCTCATCTCCTGCCCGTTGTTAATAAATAAATGCAGCAGCGAATCGCTGAGCCGACCTGTCTACATAGAGTTCAGCAAAGCTAGAGCGCTAACTGCCCTACAGACCTTCTTGTGCTGGGCGCCATACTGCTGAGCTAACTACTTTTACAATTCATTGCTAGGTTAGCAATCCCCTTAAAAATAGTGTGTTCATTCAATAAAAATAATTTCAGATTGCACGATGATTAAAAATTTTCATTGTGTTCTCCATAACAGGCACGTTTCGTGTGTGCCTTAAAATGGTTACATTTTAGGGGTGTTTAATAGGCTCGTGGTATGTGTCGGTGCAGTCCTTTCCTTCTTTTGTGTCTCGGTCACTGGCATCACGGAAATTCTCTGCCAGTGGCTACTGGAAATTTTAGTCTTAATTTTCTCACCACCGTTTTATTTAGCTTTGAAATATTTGGGCACTCTTTGTAAATGGTTTTGGAGTGATATGGTCTGCCTCTGTTATATTGGGGTCGGACCAGAGTCTGTGGAAAGGTCACGTGGTATGGGAGGAGCACGGGTTGGGAAGGAGGGGTGTCCTTGAATGAGACTCGCTAAGACCCGCCCAGCAAAGGTTTGACATGGAGCCGGGACGTCTACTCAAGGCACTGCAGTAGTCGCTCTTGCACCCCTCTGATTGTGCCACGGTTACAGCAAGATGTTTCCTCTGTTCTTGAGGTATAGCATCTTCTTGCCACCCCTGCAGCTGAGTGCTTGTTCCAGTCACGCAGGCAAGGGGACTCTCTCTCCCTTTTCGTAAACTATAAAATGACAGAGCAGATAGAGGGAGCAATTGCAACTTGGTGAAAGGGACATATTGAGTTATCAGTCTCACAAGCTGTGAAAATAAGAATTTGGACAGACAAATCACGCGTACCTTAATTCATGTTTCATTTTAATGTGCAACTTTCTTCTGTTATCCTCTTAAAACATGTGTCTTCTTCACAGGAAACATAAATAGGAATTGAGCATCATCTGTTTTTTAAATAAAAAATTTGGCATCGAGACATTTCTAATGTGAGTTTTAAGGGGAGAAAGCAAAATGTGCGGACCATTTTGCGGGTTGTTGAATATAGGCTTCATCTTTTGCAAAAACATTCACATTTTACCAGTGTAAGATCTACCCATGCATTTCATGTTTTACTCCCACATCTTAAATCATAAATTGAAAGAGTTCTTGAAAACTGTTCATGTTGAAATAGTGCTTAACCTTCACCTAAACAATCAAGCCGTTGCCCCGATTTGCAAGCATCAGAGGACAATGTAGCCAACTTGAACTTTGTGTTTTTTCCTTGATGGTTTTTGCACTGTGCGGTTGACAGGTTGTAGCGCACGGGTGTTCCAAGACAACCAATTCTTGGTCATAGATCTGTGAGGCGCACCACGCCATTCTACAATGTGTACTATATGTTCAACTTCAGAAGAATGCATTTTTTCAAGATCTGTTTTTATTCATGGAAAGTAGTTTTAGAAATTTCAGATTGGGGAGTTTCTACCGTTATAGGAGATGAGGGCATATTGCCAGTGCATGGGTCAACTATGCTAGCTCCATAAGCAGTCCTAACACAACAGAGCCTTGCCCTAGTATAGCACATAGATGCAACGTGTGTCATTGTCAAGTGTTCCAGGAAACATCCAACTATGTAAATGGAAGCGAGAGTGGCACACTTTCTGGAAAGTGTAATCTTTATAGGTAGTAGGAATTGAGTGCTGATGTGTGGACTGGACAGAGATTTTGTGCGGTCATTGTGCTCTCTATTGTCAGAAAGGCGCAAGGGCCAGAATATCAGGTCAGAGACTCATTTCTTGCAGGAGTTGTGCGTGGTGGGATCGCTAAGTACGCGATTTATATGGCCCATGACCCGTGTCTGTATCTATACCCATATTTTTTCTTACACTTGTGACTGAAAAAAACCCAATTGTTTTTTCTAAATGCAGGCCTAAGAAGGACACGCTGCACAAGCCTAGACTCGCCGAAAGTGTGTATTGTAGGCAGTGGACCAGCAGGCTTTTATACCGCACAGCACCTCCTGAAGGTATGTGTCCTCCGAGTTTTAGTGTAACACTTTATAGCATTCTTCTGAATGTTTAGGAAGGATACAGTCTAATAATACTCTACAACTCCTATCATCCACCACGATAGATTCAGCTGATGCTTCGGATCGGCTGCCCAACTTCCATTCTTCAGTAGTCATTTCTAACAAAGCATACACAAGGAGCCTGAAACCAGTCCCAGGATGCTTGTTTCCGGTTTAGGGAAGACTTGGCTTGGCAGTTCGGGCTGGACTGTTCCCATGAGGCACAGGATTGACTGATTTGCATATAGGTGGGTCTGAACTGAGGTGGCGAAGTGAGGTAAAGAACGATGATGGATTCAGCCCAGATCTGTGACTGGGGGTGAGTGTCTGAAAAGTTTCAGCACTCGTTCATCATCTCCTTGTGTTTGCTTTGTTAGCCCTATGTTGTTAGGGTATGCCCAGACGTGGGCCCCTTTCTCACTTTGCCACTGGATTCAAGCTAGCCTGGCTGATGAGAGCTGTTAGCCCGAAACCGGTCTCAGGATGCTTGTTTCCGGTTCAGGGAAGGCGTGGCTTGTTATAAAAGGACCTATAAGAAGCAGAGGGCAGTCAGTCCTACAATGTACACAATCCCTTATAACATGGCCATGAAACAAACCTTGATGATAACTTGTATTATTTAGAGAAACTGCAACAAAAAACGCACATTCTTACTTTTATTACTATAGAGCAAAGGTCAAGTTCAAGCTTATTACAATACAGTAAAATTGACATGAGGAAAACTAATTTTACTGACTCACAGATTGCAAGTAATGATTACTTTACATAGGGAAACAACTCTCCAGAAAGTCACGAGGTCAAGCCAACAGGGTTTTACTACACTGCACAAACTGAACCCCTTGCATCCTGGTCAAAGATATTTTCCTAAAAGGAAAACACATGAAAAAAAAAATACCATGACATCAAGTGTCAAGCCCCAAAGATTATGGTTTGTCTAAAGAACGCTATAAAAAGAAATGCGATTGTAGTACTACACGGTAAGTCTTTTAAGGACTATTGTGAACGGACACGTGTTCAAATGGGATAAAATGTGACCTGAAATATGCATCTTTAACAAAGAACAATTGTGACTCCTACAAAGGGGAAAGATTGAAAACTCTCCTTTCCCGCAAGTCCTCATTTAAGAATAATTATCAAGCACTTTAGAATTGAGAAAGAATTAAAAAAACATAACTTGAGGTGAAGGGGCATAAGGGCATAAGGGAATAAAGGAATAATTGATTCAGTGAAGTTATTAAACAGCAGTCATTAAAAAGTTAAAAAAAGAAATAACCTGTGGCCACGAGGAACATAAAGAATACTACAAGTTGTGAAATAATTAATCCTTGCAATGAACAACTGAAATGATAGGGTCTATGGAAAGCCCACTTACACATTAAAGCGCTATAAAATATTAAATGTAAATCCTGGTAGCAGGCTTGAATGGGTTAATATATGTAGAGAAAAAACAACTGATAAACAATTTATATAAGGGTTTTACATTTAATTTTTCACTGAAAATGTGTAGTAATCATGACATGCTGGCATGTTGTAATCCAAGTAAGTTTATTCAGGTACGTTGACAGGTAGTATAAATCCTCAGTAAGTCCTTATCAACAGCCCCACCAGGAGCAACCTGCTAGCTGCTCAGCCCATCCACCAACTGTCATCACTCCGCCAGTCACACAGGCATTCCACTCATGGCCCATTCACCAACATTCCATACAGAACACAGACACACAGGCTGAGCAGCTAGGACATGGTAACATAGAGAAAGAATCATAGCGCAGGAATACTACATATCTCTTTGCTAATGAACAGAAGAATAATAATAAACAAAACATTAAAACATGAGCATGAAAGGAAAACTATAAAAAAGAAAGTACAGCAAACGTGAACAGTCCACAACTCAAAGATAAAGCAAAAACTGCCTGCATCATAAAGAGGAAATTAACTATAAAATAAGTGCCAAAAGCCCAGACCCAGGGATGACGGGAACACCGCATCCCAAGAGGGTAAGGAACTAAAGACAAGAAGGAAAGATGGATACAGAATACCCATTCCCTTCCTCTAATAACCAAAAATAAACATCAAGATGTAAGTTCTCCATGTAATGAGACTAGTCATGTGACCAAAGGGACGAAACCCGAATATGCTGCACCCAACATAACTAAGGGACAACAATGTTACGTATATGCTCTCCAAGTAGAGAGACAAGTCGTGTGGACTAAAGGGACTGAAACCTAATGTCCTGCCCCCACCATTAACAAGGGACAACCTGTGAAAAACGTATATGCTCTCTGTATGAGGACGCACACAAGGACAAAACCCTGCAACAAAAAAAATGTGCGGCACAAGGTGACTTACGCACACAGGGTACACAGCCCTGCAACAAACAAATAACGTGGGTACAGGGCGTCTTATGCACACAGGGAACCCAACCCTGCATCAAACTTGATCATGCGGCACAAGGTGTCTTACGCACGCAAGGAAAGTGACTCCTTGCAACAGGACAAAGATGGGATCGTGACCCATAACATAATGTAATGGGAAAACACCCATACAAAGCAAACATGTGTAAATGGGAACTGTACCAAAAAACTTGCCCCTGTGTAGGGGTTACGTGATGCACTGTGTGGGAATGGGGCTAGTACCCATGCCCATCCCTCATGTAAGGAAGTGCAATAAAGAAACCAAGCCAAAACCTGTGACAGCCATCCCAAAAGACCAGGACCTTCCTTGCGTAAAGAAACCTAAACTGTGGCAACGGTAAAACGTATGTACTGTAGTTGTAGAATTTCTCCACCTAAATTCTAAACAATACAAACTCATTATACATGGCAATAACAATAAATATATACACACTGTAGACGAGCAATACATCAAAATCAATTACTGTAGAAATTTGTAAAACAAAAAACCACCCCTGTGAGCGACCCCTCAACCGAGTTGTCCCTTGGAATGACTAGGCACCCTGTAGTGAGTGATGTCTCACACGTGTATGCTTAAAAAGTCAGGTTCACCTTTTCATAACCAAAACATAGGAGAACTGTGAACAAAAGTCCCCTGTACATCTACATATTTTGATGAAAAGAAACTGTAGACCATATGGGCGCATAGCCACGCAGTGGAATAAAACGAGGACACACCGTTAACGATACCACACCATCTTCAGGTTCTTTGATAAGGAGAGCCTCACATGGCCGTGCGAGTCACTGATGCCTCCAGGAGCAATATGTATCCACCCCCCAACTGTGCAGAAGCGTTCAGACGTAGACATGGGGAAAGCAAGAACAGTACCTGCATTTTCTTGTACTCTACAGACAAACCAGAAGAGCTATAATGGAGCCGATCTTCACTCTGAGACGTTGCCGGTATTTTGGATGAACTTTATGGACAACGTGATTGACAAAGCGGCCAAACACGTAGATCACGGACTTGGTGAGATACACCAATCCCAAAATTGCGGCACGCTCCCCTTATGCCGCGCTGGGTGCTTGCGGTCACAGGATGCTGCCAAGCGTTGCACAGCAGCGGACTGTGACGCATAGATGAAAACGCGTCACAGATCTCGAAGGAAATCCTCAGCGCGATTGAGGAATGCAGGTACGTGTGCGCAACACATGACTCGCGCCTCTGTTTTTAAACTGCACCAAAATATCTGCCAATGTTGTGAGTTGGGCCTTATTTGTAAAATAAAAATAAATAGATGATAAATATCTCACAAAAAATGCCCCCTCCGTCCACCGACACTTGGGCAGATCTCTAAACGTGGAAAAACACTCCATGTTGGCAAGATGTGCCAAACCGATGCTAGGTCACTCCAAATGAGACCATGACAAAATGTGCACCAAAATTCCCTCCAGCACACACAGACCAATGAATGCAAATCTCCTGACATGCCACGACCTGAAAAAAAACTTGCCAGACCTGACTTTCAGATTTTCCCATCAGGCAAACTGTGTGGCAATCCTTAACTTCTTGAGCTTGAACTAGCACACAATCCTTGTTTTGATGACAGAACAACAGGTGTGCAAGTTTGCCTGTGCTTCGTGTAGTATTTTGCTGAGTTGTTAAAATGGTTACTGCGAATGTACAACACATTGGCGCAGCACAACATACCAAACAAATGTCCTTGCGCAGCGTTCATTTGAGTTAAGTGAGCCAAATATAAGTAAAAAGGTGATGCTTACTTCTCTTGAATGTGCACATTCTGTCCAAATGTGCCAGGTGAACACAACACAGCACGCTTGTGCTCGGCTGCCCGATGTAAATGGACACTGGTAGGGCTGCTTGGCGTGCTGTTTATGTTCTCTTTGTGGCTCCTTAAGTTTCTGTGTTGCATCTTATGGCTCATGCTTATTGTGTCTTGTATCTATTGTCTGCGCATGTCGTTTTCTCCCTGTTGTAGCTTCTTCCCAACATGTTGTAGAAGGCATCTTGAAGTCTCTTTAGGCTACTTTTACCTACCGTAGGGACGTCTAAAACTCGTCGCCAAAATTAATGTAGTAATCATGACACGCTGGTATGTTGTAATCCAAGTAGGTTTATTCAGGTAACTAGACAGGTAGTATAAGTCCTCAGTAAGGGCCAGATGTAGGTAGGCAAATACCAGTCGGTAAATGAGATGTAGGTGGGCATTTTACTGATTCTGTAATTTTCTGAATCGGTAAATTACCGATTCCTTAAAATACCGAATCGGTAAATTACCAATTTTGCTATGTAGGGAGCACTCAAATCAGTGCTTTTCCCCTAACTACTAAAAGTTGGTGGTAAATAATGAAAACCTTGGGAAAAGCATTTTTTTTGCTTTTCCAACAGTGCCATGTTGCAGACATACATGCCCTTAGGGCATGTATGTCTGCAACATGTGCACCCATACACAATTGAGGGGTGCAACAGGGTGTTAAAGTGACACCCTGCCACCCTTCAATGTTTCCCCCTTTTACCGAATCGGTAAATACCGATTCGGTAATGGGCATTCATTCCTATGGGCCTCCAGGCCCATAGGAATGAATGGCAATTACCAAATCGGTATTTACCGATTCGGTAATTACCGAAACTTACCGATTCGGTAATTTTTTCGGTAAAATTACCTACATCCCATTTGCCTGTTCTTAAATACAGAATCGGTATGATTCGGTATTTAAGAATCGGTAATCTGGGAATACCTACATCGGGCCCTAAATCCTTATCAACAGCCCCACCAGGAGCAGCCTGCTAGATGCTCAGCCCCATCCACCAACTGTCATCACTCCTCCAGTCACACAGGCATTCCACTCATGGCCCATTCACCAATATTCCATGCAGAACACAGACACACAGGCTGAGCAGCTAGGACATGGTAACATAGAGAAAGAATCATAGCGCAGGAATATTACAAAATTCTATTCTGAAATGATTGTACGATAGATTTGATGACAACCAAATTCTACTTTGGTGGTCCTGAAGAAGGCTACATATTCGATGAAAAGATTGGATGGCGAAAAAAATATGTAAATTGTAGAAACTGAGATATTACCTTAAATTCATGGTACTTTGAAAGATGGGACCTCTTGTGAAATTGATGAGAACAATGTTTGAATGGAATAAAGTGACCCTTGGGATCGGTATATCATTGCAGATTCCAGAACTCAACATTTATAATTAAGCTCATGGAGGAAGAAAGAAACTTATGCATGTTGTAGGAAAGAAGAGAAATTAGTAAAAATAGATTTCTACTCGGTAAAATAATTTAAGATAATCAATGTTTAAGTCTGTAAAACATTTTTAAATTAGCAAATCAATAGATCTTGCCCGAGTGGCACTAGAACCAGCATTTGGTATTGTTGTCTGAGATGGCCTGGGACCAGTCACGACCTAGATCCTCACTCTCCCCCGTACCTGAGGTGGTAGTAGCCTGTCGGGGTCCTTGGATGCACTTGTGCAGCGTGAATGAGATGGGGAGAGGGGCACGGTGATGAGACAGCAGGCCGTAGAGCTCAGCGGCTTTCCTTTTGTGGCTCTCCTAATCGTGAGGCGAGGCGGAACCTCCCCTTAGGCAAAAGAGATCTCTGCGCTGGTTCGCCAAGGAGCGTTTTCCTGAGAGGCAGAGCTGGATTGTGGCCAGAAAGAGGGAGTCTTGAGCGAGCTACTGCCTGGAACGCAAGCAGGTGTTCTTTTGACCAAAACCAGAGAATAAGGTGCTCTATATGTAGCGTTGTGCTGTGAGGGGCCTCGTTCTCATGGCATCTCTGCTGTTAATCATGCGTGGCTACAAATTTGCAGCAGGGAAGACCGCAGCAGTCTTTCTGGATACCTGCGGCAATTTCCTCAATAGCTTTCCAGGAAACATTAGATCACTATATCGCCCATGTTCAGGTGGCTGCTCGTGTATTTTTGGAAAGTGGTCTGTCTTCTGGGGTGGAGCTATCAGAGAACCCAGTTGATGGGTCAGGAAAGTTGCCATTGCAGGTATCGACTCTTACCTCAGTCTCAGCTGAGGCTAATCTTGGGCCTCATCAGAGTGGACCTCAGAGGACGAACCCTTGTCAATCTCCCTATGGCACGCCAGGGGACTCTGTGGTTGCAGCAATTGCAGGAAACCTCGATGTGGCTACCGCTATCTCCGAACAACAACCCCAGTCGCTGGTGCAGATCCCGTAAGAGCCCCGGGGGCCTTTTTTTCATTATCAGACTCCAGGAGCCTATGGGATTCCGACCCGGATGATCACCAGTCAGGGAGTGCTGCTGAGACGAATAATCTTAAGGACTGTCCTCAGTTGGAACCAAAGACACAGGGGGTCACTTGATATCGAATAGAAATGGCCAGGAGGCTGGGACTGGCTATACGGTAACTACTCAAATTGAGGACCTGGTAATACAAGTCTTCACGCAGGGAATCCTCGACTGTGACTTCTGCTTTAGCATCTGAAGAGGAACTTGTATGGGACCCCGATGGCACAGAGTTCACCTCACAAATTCTTCTACCTCTGTCTCTGTGACAGACACCTCTTCAACCTCACCAGCTGTTCCTTGTCTAAACACATGTGGTTCATAACAGGGCTCTGGCCCTTTCCAATGCTTCCATTACAGAGTCTGGCTCCCCTACCTTGTATGCCATCTATGATCTCTTACAACAGCTCATCTAAAGATGCAAGTTGTTCCTAGGAAACTTTCTAGGAAAATGTATATGATCTACATGTGCACTAGGAAAGTGGAGACAGCTCAGAACGTCTGCAGGCAGCTGTGGGGGAAGTCAGAATGTAAACCTTGCAGCACGATTCTCAGCTGGTTATGCTCTCATCCAGGGTTGAGTTTTTGGGGAACAGATCCCCTTCGCAACAATCTCAGAGTCCTTGGTATCCCAAGGGGGCCAAGGGGGATGATCCCCGAGGATACATAATCCGACTCTTCAGGGAGTGTTTCCCTTCTCTAAACGATTGGGACATGGACAGCATGATCCAGAGGGTTCATCTTTTTCCATTTAATCTACCTAAGGAGGGTCCACCACTTCGCTATCCTTGGGCTATGCTGATAACTTTTTATTGAGGCAGGAGATCTTTCCTGGGCAGCCTGCCTATGGTCTTCAATCAAAGCATGCAGTATAGAGCTCAGTCCACTCGGATTTATGCCAAAAGACAGTGATCAGGCGGTGGAAATTCCATGAACATACCTCAGTTTTTCAGAAACTTGGGGCCACAGTCTTGTTAATGGAACCGGCAACCCTGCAGATCAAGTACGAGGGTCAAGTGCATATCTGCTTTGATGCCATAAAGGTGGTAGAACTGTTACAGAAATGTCAGCCAGTACAATTAAGTGATGGTAGACTGGTAGAAATGGCAGCCAGCTAAATATTAAACGATATGTCGGAGGACTTGCCTTTGCAGCTGGACAATGTAACCTTTCTAGTGGGCTCTCTTCCTGGGTGGACATTTACTTCACAACGGTGTTTCCATTTTTAGCATCAACTTTTTCTTTCTTTCTTTTAGACTTGTTCGTAATCCGGTGAGGGAGAGTGCAGAGGGCTACCTCTTCCCCTTTTTTCTCTTTGTTGGCTCTTCTTAGGATTTAAAGGGCACATTCTCTCTATTTTGGCTCGGGGGTCCCTCAGAAGGGGGGCTTTGTTTATCACCGCTACTCACAGAGTTGGGTTTTATTTTATTTTATGGAGTGGGTGGTGGATGGCCCACGTTTTGGGCCTTGGTTTGGAGGGGTGGGGATCATGTCAGGGGTGGCTGAGAGGGCTTTTCATGAGGGACTGGGTCACAATGGGTTCTTGTTTTTATTTAAAATAAAGAGCAAAAGTTGGGTAGGGTTGTCGGGGGACGGAGTACAAAAATCCGAGGAGAAAAAGAGCCATGTGACTCAACAAAAATTGCTTCCAGAGCTGGATGATGTCTTTCTGTATTTTTGGAGGATGTGTCAGGTCTTTATTTAATTATGATAATTGCTAAGCTTGCTGATATCTCAAAATCGATGGGGGAAGGAAGAGCAAGATATGTATTGTGGTCCTACACCCTGCCTCCACCTGGAAAGTAGTACATTTGTTATAAAAAAAAAATCAGGGTAGTTCCTCTACTGCCAAGTGGACACAAATAGTAGAGGCAGTTGGAAAAGTTATGTGTCGCTGGAAGATCTGAAAGTCAGATCTTGGTGCCCTCACACACCTGTTAGGGTGTCATGTTTCATCATTGGGCGCTCCTTATCTGGCCAGCGCTGCAATGCCCGATGGGCCTGTGGGCTTCTTTATCGGAAATCTTTTGATCTGGAGATGCCTTAAAGATTAATGCAGGTGAGGGACTTAAGTGAGTTACGTGAGCTGTGAGTGACTAAAATAGGCTTTGGTAACCTTAAGAAAATAGATACACCCGGGTGTATCTGGTCATTTGAAAATCTTTATATGGCACAACAGGTTTTTACACTTTATTAACCAGTCATCCCATTTAGTAGAACAAAAGGCAAATGTATCTTATCACAAATGATGACACAGGCAATGAATGTTGAGTTAATGTTTAGAAATGATGACCACGGTTGCTTCTTCATCTTATGAAGGTGTCCCTCACTGTGGTCTAGACCCTCCATTAAGCCTAAGGAGCACTACCAAACACTACCAAGCCAAAGACGCCGATTCCTACGTAAAGTGTATACAGCCAGCTTTCCCCAATAACACATTTTGATGTCCTCTCCTACTTGTTGTGCACAATCATTTTTATCTAATGTCTGTTGTTCTCTGCATTATGAGTATTGTTTACTTCACTGGAAAACAACGCAGGTAAACGTTACTCCTTTCGATAGAACATCTATATACACAACTGCACCCTTTTTACCAATAATTGCATTAACTTGGTGCACCTCATCTAAAAATGTGTGTCACATGGTCCTTCCACCTTATGTCTCCAATTCCTAGGTGGAATCGTTGACCGGCACCCCCACACAGGGCATACTGGCTGAACACTTAGAGGTCTCTCTACTCTAGAGGAAACCGTCAGCCCCCCATAGGGGATTAACTGACTTTTGGTCCTGATGAAGTGCTGCCCGAAGACTGGGCACCAATGGTACAAAACATGTTGACCACACCATACTAGTGACCATATTTGTCTAACAGCTATCCTGGTACCTCAAGACCATAAGATAGCACCACTGTTTTTATTTAGTCCTGGTACCTTGTTTTCATAAAACTTTTCTTACGGTTACCAGGGCCTATTTTAATCACTCACAACTCACTTAAGTCCTTCACCTGCATTCATCTTTATGGCATCTCCAGACCAAAAGATTTTCGATAAAGAAGCCCACAGGCCCGTCAGACATTACAGCGCCGGCCATACGAGGAGCGCGCAATGATGAAGCATGACACCCTAACAGGTGTGTGAGGGCACCAAGATCTAAGCTTGGTGATGGTCATGACCAGCAAATACATATTCTCTCCTGTAACATGAAAGGCATCAAAGTCCCCACAACAGTAAACTAATTAGGGAAGATTTACATCACTTGCTTCCAAATACTGTCTTCCTGCAGGAGATCCACCTCTTAAAGACCCAAATCTCTCTGCTAGAATATTTGGGTTATTATGTTATCAGTACCACTTGTACGGAGAGAAGAAGCCCTTTTGGTGCAGGATAAAAGCTGGGTTAAGGCTAGGCATATTCTGGATCCGAACGTTCGATGGCTCATCACGGTGATTACCAGGGCGAGTGTTCACTTTACATTATGAATAGTCTACGGCTCTAAAGGGAATGACCCCTGCGGTCTTTAATGGCCTTTTGGTTGAGTTACATCAATGGCTCAAATCTTTGATCTTGTGATGTCACTTTAATGTTACCCTTCACTCCTGGTTCAATTCCTCTTGTCTAGGGGTATGAACCACAGCCCATAAAGGGCAAAACTGCCTAGGGAGGCGATGAAGCGGTTAATCGTCTCCTGTGCCCTTGTAGATGTCTGGTGATGTCGCTATCCTAGGGAGTCCGAGTTTACCTTCTATTCGGCCCCTAATAATTTACTCTCACGGGTCGACATGTTCCTTACCAGTCACTCTTTGTTACCACTTCTTGTCATGCTCTTGGAACGAATGATGATTTCTGACCATAATTCACAACATTTTATCTTCGCCTAGAGCATGCCTCTCAACTTTTCTGGCCTCTTACCTGGACCTTTGACAGGAGACTTCTTCTTGATGAAGGTTTTATTTGTTCCATGAATAGGGAGGTGAGGGATTTTCTGGAGCAGAATAGCTACTTGACCTCTACTCTATCGATATGAGACATGCTCAACGCCTTCTGCCGAGGGCATACTTTAAAATACTATTCCTATCGGTGGAAGGAGCATGATAATGCAGAGGCTTGTATACTTCTTCCCTTGTTTCTATTGAACACCGCTTGGCACAGAGTGTAATCAGTCAAGAATGGAGGAAGTTTTTAGCACTTCCAGACCAATTAACAATCGATAATGCTGTTAAGATAAGTCGCGCTCCACAACTAAACACATTTGAAAATAGCGAATAAATGGGGTTAATACTCTGCTTTAGGGTTAAGGACCCAGCTATTACTTGCATCATCGAAAATATTTTCAACGACAATAGAGAGCAAGTTAGCGATCAGGAGGAGTTTTGACAGTTCTAGCAGAGGTTGTACAGTGAGCATGCGGTCACTTCCATGGAGGTCTATCAATCAGTTTATTAGGACACATTACCATCACAAGCTGACTGGATCACAGCGATCCAGCTTGGAGGATCATATGACCCTGTCCGAAGCTGAGGCTACAGTTAGCCAGAGTGAAAGCCTCTGGACCAATTTCCTATGGAAATCTATGTAACCTTTTCAAATATCCTGGTACCCATCTTTTGCGATCTCTTTAATTCGTCTAAGGCACTTGGACAGATCCCTGGATTGAGACCAACATTGTTATCTTCCCCTAGAAAGGCAAAGACTCCTTGCTGTGTGGCTCATATTGCCCAATATCTTTGATGAATGCAGACTCCAAGATTTACACCCGGGTGTTAGCCATCAGATTATCTTCAGTAATTTCTGATTTGGTATATGAGAACTAGCACAGGTTTACACCACTGCTCTAGAAGACACCGGTATGGGCGAACATAGGTAAAGAAATGTATTATTGATATTCACTACACACCCTATCGCCTTTAAGCTATGAATGTCAGAGAGGATGCAAACTGCTTTCGATGCGTAGCAGATCAAGAACAAGCTGTGCATATTTTGGCTCTCTCTCCATCTATTACTTACTACTGGGACACAATTATGGGAACATTTAATAGGCTTTGCCTGGCTAATATGATCTAGGACTGTAAATTATTTGCATTTGGGCACTCTGTCTATACCCGCCGTATCTTGCTGAGATCTCGTTTTTTGCAATCTCTCTGGCAAGATTAATTTAGGCCCGGCATCGATTACTCACCGAAGCCCATAACCCAATGCTCTGGTGGCGTGAATTTCTAAAATTTGCCTCCTTGAAATTTTGTTAATAGAGAACTACGATCAGAGAGCGCGGTTAGGGAAGTTCTGGAATCCCTCAAGGGAAATTTTGATTCGTTTTCCAAGGAAAAAGCAATTACAATGCGGTCTGGACCATGCATGTCACTACAACGAAAGCTTAACAACGCATGCGTCTTTACCATGCATCGTTGTACCATGCAGTTGTTTTTTTTACCACATCCTGCCTTTACAATGCATGCCATTATCATGAAAAATGTAAAAAGGTATATATGTTAGGGTAAGGGCATTTTTAGGGGTTAGGGCGAGTGTTTTTTTGTTGGGATGGGATATATTTTTGGTTGGTATGGGTTTTTGGGTGGCAAGTTACTTTTAAGGGTTTAGGGTGGGTATGGGTTTTTGGCTGGCAAGGAAATTGGTTAGGGTAGGTATGGTTTTTTTGGGTGGTAAGGAAATGTTTCTGGGTTTAGGGTGGGTATGGGTTTTTGGGTGGCAATGGAATTTTTAGGGTCTAGGGTGGTTATTGGTTTTTGGGTATGTAAAAATATATACACACATACTTAAATGTATGTGTTAATAAAAATATATGCAAATATAAAAAAATTTAGAAAGAGCTTTTTCTACCACGCATGCCTTTCCAAAGAAAATGTAACAATAAATTTAGCATATAGTCTTAAGAAAGTGTGGATGACGTATTCCTTGTGTGTGGATGGATCTCCCCAGAAACAACTAATATTTAGCTGGTTGAATTGTTTAGAGGTTTAGAGATACGAAACGTAAGCGCTTTAACAGGAGGAAGAGGAAGAATTTGGCGAGGTAGCCTAGCTCCTTTTCCTGTGAAGCCTTGAGAAGGGAAATGGCCTTTTAAATTGAAGTGTTGTGTCATAGTGAGCAAGCCCAAGTAAGCAAGGGCAGAAGCCAATGTTGTCAGATCCCTGTAGGCCAAAGATGACACCGACACATAGTTAGGAATCCATAGGAGCTTTTTGATTGTCTTGGCCAAGAGGCCAATCTAGAATGTTACTCCAATTTAAGCATGTAGTTGTGTGTGCAAGTTTGGCAGGACTCCTCGAAGTCGTCCGTAGTAGAAAAAAACTCATGGTGACAAATTTGTGTGAACAGGGGAGGTGGCGAAGCTCAGGTTGACAATGAATGCTGCACTAAGATTTCACTGTTTCATTGTGGTCTGAAATGGGGAGGCCATAGGTGAAGGACAGCTTTAAAAAGAAGAAGAAACAAGCATTTGCAATGCAATAGGTCTCGCAATTGCGAGAGTTTAAGCTATTGGCATTGTAAATGACACTGCCTTTTATTTATATGTTTTGATAATTAACACATAAATAAAAGGCATTGTCATTTACAATGCCAATAGCTCAAACTCTTGTAAATGCAAGACCTATTTTGCCGCCATTGTCCCAGGTTGCTTGGAAAGTGAAAGTGCGCATGGAGAGCTGAATGTTGCAGGAAAGCATGTTGTGGCTGCAATAGGAGAAACTCGTGCTTACAGACTAAATAAGACATACTGTGTAACAACAGAAGTAAAAGCACCAGTCCTCATGGGAGGTTACAAATGAAGACAAGGAGGGACTAACAAGCATATTAACGAATCAGTAGCCAGCATTTACCAAGCACAATGACACAAGCAGTGGCGTACCAAGGTCAGGTGGTACCTGGGCGGAAAATTTCTAGTCACCCCCTGCTTGACAAAATGGCAAAAATATGTGTTTAAAACACATATTTTTGCCATTTTGTCAAGCCGGGGTGACAAGTGTCATCACTGAGGGGGGTGACAAAATAGCAAAAATATGTTAAAAAACATATTTTTGCCATTTTGTCACCTCCTCAGTGACGACACCTGGGACTGCCTGCACCCACCGAACCCCCTTCCAACGCCGCTGGACAAAAGCCAATGATAAATATAGACAGAGAGTGTGTGGGGCTTTAAGGCCATACTCTAATACAGCAAGCCTCGCAGAGCTGCGCATGCGCTGCCCTGGCTCGACATAAAAAGTAGGTGCTGAGACTGGTCCCTTATCGGCTCCCCATTTTTGCGCTCACCCTCAGGGTGGAAAGAAAATCTTAACTACTGCAATACCACCCTTCACCTGGATGAAACTTCAAAGAGACTTGTTATAGTTCTTTCACAGTCTCATCATTTCAGCACTGAAGCATTGTCAATATTATATTCAACGAAGCCATAGTTGTTGCTTATTTATTTTATGCAACTAACAACCATTGACAAAAACAACGTCCTGGCTTGTTGAAGGTATAATCTTACTTGTATTATATATCTGGATGCAATGACAGAAGCAGCAAAATACCAGTAGCACAGCACACTATGCTAGGCACAGATATTTAGCATGTTTTTAAGCCACGCCCTTAATTACATCAGCCACACCCCTTTGAGAGACCCCCAGTTTTTACATCCCACTTAAAGCACTGCTGCTAATATTCTTACAATTAACAAGGCCATGCTACAGAAAGACATTGAGTTGCTTATCTGTTTAGGGGCTCTTCCCTGTCGCTGCATGGACCTTTTAAACCTCCGGTCAGCTGTCCAGCCGGTCCATGGGTAATGACCACAAAGTAGCGGACATTTCAGGGTCTGCAACCACTCTTCACGCGTTCATTCCAGCAATACCCCCACAGCTGCACCCTCGGGCCGGGGTCAGGACAGAGGACTATTGTGCTGGCCACGGAATTCAAGGCGCCCGACTTTTGCCCCTTCAGCTTTCTAAATGCAGCTCAGAATAAAAGTGAGTTGGGGGGTATACTGCGGCTGTGTGTCAGCCCGGGGTGACCGCCACTCCTAGTAAAGAGGCTTCTATGCTGAATATGTATGACGTTTTGAAAAACACAAGAAAAAGCACCTCAACCTCCCCCCTCAAAATGGTGCACATTACACCGTTCCAGTCATTTTTGCAGGGCACATTCTTCTTCTGTGTGACCTTGCAGCACTACATTAGGAAAATCCAATTTAACATCCTCTCTAAGCAGCCCTGATTGTTTTATTCACACAGACAGGGCAAGCCTTGAAAACGGATGACATTAGGCGGTTTTTTCTCTTTCTTGTTTCCAAAAGTGATCGATGATCTCACTCGCTGGCAATGAAGCGCTGGTTTCACTATCAAGTCCACAGATTTTTTTCTCTCCATTGTTATATAGCGCAAACTTGATCCGAAGGTACTGGAGCACTTTACATGAGCACCAGTTACGTTACACAAGGACACATCTCTTTCTCCTGCGGGAGTCCATGACGTGCATGTTGCTCTTACAACTAAGACTGAATAAGTAGGCCTCTGTGTGGTAAGAGAGCGACGTGCGGGATGGAGTCTCTTGTTCCAATGTTCCGTGCGTGCACGTGAAGGCAGTGGGTATGCTTTGTGCTCCAAGCGATGGTGACAACTGTTTCACATTTATTTATTATTATTGTTGAGTGCATAGTAGGTCAATGCCGACATCAAGAGCTCTGTGCATGTGTGAGATAGAATTGCGGTTTGCGTGGCTGCAGTTTAAAACATTACAATATAACCACCACCTCCCTTCAGCACTCATGGCTGCCACAAAAAATGGAATATATATATATAGAGAGCAAAATATAAAATGCTAAAGGGTGCTCTCGAAAAGATCCTTAGATCCTCATCGTCAGTGCTCCACACTCTTTGGCAGGGCAGATTTAAAGCAGTAGGGACACTTTTAGACAAATAATCCACTATCAGTTACATCGGCGCATCTTCTCATCCTATCACAGTACGGGAGCACTTAAGTCTGGGTCCTCTTGGTCTCCAACTCTTGAGGGGAGGGGTGAAACCCTTCAGGGGGCCTCTTATTCAGTCCGAGGCCAGATCTGTAAGCTATTGGAGACCCAGGGGTGCCTCATCACCTTTGGCAGAGGGGTGGGGGGCATCATTAACTCTGTGCGTTCCCTGTTGGCAGCCCCGAGTGAGCGGGAAGGTCGTTAAAGAGTAGGCTTTGCAAGTAGTAGATTACCTACCCTGTCAAATCAGGACCAACAAATCCCGTTCGGAGCGATAAACGTTGGCTGATAGAACACCACAGTTCCCCCTGTGGCAGCAGGCTGAGTGCAAAGCATTGTTTCTAGGAGCTTGAGTGCGACACAGCTGGAAAAACGCGGTGAATAGATTTCAGCAGGAGAGGTGGCAAAAGTCACGCATCAAAAACCCCAGACCAAATAAAAACACGCATTCTATCTCTTAGCTTCATGGGGTCATGTGTCTCTAATACATGGCCCCATAAAGATAAGAAACTGCTTTGCGACAGCAGCAAAGCAGGCCATGAGTCCAGATCGGAGGCGAAAGGGCGTCACCCAAAAACCCTCATTTCCAATAGTAGGCCACCGTTTAGCATAAACGGTGACGCCATCCAATGGAAATGAGGGGCGGGGCTTAAAGCCCTTTTCTAAAACTCCTTGTTAACAATAAATCTCGCCACGGCGAGCAGCGCTTTGTGCTGCCACTCCATGCGAGACCTACAAAGGCAGCGTTGTCAGCAAAACTTAGATGTAGATTCTCTGTCAGAGGAATGGTAGGGAGTTACGTGAGCCATTATCCCAAATGACCATAAAATAGGAAAAAGCAAGCAAAAATGTTAATTTGTTGGGCCTCCTGTCCAGATACCCTGTAAAACAAGCAGTGGCAAAGCCAATAAGTCGCCACTTTGGGACCTATTGGCTTTGCCATTGCTTTTAGCACTGCTGTGATGCAACCCTGATACCATGCAACATGGCTAGTAATAAGGAATCAAAATCCTACATACCCAGCTGAATGATTTTGTAGGTGCGCACACCCAAAACATGATGCAAGTGTTGTAAACAAAAAAAAGTAATGCAGGTGTGGTGAGGTAAGCATGGGGGGCAACATGATGGGGGGCAGGCAAGCAACAGGATGGAGGTTATGCAACAGGGAGGGAGGGCGGAAGCAAAACAGTATTGGGCTAGGAGTAAACAACACATGAGTGTGGGAAGCAAAGCCAACAAAGACAGATCTACTTAGAAGGGGTCGGAAGCAAATGAAATCAGCAGTAGAGAGCGCCATCTGGTGCTCCCGAGGAAGCCCATGGGTGAGAAAGCAGTAGTGGGATTGGAGAGAAGCACACAAGACATGCGCATCACGGAGGTGGGACGGGAAAACAACTCAAGTGCAGCGGAGGGGGAGAAGTACGTGAGAGAGACGGCTAGAAAACACATGCACTCTGTAGAGTGCTTAGACAAAAAGAAAAAAATAGCATCTGAAAAGGTGCCTCCATGCTCCAAATTACAAGAAGAGGAAGGAAAGCCCACACACACTAATGAATAAGAAGCAAGCAAATGAGTGACAATGAAGTCAACCAATGGAAAGCAACGTGAGGGCTCCATGCCGACTCGAAGCTAACAGCATATGTTGCAACAGACAACACATGCACGATCTAGTAAGCAAGACCTAAAAAAGGAGTTGTTTACACAGTGCATCCAGCAAAGCCTATGGCCTCTGAGCTCCTGTGTGAATTTAAAACACAAGCTGACAGCTGACTTATGAGACAGTAAAACATGTTGATTGCTAGTACCCAGGGTCAGATCTCAAACTGTACCCCGTGGTTGGAGACTCAAGTGCCTAATTTTCATACAACTCAGGCCACCACTCCCTAGTATGCTCTACCAGCTGGAAAGCAGTTGAGCACTTTAAAATATTTTCTCTATTTTGGTATGTTTTCCTCAAACACTTTACTTAACCCTAAGGACCCCAAGAGTTTCACTTAAAAAATTGCAATTTATTTGAATGAGTTGTCCTAATAAGCATATTTAAAAAGTTATAATTCCGCAATTTCCTCCAACATCCATGGTCAATGTTACCAAAATTTACCCCGGCCTTTGTATGATATAGGTCAAGCTATGTTCCCACTTAGAAAATACCTTATTAGTAATGATGCGCAATTGTGCATGATATTGATGCTGCACCTTGTATTAAATTCCTAAATAAAAAATCTGACATGAAAAGTGGGCACATGACGGGGCGATTTGTGATGAGTTTCTTGTGCCCACTGAGCTACCAAGACAGAAAACGGACAAAATATGTAGGGGCACTGTCTAAGTAAACAATCTAAAAGGTATTTTCTACATACAGGAATTCACATAAGGGTTCATAATGCCGTTAGAAAGGCGTACATAAAACATTTCATGCAAAATAAAGTGTAGTAATGACGGTGACGCACCAGGACCCTACCCAACCTGGCCCTTGGGCCTCCATTCTCGAAAAGAAAGCTAGGGGCTGAAATTGCATGCAAAGCATAAGCATGGCAAACGCAACAGCTTTATCGTTTTGGCTTATTTGTTTGCAGTTTTATAGAGCGCTAACTCGACCCGAAGATACAGGAGCAGATCGCTTTACACGTGAAGCAGTTACACAAGGTCACATTCAAGTTTTAGGGAAGGGCAGACTAAGTGTTTTCCCCACAATCACAGGATGTTGAGCTCTGGCTGAGACTGCAACCGGGTTCCACAGTTCTAAAGTTGGCAGCTCTGACCCTAACGCCACATCCCCCCCCCCCCCCCCCCCCCATTTGCTGGGTTCACCGAGTTTCCTACAGGGCAAAACAAGGCAACCAAAACAGAAGCTTATCGGAGAAGAGAAGTCACTCTCATGCCATCAGATAGCGCGATATTGCTTTGTTTTTGGTTTACACTTGGTATCTGAAGCCCTGAAAGCGCGCCACGAAAATGTTTTGCGCTTCTACAATCAACAACACTCAGCACCGTAATACCCAAAAAAAATAACAAGGACTTATCAAAGTACTGAAATCAATTTCAAGCTCACCAGAACTTAAGGAAGTAGTCTCATGACACGGTGACAACCAACTCCTACTTAAGGTAAGCACTTCAAGACCCCTTCACTGACAATCTTTCTTGCATCAGCAAACGTCTGTGCCAGGCAGGCACCGATTGCAGCAGCTACATTCACCCTCATAAACCATTAGTAAACACACACGCTGCAGCTCATTTCCTGCTTTCAAACTGCATGAAACATTGATGCAAACTTGCATTTCCTGCAGGCCCTTAGAGAGTAAGGCATAGATTTCAGGCTGATGGACAAGCGTGTTGCAAATTTGATATGCCTTTAAGTAGGGTGGGTCCCTCCAGTACTGAAACCTGGCAGTAATTAAAATCAGACCTTCGAAGGGGTCCCTATCTGGCCCTATATTCATGTCGCTTACTTTACAGGAAAAAACACTGATCAATTACTGCACAATAACTGCAAAAACATAAGCTGTGCCAGGGATGTAGTTCCTGTTTATGTTTCAGATGTTTTACTCAATCTTGCATTGACTAAGAGAGGTTTTTTTCAGGATGTTGTGTTTCTCTATTTTTTTGCAGCATATTATTCCAAAATACTACCTGCATTGAACCGAGTCGCCTCTAAGCATTTGTGTGATTAATTATAACGGGACACAATTGAGACCTCTGGAGTTGAGGCTGAAAGTAGTGCAAGTTTCTCACAGTGCCTGTTAGTGGGTCATGAAGGTGTTTAGAACACCTGCTCATCCAATCCTTGGCCTCTCCATAGTGCATGCAGTGCAATAGCCACGTTTGCTACATTTAATTGTAATTCTATTTGAAAGTGTGTAAAGGAGGTACACATCTTTCAAAATATATTGACAGGCCGAAAGTCAAACGCTGTGCTTAGAGATAAGTGAGTGAGCAGGGATGGTGAAGTGAAGAAGATGCAAGGATGTACAAGCGAGAGTGAAAACAGGGAGGTGCAAAAGAAAAAGATGAGGTGTACGATATGCAGATAGGGGATTTCAGAATGGTGAGGGGAGAAAAAAGGTGCAAGTGTCTAACAGAATGAAAGACTGCAGAAAACGTGGTCTGAAAGACAGACCTGAAGTGTCCGAGATACTCCAAAGCCCACTACCCTTTCCGAAGACCTAACTAATGTTTAATTCACAGGCTCATTTTCAATTCTAATTATTTGCAACTAAAACATTGTTGTTACTCTATCTGATAATGATAATAAGCACTAGCAAAGTCAACAGATCTAGCTTGCTTTGGGTGTGTTTCTCTTATTCGAATGATAAATCTTGCTGTATTAACACAAAGCCCACAGAGAGGCAACCAAATACTGGTCAAGTGTGCCCTATGGAAATCTAAGGATTTTAGTTTACATGTTTTAAGCCACTCCCTTATATACATAGGCCCCACCTCTCGGAAATCAATTCTAGTTATGCTTCTAATGCCATGCCCCCTTTAGAGCCTTCCTCACACACACCTTTTTCATCCGAGTTAAAGTTCTGGAAACAATGAAGTTTATCTCAGGGCGGTTCTAACTTGCCACATATCAGCCTGAGCACCTTCTGCCAATCATGTTTCTTCCCAATGCCGCTTGGCACGTTAGGACTTGTAGGTCCCCAATTCAAATAGGGAAAAGGAACTAAATGTTTCAGAATCCAGAATGCTATCAGTTAAAAAAAGAATTTGAAATAAAAACACAAGCCTGGCTAAATGTGCTCCTGGTGCACAGACCGAGTTGTAAACACTGTTCATCAGCAATCTAGAGTTCTTCCTATCTGTGAGGAGCTCATTCATCCTTGCGTTATTTTCCTTTGCATTCTGATGATGCCTGTGCATCAAGGATGATCAAGGGAAAAGAAAAACTAGAAGTGCCAGAGAGCAAAGCAAAAAGAAATAGAAACAAACAACACACACACACACAACAGCAGTGAGAGAACATCTCACATCAGATGCACCAATGGGATCTAAAACATTAGGAAGGACCAGAGTTGTGGACTATGATTACAAGTAGCTCATGTCAGATGCAATACTGACCACGCCTGATAACCTCTGACACAGAGTTGTTCCGAATTCGCCAAGTTCAATATTATCAGCTAGTCTTGACTTTTTTTAGAATACCATAAGGGTTTTAGTGCTTACGGCACCAAAATCTACATATCCTGGTAAAAAAACTGGCCTTTCTCCCCTGTTACATTCCCGCAAGTGTCACCTGCCAAAACATTACAAACGCTGTGACCTTTATTGCGCTCAGTAATTACTCGGTGTGATAGACATTGCACTACATATAATTGTGAACCATGTGCAGGAATACAAGAGGAATACAAGAGGACCAAACAGGTTAAAAAAGTTGCCATTTTGTCTGGTCACAAAGATTTTGCTATGAGTGGGTGCAACCATGGCCCCTCATAACGAGTGGCCAGGTAATTGGAGTGATATTAATCACACACGATCAAGACAGGCTCTAATGAGTCTGAATTTATCTGGGCGATAAATACCACCCAGTTAGGATTTTTTAGGGGAGTGTGTAGATTCTGGGGCTTACTGCACCAAAATGTGTGTTCCAGTAAGTACAAGACATTTATTCCCTTTGATAAATATCGGCAGCTTTGACGTGCTGTATTTAATCACAAAGCTCCTGATTGAGACCTGTAGGCTAGCTAGGAGTACAGCACGTACTGTAGTTAATTGAGCTGCTCGTAATGAGGGTCTAACTCTTGTAGTACTCCTAACTCATTTCTGAATCCCAGAGTTAGTCGGCAGGGTATGCCCATACGTGGGCCCCTTGCTTACTTTGCCACTGGATTCAAGCTAACCTGGCTGATGAGGGGTGTTAACCCGAAACGGGTCCAAGGATGCTTTTTTCTGGTCCAGGGAAGGACTTGGCTGTTCAGGCTGGACTGTTCCCATAAGGATCAGGGGCCAGACTGATTTGCATATATCTGTCTCTGAACTGGGGTGGCGAAGTGAGCTAAAGAACGATGATGGATTCAACTTAGATCAAATAGTGACTGGGGGTGAGTTTCTGAAAAGTTTCAGCGCTCCATCCATCATCTCCTTGAGTTTGCTTAATACCGTATCTCATCAAAACTACAGTAATGACATAGCAAAATATTTAAGAATAGGACCCTTCGAACCTCACACCATACAGCACAGTCTCACTCCTGGCATTTTCTAATGGACACATTGTACACAACTTAGAGTCGCACTTAGGAGTCAAATGTTTTTATTCAACAAGCACACTTAGACCCAAAATCCTAATTCTTCTTTACCGAAAAAGGTAGACTGGATGGGCATCGTCTATTTCAAATGTATGTCAAGCACACACAGAACAGACTTCTTGTTTTTTAGTGTCCGTCTATTAGGAGCACTGGAGCCCTTGCTAAAAAAAATGGTAGACAATAATAAACTCATGGGCTATTTTTAGAGCACGAGTAACAATAGCTCCCGGCCCCGTGCCACCGACAAACCGCTGGGAAAGCATCCTGGAGAGCGTTTATTCTAAACAAAAACGAACACGATGTACACCCAACACCCGCCCCCGGGGGTGGGAGGCGGGAGAAAATCCCTCTTCACAGCTGGGAGGGAGCGCACAGGGGATGCGTTTCCTGGGGCAGCCGATTCTGGGAAGCATGGTTCACAGAAGTCAGCTAGGCAAACGAAGGAGAAAGGAGGTTTTCGGGCAGGTCCGCTCTGCGGGGCTCTGGGGTGACTGCAGGGGAGCGGCGCGGCACGGCCACCCGGCTGCTCTCCGTGCTGGCACACCTCTGGGGCTATTAGGCGCCGCCGCGGGGCCCTGGCACACTTTATATCAATTAGCCAGAGCTCCCCCGGGGCACGGCGACTTCTCTTTTCCCCAGGGGGGCAAAGAGGAAGCTGGCAGGCGACATTTCAAAGGCAGCCAGCGACTCATCTGGCACACTGTGTTCCAGCGTACTCATTTTTCCTCCTCGTACAAAGAGCTGGGTTGTATGTGCTTAAGGCGAGGCACTGTTAAAGGAAATATATATGTGTAGCACTACAAATGTGACAAACCCATAAACGCATGCAGGTTCAAAGCTCCAGTCTTTGGTACACAGATAGCGCTTCACAGCCTCTGCCTGTTTCACACACAGCCCTCACAGACAAAATCTAGTTTGGGCTCATCTTGGTCTGCCCTCGGATTCTTGTGGCGGGGTGAAATGTTGCATGGTAAATAGAGTAAAGGTGATTACTGAGAGGTTTCACATGCGAGGCGCACAACGGGTCTCAAGGTGCCAGCAACTTAACCAATCGCGTGTATTTTTGTTTTACATTCTGGTACAAGATATACATAAAAACAGATGTTCCAGAATGCAAAAAATATATAGCAATAAACCCGAAATGAGATAGAGGCCTAGCACACTCCCAAATGTTTCAGCTAGGTTGGATTGCTCGGCAGTCCCCTTGTTATGTTCAACATTTTTAATAAAACAAGAGGCAGCACAGGCAACAATGGGGCCAGCAAACCACAGTTATCCGCTTTCCTCCAATTGGGTAACGCCCCCACCTTCATCTTTTGAGTGAACTCCTCTTTGGAAAGTTAGCAGGTGGCTGTGTGGGTGCTTCATGACTCAGAGAAGCGCTTGGGTGGTTCTATCACGTATGCGTTTCCAAAAATCACCAGATCCGAACACCGGGGTGATAACGTGGTCCAGACGCAGCATCCCTGCCCCTCTCCGCAGCTCTGCGCTTCATCCCTTCTTAAACAATACATTTATGGACAGAGTCAGCCGACAGAACTAGTTGCAGTCAGGGCTGGGGTATTAATACAAACAGATCTCTATCACACACAAGGCTGGCAGTCAGCCATGACACCACCTACCGAGCAACACTGCTGATTACAATCCCCTCATCCCATCACCCGAACAACTGGTACACTGTAACACCACGCATAGCGAACTTCAAAAACTCGACCCAAATTAACGTCAGAGATGGCACCAATGGGACTCCTAGCTAGACCATTCACCTTCATCCTCAAGGGAGGGAGGGGGCGTGATGCTTCTCTACTGTGCTCCCTAGAGCTGAAAAAGGAAGGTACGGAGAACATCTCCATCACAGAGCACCTGTCCTCCAGGTGATGAAGAGAAACGTACCTGCTCGAGGAAAAGCAGGAATGAAATTGTGTATCCTTTACGTGACACCACTCAATGTCACATGTACGTGCGGCATACGAACATAGGTGTATAAATGGAGGCCATGCAGAATGAGGCTGCGCACAGAAGGCAGCGGTCGGGGCCTGCAGGCCCCGGCGGGTACCTACCGAGCAGCAGGAGCCGGTGCGTCTGCTTGTACTCGCGCTTCTGCTCCTTCAGCACCCGGTCGATGCTCTTGCTGACTTTCTTGGCCTCCTTCTCGGCCTCCTTCTCCTCCAGCCGCAGCTTCTCCCAGCTCTTGAGCTGCTGCTGCTGCTGCTTGTCCTTGTGGCCGCCGGGCTTGTAGAGGAGCTGCTGCTGCGGCGAGGGCTTGTCCCGGCCCTCGGGGGGCCCGCCGCCGCCGCCCCCTCCGTTCTGCACGGGCAGCCCGGGGGAGCGCTGCTGCCGGCCCTCGTCCACGCCGCGGCAGCTCAGCTCGGGCGGAGGCTGCTCCGAGTCGGAGGCGGTGGCGGTGGAGATGGAGCCGGGGTCCCCGAAGAGCCGCGGGCGCAGGCTGTAGCACAGTCCCATGCTGGCCGGCCGGGGTCCCCCGGGGGCGCTGGCTCTGCGGTGCGGGGGTGCGCGCGGGGCTGGGGGCAGACGAGTGTCGGGCGCCGGCGGCGGGGCTCAGCGCTCCATGCTGCCCCAGGGGCTGCGGCGGGGCTCTGGTCCCGGGCGGCGCCGGAGGCTCCCAGGCCCGTTAGGTGTCGGCAGTGCCATGGCGCATGGTGCTCCGGGGGTGGGGTCGCCGGCTGCTGCTGATGCGCTGGGGCTCGCGCTGGGGATGTGTGCGGCGCCCGCTGCCCTCGCGCTCTCCTCCGGGAAGCGCGGCTCCACTTTACCGTAAAACCCCCAGCGCAGGCTCCCCTCCTTCAGCAGCCAGCACAGCGCCCTGCCTGGAGGCGCACTGCACCTGCAGCCCAGCGCGCGCTGCACACCCCCGCGCGCGCCCAGCCTTCATCCACTGCGCGCGCTGCAGCTGCACGGCGAGCGGCACAAGTGCAGGCGGCGTGCACGGCTCTATCCGCTGTTGTCTTTTATCGTTATGTCATTTGTCCGTAATGTCAGCACTTTTGGGTCACGTAGTAATTGTGCCCACGGCAGAGCATATTATCCTGGGAGTCAGCTGGCAGTGGGAGGGACTGGGGAATGTGTAAGGTGACCAAGGATTGGAGTACTGGCGGCACCTATGCCAATCCTGGTGCCCCGCACAGAATTCCGAAGCGTTCATTGGCTATGTGGTCCGCGCTACCTCTGACAGAACCGCACTTCTAGCATGGTGGGTGTGTAATAATCTAGAAAAGGTGACTTAAAATGTACTTTTATTGCGAGATATGACGAGGAGAGGAAACAGAGTCCTGCACCCTTCGAAACGCAATAGTAAAACCTTAACGGTCACACAACAGAGCCTATAACCTATCATCCTCCAAAGTGGAAAGAACCAAGTTATGGGCATTGGGGAGTGCAAAGGAGAGGGAAAAAAATCTATAAAACATCTCTCTCTTCAAAACAACACGAATAGCAAACGAATAAAATGGAAAGAACTAAAAATATAGAGATCCCTCTTAAAGGATTATCCAAGATGGAGATTGCATCTTCAAACAAAGCTTCACATAGCCACAGTAGATAGAACACCAGAAAGGTCACCAGCAACAACAGGTGGAGTTTGAGAGTCCTTGATATGACATTTCTCTGTTCCTTTGCACATACACACACTTTCCTGTCATCAGTAGTCTTACATTCATCAATGATAACTACAAGATTGTCAAGGTAGCTGTTCTCTAGTTCTGAGAAAGTGTCTACCTCAGTACCATGCAGAAACAATCCACAATTGAACCTAGCAACCCTCCTAATGCTTCAGCATTTAGCATCCTGAGTGATGCCACTCCATTTTGTAATTTTTACAAACTTAGAGCATCTAGAAAACGTTGAGGTTTCCTTCCTAACACTAATGGGTCGATCTCTGGTGGAAGACTCAGGACATTTAACACTATGTGAGGTGTTATGAGGTTGTTTAGATTTAGTTTGATGTACCTCAACATCGAATCTCATTTTGCTAATGTCTACCTCCATCTTGTTTCCCGGTTCCATAGGAAATTTGCTCTTGAGCCACCAGGATCGAATCTCTAAAGCAGGAAGTCTTTCTGTGAGTAATTAAAATGGGCTAACACCAATTACAATGCGAGGAGAAATATGGTATGCCCAAAACCTCTCCCTGATGGTCAAGTGTGTTCTATTTTTAAAAAACAAAAGGGAACTCTTTCCTTCAGATAGCGATTAAAACGATCAACTAGACCATTGCACTGAGGATCATGAAGGGCAGTTCTAATATGCTTAACCCAATGCAACTGAAAGAACTCATGCATATCACTGAAAGTAAGTAGAACACCATTATCAGTGACTAATATCTCAGGAACTCATTCCTTACTAACCACTTCCCTGAGATGTTAACAGTTCAGATATGGTAGACCTTTCAACAAACTTGACCTCTGGCCACTTAGAAAATTAGACTACAAAAGCATATTGCATAGGAGACGGCATTTTCACGCTGAATCAGCATCATCAAATCTTAGTGTTTTCTAGGCAATGTGCAAGACCAGGGAGAGGTAAGTGGACATTTCTGCTGTGTGCTTTGTCATGCTCCAGAATTTATGGGTTTAGTGGACTTGCCAAGCCTTGCAGTACAGATGTGTTCTTCTGAACACTTGAGTGTTTCATAGTTTATTAGCATTGCTTCCTGCTCTTGGTGGACAATTTTGTTTTTCTGGCCTTCAACCTTGTGTTTATCCTGTGTCTTAGTCATCACCAAGCTCTGTTACAAGTTACAGGTGCATCAGGGGCAAGCCGCAGCTTTGAATGCTGCTACAGAGGTCACACTGTTGGGACACTTTTTTTTGGGTGTCTGGGCTTCCTGCTTCATATTTGTTTTACATTCGCCCCCTCCCTCGCTTATCGACTATGGCGAAACGGAAAGCTACAGAGGGGAGTGTGGGGCCTGTAAACAGAAAAAAACTAAGAAAAGTCATAAATCTGCCGGGGACAACTGTGTACTTGACAGGATTCATGATCTTTTAGTGGAATGTGAACAGATCCTGACTGCAGATGCCACCCTACCTCCCTCTCGTGTTGCTCCTGCTTTTACAACTCTTGATGTAGCGGGAGTCCAGCGGACAATTCCGGGGATTGTTTTTAAGATCCAGGAGACAGGGTGAGGGTGAGGAACAGACCACAGTTGCTTATCCTGAACCATTAATTCAGATAGTCACCACTCTTCCTTTTAACCAGGTGGGGAGCCAACCTGAATAAAAGTCATTCTTTGGACTACCCAACCTGTTTTAATCACGTTCCATTACACCACATCTACACTTCTTAGGTCCCTTAACTCCACTAAACCAAACGGCAAGGAACAAAAGATCTCTGCCAAAGAGCCCCTCATTGGGTGTCCGTCAGGTATTGCAGTGCCGACCCGACGAGGAGCAGGCCCAAATGATGAAGCATGACACCAAGCTGGCTGTGTGTGTGTGAGGGCACAAGTTCCGAAAGGAGGAATTCCCCTCCCGTCGATAATTTTAGGACTGCCATTTCTCTTTGTGACAACACACATTGTTGATCTCCCTTTACCTCTCTTGACCCACCTAAGGAACTGCATACCCTCTTCTCTAGTGTAGGGATGCCCATATGACACATGTGTCTGGCCTTGCAATGAATTCGCAAATGCCGTCTTAGGGAGATACACTTGCCATTACTGAAGAAAACACCATTCATCACAATAAATTCAGAGAAAACCTGGGCAAATGACCATTAGACCATTTTAGATGGCCACCCATTAGAAATATATTCTTTCAGACGTTAAAGAACTTCATCCTTGGACTTTACAACATACCACAGTTCCTCAGTTATTACCCCTGCCTGTAGTGCCCATACATTCTTCACACATGACATACTATCAGTCTCATCATCGTTCTGTTCTTCAGCATCACTACTTGGACAACGCAAATATGAAAGGCAATCCACGGGTTGCCTGTCATATTTGGTTATTCTTACTAGGAAGATATAAAACGGAATAGTATTCTTGCAACTTTGAGCATTTTCTAACAATATAGGTGGTAACATTTGAACCCCCACCTGGGGACAGAGTGTACTTTAAGAGCCTGATCAGTTTGAAGTACAAATTTGTTGTCCCACACAAAATGTCTAAAGGGGTTAATGTCCCAAACACAAGCCAGTTTTTCATGATCAATGATGGTATTATGCCTTTCAGAGTCAATCTCAATGCATAAGCTACCACCCATCCTTGTTACCAAACCTTCGAGGCAGCAGTGCCCCAAATCCATAGGCACTTTGGACAACAGTGATTAAATGTTGTTTTCCTTAGGAAAATGGCCTAGAGGTTTGAGCCATAACAATGTGATTTTTTTATACAGTATCATAAGCTTCTTGCTCTTCATCCCAAACAAAATTATACACCTTTGAAACACAGATTCCTTATGGGCTCCATGACAAACGCAAATTCTTCCCAAATTTAGCACCATATTTGCAGAGCCCTGAAAAGGACATTGTTTGTTCCATTGTGCTAGGTGGCGGGGATGGGGTGGGTTAGGGGTAACACTTATCACCTTCATTGACATTTGTCTTCAAACTACCCCTTATGAGGAAATGGAATACTGTGAGAAGTTGGCCTGATGTATGATGTTCACTATTCTAGTGAGCACCTTGTATCAGTCCAAACAACCCTTATGGTGAGTGGTTGTAAGTCAACCTTATAGACAAGCTATCCTAGGGGTAGCATGGACCTAAGCAGTCTTAGGCTTAACTCAAGAGGGCATGTGAAGCCAGCTGTTCTACCATATGCAATCCTTTTAATACCAAATGAAAGGACACCACACAAGTTATATATTATAAAAATATATGTATTTATTACTAGAATAATCCTCTATACTCTTTATGAGGACAGAGACACACGCATTTAAACAAAAGCACAGTTAAACATACAAAAGTTGCACAATCATGGATAGGCCTGGTGGCCACTTAAACCATATATTCAAATAGTAAAGTCCACATTTGTAAAGCGCACAATCACCCGTAAGGGTCTCTAGGCGCTGGGGGCCGTCGGGAAGATTAAGCGAGCTATTGCCCAGAGTCACATGGTGCTGGGCTGACCTGCCGCCGGAGCCGGGGATCGAACGGTGGTCCCCAGATTCCAGCGTCAGTCGCCCTGGCCGCGGCGCCACACCTCTTAGTGGTATAAGAACCACGTCACGAACAATGGTAAGGCCTAGGGCCTTGAGAATCGCTGGGGCTACACTGGACTAACTGAGGTTAGGACGGGAGCGGCCCACAGGATGCGGGAGCAGTGTCTAAAGCACACGCGTCCACCAATGCAAAGTCAATGGTGCGTAAAAGTTACAAAGTTGCAGATTTAGAAGTCTTCCGACTGGACTGGAACTTAACCACTTTAAACTAGGACACTAGAGGTGTGAACCACTGCAGGAGCACTGGAGTACTCTCGTTACCTCACTCACAGGAAGCGGGTGCATAGGTGTCAAAGTGTGTTGGGTTTCGTCGTGGAGTTCTATGGAGCCTGGAGATGAAGATGCTGCAGGCGGCCAGGAGAGAAGAGTCCGGTTGGATCCAAGGGTGGATCAAAGATGTAGAGTACCTGAAAGCAGAGGGGACAGAGTCTAGGTCACTAGCCAGTGACCAGGATGGAACCAGGAAGGAACCAGGCGATGTCGGGCTCAATCAGGTGGTTGTCGAGAAGCTTGTCTCCGCTGCCACGTGGACCCAGGGGCATCGACGATGACCAGGAGTTGAACACGAGCTGTCCCACAAAGGCTCTCACTGTCGGCGGTGTCGGCTTCCGGATTGGAGTCAACAGGCCTTGGCAAATGCAACCCACGCAGGAATCGAAGATGGCTTCTGGTGCAGATCAGCAAGATCTGATGGGCTGCTCCTTTTCAGGGGAGCAAGGGCCAGTCTGGAGCAACCAGACCAGTGGTGTAAATTCAAAGGTTCGTCGTCACAGAGGCCACTAGCCAACGGGCAAGTGACCGGACAGACGCGTCGAGCAGGAAAATGCAAAAGGGCCCCACGCAGTACTCGGTGAGTGTGGAGAGGTGATCTTCGGTGCAAAAGCTGCTCGGGGCTGGGGCTTCTCAGTCCCCAATGCACAGCTTCCAGGGTGCCTCGGGAGCTGCACGGGAAGCACTTCGCAGGCTTTCCAAGATGGCCGGTCCCACGTCTCACCTCCACGGGTCTCAGCTTTGCTGTGGCTGTGGATCGGGCTGTTGGATGTCTGGGAATCCGGTTCTTGTCGATCTCTGTCGCTCGAGGTCCGGTGGGAGCTGCAACAAAGCAAACCGTTGGGCGCTTGATGGTGCCTGCTTGCACAGGGTGGTCACTCCTTGACCACAAGGGAGATTCTTCAGTCTTCCACGTCGAGTGGGATGTCGAAGGGTCCAGAGTTTCGTTTCAAAGTTTCAGTCAGGATTATCTAAAGTCTATGGACACAGCTCCTACCTTTATTCCAAATCAAGTGGCTGGATTACCTGCTAGGTCCCTCCTATGGGTGGGACCCAGGAAGGGGGTGGTTACACCCCTTTCCCTTTGTCCAGTTTCACACCAGAGCTGGGGCTGGAGTGCCCCAGGACCGGTTTGAACTGGGCTGTGCATGGGACACCTTGTGTGCCCCAGGCAGTGTCTAGTTTCACTCAGCCCTCCCTGCTTAAATCCACTATCTCCTGTCTGGGGTGGTGTAACACCTCCCTGTGACAGGAAACCTTTTGTCCAGGCCTCCCCTGCCAGAGTTTCGGTCAGCAGCAGGAGGCCAGACTCGTGTCTGTGGCAGCAGCATCCATTTTGTGATGCTGAGTCTCTGGTTAGATTTAACCGCGTTTAAGTAAAGTAACATGTCTTCTCCCTCTAGAAGGGTGGAATGCTACCCCCGTCACCAGAACTGGCGAGGGGGTAGTATTCCAAAGTGTATGACACCTTACACGACATGTTTTGATAAAGCCAAACCAAAGTTAGCAATAACCGCGAGGATTATAATGCACTTAAGAGTATATGGTATGGCAATACCCTGGTACAGCTATAAGGACATGGTTCCGAAAGCTGCAGACAGGCTCAGCTCATGCTAGAGCACCATCTCACATAAAACCAAGCACTCTGCCTCCAGGATTGTTAAGGCCTGGCATAGGAGTGACTTATAGGTGTATATGTGTCCAGATATAGGTTTATCAAAAAATGGGGGGGCATGGGGTGCACTCCTCAATTCAACATTATTAACTACTTTCATCCAGTTCTACAATCTCCTCATTTGCGTGCAGGTCGGTGTGGTGCCAAACCCAAAGGCACCTGGGATATAAACAATGAAAGGGGCAATGTGTTGCTCCAACCGGCCGCACAGTTGCGATTTAGACATAGGTATACTATATCTAAGCAAGGGGTGATTACACAACCTTTCCCCAGCTGAGTGATCAGCCAGTTGTGTCTGTTTGGATGGCCAGCCAGGGGTGGCAAAAGATATGCTGCAGCCCCTGGTAGGCCTTGGATGCACCTATGCCCTGGGTACCTATAGTACACTGTACAGGGGCTCATAAGGTGACCCAATCCCAATTGGTGATGTACCTAAAGTAAATGGTTATGAATTTAGAGAGAGAACAACAGGCTGTGGGTCTGATTAGCAGGCCCACAGCCACATTAAGTCGAAAACCAGTGAAGCAAAAAGCAAAAATTGGGGTGACCATAGGAAAGCAGACCCTACTCTCCTACATAACCCCTCCCCCCCCAACGCAGGGACAATAAACGTAACCTTGACTAGATACGTTTTCATGTTCTAAGTGGAAATACCTTGAGAGACCATCTGCATTGCCATGGTCAGTCCCTGGTCTGTGCTCCACTGTAAAGTCCATCCCCTGTAGGAAAATGGACCACATGAGCAGTTTGGGATTTTCACCCTTCATCTGATTTAGCCAAAAGAGGGGCTCATGGTCGGTCTGAATCTTGAAGTGAGTGCCAAACAAGTATGGTCTCAACTTATTCAGGCCACAAACCACAGAAAAGGCCTCCCTCTCAATAGCTGACCAACGTTTCTTTCTAGGGGTCAGCCTTCTGCTAATAAAAGCAATGGGCTGGTCTTGACCATCTACATTAAGTCGTGAAAGCACAGCTCCCACCGCCAACTCAGAAGCATCTGTTTGGACAATGAACTCTTTGGAGTAGTCAGGACTCTTTACGATAGGTGCAGAGCACATGGCCTTCTTCAGGTCATCAAATGCCTTTTGACAGCTAACTGTCCACTGAACCTTTTTTGGCATCTTCTTGGATGTCAGATCATTTAGTGGTGTCACATTGGACCCATAAATCTTTACAAATTTCCTGTAGTACCCAGTCAGGCCCAGGAAAGCTCTGACCTGTGTCTGGGTGGTTGGAGGAGCCTAGTCCTGGATGGCCTGGATCTTGCTCTCCAGTGGTTGACTCTGACCCCCACCTACAAGGTGGCCCAGGTACACAACCTTACTCTGCCCTATCTGGCACTTTGTGGCCTTGATAGTCAGGCCTGCCTTTTGCAGGGCCTCTAAAACCTTCTTCAGGTGGATCAGGTGATCCTCCCAGGTGGAGCTGAAGACAGCAATATCATCAAGATATGCTGCACAAAAGTCATCCAACCCAGCAAGGACTTGGTTCACCAACCTTTGGAAAGTGTCAGGTGCATTCTTCAAACCAAAGGGCATCACCACAAACTGATAATGGCCTCCAAGGGTTAAGAAAGCTGTTTTGGCCTTGGACTCCTCAGCTAACCTGATTTGCCAATAGCCAGCTGTCAAATCAAATGTGCTCAGAAATTTGGCAGAAGCCAATCTATCGATGAGCTCATCTGCTCTTGGAATGGGGTGAGCATCTGTCCTAGTGATAGCATTGAGACCTCTATAGTCCACACAGAACCTCATTTCTCTCTTTCCATCTTGGGTGTGAGGTTTTGGCACAAGGACTACTGGGCTGGCCCAGGGGCTCTCCGATGGCTCAATTACTCCAAGTTCCAGCATCTTCTGCACCTCAGTCTTTATACAATCCCTGACATGGTCAGGTTGTCAGGAGGTGATCTTTGCGCCTACTTAGGAATCCGGACTACATCTCCCAGCATGCTCCCTATCTTGGGGAGGAGCATACTCTATATAGGTCATCCAGTGCGCACAGGAGGTGCGCGTAATACTGTCCTTTCATGGAGGCAAGCAGGCTTGTTTGTCTTCGGTTTTTTCCGCTTTTGGATATGTTCCAGTTTGTTTAAGGAGCCTTTCTAGGGCTTAGTTTGGCTCCTGTTTCTGGGTCGGATTTATTTCGGGACCGCGCGATTGCTGCAGGAAAGTGGCAACCCGCAGAAACTTGCAGCTCCGACTTCAGCGCTAGGACTCTCGTTTTAGAGCCGCGCGGTAGGAGCATTACCTCGGACCCCTTCCCGGTTCCTCTCACGCTGAAGGAAGCGTTCGAGAGTTGAGCTGGCTCCCAGGGGTTATTGTCCAGTCTTGGAAGCTGACGAGGGTTTCCTGGTTTTCCTCTCGCTGACGTAAGCGTGGAGGTTGTGGACGACTGAGCTGAGGCGAGCTCAGGTAGGCGCTATCATTCTTTTCCCTCTGGCGCTGATTTGTCATAACAAGACTTTGTTTGTTACACACATTGGATTGCGTGAGGGATTAAAGGACCCGGAGTTTACTCGCGCTATTGTCGGGCGCTGGGAGTATTACTCTTTGAATTCTCTAATGACTCTGAGTTTATTGTTTTGTTTCTCAACGCTGGATTCGATTTGGAACAACTCAGGTCCTGTTACTTCTAAGTTACATTCTCTTCTTGAGTCATATCGTGGGGATATTCCCTTTCTTTTTGTTTGGAGTGAATCTTTCTTGGTTGCACTGAATGTCATGACATGGTATGTATGGGCATTTACAGAGCATTGGGTTGATTGACGTTGTGATAGTGAGAATAATGAGGTGTACCTTATTTGTTATAGATCTATCGTTTCGTGGTCTTGGAGAGAAGTATCTCTATTGACGATCATAGTTGGTTTCTTGGCTGAAGAGGCTTCGGCAGCTAGACCACAGGTATTAGTACAGTCTTAGCGAGACATTTTGAGAGTAGACTGTTTAACTTGTGTATTTACACTGTGTTCTTCTTTTTAGGTATCCCCTTCCCAGCGGTTTCGGCCCACACCTTCTATTTTTTCCCTCACCTGATTGCCTCATTACTCTGTGTTCATCCAGAGGTGGGGACATCGGGAGGTGGACCCCTTTGTGCATCATATCGAATCCAGGAAGCAAACGTGGATCTGACACAGGTTGCCTGTAGATTTTATTCTTCACAGGCAGACTGTCACCAGTATCCACCTCATGGGTGCACCAGTTAGTTTGACTGGGTGTCAATGAAAACATATGTCTGTGAGCCTGCAGAACTTGTCTGCATTCCCATTGCTGCTGGTCAGAGAGGCTGCCTGTCAAGGCTACTCCATCCACTGAACCATCATCAGGGTGTTGGGATAACAAGTCTGGGAGAGGGTCACTCTCTCCCTCCTGTTCCCCAACTGTTGCCATGAGCAAGCCCATGTCTGCCCTGTCCACATATGCCTTCAATCTGTTGACATGGAGCACCCTGTGGGGGCTCCTGGGGGTGCCAAGGTCCACCAAGTAGGTGACCTCTCCCTTTTTCTCAAGTATGGTGTGGGGTCCAGACCATTTGTCTTGGAGAGCTGCTGGGGCCACTGGCTCCAACACCCACACCTTCTGTCCTGGCTGGTACTCAGTCAGTAGAGCCTTTTGGTCATGCCAAGCTTTTTGTAATTCTTGGCTGGCCTCAAGGTTTTTGGTAGCCTTCTCCATGTATTCAGCCCTCCTGGAGCGGAGACCAAGTACATAGTCCACTATGTCAAGTTTAGGCTTTTTGAGAGGTAACTCCCATCCTTCCTTCACAAGACATATGGGTCCCCTTACATTGTGCCCAAACAAAAGTTCAAAAGGGCTGTAGCCAACCCCCTTTTGTGGGACCTCTCTGTAAGCAAACAGAAGGCAGGGTAAAAGGATATCCCATCTTCGCCTAAGCTTTACAGGTAACCCTTTTATCATCCCTTTTAGGGTCTTGTTGAACCTTTCAACAAGCCCATTGCACTGTGGATGGTAGGGTGTGGTGAACTTATAGTTAACACCACACTCTTTCCACATTGCTTTCAAATATCCAGACATGAAGTTGGTACCTCTGTCTGAAAGTACCTCCTTTGGAAAGCCCACTCTGGAGAAAACTCCAATTAGGGCCCTTGCCACCACAGGAGCTGTTGTGGTCCTCAGGGGAATTGCCTCTGGATACCTGGTGGCATGATCCACTACCACTAGTATAAATCTGTGCCCAGATGCTGTTTGGGGATCCATTGGTCCAACAATGTCTATCCCAACTCTCTCAAAGGGTACCCCCACCACAGGTAGTGGTATAAGGGGGGGCCTTTGTGGTTCCAACTGACTTGCCACTGGCTTGGCAGGTGTCACAGGAGCGACAAAACTCCTTGGTATCTTCTGACATATGAGGCGAGTGAAAGTGAGGGACAAGCCTGTCCCAAGTCTTGTTCTGGCCTAAGTGTCCTGCTAGTGGAATTTCATGGGCCAAGGTTAGAAGGAAGCCCCTAAATTGCAGAGGTATAACCAACCTCCTGGTAGCACCAGGCTTGGGGTCTCTAGCCTCTGACTAAAGGAGCCCATCATCCCAATATACTTTATGGGTAGCTTGAGCATTCCCAGCAGCCTCAGCAGCAGCCTGCTGTCTGAGGGGTTCAAGAGAAGGACAAGTTAACTGAGCCTGCCCCAGATCTGCCCTTGAGGGTCCCCCTGTCCCCAGAAACTCAACCTAATCAGGTTCAAGCTCTTCCAGGACAGTCTCCTCTTGGATCACAGAATCATCCTCCTGAGATGGCTGATCCTCAACCTGGGGCAAGGTGGAAGGCACTGCCTTAACCCTCTTGCTCTTTCTCTTGGGTTGTGTCTGGTCTATAGTTTCAAGATCCATCACAGGTTCAGGTAGGCACTTCTTGGCCTGGGACCTGGTTACAGCAAGGACATGTGCTGAAATACCTAACATCTCTGCATGAGTCCTATACTCCACTTCTGACCATACTGAATCCTCCAGATCATTGCCCAAAAGACATTCAACTGGGAGGTCTGCACTCACCACAACTATTTTGAGGCCAGTTACCCCTCCCCAGGAGAAGTTAACAATTGCCACACTATGTGTAGTAGTGACATTGCTAGCATTGGTCACTAGGTAATTATCACCCAGTACTATTTGTCCAGGGTCCACAAAGTTAGGTGTCACCATGGTGACACTGGCACATGTGTCCCTGTAGGCCTGAGCCACTTTATCATTTATCAAAGGGGTCTGCCTGTACTTGCCCAAAGTATTGGGACTCATAGTAGTGGACATAGCCATGTCCACATCACAGATCAGAACAGCCTGAGTAGGAATCCTAACTAGGCCAGAATCCATCTCAGTACCCATGGTTAACCCCACTATAGCCTTGGGTTGTGCACTACCACTGCTAACTGTACTAGGGGGTGCAGGTGCCTTAGGGGCTGCAGTGGTAGGGGCAGTACCTTTCTTAGTGCATTCACTACCCTAGTGAGAAACTGATGTACAGGTATTGAACCAAGGTTTCTTTGGCCCATCATTCTTCTTCTTTTTCTTTCCAGTTTGGGACCCCCCCTCAGAAGTATTTTGGGGTCCTGAAGAAGACTTCTGGTCTTTTTGGTTTTGATCTCCACCCTTCTGGTCTGCCTTTTTCTGATCACCTCCATGGTTCTGGGGTTTCTGCTTAACCCTGGTTCTGACCCATTTGTCTGCCTTCTTTCCCAATTCTTGGGGAGAGGTCAGATCTGAGTCAATCAGGTGTTGATGCAACAACTGGTTCTGGCAATTATTAAGGATCTGTTCTCTCATTATTAGATTGTACAATCCTGTATAGTCTGTAACTTTACTTCCCAGTAACCAACCTCCCAGAGCCTTAGTGGCACAATCAACAAAATCAGTCCAGTCCTGAGTCTGAGCTTTTTGGGTATCTCTGAACAACAACCCGTATTGCTCAGTGGTTAGGCCAAACCCATTAATACGAGCACTCTTCAGGACAGTGTAGTTTTTAGCATCCCCAGGACTAACTGTGAGGAGCTTATCTCTCCCTTTCTCAGAAAAGGAGAGCCACAAGATTGCTGCCCACTGATCTTGGGGAACCTGCTGTACCATGCAGGCCCTCTCCAGAGCAGTCATCCACTCAATTTTTGTTCCCTTGCTAAAGCAAGTTAGCTTGGGCCAGGGCTATTTCTTCTCTCTCTATCTGGAGTTGGACAGCTCTCATCCTAGCCTTATGCTCTTTTCTCTGAGGGGAAGTCATTCCCCTTTGAGAAGCCCTTGAGGCATTAGAAAGGTTAGATTCCCTAAAGGGGCCTCTCTCTTCTATTTCCAGGGAGTAGTCTACTATTAGGTCTGGAAAGGTGGTTCACCTCTCCATTCCCATGTAAGCGTAGGTTAGCCTGGCTAAGCCTTCTGACCTGGACCTGGCTATCCCCCTGATCATCTGAATCAAGATCCTCATCTACCTCCTCTTCTTCTACTTCTGGGGTGATGGTCTCATCATCTAGGGGGGTTACTCCTTCTCCTGTAGCACCTGAGGGGTCTGTAGCAGACTTCTCTAGATCAGCTGTCTCTAGGACATGTATCAGGATTGGGATGGTAGGGTTGTGACCCTTTTTCAGCCCCCTTGAGATGCACAAGGCACTCAAGTCTCTGAAGCTGAGTTTTTCATAGCTGGACGGTGCCTTGGGAAGGTCACCTGTCACAGGTAGAGAACTGGACTGTTCACCTGTGCCAGACATGACTAGTGAGGTGTGGGTGTATGCACCTATCTACACTATGTGTTTACCTACTAGAACATTACTAGTGAGTTGTAGTCAGGGTGTGCTAAGCCCTTTGGCCTACAACTACTAAGTTCAGTAGAACTTAAGTATTTTAGCTTTATTTATATGTACCTATGGTACTTGATGTGATCTTTCAAATGATATTGTCAAAGATTATAATTGGTAAAACAACAGCAAGCTCCAATCCCAACCGCTGCACACCAATGTGAGAAGTTGGCCTGATGTATGATGTTCACTATTCTAGTGAGCACCTTGTATCAGTCCAAACAACCCTTATGGTGAGTGGTTGTAAGTCAACCTTATTGACAAGCTATCCTAGGGGTAGCATGACCTAAGCAGTCTTAGGCTTAACTCAAGAGGGCTTGTGAAGCTAGCTGTTTTACCATATGCAATCCTTTTAAAACCAAATGAAAGGACACCACACAAGTTATATATTATAAAAATATATGTATTTATTACTAGAATAATCCTCTGTACTCTTTATGAGGACAGAGGCACACGCGTTTAAACAAAAGCACAGTTAAACATACAAAAGTTGCACAATTATGGATAGGCCTGCTTGCCACTTAAACCATATATTAAAATAGTGGTATAAGAACCACGTCACGAACAATGGTAAGGCCTAGGGCCTTGAGAATCGCTGGGGCTACACTGGACTAACTGAGGTTAGGACGGGAGCGACCCACAGGATGCGGGTGCAGTGTCTAAAGCACACGCGTGCACCAATGCAAAGTCAATGGTGCGTAAAAGTTACAAAGTTGCAGATTTAGAAGTTTTCCGACTGGAATAGAACTTAACCACTTTAAACTAGGACACTAGAGGTGTGAACCACTGCAGGAACACCGGAGTACTCTCGTTACCTCACCCACAGGAAGCGGGTGCATAGGTGTCAAAGTGTGTCGGGTTTCGTCGTGGAGTTCTATGGAGCCTGGAGATGAAGATGCTGCAGGCGGCCAGGAGAGAAGAGTCCGGTTGGATCCAAGGGTGGATCAAAGATGTAGAGTACCTGAAAGCAGAGGGGACAGAGTCTAGGTCACTAGCCAGTGACCAGGATGGAACCAGGAAGGAACCAGGCGATTTTGGGCGCAATCAGGTGGTTGTCGAGAAGCTTGTCTCCGCTGCCACGTGGACCCAGGGGCATCGACGATGACCAGGAGTTGAACACGAGCTGTCCCACGAAGGCTCTCGCTGTTGGCGGTGTCGGCTTCCGGATTGGAGTCAACAGGCCTTGGCAAATGCAACCCACGCAGGAATCGAAGATGGCTTCTGGTGCAGATCAGCAAGATCTGATGGGCTGCTCCTTTTCAGGGGAGCAAGGGCCAGTCTGGAGCAACTAGACCAGTGGTGTAAATTCAAAGGTTCGTTGTCACAGAGGCCACCGGCCAACGGGCAAGTGACCGGACAGACGCGTCGAGCAGGAAAATGCAAAAGGGCCCCACACAGCACTCGGTGAGTGTGGAGAGGTGATCTTCAGTGCAAAAGCTGCTCGGGGCTGGGGCTTCTCAGTCCCCAATGCACAGCTTCGAGGGTGCCTCGGGAGCTGCACAGGAAGCACTTCGCAGGCTTTCCAAGATGGCCGGTCCCACGTCTCACGTCGCCTCCACAGGTCTCAGCTTTGCTGTGGCTGTGGATCAGGCTGTTGGATGTCTGGAAATCTGGCTCTTGTTGATCTCTGTCGCTCGAGCTCCGGCAGGAGCTGCAACAAAGCAAACCATTGGGCGCTTGATGGTGCCTTACTTGCACAGGGTGGTCACTCCTTGACCACAAGGGAGATTCTCCAGTGTGCCACGTCGAGTGGGATGTCGAAGGGTCCAGTGTTTCGTTTCAAAGTTTCAGTCAGGATTATCTAAAGTCTATGGACATAGCTCCTACCTTTATTGCAAATCAAGGGGCTGGATTACCTGCTAAGTCCCTCCTATGGGTGGGACCCAGGAAGGGGGTGGTTACACCCTTTTCCCTTTGTCCAGTTTCGCGCCAGAGCTGGGGCTGGAGTGCCCCAGGACCGGTTTGGACTGGGCTATGCATTGGACACCTTGTGTGCCCCAGGTAGTGTCTAGTTTCACTCAGCTCTCCCTGCCTCAATCCACTATCTCCTGTCTGGGGTGGTGTAACACTTCCCTGTGACAGGAAACCTTTTGTCCAGGCCTCCCCTGCCGGAGATTCGGTCAGCAGCAGGAGGCCAGACTCGTGTCTGTGGCAGCAGCATCCATTTTGTGATGCTGAGGCTCTGGTTAGTTTTAACCGCGTTTAAGTAAAGTAACATGTCTTCTCCCTCTAGAAGGGTGGAATGCTACCCCCGTCGCCAGAACTGGCGAGGGGGTAGTATTCCAAAGTGTATGACACCGTACACAGCATGTTTTGATAAAGCCAAACCAAAGTTAGCAATAACCGCGAGGATTATAATGCACTTAAGAGTATATGGTATGGCAATACCCTGGAACAGCTATAAGGACATGGTTCCGAAAGCTGCAGACAGGCTCAGCTCATGTTAGAGCACCATCTCACATAAAACCAAGCACTCTGCCTCCAGGATTGTTAAGGCCTGCCATAGGAGTGACTTGTAGGTGTATATGTGTCCAGATATAGGTTTAGACATAGGTATACTATATCTAAGCAAGGGGTGATTACACAACCTTGCCCCAGCTGAGTGATCAGCCAGTTGTGTCAGTTTGGATGGCCAGCCAGGGGTGGCAAAAGATATGCTGCAGCCCCTGGTAGGCCTTGGATGCACCTATGCCCTGGGTACCTATAGTACACTGTACAGGGGCTCATAAGGTGACCCAATCCCAATTGGTGATGTACCTAACGTACATGGTTATGAATTTAGAGAGAGAACAGCAGGCTGTGGGTCTGATTAGCAGGCCCACAGCCACATTAAGTCAAAAACCAGTGAAGCAAAAAGCAAAAATTGGGGTGACCATAGGAAAGCAGACCCTACTCTCCTACAAATACCCTACATATTCAACCCTGGAATTAGAATAGTTTGCTTTTCTCTGGTAATGAATTCAAACCTTGGTTGGCCCGTATTCAATCCACTTCATTCAGGACTTCCATGTGCTCTTTTTGCTCCTACGTGAGCACTAAAATGTCATCATGGTATCCCTTCACTTTGTCTTCCAAGTCCTTGAATAAGTGGAACATGGTCCTTTGGATGACGGATGTCCCCAACACAAGATCAAGCACTGAAAGAGGGTACTGACAGACCCCAAAAGAAGTGATGAATGCGGTGAGTGACTTGGATTCTGAGACTAGTTTGATTTGGTGGTAAGCATGACAAATATCAAGTGTGAAAAACACAGTGGTCCCCTCCATTAGGAAAATCAATTTGTTTATTTTAGACAATGGATATTTGTCAATAATTATTCTGGGGTTTAAGACTCTCAGGTCTACGCAAGATGCCATTTTCCATTGCTCTTTTTAACTAAAATGATGGGTGAATTCCATTCACATGATTCTGTTGCCTAAATTGTCTTTTTCCAATAGATTCTTCAATAAGTCTTGTACACATGCCAATGCATACGTGTTGCACACATCTTTTGGCATACCCCTCAGTTTTTACTTCACAGGCCATGCACTATTTTTACATTTTCACATGCCTTCATTGCATACATACGGGAGGAATGGAGGATGCGGGACCCTGAATCGTTCTTGTCCACAGCCAGGACTGGATCAGGTGCACCAAAGTTAAAAACAATCCTCAAAACTATTTGTCCCTTCAACCAAGAACACACACCCTTTTGCATGTCACATACATTTTGATTCTGGCAGAATTTCCCTTGAACTCAATTACAGCAGTGAAGTAGTCTGTGAAATCTATTTTATGACCATCAGAGGACATGGTATTTAGATGTGGCCCAGAGTTTATCCACTTAAAATTTTAAAAGTGAATTAAACAAGTCCTGGTTGGTGATAGTGTAGGGGGAATCGGAAGATCCCATGACATTTGCATCTTCTCCAAGCACATGCAGCACACATATTGGCAGTAAATCAATGTATTATTTGACACAGATTTTTTTCTAGAATCCAGAACAACAAGGATCTTTTTTAACCTAACTCTGACTTCTGGTCCTCTATGGGGTTTTTGTCAGGCTAACCAGCATCAGACATTTGGGTAACTCAGGGTGTTATGTTATGCTTGTTTTCTTGTTGTTGCCAAGCAGCCTTTGAATGATGTCTCATAAGTAGCACTCCCTCATCTATGGCCCTGTATATTATTTCTAGACATCAAACGTTCATGCTTGGTCTGTCTGACACTGACCCTACTTATCTCTTTTAGTTCATGGGCACCTCTGTCCTTATCCACCTCCATGGCACAAGATGCCGACTGCTCTTGTCCATGGATGATTTCACCATTTCTTTCAAAGTCAGATCTCCAATCATCCAAAGTCTTTCTTGAATTCTCTTGCTGTTAGTGTGCACCATTAGTTGATCTGTAACCATTTCATCTGTGGTGTTACCAAACTCACAAAGTGCTGATAAATGCATAATGATGTTAAAAACTCATAAAAGGTCATGCTCTCTCTGCCCTTCTCATGTATAAATGATATCTCTTTAGCATGGTGGTTATCGAAGGTATGAAACTGTTTTCCTGTCTAATTATGGTCTCCTCATATTCATTATACTCTTCCTCTCCCTCTAGCGTCTCTGTTTTAGGCCATGTACTGAAAACTTCCTCTTCCTCAGAACCAAGGCATTGGAGAAGAATTTACTTACTACACTCGACATAGAGCTGCATGCATGAGGACCAGAGTTTTGAACAGGATTCTTTTTTTTTTAAGTTTGAAAAGCTTTATTGAATTGAATAAAACAATGTAAAACATCAGTACAACGGCATAAATAAAGAGCAGCAGGAAACAAAATAGTTATGGAGAATAATGTGCCAACATAACAAGAAAAGCTCCAAGGGGGAAAACACTATACATATGAAAGAATGCTTTTATAACTTTTCATTTTGTGGGGGGAAGAAAGAGAGAGAGAAGGAAAGAAGAAGGAAAAGGGGGGGAAGGGGAACAGCAGTGAAAAATAAATGATAAACAGAGTAAAGATGTATAAAATAATAAAAGTATATAAAAATTGAAATAACAGTAATACTAATAATAACAATAACAGGTGGTCATGAGGCAATTTTAGATAAATAGTCCGTTTAAGGGGACCAAAGTAAGTCACGTTTAATCAACATCGGAATAGAAGAAGCACATGCACGATCTAATCTGTGATGATGGCAGAGTAAATTCCACCAAGCATTATAAACCACATTTTTGGTATCTTTCCAATTAGTTGTTATGATTTGAAAAGCTAAAGCAATACAGAGATCAATAAATTTACGAATATGAAGCGGGACATCCCAAACAGGGGCCAAACCACCCAGAAATACAGAAGAAAGAAGAAAAGGAACATTAGTGGACAAAATCTTGTTAAGTGTACACTAAATGCTGGACCACATAAGGTGGACCTTAGGACAAAGAAAGAACATGTGAACCAAATCACCAGAAGTGCATGAACAAGACCAACACTTCTTAGCATCTAACAATTTAAATTTGAATAAGTCACAGGGAGTATAAAATAATCTATTATAAAAAAAAGTAAAGGGTTTGTGTGGTACTAGCGGACCGGGAGGTGGAATGAAGTTTGGACCAAATAGAGTCCCATGTAAGTGAGGGAAAAGTTTGATTAAGGTCCGATTCCCAGAGAAGTTCGAGGTTAGTTTTAGGCCTATCAGAAGGTGAGGGAGAAAGTAGTTTATAAATAGCAGAGGCCTTAAGGGGAGCCTGAAAGTTTGGTGGAGAGGCAAGAAGGGGAGGTGAAGAGGGAGAAGGGATGTGTTGCAAGATAATAGTGGATAGTTTAGGTAGAATTTCGTGAAAATGTGCACAGTATTTGTTAGAGATACCAAAGGAGTCACGAAGTGCTGAAAAGGTTAATAAGGAATTGTTAGAAATGAGTTGTCTATAAGTGAGAATTCCTTTATCGATCCATTCCTTCCAAAAGAGCGCCCGATTGCGTAGTTTAAGAGATTTATTATACCAGAGTGGGGTATTCAAATGAAGAGTAGATAGGACAGAGAAGGAGCGGAAAAGGGCAAGTGTTAAAGCTTTGGAGTGTTTAAAAATAGGTGAAAGCAGCTTAGGAGGTGGTTGAGTGAGACTGGAGGCAAGAAGAAAGGAGAAGGGGTGAAGTTGAGCCAATTCCAGAGAGCTCCAAGCCGTAGTAGGAGGAGATGAGGTTTCGAGAAGGAAAGGCCAAATTTGCTTGAGAGAAAAAGCAGAGTGAAAGCGTGAGATGTTGGGGAAGTTAACACCACCAAGATGCTTAGGTTGTTGAAGACGGAGAAGAGAGACTCTGGCCTTATGCTTATTCCACAGGAATTTGGAAAAAAGATTATTGATAGACTTAAAAAAGAAATGGGGGAGAGAGATAGGAAGCATGGAAAGACAGAAGTTCACAATAGGAAGGAGCATCATTTTAATAGTGGAAAGACGACCCCACCAGGAAAGAAAAAGAGGGGACCAACGCTCTATAAGAGAAGAGAGCTTTTTAAGTATATCGGAATGATTAAGTCTGATAGTTTCTCTAATGGTGTTAGCATATAAGACACCAAGGCATTTAATAGAGCCAGAATTCCATTGGAAACCGCAGCCCTGAAACATGTGAGGAAGACAAAATTTATTGAGGGGAAGGACTTCTGTTTTATCGATGTTTAATTTATAACCAGAAACTAAGGAGTAATCATGTAGTAAAGAAAAGAAAGCAGGGAGAGCAGTAGCAGGGTTAGAAATGTAAAGAAGAATATCGTCGGCGTAAGCAGTAAACTTAATCTCCACATCTTTATAAAGAAAGCCAGAATAGGAAGGGGATTGACGAATTTTCTCAAGGAAAGGTTCGAGAGCCAAAATAAAGAGGAGGGGGGAGAGTGGACAGCCTTGTCTGGTACCTCTATGAAGGGGAAAATAATCAGATTGCATACCATTAATCCATATAGAAGTAGAAGGAGCAGAATAAAGCAAATGAACTAATTTAAGAAAAGTGGGACTGAAACCGTGCCAGCGCAGGGCACCAAACATAAAATCCCAATGGACACGGTCAAATGCCTTCTCGGCGTCTAGAGTAATGGCCGCCAAAGGACTATCCATTTTAGCAGAGAGATGAATGATATTGAGAAGGGTCCTAGAATTGTCTGTAATGGATCTTCCCTTAACAAATCCGGATTGATGAATGTTGACCAAATCGGGGATGATGGAATTAATCCGTAAAGCCAGAAGTTTCGCATATAATTTACAATCAGTATTAATGAGAGAGATGGGTCGATAGTTTTTACACAGGGAAGGGTCCTTATCTTTTTGGGGGAGAAGAACAAGCATAGCTTGCGTGAAAGAGCCTTTGGATTCACCAGAGGAGAGAAAGTGATTAATTAGCTGGAGCAAGTGAGGAACCAGTACAGATTTAAATTGTAGAAAGAAACGAACAGTAAAGCCGTCAGGGCCGGGTGTCTTATCTTTGGGGAGAAGAGAGAGGGCAGCAAGAATTTCTTTTTCTGAAATCGGGGCATCAAGAGAAGAGAAATCCACCAAAGGAGTAGGAGGTTTAGGAACAGAATTAAAGAAAGAATCTAATTGCTCTACTGAAGGGGAAGACTCAGGGGTATAAAGAGAAGAATAAAATTGAACAAAGCAATCCAGAATTTTGGCATCAGAAGTTTGGGGCGAGCCTTGTGAATCTGTAATCAAGACTATTTTAGATTTCTGTTTTTTAATTTTGAGGTAATTTGCCAGCTTTATTACGACCACCATATATCTTTGCATTAAATTGAAGAAGCTGATTGGAGGCCGATTCCCAAGAATGTTTATTAAATTGCATTTTAGCAGTAATGAGAGAGGATAAAGAATCCGGAGAATTGGAAGTGTAATAAAGATGCTCAAGTTCTTTGATGCGTTTTAGATAGGAAGAAGCCTGGGAAAGCGCTTTCTTTTTTTACGTGACACAAAATCAATAATAGAACCCCGAGCAGTGGCCTTAAAAGCATCCCAGAGAAAATGAAAGTCAGAGGAAGAGCGAGAGTTAGTAGTGAAAAAGTCATCCATGAAGTGAGTGAGATGTTCAATGAAAGTGGGATCAAATAAAAGGGAGTTATTAAAGCGCCATCTGCGGGCCTGAGACAAGGGAGAGGGGTAGTCCATATCTAAAATAACCGGGGCATGATCTGAGATGAGGATAGAGCCTATTTCTGAGTTGGTCATAAATTGGAAGGCATGGTGAGAGAGAAAAATATAATCAATACGGGAGAGGGAATTATGCACAGGAGAAAAAAAGGAAAATTCCAGAGAGTCAGGGTGGGACAACCGCCATGAATCTATAAGGCCTCTGGAGGAGATGGATCTATGGAAGGACTTTTGCATTTTATTGGGAATGTAACGAGCTTGTGATTTGCGGTCCAAAAAGGGGTCCATCAATTGATTACAATCCCCCCCAAAAATCAAATCTTCATTAGCATTAGAAGAGAGAAGGGACGAGAAATCATTCCAAAAGGAGGAATCAATGCCATTCGGACCATAGACATTACAAAGAGAGAGATGAACATTATTAACAGTACAATCAAGGAGCAACCATCTACCGTTAGTATCAACAGTTTCATTTAGAATTTGAACAGACAATGCTTTATGAAATAAAATAACAACACCATTTTTGTGATTAGTAGCAGGAGAGCAGAAAACATCCCCAACCCATTGTTTACGTAACAACGATAACTCCTGTGTAGAAAGATGTGTTTCTTGTAAAAAGGCAATTTGACATTTTAAACGAGCAAGATGAGATAAAACACGTTGTTTCTTGATAGGGTTGCGAAGACCCTTAACATTCCAGGAAATTAGTCAAAAACCTTTCATAGGAGGAGATTAAGGGAAAAGGAAAAAGAGAGAGTAATACAGGTAAAAGAGGGAATATATAGAGAGATTGGCAAGGAGAGATAGGGACAAGCCAAATAGAATAAAAAGAGGAACGATGGAAATAGGAAAGAAACCCAAGTAGAGAGAGCGAAAGAAAAAAAGGAGCAATGCCAACATGGGAAGGTGAGATGAGAAGAAGTGAAGAGATAGAAACGGAGGAGAAAAAGAAGAAATGATTAATAACGCAGTGCCAAAAGGAAGGTGGAAAGAAGTAACTCACAACTAACATGATGAAATAGAAAAAGGAGCAGAATAAACCCCAAACATAAAAGGAAAGAGATATCAAAGAAAGACGATACAATACCATCATAAGGAGGTGCAAAGGGGGAATGAGAGAAAATGAGAAGAAGGGATTAGAGGAACTAGTACCATTGCAACGGAGAAGAGGAAAGAAGAGTAATAGGGGAAGGATGAGTGAAGTAAAAAATGTTGAGAGAAACCAAAAAAGAGAAGGAAAGGGAAGTAAGTAGGAAGGAAGAAGGGAGCCAAAAGCAACCCTAGAGAAGACAGCAAGAAGAAGGATGGCGAGAAGAACCAAAAAGGTTCCAGCCATACAGAACACGTAACAAAAAGGACAATGAAGTGAGAGCGGGAGCAGCGAGAAAAGACGACCGCACAAGAAGAAAAATATAAAGGTCGAGAACACAGTCCGAGGAACCAGAAGAAGAAAAGACTAGAAAAGAAAGGAAATACAAGGAGAACCAAGGACCGAACACGACATAAAAACAAATGAAGGAGACTTACCGAACAAGTATGCAGGGAATCAGCGTACTGGGATGACGGAAACGAACGATGACACAATACAATGGAGAGGATGGCAAACGGAACAACAGGAAACGGACCTAAGGAACGATAAAAACAAAAGAGTGAGGTGATACGAAAGGAGACAACAAGTCAACACATGGTAGACAATAAAATAAACACAGAGGCAGAGACATTGTAAGCTAAGAGCCGCTTTGTTCCATGGAATCGTCTCTGTGGGAATGGATGAACCTGCGGGGATCAGCCGGATCCTCGAAGCTGTAAGACCGTTCCTTGTATGTAACCTTGAAAAAGCAAGGATGAATTAGACCATATCTAGCGTTCATGGAACGAAGCGTAGGCCGCAGGTCCAGAAATTCTTTTAGACGCGTCGCAGTCGGTTTGGAGACATCCTGAGAAAAAAATAGCTTGTGGCCTGACCATAACAGTTGCTTGTGTTGTTTGACTGAGTGGAGAATAGTCATGAGGTCAGAATAGAGAATAAAATAAGCAATAATGCCTCTAGGTTTTGAAGATGAGGAGGAGTTTTTAGGACCCAGACGGTGTGCTCGTTGAATATTGACATCCACATGTTTAGGCATGCCAACAATTGGTAAGACTTGAGTCTTCAAAAAAAGGATGATGTCAGACCCTTCAGAATTCTCCGGAACACCATAAATACGTAGGTTGTTGCGTCTATTTCGATTTTCCAAATCTTCAGACGTTTTCTTGAGGACCTGAACCTCCTTAGTGAGATTGACCAGTTTGGCGGCAATATCTTGGGCGTCACTGATTTTTTGCTCAACATCAGTAACCCTTTTGTCAAGATTAGACCACTTGTCATCCAGCCTTTGCAGGGTAGCAGTAGTGTCTGCAATAAAAGGGTGAATTAAGGGAAGTTCTTCCATAAGGTCCTCAAGAGTGACAGGAGGCGGAGACTTGGAAGGAGATGGTGGGTCCTTTTTGAGGCGTTTGCCCACAGGCATAGAATCTTTATGTGAGGTGGGAGCAGCATTGGAAGCTTTTGTAGTATGTCCTTGCTCCATATTGGCAAAGCCAAAAAAAGAGAAAGATTAAAGGCGTAAGTTAAAGTATGAGCAGCGTACCGTAGGATGAGGGCTGCAAAATACCAAAAGGAGCAACGAAATGCTGAAAGAATGTGCCACCGGGAGTCTGCAGAGCACAAAAAGGAAGTTGGAATGGGCCCAGGAGATGCAAAACCCCAACAGAACAATGTCAAGGCAAGTGTTGAGGTAAATAGTAGAGGCCAAGGTCCGACGACAAAGGGAAAGCCAAGAAAAGTCACCAAATGCCACAAAAGAGTTCAAATGCCCTTAAAAACCATTAGAATAGTAAAAAAACAAGGCCATTGGACGATATTCCTGAAGTGGGAACATTCTGGGTGGTTGAGAAGCAAAACATTTTAAAAAACGGTGAAAAAGAAAAAACAAAATGGCGGCCGTTTCCGAGGTAATTGCATTTACGCAAAAAAAATGCCCCAAACGATCAGGAAAGCGTGCAGAAACATACCCATGTGTTGGGGGGCAGTTCCGGCGCTGGAAACGGCCGTTTCCGCCAAGAAACGCCTTCTATGAACAGAGCCTTCGCAGCAGAAGCGCCGCCGAAATCGCGGAGCTCAGGGGGGAGCGGCCATCTTTATCGCCGCGTCGCGCGCCCTCAACAGGATTCTTTTTTGAACAGGAAGCCAGTGTAGTTTCTTCAGATGAGAAGACATCGAAGCTCGTCTGGGTAACTTGAGGACCAGACAGGCCACTGCATTTTGGATAGTTTGTAGTTTCTTTAACAGATATTGTAGAAGACTGGAATAAAGGGCATTGGCAGAGTCCAGTCTGCATACAAAGCCAGGATAAACGTAATCCTCACGGGCAAGGAGAGGAGCTGCAGGATTTTTTTTGCTGTACACATCAGACCGTAGAGAGTAAACAGTTTGTCAAATTTGGCTTACTGCTTCCACTTAGGCTTTGGGTAGTAAGCATGCAGGTTAAGAGTAAAGTTATGTTCAAAGCGAAGTACCTCAATCTTATCAGTGTTGCATTTAAGCTCATTGGTATACATCCACTGGAATGCAGCTGATAGGCCGGGTTTAATGGCGTTTTGTGCAATTGGCTAACCTTTTTCAAAGGAAAACAGAAGCTGAGTGTCATCAGCGTAAGAGCTTATCTTAGCCCCAAAAGACTCGCCAATGCTGCTAGCGGGGTCATAAGATGTTAAACAAGGTTGTGCTAAGGGCTGAGCCATTGTTGTGTAGTTCCTATAAACCTATATACGATCTGCACGTTTAGACAACATAAACTGTGGGATTGGTGTCCAGTCTGACTTCAGACACCGCCACCGGGTATGTTCGCCTGCATACCAGCTAGCTCACAGTGCCACTAGGAACCCCTCTTACCAAGGAGAGAATAGTTCTTGGCATCTTTTAAAAAAAAAAAAATTATTTTAGACTTTTATATAGCACAAATTAGACCCTAAGGAAATGGGTATCAGAGCACTTTACATAACACCAGCTTTGTTACACATGGACACATTCATTTTTGTTAGGCACATGGAGATTAAGTGATTTTCCCGGAATCACAGGATGTTGAGCGTCGTTGACGAGACTCGAACCCGGTTCCCCAGCTCCGACATCGACCGCTCTAGCCGGAAGGCTACAATCTCTCCCCGAACTATCTGACATGACAACTCTGTCCCATCAGGGATTGTTAGAATTGGGGGTCTCTAGTTGGCACAGGTAGGTACTTGTGACAAATAGGGACCCTCTCCTCTAGTCAGGATAAGGGAATTCCACTCCTAAAATAACCCCTGCTCACCCCCTTGGTAACTTGGCATGAGCAGCAAGGCTTTATCTCAGTGGCGTTGTAAGTTAAGTATTTGTGACCACATACACTAAACCAGTGACAACAGTACAAATGGACACCACACAAGGTTTTATATAAAAAAGAAGTATATTTTATATAGAGTTACCACAAGACCAATAAACGACAAAAAGAATCCACAGTACTATTAGATTTCAAAAGTTCTTGTAAAAAGGCTTAAATCAAGGTTCTGTGCGAGTCGGTAGCCTGGTCCAGCTACAGCGTTGTTGAAAATAACACAGAGTCTAGCAAATCCAGCGGACCGCGTCAGTACGGGACCACTCGAATATCGACAGACTCAGTTACAGTATCTTTTACTTGGGGCGGGCGGCACGGATGTGCGAGCCGGTTCCGGTGTTCGTCGCGGTGCACAAAGAAAGCGTTGCAGGATGTGTTGTCCCTTGATGCGGTGCAGGCAGCGGCCAGTTGACGGAGTCGGTGGATCCAAGGCTTGCGTTGCAGGGCGAGACGGTGCTTCGATGCGGTGCTTGCAGCTTGCGGTGCGGCGACAGAGCCGGAGTTCGGGAGCTGGCGTCGATCCGTCCGGACAGCGGTGCGAGTCAGGCGGGGTGTTGCAAGCATGCAAGGCGATGCCCAACTCCGATGCGTTCACAGGACTCGAAGTCAACAGCAGTAACCGCGTTGGTCAGACCAGTACGATTCGGTGTAGCGAGGCGTTGCACATCGTGGTGTCCACCAGTCGCGGTGCAGGCTACGGATCGGTGACGGCGTCATGACGGAGTCGGTGAGTGCAGAGCTTGTTTTGTTTGAGGCGGACGTTGCTTAATGCAGTGCCTACAGGACACCGGGTCGGTCGTGAGAGTTGGTCACAGCTCCCTGCCTCTGTAGCCACTTGTTTCCAGCAGCAATTCACAAAGGCTGGTGAAGTCCACTGGTCCTGGGACTTCGGTCAGGGGGCAAGCTCTCTTCCAAGCCCTTGGAGATCTTTGCACAAGTTGAAAGAAAAGTCCACAACATTCTTTCTCCTCTCTTTGGCAGTCAGACAACCACTGCAGGACAATCCCCCAAGCAGCACTTCAGCTTGGGAATAGTCTCTCCTCAGTTTCTTCAGGTTCCTTCTCCTCAGCAGAGGTTTTGTCTTGTAAGTCCAGAAGTGATCTAATTTCTTGGGATCAGGGTCCCAATACTTATACACCAAAATACTTTGTTCTCTGAGGGGAGAGGGGCCTGTGCCCAGTCGAAACCAGTTCTGAAGCATTCTGTTTACCAAACTTCTCCTTTTCTTTCATAGCGCAGGGCAGGCACATTAGACGCCCCTGCATTGTGGAAGGCAAGTACAGTCCTGGAGCACTTTGTTGCCAGTCTTCCTTCTCTTCTTTCAGTGTGCAGGGCAGAGACATCAGACGCACCACAGGAGGTGGAGCCAGCATTGTAGAGGGAAGGTCCAGCCCTATTCAGGTCCCAGGTGCAACTCCTCCCTCCCATCTAGATGCAGTTCTCCCTATTCACCACTGGGCTGCCCCAGCCTGTCTCTTGGAATCCCCCAGCCCTGTCACTCACAAACCCAGTCAAAGGAATACACAACCTCGCAGAGGCAGGCTCAAATGGTTAGGCAAGCAAATACCTACTTTCTAAAAGTGGTATTTGCAAATACAGAATATTAAAATAAACTTCACTAAAAGATGTATTTTATTATTCTGAGTCCAGGCATACTAAACTCGAATTTCTACCATGTTCTCTGAGTCTGCTAGGATTATAAACATGTAATAATCTAGCAGCCCTTTCTGGCCTATGGAGAACACATAGTCTTGCAATAGTGAAAAACGAAAATGGCTGTAATTCACTATGAGGACATGACACAAACATCAGGGCTTGTCCTACCTTATACTTTCAATGCACCCTGCCCTTGGGCCTACCATGGGGGTGACTAATATGAAGTCAAGGGAAGGTTTAGGGACTGGCAAGTGGGTGCACTTGCCCAGTCAGCATGACAGTACCAGACTGCACGCAGGTTCTGCAATGGCAGACCTTAGACACGTTTTACAATGCTGCTTCTGTGGGTGGCACAACCTGTGCCTCAAGCCCATTAGCAGCATTTGGATTTACACGCCCTGGGCACACTCAGTGCACTGTACTAGGGTCTGACAAGTAAACCAAATATCCAATCATGGAACCACCAATTAATACATCAATTTACAATAGGGAGAGCATCTGCACTTTAGCACTGATCAGCAGTGGTAAAGTGCCCAGAGTCATAAAATAGCCAACAACAGGTCAGAAAAATATAGGAGGAAGGCAAAAAGTTTGGGTATGACCCTGCAAAAATGGCCAAGACCAACAGGGAACATAGAAACAGTACAGTACTTTTCACTCAGTCACTCGTGCTCTCTTTGTCTCAGAGTGATACACAGAATAAACCGTGAGGATGTTTTCAATAAGCATTTTTTGAGCCAGCGTCATTCTAGTGTAAAATAGGTGTGCTGAAACAACCGTAAGACAGAAACAGATATAAATGATTAAAAGCACCAACAACGTAAAAGGATGGTAGATTTCCACTATAGTGCTAAAACAATAAATACAGGCAGGTTTTAAAAATACATGACAGTAGTAAAACATACTCCTACAATGCAACCCTAACTAGATGTACCTAAGTGTACCTAGCATGTATGTAGGTGTGGAGCCAAGAATCCCTCTTGGATAAAGTCAACCCCATTATCTGAAGTGAGAGACTTTGGGACCCCGTCTTGGTCTTGAGATGGACACCCCGCGAGGGATGTCGGACCACTGCGAGCTGGAGTGTCTGTGTGCAGGAACCTCAGTGTCTCGCGTCAGTCTGTCAGCATGGAAGTCTTTTTTCTCCTCTGTCTACCTCAACAAAGGTATGGTGTTTATATACCCAAAGTGGTAACCTCAGGGGTTCTACCTTGCTGTGTTGTGTCGGACTTGGATGACGGAAGGAATGATCCTTATACATAGTTATTATGCAGGATATGGTAGTCCTGCTGAGTTATCAAGAATCCTCATGCATAATGGGTGAGGCTAGTTTTCAGGGAAAACCCCACACCCTGTCAGCATTACCGTAACTAGGTAAAAGGTCATCCTCAAGAGCCGATATATAGTGTAATGGTAGAGGACAATATAGGTAAAAGATTAGGTTGCTACCTGAGAGTATATTGGGGTACCTATATGAAACATAACACCCTGGGGCACTCCCACCAAGACACTGTTCTTACCTGACTAAAAAGGTGGCACCCAGATCTCTTGGTATCTGTCTTCAAGAAAGGATTTCAGCCATTTCAATGCTGTGCCTCCAATGCCAATGTCGTGGAGATTTATTATACCAACACAAAGGAGACACCCAAAATATGCTGCAGCTTAATAGCAACTTGGAGGACTCCACAGATAAACTTGAGGAGTTCGATGCTTCACTGAATGTCTGAAGCTTAGTTGTGAAGACCTAGGTGATTGCACAGCTTTGCTGTAATTATGGCAGTCAGGAAAGTAATGTCGCCTTTGTGATAAACAATATGTACCCCTGCCCGGAGTGACCCAATTGGAAGTGAACCTAGTATCCTGACTTTATATTTCATTTATAATCTTTATTTTGGCACAATTTGAGCCATAAAAGACGCATAAAACAACAATACATGATTCATTTTATAAGTAACAATACATGATTTGTTTTGTATATAGAGGAGTGAATGATTTTACAGATGCTATTGGTGCGGCTAGGAAATCGTCAATAAAATCTATAATTTAATTAAAAAATGCATTTATAAAATTTACTTTCACCATTTCCAAAAATACTATTTGTTAAAAAAATCATAAGTATATACAAACCAATTGATAAAATCAGAGTACAGCACATTAGATTCAAATTGTTTTTTATAGATTTATACCCTTCTTATTGCGTACACAACTAATTGCAAATAAGAATCTGCTAACACCAAATACGATCACTTGTCTAGTATCCGACTTAATAATCCTCAACGCCTCTTTGCATGATCGCACTCCTAAGATGTTACACAGTGGCTTTATCCATTTTTTCCTGGCTATCTCGTAAGCTGGACAGAAGAAGAGGATGTGTTGTTAATCCTCTTTGGTACAATTTTGACACAGTGTGCATAACTCACTGGAACTTGCTTCACTTGTCCTGGACCACCTGGCTAAAGTTGAGTTGGTTTTCAACATTCCATACCTAAATTTCATGTATAAACTTTTAGCCAAAGGTGGTTGGACCTCATCTAGGAAGTCCTCGAAACAGGGAGTATCCTTAAAATCAATAAAATTGCTTATCAATGCTCCGCCAGTACACTCGTTGATCAAGCTATGTGTAATATAGCCCCAAAAAGTCGTTTTTACCAGTTTTTTTAGCTTTGTGTCAAGCTTGACGGATCTTCCCAAAACTGAGACAACTCAATTCTGTTTAACCAAATGCGCACATGTTTTAACCAAACATTGATTTTAAGTAAATCCAATCTCATTATTTCTTGTAATCAATTTCTATAGTCTAATAGCTCAGGTGTACACCAGAGCCTCAACCTAAAAGGATAGTGGCCATAGGATGGCATAATGATCTGTGCGCTTCATGTTTAGGTCTAACATTAAGGGTATCAGAGGAGTACCTTTTGGCAACTTCAGGAGGCTCCTATAAATTTATTTTCACTAATTTTAAAAGCGATCCTAGACATAGGCCCCCATATTTCGGCCCCATACAACACAGCGACTGGGCCTTGAACTTAAAAACTTCCAATGCCGGGGTACCAGCTATGCTAAAGCTAGCCCCGAGCTTTTTTAAGATCGGTATGGTGTTCTGTGTGAGTATCATTTTACTCTTCTCTACTTGGGTTTTCTATGAGAATTTTGAGTCAAGGGATACTCCCAGGTAGGTAAAGTTCTGAACTAATTCTAATTTTTGAGCATTTAATAACAAGTCCCCTCTAAAAGTTTTATGAGGGTTTATGGCCATGCATTTGGTCTTTTTCGTGTTAATCTCTAGGCCCTTGTTATTGCAATATAATTGGAATAAATGTAAAAGGGATTGCAGGCCTCTGGGAGTTTGGGAAATTAATATTGTATCGTCTGCAAATAAAAGGGCAGAAACCCTTTCACCATTCAGCTTAGGCGAATCCTTATTACAGCCCTCTAAGTGAGACGGGATATCATTGACGAACAATGAAAATGGCGTAGGGGCCAGCACACATCCTTGGCGGACTCCACGCTCAATCGGAATAGCTTGTGTTAGTTCGCCATTGGGTCCACATCGCACTTTTGCAAAAATATTTGCATGCAACCTTATGATCTGTTGAACCAAACAGGCTGGAAAACCCTTGTGAGTATAAAAGATTGCGTGAAACTAAATCAAATGCAGCCCTGAGGTCTACAAAAGCAACATAAAGGTGCCCTTTCCTTATATGTACAAACTTCCAATAAAGACAGCAAAATCTAAAAACTTGATCGATAGTGCTTACTCTACACCTAAAACCAGATTGGAACTTGGTGAGTACCGAATTTTCTTCCATCCATAAATTCATACGTGTTAAAATATGCCTTGCGTATATTTTTTGTAAAATATCCATTAAACTAATCGGGCGGTAATTGGATGGCTCAGTCCTGTCGCCCTTTTTGAAAATTAAAACGATTTCCGCACCCCTCCAACTCTCCGGAAAATCTGCACCAGCTGCTAGTATATTACACAAAAGGTTAATATAAGGCGCCCAGGCGCTGATTTCATGTTTGTAAAGGTCGCCTGGGGCTTTATCTAAGCCTGGTGCCTTGCCATTTTTTACTGCATTAATAGCTAGCTCAGTTTCCTCTATATCAAACTCTAGCATACTTTCACTGGGGGTAAACCAAGGTATGTCCTTGTCCCGAGCCCCTGTATACTCTGGCGCTTTATAAAGTTGTGAGAAATGGTCAAACCAGGTCATTTCGTCAAGGTACACATCCTTGACCACTCTTCCTATGTGGTTCCCATTCACCACCAATCCCCAGAACCCAGCTTGATCCATACTTTTGGCTGCCATTAACAAGTCTGACCAACTTTCCTCATCCCAGTTTCTTCTCGCTTTCTCTTGAATTTGCTTATATTCTTTTCTCGACACCTTAATTTCTTCTGGGGATTTACTTTTTATTGCCACTAAAAGTCTAGACTTGCCAGAACTGCAATCCTTACTATACCATGGTTTACTGTATGATAGATTATTTGTCTTTTGATGTTTTTTTTGTGGCATTTTCGTTACCAATGATATTAAAGATTTAAAAAACCCATTATGTAAATCAATAAAGATGTTGCCCTCCAGTGGTGCACTTTTATAACTTGAGAAAGTGTCAGCTAGGAGTGAGTAAATATCTGCTAGCACTTCTCCGTGCTCCAGGATATGTGCCCATTTTAGTGATCGATAGTTATTGCTGGCCAATATAACATCGTTGTTAGTATTTAGGGAGTCTGACACCTTATTATCAGTGCTTACACAGAAAAGTAAGCTGGGCGCAAATAACAATTGGAGTGGGCGATGGTCACTTTCAAACCTAGGCATAATCTCTAGGTCAGTTAAGTAGAGCCAAATATCCAAAGAGACCAGGATGTAATCAATTTTACTTTGTGAGTTGTTCCTTACAAAGGTCGAAGCTTTTAGTAGATCTGATGGAAGGCGGCCGTTGCATGCCCTCAGGCCGTACGCGGCAGTCAACCTCATAATTTGGACGGCCAGTACGGTGCAGTGCACCGGCTCAATATTGTCTAATATTGGAATGTTATTAGCCCTATCCTCCTCATCAAAAACATCACCAAGACCTGTGATTGGTTCGTAGTTACACTTCAAGTCTCCACCTAATATCATGTTTAGTTTCTCTTCCATGCTATTTTAGAAGCTATCCAGCTTTTCCAGTGTCACTGACTCCTTGGACGAAAGGGAGGGTCTGTTATATATGTTAAATAGATATAGCACCCTACCTTCGTTCGTAATAACTTTTAGGCCAAGTATATCCACTGAATCAGTATCTAAAATTGTTACACGGACCTTAAGTGTTATTTTTACCCATATTGTGAGTCCCCCCGAGGGCCTGCCTCTGACAGAGGGGACTGCATCAATATTAAAGGTCTTATATCCTACTCTGTGCGGCGTACTCATGTTTCCTGCAAAAAGCAGATATCACTTGATTCTATGTAATTACACCAATCTGGGTCACTTAGATTTTTCGATAGCCCCACTATGTTCCATGATATTAATTTTAGGTTTAAGGAAGTGCCACCACTGTTATCTATTTGCTGGTCATCTATAATTACATCATTTGTACAAAAGTTTGCTCTAAATAATGTTCCATCCCCGACCATAGCTGGTGATGTATGTTGGTAAATCCCTGCAAAGATATTGGGGGCATATTCTGAGCCCTGCTACTCACCCAGATACCGGACGCGCCTTCCTGCCTGCCCGAGTCCTCCCGCTGCCACGTGCACCATCTCCAGTGGCTGCCGAGCGGAGGACTCGGTTACCCAGCAACCCCTGCGGCGGCGCCACCAGAAGACGTCATTGTAGGCGCCTGGAGGCGCTTAAAGATCGGGCTCCCTCGACAGAGAGGTGTAAATCCCTGCAAAGACATTGGGGGCATAGTCTGAGCCCTGCTACTCCCCCAGATACCGGATGCGCCTTCCTGCCTGCCCGAGTCCTCCCGCTGCCGCGTGCACCATCTCCAGCGGCTGCCGAGCGAAGGACTCGGTTACCCAGCAACCCCTGCGGTGGTGCCACCAGAAGACGTCATTGTAGGCGCCTGGAGGCGCTTAAAGATCGGGCTCCCTCGCAACGCGGGACGCCGGGCGAAGCCCGGGCAAAGGGCGGGCCGTCTGTGGCCAGGCCGGGCCTATTCTCTTGCATCCATCCTCCAACCTTCCTACTGCTGGAATGTCTGCTTCAGGTATGAGCCCCGAATTAACTATTGTGGATAAGCCGGGGGGGCTGCCGTTAAAAGGTACTCTTGACAATTACTTCACCAAGGTCCTCATTGATTTAGAAAAGGAGACCACGCTATCAGAGCGAAGGGCGGAGCGCCGTCGCTCAGTAGAAAGTCTGAAAAACAAAACTATAATAGATCCTACGCTGAATGCCCCTTTTCCTAATGGGGGGAATCCCAGCGGAACTGAAGATCTAACTCTGCAAGAGAGTGTCCCATTTTTGCTACGAGACTGTACCCCTACACCGTGTGCCTCTACTGGACAGACCTTGAGTCCTACTCCACTTTCTAGTCCTATCAGTTTAACAAGGGATTCAGTTAGTACGAATCGCACTTCTGACAAATTTAAATTTAAACGTAGTAAGAATAAAAGGCTAATTTTGCCTAAGGTACAAGGCCCACCACCCTGCAAAAGAAGACGCAAGGGGGGGGGGGGGGGGGCAATGCAAATACCTAAGATTTGTCACTCAGATTTTGGCAAGTCTCTCAAGCCCGGTATCACAGCCGATTAGACTTTAGCACCTGCAGAAGACAAATTGTTAAATCTGACAGTCGATTCAACATCCCTGCACACTGGAATGGACATCGGCATTAGTCTACCTGCCGATGCACCTGTAGAATCTACATTGAAATCAGCATATACTAGTGTCTCATTAGATAGCATAGAACACTTAATTAGATCCTTCATTTTACCTATCATTGAAAGGTTAAAAAATGTGGAGAAACGTCTTGAGGTTATGGAGTTGGGTGTTGGGAGGAAGGATAACTTACCTGAGGTCCTGGTGAGGGAGGCTGTGCCGTCCTTGATCCTGATCCCGGTCATATCAGCTATGTCCACTGCCCCTAAAGTTTCTTCCCAACCCATTATAGTTTCATCAAAATCCCCCAAAATGGCAGGTTCCATCCAACAAAAGCTATCTCCCCCTAAGCAGGCAAAAAAATCAGTCGTAATTCCCGCGAGTAACATCATGAGGGATCAGGAAAAGGTACCTGCAGGGAAATTACGTGAGGTGAGGAGAGGCATCAGACACACAGGGGTTCCAACGAATAGGGTTCCATTAGCAGAACTCCGCCCGGAAGCTGTGCCTTATGTGGTTGTCTTAACAGGGGTTCCTGTATTGGCTGATAACAAGAGGGAAGGGTTTGCCCAGCTGAAGAATAAAATTATGCATTGGTTTAGAGTATACAGACCAATGGCAAGTAACATCAATGGCGAAATAGTACATGTTCGCCGACTTCCTTGGCTGGGTAGTAGAAGTAAGGACATTGAGGGAGATGTAGTCGTAGTCAACTTTAGAGATTCGTGTGCGGTCAATTATATATTAAACTGGCCTGCAGGGAATGGTAACAACAGCATTATCCCCCGCCCTCTGACCTATTTCTATCCCAGATCCCTAGTGTCCGCCCCAAAATACAAATGTGGACAATCACATACCCATACATATTTTCCAACCCCATTTAACACCGGGCATTTGTTACATGCACAATACCAAATGCCTGTTGCTGATCCCTACGGGTGGAATACTGTACCCCCCAGAGTCAATACAAACTTTAACAGAAACATGGACCATCTGAGGCCTTTCACACCCCTGGAGACACTTAATAGGTTCGATGTGTTTAGTGGCATGGATGATTGCGACTGAAGTTTACAGTCAAGGTGGGGTATGGGTGGACAATCCCATACCACTAGTCCAGAAGGTGCAGCCCATGGGGTTTTAGAAGAAATCACTCCGTATCCCATGTTTCATCAGCTTCTGGGGGAGAAAAATGTAGAAGGGGAAGGAGAGGGCTCCAAAATTCCACAAGAAGGATGTTTAAAGTTGATCTCATGGAATATAGCCGGGTTAAAAAATAAGCTACTAACCCTAGAGTGGGCGGCCTTTATGGCAACACATGACATATGCCTTATGCAAGAGACCTGGGCACTGGAAGAGAGCAGTAGCTCGTCTTTCGCAACATTTGACATCCTGGCTGTGTCTACAGGCAGAGGCCGCCCATCGGGTGGGTTGTCAATTTAGATAGGTACCCACTTGGGTATCCAGGCGACCCAAATACAAACAAACTCATTGGATATACAGTGTGTCTTATTAAAACCCGCAAGCAAACCCAAAGTAGCAATAATAAATATCTACTCCAGACCATCCAGAAATGGACAAGAGTCGGAAACAATTAAAGCCCTGAATTCTTTTATCCAGAGGCTAGACCCCTCTATTTCAATAATTCTTGGGGGAGACTTTAATTGTCAATTCGAACCACTGGGAAGTCTGGAGCTGGGTGAGCAAGATGAGGTTGACGCACTTTGGCATATTCCTGAGCCCAATATTACCCCGGTTAGGGCATGGACTCCTTTAGCTCTCCAGATAAAATCCCTCTCCCTTGAAACATCTTTGCGGGCATGTATTGGGAGATTGGATCCTGATTCCCCAGCTATAGTTACGTTTAATCGAGTAGGGCAAACATCCATCATTGACTACCTTATGGTAGACGCCAAAAATTGGGATAAGCTAAAAGAATTTAGGCTCGTACAAAGACAAGATAGCGACCATAATGCCCTGGTTTTAACTCTTAAGCCTGGGTCCTTTGGTTTAACTAATCCTGTACCCGAACCCGCGGCGTTGATGCCTCCCCTCTTGTTGGTTAACAATAGAAGAAGGGTTAAATGGCCCCACCTAGTAAATTCACCATCCAGGCTAGCAAAAATGTACCAACTTGCAATCCCACTTATCACCCAGATGGGTGATCTATCCTGTAAGCATCAGGTAGTGGAGACACATAGGCAGCTAGTTACGGTATTGGGGGACGTGTTCTACCCTGTAAAAGGAATTAAAAGGCGAGCCCCGAAATCTCACCCTTGGTTTAATGATGCATGCAAAAAACTAAAAAAGGAGCTACTTGCGGCAATCAAATCGAATGACAGAGTGAACATTAGGGCAACCAGACTGCTATATAAAAAGGAGCTCGCTAGGGGCAAGAGGGAGTGGGAAGAAGCCAGGTGGGAAGATCTAAGAGGGGCCCTACTAGCAAAAGACGCCAAATTATTCTGGGCAATAGTAAATTCTGGTGTAAAAGAGGGAGGGGAGCCTCTTCAACCAAACATTGCTCCGTCAGTCTGGGAGGCACACTTTGCTGCGCTTTACACCAGCCCTGAGACTGATACTAGTAAACATCTAAATGGGGCAGAGATATCGGTGGTAGATGATGCCCTCCGGATGTCCCGAGCCCCAGACCCCCCGCACGAGTATCGACTGCGGGGGGCCTCGGACTTGGGTTATCCGTTAGGCCATCGGGACGCCAGGGCAAGGGAGGGCCCTGGAGACACCGAGAGTATCTCAGTCAAAGAGGTGGAATCGGTGATCATCAGGCAACTACCTAACAAAGCCCCAGGCCTCGACAGACTACCAGGAGACCTTTTCTGCTCCCAGCCAAAAATCTGGGCCCTGTACTTGGCTGCTCTATTCAATGCTGTCCTTTGGGGAGCCAAGTTACCGGATACCTGGGCAGGAGCCGAGATTGTGCCAATCTTCAATAAGGGCTGCCCCTTAGTGCCATCAAATTATCGGCCGATTAGTCTCCTGGATACTTCACAGAAGCTAATGGGCCGAGTCCTTTTGGACAGATTGTTGGGGTGGATGGAGGAGCAAAAAATATTGACTACCCTACAGGCCGGCTTCAGAACTGGAATTCGACCCTGGACCAAATTTTTAGGTTGCAGGTCCTTTTTTGGAAGACAGCAAGTGTAGAGGGTGGCAGCCTCTACCTTGTTTTCGTAGACCTGCGGGCTGCTTTCGATCTTGTCCCCAGGGAAAGCCTATGGAGGGTACTGAAAGAACTAGACCTCCCGCCCTATCTGCTAGACGTTCTGATGCGCTTCCATGCAGGGAATTACGCCAAGGTGAGATGCGGGAAGAAAGGGAAATTATCAGCCCACTTCCCCGTGACTAGATGCGTACGCCAGGGCTGCGCCCTGGCTCCCACGCTCTTTAGTCTTTATATAAATGGCCTGGTGGGTGAACTGGATAGGGTCCGAGATAGTGATGCTCCTTGGTTGGCCACTGGCCGGGTACCTGCTCTGATGCAGACGACACTCTGTTGTTGTCTCGAACATCATCAGGTATCCAGAGGGTCCTGGATGGTTTGGTATCCTTTTGCGATCGGAGGGGATTGGAGATAAACTTAGCAAAGACGAAGTTTATGATTTTCCATCCCCCAAAGCGAACTCGCCCTAACCCGGTATTAAACGGCACCCCGCTCGAAAGGGTGAGAACCTTTATATACTTGGGGGTTACCCTGACTGAAGATTTCGGTTGGGGCCCACAGGTATCCAAATCTGCTTTGAGGTTGGCGCAGGTCGGAGGGGGCATTGGCAAGTTCCACAGAACAACCCTGTTTAAGCCAGTTGCCCCAGCCCTTGAGATCTATGGGGCGCAAGCTAGACCAGCTGTGATGTATGGTGCAGAACTCTGGGGCCATAAGAGCACACCAAGCCTCCTCAAGGTGGAACAGGCCTTTATGCGGAACCTGATAGGCCTCCCCCAGAGTACCCCGCTCACACCCTTGAGACTAGATCTAGGCCTAGAGTTCATTTCAGAACTGCTAGCCACCCGACCTCTTCTGTATTGGAGAAGGCTCTGGACAGTGCCCGAGCTTGAGGATTATAGAGCTGAGTTACCTAAAGACCAAGAATATCCCCTGGCTAGCCCATATCAAGGCCCTTGTACATCAAATTGGTATGCCCCAATTATGGGAGACCCCGGAGGTGAGCTGCCCGAGAGTGAAGAGAATGGAGCTTTTGGCCTCCCTGAGACATTACAACCTAAGCCTTCTGTATAGCTCGACAACGCTGGGCAGTTTGTCTGCAGAGTTTTTGCAGGTGAAACTGGTGCCTAAGAGGGAGGAGTTTCTGGACTTAATACGGCCTCCCCTTGCAAGAAAACTTTATACACAATTAAGACATGGTTGTCTACCTATTGGGGCATTTGCTTGCAAATGGAATGGACGAGAAGAGGGAATTTGCCTAGTTTGTAACAACACCAAAGAGGATACTGTCCACGTCTTATTCTTCTGCCCAGCCTACAGTACAATAAGGAGATGCTGGCTGGCACCGCTATGTAGAAGCCCTGGTTTAAGACAATGTGCACAAGCTGTCAGAATTTTAAGATATGACACCTCTATTGTGTTTGCGGTATCCCGTTCTTTATATGGTATGTGGCGCAGAAGACTTACTTTAATGAACTGTAACAATCTGTGATTAACTGGGATGTTTAGATACCATTACTTTGATAACTTACTGTTTAATAACCTTTTAACCATGTATTTTATAATTATTTATGTATTCTATTCCGTGTATGTACATATTTTACTTGTGCTTTTATGGTCTATGACCGCAATAAAGTTATCAAAAGAAAAAAAAAAGTATTTTGACTCTATGTGACCACTTCTCCCAGTTCTTCAATTTACAACTCCTGGACATAAATTTGTGGTGGGGTTACTGGTGGAACATTCCTCTCTTTTTCCCCTATTTCTTTTAGGGCAAGCTCTAAGCCACCACCTGTGACCGTTGTTAATAGTAGTCAGTCCACCATTTCCAGAGTTGATAAATCTTGGAACCTATTAAAGGTATGGAAAGGAGAAAGAATTTCAGGGTTCTTACACATTCTCTCACTAGTGGGTCTATAGAAATATCCTAATAGAAGGGCATGGATATTCGTATTGGCTTTCTGGGTCACATCACATACTCTCAATAGGTGGCAGACTGTGTTGGGACGTTTAAAATTTACAACTATACAGTCCCCATCAATATCTTTCGTCTGTTCTCCTACCCAGCCAACCCTACGAACCATGATAATCTCACTTATTTTTTGTGGACTGAATCCTTTATGTTTTTGTAGCCAATCCAAAACCATGTTCCTAAGATTATACCATGTTTCAGATTGATCTCTCCTTAAGGCAGGTACGCCAGTTAATATTAGAACACATGGGCATGCGGCTGGGGGTAGTCTTAAGTTGTCACTGTTGGGAGTTACATTAAGTTCGTGTAGATTTGATGTGGGTACTGCTGGGTTACTATTGCTGGAATGTTCTCGTCTCCCTATTGTCTGGCCAGTCCTTATTTCACCTGGGCCATGGGCATTACTTTGCTGTTCTTTTTCTTTTGGTGGTTGGACTCTCTCTTCTACAACATCTATTTCAGACATAGTATCTGGACCCGTCTGAGTCCAAGGATTCCTTTTTAGGGTCACTTCATTGCTTTTGCCATAACTTGTTATTTAATCAGCAAGTAATTTGGTACAATTCTCAAGATTCTCTCTCCCCTCTTTTATCATAATATCTAACTTAGCAACAGCCTGGTTTATATCATTAATTTTAATGTCCAGGTCCTTCAATCCAGTGGTCATAAGATTGTTTATTTGCACCTGTACAGACTCTAAGGTGGACTTAAAAATGTCTGCATCAATGAATTCTAGCGTTTCCACCATACTCTCTGCTCCGTTAGAAGGAGGAGAATTTGAATTTGAATTTGAATTTGAATTTTTAGTTATTTGTAGAGCGCACGTTCACTGAGCAGTTTCTTGGCGCTATAGGATTTCAAACTGAGGGAGACATCGAGGGCTATGGGCTGAAAGCTTACTGAAATAGGAAGGTCTTAAGAGCCTTGCGAAACTCCTCGTAGGAGGGGGAGGATCTGAGAGGTGGGAGGAGGGAGTTCCAGAAGGTGGGTGCGAGTACCGAAAATTTCTGGCCACCGGATCGTTTTTTCTTGAACCGGGGGATGACTAACAGGGATTTGGCGGAGGAGCGTAGGTCTCTAGCAGGGCAGTAATTGATGATAGCGGAATTGATGAATGCTGGAGCAGTGCCCGCCCGGGCTTGGAAGGTGAGGCAGCCAAGCTTAAAAAGGGCTCTCTGTTTGATTGGTAGCCAATGAAGGGCAATGAGGAGGGGGAGGAGTGATGGTGTTTCGGTAGGCCATGCACCAGGCGAGCTGCCTGGTTCTGCACCGTCTGGAGGCGTTGGAGTGCATAGGCGGGGGCACCATTGTAAATGATGTTCCCGTAATCGATCTTGGATAAGACCATGGCCGTAACAATCAATTTGAGTGCTGAGGGAGAGAAGAACCGGGAAACTTTCCTGATAATACGTAAAGTAAAAAAACAGGAGGAGACAACAGAACTGATATGGGTGTGGAGTGTTAAGTTGTGATTGAGCATAATTCCAAGGGTCTTAACGGAATGGGAAGGAGTGGGACCAAAGGAAGGGGGCCAGAAGGAAGGCGACCAGGGGTTGCTACCGCCTCCAGTCAGTATCAGCTCCGTTTTATCCGGGTTGAGTTTGAGATGGTTTGCATTCATCCAAGCCCGGATAAACAGCAAGACAGACTGGAAGCGGGAGGCTCCTAATGAAGGGACGGAAAAATTAAAAATGAGTTGAAGATCATCAGCATAGTTGTATACTGAGAGTAGGCTATCTCTGTTTGGGTTCCAAAGGATCTATTTCCTATGCTTGTATGATCAATCAATCCTGCATGGTTTGTGGGGCGAGCCTTAGACCCACCCACTCCTCCCTTTCTATTATAGGTTCTCTTCCCTTGCGATAAAGACTTTAATTTGCTTTTTTCCTGCGTCCCTTGTCTTGCCCCACGCTGTCTAGTTGCCATTGGAGGAGCTGCTGACACATTCGGCGACTCATCTGGCTCCGACTGATTTCTATCATTAATTGAAACATGAACCACCCTAAGATTTTCTAATGTATGCACAGGAGATGTAATGTGCGCGCTCACTGATTTGTGCGATACATCTATGAGGTCCTGTGTGCCAGCATCACTATATAATTGTAACTTTGATGGATCCAAGAATAGCCTTCTTTCAGTGAGAGCAATTTCGTGGCTTAATAGTGATTCCGCTCTTAAAATAAAGCCATTGAGGGTTCCTGCTAGGCATTTCTGCTTGCTCATGTTGTTCTCAGTACTGATTAATTGACACGTTAAAAGTAATGAATCAGTAGCACCTTGGATGAACAGTACTAGGAGCGGGGGGAAATACTTTGGGCTAGTCTGCCGATAGGAGCAGCACAATACAATATATCCTCTCACCCCCTATTTTAGTCTAGCAAGAGCTGGTATTAATAATCAGAAAGAATCAATAGCTGGTAACACAGTCTCAACAGTGTCAACAGTGTAGCGTACCTAATCTTGTTGATCACGAGTCTTTCACTTGGGAACCAAGGGAGGTGCCCCGGCCCGCCTCCTTTGGCCTCGGACGGCCGCAGACGGCCCCGCCCTTGTCCCGGGCTTCTCCCGGCGCGTCCTGCGCGGGTCCCGCGGGACGAGGATCCACGCAGCCTTTTATGCGCCGCCTGGCTCGTTGTTATCGCATCAGCGGCTTGAGGGATGATGGGCAATGTAGTGCGCTGATCCTGCTGGTCCCAGTTCTAATCGCGCTCCACGTTATGGCAGGGCAATTTCGGGCAGAGTCACTGGGTCCTTTCAGGCAGGGTCAAAGGGGCCTCGGCCCCACGCAGCCTTTTATGCGCCACCTGGCGCGTCGTTATCGCGTCAGCGGCATCCTCGCCACGTGAGGGATGATGGGCAATGTAGTGCGCTGGTCCCGCTGGTCCCGGTTCTAATCGCGCTCCACGTTATAGCAGGGCAATTTCGGGCAGAGTCACTTGGTCCTTTCAGGCAGGGTCACTGCCTGAATTGGTGCTCAGTCTATCCTCTGGAAACTGATGCAGGGATTCCTGGCTGGATCTCAAAGACTACAGCAGCTTAAAGGATCAGCAACATCTAACGAGTGTTCCCCTTGGATCTGGTGCCAGTTTTTTCCACCCTGGATCATCTTCCCAGTAATCTTGCTTGTTTAGTACATGCTCCTGTACTATTTCTCCTACATCAGATGCAGCGCGTCTATTGACTCCTTCCGCTTCGGCCGCATCGGCTGCTTCCCTCAGCTCCTCTCCGGCTTCTGACACAACGTCTCCCTCTCTCATTCACCTAAGGATCTTCTTCCACTTCCGGGTCACTGAAACTCTGCCATCTTCCATAGTACCAGAAGTTGTTGATGTGGTGTCTTATCTCCCTTAAACACATCTCCAGACGAGTGGGTCTTATGTCCTCACTTGTATAAGATTCATGTAAGCTCTTTCATCAGCAATGAGTCTTCTCGATGTGAGGTTATCGTAAGTTTGTAAGTTAGGCTGCAGGGTTTTAGGAAGAGTCCGCAGAAGATGGAGGAATGCCACTAAAGTTTCCGGTCTAGTCTCTCATGGTTGGCTTAAGGTAGGAGGACAAAATCGGTTTTGAAGTGCGCCGGCAGAATTCGGAGCTGCATACTTTACCAACAACTTCTTCGTGTGTGCAGCTCCCGCACAGGCACGGCATGACTTTTATATTGGCACCAGCACACATTAACTCCTGCATTCTAAATTAACGTTGAGACCCGGGGCCTGGTCGTGGGATCATAGAGATGCACAAAAAATGTAACCCTAGCTGGGCACATGCCTACTGTCTATGTTCATGACCATGTACATATAGTTGTGGTGGCAGCATACTGTGTTTTTAGTGATTAATTGCTAAACAGGTCTTTTTACCTATTCAGGGACATGAGAGCAATGGCCTACTGGCCAGCCCGAGTAAAGTTTCACTCACGTGTTTTGACCTGCCCTGCACTGACATGCCTGTCTGAATGTTGAGTGCTTGTTTATGTGTGTTAGCAGGGCTCCATATTGATAGAGTTACTGTGTGCTGCTACCAGTGGGATCAATGTTGGAAGGCCCCAGGTCTGACACAGTACAAGATGGAAGTTGTGAAACAGCTCTCGGAGAATGGTAGTGCATTGCTTTCATTTCTGAGGAGGTGCATATAACTCTAAATACAAATGTGTGGAGGGATGGACACAGAGCTTCCTTTAGAAATCCCATGTGACCTATTAGTCCTTCCTTAGCACTTCCATTTGGTTTATGGTATAAAGTGACTTTCTGGATACAGTTGCTGGTGAGACAAAAGCTATGGGGAGAGTCTGGATATTTTGTTTTTATTTGATTGACCCACCTGTTGAAATGTAAAATCTGAATTCTCTTGTTTTTTAATTAAGCTGTGCCTCATCCATTTTTTTTTCACTCCAGCCCTGCCTCAGCCTGGCTCTCCTTGACACTGTACCTGCATAAACATTAGTAAAGAATCTATATTGGACATTGTAGGCTGCGCAAACATGCAAAGTCAGTGTGAGAAGTTGGCCTGGTATATGATGCTCACTAGTTCTAGTGATCACCTTGTACCATGCCAAGCAACCCTTATGGTGCAGGTTGTAAAGTCAACCTTATAGACAAGCTATCCTAGGGGTAGCATGGACTAAGCAGTCTTAGGCTAAACTCTGTAAAGGCATGTGAAGCAAGCTGTTTTACCATACACAATCCCTTGAATACCAAATGAAAGGACACCACACAGATATATATTGAAAATATATATAGATTTATTTCTACAAATATCCTTGATACTCTTTATGAGCACAGAAGCAAATGCGTTAAAACAAAACACAGTTTAAATACACAAAAGTTGCACAATTATGGATGAGCCCTAGGGGCCACCTAAACCATATACTAAAATAGTGGTATAAGAACCACTATGGGGAAAGTGAAGAGGCCTAGGGCCTGGGGAATCGCTGGAGCTGTTCGGGACTAGCAGTGAAGAAGTCGGGAAAGGCCCGCGGGACTCGGGTGCAGTGCGGAAAGTGCACGCTTTACCAATGCAATGTCAATGGTGCGTAAAAGTTACAAAGTTAGTTATTAAGGAACCTTCCGAGTGACCTAGAAGGATGAAACTTTAGACACAGACACTAGAGGTGTATACCAGTGTGGGAACACCGGCGTTGCTGAGTTACCTCACCCACAGGAAGCGGGTGCACAGGGTCGAAGTAGTGTCGGGTTTCAACACGCAGGTCGATGGTGCTTGGAGCTGAAGATGCTGCAGGTGGCTCGATGTGAAGAGTTCCGGTGGATCCAAGGGTGGATCTGAAGAGGTGAAGACCTGAAAGCAGAGGGGACAATGTTCAAAGTCACTAGCCAGTGACTACCGTGGAACCAGATTGGAACCAGGCGATGTTGGGTGCAAACAGGTGATGTCGTGAAGATTGTCTCTGCAGCCACGTGGACACAAAGAGGTCAAGGACGTCCAGGAGTCGGTCACGAGCTGTCCTACGTAGGCTCTCGCTGATGGCGGTGTCGGCAACTTGATTTGAGCAAACAGGCCTTGGCTAAAGCAAGCCACGCAGGAAGTGATTCAAGCTTCTCACTCGGACCAGCAAGGTCAGAGCGGGTGCTCCTTTTCAGGGGAGCAAGGGCCAATCTGGCGCAACCAGATCAGCAGTGTAGTTTGTCGTTTTCGTCGCCAAGATGGCCGCTAGCCACGGGGCAAGTGGCCGGGATGGCGCGTCGAGTGGCACGGTGCAAAAGGGCCCCACGCAGATCATGGAGATGCTGGGGGGCTGATCTTCGGTGCAAGGGCTGCTCGAGGTTGGGGCTTCTCAAACCCCAAAGCACAGCATCGAGGGTGCCTCAGGTGCTGCGCAGTCAGCTTCCCGGGGGTCTTTCAAGAGGTCCGGTCCCACGTCTCTCAGTGCCTCCACGGGTCCCTTCTTTGCAGGGACTGTGGATCGGGCTGTGAGAAGTCTGGGAGTCTGGGTCTTGTCAGGCTCTGGGCTCGGGCTCTGGTGGGAGGCGGTGGCAAAGCAGATGTCGAGTTGCTGGTTGGTGCCTGTGTTCACAGGGTGGTCACTCCTTGGCCACAACTGAGATTCTCTTCCGTCTTCTGTGCAGCAGAATGTTGAAGTCCAGTCTTCTTCTGTATTTCAAGTTGATGCAGGATGATCTGAAGTCTCAGGACACAGCTCCCACTCTTATTCGAATCTGGGGGGCCGGATCACCTACTAGGTCCCTCCTCTGGGTGGAACCAGGAAGGTGGGTGGTTACACCCCCTTTCCTTTGTCCAGTTTCGCGCCAGGACTGGGGCTGGAAAGCCCCAGCACCGGTTTGAACTGGCCTATGCACAGGGACACCTTGTGTGCCCCAGGCATGTCTGATTCTATTCAGCCCTGTCCTACCCAATACACAAAATCATGTCTGGAGTGGTGCTAGCACCTCCCCAGGCAGGAAACCCTTTGTCCAAGCTGCCCTCGCTGGAAGGACTCCCAGCAGCAGGAGGTCAGACTTGTGTCTGTGGTGGCAGCATCCATTTTGTGATGCTGAGGCTCTGTTTAACTTTAACCGGGGTTCAGGCTAGGTACATGTCGTGTCCCTCTAGAAGGGTGGAATGCTACCCCCGTCGCCAGAACTGGCGAGGGGGTAGTATTCCAATTCGTATGACACCTTACTCGACATGTTTTGATAAAGCCAAACCCAAGATAGCATTTAACCGCGAGGTTCATAATGCACTTAAGAGCATATGGTATGGCAGTATCATGAAACAGCTAAAGGACATGGTTCCGAAAGCTGCAGACAGGCTCAGCTCATGCCAGAGCACCATCTCACATATTTCCAAGCACTCTGCCTCCAGGATTGATGAGGCCTTCCATAGGAGTGACTGATAGGAACATATGTGTCCATTTTAGGTTAGGTATAGGCATACTACACCTAAGTAAGGGGTGGTTACACCGACTTACCCCAGCTGAGTGATCAGCCAGTTGTGTCAAATATGGAGGCCAGGCCAGGGGTGGCACAATACATGCTGCAGCCCCTGGTAGGCCTTGGAAGCACCTATGTCCTGGGTACCTGGGTACACTGTTACAGGGGCCAATAAGGTGAACCAGTTCCAATTTCGTTATGCACCTAAAGTACATGGGTAACAATTTAGAGAGAGAACAGCAGGCTGTGGGTCTGATTAGCAGGCCCACAGCCACATTAAGTCATAAACCAGTGAAGCAAAAAGCAAAAATTTGGGGTGAACATAGGATAGCAGACCCTACTCTCCTACAGTCAGCACAAAAGAACAGCTGGCAATCTGCTTGAGGGCTTTCAGCCAATGGTTAATCCACAAGTAAAGTCTACTCAGATAGCATATCTTGTTGTTCAGCCTTAGGTCGTAGCAATTGCACAAGACACCGAGGCTGTCGATTCTTGCCTTACCTCATTTGTGTGTTTATCCCAAAGCTCCATTTACCTCTGGGCATTCCTTGTTTGTGCTCTCTTGCTATAAAAACCCATATAACCATAGTTCAGTGTGCTCTCTCCTTGAGTATTTCTATGGTGCTTGTTGGACGGAGTCCCATTAATGAATGCTTAACAAATGACCTATGGTTTGTACTTCGCTCCACTGTTGATATCTCCTTACTTGTTAAGAACCTGTGGACAAAGTGGTGACCCTGCACCGGTGGTTATTAATAAACCACTTCCACAAATTGGCGCCTGAACGTGGATCCCCATCAAGGGCTTGCAGTTGGACCAGGGGAGGAGATCGGGTCGGTAAGATGAACTTCGCTGAGGGGCGCACCACCTAAGGAGACTTGTGTTTCTCATGGCCAAAGGTGATTTTTCAGCTCTCCGACTCTGGTCTTTCTGGCGTCTACTGCCCTCCGGACGGTTAATTTTTTGGGATCAAGGAGGATCGACAGGTAGGAGTTGAAGACTATACATAAGGTAAATCTGTATTGAACTGGTAAATTCGGTTAGAAGTTGACTTGGTATTTGGAATTTGTTTTTGACTTGGTATTTGGAATCTGTTTTTGATTTGGTATTTGGAACCTGTTTTGAAGCTTGCTATTTGTTTTGACTAAACATGTTTTCCTTACAGGTAATCTGAGAATATTTTTTATTTCTCTCTATTGATAAGTTTTTTATATCTTATATAACAAGCCTGTACTTAGTATGCTTTGGAAGTTTTGTTGTTGCTGCTGTGATAAGCTGAGCATTTAGGAAACGAGTCTGCTGGCGCCACCAGAAGGTACGCCGGATTTTAAGATGTACATCAAATATGGTATTTGTCCCATCATGTATATTGCATTGTGGAACAAATCTACAGAAAGGGGATCCCCAGTTTCAATGGCCATTAGAGGGAACTATGGACCCTCACAAACACGAGTTTCTAGAGGAACAATTGTTTAAAAAAAGAAAGTTAGGACAGGTATGTTTGACACTTTGCGTATGTAGAGGAGCGAAATAAAGGAGTGGCAGCTCAAGGCAGAGAAGGTACAAAGGAAGCAAGAAAGGAAGACAGAGTATCAGAAGTATAAGGAATTGAAGAATAAGGAAGTTCAGGAGAAAAAGGAATGTTTAGATAGAGAGCATAGATTATTAACATCTAAGGAATATATAGTTAGACCAACAGTAACAGTTCAGGTTCACCAAGAAGATGTGGATTCAGATATTGACGTATTATTGATTGAACAACCCATACCCCCATATGTATCTTTGACACCCCTTCCCCTGGACTACAAAATATCGTTTCCCCTGTACCCCAGGCTCTACCTCTTTTATCCTGCGGTTGCCCAGCTCCCTATTTTCCAACCAGTACCGGTACATTTCTTACCCCCCCCAACTCAGGCCACTGCACCCCCATCCCAGGCCACTGCACCTGAAATGACTGATGAGCCCGTACTTCTGGTATCTATCTCCACCCTACGAAGTCTTCGTTCTACTGTACCTAAGTTTCGTCAGAACGCAATAAGGTTGATGGTATCAAATTGGTTAAGTGATTTAGAAATGGAAGTAGAAGACATAATAGATCAGATACAAGATTTTTCAGAGTGCGAACTTCTTTGTCTAATAAATAAGCTTTCTCATCAACTTATAGTCCAATGGGAGATGACTCCAGGACAAAATGGCCCAGATGATGTTAGGGTTATTAGTCGACAGTGTCAGATAGGAGCCTTCCCTGTAAGTAGAGTTAATAATGCTATAGCAGCAATAATTTGATATTGTAATGAACTCTCCTTGAATAAAACCTATGAGGGTAGCTGCGCAACAGTTCATTCCTGGAAATGGGAATGCAGATAATGATGACCCTAATAGTCCTGATGCAGGAGACGATGTTTTGTACAATTGGATATATACGCCCTGGAAAAGGACATATGTACTCACTTTAAAAGCCTCCTTACCTGACATATTGGAAAATCCTAGAGGATTTTATGATGATGTACAGGCATCCATTGATTCCTGCATCATGACCATAGCTGATATTGATATGTTTTTTGGTATGATCCTGCCACCAGATATGTGGTGACTCACCTGGAAACAAGATCATGTTGTTGAGTTAGGAGGAGATTTGACTGCAATAATAGCAGCTGGAGCTAATAGGAAGCCTGGGAAAAAAAAAACCAATCAGCTCATACTGGACCACACTGGCAACATACTAACTTATATAAAGAAGATAATTCTGGCATGGAAAATATATTGGACGCTCCTTACTGCTTGTAAGCATAGACTGGGCGAGTCCGTACCTGATTTCTTTACTCGCTTTGAGGAAGTTTCCTCTAATGTATGTAATAGCCCTATTCTTCCTGTCCTTAAAAGACGGGATTGAATACAGGATAAAAGTTATCGATTTGTGATTGATTTGGGAGAAAGTAACAAGATAGTAGTCCCTCAATATCCTGTTGTTTCTCAGGTAAAGTTAATACACCAGTGGAATTTTCTGTCATCTCCATTCAAAGCCCTATTTCACTACAAATTAATGTTAGTACAAGGGTCTCCAACATTTTCTGTAACAAAAGTCACTAGTGATGAAAAAGTGACCACCCCATCCAAGAGTATCAGTAGTGATCACATTAGTGCATTAGCCAGAGTTTTCAGCAGTGATGAAAAAAAATGAAAAAAAGGCTTTGACAATTTGAACTGAAATATTACATAGGTACTAGATACAAACAATAGCAGCAATACTCCCTTGCTCCAAGATATAATTATGAGTAATAAATATCTCCGACTGAATTAATAGCTGTAAGTACATTTTCAATATGTCAACTAATTATCTGCAGACATCAGTTTATGAGTTGTGAAAATACAAAAGAAATGTCTTGAATGCGTGAGTTTTATTTTTAAAATACAGGTTTGACTGTACACAGGAGAGCTACTCACAGGTACCTGGTGATCTACTGGTAGCTCACGAGCCACTCATTGGAGACATAGCAATGCAGCAGAAGGGTGGAAACAGGCTACAGTGAAATTATTGCATCACTTAGCCTCCTTGGGACAAAGTATCTCATTTCCAATTACAGTATTGTCAACAGAAGGTTACCTATTTAGGTCTCCTCCTGTTGAACGGGGGTTAGATGCTATACCAACATAGGATATAATTGGTGCAGAACTTGTAGAAACCACTGACTCAAGCTAATATCTGTGAATTTATTACCACATTTTTCACTAATTGCAAAACCCCTGCTTACTTAAACATTAAAGCACGTATGCATGTCGCTTCCTTAGAATAATCAGTGTAAAGCTGTCTTTTAGCAATTGAAAAATGCTTTATGTAATGCTCATGCTTCAGATAAAACCTGATTATCACAATCTTGTGCATGCAAAAGATGGTTGCAGCTTGGTACGGTCCCATGTAGGAAGGAATAGGTCATGTGCATATTTCTCCGCCACATTGGACCCCACTGCGATAGAGCAATCTGAAATGTATATTTAATGTCACAATTTGACAGTTATGGTACCACATTTAGTGGGTATCTTAAAAAATAAATAAAAATTCAGACCCAGCACCTGACCAGTGTGATATTAACAGGGTATGAGTTGACACTTTTTGCTCCGAACATCACTCTGAAATGCTGTTACATTTTTAATACAGCCACTGTTCTGCCCCTTTCTGAGTCCCAACAAGATGAGAAGCATGATTTCATATTTATTACTGAGAAGGAGACTAAGGGACGGGTAGACCTGACAGATCCCCCTATATCTGACCCACTAGGGGAACTGTCTGTGGATGGTTCATGTTACAAACTATCTGATGGCTCTAGTACAGCGGCCTACACAGCTACTCCCTTGAAATCTGTGGTTGAGTTATGTAAAATACAACAAATGTCAGCACAATCTGTGGAGCTGACAGCTGTGACTAGAGCCTGTGAATTAAGTAAATATTTTACTGTAAATATCAGTGTATATGCCTTTGGAGTTGGCGACTCATTCAGATGACTCTGGAAAAAAGAGGGGCTTTTTGACTTTACACGGTGATAAGATACAGTTTGGGGAATGAATAGTAAAGTTACTGGATACCTTGATGTTACCAAAAAGAGTTGCTATTGTTAAATGTTTTGTCCGCAAGAAAATTATAGATGAGGTAATATAGGGAAATACTTTTGCCAATGAAACAGCTAAACGAACAGCCTATTTAAAGTATAGTTTAATGTATATTGTAGGGACAGTTAGATGGACACCAGAAGTGCCTATGTTTAATCAGACTTTAAATTGCATTAGGGAAGTACAGGAAGAAGCTACAGAGGAAGAGAAGGAACAGTGTAAAAGATATGGGTGTCAGGATGGGACAGGATGTTGGATAGATCTGTCAGGAAAGAAAAAATTAAATGTAAACGCTTTTCTTACCCTGGCCCACGGTTCAGCCTACATCAGTGCTAACGGAATAGTGGCCACGTCAGATCATGTATGGTTCAATAATCTGATTCCCAGAGTGGCAGAGTTCTATGTCAAGAGGTGCATGATGTGTCATACTTATAGCCCAGGAACAGGTACCCTGTTTCAACAAGATATTTTGCAGCCCCGGGTCTGCCCTTCGAGGTCTTGCAACCAGTTGAGGTGGTTATGGGGAGGCCAGCAAATTTATAGGGTATTCCAAGATCAAGGACAATCTGACATTGAATTTACCTTTCTTGTTGATTACTGTGTTGACTAAACAGTTGGTTTTGATACATTCACAGGTGAAGAACAGTCTCTCTCCCAGTCTTAAAGCTCCAGGTCACAAGCTGAGGCCTAGAGACTGTGTCTTTACCCAACAGTTTCAGAGGCCAGTGCAAGTTCTCTTCACCACTCAGACTGCTGTTAAGTGCACATTTCACAGACACTAGATCCATGCCAGTGATGTGAAGAAAGCATGCGCCACTCCCTTTGTCATATGATCAGTGGATAACAAGAGGAATACCTGATTTTGAATATGATCAGATCTGTCAGCAAGTGCCTTTTGGGGATGGTGATCTTTTTGAAACATGGTGAAGTGGTGTCACTGAAATAATAACTTGCTGCCTTCATGCCTGACCCAGATGAACAGATTCTGGTTGAACATCCTCACATTGTTCAGCCCTGATACGAAATGCGGCCAAGGGCCGAAAAGAACTATAGATTTTGAAGAAATTATCTCTGGAGAAGTAGCAATCCATGCCGGTGGTCAAGACCGCCAATGTCTGGACGGGTACATAAGCTTGCCAGTGAGGCTTTTGAAGCAAAAGACACGTGTGACTTAATGCTCTCTGATAGTGTAGTGAGGAGAATTGAGATTGCATTACTCTGTTTCTGGCTGATTGTTACCCTACTCTTTGTTAACTTAGCAATCAAACAACAAATACTACAGTAAGAGGAAGGAAGGTTAAGAAACATACAGGTTGAATATAAAAGATCAGTATAGGGAATAGTGTTAGGTGTTCTTCTGAAACAGGTATTTGTATATAGATTAGGTTGAAATGGGTAGAGTTGTCGATCTGCCTTTAAGGCTCTTTGGGAAGGTGTTTTTTTGCCTATTAGAAGGAATAGAAGTACTTGCCCCTATTGCCCCCGCTAAAAGCTGACAATTTTGGATTACAAGAAGAAAAATAGGGATATTTGTATTTTTCTATTGTTGGTATTGGGATTTGTGGGTCTATTTTGGAGGCTTGAAACATATTACCCTGTTCATAGCCTATTGCTCCCTACTCCTACTGCATCTGAACATTATCACTTCACCTTGTCCTATCTTAAGGATTCACACTGCCAAATATATAAGCACAATACATTTGTTCAATATTTACATAAAACCCCCTTAATGTTAATTGAGCCACACATAGCTTCATCAAATAGCTGCAGAAATACATGAAGACCAGGGAACATGGACTTGGTCAGAATGGTTTTGGGCTATTGTTTCTGCTTGGGGCTGGAAATTATTGATGGGGATAGTAATTATAGGAGCCATCTTTCTCACTTGCTGTTGCTGCATTCAGCGTGTACCTGTGATATGTACAGCTTCTATAGCTACTTGTAACAGTATCAAGCCTTCCCCAATTAATGTTCATGAATCAAATAAAGAAATGATGGTACAACTTAAAATTGATGAAATTATGAAGATTGAGATATAAATTAATACATGTACCTTTTAAAATGGATTCAGCATAGCTGAAAAGGAAGGACTGTTGAAATGTAAAATCTAAATTCTCTTGTTTTTTAATTAAGCTGTGCTCATCCAGTTTTTTTCACCCCACCCCTGTCTTGGTTTCAGCCTGGCTCTATCCTTGACACTGCACCTTCATAAACATTAGTAAAGAATTTAGATTGGGACATTGTAGGCTACGTAAACATGCAAAGTCAGCACAAAATAACAGCTGGCAATCTGCTCGAGGGTTTTCAGGCAATGGTTAATCCACAAATAAAGTTCACTTAGATAGCATATCTTGTTGTTCAGCCTTAGGACGTAGCAATTGCACATGACACAGAGGCTGTCGATTCTCGCATTACCTCATTTGTGTGTGTTTTTCCCAAAGCTCTATTTACCTCTGGGCATCCCTTGTTTGTGATCTCTTGATATAAAAACCCATGTAACCATTGATCAGTGTGCTCTCTCCTTGAGTATCTCTATAGTGCTCGTCGGACAGGGACACATTCATGAATGCTTAATAAATGACCCCTTGGTTTGTACTTCGCTCCACTGTTGATTCCTCCTTACTTGTTAAGAACCAGTGGAAAAAGTGGTGACCCTGCACCGGGGGATTAATAATATTCCACTTCCACACACTCTGGAAGGTTGATCAAAGCTAGGTGCAGAGTTTCACACTTATGCTCAAGTTGTGGGTGCTCTGGACTCTAACCAGCATTGTCGCTGACTGCTATGAGAAGCCATCATCTTGCACAAGGAATCTGTCTAATCTGTATGGAGAAAATGAAGTATGAAAAAAAACTAGGCCAAACAATTTTCTAAACATAGATAGTGAATCTGCATATCAGGTCTACAAAATACCATATAGAAGTGGATCTTAAACGTTTCCAGTTTGTTCCAGCTTGAGCTGCTTTACTGCCTTTGGAGAAGAGCCGCTGATGACATTTTCCATAAATAAGAGAATATCACCTAGTTTCTTAAAGTTTTGCCTTCTTGGAAGAAGCTAGGGGTCTGCCAGTCACCCTTGGAGATACCTGTCAGCTGAGAGGGGAAGAGGAGAGAGCTTTGTCCTGAGTAATCTGCTGCCTGTGGAGGAGAACCCAGCTGCAGAGCCCGGTATGAAGAGCAGTTTGTACAGAGGGATCAAAGGAAATATGGGTGAGTGCTGAGAAAATCCATGAAGTGCCATGCATCCCCCAGTCTCTCTGCCTGACTGCTGAGTCAAGTACGACTGAGGAAAGGTCAATACCAACTTGCCAGTGTCAACTGCAAAGTAAAGATTGCCTGATTTGAAGACCACTGCAAATGAAAATACACAGACGTCTTGTGCTCACCTGTTTGTTGCATTCAAGGGATTAGACCAACACCCAGGATGGAAGTAGGAAAATTCTTCCACAGTGACTGCTAGAGCAGGTTGATGAAGGTGTCTTTGTGGAGCTGCTGCTGTGAAAGCCGAGTTTCCCAAGGTATATGAAAGCAGGTTTGTCCAATCAGGCTAATAGCTCGTCCCTTGCCCCGTCTACAAGCACACACACGCTTGGTACTTCTGAGTGTGCACCACGGTAGGAAATTTCTTATTCAGGAGAGACATTGACTGAGAACAGTTGGAGAACGGGCTGGTGGGACAATTTATTGAATCCTGCTAACTCCATGCAAGAAGTCAATTGTCATGTTCTACGGACTGAGCTACAGGTTGTAGGTTGCTAGGAAAAGATGCCTTGGATTGTTCGCCCTTGCTACCCATATTATCAAGTGAGTAAAGGTTGTACTTGGCCCAATTTTCAGATCCACAGTAAGACTCGCCCAAGGATATCAGTATCAACCAACAACAACTAACACTTTTGGGGCCCAGTGACCCCTATCCCCCGAATAGGAGATGAGGATGGTGCATGCCTTTCCATCTTTCAGGTAAAGAACCTGTAAGTTATTGTAGACAATGAACTGCAGTGATGACCATTGGATAGAAATACCCTAAACGCATGTTGGCCACTAGATGTAAAAAATAGTACTCATAGTATGTATCCATCCTTATTGCATCCAGCACCTGATGCCAAATTCTTTGTACTGTGCCTTCTACAGTGTTGCACATGATTTCCCATGTGCTTTTGCCTTCCAATCATGTCTTTCATCTGATTGATCTTTTTATTAGCAATATGACATATGACATTAGTAACTCTTGATTCAATTTTAAAGTATTGCAGGGGCGTTCAAAAACTTTGTACAGTACGAACATTTGTTAATGTTGACATGCTCTGCTTGGTAAACAATTCCCCTAACACACAGTCTGAGTGGCATACACAATGCATATCGGTCATAAGTAATCTGCACAGGAAGGTCCAGTGTTTGAGGTGACTCAGCACATTTCCTGTAAAACCATTGCATACTTACATCCACACCATGACTAAAGGAGGTGTGAGTAGTCTTTTTTATGGGTATACCCTCATCTTCCCAAATGACAAGCTTCAACAACCTGAGGGAGGGGAAACCAAGAGATTGATCAAGTACATGAGTGTAATGAATCCGAGATCGATAAGTCACGGCACCCAGGTAAATCAGTGCTCACCTTACATTTATCTCCGATATAGGTATTGTGATGCTATTATTTCTGAACCTGTGACACTATATGTATTTATATGTAAAGAGTAATTATATATATATTTTAGGGTCTTCGCCCACAGGTACCACCCATGGCATGCTTTATCATTGGACACTCACCCAAATACAAAATTGTGTGTGGGTGGGCCCAATGCGGAGTTCTTTGAATGGTAAATATAAGTGAAGGCAGGGAGTTGTGGGTGTATTAAAATAACCTCTGAATCCTAACTAGAATCTTTGATGGTGTAGGCTAGATGAAAAATTTAATTTATGACGTTCTTAGGATATAAAGATTCCAGGTGTCAATTTAGGTCGACGTGTTTCAGCCAATAAACTGCCTCAAAAGGTAATTTGGCTTTCTTTAGGACCTTCGTTTACACTGCTAAATATGTAAGTAAAAGCCTATTCGTTTGTGCAGTTGTATTGTTTAAAAAAAAGCATGCATGTTATTATAGAGACCAAACATGAAGGACCTTTTCCTCGTATAGCCAAAGCTGAAAAGAGAAAATGTAATTATCAAATAACAGGGTACTCATATATTAACGTGCACCCTATCTCGTGCTGATATCTCTGTAAATCTTTTTCGCATTTTATCCAGTGACATTTCAGTGCGCCCCTTACACACGACACACACGAACATACACAAACAATGGACCGACATCAGTGTGCTCCACCAGCCAACAGCACACAATAACAATATATATGTTACCTACATGTCTAAGTAAGTTTACAGACACCATAGGGAGTTTCAGGGCTGGACCGTCCCTGTAGTCACACACTAGAAAGAATGGACACATGAACATTCAAAACCTCGCTAGTCGGTTTCTTACTCACGATTCTAGCGTTTCCGTTTAGTTTAGGAGTTGGATTAGTACAAGATTGCCTTACTTTGTCAAGGGTATGGGTCCGCTCTTCATTCAAGCTGTGCCCCTGTCCCCCTGCATGTTAGGGTTGCATGCTCATTTCCAGGTTTATGAACTGCCCTTGGTGTTCCCATTCATGTGATAAGGTATCATGTGATCCAATTCCATCCGAAGTATTTATATACATTTTTATTTTCAGTTTTAGCCCTTTTATAGTGTTATTGGGTCTGCATGCGTTCCACCACAGAGGTCGGCGGGGCATGCGATTGGAGCTCCCGAAATTGTTTTCCGAACAATTCTTTGCAGTGATCCGCCATAACGTGATGTAGTCACATGATGCCGGTTAATCCCAAAGTAATTTTGGTTCCTTTTTATAAATAAAAAAGTTATCAGCCCCTTTATGATGTGGGGTTGCTCACATGCTACCTCAAATGTAAGTGAGGCGATCAGGACCTTGAGAAATTGGTTTTGAGTGTGTCCTTGCAGGATGCCATTCTGCTGGTCATCCGGCTTATATAATCACGCTTTCTGGTTTAACTAAGAATCAATTTATATATATTTCATATCCTTCTGATTTTTTGGTTAGCTCAAAGACCCTTATGTTCTTCTTGCGTGCCAACTAGAACATTTCATGCTGTCTAGACTCTCTACTTAATATATAAGGATTATGGTGTGTTATGGGGTGTTGAGTTTGACAGGTGTATAATTACTTATTTTGAGGTTATTGTCCAAGAGCTAAACAATTCTGTGGGACATATGGTTTAAGGATAGTAACCAGTATTTTCGTATTTTAAACCTGTTCAATGACTTAACACTTAATATTGACCGTTGTAAGAGGTGTCCTAATCAAAGTATATTGTTCCATGGTATATCCTCATTTAGTCCTGTTGTGTGTGTAGAAAGTCTATACACCCACTTATGTTCTTTTTCAAATAAGAATTTTTTCAATGTTTCTGGTCTCTTCTGTCACATGTTCTAAGACTGTCCATCTCATGTCATTGGGGGTGTGATGACTAATTATGAAGTGGTCTGCCATTTTGGTAGTGTTTCGTTTGCATCTTATAGTACATCTGTGTTCTATAATGTGTGCACCTACTTTTCTGGTTGTCATACCTATATATTGCACAGACATATTATAAGATAAATTGCCAGTTTGGTATTGCAATTCGTGTGTTTTCTTAACTCCCAGGGGGTCGGTAGTGTACATCTATTGTTTTTGCTGGTGCTGCCAGATGATCAACACTACATTTGCCACATGAATAGGGTCTGGTAACTGGTGGTAATCTGAATAGTGATTGTAGTGTTTGTGTCTGTCTTTGATGTTACCTTGGTCTCGTATGCCTCAGACTATCACGTACTCTTTTAGCTCTTTTATGGAAGAATAACGGTAAATCCTACTTTCTGCTTCCCTTGTTCCATATTTCCCAATGGCGTTGGAATATTATTTTGACTTGGTTAGATGCTGTATTGTACGTGGTAACACATACTAGTGGAGGCTCTGTTTTTTCTTTCAGATAGTTTGCCAGGAGAGAATCTCTATTTTGGTTTCTTGCTTGTTTTTTGAATTATTTCTTCAGGCTCTTTTATTGCTCTCAGCTTGTTTATCAGTGTCTCAGCCTAGTATTTGAAATCCTTCATCTGGCTACAATTACGTCGTAAGCAGAGAAATTGTTCTTACGGGAGATTCTCACGTAATGGTCTTGGGTGAAAACTAAGGTTATGTTTTGCTGTAGGTTTTTGGTAGGTGTCTGTGTGTAGCTTTCTGTTGTTACTAAAAATTGTGATATCCAGGAGCACCAAATTTTCCTTATCCATAGTGTAGGGGAACTTAAGGCTTCCATCCTGATCAATCACCCAGTCAAAAACCTCAGTGCTGACTTTTTTTCTCCTTTTCATATTACAAAGACATCATCTATGTTTTGCTTCCATATGGAAATTTGGTTCTTAAAAGGATTGTTCTCATGTAATGTGCATTCTGTTTCTAGGCTGTACACATATAACCCCTCCACACTTGGGGTAAAAGCACTTCCTACAGAAGTTCCATGGGTTTGTAAGTACAATGTTTTCTTGAATTCAAAGAAGTTCTTTGTCAGGGCTAGGTCAGCGTATTCCATGATGAATTCTATTGGTGTTGTGTACTGCCAATCTTCTTTTTGTAATGTTCTTCTTATCCCATCTAGTGTGTTCTCCTACGGCAGGCTAGTATATAGACTCTCCACATCTAGACTCATCAAGAGGTGAATCTGAGGGTCATATTCAAGATCTCTAATCTGTAACAGTAAATCTTTAGTATCTCTTATATATGTCTCAGTTTTTTGTAAAATTGGTTTCAGAAAAAAATCATGAAACTGCGACAGAGGTTCCAACAAAAATCCAATTCCTGACACTAATGGTCATCCCGGACTTGATGAGTCTAGATGTGGTGAGTCTATATACTAGCATTTCTTTGGGTCTGGGTGAGGGTCCAATGATGAGGCATTCCACAGGTGGTACCTGTGGGTGAGGACCCTAATAATATTTAGAAGGGGTATGGGAGCACACTGCCTCACCTCCCAACACAGTTTGGCCCTTAGCATTGTGGTAAATGCAGTTCACAGTGAATGCTTACTTGAATTTTAGCTGTAGTGTTTCACCAAAGTTGGTGCAGGTTAGTGCTGTAAATCTCTAGACACATGTGTTTCTGGATATTATCCTACATTAGTAGAGATAAAAAAACAAAATTCATCCGAGGTTGCTGAGAAAGCTGTCACAGTCCTCTCAGATCTCAGTACCTCTGTCTGGCGCACAGGTGCATCTTCAAAAGCTCGTTAGCTCAGTGGTTTAAGGGAGCCTTTTCAAACAGAAGGGGGATGGGAGCACACTGCCTCACCTCCCAGCACAGTTTGCACCTTAGCATTGTGGTATATGCAGTTCACAGTGATTGCTTACTTGAATTTTAGCTGTAGTGTTTCACCAAAGTTGGTGCAGGTTAGTGCTGTAAATCTAGATACATGTTTCCGGATATTATCCTTCATCAGTAGAGATAAAAAAACAAAATTCATCTGGGGTTGTTGAGAAAGCTGCCACAGTCCTCTCAGGTCTCAGTATCTCTCTCTGGCACACAGATGCATCTCCAAAAGCTCATCAGCAAAATCTCAAGTAAGCATTTAAAATGAACTGTATTTACCATAATGCTAAGGGGTGAACTGTGCTGGGAGGTGAAGCGGTGTGCTCCCATCCCACTTCTGTTTGAAAAGGCTCACTTGAGCCATTGAGCAGGCAGGCTTTTGGAGATGCACATGTGCGCCTGTGAGGGACTGAGACCTGAAAGGATTGTGGCAGCTATCTCAGCAACCCCAGATAAATTTAATTTTTTATCTCGACTGATGAAGGATAATATCCAGAAACACATGTGTCTAGAGATTGACAGCACTAACCTGCACCTACTTTGGTGAAACACTACAGCAAAAACTCAAGTAAGCATTTATAATACTATGGGGTGAACTGTACTGGGAGGTGAAGCAGTGTGCTTCCACCCCCCAATAATATATATATATATATATATATATATATATATATATATATATATATATATATATATATATATATATATATATATATATATATATATATATATATATATATATATATATATATATATCTCCGACCAAAGAGTTTGCCTGGTATGGAATACGCCACTTCACGGGTAGGTATTTGCCAAATATGTTTATTTCATCAGCGACTCCTTCAACCGGCTGGCGCTTTCTCAGTGCTCCAGCGACTCCGTCAACAGGCGGATTTGCTTTTGGCATGGGTGCCGTTCATTGCAAGTGTTTCCTGTGGTGGCAGTGAACTCATCTGGATGCCACAATTCACTGTGATAATATTTAACTTATTTTCGAAGAACAACAGCACGCAACTCACTCGAGTAACACGGCAGGCACTACAAGTACCAACATGCCTCGTGAGGGCTACGTTCACTGAGGCGGGGTATTTGGAAGCTAAAAGGATGCCGCCAATCTAGCCTTGCTGTTGCCTTCAGTGCCCCGATCCCCTGAAGAAGTTAACACGAAACGCGTCGGGACTGGCTGCTGATATTTGTGGACAATGATGTGATCACGCTGCTGCTTCCAGCAAGAAACATATTTGGCAAATACCTACCAGTGAAGTGGCGTCTTCCATACCAGGCAAACTCTTTGGTTGGATATATATACATATATATATATCCAAAAATAACAGTTGCCTGCTGTAGAAGATAACACACCACTGGTAAATATCTGCCAACTTGGTTTATTCAGAGAAACAGCAGCGAAAACCATGAAGCAGTCCACTTTGCATCAGGGTCCATCCCAACGCGTTTCGTTATTCACTTCATCAGGGGAGTTGGACTTGGAAGCAAACAGCAAGGCAGTGATTTGGCGGCACATTTAAATTCCAAAAACCCCTCCCGAGTGGGCGTGGCCCACACCGTGGCCTCATGGTTCATGTAATCCCTTACCAGTGCTTTCATGCGAGGTGCCTTCTGTTTGATCCAAAAATAAAACAAAATATCATCCAAGTGGATCGTGGCTCACGCTGTCATGTCCTGCCACTGTTTGTGTCCCTTTGAAAAAACGTCTGTTTGCTTCCAAGTCCAACTCCCCTGATGAAGTGAATAACGAAACGCGTTGGGATGGACCCTGATGCAAAGTGGACTGCTTCATGGTTTTCGCTGCTGTTTCTCTGAATAAACCAAGTTGGCAGATATTTACCAGTGGTGTGTTATCTTCTATAGCAGGCAACTGTTATTTTTGGATTGATAGCGGCCCGCCTGAGCCGCTGAAGATAACCCGATGCCCCCAGCATCCCAGAAATTCTGCCTACGCGGGACTACATTTGGCGCTGGTGCCGTTTTTTCAAAGGGACACAAACAGTGGCAGGACATGACAGCGTGAGCCACGATCCACTTGGATGAAAATGTTGTTTTATTTTTGGATTAAACAGAAGGCACGTCACATGAGAGCACTGGTAAGGGACTACATGAACCATGAGGCCACGGTGTGGGCCACGCCCACTCGGGCGGGGTTTTTGGAATTTAAATGTGCCGCCAAATCACTGCCTTGCTGTTTGCTTCCAAGTTCAACTCCCCTGATGAAGTGAATAACGAAACGCGTTGGGATGGACCCTGATGCAAAGTGGACTGCTTCATGGTTTTCGCTGCTGTTTCTCTGAATAAACCAAGTTGGCAGATATTTACCAGTGGTGTGTTATCTTCTACAGCAGGCAACTGTTATTTTTGGACATATATATATATATATATGATCAGATCAGAAGCTCCTATGTCAGACAGAGAAGCGGCCTCACTAGCCGCTACCTACGACTCTCCCATTTCAGATTCACCTAAATCTAAAATACAAGTAATCACGGGCCACTGGAAAGATCCACCCACTCTCAAACGACAGCGATTACCAGTCCTCACCGCTATACCTAGAGAGGCTAAAGACAAAACCACCAGCAATCAGGAGAAAATCACCAACTGCCTCCTAATCAACTGCAGATCGGCCTCACTTCATGCAACGGACTTAGCCGAAGCTATCCTCACACATGACATTGATGTTGCGTTCCTCACCGGTGCCCTGGCTAAACAAGACATCTCCTCCCTGCCTAGACATGCTGGTACCACCTGGTTTCTCCCTCATCTCCAAAGACAGGATAGAACAACGAGGAGGTGGGGTCGCTATCATCCACAAGGACAGCTGGAGCATCACAGAAACCTCCTCCTTCGAGTACGACTCATTTGAATGTCTATCCGCTGTCATCAAGACCAAAGACAACGACTCTCTACTGTGCCATCTACTCTATCACCCCCGGGCAGAAACAACGAGTTTGGAGAACAACTATCCAACCTGATTGCACAAGACGCTCTTGGCGATTCCAAAAACCTAATTCTTGGTGACCTGAATCTCCGATGGAACGAAACTCATAACCCTCTAATCAGATCGCTAACCAGCCTCCTCGCTGACAACAACCTTACTCAACACTGCACTGAGGAGACACATTACAAAGGAGCCATACTGGACGCCATCATTGCACAAAAGAATTCAATCACGGTCAACCACATACTTCCCGTTGACTGGTCAGATCATCATATGATCTTATTTCACATCAATCACCCCATCATTCCGCTTAAACCTCCCCAAGACCCCCCAAATGGTCGAGAAACCTCTCCCAAGTACCCCAAGACATCCTAGAAGGTCAGCTAAGTTCACTTCTTCCAGACAACTCTCTGCACCTTTCGACCAATGATCTCATCGACCACTATAACTCCGAGCTTGTCTCCATTCTCGATAATCTAGCTCCTCTAAAGCTCAAAAGAAGCCGTGCTACCCCATCTAGAACCTGGTTCAATGCGGACCTCAACGCAGAAAGAAGATCGCTGAGAGCCAAAGAAAGAAAGTGGAGAAACAACCCAACAGCCATCCTTCGCTTACAACTAAAAACAGCCCACAGGAAGTATAACAACCATATCAAAAACAAGAAATCTAGCTTCTTCCGAGAGGCACTAGCCAATTCCAAAAACAGACCTAAGGAGCTCTACAACATAATCAGACATCAAACATCCAAGCCTCTGCCCACACCCCTGCAGGCTTCCAGAGAACTATGCGATAACTTCACCAGCTTCTTCAATGATAAGGTCTTAAAAATCGAATTATCTCTAGACATCAACAACTTACACCTCCAGAAGAGCAATGCGGCTATCCCACAGGCCCTCCCATCCGGCCCCTCTCCCCTCCTTTGGCTAAGCTTTCGCCCCGTGCAGGAAACTGAGATAATCTCGTTGATCTCGACCTCCAAACCATCAGCACACATCTCAGACCCCATTCCTCCCTCACTAATCAAAAAAATGAAGCTCACCTTAGCACCTATCTGGGGCAAAATCATAAACAGCTCCCTACAAAGCGGAGTGGTCCCCCACTGTCTAAAAATGGGACAAGTCACCCCTTTGCTGAAAAAACCCGGTCTTGACGCTACTGACTTGAACAATTTCAGACCGATATCTAACCTCCCTCTGCTCGCTAAAACACTGGAACGCTGCGTACTCCTGCAACATCAATCTCCTGGACCCCCCTCCAATCCGGCTTCCAACAAGGCCGCAGCACAGAAACCGCGATGCTGAACATCATAGACGACATTCACAGTTCTCTTGACGCAGACAAGTGCTGCCTCCTCATACTCCTTGATCTATCCGCAGCTTTCGATACGGTGGACCATAAGCTCCTCATAAAGAGTCTGCAAGTAAGAGATGGCCTCGGCGAGGTAGTTCTCGAGTGGTTTTCCTCCTTTCTACATAACCGCTCGCAAATAATAAAAATGAAGAACTTCACCTCCGAAACCCAGCAAGTCAACAAGGGTGTCCTCCAAGGATCAGTACTTTCTCCTCAGCTCTTCAACATCTATATGGAACCGCTCGCCAAACTACTCAGGAATGCCAACATCCACTTCCACCTCTACGCGGATGACACGCAGATCTACCTGGAAACCTCTTCTCTTAATGACATCCACAGACTAAATACTGTCCTAAATGATGTTCAAGATTGGCTGACAAAGAATCACCTGAAACTCAATCCCGACAAGACCGAAACTCTTCTCATCTCAAACAAAGAAGACAACCCTCAAATCATCGAGTGGCTGAAGTAGATCGATGCTCTTAAAGGTACCCTCACGCTAGCTGATTCCGTAAAATCTCTGGGTTTCACCCTAGACCCTAAACTAACCTTGACAAACCACATTAAGAACTCGGCCAAAAAGTGCATTCTTTAACCTCAGACTTCTGAACAAAATCAAACCTTTCATTCCCAACAAGGACCTTAAACTAGCCACGCAATCTCTAGTTCTATCTAGACTGGACTATGGGAACTCAATCCTAACAGGCATCCCCAAATCGCACCTGGCCCCACTAAAAACAACATTGCATGCGGCAGCGAGAATGATCACAGGATGCAAAAAATCTGACCACATCTCCCCAGCACTCAAAGAACTCGAATGGCTCCCGGTGGAAATGCGTAGTACCTTCAGAACGGCCTGCCTAACCCACAAGGCCCTCCATACCGGAAAACCAGAATACTTGGCAAACAAGCTCAAAAAAGCTGGCCAAGCTAGAAATTTGAGAAGCTCTAACTCCCTGCTGCTCATTCTACCAAAAACCAGAAAGAAGAGAACTGCGGACTGCTCCTTCACAGGAAATGCCCCCAAAATATGGAACTCTATCCCCCCGCACATCAGAACCATACCGTCCTATGCGGAATTCAAGAGCCAACTCAAATCCTTGTTCCTTATCCGTTACCTAGGTCGTGGGTAACTAGGATCAACAATCATCCCCAGAACTATGTGTTATCTCTGTATCCTATTACCAAGAAGTCCTACTGTACGAATGTTTCCTCCCCCCAAATTGTCTTTCGTTGATCGCATTTATTTGTTACGTGTCTTGTTGTTCACCTTTTCATTCCTTTTACTGTAAAGCGCTCTGCTACCTTCGGGTCTTGTTAGCGCTATAGAAAACTTCTAAATAAATATATATATATATATATATATATATATATATATATATATATATATATATATATATATATATATACACATATATATATATATATATATATATATATATATATATATATATATATATATATATATATATATATATATATATATATATATACTCTTTATATACAAAAACATATAGCATCTCAGATTCAGAAATAATACAATCACAATACCTATATCTGAGATAAATGTAAGGTGAGCACTGATTTACCTGGGTGCTGTGACTAACTGATCTCGGATTCATTACACTCAGGCACTTTATCGATTCAATAAGCTTTATTCGGTTCAGATAAAACAACCATAAAAGCACAATACAAATACAGTTGTTAAAATCCGATTACAGTACATTAGATAAATGGAATACATTCACAATAATTAATACAGCTTAAAACAACATACTTTTCCTGGCATAAATTGATTTAAAAACGAATGTTGCAGCATAAAAACAAATATCAGGCTCTCGCATTATAAACAATAAACTCATAGCAGCTCCGTGGTTATAATATGATATTTTTTGAACAACTGTTTTAGGAAAACAATACGGAGGTTCAAAGACATTCACAGATAAGGAGAAAGTGCAAAGTGCTTTGTTTTGTACGTCCGTCACAGGGACAGGGGGAGACAGGGTGCTGTTTTACACTAGGAAATGCTACTAGATGGTGAACGAGGCCTAGTCTCATTCTTGTAAGAACAAAACGATGCAATGGTCTACCTGGCTCAAATAAGTTTGGAAACCCTCAGAGTCTAAATAGAAATTATAAAACTGGCAAGTAGTTTGCTGCCCTACGCTTCTCTTGCGTAACTCCTTTCTATGCAACAGAAACGTATTCTTCATTTCTAATTTGGGCAGCTCCATTACTTCATTGGGGTTATCTAAAATGCTAGATTTAAATAAATCTTTAAAAGTATGTGCTATATAATTAAGCCAGGGGATCTTAAGGCAATTATCTAGTCGGACACAGTCTTTAATAATCATTCTGTTAAATGAAGTCTCTTCTTTCAGCCATATTGATCTCCAGATCAGTAATGGCCTGAACGCAATTAAGTCCGACAATTAGTTGATCCCCACTTCACAGTGAATTAATTCGGTGGACGCCGAGGTGGGTAGACAAAGCAACTTTTTGAGGAACATATTTTCTTCAGATTGCAATTCACCATTAGAATGATGACCCCAAATCCCTGCACCGTATAATGTGATAGAGGTACATCTAGATTGATAGATGTGCGTCATATCTTTAATTTGGCGGTCCCCCAATTTCGATGTGAACCTAAAGACCCTATGTACACTTTTTGCCACCTTAGCCCGGGCGTTTGTCATCTCCTGCGACCATTTTCCATCACCAGAGAAAGTTATCCCTAGGTAACAGAAGTTGTCCACAGTTTGCATTTTGTGCCTCTCTATAAAAAAAGATTTAATTCTCCTGGGCCTCAGGCCACAGGCCATAGTATATGTTTTTGTCTTATTAATCTGCAGCTTCCTCCCCTTAATAAAATCAGCAAACTTATCTATTAACCGCTGTAGGCCTACTGGCGTTCTGGATAAAAGTACAGCATCTTCTGCATAAAGCAGAACCAGCACATCATGACCCTCCGCTTGGGGTGCATCCGACTGTACAGTTTTAAGTGCTGCGTTGACTTCATTTATAAAAAGTGTAAAAAGCAATGGTGCGAGGACGCAGCCTTGTCAGATGCCATGTTTAACATCAAATTTAGGGGTACATTCGCTCCTTTGACCATACCGTACCGATGTTAATAATTTTTCGTAGAGCCTTGCCAAAAAATAGATTATGGACTCTGGGGCTCCAAGATCAAGTAGAATCGGCCATAGTATGACATGATCCACTAGATCGAAGGCGCTGCTGAGGTCAGCAAAACATAGAAAAAGGGACCCTTTCTTAGCACAAGTATATTTACCAATTAACAGTTCTAAATTGATGCACTGTTCTAGGGTTCCCCACCCTTTCCTAAAACCATATTGGGTCTGTGTGAAAATCCTGTTGTCCTCAACCCATTCCTCTATCCTGACCAGTAGGACCCGACTCGTAACTTTAATTGATGAATCTAGTAAAGAAATTGGCCGATAATTTTTTGCTTCAGATTCCCCTTCTTATAGATGGGGATGATGATTGATTCACCCCAAGTGGGAGGAGCTCCCTTTGCTACAGCAGCATTAAAAACTCTAGTTAATATAGGCCCCAGAGAGCAGGTATGGCTTTATAAACATCTATCGGTACGCCGTCTGGGCCAGGGGCTTTCCCTCCCTTACTGCTATTAATACCTTGTTCAACCTCAGCTAATGTAATGTTTAAAGGCATGATGAGCCAGATATTTGAATTAATCAAATCCTTGGTAATAATATTTCCTGGATTAAAAATGCTGGAAAAGTGTGCCACCCAGGCCTCACTACTAACATGGTCCATCATTTCAGGGACTTCTTAATTTTAAAAAAAAAGGGGAATTAACTGTTTCCCAGAAAAACTGGCTATTTGATTTATCTGCAGCCAATGCTAATTTGTCCCAGGCCTCCTGTTGGAGCTCTCTCTTCCTCTGTTTTAGTTTTAAATTATAATCTAATCTCAAGTTTTTATAAGCACATATACCTAGGACTGCTAGACAGTGCTTTTTTTAATTGATTCAATGAGTGAGTACTGGCATGGTTAAACCATCCTCTTTTCTGAGTAAGTTTCTTACTTGATGTTGTAGTCAATATTGTATCAATAATTCTATTTATTTTACAAAAATGAGTTAAAATCTGTACTGGTTCGGTATTAATATCTAAATTTGCAAATATCTCAGTATTGCTTGCAGAGACAATATTTTTAGCACCTTATCTGGGTTAACACCTTTCCATTTAATTCTGGTGCCATTTGGTCTACACGGGGCAATATTTACCGCAATAGTTTGTGTTACTGGGGATATATTGCCCCACACAGCTATTGGCATAACAATGCAGTTGTGATCACTAAGTAATAATTCTTCAATCCATGGGGTAGTGCAAAAAGGAGCAATATTTACAGAGACCAATACATGGTCAATAATACTATTTGCATTTCTACCTGTAAAAGTTGGAATCAGTTTCCCAAGCCTGTCACGGGCACACTGCATTATATCCAAACCAAATTTGGCCAGAAAGGTATTTAATTTATCTCCATACGGGTTATGAGGGAAGTGTACACAATCATCTCCTATATCGTTCCTAAACCCACAAACCTTGGTCATGGACAAAGAACATGTTGGTGTATTAAAATCTCCGACCCATATGATATCAAAATTAACATCTTCTTCGGTGCCCAGTTTACCAATTACTATCTCCAGTTCAGTAACTACTTTGTGGCGTGTACAATCAAACAAATTATTATAGAAGTTAATTAGAAAAACGTCCCGGCCATTTTTATGGTGTAGCCAGAGTATCTGTGAATGGCACCCAACATTCATAAACGTATTGACTTCTAGAGGCAGATTAATTGACATAAGTATTAGCAACCCACCCTTCGCTCTGCCAGCCAAATAATGCAATGCAGGTAGTTCATAGGAAATAAACCCCTCAAAATTAACATGATCAGTGCACCAAGTTTCCTGGAGACATATATTATCGTTTTTGCTGAGGAAATCCGTCCAACCTAACATGTCCCTTTTTTTAGCCAATCTGGCTATATTCCAAGAGACTATAGTGAACCTATTAACAATGGGACTACCTATGTTATCGTCTAGCTGGGTTGTTATACTCTGAACATCCCCAGTCTCATTAGTTATGGTGATCACTAGAGGGGGGATAGAGTCTTCTTCTAGTGATCGGCCTCTATTTCCATTGAGGGTCAACCCTTGCTCCTTTCTTAGTTCACCTTTAACAAATGTATTTGTAATCTCCAATTCATTTGGCGCCTGTCCTGCTGGCCTCCCTGTCCTTTGTTGACCAATCCCCCCAGGGCCCGCCTTTCCAACGGTATGGCGGGCAAAACTTTGTCAATCGTTCTCCTCAAGTGTACTGAGTGATTGATATCTATTATATGTGGGAAAGACAAAGTGCGACTGAGGTGGCTTTACCCTATTGGCTCTGTGGTGTTCCTGATCTACTCCCACAGGTAGTGATGACTTTAGATGACTATAAAAAAAGCCAAGGGGGAGTAGTGAAATATTAGAATCGTTATCTGGTAAAGCTACAACTCTGTCCAAGGAAATCCTAGCCCAATGGGGGTTCTTAAAATTAATAATTACACAATCACCCTTCGTTGATTTTTTCAAAGGGCCAATCCAGTTAACTCTTCTGGTCGTAAGAATCTGGTCTGCATGATTAACAGGGAAGCCACAGTTTTGGTTTAGCCAATGCACCATTTTATTTTTAAGGGATGTATGTGTTTCAATTTGACAGGGGCTAAGGGGGGGGGGGGATTCACCAAGACAGCCACATACGGGCAGCATTCCGGAGGTAGATTAATTGATCTATTACTTCTCCCCTCTTTTGAGTCTTTCTCTGTCCGATTTTTTGGCACCTGATTTGTCTCCATATTTCTGTTGCCTTCGCTGCTTATATAGCAGGGATAGGTACTCCTGATCAGTTGCTTTCTTTGGCATGGGAGGGGGGGCTAAATTAGCACCTATGTCATGTACACTGGGGTTGGCACTTGCCACTTCCTTAGTCCACCTATCCCTGGCATTATCAGATGGAGCACCTGTAACAGGTAATATTCCTATATTTTGGCAGGCTTGTAGCCCTCCCTGTTGCCCATTTATGTTCTCCTTGGGTGGCTCATTAGGGTGATTGAATACCCCGCTAAGTCTAGTAATTTCCCCATTTAATTTATCTATTTTGTCATGGAGTGATTTAAAATATACTTCTAATTTGAGGGTTAGAGCAGCTATAATATGGTTTACTTGCTCATCACACAAAATCACTGCACTTGGGGGGTGCTCCACGGTAAAATTAGGGGATGGATCTTTTTTAGCATTGTTGATTATCCCTTGTTTCTGCTGGGTTTTTCTAGAGCTCCTCTTCCTGTTCGGTGTCGGTGACCCGTTATGTAACGGTACACAGGGTACCTCTATAAATTCTGGGGGAACTAGACCAAGGTCTGGGCTTACAGAGTTCACATTAGGAGCAATATCTTGGTCTTTACTTACATTAGGTTCTACAGACAATCCTGTAACATTAGCAGGACCAGGTGCATTACCTAATCCTAATGAAAGGTGGCGTTCTGCACAGTCTATGGAAAAGCGCCTGGCAACTAAAGCGGCACGCTGGATATACCAGGAATCTAGCGAACAGCAAGGACTAAACAAACTACTGGAATGGAATAAGTTACGATGATATAGTTGTTCCTTGGCTCGACAATCTAATAGCCCGATGACATATTTACCACACTGTAAATATTGAAACTATCCACTCTCCTTATTCCATATGCCGTAAGGTGTTCCCGTAAACTAGTACACCAGATACTTACTGCATATTTGACCCGAGGGGTGATAGTTCTTACTGATGAGGTTCAGCGCATGGAACCATTTTTAACTGTAAATATTGAAATTATCCATTCTCCTTACTCCTTATGCGGTAAGGGGGTCCATTACACTAGATATTAACTGTAGATTTGACCTGAGGAGTTATATCTCTTACTAATGAGGCTCTCCTCATGGAAATAGTAGCTCACGGAGAAATATATAAAGAAATATATAAAGAGCTTGGTGGTTGATAATTAATATGACTATGTGTGCACCTTCACTGTGTACAACCATAACTTTATTATGTGAAGCAGCACCGTTCCAAGATGGCGCCCGCTCTATTCAATGCCCGTCACGTGTTATATATGTCTTGTCATTAGGAGCACGTTTTGATTATATTTATGCCCCTTCCGATATAGAAAATGCGACCATTGATAGCATGTATATAAAATACGAAGTGTAAACATTAGTAGAAGTCCGCACTCGCTGGCTAGAATAACCTTGTGAGCTGTAGGACCAACCAGAGGTGCGCTACACACGTGACAGCACGGTCCAATCAGAGCCAAACAGCACTGATGCCGGAAGAGGTAAATAAACCGCGCGTCATACACTCGGCGCTCCGGTGCCGAGAAGACGCCGTTTGAAGTCCCTCCACTGGTAAACGCGCTGTCCCCCGGACAATAACAATTTTTGACACGGTGAGATTAGAATGGCTGATTGTAACGTGCGCCCGTATGGCGCCTTCCCCTCTCTTCATTTTTTCCGTCAGATGAAAATAGAAGGGAGGCAAGACCATACTTACCGGTTGGAAGTGGGTCCAAGACTTGTATATAGCCATATTGGTAACGGTATGAAAGCTAAAGGTGACCCCCAGGTAACTAGCATTATTGTCTATTACTAGGTGCAATGTAGTGTTAACTACGCAGTAAAACTACCGGCAGTCTTTTACATATATATACATATATGTGTTCAATTTTTTTGATTTACAGCATTTAAAGCACAGTATCGCTGGCAGTGGCACCCTAATTTTCGTTTGCCCTGAAGAAATTGCCTGATAAAATACCTAAGGCAATGAAACATGTCGGCTGTGGGCTGAGTATGAATCGATAGGTAGTATTCGTACCCCCTTTTTTATATTACATGTTTACTGTAAGCAACAAGAAAATATAAATAAAAAGGTAGTTGCATCTTGTTGCGCAGTATTTTGTGTGTTATATGTTGAACGTTGTTAGTCCTTGTCACATATACGTTTTGCGTACACTGCACCATTCACTGTCTTTCTCTTTACTTTGGGTTTTCGGACACGTTTACGTTAAGCTATTTGACACCGATGATGAGAACAGGGCCATCCTGGTGAGTACCAACCAGGGGTCCCATTGGTGGTGCGCCCGTGAGGTGTCATCTAGCTATTCACACTTTTTTCAAATGTTGTCCTTCTAGTGGATGTCTGTACTGTGTTGTCTGGTTATTTGTTTATCAGAGACGGGCTATCTTTTATTCATGGCATTGGACTGAAACAGAGTAATAATCTCTATAATTAGAGGTATAATTAGAACGATCATTTGACAAACTATAGCTGTTTACAGTTCTACATTACTTTTTGCCTTTAGGACTGGGTCAATTTATGATTAGTGCTTGACTGAGTGGAGGGGGACATAGTCCTTTATGTCCCTCTTGACTCCTATTATTTGGTTTCTTGCTCATCACACAAAATCACTGCACTTGGGGGGGGGGGTGCTCCACGGTAAAATTAGGGGATGGAGCTTTTTTAGCATTGTTGATTATCCCTTGTTTTTGCTGGGTTTTTCTAGAGCGCCTCTTCCTTTTCGGTGTCGGTGACCCGTTACATAACGGTACATAGGGTACTTCTATAAATTCTGGGGGATCTGGACCAAGGTCTGGGCTTACAGAGTTCACATTAGGAGCAATATCTTGGTCTTTACTTACATTAGGTTCTACAGATATTCCTGTAACATTAGCAGGACCAGGTGCATTACCTAATCCTAATGAAAGGCGGCGTTCTGCCCTATCTATTTCAACACTGATGGCGCTAACCGCCTTCACGAGCTAGGAATCAAAAGTAGAACCTGGGGGCTCAGCTACGGTTTTATTTCCTTTTTGTAATTTACATTTCAACATATTAGTAATATGGTGGATATTAATAATATGATATAACAGGATCCACAGGACCCCCAGGGGCCTATTGCTAAACTTGTGGTTTGCTAAGTGGTGTTATACAAGGTACCCGTTATACAAAATATGTACACAAATGCCCCTATACCGAGAATTAGTGTAAATATTACAATAGCCAGCACAGTACAAATATAAATATAACAGCTTATAAAATCAGACTTATAATCCTGATAAGATATCGTAAAACAGTGCAATAATAAAATATAATGATCCTAATCACTACATAGACCCTACATATATCTTAAAAATTGCACAGCTTATTGATCACCAAAATTTCCAAATATAATGATTAATATCATTTTTTTTTTCAAATATATTTTTATTGCAGAATTAGAAACCACAGGATACAATCAATCAACCAGTGCACTCGTGACATCCCCTCGTCCACTAAGAAGTCCAAACTGTACACAGCCATTCAGCCCGCATCCCGGGGGCCGGGCGGCATGTTATTACATTCAATAGGAAAAGCACGGTGCACGTCCCACGGGGACCATGGTCGAAAAGTCGTTGTACGTATCTGCTTTTATCCCCCCCACCCACAACAACATCTCCGTCAGCCATCCCAGAGGTAAAGCAGTGACACCGCTCATATCGGGGCCTGCCCTAGGTGCTATCGTTCTATCTCGCCTGGCTGCTCCCTCCAGCCCTTTCATACTCCACACTGTGCCAACCATCCTAGTAGAGTCAAGGCACCCAGGCGGCTACCATCCAGTGGCTTCCGTCCCACCCCGAACCCCCATGAACCAGTCCCCTCCAAGGCCCCCCCCCTGGCAACTGCTGGGCGTACGCCTCGTCCTGTCGAGTTAGATGGAACCACCACAGTGCGGAATATAGCACTTCTGTGTTCGCCCCGTGGTGTCCACCGGCTTAGTTCTCCCCATCCTCGTCGTCCACAAAAGAATCACGCAAGGCCTGCACCACTAGCTCCCATGCACGCGCCGCTTCCAAAACCTTCTCATTCCCCATCTTAACAGCCTGCCGCATCCGGAGCACACTCTCGCAGGCAGACCACCGCAGCAATTCATTCTTCCATCTACGCAGCGAGGGCCCCCCCCTGGACTTCCAATGCCACGATATCTCCCTCTGCGCCAATATCAGACCCAGATCAAGGAACTTGCTCGTCACCTTGGTGCGTTTAGTGTGCGGGAACCAGAGCAGCAGGCACGCCGCCATATCGAATTCCACCTCCCTATCTGTCACTGCATTCAGGAGTCCCCCTACCTCCGCCCAATAGGTCCCCAATTGCGGGCACTTCCAAAACAAATGATCCATGTCCGCTCCCAGAGACGAACACCGTGGGCACCGGGCATCCGGCACCTGGAAGTACCGCTGTAATTTCTCTGGAGTTAAATAGGCCCTATGAAGCACATAGAAATGCACTTGCTGAAAGCGCGCATTTCTCGTGCCCTTCCACGTGCGCCGCAGGATGTGTCCCCAAGCTGTATCCGGTATGTGCCGGCCCACACTCTCCTCCCATTTAGCCTTGAGCCCCAGGAGTGGCTCCAGTCCCTCATTCAGCATCCTATTATGGAGGCACGTCACAGCTTTGACCGTGCCTGCTGCCATCACCACATATTGGCACGCCATAGTCGTCGTGGGTTCTACGAGCCCCCCTTTCCAGTGCTTCTGTATGGCAGCCACCACTGCCGCGTGCAGGAGGAACCCCCCGTCGGGCAGCCCGAACTGGTCCCGGAGCGCCTCGAACGGTGCCAAAGCCCCATCTATGTACAAGTCGCCTACCACCTGTAGTCCCGCCTCCTCCCAATCCAGCAACGGGGACCAATCTCCCCCGTGCGGCAAGGCCGTCAGCATGCCGATCGGGATCTCCGGCGCATAAGGCCGCGAAGCCCTCGCTCTCCGAAGGCTCCTCTGCCAACACAGCCGGAGCGTCCTTTCCTCCATAGTGAGGGCCCGCAACTCAAGCCTCTGCTGCATGACAATATAGGACAGCACGTGGCGTCGTATCCCTCGGTCCCGGTCCTCCTCTGGACCCCAGAACACCCTAGCTACGTTCTGTGTAAGAACCTGCAGCTGCGCCGCTAGATAATACAGCTCGAAGTCAGGCACAGCCATGCCCCCTTCAACCTTAGGGCGGAGGAGCGTGCTCAGGGCCACTCTACGGCGGCCGTGTCCCCATAAGAAGCCAATAATCATCGATCTCAGGTCTCTGAAGACCCCTTGGGGAATCCAGACAGGCAGCGTTCGGAAATAATAGAGGAAGCGGGGGAGCGCCACCATCTTCAAAAGCGCAATCCTACCCAGAACCGTCAGCGGGAGGGTCGACCAGAAAGACAAGCTGCCCCTCAGTGCCCGGACACAGCGACCAGTGTTGCCCTCCAAGAGGTCCGCAGTCGCGTGGTAGATGCGAACACCCAGATAGGTGAAACAAGATGGCTCCCACACCACGCCCAAGTCGCCACCAGGAACGGGCGAGCCCGCTCGCAGCGGGAACACACAAGTCTTCGCCCAATTGACCTTAAGGCCTGACAGCCGGCCGAACTCCGACAACAGCTCCATCGCACCGGCCAATGCCCGCGAGGTGTCAGCCAGGTACAGGAGCAAGTCATCCGCATACAGCGATATATAATGCCACTGCCCGCCTCTCGCTATCCCCGCGTACCTGACACCCGACCTCGCATGGACCGCCAAAGGTTCCATCGCCAGAGCAAACAACAGGGGGGACAGAGAGCATCCTTGCCGCGTGCCCCTGCCCACCGGGTACGCCGCAGACACCAGGCCGCCCAAACGCACCCTCGCCGCCGCCGAAGCATACAAGACCCTTGTCCACCTGCGGAACCCCTCGCCCATGCCAAACCTCTCCAAAACTCCGTCCAGGAACGGCCATTCCAAGCTATCAAAGGCTTTCTCGATGTCCACGGATAGGACCGCCGGGGCTCCCTCCTCGTCCAAGATGGCGTCCATTATCCCCACCAGGCGGCGAATATTCAGCGCCGTGCTCCTCGTGGGTATGAACCCGGCCTGGTCCCTATGTACCAGGCCCGTCATATATGGGGCCAGCCTGGTGGCCAGTATTCGGCTCAGAATCTTATAATCCACCGTCAGCATGGATAGCGGGCGGTAAGACCTCACATCCGCAGCATCCCGGCCAGGCTTTAGGAGCGGCACAATCAAGGCCTCCCGCATGGACCCAGGCAATACCCCAGCCTCGAAGGCTTCAGCGTACACCGCCAGCAGCCTGGGCGCCAAACTGTCCGCATACCGCTGATAAAATTCAATCGGTAATCCGTCCACCCCGGGCGTTTTGTTGCGGGCCATATGCTTAATGGCCGCCCGCATTTCTGAGAGCGTGATCGGGCCGCCCAGTTCCTTCGCGTCCTCCTCATCTAGGACCGTAAGCTGCCTCGCCCCCAAGTATTCCGCAATGTCCTGGACCCCCACTCCCAGCTGGCCCTGATACAGTTCCTCATAGTACTCCCTAAAACATTCCAATACCGCTGCTTGGGTGTATACCATCTCTCCCTGCGCAGTACGAATGCCGAGGATCGGGGAGCCCCTAAGTTCCGGATTAGCCAGTCTGGCCAAGAGGGTACCCACCTTGTCTCTTTCCGCATGCGCCCTGATGATATATTGCCTGTGATCATAGCATCGTAAACGTTCCGTCTCGGTGGCGACCACTTCTTTCGCTTCTAAGAGCTGGGCCTGTAAGTCCGGCCTAGCTGGCCTGCGGCGCTCCAAATCCCTCAACCTTTCTTCCGCTTTCATGAGGTCAGTCAACACAGCCGTGCGAGCATTCAAAAACCTACCCAAACACACTCCTCTCACCACCACTTTCATTGCATCCCATTCAGTGGACCTACTCGTGGCCGTGCCCTCATTCACTCCGAAATAGCTATCAATGCCTTGTCGAACCGCATCAGTGAACACAGGATCTTCAAGCGTTTCCGGCCGAAGCCGCCACGTTGGAATTACTGAGCGCTCTCTCTGCCACTGAATGTGCACCAATAGGGGGTTATGATCTGAGATCGTCCTAGCCAAGTACTCCGCATGGGAGATCAGCGGGGCTAGGGATCCACTGCAGAGCACCGAATCAATCCTGACATGCAGGTCATGAAGAGCAGAGTAAAAGGAATAATCCCTGGTTTCCCTGTGCCGCTCCCTCCAGACATCCAGCAACCCCCATCTATCCTGCCAGTCCTTCCTGTGCGCGGCTAACCTGCGCACCGGGGAGTCCACCAGGGGGGGATGGGACCTATCCAGAGCCACATCCGTGATCGAGTTAAAGTCCCCCCCTAGCACTATTGGGGCCGCCAGGAAAGAGGCCAAAGACCCCGAGAGGCTATCAAAATATCGAGCTTGATCAGTGTTCGGCGCATACACACAGCAGAAAACCACATCCCGTCCATATAACCTCCCCTCCACCGCCACAAACCTGCCATCCGGATCCACAACTTGATTCAGTAATTGAAAGGGTATCCCCGCCCTCACCCAGATCAGCACCCCCCTGGCATACGCTGAGTAAGTGGTGCCAAACACCTGGCCCCTCCATCGTTTCTGCAGGGCAGTACACTCTTTCTTAGTGAGATGAGTCTCCTGGAGCATAGCAATCTGAACCCCCCTGCGTACTAGATATGCATGGACCTTATGACGTTTCACCATAGATCGCAGCCCCCGGACATTCCACGTCAGGCATTTCAGATTAGGTAACGTCCCCATTCCAACTTCGTACAGTCCAAATCAAATAACGAATGTTCACAGCCCCCCCAATGCAGTTGCCCCCCCCCGAACACCCCCAAAACAGAAAAACTCCCCAAACCCCACTCCCCAGGACAGAGCACACGAACCCAATGTCCGCCCCCATCCAAACCTTGAACCAACTTCACACACTCTTACCCTGTGGTCTCCACCACAGTCGGCCTTAAGGGCCCAAGGGGGGTGAGTCGCCGCCGACCCCAGCAAGCGGAGCCCGCACCCCGCGCCTCCATCCCTCCCGAAGCACACAGCCTCCCCTCCCGGCATCCCGTCCTCCAACAGCAGGATACCACCCTACCATGAAGTCTTGAACTAGCCTAGTCCAATCTCAGCCGCAAAAGATACCATCTGAAGTCTGTGGGGTCACCGTCGGCCCCTTCGAGCTTTCCGCCTCCGAGAGTTCCTCGCCCGTCTTGCTGCCTTCCCCTCCCGAGTCCGTGTCTGCCCGTTCACTGTTCTGTTGCGACCCTGTAATGGCCGCCGTCGCTGCGAGTGCATCCCTCTTCTCCGCCGCCATTTGAGCCTCCCGTTTCTCCCGCTGGCGCCTGTTGCGGGATCTGATGCGTTGCGATTGCCTCACCCGGGGCCGCTTGGGTTCATCTCGTCTGCTTTTATGTGATCTGTCCGTCCCCGCTCTATACGACTCCAGCCAATGCCAAACCTCGTCCGGAGTCTGAAAAAAGTGCGTAGCCCCATCCATGATGATCCGCAACTTAGCCGGGTAGAGCAAGGAATACTGAACGCCTTCCTCCCTGAGTTCTTTCTTCACCGCCAAGAATGATGCCCGGTTTTTCTGGACCGCTTGAGTGTAGTCCGGGAAGATCGTAACCCTACTGTTCTCCACCTCATAAGGGCCCGACATCCTGGCCCGCTGAATGAGGAGATCTCGGTCCTTGTAGTGGAGGAGCCTCACCACCATCGGTCGGGGGGGGCGGCCAATCCCCGGCGGGCGAGCAGGTACCCGGTGGGCCCGCTCCAGCGTGAAAAAAGGAGTGAGCCCCTCCGGCGCCACCACAGTGCGGAACCAGGTCTCCATATAGGCCACCGCATCCTCCCCCTCAATTCGTTCCGGAAGGCCGACGACCCGCACGTTGTTCCGCCTATTGCGGCCTTCGGCATCCTCCGCCCTCCGCTCCAGCGAGTCCAGCCGGGCCAACATGTCCGCAATCCTATGCTCCGCGGCCACCACCGATGGTTTCAGGTCCAGCAACAGTTGGTCATGGTCCTCAACCCTGTCCGCTAGCTTCGCATGATCCGCGCGGAGCAGCCCTAGGCCCGTGGCCACTTGGGCGATGTCTTGGTGCAACGCGTCCTTAGTCGAGGCGATCGCATCAAGTATGGCATCCAATCGCCGGTTCAGCCGCTGTTCTCGGTCAAGCTCCGGGGAGGGACCCTCGCCCAGCCGAGTCGATGTCGCCGAGCCCTCCTCAGTGCATCTCACGGCCATCGGCCCTCCAGTCGCCGCCATTCCAGGGTGCTGCGTCACAGGTCCTGGAGCCCGCTGTCGTCAGCGCCCGTAGGCTAGTGCCGGTCGTCGGGCACCGGGCAGAGCAATGTCTTCACTGAAACTCACAGGAGCAACGACCAGCTAGGTACACTCCGCTCTGCCGCCCCCCTCGGGAGCCTGAGGGGGAAAGGATGAGTCTCCGGGCGGCAGCCAGCCAGGGTCCCCAAGCTCCTGGCGAGTCAAGGCAGCGTCACTCGGCCCCAAGGCACAGCACCGCCGACCTCAGTGCCTCGATCAGCTGAATGCAGGATCTCCTGCCAGTATCCCTTGCCAGTCGGCGACAACTCGGCTCAGAGCTGAAGTTCGGGGCCCGCCGAACTCCACGCCGCCATTTTCTTCGCACCCTCGGCAACACCTCAGCCGCTTCTTCGACTCGGTCTCCTCGGGGCCTGCAGTCCCCCAGCGGCTCACCAATAGTGTCCAGCTGTCCCCTCACACTTCAGAGGGCAGGAGCGTCGTCTCCGGGCCGCCTAGGGTTCCGAAAACAGGAGAATTAACGGGATTCTGCGCGGAGCTACGAGCTCACGCCGCCATCCCGATCGGCGTCCAAGCCACGCCCCCCATAATGATTAATATCATGGCCACTGGGACTCTACGGTAGCACGAGCTAGAAACTAAGCCCACCTCCTTCTAAGCAATATAAAATCGTACGGGTTTCTTTGAAGTTGTTAATAGTCTGGGCAGTTCTAGTCTTGTCCGGCTACTTACAGTTTTTGTGATAGTCCCGTATGGTCAAGTTGCAAAAACAAGGGGTATGGCCCAGCCCAGCCTCACACAGACTCGGACGGGCTCAGACGGGCCCGCCCTTGGCCCGGGCTTCACCCGGTCGCCCCCGGCACGCGTCCCGCATTGCGTGGGGGAAGGCAGCTCTTTATAGCGCAATGTCAGCGCCTCCCCCTGCAGCAGCTGTGTCCACTATGGATGGGGCGGTGGAGCGGTGCACCCAGGGACCAGAAGTCCCACCAGGGTGTTGCAGCGTGTTGGGAAGCGTCCCACGGGGATAGAACGCAGCTCACTGTCAGATTTGGGCACAACAAAGGTTAAAGGGCCCTGCGCTGCTTGGGGGAAGGCGGTGCTTTATAGCGCGATGTCAGCGCCTCCCCCTGCAGCAGCTGTGTCCACTCTGGATGGGGTGGTGGAGCGGTGCATTCTGAGACCAGAAGTCCCACCAGGGTGTTGCAGCGTGTTGGGAAGCGTCCCACGGGGATAGAAAGCAGCTCACCGGCAGATTTGGGCACAACAAATCTTGGTTTCCCCTCCCTCATGTTGTTGAAACATACTTGCATCCTACAGTTCCCTTATGGGTCGTTAAACCACAATCTTCCGTAAAACAAGAAGAAAAACAGTTGTAGTTTGCCATATATCATGCCATCATTGATCAAACAATAGAATTAACAACAACATGATAACCATCAACAGGGTAGGGGAGAAGGTTCACTGTTGCTCCATGCAGTTTCCGGTCTCTGTATAAAAGACATATTCAATTATTACCTCATTATCCCAGTTTACCGTGCTTCTTATGGCATAACGTGTATCTGCAAAATCAGCTAAGCTATGTAGACACTGATATGTGAGTGCACTTCAATATGTTCACATATTACCCTGCATCGCCATCATTGTTATTTCTACCAAAGCACAGTGCTGATTGAATGGCGGCAATAGTGCATCCCAGTTTGAGGAGAAAGGGTATTTTGCAGGCCCAGAGTGTCTTCTCTGTGGAGGGATGCACCTTCCACCGTAGCTCAGATAAGTATTGAGTAGGACCAGGCCTGAATCGATGGGGATTGACTGGATTTCCAGTGTTGTGTGATGAGGAGTTTGGCTATCACCAGGCCAAGTTCCAGGAGTCTAGTGGTGGCATTCTGTTTCTTATCCCTTGGAAACATGCCCAGCAGACATGTCTCCCATGAATTTGTGAGTGTTCTGTCAGTGCAGTCGGATAGGTGCTGCGTTACCCTTTCCCAATAGTCATGTAAAAGGGGAACGACCATAGCATGTGTAGGATATCCGCGTCGCAAAGCTTACATCATGGGCATCATTCTTCTTGTCTATGAAAATATCGATTGATTCTGTCTGGTGTAAGATATTCCCTGTACAATATGTACTACTGAATCAATTGGAACCTGGCATTCCGAGGGATGAACGTGGGGCTCGCTAGTATCATGTCTCATTCCTTTGATGTGCATGGGCGAGCCTAGTCCATTTCCCAGTTAGCATGCAGGGGTGCCAAGTCTACTGCCATCTGAATTTAAAGTGCGTCCTTGAACCATTTAGTAAGGTGTTTCCCTTCCCCCCAATACATGCACATATTGTATTGTGAGATGTGCTTGTAGTTTTTGTGTAATGTCTCCCCAGTGTTGTTGCACTGTTTGTATCCAGGATGTGTGACTAATTATTAGACCCATCATGATACCCTCTCTCTTCCACTAAAGTGTTGTATGTCATAAACGTGCTGTCAGGGTAGATGTCTCCCATAGTGTGGACACCCATCTCATGCAATTTAAGGAGTTTGGCTGGCATCGTTCTCCTATCACCCTTCAGCATTTCCAGTAGTGGCAATGCGGGTGCATATGGTGAAATGTGCTTGGTAAGAAACAGACAGTGTCGAAAGCAGCGCCTAGCTACCCGTACTAATGGAAGCATCTTAGGCGGCTTGACGCATGTGCGGAAGAGATGTAGGACTGCATCTATGGTATGTGGGGGACCATTTTCAGCTGTATCTGATAGATGTAGTTCCGCTGCCCATTTGGCCAAACACTGTATCTTGGACCCTAAATAATAGTGTTCTAGGTTGGGTACCGATATTCCGCCTTGACCCTAGGGTAAATATAGTTTCTCTAGTGCTACTCTGCAGCACGATGTGTTCCATATGAGTTCGCACAGTGTGCATTCCAGAGAATGAAAAAAGGACAGGGGCAGATAGAGTGGTGAATTTGCAAAGTGATATAACAGTTGTAGGAGCACCATCATTTTAATCAGTGCTATCCTCCCTGCGACTGAAAGAGCAAGAATTTTCCACAATGCTATTTGCAATGTCAAAGAAGTTTTGCCCAGGTGAGGTTGCCATACATGAGATCTTGGTTGGTATGACAGATCCGTATTTCCAAGTCCCGAAACATAGTCGGCTGCCACATGACGAGGGTATCACCCACAGTGCCCGAACCGGGTGGCGAATAGGAACAAGCATGGCTTTCCCCAGTTATCTAATAGAATACGAATAGTGACTATGTCAGCTGGGATCTATCCGACATCTCTGATGTCATCCACATACAGCGATATTGCATGAGTGTCTGCTACCACTGGAGTACCCAACTGACCTGCAGAAGCGCATTTAGTTATCGCCAATGGTTCAGTGCCAGCTGAAAGATGAGTGGGGATAGGTGGCAGCCCTGTCTGGTGCCTCAGCATACTTTTATGGGCTTCGAGATTAAGTTTCCAGTCCGAACCCGTATGTTGGTTCGTCATACAAAAGTTTGGCTAGGCAAAGGAAGTACGGTACCATCCCATATCTCTGCAGCACATTTAAGAGAAACAACCACTCAACGGTGTCAAAAGCTTTTTCAGGTCCAGCACCAAGCACCCCAATATGGGCCTGACTTGTGGAGCGCATCTCATCACCTGGAATAGCCTGCATATATTCAGAGAGGTGTTATGTGCCGGAACAAATCCGTTCTGGTCCCTATATATCAATTGGGGTGTAAGTGAGGCCATCCTCCCTGCTAGTATTCTGGCCAATATCCTAAAATTTGCATTTACTAGTGCCAGTGGGTGATACAAACCTAATTGTGTGGGATCTTGATCAGGTTTTGGCGCTGTAACTACTGTAGCTTTGTTGAGAGAGTCAGGTATGTGTGCGAGTTGTAGTGCCTGTTCATACTCCTGGTGTAGTTGTGGGGCATGGATGTCTGTGTATGTTCTGTAGAATTCGTATGGGAAGCCATCCTGGCCCGATACTTCCCTGAGGCTAAAGCGCGCATTGCACCTCGTATCTCGGTAGGTCTGATAGAGGTGTCCACTTCCATACGCTGATCTGGGGAAGGTTAGATTGTCCAGAAAGGAGCTTATGTCTGAGTCCGATGCTTCCAGCATTGATTGGTATTTCCAATCATGACTTTCATAGGATGAAACAAATGAGCCTTTTCACTTCTTTAATCCAAAGTACATTGTTGTTATTGGTAATTTGCAAAGTACAATACAGCCTAAGATTCTTGATGCTAAAGAAACCATTGCACGATACTTTGACATCAGCGCTTCATTACGGGTTGGCCCACCAGGGTTTTAGTTGTTTTCTGAAGGGGAGCAGCACTGTCTGGGAGCAAAGATGAAATAGAAGTAGTAGATTCTTTGTTTTATAAATTACAGATACTTTTATCGGGACAGCTTTGTTCTTAAAACCCATAACATACATATATGCATAAAAATAGATTAAAATAAGTTAATTTACATCACATTTGTCAAGTTCAGTCATTTCATCTCACTTATAACTGCATTCGTTAATTGTCCTAAAGCAATTGCCACATCTACCAATCTGACATTTACTTTATAGTCTATCACCATCTTTCATGTCCAAGTACAGAACTTAAAACAAAAGATGGTTAGCAATATTTTTACGTTTGTTCATATATAAAATAGCAATGTATTAAAATAGACACAACATTTTCTATTAATATTCTGATCTGTCTATAAAATTCGGGCACTAGAAATATAGGGCTGCAGCCTGTTGTAAATTCTAGAACCGTTAAGTGTAGATTATAGTCCTTTAATTTGTATAAATAAGGAAACGCTTCCTCACTTCCTTTTGCCTCCTGTGTCTTTTTCCTCATGTATTCGAAATTACAACTTCTGTGATAAAGTGTCGGCCGAGTTTTTTTTCAGTGCTTATTGTAAATGGGACACGGTTCCCATGATTCTATATTCCCCAATTGATATTTGGTTTTGTTTACTCTGGTCAATCATGCTGACTCACTCGACCGTCCGTTACCTTTCACTGTTCTGTGCTTAATGCCAGCAAAGACAGGATTCTGCATGCGTATGTTCTTCCATGGATAATTTATTAAAAGAAAAGTCACAAGGGGGTTCCTGCAAGCTTTGTCACTGAGGTATGTGCAAATTCAAGCCCAATAGCCTGAATCATGCCTCCTTTCAGTAGGTTTTATATTTATTTTTAGTATAGCGCTTTCTATTTGTTCATGGGGATAATGTGTAAATAAATGTATTTATTCAGCTCCATATAACCCATAAATAGGATTTTATTTTTTATTTTTTTATTTTAATATAATTTTAAGTGAATATGAAGTAATGAGAGGAGACAGTGCCATAAGGGGCCCCGCCAATATTGCTGCTCTTACTTTTTGAAGCTGAGCATTGCCTATCCATTGTAGGGTGTTTGTAAGGCTCAGAACAAGATATTTATAACTTTCAACTTCCTCTCTTCTTTCCATATACAGAAACCAATTAGAGTTGATTCGTTTTTTTGCTACAGATCATTATCTTTGTTTTTTCAATATGTATACGTTATGAATTTGTTACGGAATGGGTGGTACATGACAATGTAATCTTCTGCTTATTGCAAACAGGGGATATGTATATTTCCCTCCTTGGGTGAAAAATAATGAGCCTTTTTAGTATAGGCGGAAAGTCGTTTATATAAGGCTAGCCAGCGAAGGTGTCAAGATGCAGCTCTGGCGCAAACCATTTTGTATTGTATTTTTTTTAGAAAGTCGACCATCACATAAAGCTCTACCTGTGCCCAATTGGATGCAATTGTTGGATCAAAAAGAGCAGACAAATCGGTATAAACCACTTAGATAATTTCCTCCCTTGGTGGCCTTTTCCACCATATCAAAGGCAGTTCAGAAGTCAACAAAGCATGTACAAAGCCTTTTGTGTACTTCTAATGATTTTCAAACTATTGCCACCAAAGCAAAACAGTGGCCCACCGTCGAGTGGCCTTCTAAAAAAACAGCGCTAGAGGGATACGATTTTTGCTGATGATCCATTCTTCTAAGTGTATTTTGAGAATTTTAGCAAAGATCCTAGCTCGAATGTCAGTCAGGCTTATCAATTTATAGTTGTGAGGCTGCCATCACCTATTTTTGTATATTGGTTTTACTGGTGCTCCCTTGCAGTACGCAGTCATAATTCCTTTCACTGAGATCTATGAGATAGAAGGGCATAGAATTTTGCCAACAATTCCATGTTTTTAACCGCCAAGAAGATTGTCATGTCCTGCAGCTCGTATAGATTTAGTGACCAATTAACATTTGTAGTGCTAATCACTGTGAATGTATTCCTTAATTTTCTGGTCAAACACATGCTTTAGTGAAGGTAGTTTTATATCTAGCATACCAAATAAATTCTGGAGATAGTTTTGGCATTTGTCCTCTGATGTTACATTTTTTAAGGAAGTTGGGTTTGTGTCATATACACTATTTACTAATCTCCATAACTGTTTTTGGTCTCCCGCTACTATTATCGGATTCATTTATTGCCATTTTGTATCAAAGTTCATTATCTTTTCTGTTTTGTATCTTCTCATTGGGATTCTTTATAAACAACCCTAGATCTGATTGTGTACACATTTTGTTGTTGAAAATTCTCAACAGATACAATCAAACTAATTTCCATTTACAAGTGTCGATTTTCTTTTATCAGAAATCTACTTTTCCTAAATTTATGAACTGGAGACACAAAACCACCTCACGCTATATAGATTTATACCATACTTTCTTATTACAACTTTTATTATTGAATTCAACTTCTATGCAAATATCCAAATGATAATGTTCAATAATCGTAGGAAAGTGCCCATTTTTGCATGGTTGCCCTCACTTTTTGCCTTATGTTGATGTACTTTGACTGAGTGCGCCCTGGGTTCCTGCCCACCAGGTACCCAGGGCCTATGTTCTTTCTCTAAACTGTACCCAATTGGCAACTCTCTGGCCACATGGCAAAGTGAGCAAGGGACTCACGTTTGAGCATACCCTGCCACACTTATGGCAAACAAAGCTGTACAAAAGGGGGTGGTGATGGACGGAGCATCTGAACCAATCAAACCCTCACACCCAGTCAAAAGATCTGGGTTTAATCCATCACCGTTCTTTAGCCCACTCTGCCACCCCAGTTCAGACATGGCCATATGCAAATCAATCTGACCCTGTGCCTCATGGGAACAGTCCAGCCAGAACTGCCAAGCCATGCCTTCCCTGGACCAAAAACAAGCTTCCGAGGACCGGTTTCTGGCATTACAGCCGTCTTCAGCCCGCTTGCTTGAATCCAGTGGCAAAGTAAGCAAGGGACTCACGTCTGAGCATACCCTGCTTCCCTCAGCTCCTCTCCGGCTTCTGACACGACGTCTCCCTCTCGCATTCACCAAAGGATCTTCTTCCACTTCCGGGTCACTGAACCTCCGCCATCTTCCATAGTGCCAGAAGTTGTTGATGTGGTGTCTAATCTCCCTTAAACACATCTCCAGACGAGTGGGTCTTATGTCCTCACTTGTATAAGATTCATGTAAGCTCTTTCATCAGCAATGAGTCTTCTCGATGTGAGGTTATCGTAAGTTTGTAAGTTAGGCTGCAGGGTTTTAGGAAGAGTCCGCAGAAGATGGAGGAATGCCACTAAAGTTGCCGGTCTAGTCTCTCATGGTTGGCTTAAGGTGCGAGGACAAAATCGGTTTTGAAGTGCGTCGGCAGAGGTCTGAGCTGCGTACTTTACCAACGACTTCTTCGTGTGTGCATCTCCCGTACAGGCACAGCATGACTTTATATTGGCACCAGCACACATTAACTCCTGCATTCTAAATTAACGTTGAGACCCAGAGCCTGGTCGTGGGATCATAGAGGTGCACAAAAAATGTAACCCTAGCTGGGCACAAGCCTACTGTCTATGTTCATGACCATGTACATATAGTGGTGGTGACAGCATACTGTGTTTTTAGTGATTAATTGCTAAACAGGTCTTTTTACCTATTCAGGGACATGAGAGCAATGGCCTACTGGCCAGCCCGAGTAAAGTTTCACTCACGTGTTTTGACCTGCCCTGCACTGACATGCCTGTGTGAATGTTGAGTGCTTGTTTATGTGTGTTAGCAGGGCTCCATATTGATAGAGTTACTGTGTGCTGCTACCAGTGGGATCAATGTTGGAAGGCCCCAGGTCTGACACAGTACAAGATGGAAGTTGTGAAACAGCTCTTGGAGAATGGAAGTGCATTGCTTTCATTTCTGAGGAGGTGCATATAACTCTAAATACAAATGTGTGGAGGGATGGACACAGAGCTTCCTTTACAAATCCCATGTGACCTATTAGTCCTTCATTAGCACTTCCATTTGGTTTATGGTATAAAGTGACTTTCTAGATACAGTTGCTGGTGAGACAAAAGCTATGGGGAGAGTCTGGATATTTTGTTTTTATTTGATTGACCCACCTGTTGAAATGTAAAATCTGAATTCTCTCGTTTTTTAATTAAGCTGCGCCTCATCCATTTTTTTTCACTCCAGCCCTGCCTTGCTTTCAGCCTGGCTCTATCCTTGACATCGCACCTGCATAAACATTAGTAAAGAATCTATATTGGGACATTGTAGGCTGCGCAAACATGCAAGGTCAGCACAAAAGAACAGCTGACAATCTGCTTGGGGGCTTTCAGGCAATGGTTAATCCACAAGTAAAGTATACTCAGATAGCATATCTTGTTGTTCAGCCTTAGGTCGTAGCAATTGCACAAGACACCGAGGCTGTCGATTCTTGCCTTACCTCATTTGTGTGTTTATCCCAAAGCTCCATTTACCTCTGGGCATTCCTTGTTTGTGCTCTCTTGCTATAAAAACCCATATACTCATAGTTCAGTGTGCTCTCTCCTTGAGCATCTCTGTGGGGCTTGTTGGACGGAGTCCCATTCATGAATGCTTAATAAATGATCTATGGTTTGTACTTCGCTCCACTGTTGATTCCTCCTTACTTGTTAAGAACCAGTGGACAAAGTGGTGGCCCTGCACCGGTGGTTATTAATAAACCACTTCCACAAATTGGCGCCCGAACGTGGATCCCCATCAAGGGCTTGCAGTTGGACCAGGGAAGGAGATCGGGTCGGTAAGATTAACTTCGCTGAGGGGCGCACCACCTGAAGAGACTAGTGTTTCTCATGGGCAAAGGTGATTTTTCAGCTCTCCGACTCTGGTCTTCCTGGCGTCTACTGGCCTTGACTGAGGCCTTCAGACGGTCAATTTTTTGGGATCAGGGAAGATCGACAGGTAGGAGCTGAAGACTATACATAAGGTAAATCGGTATTGAACTGGTTCATTCGGTTAGAAGTTGACTTGGTATTTGGAATTTCTTTTTGACTTGGTATTTGGAATCTGTTTTTTATTTGGTATTTGGAATCTGGTTTGAAGCTTGCTATTTGTTTTGACTAAACATTTTTTCCTTACAGGTAATCTGAGAATATTTGTTATTTCTCTCTATGATAAGTTTTTTCCATCTTATATAACATCCCTGTACTTAGTATGCTTTGGAAGTTTTGTTGTTGCTGCTGTGATAAGCTGAGCATTTAGGAAGCAAGTCAGCTGGCGCCACCAGAAGGTATGCCGAATTTTAAGATGTACATCAAATATGGTATTTGTCCCATCATGTATATTGCATTGTGGAACAAATCTACAGAAAGGGGATCCCCAGTTTCAATGGCCATTAGAGGGAACTATGGACCCTCACAAACTCGAGTTTCTAGAGAAACAATTGTTTAAAAAAAAAAAGTTATGACAGGTATGTTTGACACTTTGCGTATGTAGAGGAGCGAAATAAAGGAGTGGCAGCTCAAGGCAGAGAAAGTACAAAGGAAGCAAGAAAGGAAGACAGAGTATCAGAAGTATAAGGAATTGAAGGATAAGGAAGTTCAGGAGAAAAAGGAATGTTTAGATAGAGAGCATAGATTATTAACATCTAAGGAATATATAGTTAGACCAACAGTAACAGTTCAGGTCCACCAAGAAGATGTGGATTCGGATAATGACGTATTATTGATTGAACGACCCATACCCCCATATGTATCTTTGACACCCCTTCCCCTGGACTACAAAATATCATTTCCCCTGTACCCCCGGCTCTACCTCTCTTATCCTGCGGTTGCCCAGCTCCCTATTTTCCAACCAGTACTGGTACATCCCTTACCCCCCAACTCAGGCCACTGCACCCCATCCCAGGCCACTGCACCTGAAATGACTGATGAGTCCGTACTTCTGGTATCTATCTCAACCCTATGAAGTCTTCGTTCTACTGTACCTTAGTTTCGTCAGAACGCAATAAGGTTGATGGTATTAAATTGGTTAAGTGATTTAGAAATGCAAGTAGAAGACAAGATAGATCAGATACACGATTTTTCAGAGGGCGAACTTCTTTGTCTAATAAATAATCTTTCTCATCAACTTATAGTCCAATGGGAGATGACTCCAGGACAAAATGGCCCAGATGATGTTAGGGTTATTAATCAACAGTGTCAGATAGGAGCCTTCCCTGTAAGTAGAGTTAATAATGCTATAGCAGCAATAATTTGATATCGTAATGAACTCTCCTCGAATAAAACTTATGAGGGTAGCTGCGCGACAGTTCATTCCTGGAAATGGGAATGCAGATAATGATGACCCTAATAGTCCTGTTGCAGGAGCCAACATTTTTGTACAATTGGATATATACTCCCTGGAAAAGGACAGATGTACTCACTTTAAAAGCCTCCTCACCTGACATATTGGAAAATCCTAGAGGATTTTATGATGATGTACAGGCAGCCATTGATTCCTGCATCATGACCTTAGCTGATATTGATATGTTTTTTGGTATGATCCTGCCACCAGATATGTGGTGACTCACCTGGAAACAAGATCATGTTGTTGAGTTAGGAGGAGATTGGACTGCAATAATAGCAGCTGGAGCTAACAGGAAGCCTGGTAAAAAAAAAACCAATCAGCTCATATTGGACCACACTGGCAACATACTAACTTATATAAAGATGATAATTCTGGCATGGAAAATAAATATATTGGACGCTCCTTACTGCTTGTAAGCATAGACTGGGCGAGTCCGTACGTGATTTCTTTACTCGCTTTGAGGAAGTTTCCTCTAATGTATGTAATAGCTCTATTCTTCCTGTCCTTAAAAGACGGGATTGAATACAGGATAAAAGTTATCGATTTGTGATTGATTTGGGAGAAAGTAACAAGATAGTAGTCCCTCAATATCCTGTTGTTTCTCAGGTAAAGTTAATACACCTGTGGAATTTTCTGTCATCTCCTTTCAAAGCCCTATTTCACAACAAATTAATGTTAGTACAAGGGTCTCCAACATTTTCTGTAACAAGAGTCACTAGTGATGAAAAAGTGACCACCCCATCCAGGAGTATCAGTAGTGATCACATTAGAGCATTAGCCAGAGTTTTCAGTAGTAATGAAAAAAAAAAAAGGCTTTGACAATTTGAACTGAAATATTACATAGGTACTAGATACAAACAATAGCTGCAATACTCCCTTGCTCCAAGATATAATTATGAGTAATAAATACCTCCAACTGAAATAATAGCAGTAAGTACATTTTCAATATGTCAACTATTTTTCTGTAGACATCAGTTTATGAGTTGTGAAAATACAAAAGAAATGTCTTGAATGCGTGAGTTTTATTTTTAAAATACAGGTTGGACTGTACACAGGAGAGCTACTCACAGGTACCTGGTGATCTACTGGTAGCTCACGAGCCACTCATTGGAGACATAGCAATGCCGCAGAAGGGTGCAAACAGGCTACAGTGAAATTATTGCATCACTTAGCCTCCTTGGGACAAAGAATCTCATTTCCAATTACAGTATTGTCAACAGAAGGTTACCTATTTAGGTCTCCTCCTGTTGAACGGGGGTTAGACTAGATCCATGCCAGTGATGTGGAGAAAGCATGCGCCACTCCCTTTGTCATATGATCAGTGGATAACAAGAGGAATACCTGATTTTTAATATGATCAGATCTGTCAGCAAGCGCTTTTCGGGGATGGTGATCTTTTTGAAACATGGTGAAGTGGTGTGACTGGAATAATAATTTGCTGCCTTCATGCCTGACCCAGATGAACAGATTCTGTTTGAACATCCTCACATTGTTCAGCCCTGATACGAAATGCGGCCAAGGGCAGAAAAGAACTATAGATTTTGAAGAAATTCTCTCTGGAGAGGTAGCAATCCATGCCGGTGGTAAAGACCGCCAATGTCTGGACAGGTACATAAGCTTGCCAGTGAGGCTTTTGAAGCAAAAGACATGTGGGACTTAATGCTCTCTGATAGTGTAGTGAGGAGAATTGAGATTGCATTACTCTGTTTCTGGCTGATTGTTACCCTACTCTTTGTTAACTTGGCAATCAAACAACAAATACTACAGTAAGAGGAAGGAAGGTTAAGAAACATACGGGTTGAATATAAAAGATCAGTATAGGAAATAGTGTTAGGTGTTCTTCTGAAATAGGTATTTGTATATAGATTAGGTTGAAATGGGTAGAGTTGTCGATCTGCCATTAAGGCTCTTTGGGAAGGTGTTTTTGGCCTATTAGGAGGAATAGAAGTACTTGCCCCTAATGCCCCCACTAAAAGCTGACAATTTTGGATTACAAGAAGAAAAATAGGGATATTTGTATTTTTCTATTGTTGGTATTGGGATTTTTGGGTCTATTTTGGAGGCTTGAAACATATTACCCTGTTCATAGCCTATTGCTCCCTACTCCTACTGCATCTGAACATTATCACTTCACCTTGTCCTATCTTAAGGATTCACACTGCCAAATATATAAGCACAATACATTTGTTCAATATTTACATAAAACACCCTTAATGTTAATTGAGCCACACAAAGCTTCATCAAATAGCTGCAGAAATACATCAAGACCAAGGAACATGGACTTGGTCAGAATGGTTTTGGGGTATTGTTTCTGCTTGGGGCTGGAAATTATTAATGGGGATAGTAATTATAGGAGCCATCTTTCTCACTTGCTGTTGCTGCATTCAGCGTGTCCCTGTGATATGTACAGCTTCTATAGCTACTTGTAACAGTATCAAGCCTTCCCCAATTAATGTTCATGAATCAAATAAAGAAATGATGGTACAACTTAAAATTGATGAAATTATGAAGATTGAGATATAAATTAATACATGTACCTTTTAAAATGGATTCAGCATAGCTGAAAAGAAGGACTGTTGAAATGTAAAATCTGAATTCTCTCGTTTTTTAATTAAGCTGTGCTCATCCAGTTTTTTTCACCCCCACCCCTGTCTTGTGTTCAGCCTGGCTCTATCCTTGACACTGCACCTTCCTTTCAGATGCTCTCCCTGGTGAGGGGAACTGGGGCTGCGAGCGGCAGAGGAATTTTACTAACGTGATATTTGATTTATGTTCTTAAAAATCAGCGCATCTGGAGCGTTTTTAATAATTTTAAAAATCGCCTTACTTTATCTTTGGGGGATGTCAGTATAAGGGGAATTGAACTGTTAGGCACTCTGACACCTCTATCACCTTTTATTCACTCATTCTTCTCCTTCAGCCCAGCGGTGGGCGCCATCTTGAGTGTGGCAGGTGGGGACAGCGCTCAAGTCGGGCCGTCCTTCCCGCCCTCTTACCTTCCTATAAAATGTGCAAGCCGATCAGACGGCGCAGCGGGCTGGCGCAGCGGGCGCGCCGGATGCGCGCCGAAGCCGCGCCTAAGCCAAGCCCGTCTGCGCCCGTCCGCGCCAAGACCGCGCCAGGCACAGGGCATACCGGCCAATTTATCCCTATGATCAGGTATGACCCTCTTGAACTATATTCCTTGCGTCACGTCATGGGAGCCCACCACTGTAGAGGCTGCCTTCCCAGCAATCAACTTTGGGGCCCCTTCTCGTGTCGCCTCTGTAGGTGGACGTCCCTGGGTGTCACCACTGGAACACCTACACCCCCCCCCCGATCTAAGCATAAATTAGGTACATTTAAGGGAGGGCTCATTAATGCTAGGTCCCTAGCATGCCACGGTCAAGACATCCATGACCTCATACAATCTCATGACCTAGATGCCCTTTTCATTACAGAAACCTGGCTCAATAATTCATCGAACCCCGATCTTGTAACCGCCCTACCCCCAGATTTTACTATCTTTAGGCGTGATAGACCCATTGGCCGGGGAGGGGGGGTAGCCTTTGCCATTAAGAAATCCTTCACTTGCCATACCTTCGACCTAAGCCACCTTAAGGACTGTGAGGGCATAGGCTTTACTATCAAAATTAATGCCTCCACCTCCTTTTCAGGGGGGCTCATCTACCGCCCACCTGGAAATGCCACTCCCTTTCTGGACTCCCTCGACGACGCTCTTGGATCACTCCTGACACATTATTCCACTTTCACCCTTCTAGGCGACCTGAACCTGCACTTGGAATCAGGCACAGACCCGCACACCATTTGCTTCCAACAATCTCTCAGTATCTTCGGTCTCTCCCAACTTGTTTCCTCCCCGACACATAGGGCTGGACACACGTTAGACGGCATTTGCTCCAATCTGACAACTATGACCACACTCCCCCCGATTTCGCAAATATGGACCGATCACTGCCTTATCCCCTTCGTCATTAAGGTAAATTCCTCCATGTCACCAAGCGCCAAGCGCCTCCTCCCTCCTTTTTCGACTAATTGGAAGAAGGTGGCCGAACGTATCAAGTCAGACCTCCAGCCTTTGGCCCCGCCCCCCACTTCAGTCGGGGATGTCGTGTCCGACTCCCGTAACTTTGACACCTGGATTGGCAAAATTGTCTCAGACAACTCCAGTCCGACCCGCCGCCAGTCATCCCGCCGGAAAAAAAGCCCAACGCTCCCTGGTATACCCAGTCCCTCACTGATAGCCACCTCCAATGTAGGATCCTAGAAAGGACATGGAGAAAAACCTACGATGAAGCCCCCAGGCTACTTTACATCCTACAGAGGAAACTCTATCTCTCTAACATTAAAGCGGCCAAAAGGGAGTATTTTACCAAAGCCATAGAGGAAGCCCAGCAGAAACAGCAAATGATCTTCTCCATAGTTAAGTCCTTTACACATCCCAAAGCCCTCCTACCTGAAATCCCTCCATCCCAAACACTATGCAACCAAATTGCTGATTTCTTTATAGATAAAATTGCCAACATTCAGAAAGATTTCCCTCAACCCCTCACTACCACCCACGACGCCGTTACAATTCCCCCCACCCTTGGCAGTTTCCAGCCAGTTTCCCTTCAACAAACCCATAAGGCCATCTTGGCCTGCAAATCGGGAGCCCCCACGGACTCCTGTCCCCCTAGCATTCTTCATCACCTCATTGAAATTGTAAATCCCACGATTAACGCCATTATTAACGAATCCCTTGAATCAGGCATCGTTCCCGATGACTGGAAAAAGGCCATAGTAAAGCCCTTAATGAAGAAGCAAAACAAATCCCCCACCGACCTCACTAACATGCGCCCAATCTCGCTACTACCCGCGCTCGGCAAAATCACGGAGCAGCTAGTATATGGCGAGTTAAAAACCTTCGTAGAGAACAATCATCTTCTGCACCCCCAACAATCAGGATTCCGTCCAGGCCACTCCACTGAAACCGCCTTGATTGAATTATCCGACTCTATCAAGTTCTTGCAGGATGAGGGGAGACAGGCTGTACTCATTCTGCTTGACCTAACTGCAGCATTTGACACCATCTCGCATGTCATTCTTATCAACAGAATGCGCGAGATTGGTGTGACAGATACTGTACTGACATGGATCATATCGTTCCTTTCCAATAGATCCCAAACAGTTTCACTAGGCCCCTACTCCTCCAGAGAAAGACCAATCGCATCAGGAGTCCCCCAGGGGTCCATACTTAGCCCTCTTTTTTTTAACATTTATATGACCCCCCTCCTTGCACTGATAGAATCCCACGGAATCCTCGTTACATCGTATGCTGACGACACTCAGCTTGTCGTTACCATCGATAAAAAATGCACGGACGCAGTCTTTAGATTTAAGAACTGTCTCTCCGAGGTCTTTCTATGGCTAAATAGCAACCACCTCAGATGCAACAGTGCCAAGACTGAGATTATACCCCTAGGGAAAGACTTGTCCTTTTCCCCAAAAGATTGGTGGCCAAAAAACTCAGAAGCCCCTCCTAGTGCTGTCTCCTCGGCACGCAATCTCGGCATCCAATTTGACGCATCCCTCAGCTTTGATGACCATGTTCGCATCACTGCAGGGAGCTGCTTCAGCCTTATTAGAACTCTGAAGAAATTCTTCGACTTCCTCCCCATCTCCGCCAGAAAATCAGTCGTGGTTGCCTTAGTCCTCTCCCGACTCGATTATTGTAACGGATTAATGGCAGGAGTGAAGAAGTCCACCTTGAGGAAGTTGCAAAGTGTTCAGCATGCGGCTGCTAGACTCGTTCTCAAACTCCCCAGAAGGTCCTCAGCCTCAGCTGCCCTCAACACCCTCCACTGGTTGCCTCTTCACAAAAGAATCTTGTTTAAACTCCTATTCACTGTATTTAAAGCCACTAGGAAAACTGGCCCCCTGTACTTTACCAAGCGCTTTACGTACTACAATCCTACGCGCTGCCTGAGATCCTCGGGAACCCACCTTGTCGTTATCCCCAGATTCAGGTTAAAAACGCGCGGGGGGAAGACTTTTTCTTTCCTGGCATCTAGAGCCTGGAACAACCTCCCCGTTAATCTCAGACTAGCTGCAACTGAGAGCCACTTCAGGAAACTCTTGAAAACCTGGGTATTCCAGCAATCCGACTCCTCAGTCTTCGCAGCCATCTGATCTGTTTATCACTATGTCTCTTTTCCTGCACGCTCAGCGCCAAGATGCTCCTCCCGGAGCGATAGTCGCGCTTTACAAAATCCCATAAATATCAAATATCAAATATCAAATATCAAATAAAGAATTTAGATTGGGATATTGTAGGCTACGTAAACATGCAAAGTCAGCACAAAAGAACAGCTGGCAATCTGCTCGAGGGTTTTCAGGCAATGGTTAATCCACAAGTAAAGTTCACTTAGATAGCATATCTTGTTGTTCAGCCTTAGGACGTAGCAATTGCATATGACACAGAGGCTGTCGATTCTTGCATTACCTCATTTGTGTGTATTTTTCCCAAAGCTCTATTTACCTCTGGGCATCCCTTGTTTGTGATCTCTTGATATAAAAACCCATGTAACCATCGATCAGTGTGCTCTCTCCTTGAGTATCTCTATAGTGCTTGTCGTACGGAGACACATTCATGAATGGTTAATAAATGACCTATGGTTTGTACTTCGCTCCACTGTTGATTCCTCCTTACTTGTTAAGAACCCGTGGAAAAAGTGGTCACCCTGCACCGGTGGATTATTAATAATCCACTTCCACACACTCTGGAAGGTTGATCAAAGCTAGGTGCAGAGTTTCACACTTGTGCTCAAGTTGTGCGTGCTCTGGACTCTAACCAGCATTGTCACTGACTGCTATGAGAAGCCATAATCTTGCACAAGGAATCTGTCTAATCTGTATGGAGAAAATGAAGTATGAAAAAAACTAGGCCAAACTATTTTCTAAACATAGATAGTGAATCTGCATATCAGGTCTACAAAAAACCATATAGAAGTGGATCTCAAACGTTTCCAGTTTGTTCCAGCTTGAGCTGCTTTACTGCCTTTGGAGAAGTGCCGCTGATGACATTTTCCATAAATAAGAGAATATCACCTAGTTTCTTAAAGTTTTGCCTTCTTGGAAGAAGCTAGGGGTCTGCCAGTGACCCTTGGAGATACCTGTCAGCTGAGAGGGGAGGAGGAGAGAGCTTTGTCCTGAGTAATCTGCTGCCTGTGGAGGAGAACTCAGCTGCAGAGCCCGGTATGAAGAGCAGTTTGTACAGAGGGATTAAAGGAAATATGGGTGAGTGCTGAGAAAATCCATGAAGTGCCATGCATCCCCCAGTCTCTCTACCTGACTACTGAGTCAAGTCCGACTGAGGAAAGGTCAAGACCAACTTGCCAGTGTCAACTGCAAAGTAAAGATTGCCTGATTTGAAGACCACTGCAAATGAAAATACAGAGACGTCTTGTGCTCACCTGTTTGTTGCATTCAAGGGATTAGACCAACACCCAGGATGGAAGTAGGAAAACTCTTCCACTGTGACTGCTAGAGCAGGTTGATGAAGGTGTCTTTGTGGAGCTGCTGCTGTGAAAGCCGAGTTTTCCAAGGTTTATGAAAGCAGGTTTGTCCAATCAGGCTAATAGCTTGTCCCTTGCCCCGTCTACAAGCACACACACGCTTGGTACTTCTGAGTGTACACCACGGTAGGAAATTTCTTATTCCGGAGAGACATTGACTGAGAACAGTTGGAGAACGGGCTGGTGGGACAATTTATTGAATCCTGCTAACTCCATGCAAGAAGTCAATTGTCATGTTCTACGGACTGAGCTACAGGTTGTAGGTTGCTAGGGAAAGATGCCTTGGATTGTTCGCCCTTGCTACCCATATTATCAAGTGATTAAAGGTTGTACTTGGCCCAATTTACAGAGCCACAGTAAGACTCACCCAAGGATATCAGTATCAATCAACAACAACTAACACTTTTGGGGCCCAGTGACCCCTATCCCCCGAATAGGAGATGAGGATGGTGCATGCCTTTCCATCTTTTAAGTAAAGAACCTGTAAGTTATTGTAGACAATGAACTGCAGTGATGACCATTGGATAGAAATACCCTAAACGCATGTTGGCCACTAGATGTAAAAAATAGTACTCATAGTATGCATCCATCCTTATTGCATCCAGCACTTGATGCCAAATTCTTTGTACTGTGCCTTCTACAGTGTTGCACATGATTTCCCATGTGCTTTTGCCTTCCAATTATGTCTTTCATCTGATTGATCTTTTTATTAGCAATATGACATATGACATTAGTAACTCTTGATTCAATTTGAAGTATTGCAGGGGCGTTCAAAAACTTTGTACAGTATGAACATTTGTTAATGTTGACATGCTCTGCTTGGTAAACAATTCCCCTAACACACAGTCTGAGTCGCATACACAATGCATTTCGGTCATAAGTAATCTGCACAGGAAGGTCCAGTGTTTGAGGTGACTCAGCACATTTGCTGTAAAACCAATGCATACTTACATCCACACCATGACTAAAGGAGGTGTGAGTAGTGTTTTTTATGGGTATACCCTCATCTTCCCAAATGACAAGCTTCAACAACCTGAGGGAGGGGAAACCAAGAGATTGATCAAGTACATGAGTGTAATGAATCCGAGATCGATAAGTCACGGCACCCAGGTAAATCTTTGACACTATATGTATTTATATATAAAAAGTAATTATATATATATTTTTAGGGTCTTCGCCCACAGGCACCACCCATGGCATGCTTTATCATTGGACTCTCACCCAAATACAAAAATGTGTGTGGGTGGACCCAATGCGGAGTTCTTTGAATGGTAAATATAAGTGAAGGCAGGGAGTTGTGGGTGTATTAAAATAACCTCAGAATCCTAACTAGAATCTTTGATGGTGTAGGCTAGATGAAAAAATTAATTTACGACGTTCTTAGGATATAACGATCCCAGGTGTCAATTTAGGTCGATGTGTTTCAGCCAATAAACTGCCTCAAAAGTTAATTTGGCTTTCTTTAGGACCTTCGTTTACACTGCTAAATATGTAAGTAAAAGGCTATTAGTTTTTGCAGTTGTATTGTTTAAAAAAAAGCATGCATGTTATTATAGAGACCAAACATGAAGGACCTTTTCCTCGTACGGTCAAAGCTGAAAAGAGAAAATGTCATTATCAAATAACAGGGTACTCATATATTAACGTGCACCCTATCTCATGTGCTGATATCTCTGTAAATCTTTTTCGCATTTTATCCAGTGCCATTTCATTGCGCCCCTTACATACGACACACACAAACATACACAAACAATGGACCGACATCAGTGTGCTACACCAGCCAACAACACAAAATAATAATATATATGTTACCTACATGTCTAGGTAAGTTTACAGACACCAACGGGAGTTTCAGGGGTGGACCGTCCCTGTAGTCACACACTAGAAAGAATGGACACATGAACATTCAAAACCTCGCTAGTCGGTTTCTTACTCACGATTCTAGCGTTTCCGTTTAGTTTAGGAGTTGGATTAGTACAAGATTGCCTTACTTTGTCATGGGTATGGGTCCGCTCTTCACTCAAGCTGTGCCCCTGTCCCCCTGCATTTTAGGGTTGCATGCTCATTTCCAGGTTTATGAACTGCCCTTGGTGTTCCCATTCATGTGATAAGATATCATGTGATCCAATTCCATCTGAAGTATTTATATCAATTTGTATTTTCAGTTTTAGCCCTTTTATAGTGTTATTGGGTCTGCATGCGTTCCACCACAGAGGTCGGCGGGTCATGCGATTGGAGCTCCCGAAATTGTTTTCCGAACAATTCTTTGCAGTGATCCGCCATCACGTGATGCAGTCACATGTTGCCGGTAAATCCCAATGTAATTTTGGTTCCTTTTTTATAAAGAAAAAAGTTATCAGCCCCTTTATGATGTGGGGTTGCTCACATGCTACCTCAAATGTAAGTGAGGCGATCGAGACCTTGACAAATTGGTTTCGAGTGTGTCCTTGCAGGATGCCATTCTGCAGGTCATCCGGCTTATATGATCACGCTTTCTGGTTTAACTAAGAATCAATTTATATATATTTCAGATCTTTCTGATTTTTTGGTTAGCTCAAAGACCCTTATGTTCTTCTTGCGTGCCAACTAGAACATTTCATGCAGTCTAGACTCTCTATTTAATATCTAAGGATCATGGTGTGTTATGGGGCGTTGAGTTTGACAGGTGTATAATTACTGATTTTGAGGTTATTGTCCTAGAGCTAAACAATTCTGTGGGACATATGGTTTAAGGATAGTAACCAGTATTTTCTTATTTTAAACCTGTTCAATGACTTCACTCTTAATATTGACCGTTGTAAGAGGTGTCCTAATCAAAGTATATTGTTCCATGGTATATCATCATTTAGTCCTGTAGTGTGTGTAGAAAGTCTATACACCCACTTATGTTCTTTTTCAAATAAGATTTTTTCAATGTTTCTGGTCTCTTCTGTCACATGTTCTAAGACTGTCCATCTCATGTCATTGGGGGTGTGATGACTAGTTATGAAGTGGTCTGCCATTTTGGTAGTGTTTCGTTTGCATCTTATAGTACATCTGTGTTCTATAATGTGTGTACCTACTTTTCTGGTTGTCATACCTATATATTTGAGGTTGCACAGACATATTATAAGATAAATTGCCAGTTTGGTATTGCAATTTGTATGTTTTCTTAACTCCCAGGGGGTCGGTAGTGTACATCTATTGTTTTTGCTGGTGCTGCCAGATGATCAACACTACATTGGCCACATGAATAGGGTCTGGTAAGTGGTGGTAATCTAAATTGTGATTGTAGTGTTTGTGTCTGTCTTTGATGTTTCCTTGGTCTCGTATGCCCCAGAGTATCACGTACGCTTTTAGCTCTTTTATGAAAGAATAACGGTAAATCCTACTTTCTGCTTCCCATGTTCCGTATTTCCAGATTGCATTGGAATAATATTTTGACTTGGTTAGATGCTGTATTGTATGTGGTAACACATACTAGTGGAGGCTCAGTTTTTTCTTTCAGATAGGTTTCCAGGAGAGAATCTCTATTTTAGTTTCTTGATTGTTTTTTGAATTATTTCTTCAGGCTATTTTCTTGCTCTCAGCTTGTTTATCAGTGTCTCAGCCTAGTATTTGAAATCCTTCATCTGGCTACAATTACATCGTAAGCAGAGAAATTGTTCGTATGGGATATTCTCACGTGATGGTCTTGGGTGAAAACTATCAAATCTGAGAAGGTTATGTTTTGCTGTAGGTTTTTGGTAGGTGTCTGTGTGTAGCTTTCTGTTGTTACTAACAATTGTGATATCCAGGAGCACCAATTTTTCCTTATCCATAGTGTAGGTGAACTTAAGGCTTCCATCCTGATCAATCACCCAGTCAAAAACCTCACTGCTGACTCTTTGTCTCCTTTTCATATTACAAAGACATCATCTATGTTTTGCTTCCATATGGAAATGTGGTTCTTAAAAGGATTATTCTCATGTAATGTGCATTCTGTTTCTAGGCTGTACACATATAACCCCACCACACTTGGGGTGAAAGCACTTCCCATATAAGTTCCATGGGTTTGTAAGTACAATGTTTTCTTAAATTCAAAGAAGTTCTTTGTCAGGGCTAGGTCAGCGTATTCCATGATGAATTCTATTGGTGTTGTGTACTGCCAATCTTCTTTTTGTAATGTTCTTCTTATCCCATCTCGTGTGTTCCCCTACTGCAGGCTAGTATATAGACTCTCCACATCTAGACTCATCAAGAGGTGAATCTGAGGGTCATATTCAAGATCTCTAATCTGTACCAGTAAATCTTTAGTATCTCTTATATATGTCTCAGTTTTTTGTAAAATTGGTTTCAGAAAAAAAATCACAAAACTGCGACAGAGGTTCGAACAAAGATCCAATTCCTGACACTATAGTTCATCCCGGACTTGATGAGTCTAGATGTGGTGAGTCTATATACTAGCATTTTTTTTGGTCTGGGTGAGGGTCCAATGATGAGGCATTCCACAGGTGGTACCTGTGGGTGGGGACCCTAATAATATTTAGAAGGGGTATGGGAGCACACTGTCTCACCTCCCAACACAGTTTGCCCCTTAGCATTGTGGTAAATGCAGTTCACAGTGAACGCTTACTTGAATTTTAGCTGTAGTGTTTCACCAAAGTTGGTGCAGGTTAGTGCTGTAAATCTCTAGACACATGTGTTTCTGGATATTATCCTTCATTAGTAGAGATAAAAAAACGAAATTCATCTGGGGTTGTTGAGAAAGCTGCCACAGTCCTCTCAGGTCTCAGTATCTCTCTCTGGCACACAGATGCATCTCCAAAAGCTCATCAGCAAAATCTCAAGTAAGCATTTAAAATGAACTGTATTTACCATAATGCTAAGGGGTGAAATGTGCTGGGAGGTAAAGCGGTGTGCTCCCATCCCACTTCTGTTTGAAAAGTCTCACTTGAGCCATTGAGCAGGCAGGCTTTTGGAGATGCACCTGTGCGCCTGTGAGGGTCTGAGACCTGAAAGGATTGTGGCAGCTATCTCAGCAACCCCAGATAAATGTAAGTTTTTTATCTCGACTGATGAAGGATAATATCCAGAAACACATGTGTCTAGAGATGGACAGCACTAACCTGCACCAACGTTGGTGAAACACTACAGCAAAAACTCAAGTAAGCATTTATAATGCTAAGGGGTGAACTGTACTGGGAGGTGAAGCAGTGTGCTCCCACCCCCAATAAAATATGTATATATATATATATATATATATATATATATATATATATATATATATATATATATATATATATATATATATGTATTTATTTATATATATATTTATATATATACTCTTTATATACAAAAACATATAGCATCTCAGATTCAGAAATAATACAATCACATGCCTATAGCTGAGATGAATGTAAGGTGAGCACTGATTTACCTGGGTGCTGTGACTAACTGATCTCGGATTCATTATACTCATGCACTTTATCGATTCAATAAGCTTTATTTGGTTCAAATAAAACAACCATAAAAGCACAATACAAATACAGTTGTTAAAATCCGATTACAGTTCATTAGATAAATGGAATACATTTACAATAATTAATACAGCTTAAAACAATATACTTTTCCTGGCATAAATTGATTTCAAAACGAATGTTGCAGCATAAAAACAAATATCAGGCTCTCGCATTGTAAACAATAATCTCATAGCAGCTTCCGTGGTTTTAATACGATGTTTTTTGAACAACGGTTTTAGGAAAACAATACGGAGGTTCAAATACTTTCACATATAAGGAGAAAATGCAAAGTGCTTTGTTTTGTACATCCGTCACAGGGACAGGGGGAGACAGGGTGCTGTTTTACACTAGGAAATGCTACTAGATGGTGAACGAGGCCTAGTCTCATTCTTGTAAGAACAAAACGATGCGATGGTCTACCTGGCTCAAATAAGTTTTGAAACCCTCAGAGTCTAAATAGAAATGATAAAACTGGCAAGTAGTTTGCTGCCCTACGCTTCTCTTGCGTAACTCCTTTCTATGCAACAGAAACATATTCTTCATTTCTAATTTGGGCAGCTCCATTGCTTCATTGGGGGAATCCAAAATGCTAGATTTAAATAAATCTTTAAAAGTGTGTGCTATATAATTAAGCCAGGGGATCTTAAGGCAATTATCTAGTCGAAGACAGTCTTTAATAATCATTCTGTTAAATGAAGTCTCTTCTTTCAGCCATATTGATCTCCAGATCAGTAATGGCCTGAACGCAATTAAGTCCGACAATTAGTTGATCCCCACTTCACAGTGAATTAATTCAGTGGACGCCGAGGTGGGTAGACAAAGCAACTTTTTGAGGAACATATTTTCTTCAGATTGCAATTCACCATTAAAATGATGAGCCCACCGTATAATGCGATAGAGGTACATCTAGATTGATAGATGTGCGTCATATCTTTAATTCGGCGGTCCCCCAATTTCGATGTGAACCTAAAGACCCCATGTACACTTTTTGCCATCTTAGCCCGGGCGTTCGTCATCTCCTGCGACCATTTTTCATCACCAGAGAAAGCTATCCCTAGGTAACAGAAGTTGTCCACAGTTTGCATTTTGTGCCTCTCTATAAAAAAAGATCTAATTCTCCTGGGCCTCGGGCCACAGACCATAGTATATGTTTTTGTCTTATTAATCAGCAGCTTCTTCCCCTTAATAAAATCAGCAAACGTATCTATTAACCGCTGTAGGCCTACTGGCGTTCTGGATAAAAGTACAGCATCTTCTGCATAAAGCAGAACTGGCACATCATGACCCTCCGCTTGGGGTGCATCCGACTGTTCAAGTTTAAGTGCTGCGTTGACTTCATTTATAAAAAGTGTAAAAAGCAATGGTGCGAGGACGCAGCCTTGTCAGATGCCATGTTTAACATCAAAATTAGGGGTACATTCGCCCCTTTGGCCATACCGTACCGATGTTAATATTTTTCGTAGAGCCTTGCCAAAAAATAGATAATGGACGCTGGGGCTCCAAGATCAAGTAGAATCGGCAATAGTATGGCATGATCCACTAGATCGAAGGCGCTGCTGAGGTCAGCGAAACATAGAAAAAGGGACCCTTTCTTAGCACAAGTGTATTTACCAATTAACAGTTCTAAATTGATGCACTGTTCTAGGGTTCCCCGCCCTTTCCTATAACCATATTGGGTCTGTGTTAAAATCCCGTTGTCCTCAACCCACTCCTCTAGCCTGACCAGTAGGACCCGACTCATAACTTTAATTGATGAATCTAGTAAAGAAATTGGCCGATATTTTTTTGCTTCAGATTTATTCCCCTTCTTATAGATGGGGATGATGATTGATTCGCCCCAAGTGGGAGGAGCTCCCTTTGCTACAGCAGCATTAAAAACTCTAGTTAATATAGGCCCCAGAGAGCAGGTATGGCTTTATAAACATCTATCGGTACGCCGTCCGGGCCAGGGGCTTTCCCTCCCTTACTGCTATTAATACCTTGTTCAACCTCAGCTAATGTAATGTTTAAAGGCATGATGGGCCAGATATTTGAATTAATAAAATCCTTGGTAATAATATTTCCTGGATTAAAAATGCTGGAAAAGTGTGCCACCCAGGCCTCACTACTAACATGGTCCATCATTTCAGGGACTTCTTCATTTTTAAAAAAAGGGGAATTAACTGTTTCCCAGAACAACTGGCTATTTGATTTATCTGCAGCCAATGCTAGTTTGTCCCAGGCCTCCTGTTGGAGCTCTCTCTTCCTCTGTTTTAGGTTTTTATAAGCACCATATACCTAGGGCTGCTAGACAGTGCTTGTTTTAATTGATTCAATGAGTGAGTACTGGCATGGTTAAACCATCCTCTTTTCTGAGTAAGTTTCTTACTTGATGTTGTAGTCAATATTGTATCAATAATTCTATTTATTTTACAAAAATGAGTTAAAATCTGTACTGGTTCGGTATTAATATCTAAATTTGCAAATATCTCAGTATTGCTTGCAGAGACAATATTTTTTAGCACCTTATTTGGGTTAACACCTTTCCATTGAATTCTGGTGCCATTTGGTCTACACGGGGCAATATTTACCGCCATAGTTTGTGTTACTGGGGATCTATTGCCCCACACTGCTATTGGCATAACAATGCAGTTGTGATCACTGAGTAATAATTCTTCAATCCATGGGGTAGTGCAAAAAGGAGCAATATTTACAGAGACCAATACATGGTCAATAATACTATTTGCATTTCTACCTGTAAAAGTTGGAATCAGTTTCCCAAGCCCATCACGGGCACACTGCATTATATCCAAATCAAATTTGGCCAGAAAGGTATTTAATTTATCTCCATACGGGTTATGAGGGAAGTGTACACAAACATCTCCTATATCGTTCCTAAACCCAAAAACCTTGGTCATGGACAAAGAACATGTTGGTGTATTAAAATCTCCGACCCATATGATATCAAAATTAACATCTTCTTCGGTGCCCAGTTTACCAATTACTATCTCCAGTTCAGTAACTACTTTGTGGCGTGTACAATCAAACAAATTATTATAGAAGTTAATTAGAAAAATGTCCCGGTCATTTTTATGGTGTAGCCAGAGTATCTGTGAATGGCACCCAACATTCATAAACTCATTGACTTCTAGAGGCAGATTAATTGATATAAGTATTAGCAACCCACCCTTCGCTCTGCCAGCCAAAGAATGCAATGTAGGTAGGTCATAGGAAACAAACCCCTCAAAATTAACATTATCAGTGCACCAAGTTTCCTGGAGACATATATTATCGTTTCTGCTGAGGAAATCCGCCCAACCTAACATGTCCCTTTTTTTAGCCAATCCGGCTATATTCCAAGAGACTATAGTGAACCCAATAACTATGGGACTATCTATGTTATTGTCTGGCTGGGTAGTTATATACTGACCGTCCCCAGTCTCATTAGTTATGGTGATCACTACAGGGGGGATAGAGTCTTCTTCTAGTGATCGGCCTCTATTTCCATCGAGGGTCAACCCTTGCTCCTTTCTTAGTTCACCTTTAACAAATGTATTTGTAATCTCCAATTCATTTGGCGCCTGTCCTGCTGGCCTCCCTGTCCTTTGTTGACCAATACCCCCACGGCCCGCCTTTCCAACGGTATGGCGGGCAAAACTTTGTCAATCGTTCTCCTCAAGTGTACTGAGTGATTGATATCTATTATATGTGGGAAAGACAAAGTGCGACTGAGGTGGTTTTACCCTATTGGCTCTGTGGTGTTCCTGATCTACTCCCACAGGTAGTGATGGCTTTAGATGACTATAAAAAAAGCCAAGGGGGAGTATTGAAATATTAGAATCGTTATCTGGTAAAGCTACAGCTCTGTCCAAGGAAATCCTAGCCCAATGGGCGTTCTTAAAATTAATAATTAGACAATCACCCTTCGTTGATTTTTTCCAAATGGCCAATCCAGTTAACTCTTCTGGTCGTAAGAATCTGGTCTGCATGATTAACAGGGAAGCCACAGTTTTGGTTTAGCCAATGCACCGTTTTATTTTTAAGGGATGTATGTGTTTCAATTTGACAGGGGCTAAGAGGGGGGGCATTCACCAAGACTGCCACATACGGGTAGCATTCCGGAGGTAGATTAATTGATCTATTACCTCTCCCCTCTTCTGAGTCTTTCTCTGTCCGATTTTTGGGCACCTGAATTGTCTCCATATTTCTGTTGCCTTCGCTGCTTATATAGCAGGGATAATTACTCCTGATCAGTTGCTCTTTTGGCATGGGGGGGGGGCTAAATTAGCTCCTATGTCATGTACACTGGGGTTGGCACTTGCCACTTCCTTAGTCCACCTATCCCTGGCATTATCAGATGGAGCACCTGTAACAGGTAATATTCCTATATTTTGGCAGGCTTGTAGCCCTCCCTGTTGCCCATTTATGTTCTCCTTGGGTGGCTCATTAGAGTGATTGAATACCCCGCTAAGTCTAGTAATTTCCCCATTTAAGATATCTATTTTGTCATGGAGTGATTTAAAATATACTTCCAATTTGAGGGTTAGGACAGCTATAATATGGTTTACTTGCTTATCACACAAAATCACTGCACTTGGGGGGTGCTCGACGGTAAAATTAGGGGATGGATCTTTTTTAGCATTGTTGATTATCCCTTGTTTCTGCTGGGTTTTTCTAGAGCTCCTCTTCCTGTTCGGTGTCTGTGACCCGTTATGTAACGGTTCACAGGGTACCTCTATAAATTCTGGGGGAACTAGACCAAGGTCTGGGCTTACAGAGTTCACATTAGGAGCAATATCTTGGTCTTTACTTACATTAGGTTCTACAGACAATCCTGTAACATTAGCAGGACCAGGTGCATTACCTAATCCTAATGAAAGGTGGCGTTCTGCCCTATCTATTTCAACACTGATGGCGCTAACCGCCTTCACGAGGTAGGAATCAAAAGCAGAACCTGGGGGCTCAGCTACGGTTTTATTTCCTTTTTGAAATTTACGTTTCAACATATTAGTAATATGGTGGGTATTAATAATATGATATAACAGGATCCAGAGAACCACAAGGGGCCTATTGCTAAACTTGTGGTTTGCTAAGTGGTGTTATACAAGGTACCCGTTATGCAAAAAATTTACACTAATGCCCCTATACCGAGAATTAGTGTAAATATTACAACAGCCAGCACAGTACAAATATAAATATAACTTCTCATAAAATCAGATTTATAATCCCGATAAGATATCGTAAAACAGTGCAATAAATAAATATAATGATCCTAATCACTACATAGACCCCACATATATCTTACAAATTACGCAGCTTATTGATCACCAAAATTTCCAAAAATAACAATTAATATCATGGCCACTGGGACTCTGCGGTAGCACAAGCTAGAAACTAAGCCCACCTCCCTCTAACCAACATAAAATCGTACGGGTTTCTTTGAAGTTGTTAATAGTCTGGGCAGTTCTAGTCTTGTCCGGCTACTTACAGTTTTTGTGATAGTCCCGTATGGTCAATTTGCAAAACCAAGGGGTATGGCCCAGCCCAGCCTCACACAGACTCGGACGGGCTCAGATGGGCCCACCCTTGGCCCGGGCTTCGCCCTGTCGCCGCCCGCACGCGTCCTGCATTGCGTGGGGGAAGGCGGCTCTTTATAGCGTAAGGTCAGCGCCTCCCCCTGTAGCAGCTGTGTCCACTCTGGATGGGGCGGTGGAGCGGTGCATTCTGGGACCAGAAGTCCCACCAGGGTGTTGCAGCGTGTTGGGAAGCGTCCCACGGGGATAGAAAGCAGCTCAACGGCAGATTTGGGCACAACAAATCTTGGTTCCCCTCCCCCATTTTGTTGAAACATACTTGCATCCTACAGTTCCCTTATGGGTCGTTAAACCACAATCTTCCGTAAAACAGAGGAAAAACAGTTGTAGTTTGCCATATATCATGCCATCATTGATCAAACAATATCATTAACAACAACATTATAACCATCAAAAGGGTAGGGGAGAAGGTTCACTGTTGCTCCATGCAGTTTCCGGTTGCTGTATAAAAGACATATTCAATTATTACCTCATTATCCCAGTTTACCGTGCTTCTTATGGCATAACGTGTATCTGCAAAATCAGCTAAGCTATGTAGACACTGATATGTGAGTGCACTTCAATATGTTCACATATTACCCTGCATCGCCATCATTGTTATTTCTACCAAAGCACAGTGCTGATTGAATGGCGGCAATAGTGCATCCCAGTTTGAGGAGAAAGGGTATTTTGCAGGCCCAGAGTGTCTTCTCTGTGGAGGGATGCACCTTCCACCGTAGCTCAGATAAGTATTGAGTAGGACCAGGCCTGAATCGATGGGGATTGACTGGATTACCAGTGTTGTGTGATGAGGAGTTTGGCTATCACCAGGCCAAGTTCCAGGAGTCTAGTGGTGGCATTCTTTTTCTTATCCCTTGGAACCCTTGGGGTGCCAAGTCTACTGCCATCTGAATTTAAAGTGCGTCCTTGAACCATTTAGTAAGGTGTTTCCCTTCCCCCCAATACATGCACATATTGTATTGTGAGATGTGCTTGCAGTTTTTGTGTATAATCTCCCCAGTGTTGTTGCACTGTTTGTATCCAGGATGTGTGACTAATTATTAGACCCGTCAGCATACCCTCTTCATCCACTAAAGTGTTGTATGTCATAAACGTGCTGTCACGGTAGATGTCTCCCATAGTGTGGACACCCATCTCATGCAATTTAAGGAGTTTGGCTGGCATCGTTCTCCTATCACCCTTCACCATTTCCAGTAGTGGCAATGCTGGTGCATATGGTGTAATGTGCTTGGTAGGAAACAGACAGTGTCGAAAGCAGCGGCTAGCTACCTGTACTAATGGAAGCATCTTAGGCGGCTTGACGCATGTGCGGAAGAGATGTAGGACTGCATCTATGGTATGTGGGGGACCATTTTCAGCTGTATCTGATAGATGTAGTTCCGCTGCCCTTTTGGCCAAACACTGTATCTGGGACCCTAAATATTAGTGTTCTAGGTCGGGTACCGATATTCCGCCTTGAGCCTAGGGTAAATATAGTTTCTCTAGTGCTACTCTGCAGCACGATGTGTTCCATATGAGTTTGCACAGTGTGCATTCCAGAGAACGAAAAAAGGATGGGGGCAGATAGAGTGGTGAATTTGCAAAGTGATATAACAGTCGTAGGAGCACCATCATTTTAATCAGTGCTATCCTCCCTGCGACTGAAAGAGCAAGAATTTTCCACAATGCTATTTGCAATGTCAAAGAGGTTTTTGCCCAGGTGAGGTTGCCATACATGAGATCTTGGTTGATATGACAGATCCGTATTTCCAAGTCCCAAAACATAGTTGGCTGCCACATGACGAGGGTATCACCCACAGTGCCCGAACCGGGTGGCGAATAGGAACAAACATGGCTTCCCCCAGTTATCTGATAGAATACGAATATTGACTATGTCAGCTGGGATCTATCCGACATCTCTGATGTCATCCACATACAGCAATATTGCATGAGTGTCTGCTACCACTGGAGTACCCCACTGACCTGCAGAAGCGCATTTAGTCATCGCCAATGGTTCAGTGCCAGCTGAAAGATGAGTGGGGATAGGTGGCAGCCCTGTTTGGTGCCTCAGCCTACTTTTATGGGCTTCAAGATTAAGTTTCCAGTCCGAACCCGTATGTCGGTTCATCATACAAAAGTTTGACTAGGCAAAGGAAGTACGGTACCATCCCATATCTCGGCAGCACATTTAAGAGAAACAACCACTCAACGGTGTCAAAAGCTTTTTCAAGTCCAGCACCAAGCACCCCAAACTGGGCCTGACTTGTGGAGCGCATCTCATCACCTGGAATAGCCTGCATATATTCAGAGAGGTGTTATGTGCCGGAACAAATCCATTCTGGTCCCTATATATCAATTGGGGTGTAAGTGAGGCCATCCTCTTTGCTAGTATTCTGGCCAATATCCTAAAATTTGCATTTACCAGTGCCAGTGGGTGATACAAACCTAATTGTGTGGGATCTTGATCAGGTTTTGGTGCTGTAACTACTGTAGCTTTGTTGAGAGAGTCCGGTATGTGTGCGAGTTGTAGTGCCTGTTCATACTCCTGGTGTAGTTGTGGGGCAAGGATGTCTGTGTATGTTTTGTAGAATTCGTATGGGAAGCCATCCTGGCCCGGTACTGCCCTGAGGCTAAAGCGCGCATTGCACCTCGTATCTCGGTAGGTCTGATAGAGGTGTCCACTTCCATACGCTGATCTGGGGAAGGTGAGATTGTCCAGAAAGGAGCTTATGTCTGAGTCCGATGCTTCCAGCATTGATTGGTATTTCCAATCATGACTTTCATAGGATGAAACAAATGAGCCTTTTAACTTCTTTAATCCAAAGTACATTGTTGTTATTGGTAATTTGCAAAGTACAATACAGCCTAAGATTCTTGATGCTGTAGTGTACTTCCTATTATCCCAATAGGCTCTGCGCATTGGAATAATACCTTCAATAGTATAGACCTAGGACGGAGGTTAACTAGGTCTTCTACTGACGATATTAGACTTAAAGTTTTGGTTTTGCCAGCTAGCTCAGAGTTCACTAGAAACTTTCTCGAATAGGCAAGGAGGAGTTTAACCTCCCTGGATAGACAAGAAGGGATTTAGTTTCTGACAACCATAGAACATGACAACTTTGCTCTCCCCTAATCAAGAGTGTATCTCTAGAGTCGTGTGAAAACAAAAGACAACTTATTTTACTCAGTCAGTTCAGTGCATTCTTAGTTTCACCAGATTGTAGAGAAAAGGAAGAGACGGGCGTGTTCAATAAAAGATGTTATTTATTGATCAGTCTCTTTTCTCGTACAAGAGAAATGAATCGATATTATTGCGATACTTATGGTTAAGTAAAGTGCATACAATAAAAGCAGGAGTATAAAATAATACTGCAGAAGCATTGATATGGTTTCTAAGCCATATGATATTTAAAACTGATAAAATAGATATATACATATATACATTTGACTAATCGTACTCAACTGGTGCTTCTAACCACGCCTACCCCAGTGTACCTGACCTAAGCCTAATACGTGGGCGGGAGTAGACAAGTAGCAGTTTAATTTAAGTTTGTTTTGCCAAGTGACTGACTCATGAATTCTCTGCAAGGGGTTATTCAGTTCTGTACCTGAGATCTAGAATGGTTGAGGGCTGGTATCTCTCGTCTCTGGTCTTGATATTCCAGCTGCCTGCGAGGGCTGCTTGGAAGCGCCGGAGCTGGATTTCTCGGCAGGAGAAAAGCAGCGTCTCGTTCTCAGCGCGTCAGGAAGGCGGGGCAGCGCCAGTGGGGTCCGCTCTGCGCTGGCCTCTTCGGCAAGTCTCGCTGCTCCGATCTCGTCACCACCGCGTGTGTTTGCTTAAGGCAAGGTCGGTAATATTTATACCTGTAAGGTGCCGAGATTGACGTAAGGATGGACATGGATACGTCAATAAGGATGTCATATGAACGGGCTCGTTCGCACATTCTTTTGCTGAAGTTCTCGGTGAAATCAAAACAATGGCCGCAGGGATTTTCCCAGGTTGTCATAGGTTTGATTTGTTTTGAGAACTCCGTATGCCTTATCAGGGGCTGGAGGAATATCGCTTGTCTAATTAGATGGCATGCGTTATGACCTAATCAGATAACGCGCTTCTGTGCCGTGGTGTGGCTTAATCAGATAACGGTTTTTGCACCGTTGGATGGCTGCTAGTTAATTATTAACCAAACCAGGGTCAGGAATAGGGGAATCGATACAGTACCTATAGGAATACATCACACCCACTCCACGCAGACTATGTCCATATTTACAAATCTAGGCATAGTAAATATACAGTAGTGTATGTGTATACCGTACCACCCCAAAATACATCCATATGCATTTTGAAATTATGTAATACACGAGAAAGAAGTAATCACAACCATTATATGCACTCAAGCAGTAGAAAAATGCTAAATAATCATGTATATTCATACATCATTATTAATAAAATATTGAAAAATAACAAATGAAATGGCTCTTAATACAGAAGAAAAAAATTGCGAGACCATTTCATTACAAAACAAAATATTTATGAACATGCCAGAGGGCAGCTAATGTCTCTAAAGTTCCTAAAATAGAAATTTAGTTCCCTAAGAATAGTTTCTACTTTAAGCAGAAGATAAGTGTCCCAAAAAACTGCAAAATATTTTGGGGCCGCTGAAAAAATTATGTTCCGCTGTCCGTAAACTGGAGAAAAATTTGTTCACAATACTTTATTATCAAAGTTGAAGGCCAAATTCAGGGTGATGAGAACGCCGTGTGCTAGCTTACTCAAAAGCCATTATTTCTGCTCTGGTGAGAACATCATATCATTTAGACTCTCGAAAAAGCTGTCAATAGCTTCCTGTGAAAGTTCCATTAACTCGGAAAAAGATGTTACCATGCATTCATGAGCATGATTGCCTTCATTGATGTTTCGATCAGCATAGCTGACAGAAGGTCGTACCTGATCGATGCTGCTTTCATCTTGAACCTCACTACCCCTCAATCGTAGTGGTGAAGTCTCCACGAATGCCGTCATCAGGATTGGTAGCCGCTGGGGACAGCACAATGCATGAGCCGTAACCGGACCCAACAAAGTTTCTGCATCCATTGGCGCATCCGATTGTAGCGTCAGACAGGTGTCCAACACGCATTCTTCTCCGCATAGCAAGCACCTTAATACAGGTAAAACACAGCTTTTCCACATTGGTCTAAATGAAAGAAACCAAGTCATGTTCAGGTCTCTAAGCCGGGACAGTCCAAGGATTTTAGATATCCGGTCCCGGTATCCAATGGCTAGGATTGTTTCTTCCCTTGTCGCAGGTGTTTTGTCTGTGACACGGTTTGCCATAGCGAAATAACAGAATCAAAAATAGGATTCCTGCCACTAGTCCCAAAAGGAGAGGAAGTCCACCAAAGATGGAATAGACAAAGTCCGGAAAAATACCCAGAATGGCTTTAAATGGTGTTAAAGCCCCCGAAAACACTGTCTTAAATACATTTGAGACTCCACTGGTATCAGAAATATTTAAGATTTCGTTCAGGATTTCTGCGAAATGTATGGGGGAATTAGTTGATAACAATGAATGAATCTCTGCCGTTGTCCTTGCAACTTGGAGATCATACGTTTCTTTTGATGACGTGAGCCTGGTCGGCGTCTGAAGGAGCACTGTTTTGATTCTGCTTAAAGTATCAACTCGAATGGAAGCAATTTTCAAATTCGGCCATAACCTTGCCTCCCTGTCTGGCATTGCGCTGGGGAACAATACTCGTTCACAGCACATGACCTTCGCAGTCGTACTTATGAGATAAGGTATTCCGGGCACCAAGCTACAACATCTGCGGTCTACAATTATAATGTAACTCCCGTTCGATAGTCTCCTAAAGAATGGTTCTATTTGTGTCGCAGGTGTACCTAGCTGGTGACATGAAAGGTTATTTGAGGACCCTTCACAGGCTCCGTGTAAACTAATACCATTACACAGAAGTGTACCGCTTAGTGACATGGCACAATTATTGCCACTAAGAAACACTTTCCGGCCTTTATTACTGACACAAGCATGTGAATAGGCAAGTTCCATGTTGACTTAATGTACCCTTTACCCAATTTTTCGTACATGCCAGCCTGTATATATTTTTGGCAGTATTGAAACCTGAAAGTAGATATTGGAATATTAATTATTCCATGTATTATCCATTCACTGACAGGTCGTTCTGACATTGTCAATGGTAATCTCTCGAGTTTCTCAATGCTCAGGATTGTATAATCAGCACCCTTCTGTGCCATACTGATTTGTTTATCAGTGAGGTTAAAGATATTGAATAGTGACGTTGTGTTGATTAAACGCCAAGGCACATAGCCTGAACGCAGATTTTGTAACGTCCAGCCAAGTTGTACAATAGAACGCAATTGGGACTGACCGTGTTGTAACAACAGTAAGTCTTGCGATATTATGTCGATTGCTGAAGACACAATGCTGTCCAAAGAGTATATTCTGGAGGACAGAGTCATTAACCCATTGTCCACTACAGAAAGTGATTTTTCCAAATTAATACGGTCAATTTCCCGTATTCTCTCTGATGTTTCAATTTGAGTTATTTTCCAGGCTTCGTTATAAGCTGCATATATAGAGGCTGCTATGAAGCGTTTTTGACGCTGTTTGCGCGGTCCCATAATGAAATCACGCAAGTCAGCACCATCAGTAAGTAAAGTCAGGTGTTGCTTAATTTCTGCCAGTGTGGATGTTTGTAGCCATTGAAGGCAGAGTTTGCCCACACTGTACGTGGTAATTATCCCTGGGTGTTGTCTTTGGGAATATCTAGGGTCTGGCCTTGTCAATTTGAACCCCTGGATTTTGTTCAGGAATCTGTCTTGACAGTTATTAGTATCCGTGGGCCAGATCAACCACTGTTTCCAATCAGGATGTGTTCTGTTTTGGCTTAATATATGGTTTACGTCTATTTCCTCATCTAAAGATATATTACCGTTCATTGATGGCTTTGGAATAGACGGTTTGTTTAAGTCTTTGATTTTGGCTAGGCCAAGACAGGTAGTTTGTTGAACAGTGTCATTCAAAAATATAATTTGTCTGGGATCATGCAGGCTCTAATCAATGATTCTATACCTTGTACTTGCCATTCCTTTGTACCCCAAACACTTTTTAGTTCAACATTTTTGTCCCAGTAATCAAAACCAAATGTACTCATTTGTTCAAAAAACGAGTCTGAATATATCAATTTAGTGTTTGTAAGCATGGTCTTTGTACCTGTCTTATTGGTTAATTTGAAATAAAATGTTTCTGCATTACTTGTGTTGAACCCTGAAAAATATGAATATTTGTCATAAAAAGTTCTTGAGCTACCTTTTGGAGGGGTTGCACAGTGTTCCCATTGATTATAATTTAAAACATTTCTAGGTTGTGCAGATTTATGCAGATAATGATTACTATAGTGATTATAGCAGAACATTTTATCATAATTAGACGAACCCTGCAAATAATCATGTTTTGTAAATTTAGCAGACATCACTAGGTCAGACATCATATTATTAATGCTTTCAACGTCCCAATCATCAGCAACTGAGCTTGGTTTTACAAAGTCACTCAATGAGATCTTGATTTGATGTAGATACTTCAGGATTTCAACCGGACCATAGATTTCATAATCAGTATTGTCCCATGCTACCCCACCGGGTATAGGATTGGCTGTGAAGTTGACTGAAGAAAGTTCTCTTTTTTCGACGTGTGAAGACGTGTGTGGTTTGAGGACCAAGTTGATTTTCTGGCTTGCTGTGTCCATTTTAGCATATTTTCCCTCAATGAAGTGTCCCAAACATAGTACCATGATGAGCCAAAGTATGAGGATAAGTGCACCTAAGGCCACCCAGAATTCAATCCATGGAGAAATCAGGTAGGTTTCTTTCAGATGTTGAAAAAGTTCCTTAGCTTTATCTTTAAAGGTTTTTGTTGATGTTTGTTCCTTTGATTCACTCAGATCTTCAGATGAATCATTGAAGTTGATGAAGTAACCGGATGCCGTTCTGTCTATTGTTCCTATTGCTTCAGGATTGCTGTTTGCTTTATTAGTGTCTTTTGTTGCAGCAGCATAGTCATTTGTTACTTCATTGTAGACTGGTGTGTCTCTGCTAAATGTTTTTATTTGGGTTTTTAGAGGTTTAAGTTCCATAGCATTGTTGCATAGCCCTTGTTGTTCTTCTGTTGGCATTTCAAATGTGAGTAGCCTCTTAGATTGAACCTCTGTGTTTGTAGCAAACCTTGGTGTTCTACTACTCATCGGGAGTCCACTTGGCCTACTGTTTGTTATCGGCCACATGATTGTGGTTTTATCAAGTCGATTGATACAACTCTGTTCTCCTTTTTACCAGCAAGGGGCGGTAGTACTACTGATCTTGTCCCGTTGATAGACAAGACAGGAACTGCTTTTCTGTAAGAAGGCCCAAATTCCTTCTTTACCGCGATCTTTTCTCTGACTAGATCCCCGACTTTTGGAATCCAGACAGTTCTTGCTGGGACAGGTGGTTTTTCTTCAGTGGTCGTTGGCTGTTGTTTCAACTTTATGTTGCTCAGGTCTTGTTTCGTTTAAGTCCTGCAAAATAGCCAAACGATCTTTGATATCAAAGCTTTTTTCTTTAACCACTGAAGTCTGACTGTCAAGATCTAAGACCATCATTCTAGTTCCAAACAATAATTCGTACGGACTGAATCCCCTCAGAGAATTTCTTGGCAGGTTATTTAGACTACGTTGGACACTTATTAGATGTTTGACCCACCCAGCTCCCGAACCTAATACCTTCGCTGTTATAGATTGCTTTATGCCTTTGGTTTTTTCTTTACACCATCCCGTTCCCTCAGGTAGGAAGTGAGAAGAGTCCCGCTATGCTATGCTCATTTGGCCATGTTTTTCATACGCTTTAGGGCAAGAAGAAAAAACATTCAGCCAAACGTAGCATGTTTCTAGCGTATAGGCCATTATAGACTCGCAAATCTTTTTATAACAGTCCAGACGTCAGCCTAGTGCTGGGGTCTTACATCATAAGTGAAAATTAGTCTTTTTATGTTAATATAATGCTTTTTCGTGATGGGTACTTTCTTATTGTTGTTGTTTTTTTGGAGCGAAGTGCCATGGTAATAGTCCTCCTCGCTCGCCACTGCGATCTCTATTGCAATCTGGGCAGTTTTTTACAAAAATTTGATGATGCAGGCTCATGCCTGGCCACCAGTACACTGATTGTAATTCTTCCAGAGAATCTTTTTGCTTAAGGTGTCTGAGACCCTCACCCATATGTGCGTCTGCTATTAACAAGCCTCTCCTGTCCGTGTTTGGAATCACTCTATCCCCCACTCCAGGGATTCGAGCAAAAGGGACTGAGTTTGCATCGATTATGTATCTATAATTGAGTGGATAATTGATCGGTAGCGCCGAGCAGTCGCCTTTTGATGACGTTTTCACCGCCAGCACAGTTTCACCGTCAATGTGATTTACTGTACGCTTTTTCTTGACTACGGAAGCCGATTCAGTTGCTGCCGTTGTAGCTTTCTCAGCCAATGAATTCCCTGCAACGTGAACGCCATCACGCTGATGACTCAGTGAGTGTATCACGTGAGTCTTTGGTAGTTCTTTCTGTAAAAGAACTACTTGTTCCCAAAGCACTTTTTGCTTTATTGTTGCACCTGTGTCATCTTTGTAACCGTTTTGAATCCATTTCTGTAAATCGTTATTGTATGATTTGACGCAGTAATACGAATCGCACACAATAAGTGTCGGGAATTCGCGATCGGCATTATCTAGCGCCATTATTAACGCTATTATTTCAGTTTGTTGTTCTGAATTATTTTCCACTGAGTGTGTTTTTGTAAGTAGAGGTCTTAATTTACCTCCGCGCCACACTTCTTTTACAATTTCACATGTGGCCTTGTAAGCCAGCTCTCCCCAAACTGAGGGTTGATCATGCCCGTCTGTATGTATTACACAGGCGTACTGTCGTAAAGGCAGAATGTCGATTGGCAGAGGGTATGTCATTTCATATTCTAGATATCTTAATTCCTTTAATTCTGGATCAAAGTAGTATTTTACTCTATCCGTTGTAATTGAATTCACCCATTGTATCCATTCTGGATTCAACGCTGTTGTTGGTAAATTACATGGGGTTGTTAATGCCTCAAAGGCTGACTCCGCTGTTCTGACTGTGATACGTCTACCGTCAGCCTTGTCTTTTTCTTGTGCTATAGCTGTTTGAACTGCATGAACAATGTTGTCTTTAATACTGAACTTCTTTTCAGCTTCTGTGTACAAGTGTGATTTGTATGCAATTGGTACCTTTTCTCCCTCATTAGAGGTCAGGTATGTGAATCCGCATCTTCCTGGGATGACTCGAATCACAAGATTGCGTGTGTTGTCACGTGTTTCTAATTTTGTTTTAATTAACATGTCTGTTTGTAAAGATCTCAAAATTTCTTTGTGTTTTTGAGTCCAATTGATTCTTTTAAAATCTGGTTTTATTAGATCATAAAGGGGTTTGACCCTTTCTGCGTAATTTGCAATGTATGTTCTTCCGAAATTTAGGAAGCCTAGAATTGATTGTAAGTTTTTTAGTGTTCTAGGAGCTTGGATTACAGCACATTTCTCTAGGAAATTGTCAGCCAGGCTTTTGCCTTTACTTGATAATTCATATCCTAAAAACAGGACTGTTAGATGGGCAATTCTTGATTTTTTAAAGTTGAATTTGTAACCCTCTGCTGCGAACCCAAGTATTATGGTGTTCACTCTCTTCAAGTGAGTATCCAAGTCATCATCTGTTAGGTAAATGTCGTCGACATATGATAATGCCTCGTCATCGTATGTTTGTAGTAATTCTGTTACTCTCTTTGAGAATAATCCTGGGCTGTTCTTGTGCCCCTGGGGTAAACGGCAGAAACTTTTTTGCGAGCCATTTACCGAGAACGCAGTCAAATATCTGCTCTCTGGTGCTATATTTTGACAAAAGAATCCATTAGAGATGTCTAATGTTGTTTTGTATTTTTTACGCACTATGTTATTCATTAGTGCAGCACTATGCGAGTTTTGCACTGCAAAGGTTTTGCAACATGAGTTCAGGTGTCTGTAATCCAAAACTAGACGATATGAGTTGTCTGGTTTGGAGACAGGAAACAAAGGATTGTTCATTTGTGAGGTGCAAGTTTCAATCACCCCCTGGTATTCAAGTTGATCTAGGATCTCTTTTACCTGTTTTTTAGCTTCTTGCTTAATTGGGTACTGCCTCTGTGCAGTAGGTTGTGATTTTAACTGGATTTTGTGAGGAGGAGAGTCCTCATCCCATCCTACATGATTTTTATATAAAGCAGGAGCTTGAGCTACTGCCCACTTTCTAGCAAGTGTATATTTTTTATGAATTGGAATATGATTTGAGAAGGCAGGCATAATTATTTCTTCGCCATGAGGACACTTCCTGACAAACTCTGGAGGCCAGTCTTTCTCAGCTAGAAGGATGTCATAGCCCTTGGAGAGATTATCCCAAAATAAACCCCTTATTTTTCTAGTCTTATCCCCCTCTATACGTAATGTTATTTCATATATTTTGTGAGGTTTGCTAACTCTGGTGTCTGCAGTTTCCACTTGAATATATTCATTCGTGTCCACTGTCTCCAGATGATTCATAAGGACTTTGCGAGCTATGCTCACTTCTGCTGCGCTGTCTAGCATTGTCTGAGCCCATTCTCCGTTTTTCAGCTGTGTCCTCAGTATTCTCGGCATTGTTGATTACTTTAATACTGGCTACCTTCTTTTTTGGAAATTGTAACTTTTTATTTGGATGAGCAGGTTCCTTGTCTTTGGACTTGACGTGCTCTTCCCTGTGTTCTGATCGTCCTCTTCTTTCCGATTTCTGCGAGGAAGTCTGAAAAGATTGAGAGGGACGTGTATCAATATCTTGATATCTATCAGGTTTCTTTATATTATCCATATTTCTAAGGTTGTATTTTTTCCCAGAGGGCTCACTTTGGGGAGACCTGCGTCCTTGGTTCGGAGATCTTTCTCTCCGCCGAGGAGACCTTCCTCTGGACTGGAATCTTTTTTCTTTAGGATTGGATTGTTTGTTTCCATCCCAGCTCTTTTTTTGAGTGTTTAAATTATTTTTAATAAATACCTTTTCAGGACTTTCAATCAGTTGAGGTTTTACCGGTATTCCACCCAGACTATCTCTTCCTAGTTCTTCATAGGATTTCTCTATGATTCTGGCAATTTCAGTTGGTTGGTCTGCTATATCTGTCTCTTTTAACCTTTGGCGGATCGCCACGTTTGCTGCTTCTCCCTTTATGTTGGCTAATAATATAGCCGAGACCTGCTTGAAGTCTTTCAGTAATTTCATACCAAGAGTTAAAGCGGGTTCTGGACCATATTCATCTTGAATTTGTTTCAGCACGTCTGGTATTACTGACATGGATGGTAAACCATGTGTTTTTGTGTATATGGAAGCAAAGACTGTACCCCAAGTGTCACAGTCTTCCACGTGTGGTGCGATTCCCATTGGAAGACAGATAGTCAGAATCCTGTGTTTTTCTACCGGGTTGGTGTCTGGAAACACCGCCTCTATTTGAGTGATTTTTTGTGCTAGCCAGAAGGGTATTTGTTCCCGTTTTGCGGGTACTTTACCCAGACAGGACTGTATGTTCTGTGGTGTAATTTTATTTGTGTTACCCTGATGAGGGGTCAGCTGTGGAATTTTACTTGCTGGTTGGACTGTTGAAGTCCGCATTACATATTGGACTAATTGTCTATATATTTTTATTAGTTGTTTTAGCTGTATTAAAAGCTCTGCTGCAGGCATTTCTTCAATGTCTGGATGTGGTGTATATCCGGCTAGGACCGGCCACGTTGCTCCTGGTCTACCTAGTGGACCGAGCCTGGTGATGTGATTATTATGTTTTAGGGCGCCTTTAAACCAGAGCAGGTGCTCTTGGAATTTGAGTGGTACTTCCACCTCCTCGAAAGGAGTGTAGTTATCCGGTGGTTCCTCTATTTTATAATAGTGGAAGTCTTTTGTTACAGCGTTTGCTGCTGGAAAGTTTATCCATGAATAGAATACCTCTGTCTGCCGATATTCGTGTGCCTCAATTACGAATATGACTGTACCACCTCTCGATGTCAGTCCATTTTCTATAAGTTTTAAAGTTATAGATTTTCTTATGTTGACCGGGATGAGTATTATATCCGGGTCATTTTGTAGCAGAGTATTATCAGCTGCTATTAGTTCAGCTGCTAGTCTAACTGTCTCTCTTTCATCATCACTGTCTACCATTTTACCGACAGGAAGGTTATTCTGTTTGTTTGCAGATCAAGTTTCTACGGAAACAAAGATTAGATGCACAATATTTTGGAACAGTGTATCCTTCAACGTTGACTAAACCAAGAACCATACACAGGAGTCTCCTCCTGCGAGGTTTGGCGGATATGACCTTTCACCCACTCCAGACGTCTTTGGAGTATTATGGGAAAAAAGGGGTTCTGTGTGAAAAAGCACGACTGAGTTACTCTAATGTCTTGCGTTAGTTTTATCGCCTATCCAAACGTTTGGGCGCCATGTAGTGTAGTTCCTATTATCCCAATAGGCTCTGCGCATTGGAATAATACATTCAATAGTATAGACCTAGGACGGAGGTTAACTAGGTCTTCTACTGACGATATTAGACTTAAAGTTTTGGTTTTGCCAGCTAGCTCAGAGTTCACTAGAAACTTTCTCGAATAGGCAAGGAGTTTAACCTCCCTGGATAGACAAGAAGGGATTTAGTTTCTGACAACCATAGAACATGACAACTTTGCTCTCCCCTAATCAAGAGTGTATCTCTAGAGTCGTGTGAAAACAAAAGAAAACTTATTTTACTCAGTCAGTTCAGTGCATTCTTAGTTCACCAGATTGTAGAGAAAAGGAAGAGACGGGCGTGTTCAATAAAAGATGTTATTTATTGATCAGTCTCTTTTCTCGTACAAGAGAAATGAATCGATATTATTGCGATACTTATGGTTAAGTAAAGTGCATACAATAAAAGCAGGAGTATAAAATAATACTGCAGAGGCATTGATATGGTTTCTAAGCCATATGATATTTAAAACTGATAAAATAGATATATACATATATACATTTGACTAATCGTACTCAACTGGTGCTTCTAACCACGCCTACCCCAGTGTACCTGACCTAAGCCTAATACGTGGGCAGGAGTAGACAAGTAGCAGTTTAAGTTAAGTTTGTTTTGCCAAGTGACTGACTCAAGAATTCTCTGCAAGGGGTTATTCAGTTCTGTACCTGAGATCTAGAATGGTTGAGGGCTGGTATCTCTCGTCTCTGGTCTTGATATTCCAGCTGCCTGCGAGGGCTGCTTGGAAGCGCCGGAGCTGGATTTCTCGGCAGGAGAAAAGCAGCGTCTCGTTCTCAGCGCGTCAGGAAGGCAGGGCAGCGCCAGTGGGGTCCGCTCTGCGCTGGCCTCTTCGGCAAGTCTCGCTGCTCCGATCTCGTCACCACCGCGTGTGTTTGCTTAAGGCAAGGTCGGTAATATTTATACTTGTAAGGTGCCGAGATTGACGTAAGGATGGACATGGATACGTCAATAAGGATGTCATATGAACGGGCTCGTTCGCACATTCTTTTGCTGAAGTTCTCGGTGAAATCAAAACAATGGCCGCAGGGATTTTCCCAGGTTGTCATAGGTTTGATTTGTTTTGAGAACTCCGTATGCCTTATCAGGGGCTGGAGGAATATCGCTTGTCTAATTAGATGGCATGCGTTATGACCTAATCAGTTAACGCGCTTCTGTGCCGTGGTGTGGCTTAATCAGATAACGGTTTTTGCACCGTTGGATGGCTGCTAGTTAATTATTAACCAAACCAGGGTCAGGAATAGGGGAATCGATACAGTACCTATAGGAATACATCACAATGCTAAAGAAACCATTGCACGATACTTTGACATCAGCGCTTCATTACGGGTTGGCCCACCAGGGTTTTAGTTGTTTTCTGAAGGGGAGCAGCACTGTCTGGGAGCAAAGATGAAATAGAAGTAGTAGATTCTTTGTTTTATAAATTACAGATACTTTTATCGGGACAGCTTTGTCCTTAAAACCCATAACATACATATATGCATAAAAATAGATTAAAATAAGTTAATTTACATCACATTCGTCAAGTTCAGTCATTTCATCTCACTTATAACTGCATTCGTTAATTGTCCTAAAGCAATTGCCACATCTACAAATCTGACATTTACTTTATAGTCTATCAACATCTTTCATGTCCAAGTACAGAACTTAAAACAAAAGATGGTTAGCAATATTTTTACGTATGTTCATATATAAAATAGCAATGTATTAAAATAGACTCAACATTTTCTATTAATGTTCTGATCTGTCTATAAAATTCAGGCACTAGAAATATAGGGCTGCATCCTGTTGTAAATTCTAGAACCGTTAAGTGTAGATTATAGTCCTTTAATTTGCATAAATAAGGAAACGCTTCCTCACTTCCTTTTTCCTCCTGTGTCTTTTTCCTCATGTATTCGAAATTACAACTTCTGTGATAAAGTGTCGGACGATTTTTTTTTCAGTGCTTATTGTAAATGGGACGCGGTTCCCATGATTCTATATTCCCCAATTGATATTTGTTTTTGTTTACTCTGGTCAATCATGTTGACTCCCTCGACCGCCCGTTACCTTTCACTGTTCTGTGCTTAATGCCAGCAAAGACAGGATTCTGCATGTGTATGTTCTTCCATGGATAATTTATTAAAAGAAAAGTCACAAGGGGGTTCCTGCAAGCTTTGTCCCTGAGGTATGTGCAAATTCAGGCCCAATAGCCTGAATCATGCCTCCTTTCAGTAGGTTTTATATTTTTTTTTAGTATAGCGCTTTCTATTTGTTCATGGGGATAATGTGTACATAAATGTATTTATTCAGCTTCATATAACCCATAAATAGGATTTTATTTTTTTATTTTAATATAATTTTAAGTGAATATGAAGTAATGAGAGGAGACAGTGCCATAAGGGGCCCCTGCCAATATTGCTGCTCTTACTTTGTGAAGCTGAACATTGCCTATCCATTGTAGGGTGTTTGTAAGGCTCAGAACAAGATATTTATAACTTTCAACTTCCTCTCTTCTTTCCATATAGAGAAACCAATTAGAGTTGATTCGTTTTTTTGCTACAGATCATTATCTTTGTTTTTTCAATATGTATATGTTATGAATTTGTTATGGAATGGGTGGTACATGACAATGTGATATAATTCTTTATTTAGATATAAAACATATCTTTAAAAGGTTGCTCAAGTCACACTGTGTACAGTTTTACAAATGAGAAATGATTAAAAGAGTGAAAAGAATAAAATTTGACCGTAGACATGCATGTTAAAACATTTCAGATTGTGAATTGTCCCTTGCAGTCATTACAAGTTCTATTAAAATACATGTTCAGTCTAAGCAGTGAGCAATGAGGCCTTAGCAGTGTCCATTTTATCTAGATTGTGGTATGCTTGCTGAATAAATTTGGCCAATTTTATATTTAAAACAATGTTATCCGAGGACAGAGCAGCAATAATGGCATGCCCACAAGTCCGAACTCCCAACCTGTTCCATTATGGCCTAAGCAGACACCTGAGTTGAAAGTTGAGGGAGGGGCAGATACAGAGCACATGCAGGAATGTTTCTGTTGCTGACCTGCAACCTCTACATGTTGTGTCCTCCTTCTTGCGACGCCAGGTGGGTAGGTTTTGAAGAAAGCGCCAATCTCCCATTCTTAGGGCAATCAGACAGCGCTTTAAGTAGAGTGAAAATGTCGTGGAGAGGTAGGTAGCAGGGGATAATCGTTTATAGGAGTTGACTACTGCCCAGGAATGGCTGCGTTTCGTGAAAAGAGTTTTATCTAAAGCCAGGGATTTCAGTCTTACACATTTTTTAATTGTGTTTTTAAAAACAGTCTGACTGGGGTTAAGAGCCCATAGGTCGGCGGCTGACATTTGATAGATGTAATCATTCAAAAGGCGGCCAAATGACCCCCCTGGATTGATCTCATTAATTTCTTTTCACACTAGAGATTCTAGGGTACCTGGTTCTGCCCGTCTTAGTTTATGGCACAGCTTGAGATATGTGCCAACTTCGGAAGCTTCATAATTGATTAATCCCAGCTCTAATCTAATCTGAGCCGGGGATGCGGAACTCGGCAAATGAAGTACTTTTTTATAGATTTTAGTTGTTTGTTTGTTTAAAACAGTGTTCATTTTGCCTTTAAAAATCTCTATGCCATATGAAAGTGTGGGCCCGATCTTTGCTCTAAGAACTTCCAATAGAGGGGAAAAGGTTGGACCTGAAAGTTTCTTCGATAGCTTGGCCAGGGATACCACGAGGGCCGTGGCTTTGGCTGCGATCACATTTCTCTGCTTTGTAAAACAGCCCCTATAGTCCAAATGGACACCTAAATATTTATATGATTGGCCAATTGAAAGACTTATTTTATTAATTGACCAGCCGCCACCTCTATGATGTTTCTTACCAAATGGAACTATCAAGGTTTTTTTCATATTAATTTCTAATTGATTGCCGATCGTGTATTGCGATAATGCGTCAAGGAGCCTTTGTAACCCTACTCTGGTGAGGCTAAACAGGGCCTGGTCATCGGCATATAGAGGATTACTTAATGTACTGCCTCCTACTTTGGGCGGATGACTGTTTACCTTGTCTAGGGTACTTGACAGGTCGGCAATGAATAGGTTGAAGAGAAGGGGGGCCAGCACGCATCCTTGCTTGACACCACGTGAGGTCATGATTTTTCGCGAGAGATGCGTGCCGGACCCTAGCTTCACTCCAACCCATGTGTTAGAATACAGTTGAATGATAGGGTTCAGGATATTATCTGGAATTCCCCACTGGCTCAGTTTTTTTCAGAGTGCCGCCCTGGGCACTCTATCAAATGCTGCTTTGAAATTGACAAAGCAGCTAAAGGCCATCCTAGATGTTGAGAAGGCTTTATCGATGATAGTGGAGATTGCTAGTAAGTTGGTCATAGTTCCTGAATTGGCAACAAACCCTGTTTGGTTCAGAGGGATCAGATCGTAGTCCTTTGCCCATTGCCTGAGGTCCTCCAGGATGAGCCCTGCATAATATTTCGGCTCTATGTCCAGAAGAGCGATTAATCTGTAATTGTTCGGTGCGGCTCGTGATCCAGCTTTGTGGATGGGGTGAATAATTGCGCCCCGCCATGAGTCCGGGATTGTCAGTGTCCTCAGAGTATAGTTGAAAAGGTTTAATAGCACCGTGGACCAAAAGGGGATGTCCGATTTAAATAGCCTCTGTGGCAGGCCATTCGGGCCTGGAGCTCCGTCTTGTCTCCCTTTTGTCACTGCTTTGACTACTCGATCTTCAGTTAGTTCATATACTGAGGTAAACCCCTGTGTTGTATCAGAGGGAGTGTTCGGTGATACGCCCGCGACAATGCCGTGGGCCCTGAATGATCTAGTACATTCATAGTGATCTTGTGCCTGAAAGTGGTCCGTTAAGTATAATGCCCATTCTGCTTCCTGGATATTCGCTGAACCGTAGTTTGTTAAGTTCAGGTTGGTGCGGTTAACAAGAGACCAAAAATTTCCTTGAGTTTTTTTGCTTGCTTTCCCACACCAATTTCACCCAATATTGAGTTTCCTGAGCCTTTTTCTCTTGGGAGACTGCCCTCCTGAATGCTTTTTGGGCATGGTGATATGTAGCAAGAAAAGCACTGTTCCCTGGAGATTTTGAGAGCGACCTCAATGCATTGTTTCTCGTTCTCTTTAATGATTTTATGACGGTGGAGGCTGGGGCCCCTACTGATGGAGTACGGTTTGGGCCCTGCACAGTCACTGGATAAGAGCTGATCAGATGAAGACACAGCTGCGACCATTTCGCTGTCGGGGGGCGTCTTGATCAAGACTACCTGTTATAAAATCCTTGCTGGCTTTTAAAACGCTCTGACTGTTAAACTCACTCCATTTGAGGCGCTTTAAGTTTTCAGAGTGTATTCCCTTGTAAGTTATAGGAGCCGTTTTATGGGATTCTGGAATTGTGATGAAGGAAATGACTTGCGGCCTGTGATCGCTTTCAGACCTTGATGGATGCAAAAACTGTCCAGATTAAACAGTAGTTCTGAGTTGCAAATAGTAAAATCTAAGTAAGATTTTTTACTACTATTCGACCAGGTCCAGTTTGGAGGTGTATCGCTGATTGACCTTCCATTCACTACCAGGTAGCCTGCATTATAAAATCTCATCACGGAGAGCTCACCTAATATGTTTGTGGTTGGCATCGGAGGTTTCGATTGGGTCATAGCCTCAGTGATGTTAGTCATGTCAGGCCCTTCCATGTCTGCTGCATTCCCTTGAAATAAGTTTGTATTGAAATCCCCCGTGACAATACGGTCCGAATTGGGGTATTCAGTGGCGATGTCCTTCATAATTTCACAGAGTCGGGCCAGATGGTCTTTTTTTGTACGGATGCTGGGGTTGATGTACACGTTTATGAGGAGGAGCAAACGCTGCCTCCTCCACGAGTTAATTTTAACCCCTAGTAGCCAATCTTCTTTGAAATGAAATGGATTAAATGCACCTTTTAAATTATTAGAGATGTATATGGACAAACCGCCTTTAGAATGACCATAGCGGCTGTCCCTGAGTGCTGGTTTCCAAAATTCGATGTATTCTTCTATGGGGCGGCCCTCTACCGCCCAGGTTTCCTGTAGAGTGATTGCTGTATGTTTACACAAGAAGGCCATAGTGACTTCATTTGAGGTTTTTTGATGGAGACCACTGATGTTCCATGAACACAATAAGAAGGGCAGCCGCCCTTGCCTATTATCTGTTTTGTGCTGTGGGACAGCCACTGAGAAAGGTTTTCGGGGGGGATTGTGTTTTTCTGCGAGAATTTCAGCCGCAGGCGGTCAATTTAAGTGATTTGAGGACAAAATTGCTGCTGGCAGCCAGCCCCAGCTGTGGTTTAATTCTGCATTGTCTCCAGCTATTGCGGGACATTTAGATTCGACGTCAGACCCTGAGGCATTTTTTAGGACAGAGTAGGGTCTTGCACGTTCTGTTGTATTGGTTATGGCCAGCTGACTGGGTGGAGGCGATCTGTTTACCAGGGAAATGGGATATCCTGGCATAGAGTAGGGGTACACTCTAATTCCCCAGTTCCGCAGAATGGTTTTCTGATCGAGAAAAGCTGCTACCCAGCTGGCCGATGAAAAAGTCGCCACAGTGACCTCAAAGGGTTGGTTACCTCGGGGGGGAGGAATTCAATAAATTCTATGTTGGTCGTGACCAATCCTGCTAGCCCCATGGATGCCATCCGCTAGTTTTAGCAGATTGGATCTATTGAGGATGTTGTGCCGCCCTTTAGATTTGTATTCAGGGGCCAGTAGAATCAGATGACACGATAGTTCATTTTTGCTTGACTCCGGTGCACTTATGGACTTGGTGTCGGAATTTTCGACTATCCTGTCTGGTTTAATTTCGTGTAACTGTTGTGACAGTCGTTGAGAAACCCTCTTCGAATGTGGGTTGTACCTGATCAGGGTTGTCGGGTCGTTACAGATAGTTTTGAGGAAATTTAATCTTGACGTTGTATTTTCCTTTCCCGGGGGAGTTAGAGCCATCGGTGTCCTGGGTTTTCCTGGTACCATCTTAGGCCCGATTTTGCTTGCCTTCTCTGAGCTCGCCCTTATGTTTTCTGTAAGAGCACTGCCCTTAGCTGTTTCTGGGGCTGTTTCTGAGGCCTTAGTTTGTTTACTTTGATCCTGTGGGCTCCTCAATGGTACTTGGGTGATTGTTTCTGGGGTGACTCCGATGAGGTTTTGTGTTTGCTCTGCTGCACTGGTTTTAATAGGAGATTTTTTATTTTCAGCTTTTGTAAAGATAGGAAAAAGTTCCTGGTGGGCCACGTTGGAGTTTGCCCTTAGTTTGTTTCTGGCTTTGCGCAGGCGTTTACGCTCTCTCTTAATGCATGGTCGGGGAGACCCTGGAGGAACAGCCACTGTTAGAGTGGTCTGAGGAACAGGGCTATTTATTCGCCCGGTCTCTGGTAGGTCAAGCCTGGTTACAGGCCCGGTTGGTGTCAGTGGGGGACCGTTTTCAACCGTCAGGTTTGGTTGGATTTGAGCACTCCGGAGTTGTCCGCTCAGCTTCATTGAGCCGGTGATTGTTTCTGTATTTGGCGCCTCCCCTTCATTTATGTATGCGTTCTGGTTAACAGGAACCTCAATGGGTTTTTGATGTTCTTGCTGTGTAGGGGATGGCGGTTTGGTGAAGACGTTTCCTCCCCTCAGCCACTTGACTTCCCTTATAACAGTGGTTAGGCATTCTGGGAGCAAAGAAAGAGAGTCTATAATTGGGGAGCAGCAACAAGTTGGTTGGGCAAGCTACGTGGAGGCTTGCGCCCTTAAAATTAGAGAGTTAAGTTTATCTAATTTGCTGTCGATCCCAGACGTGAAAAGTGCCAAGGTGTTTAGTAGGTCAACCTGCACCTCCAGTTTTACAGAATGATAGTTGAGAGCATTAACAGTTTGTTGAAGGGTCTGTAGGAGTTGTGGCCAAGCACTGGCCGCGGTGTTTTCTTCGATGTTTACTTTTTCGTTTGAGGTAGAACTGGGCTTAGGTGAACTTTGGGTGGTTTTGAAGAAAAGGGACAAAATGATCGTTCAAGACAGACGGTGCTGGCTGGGGTTGCAATTGGTCCTTTGTTTGTCCGAATGGCGAAAATAACATGTACGGGGGACTCAGAGATGGTGGTGCCGCTGAAGTGATTATTGTTTGTGGGGTTGAGGATAGTTGGCTACTGTTAAAATACACGGGGTTGGCTTGCCCATGGATTTGCGCCATCGTTGTTTGCTGAGGGGAGGCCGCAAGGGGCTTGGACGGGGTCGCTAAGCGGATAACGGTGGCGGTGGGATGCGTCGGCGCTGAGATGCCCTCTAGTGAGCGCATGATGTCCTTCGGCTGGGTTTGTGGTGAGTGAGGGAGTCCATTATCCTCTGCTGGAGACACGAAAGACTTGCCTAATTGGAGTTGGGCAGATTGAGGGTTTTTACTGTTGTGGTTGGTATGAGTAGACCCAAAAATGTAGACTTCAGATGGCTCAATTGCCGTCGTGGTTTCTGGTGGCCAATGTTGCGCCGGGGCCAAGTGAGTCGACCGTGATTGAGCCTGGGTTATGATGGTGATTGCCTCCAGAGATTGCGCGTGTGGTTGTGGCAGTTCCACAGTCTTTAATGAAATTTTTCTTAAAAAATCCCGTAAGTTTAGGGTTTTTTGAGGTTTTAATCTGTGGTTAACGTTGGCCAAGACCTCAGCAGCATCAGGTTGTTTGGGTTTCCTTTGTTTAGGTGCTGTATATTTCCTTTCTTTTCCTGATCTCATTGTTCCAGAGAGGGCTTGGGCTTGGGCTTGGGATCTTTTATTAGCTCTCAGATCCTACGCCACTGGTACTTTATTGCGGCGGCGAGATTATTAGGATTCAGGCTTCAGGGCATCAGGAGCTGTGTGCAGTAACTGCGCGCTGTGTGGCTATATGGGTGTATAGCAATGGCACCCCCCTGCTCACCCAATCCCGCCTGCTCGGGCCCCCCCGACCCTGACCGCTGACACCACCTCGCCTCTCCAAGTCGGACCGAAATCCAAGGACAACTGGACAACTGGGGCTACGTGCTGTGCAAAATCTGAAACGAGAGCAAGCGCCTCAAGGCCTGGGGGTGGGGTGGAGCCAGCAGGGTCTGGGCAAGGTGGTCGGGGCCCGGGCTGGCTCAAAAATAGAGGGCAAGGGGAGCAGCCCCAGAGCTGGTGGGTTCCCGTGAGCAAGCCGGGCGACGAGCAACAGGTGAGGGGTGACTAAAGGCAGAGGGCGCTAGGAGGTTGTGGCGCCCGCCGAGAGCCCCCAGCAGGAGCGGGAGCACAGCCGGTGCGGAGGCTACAGGAGCTCAGCTGGTGAGAGCTAGTGGGAGAACTCGGTGAAAGAACTCAAGAGCTCTAAGCGGGTGGGGCTGCAAGTGTGAACAGTAAGCGCTTTGGGGGGGCCAAGAGAGGAGACCGCCCACTCGCCAGAGAGTCTTAGGGAACCGGCGGTAGTGCAAGAATTTGCCTCCCAGTCAACCCCTTCAACCCCCTTGCATGTGCTAGTAACACACTGTCGCGCTGCAGCCTTACCGCGACTCAGCCGGTCTCAGCTGCAGGACGTGCGTTCGTCCGTCTCACTGTGCGTCTCACTGAGCCCCCGCCTGCATCGCTCGTCTCCGGCTTATCTCCGGCTCTCGGCGCAGCAACCCTCGTGCACCGTGCACCCACCGCCGACAGCCTCTCCACTCTCCTACGTCGCCACGCCTACCTGACGAGCCTCGGTAATCACGCTGGTGGGACGCGGCCAATCACACAAAAAAACCTTCTGGTTAATTATGGAAAAAATGTAATCTTCTGCTTATTGCAATCAGGGGATATGTATATTTCCCACCTTGGGTGAAAAATAATGAGCCTTTTTAGTATAGGCGGAAAGTCGTTTATATAAGGCTAACCAGCGTAGGTGTCAAGATGCAGCCCTGGCGCAAACCATTTTGTATTTTTTTTTTTTGAAAGTCGACCTTCACATAAAGCTCTACCTGTGCCCAATTGGATGCAATTGTTGGATCAAAAAGAGCAGACAAATCGGTATAAACCACTTAGATAATTTCCTCCCTTGTTGGCCTTTTCCACCATATCAAAGGCAGTTCAGAAGTCAACAAAGCATGTACAAAGCCTTTTGTGTATTTCTAATGATTTTCAAACTATTGCCACCAGAGCAAAACATTGGCCCACCGTCGAGTGGCCTTCTAAAAAAGCAGCGCTAGAGGGATAAGATTTTTGCTGATGATCCATTCTTCTAAGTGTATTTTGAGAATTTTAGCAAAGATCCTAGCTCGAATGTCAGTCAGGCTTATCAATTTATAGTTGTGAGGCTGCCATCACCCATTTTTGTATATCGGTTTTACTGGTGCTCCCTTGCAGAACTCAGTCATAATTCCTTTCACTGAGATCCATTGGATAGAAGGGCATAGAATTTTGCCAACAATTCCATGTTTTTAACCGCCAGGAAGATTGTCATGTCCTGCAGCTCGTATAGATTTAGTGACCAGTTAACATTTGTAGTGCTAATCACTGTGAATGTATTCCCTAATTTTCTGGTCAAACACATGCTTTAGTGGAGGTAGTTTTATATCTAGCATACCAAATAAATTCTGGAGATAGTTTTGGCATTTCTCCTCTGATGCTACATTTTTTAAGGAAGTTGGGTTTGTGTCATATACACTATTTACTAATCTCCATAACTGTTTTTAGTCTCCCGCTACTATTATCGAATTAATTTCTTGCCATTTCGTATCAAAGTTCATTATCTTTTCTGTTTTGTATCTTCTCATTGATTCTTTATAAACAACCCTAGATCTGATTTTGTACACATTTTGTTGTTGAAAATTCTAAACAGATACAATCAAACTAATTTCCATTTACAAGTGTCGATTTCCTTTTTCAGAAATCTAATTTTCTTAAATTTATGAACTGGAGACACAAAACCACCTCACGCTATATAGATTTATACCATACTTTCTTATTAGAACTTTTATTATTGAATTCAACTTCTATGCAAATATCAAAATGATAATGTTTAATAATTGTAGGAAAGTGCCCATTTTTGCATGGTTGCCCTCACTTTTTGCCTTATGTTGATGTACTTTGACTGAGTGCACCCTGGGTTCCTGTCTACCAGGTACCCAGGGCCTATGTTCTTTCTCTAAACTGTACCCATGCAAAACCCAATTGGCAACACTCTGGCCACATGGCAAAGTGAGCAAGGGACTCACGTCTGAGCATACCCTGCCACACTTATGGCGAACAAAGCAGTACAAAAGGGGGTGGTGATGGACGGAGCATCTGAACCAATCAAACACTCACACCCAGTCAAAATATCTGGTTTTAATCCATCACCGTTCTTTAGCCCACTCTGCCACCCTAGTTCAGACATGGCCATATGCAAATCAGTCCGACCCTGTGCCTCATGGGAACAGTCCAGCCCGAACTGCGAAGCCATGCCTTCCCTGGACCGGAAACAAGCTTCCGAGGAATGGATCTGGCATTACAGCCGTCTTCAGCCCGGCTTGCTTGAATCCAGTGGCAAAGTGAGCAAGGGACTCACGTCTGAGCATACCCTGTTTCCCTCAGCTCCTCTCCGGCTTCTAACACAAAGTCTCCCTCTCTCATTCACCTAAGGATCTTCTTCCACTTCCGGGTCACTGAACCTCCGCCATCTTCCATAGTGCCAGAAGTTGTTGATATGGTGTCTTATCTCCCTTAAACACATCTCCAGACGAGTGGGATCTTATGTCCTCACTTGTATAAGATTCATGTAAGCTCTTTCATCAGCAATGAGTCTTCTCGATGTGAGGTTATCGTAAGTTTGTAAGTTAGGCTGCAGGGTTTTAGGAAGAGTCCGCAGAAGATGGAGGAATGCCACTAAAGTTGCCGGTCTAGTCTCTCATGGTTGGCTTGAGGTGCGAGGACAAAATCGTTTTTGAAGTGCGCCGGCAGAATTCTGAGCTGCGTACTTTACCAACGACTTCTTCGTGTGTGCAGCACCCGTACAGGCACGGCATGACTTTATATTGGCACCATCACACATTAACTCCTGCATTCTAAATTAACGTTGAGACCCGGAGCCTGGTCGTGGGATCATAGAGAGGGACAAAAAATGTAACCCTAGCTGGGCACAAGCCTACTGTCTATGTTCATGACCATGTACATATAGTGGTGGTGGCAGCATACTGTGTTTTTAGTGATTAATTGCTAAACAGGTCTTTTTACCTATTCAGGGACATGAGAGCAATGGCCTACTGGCCAGCCCGAGTAAAGTTTCACTCATGTGTTTTGACCTGCCCTGCACTGACATGCCTGTGTGAATGTTGAGTGCTTGTTTATGTGTGTTAGCAGGGCTCCATATTGATAGAGTTACTGTGTGCTGCTACCAGTGGGATCAATGTTGGAAGGCCCCAGGTCTGACTCAGTACAAAATGGAAGTTGTGAAACAGCTCTCGGAGAATGGATGTGCATTGCTTTCATTTCTGAGGAGGTGCATAAATAAATTCTGGAGATAGTTTTGACATTTGTCCTCTGATGCTACATTTTTTAAGGAAGTTGGGTTTGTGTCATATACACTATTTACTAATCTCCATAACTGTTTTTGGTCTTCCGCTACTATTATCGGATTAATTTCTTGCCATTTCATATCAAAGTTCATTATCTTTTCTGTTTTGTATCTTCTCATTGATTCTTTATAGACAACGCTAGATCTGATTTTGTACACATTTTGTTGTTGAAAATTCTAAACAGATACAATCAAACTAATTTCCATTTACAAGTGTCGATTTCCTTTTTCAGGAATCTAATTTTCTTAAATGTATGAACTGGAGACACAAAACCACCTCACGGTATATAGATTTATACCATACTTTCTTATTAGAACTTTTATTATTGAATTCAACTTCTATGCAAATATCCAAATGATAATGTTCAATAATTGTAGGAAAGTGCCCATTTTTGCATGGTTGCCCTCACTTTTTGCCTTATGTTGATGCACTTTGACTGAGTATGCCCTGGGTTCCTGCCCACCAGGTACCCAGGGCCTATGTTCTTTCTCTAAACTGTACCCATGCAAAACCCAATTGGCAACTCTCTGGCCACATGGCAAAGTGAGCAAGGGACTCACGTCTGAGCATACCCTGCCACACTTATGGCGAACAAAGCAGTACAAAAGGGGGTGGTGATGGACGGAGCATCTGAACCAATCAAACACTCACACCCAGTCAAAAGATATGGGTTTAATCCATCACCGTTCTTTAGCCCACTCTGCCACCCCAGTTCAGACATGGCCATATGCAAATCAGTCTGACCCTGTGCCTCATGGGAACAGTCCAGCCCGAACTGCCAAGCCATGCCTTCCGTGGACTGGGAACAAGCTTTCGAGGACCGGTTTCTGGCATTACAGCCGTCTTCAGCCCGGCTTGCTTGAATTCAGTGGCAAAGTGAGCAAGGGACTCACGTCTGAGCATACCCTGCTTCCCTCAGCTCCTCTCCGGCTTCTAACACAAAATCTCCCTCTCTCATTCACCTAAGGATCTTCTTCCACTTCCGGGTCACTGAACCTCCGCCATCTTCCATAGTGCCAGAGGTTGTTGATGTAGTGTCTTATCTTCCTTAAACACATCTCCAGACGAGTGGGTCTTATGTCCTCACTTGTATTAGATTCATGTAAGCTCTTTCATCAGCATTGAGTCTTCTCGATGTGAGTTTATCGTAAGTTTGTAAGTTAGGCTGCAGGGTTTTAGGAAGAGTCCGCAGAAGATGGAGGAATGCCACTAAAGTTGCCGGTCTAGTCTCTCATGATTGGCTTAAGGTGCGAGGACAAAATCGGTTTTGAAGTGCGCCGGCAGAATTCTGAGCTGCGTACTTTACCAACGACATCTTCGTGTGTGCAGCTCCCGTACAGGCACGGCATGACTTTATATTGGCACCAGCACACATTAACTCCTGCATTATAAATTAACGTTGAGACCCGGAGCCTGGTCGTTGGATCATAGAGAGGCACAAAAAATGTAACCCTAGCTGGGCACAAGCCTACTGTCTATGTTCATGACCATGTACATATAGTGGTGGTGGCAGCATACTGTGTTTTTAGTGATTAATTGCTAAACAGGTCTTTTTACCTATTCAGGGACATGAGAGCAATGGCCTACTGGCCAGCCCGAGTAAAGTTTCACTCATGTGTTTTGACCTGCCCTGCACTGACATGCCTGTGTGAATGTTGAGTGCTTGTTTATGTGTGTTAGCAGGGCTCCATATTGATAGAGTTACTGTGTGCTGCTACCAGTGGGATCAATGTTGGAAGGCCCCAGGTCTGACTCAGTATAAGATGGAAGTTGTGAAACAGCTCTCGGAGAATGGAAGAGCATTGCTTTCATTTCTGAGGAGGTGCATAAATACATTCTGGAGATAGTTTTGGCATTTGTCCTCTGATGCTACATTTTTTAAGGAAGTTGGGTTTGTGTCATATACACTATTTACTAATCTCCATAACTGCTTTTGGTCTCCCGCTACTATTATCGGATTAATTTCTTGCCATTTTGTATCAAAGTTCATTATCTTTTCTGTTTTGTATCTTCTCATTGATTCTTTATAAACAACCCTAGATCTGATTTTGTACACATTTTGTTGTTGAAAATTCTAAACAGATACAATGAAACTAATTTCCATTTACAAGTGTCGATTTCCTTTTTCAGAAATCTAATTTTCTTAAATTTATGAACTAGAGACACAAAACCATCTCACGCTATATAGATTTATACCATACTTTCTTATTAGAACTTTTATTATTGAATTCAACTTCTATGCAAATATCCAAATGATAATGTTCAATAATTGTAGGAAAGTGCCCATTTTTGCATGGTTGCCCTCACTTTTTGCCTTATGTTGATGTACTTTGATTAAGTGCGCCCTGGGTTACTGCCCACCAGGTACCCAGGGCCTATGTTCTTTCTCTAAACTGTACCCATGCAAAACCCAATTTGCAACTCTCTGGCCACATGGCAAAGTGAGCAAGGGACTCACGTCTGAGCATACCCTGCCACACTTATGGCGAACAAAGCGGTACAAAAGGGGGTGTTGATGGACGGAGCATCTGAACCAATCAAACACTCACACCCAGTCAAAAGATCTGGGTTTAATCCATCACCGTTCTTTAGCCCACTCTGCCACCCCAGTTCAGACATGGCCATATGCAAATCAGTCTGACCCTGTGCCTCATTGGAACAGTCCAGCCCGAACTGCCAAGCCATGCCTTCCCTGGACCGGAAACAAGCTTCTGAGGACCGGTTTCTGGCATTACAGCCGTCTTCAGCCCGGCTTGCTTGAATCCAGTGGCAAAGTGAGCAAGGGACTCACGTCTGAGCATACCCTGCTTCCCTCAGCTCCTCTCCGGCTTCTGACACGACGTCTCCCTGTCTCATTCACCTAAGGATCTTCTTCCACTTCCGGGTCACTGAACCTCCGCCATCTTCCATAGTGCCAGAGGTTGTTGATGTGGTGTCTTATCTCCCTTAAACACATCTCCAGACGAGTGGGTCTTATGTCCTCACTTGTATTAGATTCATGTAAGCTCTTTCATCAGCATTGAGTCTTCTCGATGTGAGTTTATCGTAAGTTTGTAAGTTAGGCTGCAGGGTTTTAGGAAGAGTCCGCAGAAGATGGAGGAATGCCACTAAAGTTGCCGGTCTAGTCTCTCATGGTTGGCTTAAGGTGCGAGGACAAAATCGGTTTTGAAGTGCGCCGGCAGAATTCTGAGCTGCGTACTTTACCAACGACATCTTCGTGTGTGCAGCTCCCGTACAGGCACGGCATGACTTTATATTGGCACCAGCACACATTAACTCCTGCATTATAAATTAACGTTGAGACCCGGAGCCTGGTCGTTGGATCATAGAGAGGCACAAAAAATGTAACCCTAGCTGGGCACAAGCCTACTGTCTATGTTCATGACCATGTACATATAGTGGTGGTGGCAGCATACTGTGTTTTTAGTGATTAATTGCTAAACAGGTCTTTTTACCTATTCAGGGACATGAGAGCAATGGCCTACTGGCCAGCCCGAGTAAAGTTTCACTCATGTGTTTTGACCTGCCCTGCACTGACATGCTTGTGTGAATGTTGAGTGCTTGTTTATGTGTGTTAGCAGGGCTCCATATTGATAGAGTTACTGTGTGCTGCTACCAGTGGGATCAATGTTGGAAGGCCCCAGGTCTGACTCAGTACAAGATGGAAGTTGTGAAACAGCTCTCGGAGAATGGAAGAGCATTGCTTTCATTTCTGAGGAGGTGCATAAATACATTCTGGAGATAGTTTTGGCATTTGTCCTCTGATGCTACATTTTTAAAGGAAGTTGGGTTTGTGTCATATACACTATTTACTAATCTCCATAACTGTTTTTGGTCTTCCGCTACTATTATCGGATTAATTTCTTGCCATTTCATAACAAAGTTCATTATCTTTTCTGTTTTGTATCTTCTCATTGATTCTTTATAAACAACCCTAGATCTGATTTTGTACACATTTTGTTGTTGAAAATTCTAAACAGATACAATCAAACTAATTTCCATTTACAAGTGTCGATTTCCTTTTTCAGGAATCTAATTTTCTTAAATTTATGAACTGGAGACACAAAACCACCTCACGGTATATAGATATATACCATACTTTCTTATTAGAACTTTTATTATTGAATTCAACTTCTATGCAAATATCCAAATGATAATGTTCAATAATTGTAGGAAAGTGCCCATTTTTGCATGGTTGCCCTCACTTTTTGCCTTATGTTGATGTACTTTGACTGAGTGCGCCCTGGGTTCCTGCCCACCAGGTACCCAGGGCCTATGTTCTTTCTCTAAACTGTACCCATGCAAAACCCAATTGGCAACTCTCTGGCCACATGGCAAAGTGAGCAAGGGACTCACGTCTGAGCATACCCTGCCACACTTATGGCGAACAAAGCAGTACAAAAGGGGGTGGTGATGGACGGAGCATCTGAACCAATCAAACACTCACACCCAGTCAAAAGATCTGGGTTTAATCCATCACCGTTCTTTAGCTCACTCTGCCACCCCAATTCAGACATGGCCGTATGCAAATCAGTCTGACCCTGTGCCTCATGGGAACAGTCCAGGCCAAACTGCCAAGCCATGCCTTCCCTGGACCGGGAACAAGCTTTCGAGGACCGGTTTCTGGCATTACAGCCGTCTTCAGCCCGGCTTGCTTGAATCCAGTGGCAAAGTGAGCAAGGGACTCACGTCTGAGCATACCCTGTTTCCCTCAGCTGCTCTCCGGCTTCTAACACGAAGTCTCCCTCTCTCATTCACCTAAGGATCTTCTTCCACTTCCGGGTCACTGAACCTCCGCCATCTTCCATAGTGCCAGAAGTTGTTGATATTGTGTCTTATCTTCCTTAAACACATCTCCAGACGAGTGGGTCTTATGTCCTCACTTGTATAAGATTCATGTAAGCTCTTTCATCAGCAATGAGTCTTCTCGATGTGAGGTTATCGTAAGTTTGTAAGTTAGGCTGCAGGGTTTTAGGAAGAGTCCGCAGAAGATGGAGGAATGCCACTAAAGTTGCCGGTCTAGTCTCTCATGGTTGGCTTAAGGTGCGAGGACAAAATCGGTTTTGAAGTGCGCCGGCAGAATTCTGAGCTGCGTACTTTACCAACGACTTCTTCGTGTGTGCAGCTCCCGTACAGGCACGGCATGACTTTATATTGGCACCAGCACACATTAACTCCTGCATTCTAAATTAACGTTGAGACCCGGAGCCTGGTCGTGGGATCATAGAGAGGCACAAAAAATGTAACCCTAGCTGGGCACAAGCCTACTGTCTATGTTCATGACCATGTACATATAGTGGTGGTGGCAGCATACTGTGTTTTTAGTGATTAATTGCTAAACAGGTCTTTTTACCTATTCAGGGACATGAGAGCAATGGCCTACTGACCAGCCCGAGTAAAGTTTCACTCACGTGTTTTGACCTGCCCTGCACTGACATGCCTGTGTGAATGTTGAGTGCTTGTTTATGTGTTTTAGCAGGGCTCCATATTGATAGAGTTACTGTGTGCTGCTACCAGTGGGATCAATGTTGGAAGCCCCCAGGTCTGACTCAGTACAAGATGAAAGTTGTGAAACAGCTCTCGGAGAATGGAAGTGCATTGCTTTTATTTCTGAGGAGGTGCATAAATAAATTCTGGAGATAGTTTTGGCATTTGTCCTCTGATGCTACATTTTTTAAGGAAGTTGGGTTTGTGTCATATACACTATTTACTAATCTCCATAACTGTTTTTGGTCTTCCGCTACTATTATCGGATTAATTTCTTGCCATTTCGTATCAAAGTTCATTATCTTTTCTGTTTTGTATCTTCTCATTGATTCTTTATAAACAACCCTAGATCTGATTTTGTACACATTTTGTTGTTGAAAATTCTAAACAGATACAATCAAACTAAATTCCATTTACAAGTGTCGATTTCCTTTTTCAGAAATCTAATTTTCTTAAATTTATGAACTGGAGACACAAAACCACCTCACGGTATATAGATTTATACCATACTTTCTTATTAGAACTTTTATTATTGAATTCAACTTCTATGCAAATATCCAAATGATAATGTTCAATAATTGTAGAAAAGTGCCCATTTTTGCATGGTTGCCCTCACTTTTTGCCTTATGTTGATGTACTTTGACTGAGTGCGCCCTGGGTTCCTGCCCACCAGGTACCCAGGGCCTATGTTCTTTCTCTAAACTGTACCCATGCAAAACCCAATTGGCAACTCTCTGGCCACATGGCAAAGTGAGCAAGGGACTCACGTCTGAGCATACCCTGCCACACTTATGGCGAACAAAGCAGTACAAAAGGGGGTGGTGATGGACGGAGCATCTGAACCAATCAAACACTCACACCCAGTCAAAAGATCTGGGTTTAATCCATCACCGTTCTTTAGCCCACTCTGCCACCCCAGTTCAGACATGGCCATATGCAAATCAGTCTGACCCTGTGCCTCATGGGAACAGTCCAGCCCAAACTGCCAAGCCATGCCTTCCCTGGACTGGGAACAAGCTTTCGAGAACCGGTTTCTGGCATTACAGCCGTCTTCAGCCCGGCTTGCTTGAATCCAGTGGCAAAGTGAGCAAGGGACTCACGTCTGAGCATACCCTGTTTCCCTCAGCTCCTCTCCGGCTTCTAACACGACGTCTCCCTCTCTCATTCACCTAAGGATCTTCTTCCACTTCCGGGTCACTGAACCTCCGCCATCTTCCATAGTGCCAGAAGTTGTTGATATGGTGTTTTATCTCCCTTAAACACATCTCCAGATGAGTGGGTCTTATGTCCTCACTTGTATAAGATTCATGTAAGCTCTTTCATCAACAATGAGTCTTCTCGATGTGAGGTTATCGTAAGTTTGTAAGTTAGGCTGCAGGGTTTTAGGAAGAGTCCGCAGAAGATGGAGGAATGCCACTAAAGTTGCCGGTCTAGTCTCTCATGGTTGGCTTAAGGTGCGAGGACAAAATCGGTTTTGAAGTGCGCCGGCAGAATTCTGAGCTGCGTACTTTACCAACGACTTTTTCGTGTGTGCAGCTCCCGTACAGGCACGGCATGACTTTATATTGGCACCAGCACACATTAACTCCTGCATTCTAAATTAACGTTGAGACCCAGAGTCTGGTCGTGGGATCATAGAGAGGCACAAAAAATGTAACCCTTGCTGGGCACAAGCCTACTGTCTATGTTCATGACCATGTACATATAGTGGTGGTGGCAGCATACTGTGTTTTTAGTGATTAATTGCTAAACAGGTCTTTTTACCTATTCAGGGACATGAGAGCAATGGCCTACTGGCCAGCCCGAGTAAAGTTTCACTCATGTGTTTTGACCTGCCCTGCACTGACATGCCTGTGTGAATGTTGAGTGCTTGTTTATGTGTGTTAGCAGGGCTCCATATTGATAGAGTTACTGTGTGCTGCTACCAGTGGGATCAATGTTGGAAGGCCCCAGGTCTGACTCAGTACAAGATGGAAGTTGTGAAACAGCTCTCGGAGAATGGAAGAGCATTGCTTTCATTTCTGAGGAGGTGCATAAATACATTCTGGAGATAGTTTTGGCATTTGTCCTCTGATGCTACATTTTTAAAGCAAGTTGGGTTTGTGTCATATACACTATTTACTAATCTCTATAACTGTTTTTGGTCTTCCGCTACTATTATCGGATTAATTTCTTGCCATTTCATAACAAAGTTCATTATCTTTTCTGTTTTGTATCTTCTCATTGATTCTTTATAAACAACCCTAGATCTGATTTTGTACACATTTTGTTGTTGAAAATTCTAAACAGATACAATCAAACTAATTTCCATTTACAAGTGTCGATTTCCTTTTTCAGGAATCTAATTTTCTTAAATTTATGAACTGGAGACACAAAACCACCTCACGGTATATAGATATATACCATACTTTCTTATTAGAACTTTTATTATTGAATTCAACTTCTATGCAAATATCCAAATGATAATGTTCAATAATTGTAGGAAAGTGCCCATTTTTGCATGGTTGCCCTCACTTTTTGCCTTATGTTGATGTACTTTGACTGAGTGCGCCCTGGGTTTCTGCCCACCAGGTACCCAGGGCCTATGTTCTTTCTCTAAACTGTACCCATGCAAAACCCAATTGGCAACTCTCTGGCCACATGGCAAAGTGAGCAAGGGACTCACGTCTGAGCATACCCTGCCACACTTATGGCGAACAAAGCAGTACAAAAGGGGGTGGTGATGGACGGAGCATCTGAACCAATCAAACACTCACACCCAGTCAAAAGATCTGGGTTTAATCCATCACCGTTCTTTAGCTCACTCTGCCACCCCAATTCAGACATGGCCATATGCAAATCAGTCTGACCCTGTGCCTCATGGGAACAGTCCAGGCCAAACTGCCAAGCCATGCCTTCCCTGGACCGGGAACAAGCTTTCGAGGACCGGTTTCTGGCATTACAGCCGTCTTCAGCCCGGCTTGCTTGAATCCAGTCGCAAAGTGAGCAAGGGACTCACGTCTGAGCATACCCTGTTTCCCTCAGCTCCTCTCCGGCTTCTAACACGAAGTCTCCCTCTCTCATTCACCTAAGGATCTTCTTCCACTTCCGGGTCACTGAACCTCCGCCATCTTCCATAGTGCCAGAAGTTGTTGATATTGTGTCTTATCTTCCTTAAACACATCTCCTGACGAGTGGGTCTTATGTCCTCACTTGTATAAGATTCATGTAAGCTCTTTCATCAGCAATGAGTCTTCTCGATGTGAGGTTATCGTAAGTTTGTAAGTTAGGCTGCAGGGTTTTAGGAAGAGTCCGCAGAAGATGGAGGAATGCCACTAAAGTTGCCGGTCTAGTCTCTCATGGTTGGCTTAAGGTGCGAGGACAAAATCGGTTTTGAAGTGCGCCGGCAGAATTCTGAGCTGCGTACTTTACCAACGACTTCTTCGTGTGTGCAGCTCCCGTACAGGCACGGCATGACTTTATATTGGCACCAGCACACATTAACTCCTGCATTCTAAATTAACGTTGAGACCCGGAGCCTGGTCGTGGGATCATAGAGAGGCACAAAAAATGTAACCCTAGCTGGGCACAAGCCTACTGTCTATGTTCATGACCATGTACATATAGTGGTGGTGGCAGCATACTGTGTTTTTTAGTGATTCATTGCTAAACAGGTCTTTTTACCTATTCAGGGACATGAGAGCAATGGCCTACTGACCAGCCCGAGTAAAGTTTCACTCACGTGTTTTGACCTGCCCTGCACTGACATGCCTGTGTGAATGTTGAGTGCTTGTTTATGTGTTTTAGCAGGGCTCCATATTGATAGAGTTACTGTGTGCTGCTACCAGTGGGATCAATGTTGGAAGCCCCCAGGTCTGACTCAGTACAAGATGAAAGTTGTGAAACAGCTCTCGGAGAATGGAAGTGCATTGCTTTTATTTCTGAGGAGGTGCATAAATAAATTCTGGAGATAGTTTTGGCATTTGTCCTCTGATGCTACATTTTTTAAGGAAGTTGGGTTTGTGTCATATACACTATTTACTAATCTCCATAACTGTTTTTGGTCTTCCGCTACTATTATCGGATTCATTTCTTGCCATTTCGTATCAAAGTTCATTATCTTTTCTGTTTTGTATCTTCTCATTGATTCTTTATACACAACCCTAGATCTGATTTTGTCCACATTTTGTTGTTGAAAATTCTAAACAGATACAATCAAACTAAATTCCATTTACAAGTGTCGATTTCCTTTTTCAGAAATCTAATTTTCTTAAATTTATGAACTGGAGACACAAAACCACCTCACGGTATATAGATTTATACCATACTTTCTTATTAGAACTTTTATTATTGAATTCAACTTCTATGCAAATATCCAAATGATAATGTTCAATAATTGTAGGAAAGTGCCCACTCACACCCAGTCAAAAGATCTGGGTTTAATCCATCACCGTTCTTTAGCTCACTCTGCCACCCCAATTCAGACATGGCCATATGCAAATCAGTCTGACCCTGTGCCTCATGGGAACAGTCCAGGCCAAACTGCCAAGCCATGCCTTCCCTGGACCGGGAACAAGCTTTCGAGGACCGGTTTCTGGCATTACAGCCGTCTTCAGCCCGGCTTGCTTGAATCCAGTGGCAAAGTGAGCAAGGGACTCACGTCTGAGCATACCCTGTTTCCCTCAGCTCCTCTCCGGCTTCTAACACGACGTCTCCCTCTCTCATTCACCTAAGGATCTTCTTCCACTTCCGGGTCACTGAACCTCCGCCATCTTCCATAGTGCCAGAAGTTGTTGATATGGTGTTTTATCTCCCTTAAACACATCTCCATATGAGTGGGTCTTATGTCCTCACTTGTATAAGATTCATGTAAGCTCTTTCATCAACAATGAGTCTTCTCGATGTGAGGTTATCGTAAGTTTGTAAGTTAGGCTGCAGGGTTTTAGGAAGAGTCCGCAGAAGATGGAGGAATGCCACTAAAGTTGCCGGTCTAGTCTCTCATGGTTGGCTTAAGGTGCGAGGACAAAATCGGTTTTGAAGTGCGCCGGCAGAATTCTGAGCTGCGTACTTTACCAACGACTTTTTCGTGTGTGCAGCTCCCGTACAGGCACGGCATGACTTTATATTGGCACCAGCACACATTAACTCCTGCATTCTAAATTAACGTTGAGACCCAGAGTCTGGTCGTGGGATCATAGAGAGGCACAAAAAATGTAACCCTTGCTGGGCACAAGCCTACTGTCTATGTTCATGACCATGTACATATAGTGGTGGTGGCAGCATACTGTGCTTTTAGTGATTAATTGCTAAACAGGTCTTTTTACCTATTCAGGGACATGAGAGCAATGGCCTACTGGCCAGCCCGAGTAAAGTTTCACTCATGTGTTTTGACCTGCCCTGCACTGACATGCCTGTGTGAATGTTGAGTGCTTGTTTATGTGTGTTAGCAGGGCTCCATATTGATAGAGTTACTGTGTGCTGCTACCAGTGGGATCAATGTTGGAAGGCCCCAGGTCTGACTCAGTACAAGATGGAAGTTGTGAAACAGCTCTCGGAGAATGGAAGAGCATTGCTTTCATTTCTGAGGAGGTGCATAAATACATTCTGGAGATAGTTTTGGCATTTGTCCTCTGATGCTACATTTTTAAAGGAAGTTGGGTTTGTGTCATATACACTATTTACTAATCTCCATAACTGTTTTTGGTCTTCCGCTACTATTATCGGATTAATTTCTTGCCATTTCATAACAAAGTTCATTATCTTTTCTGTTTTGTATCTTCTCATTGATTCTTTATAAACAACCCTAGATCTGATTTTGTACACATTTTGTTGTTGAAAATTCTAAACAGATACAATCAAACTAATTTCCATTTACAAGTGTCGATTTCCTTTTTCAGGAATCTAATTTTCTTAAATTTATGAACTGGAGACACAAAACCACCTCACGGTATATAGATATATACCATACTTTCTTATTAGAACTTTTATTATTGAATTCAACTTCTATGCAAATATCCAAATGATAATGTTCAATATTTGTAGGAAAGTGCCCATTTTTGCATGGTTGCCCTCACTTTTTGCCTTATGTTGATGTACTTTGACTGAGTGCGCCCTGGGTTCCTGCCCACCAGGTACCCAGGGCCTATGTTCTTTCTCTAAACTGTACCCATGCAAAACCCAATTGGCAACTCTCTGGCCACATGGCAAAGTGAGCAAGGGACTCACGTCTGAGCATACCCTGCCACACTTATGGCGAACAAAGCAGTACAAAAGGGGGTGGTGATGGACGGAGCATCTGAACCAATCAAACACTCACACCCAGTCAAAAGATCTGGGTTTAATCCATCACCGTTCTTTAGCTCACTCTGCCACCCCAATTCAGACATGGCCATATGCAAATCAGTCTGACCCTGTGCCTCATGGGAACAGTCCAGGCCAAACTGCCAAGCCATGCCTTCCCTGGACCGGGAACAAGCTTTCGAGGACCGGTTTCTGGCATTACAGCCGTCTTCAGCCCGGCTTGCTTGAATCCAGTGGCAAAGTGAGCAAGGGACTCACGTCTGAGCATACCCTGTTTCCCTCAGCTCCTCTCCGGCTTCTAACACGAAGTCTCCCTCTCTCATTCACCTAAGGATCTTCTTCCACTTCCGGGTCACTGAACCTCCGCCATCTTCCATAGTGCCAGAAGTTGTTGATATTGTGTCTTATCTTCCTTAAACACATCTCCAGACGAGTGGGTCTTATGTCCTCACTTGTATAAGATTCATGTAAGCTCTTTCATCAGCAATGAGTCTTCTCGATGTGAGGTTATCGTAAGTTTGTAAGTTAGGCTGCAGGGTTTTAGGAAGAGTCCGCAGAAGATGGAGGAATGCCACTAAAGTTGCCGGTCTAGTCTCTCATGGTTGGCTTAAGGTGCGAGGACAAAATCGGTTTTGAAGTGCGCCGGCAGAATTCTGAGCTGCGTACTTTACCAACGACTTCTTCGTGTGTGCAGCTCCCGTACAGGCACGGCATGACTTTATATTGGCACCAGCACACATTAACTCCTGCATTCTAAATTAACGTTGAGACCCGGAGCCTGGTCGTGGGATCATAGAGAGGCACAAAAAATGTAACCCTAGCTGGGCACAAGCCTACTGTCTATGTTCATGACCATGTACATATAGTGGTGGTGGCAGCATACTGTGTTTTTAGTGATTAATTGCTAAACAGGTTCTTTTACCTATTCAGGGACATGAGAGCAATGGCCTACTGGCCAGCCCGAGTAAAGTTTCACTCATGTGTTTTGACCTGCCCTGCACTGACATGCCTGTGTGAATGTTGAGTGCTTGTTTATGTGTGTTAGCCGGGCTCCATATTGATAGAGTTACTGTGTGCTGCTACCAGTGGGATCAATGTTGGAAGGCCCCAGGTCTGACTCAGTACAAGATGGAAGTTGTGAAACAGCTCTCGGAGAATGGAAGTGCATTGCTTTCATTTCTGAGGAGGTGCATAAATACATTCTGGAGATAGTTTTGGCATTTGTCCTCTGATGCTACATTTTTTAAGGAAGTTGGGTTTGTGTCATATACACTATTTACTAATCTCCATAACTGTTTTTGGTCTTCCGCTACTATTATCGGATTAATTTCTTGCCATTTCATATCAAAGTTCATAATCTTTTCTGTTTTGTATCTTCTCATTGATTCTTTATAAACAACCCTAGATCTGATTTTGTACACATTTTGTTGTTGAAAATTCTCAACAGATACAATCAAACTAACTTCCATTTACAAGTGTCGATTTCCTTTTTCAGGAATCTAATTTTCTTAAATTTATGAACTGGAGACACAAAACCACCTCACGGTATATAGATTTATACCATACTTTCTTATTAGAACTTTTATTATTGAATTCAACTTCTATGCAAATATCCAAATGATAATGTTCAATAATTGTAGGAAAGTGCCCATTTTTGCATGGTTGCCCTCACTTTTTGCCTTATGTTGATGTACTTTGACTGAGTGCGCCCTGGGTTCCTGCCCACCAGGTACCCAGGGCCTATGTTCTTTCTCTAAACTGTACCCATGCAAAACCCAATTGGCAACTCTCTGGCCACATGGCAAAGTGAGCAAGGGACTCACGTCTGAGCATACCCTGCCACACTTATGGCGAACAAAGCAGTACAAAAGGGGGTGGTGATGGACGGAGCATCTGAACCAATCAAACACTCACACCCAGTCAAAAGATCTGGGTTTAATCCATCACCGTTCTTTAGCCCACTCTGCCACCCCAGTTCAGACATGGCCATATGCAAATCAGTCTGACCCTGTGCCTCATGGGAACAGTCCAGCCCAAACTGCCAAGCCATGCCTTCCCTGGACTGGGAACAAGCTTTCGAGGACCGGTTTCTGGCATTACAGCCGTCTTCAGCCCAGCTTGCTTGAATCCAGTGGCAAAGTGAGCAAGGGACTCACGTCTGAGCATACCCTGTTTCCCTCAGCTCCTCTCCGGCTTCTTTACACGAAGTCTCCCTCTCTCATTCACCTAAGGATCTTCTTCCACTTCCGGGTCACTGAACCTCCGCCATCTTCCATAGTGCCAGAAGTTGTTGATATGGTGTTTTATCTCCCTTAAACACATCTCCAGATGAGTGGGTCTTATGTCCTCACTTGTATAAGATTCATGTAAGCTCTTTCATCAACAATGAGTCTTCTCGATGTGAGGTTATCGTAAGTTTGTAAGTTAGGCTGCAGGGTTTTAGGAAGAGTCCGCAGAAGATGGAGGAATGCCACTAAAGTTGCCGGTCTAGTCTCTCATGGTTGGCTTAAGGTGCGAGGACAAAATCGTTTTGAAGTGCGCCGGCAGAATTCTGAGCTGCGTACTTTACCAACGACTTTTTCGTGTGTGCAGCTCCCGTACAGGCACGGCATGACTTTATATTGGCACCAGCACACATTAACTCCTGCATTCTAAATTAACGTTGAGACCCAGAGTCTGGTCGTGGGATCATAGAGAGGCACAAAAAATGTAACCCTTGCTGGGCACAAGCCTACTGTCTATGTTCATGACCATGTACATATAGTGGTGGTGGCAGCATACTGTGTTTTTAGTGATTAATTGCTAAACAGGTATTTTTACCTATTCAGGGACATGAGAGCAATGGCCTACTGGCCAGCCCGAGTAAAGTTTCACTCATGTGTTTTGACCTGCCCTGCACTGACATGCCTGTGTGAATGTTGAGTGCTTGTTTATGTGTGTTAGCCGGGCTCCATATTGATAGAGTTACTGTGTGCTGCTACCAGTGGGATCAATGTTGGAAGGCCCCAGGTCTGACTCAGTACAAGATGGAAGTTGTGAAACAGCTCTCGGAGAATGGAAGAGCATTGCTTTCATTTCTGAGGAGGTGCATAAATACATTCTGGAGATAGTTTTGGCATTTGTCCTCTGATGCTACATTTTTAAAGGAAGTTGGGTTTGTGTCATATACACTATTTACTAATCTCCATAACTGTTTTTGGTCTTCCGCTACTATTATCGGATTAATTTCTTGCCATTTCATAACAAAGTGCATTATCTTTTCTGTTTTGTATCTTCTCATTGATTCTTTATAAACAACCCTAGATCTGATTTTGTACACATTTTGTTGTTGAAAATTCTAAACAGATACAATCAAACTAATTTCCATTTACAAGTGTCGATTTCCTTTTTCAGGAATCTAATTTTCTTAAATTTATGAACTGGAGACACAAAACCACCTCACGGTATATAGATATATACCATACTTTCTTATTAGAACTTTTATTATTGAATTCAACTTCTATGCAAATATCCAAATGATAATGTTCAATAATTGTAGGAAAGTGCCCATTTTTGCATGGTTGCCCTCACTTTTTGCCTTATGTTGATGTACTTTGACTGAGTGCGCCCTGGGTTCCTGCCCACCAGGTACCCAGGGCCTATGTTCTTTCTCTAAACTGTACCCATGCAAAACCCAATTGGCAACTCTCTGGCCACATGGCAAAGTGAGCAAGGGACTCACGTCTGAGCATACCCTGCCACACTTATGGCGAACAAAGCAGTACAAAAGGGGGTGGTGATGGACGGAGCATCTGAACCAATCAAACACTCACACCCAGTCAAAAGATCTGGGTTTAATCCATCACCGTTCTTTAGCTCACTCTGCCACCCCAATTCAGACATGGCCATATGCAAATCAGTCTGACCCTGTGCCTCATGGGAACAGTCCAGGCCAAACTGCCAAGCCATGCCTTCCCTGGACCGGGAACAAGCTTTCGAGGACCGGTTTCTGGCATTACAGCCGTCTTCAGCCCGGCTTGCTTGAATCCAGTGGCAAAGTGAGCAAGGGACTCACGTCTGAGCATACCCTGTTTCCCTCAGCTCCTCTCCGGCTTCTAACACAAAGTCTCCCTCTCTCATTCACCTAAGGGTCTTCTTCCACTTCCGGGTCACTGAACCTCCGCCATCTTTCATAGTGCCAGAAGTTGTTAATATGGTGTCTTATCTCCCTTTAACACATCTCCAGACGAGTGGGTCTTATTTCCTCACTTGTATAAGATTCATGTAAGCTCTTTCATCAACAATGAGTCTTCTCGATGTGAGGTTATCGTAAGTTTGTAAGTTAGGCTGCAGGGTTTTAGGAAGAGTCCGCAGAAGATGGAGGAATGCCACTAAAGTTGCCGGTCTAGTCTCTCATGGTTGGCTTAAGGTGCGAGGACAAAATCGGTTTTGAAGTGCGCCGGCAGAATTCTGAGCTGCGTACTTTACCAACGACTTCTTCGTGTGTGCAGCTCCCGTACAGGCACGGCATGACTTTATATTGGCACCAGCACACATTAACTCCTGCATTCTAAATTAACGTTGAGACCCGGAGCCTGGTCGTGGGATCATAGAGAGGCACAAAAAATGTAACCCTAGCTGGGCACAAGCCTACTGTCTATGTTCATGACCATGTACATATAGTGGTGGTGGCAGCATACTGTGTTTTTAGTGATTAATTGCTAAACAGGTTCTTTTACCTATTCAGGGACATGAGAGCAATGGCCTACTGGCCAGCCCGAGTAAAGTTTCACTCATGTGTTTTGACCTGCCCTGCACTGACATGCCTGTGTGAATGTTGAGTGCTTGTTTATGTGTGTTAGCCGGGCTCCATATTGATAGAGTTACTGTGTGCTGCTACCAGTGGGATCAATGTTGGAAGGCCCCAGGTCTGACTCAGTACAAGATGGAAGTTGTGAAACAGCTCTCGGAGAATGGAAGTGCATTGCTTTCATTTCTGAGGAGGTGCATAAATACATTCTGGAGATAGTTTTGGCATTTGTCCTCTGATGCTACATTTTTTAAGGAAGTTGGGTTTGTGTCATATACACTATTTACTAATTTCCATAACTGTTTTTGGTCTTCCGCTACTATTATCGGATTAATTTCTTGCCATTTCATATCATAGTTCATAATCTTTTCTGTTTTGTATCTTCTCATTGATTCTTTATAAACAACCCTAGATCTGATTTTGTACACATTTTGTTGTTGAAAATTCTCAACAGATACAATCAAACTAACTTCCATTTACAAGTGTCGATTTCCTTTTTCAGGAATCTAATTTTCTTAAATTTATGAACTGGAGACACAAAACCACCTCACGGTATATAGATTTATACCATACTTTCTTATTAGAACTTTTATTATTGAATTCAACTTCTATGCAAATATCCAAATGATAATGTTCAATAATTGTAGGAAAGTGCCCATTTTTGCATGGTTGCCCTCACTTTTTGCCTTATGTTGATGTACTTTGACTGAGTGCGCCCTGGGTTCCTGCCCACCAGGTACCCAGGGCCTATGTTCTTTCTCTAAACTGTACCCATGCAAAACCCAATTGGCAACTCTCTGGCCACATGGCAAAGTGAGCAAGGGACTCACGTCTGAGCATACCCTGCCACACTTATGGCGAACAAAGCAGTACAAAAGGGGGTGGTGATGGACGGAGCATCTGAACCAATCAAACACTCACACCCAGTCAAAAGATCTGGGTTTAATCCATCACCGTTCTTTAGCCCACTCTGCCACCCCAGTTCAGACATGGCCATATGCAAATCAGTCTGACCCTGTGCCTCATGGGAACAGTCCAGCCCAAACTGCCAAGCCATGCCTTCCCTGGACTGGGAACAAGCTTTCGAGGACCGGTTTCTGGCATTACAGCCGTCTTCAGCCCAGCTTGCTTGAATCCAGTGGCAAAGTGAGCAAGGGACTCACGTCTGAGCATACCCTGTTTCCCTCAGCTCCTCTCCGGCTTCTTTACACGAAGTCTCCCTCTCTCATTCACCTAAGGATCTTCTTCCACTTCCGGGTCACTGAACCTCCGCCATCTTCCATAGTGCCAGAAGTTGTTGATATGGTGTTTTATCTCCCTTAAACACATCTCCAGATGAGTGGGTCTTATGTCCTCACTTGTATAAGATTCATGTAAGCTCTTTCATCAACAATGAGTCTTCTCGATGTGAGGTTATCGTAAGTTTGTAAGTTAGGCTGCAGGGTTTTAGGAAGAGTCCGCAGAAGATGGAGGAATGCCACTAAAGTTGCCGGTCTAGTCTCTCATGGTTGGCTTAAGGTGCGAGGACAAAATCGTTTTGAAGTGCGCCGGCAGAATTCTGAGCTGCGTACTTTACCAACGACTTTTTCGTGTGTGCAGCTCCCGTACAGGCACGGCATGACTTTATATTGGCACCAGCACACATTAACTCCTGCATTCTAAATTAACGTTGAGACCCAGAGTCTGGTCGTGGGATCATAGAGAGGCACAAAAAATGTAACCCTTGCTGGGCACAAGCCTACTGTCTATGTTCATGACCATGTACATATAGTGGTGGTGGCAGCATACTGTGTTTTTAGTGATTAATTGCTAAACAGGTATTTTTACCTATTCAGGGACATGAGAGCAATGGCCTACTGGCCAGCCCGAGTAAAGTTTCACTCATGTGTTTTGACCTGCCCTGCACTGACATGCCTGTGTGAATGTTGAGTGCTTGTTTATGTGTGTTAGCCGGGCTCCATATTGATAGAGTTACTGTGTGCTGCTACCAGTGGGATCAATGTTGGAAGGCCCCAGGTCTGACTCAGTACAAGATGGAAGTTGTGAAACAGCTCTCGGAGAATGGAAGAGCATTGCTTTCATTTCTGAGGAGGTGCATAAATACATTCTGGAGATAGTTTTGGCATTTGTCCTCTGATGCTACATTTTTAAAGGAAGTTGGGTTTGTGTCATATACACTATTTACTAATCTCCATAACTGTTTTTGGTCTTCCGCTACTATTATCGGATTAATTTCTTGCCATTTCATAACAAAGTTCATTATTTTTTCTGTTTTGTATCTTCTCATTGATTCTTTATAAACAACCCTAGATCTGATTTTGTACACATTTTGTTGTTGAAAATTCTAAACAGATACAATCAAACTAATTTCCATTTACAAGTGTCGATTTCCTTTTTCAGGAATCTAATTTTCTTAAATTTATGAACTGGAGACACAAAACCACCTCACGGTATATAGATATATACCATACTTTCTTATTAGAACTTTTATTATTGAATTCAACTTCTATGCAAATATCCAAATGATAATGTTCAATAATTGTAGGAAAGTGCCCATTTTTGCATGGTTGCCCTCACTTTTTGCCTTATGTTGATGTACTTTGACTGAGTGCGCCCTGGGTTCCTGCCCACCAGGTACCCAGGGCCTATGTTCTTTCTCTAAACTGTACCCATGCAAAACCCAATTGGCAACTCTCTGGCCACATGGCAAAGTGAGCAAGGGACTCACGTCTGAGCATACCCTGCCACACTTATGGCGAACAAAGCAGTACAAAAGGGGGTGGTGATGGACGGAGCATCTGAACCAATCAAACACTCACACCCAGTCAAAAGATCTGGGTTTAATCCATCACCGTTCTTTAGCTCACTCTGCCACCCCAATTCAGACATGGCCATATGCAAATCAGTCTGACCCTGTGCCTCATGGGAACAGTCCAGGCCAAACTGCCAAGCCATGCCTTCCCTGGACCGGGAACAAGCTTTCGAGGACCGGTTTCTGGCATTACAGCCGTCTTCAGCCCGGCTTGCTTGAATCCAGTGGCAAAGTGAGCAAGGGACTCACGTCTGAGCATACCCTGTTTCCCTCAGCTCCTCTCCGGCTTCTAACACAAAGTCTCCCTCTCTCATTCACCTAAGGGTCTTCTTCCACTTCCGGGTCACTGAACCTCCGCCATCTTTCATAGTGCCAGAAGTTGTTAATATGGTGTCTTATCTCCCTTTAACACATCTCCAGACGAGTGGGTCTTATTTCCTCACTTGTATAAGATTCATGTAAGCTCTTTCATCAACAATGAGTCTTCTCGATGTGAGGTTATCGTAAGTTTGTAAGTTAGGCTGCAGGGTTTTAGGAAGAGTCCGCAGAAGATGGAGGAATGCCACTAAAGTTGCCGGTCTAGTCTCTCATGGTTGGCTTAAGGTGCGAGGACAAAATCGGTTTTGAAGTGCGCCGGCAGAATTCTGAGCTGCGTACTTTACCAACGACTTTTTCGTGTGTGCAGCTCCCGTACAGGCACGGCATGACTTTATATTGGCACCAGCACACATTAACTCCTGCATTCTAAATTAACGTTGAGACCCAGAGTCTGGTCGTGGGATCATAGAGAGGCACAAAAAATGTAACCCTTGCTGGGCACAAGCCTACTGTCTATGTTCATGACCATGTACATATAGTGGTGGTGGCAGCATACTGTGTTTTTAGTGATTAATTGCTAAACAGGTCTTTTTACCTATTCAGGGACATGAGAGCAATGGCCTACTGGCCAGCCCGAGTAAAGTTTCACTCATGTGTTTTGACCTGCCCTGCACTGACATGCCTGTGTGAATGTTGAGTGCTTGTTTATGTGTTTTAGCAGGGCTCCATATTGATAGAGTTACTGTGTGCTGCTACCAGTGGGATCAATGTTGGAAGGCCCCAGGTCTGACTCAGTACAAGATGGAAGTTGTGAAACAGCTCTCGGAGAATGGAAGAGCATTGCTTTCATTTCTGAGGAGGTGCATAAATACATTCTGGAGATAGTTTTGGCATTTGTCCTCTGATGCTACATTTTTAAAGGAAGTTGGGTTTGTGTCATATACACTATTTACTAATCTCCATAACTGTTTTTGGTCTTCCGCTACTATTATCGGATTAATTTCTTGCCATTTCATAACAAAGTTCATTATCTTTTCTGTTTTGTATCTTCTCATTGATTCTTTATAAACAACCCTAGATCTGATTTTGTACACATTTTGTTGTTGAAAATTCTAAACAGATACAATCAAACTAATTTCCATTTACAAGTGTCGATTTCCGTTTTCAGGAATCTAATTTTCTTAAATTTATGAACTGGAGACACAAAACCACCTCACGGTATATAGATATATACCATACTTTCTTATTAGAACTTTTATTATTGAATTCAACTTCTATGCAAATATCCAAATGATAATGTTCAATAATTGTAGGAAAGTGCCCATTTTTGCATGGTTGCCCTCACTTTTTGCCTTATGTTGATGTACTTTGACTGAGTGCGCCCTGGGTTCCTGCCCACCAGGTACCCAGGGCCTATATTCTTTCTCTAAACTGTACCCATGCAAAACCCGATTGGCAACTCTCTGGCCACATGGCAAAGTGAGCAAGGGACTCACGTCTGAGCATACCCTGCCACACTTATGGCGAACAAAGCAGTACAAAAGGGGGTGGTGATGGACGGAGCATCTGAACCAATCAAACACTCACACCCAGTCAAAAGATCTGGGTTTAATCCATCACGTTCTTTAGCTCACTCTGCCACCCCAATTCAGACATGGCCATATGCAAATCAGTCTGACCCTGTGCCTCATGGGAACAGTCCAGGCCAAACTGCCAAGCCATGCCTTCCCTGGACCGGGAACAAGCTTTCGAGGACCGGTTTCTGGCATTACAGCCGTCTTCAGCCCGGCTTGCTTGAATCCAGTGGCAAAGTGAGCAAGAGACTCACGTCTGAGCATACCCTGTTTCCCTCAGCTCCTCTCCGGCTTCTAACACGAAGTCTCCCTCTCTCACTCACCTAAGTATCTTCTTCCACTTCCGGGTCACTGAACCTCCGCCATCTTCCATAGTGCCAGAAGTTGTTGATATTGTGTCTTATCTTCCTTAAACACATCTCCAGACGAGTGGGTCTTATGTCCTCACTTGTATAAGATTCATGTAAGCTCTTTCATCAGCAATGAGTCTTCTCGATGTGAGGTTATCGTAAGTTTGTAAGTTAGGCTGCAGGGTTTTAGGAAGAGTCCGCAGAAGATGGAGGAATGCCACTAAAGTTGCCGGTCTAGTCTCTCATGGTTGGCTTAAGGTGCGAGGACAAAATCGGTTTTGAAGTGCGCCGGCAGAATTCTGAGCTGCGTACTTTACCAACGACTTCTTCGTGTGTGCAGCTCCCGTACAGGCACGGCATGACTTTATATTGGCACCAGCACACATTAACTCCTGCATTCTAAATTAACGTTGAGACCCGGAGCCTGGTCGTGGGATCATAGAGAGGCACAAAAAATGTAACCCTAGCTGGGCACAAGCCTACTGTCTATGTTCATGACCATGTACATATAGTGGTGGTGGCAGCATACTGTGTTTTTAGTGATTAATTGCTAAACAGGTCTTTTTACCTATTCAGGGACATGAGAGCAATGGCCTACTGACCAGCCCGAGTAAAGTTTCACTCACGTATTTTGACCTGCCCTGCACTGACATGCCTGTGTGAATGTTGAGTGCTTGTTTATGTGTTTTAGCAGGGCTCCATATTGATAGAGTTACTGTGTGCTGCTACCAGTGGGATCAATGTTGGAAGCCCCCAGGTCTGACTCAGTACAAGATGAAAGTTGTGAAACAGCTCTCGGAGAATGGAAGTGCATTGCTTTTATTTCTGAGGAGGTGCATAAATAAATTCTGGAGATAGTTTTGGCATTTGTCCTCTGATGCTACATTTTTTAAGGAAGTTGGGTTTGTGTCATATACACTATTTACTAATCTCCATAACTGTTTTTGGTCTTCCGCTACTATTATCGGATTCATTTCTTGCCATTTCGTATCAAAGTTCATTATCTTTTCTGTTTTGTATCTTCTCATTGATTCTTTATAAACAACCCTAGATCTGATTTTGTCCACATTTTGTTGCTGAAAATTCTAAACAGATACAATCAAACTAAATTCCATTTACAGGTGTCGATTTCCTTTTTCAGAAATCTAATTTTATTAAATTTATGAACTGGAGACACAAAACCACCTCACGGTATATAGATTTATACCATACTTTCTTATTAGAACTTTTATTATTGAATTCAACTTCTATGCAAATATCCAAATGATAATGTTCAATAATTGTAGGAAAGTGCCCATTTTTGCATGGTTGCCCTCACTTTTTGCCTTATGTTGATGTACTTTGACTGAGTGCGCCCTGGGTTCCTGCCCACCAGGTACCCAGGGCCTATGTTCTTTCTCTAAACTGTACCCATGCAAAACCCAATTGGCAACTCTCTGGCCACATGGCAAAGTGAGCAAGGGACTCACGTCTGAGCATACCCTGCCACACTTATGGCGAACAAAGCAGTACAAAAGGGGGTGGTGATGGACGGAGCATCTGAACCAATCAAACACTCACACCCAGTCAAAAGATCTGGGTTTAATCCATCACCGTTCTTTAGCCCACTCTGCCACCCCAGTTCAGACATGGCCATATGCAAATCAGTCTGACCCTGTGCCTCATGGGAACAGTCCAGCCCAAACTGCCAAGCCATGCCTTCCCTGGACTGGGAACAAGCTTTCGAGGACCGGTTTCTGGCATTACAGCCGTCTTCAGCCCGGCTTGCTTGAATCCAGTGGCAAAGTGAGCATGGGACTCACGTCTGAGCATACCCTGTTTCCCTCAGCTCCTCTCCGGCTTCTAACACGAAGTCTCCCTCTCTCATTCACCTAAGGATCTTCTTCCACTTCCGGGTCACTGAACCTCCGCCATCTTCCATAGTGCCAGAAGTTGTTGATATGGTGTTTTATCTCCCTTAAACACATCTCCAGATGAGTGGGTCTTATGTCCTCACTTGTATAAGATTCATGTAAGCTCTTTCATCAACAATGAGTCTTCTCGATGTGAGGTTATCGTAAGTTTGTAAGTTAGGCTGCAGGGTTTTAGGAAGAGTCCGCAGAAGATGGAGGAATGCCACTAAAGTTGCCGGTCTAGTCTCTTATGGTTGGCTTAAGGTGCGAGGACAAAATCGGTTTTGAAGTGCGCCGGCAGAATTCTGAGCTGCGTACTTTACCAACAACTTTTTCGTGTGTGCAGCTCCCGTACAGGCACGGCATGACTTTATATTGGCACCAGCACACATTAACTCCTGCATTCTAAATTAACGTTGAGACCCAGAGTCTGGTCGTGGGATCATAGAGAGGCACAAAAAATGTAACCCTTGCTGGGCACAAGCCTACTGTCTATGTTCATGACCATGTACATATAGTGGTGGTGGCAGCATACTGTGTTTTTAGTGATTAATTGCTAAACAGGTATTTTTACCTATTCAGGGACATGAGAGCAATGGCCTACTGGCCAGCCCGAGTAAAGTTTCACTCATGTGTTTTGACCTGCCCTGCACTGACATGCCTGTGTGAATGTTGAGTGCTTGTTTATGTGTGTTAGCCGGGCTCCATATTGATAGAGTTACTGTGTGCTGCTACCAGTGGGATCAATGTTGGAAGGCCCCAGGTCTGACTCAGTACAAGATGGAAGTTGTGAAACAGCTCTCGGAGAATGGAAGAGCATTGCTTTCATTTCTGAGGAGGTGCATAAATACATTCTGGAGATAGTTTTGGCATTTGTCCTCTGATGCTACATTTTTAAAGGAAGTTGGGTTTGTGTCATATACACTATTTACTATTCTCCATAACTGTTTTTGGTCTTCCGCTACTATTATCGGATTAATTTCTTGCCATTTCATAACAAAGTTCATTATCTTTTCTGTTTTGTATCTTCTCATTGATTCTTTATAAACAACCCTAGATCTGATTTTGTACACATTTTGTTGTTGAAAATTCTAAACAGATACAATCAAACTAATTTCCATTTACAAGTGTCGATTTCCTTTTTCAGGAATCTAATTTTCTTAAATTTATGAACTGGAGACACAAAACCACCTCACGGTATATAGATATATACCATACTTTCTTATTAGAACTTTTATTATTGAATTCAACTTCTATGCAAATATCCAAATGATAATGTTCAATAATTGTAGGAAAGTGCCCATTTTTGCATGGTTGCCCTCACTTTTTGCCTTATGTTGATGTACTTTGACTGAGTGCGCCCTGGGTTCCTGCCCACCAGGTACCCAGGGCCTATGTTCTTTCTCTAAACTGTACCCATGCAAAACCCAATTGGCAACTCTCTGGCCACATGGCAAAGTGAGCAAGGGACTCACGTCTGAGCATACCCTGCCACACTTATGGCGAACAAAGCAGTACAAAAGGGGGTGGTGATGGACGGAGCATCTGAACCAATCAAACACTCACACCCAGTCAAAAGATCTGGGTTTAATCCATCACCGTTCTTTAGCTCACTCTGCCACCCCAATTCAGACATGGCCATATGCAAATCAGTCTGACCCTGTGCCTCATGGGAACAGTCCAGGCCAAACTGCCAAGCCATGCCTTCCCTGGACCGGGAACAAGCTTTCGAGGACCGGTTTCTGGCATTACAGCCGTCTTCAGCCCGGCTTGCTTGAATCCAGTGGCAAAGTGAGCAAGGGACTCACGTCTGAGCATACCCTGTTTCCCTCAGCTCCTCTCCGGCTTCTAACACAAAGTCTCCCTCTCTCATTCACCTAAGGGTCTTCTTCCACTTCCGGGTCACTGAACCTCCGCCATCTTTCATAGTGCCAGAAGTTGTTAATATGGTGTCTTATCTCCCTTTAACACATCTCCAGACGAGTGGGTCTTATGTCCTCACTTGTATAAGATTCATGTAAGCTCTTTCATCAACAATGAGTCTTCTCGATGTGAGGTTATCGTAAGTTTGTAAGTTAGGCTGCAGGGTTTTAGGAAGAGTCCGCAGAAGATGGAGGAATGCCACTAAAGTTGCCGGTCTAGTCTCTCATGGTTGGCTTAAGGTGCGAGGACAAAATCGGTTTTGAAGTGCGCCGGCAGAATTCTGAGCTGCGTACTTTACCAACGACTTTTTCGTGTGTGCAGCTCCCGTACAGGCACGGCATGACTTTATATTGGCACCAGCACACATTAACTCCTGCATTCTAAATTAACGTTGAGACCCAGAGTCTGGTTGTGGGATCATAGAGAGGCACAAAAAATGTAACCCTTGCTGGGCACAAGCCTACTGTCTATGTTCATGACCATGTACATATAGTGGTGGTGGCAGCATACTGTGTTTTTAGTGATTAATTGCTAAACAGGTCTTTTTACCTATTCAGGGACATGAGAGCAATGGCCTACTGGCCAGCCCGAGTAAAGTTTCACTCATGTGTTTTGACCTGCCCTGCACTGACATGCCTGTGTGAATGTTGAGTGCTTGTTTATGTGTGTTAGCAGGGCTCCATATTGATAGAGTTACTGTGTGCTGCTACCAGTGGGATCAATGTTGGAAGGCCCCAGGTCTGACTCAGTACAAGATGGAAGTTGTGAAACAGCTCTCGGAGAATGGAAGAGCATTGCTTTCATTTCTGAGGAGGTGCATAAATACATTCTGGAGATAGTTTTGGCATTTGTCCTCTGATGCTACATTTTTAAAGGAAGTTGGGTTTGTGTCATATACACTATTTACTAATCTCCATAACTGTTTTTGGTCTTCCGCTACTATTATCGGATTAATTTCTTGCCATTTCATAACAAAGTTCATTATCTTTTCTGTTTTGTATCTTCTCATTGATTCTTTATAAACAACCCTAGATCTGATTTTGTACACATTTTGTTGTTGAAAATTCTAAACAGATACAATCAAACTAATTTCCATTTACAAGTGTCGATTTCCGTTTTCAGGAATCTAATTTTCTTAAATTTATGAACTGGAGACACAAAACCACCTCACGGTATATAGATATATACCATACTTTCTTATTAGAACTTTTATTATTGAATTCAACTTCTATGCAAATATCCAAATGATAATGTTCAATAATTGTAGGAAAGTGCCCATTTTTGCATGGTTGCCCTCACTTTTTGCCTTATGTTGATGTACTTTGACTGAGTGCGCCCTGGGTTCCTGCCCACCAGGTACCCAGGGCCTATATTCTTTCTCTAAACTGTACCCATGCAAAACCCAATTGGCAACTCTCTGGCCACATGGCAAAGTGAGCAAGGGACTCACGTCTGAGCATACCCTGCCACACTTATGGCGAACAAAGCAGTACAAAAGGGGGTGGTGATGGACGGAGCATCTGAACCAATCAAACACTCACACCCAGTCAAAAGATCTGGGTTTAATCCATCACCGTTCTTTAGCTCACTCTGCCACCCCAATTCAGACATGGCCATATGCAAATCAGTCTGACCCTGTGCCTCATGGGAACAGTCCAGGCCAAACTGCCAAGCCATGCCTTCCCTGGACCGGGAACAAGCTTTCGAGGACCGGTTTCTGGCATTACAGCCGTCTTCAGCCCGGCTTGCTTGAATCTAGTGGCAAAGTGAGCAAGGGACTCACGTCTGAGCATACCCTGTTTCCCTCAGCTCCTCTCCGGCTTCTAACACGAAGTCTCCCTCTCTCACTCACCTAAGTATCTTCTTCCACTTCCGGGTCACTGAACCTCCGCCATCTTCCATAGTGCCAGAAGTTGTTGATATTGTGTCTTATCTTCCTTAAACACATCTCCAGACGAGTGGGTCTTATGTCCTCACTTGTATAAGATTCATGTAAGCTCTTTCATCAGCAATGAGTCTTCTCGATGTGAGGTTATCGTAAGTTTGTAAGTTAGGCTGCAGGGTTTTAGGAAGAGTCCGCAGAAGATGGAGGAATGCCACTAAAGTTGCCGGTCTAGTCTGCCATGGTTGGCTTAAGGTGCGAGGACAAAATCGGTTTTGAAGTGCGCCGGCAGAATTCTGAGCTGCGTACTTTACCAACGACTTCTTCGTGTGTGCAGCTCCCGTACAGGCACGGCATGACTTTATATTGGCACCAGCACACATTAACTCCTGCATTCTAAATTAACGTTGAGACCCGGAGCCTGGTCGTGGGATCATAGAGAGGCACAAAAAATGTAACCCTAGCTGGGCACAAGCCTACTGTCTATGTTCATGACCATGTACATATAGTGGTGGTGGCAGCAAGGGTAGAGGATGCTCCTCTTTTATAGATTATATCTTGGTTTCGAGGGCACTAATGAATAAGACAATCAGTGCTGGGATTGAGTGGAGTGGTTTTAGCGACCACAACCCTCTTACCCTGGAACTGTTGTACTTGGCAGGCCCAAGACCTAGAGCCCACCCCACTATCACTGAGAGGGCAACAGACCAGGGCAGGAGACTAAAATGGGCAAAAATTGATGGGGAAAAGTTTTATAAGGGCTTGGTGGATGCAGGGAGACTAGCTATTAATGACTGCCTGGATACCGAAGTCCATGGACCGAGGGTAATGGCAGCCTTCGACCAGATTGTCAAGCTGGTCGACGGTTTATTAAAAACCAGTGTGCCTCTCAAGTCTGATGGGAACCCGCGTTGGTTTGATAAAGCCTGCTCTAAAGCCCTGAGGGAGCTGAAAAGTAGCCTTAAAGCCAAACCAAGGATCCCCCATAAAGTTAAAGAGTGTAGAGACGTTTACAAAAGAGAAATTAAGAGGAGGAAGTTTGCCTTGCAGGCGGAAGCATGGGCAGATCTTCGAGAAGCGGGGGAAAAAAAGGACCTAGTGGGTTTCTGGAAAATAATTAACAACCCAACCTTCCAGGAAAAAGACGCCCCGGATGTAGGGGCAAATATTCTCCCTGAGCAGTGGATTAACCACTTTAGGGGCCTGTATAACCATGAGTCGGGTCCCATTGTAGACTCCCCGGCCAGTTCTATTGAGGCTACACCGGTGGAATTTTCCATCAAGGAAATAATTGCAGGGATTGAGGGCCTGACCAGAAATAAAGCACCGGGGCCCGACGGAATTCCTCCCGACCTTTTTCTGAGTAACATCGAACTGTGGGCCCCCCTTATGACAAGGGTAATAAACACCGCTATTATTTATGGCCTGCCCCGATCCTGGTCCACGGCAGTAATTGTGCCAATTTTCAAAAAGGGCAACAGGGATGACCCAAAGTGCTACCGCCCGATCTCCCTGATTGATGTGTCAGCAAAGCTTTTGGGGAGGGCAATCCTTAATAGATTGTCCGAGTGGACCGAGGAAAGGAACATCTTCTCGGACATCCAATATGGCTTTAGGGTAGGGAGGTCCACTAGCGATCAGTGTTTGAATCTATATATGCTGACTGCCAAGTATACCATAGCTAGTGATGAACCGATTTACATGGGTTTTATGGACTTGGCAGCAGCATTTGATCACGTGAACAGGGAAAAACTGTGGGGCATGATGCTCAACCTGGGGATAGAGAGCGGCTTAGTTAAGATCTTGAAAGAACTGCATAGTGATACTACTGCCAAGGTCCGCTTTAATAGGGAGGGGGGGCTGACTAGTTCCTTTCCTTGCAAGAGTGGAGTTCGTCAAGGCTGCATTCTTGCTCCCTTTTTGTTTTCCCTTTATGTTAACAACTTAGAGCAGTTTCTGCTAGGATTGAAGGCAGATTGCCCAAGGGTGGGGTCGCGGCATATCCCCGTCCTGCTTTATGCAGATGACGCGGTTTTGATCGCACGCACACCGAGGAGCCTTCAAACCCTGATTGATGGATTTGTTAGCTTTATGGGCGCCCTGGATCTTTCAGCAAATCTCAGTAAATGTTATGTGCTCCGGGCAGGGAAAAAAAATGCCTCTAAATTTACCTACAAAATAGGGAGCCATACATTGGAGGAGGTCAAAACATTTCCATACCTTGGTGTTACATTTGATGGTGCCTTGCGGTTTGATACCTTGGTGGAGGAACGCTGCGGTAAAATGTTATCATCGAACGGGGCAATTGCTAGTTATGGCAGGAGGCTAGGAAGATGGTCCCCGGAACAGGTGTTAAACCTGTATAGCTCTGTATCATGCTCCAAGGTAATTTATGGGGCAGAGGAATGGGGCTTTGTTAACACCACTAGCATACAGAGAGAAGAAAACAAATACTTGAAATCAGTTTTGAGGGTCCCTCAATGTACCGCTGGTTCGATTGCTCACAGTGAGCTAGGGAGACCACACATAGAAGATCTGATAAAGTTGAGGCCAATTATAGCCTGGCTAAAAATTTGGGTGAACCCGGAGGCGTCACTAAGTAGGGAAATTTTATCAGATTGTCTAAAGAGGGATAAATGTATGCGTATTCCTTGGCTCCTTTATGTAAAGAATAACTTAGTGGAGCTAGGCCTGGGGAACCTCTTCCTTCACCCTACATCGATTGTAGCCCAGGACAAACAGTATGTGGGGAGAATATTCCTGGAACAGAAAACCATGTGCAGAGAGGTGGTTGAAGGCTGTAAAAAAACCGTGAGGGCCCATCGCCTAGTAAAAAGTGTTCAAGGCATGGAGCCGTACTTGTTTCTCATGCATAATGCCCAGGATAGGTTCATGATGTGCCGATTTAGACTTAACTTACTCCCATTCATGTTGGCATCACCAGCTGGGTTTGTTACAACAATAGACCAGAAGGGGCCCTGCGGCTGCGACAATAGGTCTCCGCAGGATTCCCTTCATCTGGTCTTACTTTGCCCTCTCTACTCTATGCCCCGGCGTAAATATCTTGTAAACATCTTGAAAAATGCTAATTTGGTTCACGCAAGGGAGGCATTAGTTTTCTTACAGAAAGCTGAGGACCCTTTTACACTGTGTAGTATTTTGAATTTCATTAAAGTTGCCCTAAGATTAAGGCTCACTAGAGGTGTAGATTGAAACTTTTTATTCTCCTTTTTTTTTTTTTTTTATGTTAAATATGGTCATATTACTGCAACTATGTCTGTAAATTTACCGTACAAAGAATTCTGAAATGTTTAATGCTTTTTTATTGTGTATATATGAATGTGCTTTTATGGTGTTTTTTAATCACCGAATAAAGATTCTTTGAAATAGTGGTGGTGGCAGCATACTGTGTTTTTAGTGATTAATTGCTAAACAGGTCTTTTTACCTATTCAGGGACATGAGAGCAATGGCCTACTGACCAGCCCGAGTAAAGTTTCACTCACGTATTTTGACCTGCCCTGCACTGACATGCCTGTGTGAATGTTGAGTGCTTGTTTATGTGTTTTAGCAGGGCTCCATATTGATAGAGTTACTGTGTGCTGCTACCAGTGGGATCAATGTTGGAAGCCCCCAGGTCTGACTCAGTACAAGATGAAAGTTGTGAAACAGCTCTCGGAGAATGGAAGTGCATTGCTTTTATTTCTGAGGAGGTGCATAAATAAATTCTGGAGATAGTTTTGGCATTTGTCCTCTGATGCTACATTTTTTAAGGAAGTTGGGTTTGTGTCATATACACTATTTACTAATCTCCATAACTGTTTTTGGTCTTCCGCTACTATTATCGGATTCATTTCTTGCCATTTCGTATCAAAGTTCATTATCTTTTCTGTTTTGTATCTTCTCATTGATTCTTTATAAACAACCCTAGATCTGATTTTGTCCACATTTTGTTGCTGAAAATTCTAAACAGATACAATCAAACTAAATTCCATTTACAGGTGTCGATTTCCTTTTTCAGAAATCTAATTTTCTTAAATTTATGAACTGGAGACACAAAACCACCTCACGGTATATAGATTTATACCATACTTTCTTATTAGAACTTTTATTATTGAATTCAACTTCTATGCAAATATCCAAATGATAATGTTCAATAATTGTAGGAAAGTGCCCATTTGTGCATGGTTGCCCTCACTTTTTGCCTTATGTTGATGTACTTTGACTGAGTGCGCCCTGGGTTCCTGCCCATCAGGTACCCAGGGCCTATGTTCTTTCTCTAAACTGTACCCATGCAAAACCTAATTGGCAACTCTCTGGCCACATGGCAAAGTGAGCAAGGGACTCACGTCTGAGCATACCCTGCCACACTTATGGCGAACAAAGCAGTACAAAAGGGGGTGGTGATGGACGGAGCATCTGAACCAATCAAACACTCACACCCAGTCAAAAGATCTGGGTTTAATCCATCACCGTTCTTTAGCCCACTCTGCCACCCCAGTTCAGACATGGCCATATGCAAATCAGTCTGACCCTGTGCCTCATGGGAACAGTCCAGCCCAAACTGCCAAGCCATGCCTTCCCTGGACAAGGAACAAGCTTTCGAGGACCGGTTTCTGGCATTACAGCCGTCTTCAGCCCGGCTTGCTTGAATCCAGTGGCAAAGTGAGCATGGGACTCACGTCTGAGCATACCCTGTTTCCCTCAGCTCCTCTCCGGCTTCTAACACGAAGTCTCCCTCTCTCATTCACCTAAGGATCTTCTTCCACTTCCGGGTCACTGAACCTCCGCCATCTTCCATAGTGCCAGAAGTTGTTGATATGGTGTTTTATCTCCCTTAAACACATCTCCAGATGAGTGGGTCTTATGTCCTCACTTGTATAAGATTCATGTAAGCTCTTTCATCAACAATGAGTCTTCTCGATGTGAGGTTATCGTAAGTTTGTAAGTTAGGCTGCAGGGTTTTAGGAAGAGTCCGCAGAAGATGGAGGAATGCCACTAAAGTTGCCGGTCTAGTCTCTTATGGTTGGCTTAAGGTGCGAGGACAAAATCGGTTTTGAAGTGCGCCGGCAGAATTCTGAGCTGCGTACTTTACCAACAACTTTTTCGTGTGTGCAGCTCCCGTACAGGCACGGCATTACTTTATATTGGCACCAGCACACATTAACTCCTGCATTCTAAATTAACGTTGAGACCCAGAGTCTGGTCGTGGGATCATAGAGAGGCACACAAAATGTAACCCTTGCTGGGCACAAGCCTACTGTCTATGTTCATGACCATGTACATATAGTGGTGGTGGCAGCATACTGTGTTTTTAGTGATTAATTGCTAAACAGGTATTTTTACCTATTCAGGGACATGAGAGCAATGGCCTACTGGCCAGCCCGAGTAAAGTTTCACTCATGTGTTTTGACCTGCCCTGCACTGACATGCCTGTGTGAATGTTGAGTGCTTGTTTATGTGTGTTAGCCGGGCTCCATATTGATAGAGTTACTGTGTGCTGCTACCAGTGGGATCAATGTTGGAAGGCCCCAGGTCTGACTCAGTACAAGATGGAAGTTGTGAAACAGCTCTCGGAGAATGGAAGAGCATTGCTTTCATTTCTGAGGAGGTGCATAAATACATTCTGGAGATAGTTTTGGCATTTGTCCTCTGATGCTACATTTTTAAAGGAAGTTGGGTTTGTGTCATATACACTATTTACTATTCTCCATAACTGTTTTTGGTCTTCCGCTACTATTATCGGATTAATTTCTTGCCATTTCATAACAAAGTTCATTATCTTTTCTGTTTTGTATCTTCTCATTGATTCTTTATAAACAACCCTAGATCTGATTTTGTACACATTTTGTTGTTGAAAATTCTAAACAGATACAATCAAACTAATTTCCATTTACAAGTGTCGATTTCCTTTTTCAGGAATCTAATTTTCTTAAATTTATGAACTGGAGACACAAAACCACCTCACGGTATATAGATATATACCATACTTTCTTATTAGAACTTTTATTATTGAATTCAACTTCTATGCAAATATCCAAATGATAATGTTCAATAATTGTAGGAAAGTGCCCATTTTTGCATGGTTGCCCTCACTTTTTGCCTTATGTTGATGTACTTTGACTGAGTGCGCCCTGGGTTCCTGCCCACCAGGTACCCAGGGCCTATGTTCTTTCTCTAAACTGTACCCATGCAAAACCCAATTGGCAACTCTCTGGCCACATGGCAAAGTGAGCAAGGGACTCACGTCTGAGCATACCCTGCCACACTTATGGCGAACAAAGCAGTACAAAAGGGGGTGGTGATGGACGGAGCATCTGAACCAATCAAACACTCACACCCAGTCAAAAGATCTGGGTTTAATCCATCACCGTTCTTTAGCTCACTCTGCCACCCCAATTCAGACATGGCCATATGCAAATCAGTCTGACCCTGTGCCTCATGGGAACAGTCCAGGCCAAACTGCCAAGCCATGCCTTCCCTGGACCGGGAACAAGCTTTCGAGGACCGGTTTCTGGCATTACAGCCGTCTTCAGCCCGGCTTGCTTGAATCCAGTGGCAAAGTGAGCAAGGGACTCACGTCTGAGCATACCCTGTTTCCCTCAGCTCCTCTCCGGCTTCTAACACAAAGTCTCCCTCTCTCATTCACCTAAGGGTCTTCTTCCACTTCCGGGTCACTGAACCTCCGCCATCTTTCATAGTGCCAGAAGTTGTTAATATGGTGTCTTATCTCCCTTTAACACATCTCCAGACGAGTGGGTCTTATGTCCTCACTTGTATAAGATTCATGTAAGCTCTTTCATCAACAATGAGTCTTCTCGATGTGAGGTTATCGTAAGTTTGTAAGTTAGGCTGCAGGGTTTTAGGAAGAGTCCGCAGAAGATGGAGGAATGCCACTAAAGTTGCCGGTCTAGTCTCTCATGGTTGGCTTAAGGTGCGAGGACAAAATCGGTTTTGAAGTGCGCCGGCAGAATTCTGAGCTGCGTACTTTACCAACGACTTTTTCGTGTGTGCAGCTCCCGTACAGGCACGGCATGACTTTATATTGGCACCAGCACACATTAACTCCTGCATTCTAAATTAACGTTGAGACCCAGAGTCTGGTTGTGGGATCATAGAGAGGCACAAAAAATGTAACCCTTGCTGGGCACAAGCCTACTGTCTATGTTCATGACCATGTACATATAGTGGTGGTGGCAGCATACTGTGTTTTTAGTGATTAATTGCTAAACAGGTCTTTTTACCTATTCAGGGACATGAGAGCAATGGCCTACTGGCCAGCCCGAGTAAAGTTTCACTCATGTGTTTTGACCTGCCCTGCACTGACATGCCTGTGTGAATGTTGAGTGCTTGTTTATGTGTGTTAGCAGGGCTCCATATTGATAGAGTTACTGTGTGCTGCTACCAGTGGGATCAATGTTGGAAGGCCCCAGGTCTGACTCAGTACAAGATGGAAGTTGTGAAACAGCTCTCGGAGAATGGAAGAGCATTGCTTTCATTTCTGAGGAGGTGCATAAATACATTCTGGAGATAGTTTTGGCATTTGTCCTCTGATGCTACATTTTTAAAGGAAGTTGGGTTTGTGTCATATACACTATTTACTAATCTCCATAACTGTTTTTGGTCTTCCGCTACTATTATCGGATTAATTTCTTGCCATTTCATAACAAAGTTCATTATCTTTTCTGTTTTGTATCTTCTCATTGATTCTTTATAAACAACCCTAGATCTGATTTTGTACACATTTTGTTGTTGAAAATTCTAAACAGATACAATCAAACTAATTTCCATTTACAAGTGTCGATTTCCGTTTTCAGGAATCTAATTTTCTTAAATTTATGAACTGGAGACACAAAACCACCTCACGGTATATAGATATATACCATACTTTCTTATTAGAACTTTTATTATTGAATTCAACTTCTATGCAAATATCCAAATGATAATGTTCAATAATTGTAGGAAAGTGCCCATTTTTGCATGGTTGCCCTCACTTTTTGCCTTATGTTGATGTACTTTGACTGAGTGCGCCCTGGGTTCCTGCCCACCAGGTACCCAGGGCCTATATTCTTTCTCTAAACTGTACCCATGCAAAACCCAATTGGCAACTCTCTGGCCACATGGCAAAGTGAGCAAGGGACTCACGTCTGAGCATACCCTGCCACACTTATGGCGAACAAAGCAGTACAAAAGGGGGTGGTGATGGACGGAGCATCTGAACCAATCAAACACTCACACCCAGTCAAAAGATCTGGGTTTAATCCATCACCGTTCTTTAGCTCACTCTGCCACCCCAATTCAGACATGGCCATATGCAAATCAGTCTGACCCTGTGCCTCATGGGAACAGTCCAGGCCAAACTGCCAAGCCATGCCTTCCCTGGACCGGGAACAAGCTTTCGAGGACCGGTTTCTGGCATTACAGCCGTCTTCAGCCCGGCTTGCTTGAATCTAGTGGCAAAGTGAGCAAGGGACTCACGTCTGAGCATACCCTGTTTCCCTCAGCTCCTCTCCGGCTTCTAACACGAAGTCTCCCTCTCTCACTCACCTAAGTATCTTCTTCCACTTCCGGGTCACTGAACCTCCGCCATCTTCCATAGTGCCAGAAGTTGTTGATATTGTGTCTTATCTTCCTTAAACACATCTCCAGACGAGTGGGTCTTATGTCCTCACTTGTATAAGATTCATGTAAGCTCTTTCATCAGCAATGAGTCTTCTCGATGTGAGGTTATCGTAAGTTTGTAAGTTAGGCTGCAGGGTTTTAGGAAGAGTCCGCAGAAGATGGAGGAATGCCACTAAAGTTGCCGGTCTAGTCTGCCATGGTTGGCTTAAGGTGCGAGGACAAAATCGGTTTTGAAGTGCGCCGGCAGAATTCTGAGCTGCGTACTTTACCAACGACTTCTTCGTGTGTGCAGCTCCCGTACAGGCACGGCATGACTTTATATTGGCACCAGCACACATTAACTCCTGCATTCTAAATTAACGTTGAGACCCGGAGCCTGGTCGTGGGATCATAGAGAGGCACAAAAAATGTAACCCTAGCTGGGCACAAGCCTACTGTCTATGTTCATGACCATGTACATATAGTGGTGGTGGCAGCAAGGGTAGAGGATGCTCCTCTTTTATAGATTATATCTTGGTTTCGAGGGCACTAATGAATAAGACAATCAGTGCTGGGATTGAGTGGAGTGGTTTTAGCGACCACAACCCTCTTACCCTGGAACTGTTGTACTTGGCAGGCCCAAGACCTAGAGCCCACCCCACTATCACTGAGAGGGCAACAGACCAGGGCAGGAGACTAAAATGGGCAAAAATTGATGGGGAAAAGTTTTATAAGGGCTTGGTGGATGCAGGGAGACTAGCTATTAATGACTGCCTGGATACCGAAGTCCATGGACCGAGGGTAATGGCAGCCTTCGACCAGATTGTCAAGCTGGTCGACGGTTTATTAAAAACCAGTGTGCCTCTCAAGTCTGATGGGAACCCGCGTTGGTTTGATAAAGCCTGCTCTAAAGCCCTGAGGGAGCTGAAAAGTAGCCTTAAAGCCAAACCAAGGATCCCCCATAAAGTTAAAGAGTGTAGAGACGTTTACAAAAGAGAAATTAAGAGGAGGAAGTTTGCCTTGCAGGCGGAAGCATGGGCAGATCTTCGAGAAGCGGGGGAAAAAAAGGACCTAGTGGGTTTCTGGAAAATAATTAACAACCCAACCTTCCAGGAAAAAGACGCCCCGGATGTAGGGGCAAATATTCTCCCTGAGCAGTGGATTAACCACTTTAGGGGCCTGTATAACCATGAGTCGGGTCCCATTGTAGACTCCCCGGCCAGTTCTATTGAGGCTACACCGGTGGAATTTTCCATCAAGGAAATAATTGCAGGGATTGAGGGCCTGACCAGAAATAAAGCACCGGGGCCCGACGGAATTCCTCCCGACCTTTTTCTGAGTAACATCGAACTGTGGGCCCCCCTTATGACAAGGGTAATAAACACCGCTATTATTTATGGCCTGCCCCGATCCTGGTCCACGGCAGTAATTGTGCCAATTTTCAAAAAGGGCAACAGGGATGACCCAAAGTGCTACCGCCCGATCTCCCTGATTGATGTGTCAGCAAAGCTTTTGGGGAGGGCAATCCTTAATAGATTGTCCGAGTGGACCGAGGAAAGGAACATCTTCTCGGACATCCAATATGGCTTTAGGGTAGGGAGGTCCACTAGCGATCAGTGTTTGAATCTATATATGCTGACTGCCAAGTATACCATAGCTAGTGATGAACCGATTTACATGGGTTTTATGGACTTGGCAGCAGCATTTGATCACGTGAACAGGGAAAAACTGTGGGGCATGATGCTCAACCTGGGGATAGAGAGCGGCTTAGTTAAGATCTTGAAAGAACTGCATAGTGATACTACTGCCAAGGTCCGCTTTAATAGGGAGGGGGGGCTGACTAGTTCCTTTCCTTGCAAGAGTGGAGTTCGTCAAGGCTGCATTCTTGCTCCCTTTTTGTTTTCCCTTTATGTTAACAACTTAGAGCAGTTTCTGCTAGGATTGAAGGCAGATTGCCCAAGGGTGGGGTCGCGGCATATCCCCGTCCTGCTTTATGCAGATGACGCGGTTTTGATCGCACGCACACCGAGGAGCCTTCAAACCCTGATTGATGGATTTGTTAGCTTTATGGGCGCCCTGGATCTTTCAGCAAATCTCAGTAAATGTTATGTGCTCCGGGCAGGGAAAAAAAATGCCTCTAAATTTACCTACAAAATAGGGAGCCATACATTGGAGGAGGTCAAAACATTTCCATACCTTGGTGTTACATTTGATGGTGCCTTGCGGTTTGATACCTTGGTGGAGGAACGCTGCGGTAAAATGTTATCATCGAACGGGGCAATTGCTAGTTATGGCAGGAGGCTAGGAAGATGGTCCCCGGAACAGGTGTTAAACCTGTATAGCTCTGTATCATGCTCCAAGGTAATTTATGGGGCAGAGGAATGGGGCTTTGTTAACACCACTAGCATACAGAGAGAAGAAAACAAATACTTGAAATCAGTTTTGAGGGTCCCTCAATGTACCGCTGGTTCGATTGCTCACAGTGAGCTAGGGAGACCACACATAGAAGATCTGATAAAGTTGAGGCCAATTATAGCCTGGCTAAAAATTTGGGTGAACCCGGAGGCGTCACTAAGTAGGGAAATTTTATCAGATTGTCTAAAGAGGGATAAATGTATGCGTATTCCTTGGCTCCTTTATGTAAAGAATAACTTAGTGGAGCTAGGCCTGGGGAACCTCTTCCTTCACCCTACATCGATTGTAGCCCAGGACAAACAGTATGTGGGGAGAATATTCCTGGAACAGAAAACCATGTGCAGAGAGGTGGTTGAAGGCTGTAAAAAAACCGTGAGGGCCCATCGCCTAGTAAAAAGTGTTCAAGGCATGGAGCCGTACTTGTTTCTCATGCATAATGCCCAGGATAGGTTCATGATGTGCCGATTTAGACTTAACTTACTCCCATTCATGTTGGCATCACCAGCTGGGTTTGTTACAACAATAGACCAGAAGGGGCCCTGCGGCTGCGACAATAGGTCTCCGCAGGATTCCCTTCATCTGGTCTTACTTTGCCCTCTCTACTCTATGCCCCGGCGTAAATATCTTGTAAACATCTTGAAAAATGCTAATTTGGTTCACGCAAGGGAGGCATTAGTTTTCTTACAGAAAGCTGAGGACCCTTTTACACTGTGTAGTATTTTGAATTTCATTAAAGTTGCCCTAAGATTAAGGCTCACTAGAGGTGTAGATTGAAACTTTTTATTCTCCTTTTTTTTTATTTTTTATGTTAAATATGGTCATATTACTGCAACTATGTCTGTAAATTTACCGTACAAAGAATTCTGAAATGTTTAATGCTTTTTTATTGTGTATATATGAATGTGCTTTTATGGTGTTTTTTAATCACCGAATAAAGATTCTTTGAAATAGTGGTGGTGGCAGCATACTGTGTTTTTAGTGATTAATTGCTAAACAGGTCTTTTTACCTATTCAGGGACATGAGAGCAATGGCCTACTGACCAGCCCGAGTAAAGTTTCACTCACGTATTTTGACCTGCCCTGCACTGACATGCCTGTGTGAATGTTGAGTGCTTGTTTATGTGTTTTAGCAGGGCTCCATATTGATAGAGTTACTGTGTGCTGCTACCAGTGGGATCAATGTTGGAAGCCCCCAGGTCTGACTCAGTACAAGATGAAAGTTGTGAAACAGCTCTCGGAGAATGGAAGTGCATTGCTTTTATTTCTGAGGAGGTGCATAAATAAATTCTGGAGATAGTTTTGGCATTTGTCCTCTGATGCTACATTTTTTAAGGAAGTTGGGTTTGTGTCATATACACTATTTACTAATCTCCATAACTGTTTTTGGTCTTCCGCTACTATTATCGGATTCATTTCTTGCCATTTCGTATCAAAGTTCATTATCTTTTCTGTTTTGTATCTTCTCATTGATTCTTTATAAACAACCCTAGATCTGATTTTGTCCACATTTTGTTGCTGAAAATTCTAAACAGATACAATCAAACTAAATTCCATTTACAGGTGTCGATTTCCTTTTTCAGAAATCTAATTTTCTTAAATTTATGAACTGGAGACACAAAACCACCTCACGGTATATAGATTTATACCATACTTTCTTATTAGAACTTTTATTATTGAATTCAACTTCTATGCAAATATCCAAATGATAATGTTCAATAATTGTAGGAAAGTGCCCATTTGTGCATGGTTGCCCTCACTTTTTGCCTTATGTTGATGTACTTTGACTGAGTGCGCCCTGGGTTCCTGCCCATCAGGTACCCAGGGCCTATGTTCTTTCTCTAAACTGTACCCATGCAAAACCTAATTGGCAACTCTCTGGCCACATGGCAAAGTGAGCAAGGGACTCACGTCTGAGCATACCCTGCCACACTTATGGCGAACAAAGCAGTACAAAAGGGGGTGGTGATGGACGGAGCATCTGAACCAATCAAACACTCACACCCAGTCAAAAGATCTGGGTTTAATCCATCACCGTTCTTTAGCCCACTCTGCCACCCCAGTTCAGACATGGCCATATGCAAATCAGTCTGACCCTGTGCCTCATGGGAACAGTCCAGCCCAAACTGCCAAGCCATGCCTTCCCTGGACAAGGAACAAGCTTTCGAGGACCGGTTTCTGGCATTACAGCCGTCTTCAGCCCGGCTTGCTTGAATCCAGTGGCAAAGTGAGCATGGGACTCACGTCTGAGCATACCCTGTTTCCCTCAGCTCCTCTCCGGCTTCTAACACGAAGTCTCCCTCTCTCATTCACCTAAGGATCTTCTTCCACTTCCGGGTCACTGAACCTCCGCCATCTTCCATAGTGCCAGAAGTTGTTGATATGGTGTTTTATCTCCCTTAAACACATCTCCAGATGAGTGGGTCTTATGTCCTCACTTGTATAAGATTCATGTAAGCTCTTTCATCAACAATGAGTCTTCTCGATGTGAGGTTATCGTAAGTTTGTAAGTTAGGCTGCAGGGTTTTAGGAAGAGTCCGCAGAAGATGGAGGAATGCCACTAAAGTTGCCGGTCTAGTCTCTTATGGTTGGCTTAAGGTGCGAGGACAAAATCGGTTTTGAAGTGCGCCGGCAGAATTCTGAGCTGCGTACTTTACCAACAACTTTTTCGTGTGTGCAGCTCCCGTACAGGCACGGCATTACTTTATATTTGCACCAGCACACATTAACTCCTGCATTCTAAATTAACGTTGAGACCCAGAGTCTGGTCGTGGGATCATAGAGAGGCACACAAAATGTAACCCTTGCTGGGCACAAGCCTACTGTCTATGTTCATGACCATGTACATATAGTGGTGGTGGCAGCATACTGTGTTTTTAGTGATTAATTGCTAAACAGGTCTTTTTACCTATTCAGGGACATGAGAGCAATGGCCTACTGGCCAGCCCGAGTAAAGTTTCACTCATGTGTTTTGACCTGCCCTGCACTGACATGCCTGTGTGAATGTTGAGTGCTTGTTTATGTGTGTTAGCAGGGCTCCATATTGATAGAGGTACTGTGTGCTGCTACCAGTGGGATCAATGTTGGAAGGCCCCAGGTCTGACTCAGTACAAGATGGAAGTTGTGAAACAGCTCTCGGAGAATGGAAGAGCATTGCTTTCATTTCTGAGGAGGTGCATAAATACATTCTGGAGATAGTTTTGGCATTTGTCCTCTGATGCTACATTTTTAAAGGAAGTTGGGTTTGTGTCATATACACTATTTACTAATCTCCATAACTGTTTTTGGTCTTCCGCTACTATTATCGAATTAATTTCTTGCCATTTCATAACAAAGTTAATTATCTTTTCTGTTTTGTATCTTCTCATTGATTCTTTATAAACAACCCTAGATCTGATTTTGTACACATTTTGTTGTTGAAAATTCTAAACAGATACAATCAAACTAATTTCCATTTACAAGTGTCGATTTCCTTTTTCAGGAATCTAATTTTCTTAAATTTATGAACTGGAGACACAAAACCACCTCACGGTATATAGATATATACCATACTTTCTTATTAGAACTTTTATTATTGAATTCAACTTCTATGCAAATATCCAAATGATAATGTTCAATAATTGTAGGAAAGTGCCCATTTTTGCATGGTTGCCCTCACTTTTTGCCTTATGTTGATGTACTTTGACTGAGTGCGCCCTGGGTTCCTGCCCACCAGGTACCCAGGGCCTATGTTCTTTCTCTAAACTGTACCCATGCAAAACCCAATTGGCAACTCTCTGGCCACATGGCAAAGTGAGCAAGGGACTCACGTCTGAGCATACCCTGCCACACTTATGGCGAACAAAGCAGTACAAAAGGGGGTGGTGATGGACGGAGCATCTGAACCAATCAAACACTCACACCCAGTCAAAAGATCTGGGTTTATTCCATCACCGTTCTTTAGCTCACTCTGCCACCCCAATGCAGACATGGCCATATGCAAATCAGTCTGACCCTGTGCCTCATGGGAACAGTCCAGGCCAAACTGCCAAGCCATGCCTTCCCTGGACCGGGAACAAGCTTTCGAGGACCGGTTTCTGGCATTACAGCCGTCTTCAGCCCGGCTTGCTTGAATCCAGTGTCAAAGTGAGCAAGGGACTCACGTCTGAGCATACCCTGTTTCCCTCAGCTCCTCTCCGGCTTCTAACACGAAGTCTCCCTCTCTCATTCACCTAAGGATCTTCTTCCACTTCCGGGTCACTGAACCTCCGCCATCTTCCATAGTGCCAGAAGTTGTTGATATTGTGTCTTATCTTCCTTAAACACATCTCCAGACGAGTGGGTCTTATGTCCTCACTTGTATAAGATTCATGTAAGCTCTTTCATCAGCAATGAGTCTTCTCGATGTGAGGTTATCGTAAGTTTGTAAGTTAGGCTGCAGGGTTTTAGGAAGAGTCCGCAGAAGATGGAGGAATGCCACTAAAGTTGCCGGTCTAGTCTCTCATGGTTGGCTTAAGGTGCGAGGACAAAATCGGTTTTGAAGTGCGCCGGCAGAATTCTGAGCTGCGTACTTTACCAACGACTTCTTCGTGTGTGCAGCTCCCCTACAGGCACGGCATCACTTTATATTGGCACCAGCACACATTAACTCCTGCATTCTAAATTAACGTTGCGACCCGGAGCCTGGTCGTGGGATCCTAGAGAGGCACAAAAAATGTAACCCTAGCTGGGCACAAGCCTACTGTCTATGTTCATGACCATGTACATATAGTGGTGGTGGCAGCATACTGTGTTTTTAGTGATTAATTGCTAAACAGGTCTTTTTACCTATTCAGGGACATGAGAGCAATGGCCTACTGACCAGCCCGAGTAAAGTTTCACTCACGTGTTTTGACCTGCCCTGCACTGACATGCCTGTGTGAATGTTGAGTGCTTGTTTATGTGTTTTAGCAGGGCTCCATATTGATAGAGTTACTGTGTGCTGCTACCAGTGGGATCAATGTTGGAAGCCCCCAGGTCTGACTCAGTACAAGATGAAAGTTGTGAAACAGCTCTCGGAGAATGGAAGTGGATTGCTTTTATTTCTGAGGAGGTGCATAAATAAATTCTGGAGATAGTTTTGGCATTTGTCCTCTGATGCTACATTTTTTAAGGAAGTTGGGTTTGTGTCATATATACTATTTACTAATCTCCATAACTGTTTTTGGTCTTCCGCTACTATTATCGGATTCATTTCTTGCCATTTCGTATCAAAGTTCATTATCTTTTCTGTTTTGTATCTTCTCATTGATTCTTTATAAACAACCCTAGATCTGATTTTGTCCACATTTTGTTGTTGAAAATTCTAAACATATACAATCAAACTAAATTCCATTTACAAGTGTCGATTTCCTTTTTCAGAAATCTAATTTTCTTAAATTTATGAACTGGAGACACAAAACCACCCCACGGTATATAGATTTATACCATACTTTCTTATTAGAACTTTTATTATTGAATTCAACTTCTATGCAAATATCCAAATGATAATGTTCAATAATTGTAGGAAAGTGCCCATTTTTGCATGGTTGCCCTCACTTTTTGCCTTATGTTGATGTACTTTGACTGAGTGCGCCCTGGGTTCCTGCCCACCAGGTACCCAGGGCCTATGTTCTTTCTCTAAACTGTACCCATGCAAAACCCAATTGGCAACTCTCTGGCCACATGGCAAAGTGAGCAAGGGACTCACGTCTGAGCATACCCTGCCACACTTATGGCGAACAAAGCAGTACAAAAGGGGGTGGTGATGGACGGAGCATCTGAACCAATCAAACACTCACACCCAGTCAAAAGATCTGGGTTTAATCCATCACCGTTCTTTAGCTCACTCTGCCACCCCAATTCAGACATGGCCATATGCAAATCAGTCTGACCCTGTGCCTCATGGGAACAGTCCAGGCCAAACTGCCAAGCCATGCCTTCCCTGGACCGGGAACAAGCTTTCGAGGACCGGTTTCTGGCATTACAGCCGTCTTCAGCCCGGCTTGCTTGAATCCAGTGGCAAAGTGAGCAAGGGACTCACGTCTGAGCATACCCTGTTTCCCTCAGCTCCTCTCCGGCTTCTAACACGAAGTCTCCCTCTCTCACTCACCTAAGTATCTTCTTCCACTTCCGGGTCACTGAGCCTCCGCCATCTTCCATAGTGCCAGAAGTTGTTGATATTGTGTCTTATCTTCCTTAAACACATCTCCAGACGAGTGGGTCTTATGTCCTCACTTGTATAAGATTCATGTAAGCTCTTTCATCAGCAATGAGTCTTCTCGATGTGAGGTTATCGTAAGTTTGTAAGTTAGGCTGCAGGGTTTTAGGAAGAGTCCGCAGAAGATGGAGGAATGCCACTAAAGTTGCCGGTCTAGTCTCTCATGGTTGGCTTAAGGTGCGAGGACAAAATCGGTTTTGAAGTGCGCCGGCAGAATTCTGAGCTGCGTACTTTACCAACGACTTCTTCGTGTGTGCAGCTCCCGTACAGGCACGGCATGACTTTATATTGGCAACAGCACACATTAACTCCTGCATTCTAAATTAACGTTGAGACCCGGAGCCTGGTCGTGGGATCATAGAGAGGCACAAAAAATGTAACCCTAGCTGGGCACAAGCCTACTGTCTATGTTCATGACCATGTACATATAGTGGTGGTGGCAGCATACTGTGTTTTTAGTGATTAATTGCTAAACAGGTCTTTTTACCTATTCAGGGACATGAGAGCAATGGCCTACTGACCAGCCCGAGTAAAGTTTCACTCACGTGTTTTGACCTGCCCTGCACTGACATGCCTGTGTGAATGTTGAGTGCTTGTTTATGTGTTTTAGCAGGGCTCCATATTGATAGAGTTACTGTGTGCTGCTACCAGTGGGATCAATGTTGGAAGCCCCCAGGTCTGACTCAGTACAAGATGAAAGTTGTGAAACAGCTCTCGGAGAATGGAAGTGCATTGCTTTTATTTCTGAGGAGGTGCATAAATAAATTCTGGAGATAGTTTTGGCATTTGTCCTCTGATGCTACATTTTTTAAGGAAGTTGGGTTTGTGTCATATACACTATTTACTAATCTCCATAACTGTTTTTGGTCCTCCCCTACTATTATCGGATTCATTTCTTGCCATTTCGTATCAAAGTTCATTATCTTTTCTGTTTTGTATCTTCTCATTGATTCTTTATAAACAACCCTAGATCTGATTTTGTCCACATTTTGTTGTTGAAAATTCTAAACAGATACAATCAAACTAAATTCCATTTACAGGTGTCGATTTCCTTTTTCAGAAATCTAATTTTCTTAAATTTATGAACTGGAGACACAAAACCACCTCACGGTATATAGATTTATACCATACTTTCTTATTAGAACTTTTATTATTGAATTCAACTTCTATGCAAATATCCAAATGATAATGTTCAATAATTGTAGGAAAGTGCCCATTTTTGCATGGTTGCCCTCACTTTTTGCCTTATGTTGATGTACTTTGACTGAGTGCGCCCTGGGTTCCTGCCCACCAGGTACCCAGGGCCTATGTTCTTTCTCTAAACTGTACCCATGCAAAACCCAATTGGCAACTCTCTGGCCACATGGCAAAGTGAGCAAGGGACTCACGTCTGAGCATACCCTGCCACACTTATGGCGAACAAAGCAGTACAAAAGGGGGTGGTGATGGACGGAGCATCTGAACCAATCAAACACTCACACCCAGTCAAAAGATCTGGGTTTATTCCATCACCGTTCTTTAGCTCACTCTGCCACCCCAGTTCAGACATGGCCATATGCAAATCAGTCTGACCCTGTGCCTCATGGGAACAGTCCAGCCCAAACTGCCAAGCCATGCCTTCCCTGGACTGGGAACAAGCTTTCGAAGACCGGTTTCTGGCATTACAGCCGTCTTCAGCCCGGCTTGCTTAAATCCAGTGGCAAAGTGAGCAAGGGACTCACGTCTGAGCATACCCTGTTTCCCTCAACTCCTCTCCGGCTTCTAACACGAAGTCTCCCTCTCTCATTCACCTAAGGATCTTCTTCCACTTCCGGGTCACTGAACCTCCGCCATCTTCCATAGTGCCAGAAGTTGTTGATATGGTGTTTTATCTCCCTTAAACACATCTCCAGATGAGTGGGTCTTATGTCCTCACTTGTATAAGATTCATGTAAGCTCTTTCATCAACAATGAGTCTTCTCGATGTGAGGTTATCGTAAGTTTGTAAGTTAGGCTGCAGGGTTTTAGGAAGAGTCCGCAGAAGATGGAGGAATGCCACTAAAGTTGCCGGTCTAGTCTCTCATGGTTGGCTTAAGGTGCGAGGACAAAATCGGTTTTGAAGTGCGCCGGCAGAATTCTGAGCTGCGTACTTTACCAACGACTTCTTCGTGTGTGCAGCTCCCGTACAGGCACGGCATGACTTTATATTGGCACCAGCACACATTAACTCCTGCATTCTAAATTAACGTTGAGACCCGGAGCCTGGTCGTGGGATCATAGAGAGGCACAAAAAATGCAACCCTAGCTGGGCACAAGCCTACTGTCTATGTTCATGACCATGTACATATAGTGGTGGTGGCAGCATACTGTGTTTTTAGTGATTAATTGCTAAACAGGTCTTTTTACCTATTCAGGGACATGAGAGCAATGGCCTACTGGCCAGCCCGAGTAAAGTTTCACTCATGTGTTTTGACCTGCCCTGCACTGACATGCCTGTGTGAATGTTGAGTGCTTGTTTATGTGTGTTAGCAGGGCTCCATATTGATAGAGTTACTGTGTGCTGCTACCAGTGGGATCAATGTTGGAAGGCCCCAGGTCTGACTCAGTACAAGATGGAAGTTGTGAAACAGCTCTCGGAGAATGGAAGAGCATTGCTTTCATTTCTGAGGAGGTGCATAAATACATTCTGGAGATAGTTTTGGCATTTGTCCTCTGATGCTACATTTTTAAAGGAAGTTGGGTTTGTGTCATATACACTATTTACTAATCTCCATAACTGTTTTTGGTCTTCCGCTACTATTATCGGATTAATTTCTTGCCATTTCATAACAAAGTTAATTATCTTTTCTGTTTTGTATCTTCTCATTGATTCTTTATAAACAACCCTAGATCTGATTTTGTACACATTTTGTTGTTGAAAATTCTAAACAGATACAATCAAACTAATTTCCATTTACAAGTGTCGATTTCCTTTTTCAGGAATCTAATTTTCTTAAATTTATGAACTGGAGACACAAAACCACCTCACGGTATATAGATATATACCATACTTTCTTATTAGAACTTTTATTATTGAATTCAACTTCTATGCAAATATCCAAATGATAATGTTCAATAATTGTAGGAAAGTGCCCATTTTTGCATGGTTGCCCTCACTTTTTGCCTTATGTTGATGTACTTTGACTGAGTGCGCCCTGGGTTCCTGCCCACCAGGTACCCAGGGCCTATGTTCTTTCTCTAAACTGTACCCATGCAAAACCCAATTGGCAACTCTCTGGCCACATGGCAAAGTGAGCAAGGGACTCACGTCTGAGCATACCCTGCCACACTTATGGCGAACAAAGCAGTACAAAAGGGGGTGGTGATGGACGGAGCATCTGAACCAATCAAACACTCACACCCAGTCAAAAGATCTGGGTTTAATCCATCACCGTTCTTTAGCCCACTCTGCCACCCCAGTTCAGACATGGCCATATGCAAATCAGTCTGACCCTGTGCCTCATGGGAACAGTCCAGCCCAAACTGCCAAGCCATGCCTTCCCTGGACTGGGAACAAGCTTTCGAAGACCGGTTTCTGGCATTACAGCCGTCTTCAGCCCGGCTTGCTTGAATCCAGTGGCAAAGTGAGCAAGGGACTCACGTCTGAGCATACCCTATTTCCCTCAGCTCCTCTCCGGCTTCTAACACGAAGTCTCCCTCTCTCATTCACCTAAGGATCTTCTTCCACTTCCGGGTCACTGAACCTCCGCCATCTTCCATAGTGCCAGAAGTTGTTGATATGGTGTTTTATCTCCCTTAAACACATCTCCAGATGAGTGGGTCTTATGTCCTCACTTGTATAAGATTCATGTAAGCTCTTTCATCAACAATGAGTCTTCTCGATGTGAGGTTATCGTAAGTTTGTAAGTTAGGCTGCAGGGTTTTAGGAAGAGTCCGCAGAAGATGGAGGAATGCCACTAAAGTTGCCGGTCTAGTCTCTCATGGTTGGCTTAAGGTGCGAGGACAAAATCGGTTTTGAAGTGCGCCGGCAGAATTCTGAGCTGCGTACTTTACCAACAACTTTTTCGTGTGTGCAGCTCCCGTACAGGCACGGCATGACTTTATATTGGCACCAGCACACATTAACTCCTGCATTCTAAATTAACGTTGAGACCCAGAGTCTGGTCGTGGGATCATAGAGAGGCACAAAAAATGTAACCCTTGCTGGGCACAAGCCTACTGTCTATGTTCATGACCATGTACATATAGTGGTGGTGGCAGCATACTGTGTTTTTAGTGATTAATTGCTAAACAGGTCTTTTTACCTATTCAGGGACATGAGAGCAATGGCCTACTGGCCAGCCCGAGTAAAGTTTCACTCATGTGTTTTGACCTGCCCTGCACTGACATGCCTGTGTGAATGTTGAGTGCTTGTTTATGTGTGTTAGCAGGGCTCCATATTGATAGAGTTACTGTGTGCTGCTACCAGTGGGATCAATGTTGGAAGGCCCCAGGTCTGACTCAGTACAAGATGGAAGTTCTGAAACAGCTCTCGGAGAATGGAAGAGCATTGCTTTCATTTCTGAGGAGGTGCATAAATACATTCTGGAGATAGTTTTGGCATTTGTCCTCTGATGCTACATTTTTAAAGGAAGTTGGGTTTGTGTCATATACACTATTTACTAATCTCCATAACTGTTTTTGGTCTTCCGCTACTATTATCGGATTAATTTCTTGCCATTTCATAACAAAGTTAATTATCTTTTCTGTTTTGTATCTTCTCATTGATTCTTAATAAACAACCCTAGATCTGATTTTGTACACATTTTGTTGTTGAAAATTCTAAACAGATACAATCAAACTAATTTCCATTTACAAGTGTCGATTTCCTTTTTCAGGAATCTAATTTTCTTAAATTTATGAACTGGAGACACAAAACCACCTCACGGTATATAGATATATACCATACTTTCTTATTAGAACTTTTATTATTGAATTCAACTTCTATGCAAATATCCAAATGATAATGTTCAATAATTGTAGGAAAGTGCCCATTTTTGCATGGTTGCCCTCACTTTTTGCCTTATGTTGATGTACTTTGACTGAGTGCGCCCTGGGTTCCTGCCCACCAGGTACCCAGGGCCTATGTTCTTTCTCTAAACTGTACCCATGCAAAACCCAATTGGCAACTCTCTGGCCACATGGCAAAGTGAGCAAGGGACTCACGTCTGAGCATACCCTGCCACACTTATGGCGAACAAAGCAGTACAAAAGGGGGTGGTGATGGACGGAGCATCTGAACCAATCAAACACTCACACCCAGTCAAAAGATCTGGGTTTATTCCATCACCGTTCTTTAGCTCACTCTGCCACCCCAATTCAGACATGGCCATATGCAAATCAGTCTGACCCTGTGCCTCATGGGAACAGTTCAGGCCAAACTGCCAAGCCATGCCTTCCCTGGACCGGGAACAAGCTTTCGAGGACCGGTTTCTGGCATTACAGCCGTCTTCAGCCCGGCTTGCTTGAATCCAGTGGCAAAGTGAGCAAGGGACTCACTTCTGAGCATACCCTGTTTCCCTCAGCTCCTCTCCGGCTTCTAACACGAAGTCTCCCTCTCTCATTCACCTAAGGATCTTCTTCCACTTCCGGGTCACTGAACCTCCGCCATCTTCCATAGTGCCAGAAGTTGTTGATATTGTGTCTTATCTTCCTTAAACACATCTCCAGACGAGTGGGTCTTATGTCCTCACTTGTATAAGATTCATGTAAGCTCTTTCATCAGCAATGAGTCTTCTCGATGTGAGGTTATCGTAAGTTTGTAAGTTAGGCTGCAGGGTTTTAGGAAGAGTCCGCAGAAGATGGAGGAATGCCACTAAAGTTGCCGGTCTAGTCTCTCATGGTTGGCTTAAGGTGCGAGGACAAAATCGGTTTTGAAGTGCGCCGGCAGAATTCTGAGCTGCGTACTTTACCAACGACTTCTTCGTGTGTGCAGCTCCCGTACAGGCACGGCATGACTTTATATTGGCACCAGCACACATTAACTCCTGCATTCTAAATTAACGTTGAGACCCGGAGCCTGGTCGTGGGATCATAGAGAGGCACAAAAAATGTAACCCTAGCTGGGCACAAGCCTACTGTCTATGTTCATGACCATGTACATATAGTGGTGGTGGCAGCATACTGTGTTTTTAGTGATTAATTGCTAAACAGGTCTTTTTACCTATTCAGGGACATGAGAGCAATGGCCTACTGGCCAGCCCGAGTAAAGTTTCACTCATGTGTTTTGACCTGCCCTGCACTGACATGCCTGTGTGAATGTTGAGTGCTTGTTTATGTGTGTTAGCAGGGCTCCATATTGATAGAGTTACTGTGTGCTGCTACCAGTGGGATCAATGTTGGAAGGCCCCAGGTCTGACTCAGTACAAGATGGAAGTTGTGAAACAGCTCTCGGAGAATGGAAGAGCATTGCTTTCATTTCTGAGGAGGTGCATAAATACATTCTGGAGATAGTTTTGGCATTTGTCCTCTGATGCTACATTTTTAAAGTAAGTTGGGTTTGTGTCATATACACTATTTACTAATCTCCATAACTGTTTTTGGTCTTCCGCTACTATTATCGGATTAATTTCTTGCCATTTCATAACAAAGTTAATTATCTTTTCTGTTTTGTATCTTCTCATTGATTCTTTATAAACAACCCTAGATCTGATTTTGTACACATTTTGTTGTTGAAAATTCTAAACAGATACAATCAAACTAATTTCCATTTACAAGTGTCGATTTCCTTTTTCAGGAATCTAATTTTCTTAAATTTATGAACTGGAGACACAAAACCACCTCACGGTATATAGATATATACCATACTTTCTTATTAGAACTTTTATTATTGAATTCAACTTCTATGCAAATATCCAAATGATAATGTTCAATAATTGTAGGAAAGTGCCCATTTTTGCATGGTTGCCCTCACTTTTTGCCTTATGTTGATGTACTTTGACTGAGTGCGCCCTGGGTTCCTGCCCACCAGGTACCCAGGGCCTATGTTCTTTCTCTAAACTGTACCCATGCAAAACCCAATTGGCAACTCTCTGGCCACATGGCAAAGTGAGCAAGGGACTCACGTCTGAGCATACCCTGCCACACTTATGGCGAACAAAGCAGTACAAAAGGGGGTGGTGATGGACGGAGCATCTGAACCAATCAAACACTCACACCCAGTCAAAAGATCTGGGTTTATTCCATCACCGTTCTTTAGCTCACTCTGCCACCCCAATTCAGACATGGCCATATGCAAATCAGTCTGACCCTGTGCCTCATGGGAACAGTCCAGGCCAAACTGCCAAGCCATGCCTTCCCTGGACCGGGAACAAGCTTTCGAGGACCGGTTTCTGGCATTACAGCCGTCTTCAGCCCGGCTTGCTTGAATCCAGTGGCAAAGTGAGCAAGGGACTCACGTCTGAGCATACCCTGTTTCCCTCAGCTCCTCTCCGGCTTCTAACACGAAGTCTCCCTCTCTCATTCACCTAAGGATCTTCTTCCACTTCCGGGTCACTGAACCTCCGCCATCTTCTATAGTGCCAGAAGTTGTTGATATTGTGTCTTATCTTCCTTAAACACATCTCCAGACGAGTGGGTCTTATGTCCTCACTTGTATAAGATTCATGTAAGCTCTTTCATCAGCAATGAGTCTTCTCGATGTGAGGTTATCGTAAGTTTGTAAGTTAGGCTGCAGGGTTTTAGGAAGAGTCCGCAGAAGATGGAGGAATGCCACTAAAGTTGCCGGTCTAGTCTCTCATGGTTGGCTTAAGGTGCGAGGACAAAATCTGTTTTGAAGTGCGCCGGCAGAATTCTGAGCTGCGTACTTTACCAACGACTTCTTCGTGTGTGCAGCTCCCGTACAGGCACGGCATGACTTTATATTGGCACCAGCACACATTAACTCCTGCATTCTAAATTAACGTTGAGACCCGGAGCCTGGTCGTGGGATCATAGAGAGGCACAAAAAATGTAACCCTAGCTGGGCACAAGCCTACTGTCTATGTTCATGACCATGTACATATAGTGGTGGTGGCAGCATACTGTGTTTTTAGTGATTAATTGCTAAACAGGTCTTTTTACCTATTCAGGGACATGAGAGCAATGGCCTACTGGCCAGCCCGAGTAAAGTTTCACTCATGTGTTTTGACCTGCCCTGCACTGACATGCCTGTGTGAATGTTAAGTGCTTGTTTATGTGTGTTAGCCGGGCTCCATATTGATAGAGTTACTGTGTGCTGCTACCAGTGGGATCAATGTTGGAAGGCCCCAGGTCTGACTCAGTACAAGATGGAAGTTGTGAAACAGCTCTCGGAGAATGGAAGTGCATTGCTTTCATTTCTGAGGAGGTGCATAAATACATTCTGGAGATAGTTTTGGCATTTGTCCTCTGATGCTACATTTTTTAAGGAAGTTGGGTTTGTGTCATATACACTATTTACTAATCTCCATAACTGTTTTTGGTCTTCCGCTACTATTATCGGATTAATTTCTTGCCATTTCATATCAAAGTTCATAATCTTTTCTGTTTTGTATCTTCTCATTGATTCTTTATAAACAACCCTAGATCTGATTTTGTACACATTTTGTTGTTGAAAATTCTAAACAGATACAATCAAACTAACTTCCATTTACAAGTGTCGATTTCCTTTTTCAGGAATCTAATTTTCTTAAATTTATGAACTGGAGACACAAAACCACCTCACGGTATATAGATTTATACCATACTTTCTTATTAGAACTTTTATTATTGAATTCAACTTCTATGCAAATATCCAAATGATAATGTTCAATAATTGTAGGAAAGTGCCCATTTTTGCATGGTTGCCCTCACTTTTTGCCTTATGTTGATGTACTTTGACTGAGTGCGCCCTGGGTTCCTGCCCACCAGGTACCCAGGGCCTATGTTCTTTCTCTAAACTGTACCCATGCAAAACCCAATTGGCAACTCTCTGGCCACATGGCAAAGTGAGCAAGGGACTCACGTCTGAGCATACCCTGCCACACTTATGGCGAACAAAGCAGTACAAAAGGGGGTGGTGATGGACGGAGCATCTGAACCAATCAAACACTAACACCCAGTCAAAAGATCTGGGTTTAATCCATCACCGTTCTTTAGCCCACTCTGCCACCCCAGTTCAGACATGGCCATATGCAAATCAGTCTGACCCTGTGCCTCATGGGAACAGTCCAGCCCAAACTGCCAAGCCATGCCTTCCCTGGACTGGGAACAAGCTTTCGAGGACCGGTTTCTGGCATTACAGCCGTCTTCAGCCCGGCTTGCTTGAATCCAGTGGCAAAGTGAGCATGGGACTCACGTCTGAGCATACCCTGTTTCCCTCAGCTCCTCTCCGGCTTCTAACACGAAGTCTCCCTCTCTCATTCACCTAAGGATCTTCTTCCACTTCCGGGTCACTGAACCTCCGCCATCTTCCATAGTGCCAGAAGTTGTTGATATGGTGTTTTATCTCCCTTAAACACATCTCCAGATGAGTGGGTCTTATGTCCTCACTTGTATAAGATTCATGTAAGCTCTTTCATCAACAATGAGTCTTCTCGATGTGAGGTTATCGTAAGTTTGTAAGTTAGGCTGCAGGGTTTTAGGAAGAGTCCGCAGAAGATGGAGGAATGCCACTAAAGTTGCCGGTCTAGTCTCTCATGGTTGGCTTAAGGTGCGAGGACAAAATCGGTTTTGAAGTGCGCCGGCAGAATTCTGAGCTGCGTACTTTACCAACGACTTTTTCGTGTGTGCAGCTCCCGTACAGGCACGGCATGACTTTATATTGGCACCAGCACACATTAACTCCTGCATTCTAAATTAACGTTGAGACCCAGAGTCTGGTCGTGGGATCATAGAGAGGCACAAAAAATGGAACCCTTGCTGGGCACAAGCCTACTGTCTATGTTCATGACCATGTACATATAGTGGTGGTGGCAGCATACTGTGTTTTTAGTGATAAATTGCTAAACAGGTATTTTTACCTATTCAGGGACATGAGAGCAATGGCCTACTGGCCAGCCCGAGTAAAGTTTCACTCATGTGTTTTGACCTGCCCTGCACTGACATGCCTGTGTGAATGTTGAGTGCTTGTTTATGTGTGTTAGCAGGGCTCCATATTGATAGAGTTACTGTGTGCTGCTACCAGTGGGATCAATGTTGGAAGGCCCCAGGTCTGACTCAGTACAAGATGGAAGTTGTGAAACAGCTCTCGGAGAATGGAAGAGCATTGCTTTCATTTCTGAGGAGGTGCATAAATACATTCTGGAGATAGTTTTGGCATTTGTCCTCTGATGCTACATTTTTAAAGGAAGTTGGGTTTGTGTCATATACACTATTTACTAATCTCCATAACTGTTTTTGGTCTTCCGCTACTATTATCGGATTAATTTCTTGCCATTTCATAACAAAGTTCATTATCTTTTCTGTTTTGTATCTTCTCATTGATTCTTTATAAACAACCCTAGATCTGATTTTGTACACATTTTGTTGTTGAAAATTCTAAACAGATACAATCAAACTAATTTCCATTTACAAGTGTCGATTTCCTTTTTCAGGAATCTAATTTTCTTAAATTTATGAACTGGAGACACAAAACCACCTCACGGTATATAGATATATACCATACTTTCTTATTAGAACTTTTATTATTGAATTCAACTTCTATGCAAATATCCAAATGATAATGTTCAATAATGGTAGGAAAGTGCCCATTTTTGCATGGTTGCCCTCACTTTTTGCCTTATGTTGATGTACTTTGACTGAGTGCGCCCTGGGTTCCTGCCCACCAGGTACCCAGGGCCTATGTTCTTTCTCTAAACTGTACCCATGCAAAACCCAATTGGCAACTCTCTGGCCACATGGCAAAGTGAGCAAGGGACTCACGTCTGAGCATACCCTGCCACACTTATGGCGAACAAAGCAGTACAAAAGGGGGTGGTGATGGACGGAGCATCTGAACCAATCAAACACTCACACCCAGTCAAAAGATCTGGGTTTAATCCATCACCGTTCTTTAGCTCACTCTGCCACCCCAATTCAGACATGGCCATATGCAAATCAGTCTGACCCTGTGCCTCATGGGAACAGTCCAGGCCAAACTGCCAAGCCATGCCTTCCCTGGACCGGGAACAAGCTTTCGAGGACCGGTTTCTGGCAATACAGCCGTCTTCAGCCCGGCTTGCTTGAATCCAGTGGCAAAGTGAGCAAGGGACTCACGTCTGAGCATACCCTGTTTCCCTCAGCTCCTCTCCGGCTTCTAACACGAAGTCTCCCTCTCTCACTCACCTAAGTATCTTCTTCCACTTCCGGGTCACTGAACCTCCGCCATCTTCCATAGTGCCAGAAGTTGTTGATATTGTGTCTTATCTTCCTTAAACACATCTCCAGCCGAGTGGGTCTTATGTCCTCACTTGTATAAGATTCATGTAAGCTCTTTCATCAGCAATGAGTCTTCTCGATGTGAGGTTATCGTAAGTTTGTAAGTTAGGCTGCAGGGTTTTAGGAAGAGTCCGCAGAAGATGGAGGAATGCCACTAAAGTTGCCGGTCTAGTCTCTCATGGTTGGCTTAAGGTGCGAGGACAAAATCGGTTTTGAAGTGCGCCGGCAGAATTCTGAGCTGCGTACTTTACCAACGACTTCTTCGTGTGTGCAGCTCCCGTACAGGCACGGCATGACTTTATATTGGCACCAGCACACATTAACTCCTGCATTCTAAGTTAACGTTGAGACCCGGAGCCTGGTCGTGGGATCATAGAGAGGCACAAAAAATGTAACCCTAGCTGGGCACAAGCCTACTGTCTATGTGCATGACCATGTACATATAGTGGTGGTGGCAGCATACTGTGTTTTTAGTGATTAATTGCTAAACAGGTCTTTTTACCTATTCAGGGACATGAGAGCAATGGCCTACTGACCAGCCCGAGTAAAGTTTCACTCACGTGTTTTGACCTGCCCTGCACTGACATGCCTGTGTGAATGTTGAGTGCTTGTTTATGTGTTTTAGCAGGGCTCCATATTGATAGAGTTACTGTGTGCTGCTACCAGTGGGATCAATGTTGGAAGCCCCCAGGTCTGACTCAGTACAAGATGAAAGTTGTGAAACAGCTCTCGGAGAATGGAAGTGCATTGCTTTTATTTCTGAGGAGGTGCATAAATAAATTCTGGAGATAGTTTTGGCATTTGTCCTCTGATGCTACATTTTTTAAGGAAGTTGGGTTTGTGTCATATACACTATTTACTAATCTCCATAACTGTTTTTGGTCTTCCGCTACTATTATCGGATTCATTTCTTGCCATTTCGTATCAAAGTTCATTATCTTTTCTGTTTTGTATCTTCTCATTGATTCTTTCTAAACAACCCTAGATCTGATTTTGTCCACATTTTGTTGTTGAAAATTCTAAACAGATACAATCAAACTAAATTCCATTTACAGGTGTCGATTTCCTTTTTCAGAAATCTAATTTTCTTAAATTTATGAACTGGAGAAACAAAACCACCTCACGGTATATAGATTTATACCATACTTTCTTATTAGAACTTTTATTATTGAATTCAACTTCTACGCAAATATCCAAATGATAATGTTCAATAATTGTAGGAAAGTGCCCATTTTTGCATGGTTGCCCTCACTTTTTGCCTTATGTTGATGTACTTTGACTGAGTGCGCCCTGGGTTCCTGCCCACCAGGTACCCAGGGCCTATGTTCTTTCTCTAAACTGTACCCATGCAAAACCCAATTGGCAACTCTCTGGCCACATGGCAAAGTGAGCAAGGGACTCACGTCTGAGCATACCCTGCCACACTTATGGCGAACAAAGCAGTACAAAAGGGGGTGGTGATGGACGGAGCATCTGAACCAATCAAACACTCACACCCAGTCAAAAGATCTGGGTTTAATCCATCACCGTTCTTTAGCCCACTCTGCCACCCCAGTTCAGACATGGCCATATGCAAATCAGTCTGACCCTGTGCCTCATGGGAACAGTCCAGCCCAAACTGCCAAGCCATGCCTTCCCTGGACTGGGAACAAGCTTTCGAGGACCGGTTTCTGGCATTACAGCCGTCTTCAGCCCGGCTTGCTTGAATCCAGTGGCAAAGTGAGCAAGGGACTCACGTCTAAGCATACCCTGTTTCCCTCAGCTCCTCTCCGGCTTCTAACACGAAGTCTCCCTCTCTCATTCACCTAAGGATCTTCTTCAACTTCCGGGTCACTGAACCTCCGCCATCTTCCATAGTGCCAGAAGTTGTTGATATGGTGTTTTATCTCCCTTAAACACATCTCCAGATGAGTGGGTCTTATGTCCTCACTTGTATAAGATTCATGTAAGCTCTTTCATCAACAATGAGTCTTCTCGATGTGAGGTTATCGTAAGTTTGTAAGTTAGGCTGCAGGGTTTTAGGAAGAGTCCGCAGAAGATGGAGGAATGCCACTAAAGTTGCCGGTCTAGTCTCTCATGGTTGGCTTAAGGTGCGAGGACAAAATCGGTTTTGAAGTGCGCCGGCAGAATTCTGAGCTGCGTACTTTACCAACAACTTTTTCGTGTGTGCAGCTCCCGTACAGGCACGGCATGACTTTATATTGGCACCAGCACACATTAACTCCTGCATTCTAAATTAACGTTGAGACCCAGAGTCTGGTCGTGGGATCATAGAGAGGCACAAAAAATGTAACCCTTGCTGGGCACAAGCCTACTGTCTATGTTCATGACCATGTACATATAGTGGTGGTGGCAGCATACTGTGTTTTTAGTGATTAATTGCTAAACAGGTCTTTTTACCTATTCAGGGACATGAGAGCAATGGCCTACTGGCCAGCCCGAGTAAAGTTTCACTCATGTGTTTTGACCTGCCCTGCACTGACATGCCTGTGTGAATGTTGAGTGCTTGTTTATGTGTGTTAGCAGGGCTCCATATTGATAGAGTTACTGTGTGCTGCTATCAGTGGGATCAATGTTGGAAGGCCCCAGGTCTGACTCAGTACAAGATGGAAGTTGTGAAACAGCTCTCGGAGAATGGAAGAGCATTGCTTTCACTTCTGAGGAGGTGCATAAATACATTCTGGAGATAGTTTTGGCATTTGTCCTCTGATGCTACATTTTTAAAGGTAGTTGGGTTTGTGTCATATACACTATTTACTAATCTCCATAACTGTTTTTGGTCTTCCGCTACTATTATCGGATTAATTTCTTGCCATTTCATAACAAAGTTAATTATCTTTTCTGTTTTGTATCTTCTCATTGATTCTTTATAAACAACCCTAGATCTGATTTTGTACACATTTTGTTGTTGAAAATTCTAAACAGATACAATCAAACTAATTTCCATTTACAAGTGTCGATTTCCTTTTTCAGGAATATAATTTTCTTAAATTTATGAACTGGAGACACAAAACCACCTCACGGTATATAGATATATACCATACTTTCTTATTAGAACTTTTAATATTGAATTCAACTTCTATGCAAATATCCAAATGATAATGTTCAATAATTGTAGGAAAGTGCCCATTTTTGCATGGTTGCCCTCACTTTTTGCCTTATGTTGATGTACTTTGACTGAGTGCGCCCTGGGTTCCTGCCCACCAGGTACCCAGGGCCTATGTTCTTTCTCTAAACTGTACCCATGCAAAACCCAATTGGCAACTCTCTGGCCACATGGCAAAATGAGCAAGGGACTCACGTCTGAGCATACCCTGCCACACTAATGGCGAACAAAGCAGTACAAAAGGGGGTGGTGATGGACGGAGCATCTGAACCAATCAAACACTCAGACCCAGTCAAAAGATCTGGGTTTATTCCAACACCGTTCTTTAGCTCACTCTGCCACCCCAATTCAGACATGGCCATATGCAAATCAGTCTGACCCTGTGCCTCATGGGAACAGTCCAGGCCAAACTGCCAAGCCATGCCTTCCCTGGACCGGGAACAAGCTTTCGAGGACCGGTTTCTGGCATTACAGCCGTCTTCAGCCCGGCTTGCTTGAATCCAGTGGCAAAGTGAGCAAGGGACTCACGTCTGAGCATACCCTGTTTCCCTCAGCTCGTCTCCGGCTTCTAACACGAAGTCTCCCTCTCTCATTCACCTAAGGATCTTCTTCCACTTCCGGGTCACTGAACCTCCGCCATCTTCCATAGTGCCAGAAGTTGTTGATATTGTGTCTTATCTTCCTTAAACACATCTCCAGACGAGTGGGTCTTATGTCCTCACTTGTATAAGATTCATGTAAGCTCTTTCATCAGCAATGAGTCTTCTCGATGTGAGGTTATCGTAAGTTTGTAAGTTAGGCTGCAGGGTTTTAGGAAGAGTCCGCAGAAGATGGAGGAATGCCACTAAAGTTGCCGGTCTAGTCTCTCATGGTTGGCTTAAGGTGCGAGGACAAAATCGGTTTTGAAGTGCGCCGGCAGAATTCTGAGCTGCGTACTTTACCAACGACTTCTTCGTGTGTGCAGCTCCCGTACAGGCACGGCATGACTTTATATTGGCACCAGCACACATTAACTCCTGCATTCTAAATTAACGTTGAGACCCGGAGCCTGGTCGTGGGATCATAGAGAGGCACAAAAAATGTAACCCTAGCTGGGCACAAGCCTACTGTCTATGTTCATGACCATGTACATATAGTGGTGGTGGCAGCATACTGTGTTTTTAGTGATTAATTGCTAAACAGGTCTTTTTACCTATTCAGGGACATGAGAGCAATGGCCTACTGATCAGCCCGAGTAAAGTTTCACTCACGTGTTTTGACCTGCCCTGCACTGACATGCCTGTGTGAATGTTGAGTGCTTGTTTATGTGTTTTAGCAGGGCTCCATATTGATAGAGTTACTGTGTGCTGCTACCAGTGGGATCAATGTTGGAAGCCCCCAGGTCTGACTCAGTACAAGATGAAAGTTGTGAAACAGCTCTCGGAGAATGGAAGTGCATTGCTTTTATTTCTGAGGAGGTGCATAAATAAATTCTGGAGATAGTTTTGTCATTTGTCCTCTGATGCTACATTTTTTAAGGAAGTTGGGTTTGTGTCATATACACTATTTACTAATCTCCATAACTGTTTTTGGTCTTCCGCTACTATTATCGGATTCATTTCTTGCCATTTCGTATCAAAGTTCATTATCTTTTCTGTTTTGTATCTTCTCATTGATTCTTTATAAACAACCCTAGATCTGATTTTGTCCACATTTTGTTGTTGAAAATTCTAAACAGATACAATCAAACTAAATTCCATTTACAAGTGTCGATTTCCTTTTTCAGCAATCTAATTTTCTTAAATTTATGAACTGGAGACACAAAACCACCCCACGGTATATAGATTTATACCATACTTTCTTATTAGAACTTTTATTATTGAATTCAACTTCTATGCAAATATCCAAATGATAATGTTCAATAATTGTAGGAAAGTGCCCATTTTTGCATGGTTGCCCTCACTTTTTGCCTTATGTTGATGTACTTTGACTGAGTGCGCCCTGGGTTCCTGCCCACCAGGTACCCAGGGCCTATGTTCTTTCTCTAAACTGTACCCATGCAAAACCCAATTGGCAACTCTCTGGCCACATGGCAAAGTGAGCAAGGGACTCACGTCTGAGCATACCCTGCCACACTTATGGCGAACAAAGCAGTACAAAAGGGGGTGGTGATGGACGGAGCATCTGAACCAATCAAACACTCACACCCAGTCAAAAGATCTGGGTTTAATCCATCACCGTTCTTTAGCTCACTCTGCCACCCCAATTCAGACATGGCCATATGCAAATCAGTCTGACCCTGTGCCTCATGGGAACAGTCCAGGCCAAACTGCCAAGCCATGCCTTCCCTGGACCGGGAACAAGCTTTCGAGGACCGGTTTCTGGCATTACAGCCGTCTTCAGCCCGGCTTGCTTGAATCCAGTGGCAAAGTGAGCAAGGGACTCACGTCTGAGCATACCCTGTTTCCCTCAGCTCCTCTCCGGCTTCTAACACGAAGTCTCCCTCTCTCATTCACCTAAGGGTCTTCTTCCACTTCCGGGTCACTGAACCTCCGCCATCTTTCATAGTGCCAGAAGTTGTTGATATGGTGCCTTATCTCCCTTAAACACATCTCCAGACGAGTGGGTCTTATGTCCTCACTTGTATAAGATTCATGTAAGCTCTTTCATCAACAATGAGTCTTCTCGATGTGAGGTTATCGTAAGTTTGTAAGTTAGGCTGCAGGGTTTTAGGAAGAGTCCGCAGAAGATGGAGGAATGCCACTAAAGTTGCCGGTCTAGTCTCTCATGGTTGGCTTAAGGTGCGAGGACAAAATCGGTTTTAAAGTGCGCCGGCAGAATTCTGAGCTGCGTACTTTACCAACGACTTCTTCGTGTGTGCAGCTCCCGTACAGGCACGGCATGACTTTATATTGGCACCAGCACACATTAACTCCTGCATTCTAAATTAACGTTGAGACCCAGAGCCTGGTCGTGGGATCATAGAGAGGCACAAAAAATGTAACCCTAGCTGGGCACAAGCCTACTGTCTATGTTCATGACCATGTACATATAGTTGTGGTGGCAGCATACTGTGTTTTTAGTGATTAATTGCTAAACAGGTCTTTTTACCTATTCAGGGACATGAGAGCAATGGCCTACTGGCCAGTCCGAGTAAAGTTTCACTCATGTGTTTTGACCTGCCCTGCACTGACATGCCTGTGTGAATGTTGAGTGCTTGTTTATGTGTGTTAGCCGGGCTCCATATTGATAGAGTTACTGTGTGCTGCTACCAGTGGGATCAATGTTGGAAGGCCCCAGGTCTGACTCAGTACAAGATGGAAGTTGTGAAACAGCTCTCGGAGAATGGAAGTGCATTGCTTTCATTTCTGAGGAGGTGCATAAATACATTCTGGAGATAGTTTTGGCATTTGTCCTCTGATGCTACAGTTTTTTAAGGAAGTTGGGTTTGTGTCATATACACTATTTACTAATCTCCATAACTGTTTTTGGTCTTCCGCTACTATTATCGGATTAATTTCTTGCCATTTCATATCAAAGTTCATAATCTTTTCTGTTTTGTATCTTCTCATTGATTCTTTATAAACAACCCTAGATCTGATTTTGTACACATTTTGTTGTTGAAAATTCTAAACAGATACAATCAAACTAACTTCCATTTACAAGTGTCGATTTCCTTTTTCAGGAATCTAATTTTCTTAAATTTATGAACTGGAGACACAAAACCACCTCACGGTATATAGATTTATACCATACTTTCTTATTAGAACTTTTATTATTGAATTCAACTTCTATGCAAATATCCAAATGATAATGTTCAATAATTGTAGGAAAGTGCCCATTTTTGCATGGTTGCCCTCACTTTTTGCCTTATGTTGATGTACTTTGACTGAGTGCGCCCTGGGTTCCTGCCCACCAGGTACCCAGGGCCTATGTTCTTTCTCTAAACTGTACCCATGCAAAACCCAATTGGCAACTCTCTGGCCACATGGCAAAATGAGCAAGGGACTCACGTCTGAGCATACCCTGCCACACTAATGGCGAACAAAGCAGTACAAAAGGGGGTGGTGATGGACGGAGCATCTGAACCAATCAAACACTCAGACCCAGTCAAAAGATCTGGGTTTATTCCAACACCGTTCTTTAGCTCACTCTGCCACCCCAATTCAGACATGGCCATATGCAAATCAGTCTGACCCTGTGCCTCATGGGAACAGTCCAGGCCAAACTGCCAAGCCATGCCTTCCCTGGACCGGGAACAAGCTTTCGAGGACCGGTTTCTGGCATTACAGCCGTCTTCAGCCCGGCTTGCTTGAATCCAGTGGCAAAGTGAGCAAGGGACTCACGTCTGAGCATACCCTGTTTCCCTCAGCTCGTCTCCGGCTTCTAACACGAAGTCTCCCTCTCTCATTCACCTAAGGATCTTCTTCCACTTCCGGGTCACTGAACCTCCGCCATCTTCCATAGTGCCAGAAGTTGTTGATATTGTGTCTTATCTTCCTTAAACACATCTCCAGACGAGTGGGTCTTATGTCCTCACTTGTATAAGATTCATGTAAGCTCTTTCATCAGCAATGAGTCTTCTCGATGTGAGGTTATCGTAAGTTTGTAAGTTAGGCTGCAGGGTTTTAGGAAGAGTCCGCAGAAGATGGAGGAATGCCACTAAAGTTGCCGGTCTAGTCTCTCATGGTTGGCTTAAGGTGCGAGGACAAAATCGGTTTTGAAGTGCGCCGGCAGAATTCTGAGCTGCGTACTTTACCAACGACTTCTTCGTGTGTGCAGCTCCCGTACAGGCACGGCATGACTTTATATTGGCACCAGCACACATTAACTCCTGCATTCTAAATTAACGTTGAGACCCGGAGCCTGGTCGTGGGATCATAGAGAGGCACAAAAAATGTAACCCTAGCTGGGCACAAGCCTACTGTCTATGTTCATGACCATGTACATATAGTGGTGGTGGCAGCATACTGTGTTTTTAGTGATTAATTGCTAAACAGGTCTTTTTACCTATTCAGGGACATGAGAGCAATGGCCTACTGATCAGCCCGAGTAAAGTTTCACTCACGTGTTTTGACCTGCCCTGCACTGACATGCCTGTGTGAATGTTGAGTGCTTGTTTATGTGTTTTAGCAGGGCTCCATATTGATAGAGTTACTGTGTGCTGCTACCAGTGGGATCAATGTTGGAAGCCCCCAGGTCTGACTCAGTACAAGATGAAAGTTGTGAAACAGCTCTCGGAGAATGGAAGTGCATTGCTTTTATTTCTGAGGAGGTGCATAAATAAATTCTGGAGATAGTTTTGTCATTTGTCCTCTGATGCTACATTTTTTAAGGAAGTTGGGTTTGTGTCATATACACTATTTACTAATCTCCATAACTGTTTTTGGTCTTCCGCTACTATTATCGGATTCATTTCTTGCCATTTCGTATCAAAGTTCATTATCTTTTCTGTTTTGTATCTTCTCATTGATTCTTTATAAACAACCCTAGATCTGATTTTGTCCACATTTTGTTGTTGAAAATTCTAAACAGATACAATCAAACTAAATTCCATTTACAAGTGTCGATTTCCTTTTTCAGCAATCTAATTTTCTTAAATTTATGAACTGGAGACACAAAACCACCCCACGGTATATAGATTTATACCATACTTTCTTATTAGAACTTTTATTATTGAATTCAACTTCTATGCAAATATCCAAATGATAATGTTCAATAATTGTAGGAAAGTGCCCATTTTTGCATGGTTGCCCTCACTTTTTGCCTTATGTTGATGTACTTTGACTGAGTGCGCCCTGGGTTCCTGCCCACCAGGTACCCAGGGCCTATGTTCTTTCTCTAAACTGTACCCATGCAAAACCCAATTGGCAACTCTCTGGCCACATGGCAAAGTGAGCAAGGGACTCACGTCTGAGCATACCCTGCCACACTTATGGCGAACAAAGCAGTACAAAAGGGGGTGGTGATGGACGGAGCATCTGAACCAATCAAACACTCACACCCAGTCAAAAGATCTGGGTTTAATCCATCACCGTTCTTTAGCTCACTCTGCCACCCCAATTCAGACATGGCCATATGCAAATCAGTCTGACCCTGTGCCTCATGGGAACAGTCCAGGCCAAACTGCCAAGCCATGCCTTCCCTGGACCGGGAACAAGCTTTCGAGGACCGGTTTCTGGCATTACAGCCGTCTTCAGCCCGGCTTGCTTGAATCCAGTGGCAAAGTGAGCAAGGGACTCACGTCTGAGCATACCCTGTTTCCCTCAGCTCCTCTCCGGCTTCTAACACGAAGTCTCCCTCTCTCATTCACCTAAGGGTCTTCTTCCACTTCCGGGTCACTGAACCTCCGCCATCTTTCATAGTGCCAGAAGTTGTTGATATGGTGCCTTATCTCCCTTAAACACATCTCCAGACGAGTGGGTCTTATGTCCTCACTTGTATAAGATTCATGTAAGCTCTTTCATCAACAATGAGTCTTCTCGATGTGAGGTTATCGTAAGTTTGTAAGTTAGGCTGCAGGGTTTTAGGAAGAGTCCGCAGAAGATGGAGGAATGCCACTAAAGTTGCCGGTCTAGTCTCTCATGGTTGGCTTAAGGTGCGAGGACAAAATCGGTTTTAAAGTGCGCCGGCAGAATTCTGAGCTGCGTACTTTACCAACGACTTCTTCGTGTGTGCAGCTCCCGTACAGGCACGGCATGACTTTATATTGGCACCAGCACACATTAACTCCTGCATTCTAAATTAACGTTGAGACCCAGAGCCTGGTCGTGGGATCATAGAGAGGCACAAAAAATGTAACCCTAGCTGGGCACAAGCCTACTGTCTATGTTCATGACCATGTACATATAGTTGTGGTGGCAGCATACTGTGTTTTTAGTGATTAATTGCTAAACAGGTCTTTTTACCTATTCAGGGACATGAGAGCAATGGCCTACTGGCCAGTCCGAGTAAAGTTTCACTCATGTGTTTTGACCTGCCCTGCACTGACATGCCTGTGTGAATGTTGAGTGCTTGTTTATGTGTGTTAGCCGGGCTCCATATTGATAGAGTTACTGTGTGCTGCTACCAGTGGGATCAATGTTGGAAGGCCCCAGGTCTGACTCAGTACAAGATGGAAGTTGTGAAACAGCTCTCGGAGAATGGAAGTGCATTGCTTTCATTTCTGAGGAGGTGCATAAATACATTCTGGAGATAGTTTTGGCATTTGTCCTCTGATGCTACAGTTTTTTAAGGAAGTTGGGTTTGTGTCATATACACTATTTACTAATCTCCATAACTGTTTTTGGTCTTCCGCTACTATTATCGGATTAATTTCTTGCCATTTCATATCAAAGTTCATAATCTTTTCTGTTTTGTATCTTCTCATTGATTCTTTATAAACAACCCTAGATCTGATTTTGTACACATTTTGTTGTTGAAAATTCTAAACAGATACAATCAAACTAACTTCCATTTACAAGTGTCGATTTCCTTTTTCAGGAATCTAATTTTCTTAAATTTATGAACTGGAGACACAAAACCACCTCACGGTATATAGATTTATACCATACTTTCTTATTAGAACTTTTATTATTGAATTCAACTTCTATGCAAATATCCAAATGATAATGTTCAATAATTGTAGGAAAGTGCCCATTTTTGCATGGTTGCCCTCACTTTTTGCCTTATGTTGATGTACTTTGACTGAGTGCGCCCTGGGTTCCTGCCCACCAGGTACCCAGGGCCTATGTTCTTTCTCTAAACTGTACCCATGCAAAACCCAATTGGCAACTCTCTGGCCACATGGCAAAGTGAGCAAGGGACTCACGTCTGAGCATACCCTGCCACACTTATGGCGAACAAAGCAGTACAAAAGGGGGTGGTGATGGACGGAGCATCTGAACCAATCAAACACTCACACCCAGTCAAAAGATCTGGGTTTAATCCATCACCGTTCTTTAGCCCACTCTGCCACCCCAGTTCAGACATGGCCATATGCAAATCAGTCTGACCCTGTGCCTCATGGGAACAGTCCAGCCCAAACTGCCAAGCCATGCCTTCCCTGGACTGGGAACAAGCTTTCGAGGACCGGTTTCTGGCATTACAGCCGTCTTCAGCCCGGCTTGCTTGAATCCAGTGGCAAAGTGAGCAAGGGACTCACGTCTGAGCATACCCTGTTTCCCTCAGCTCCTCTCCGGCTTCTAACACGAAGTCTCCCTCTCTCATTCACCTAAGGATCTTCTTCCACTTCCGGGTCACTGAACCTCCGCCATCTTCCATAGTGCCAGAAGTTATTGATATGGTGTTTTATCTCCCTTAAACACATCTCCAGATGAGTGGGTCTTATGTCCTCACTTGTATAAGATTCATGTAAGCTCTTTCATCAACAATGAGTCTTCTCGATGTGAGGTTATCGTAAGTTTGTAAGTTAGGCTGCAGGGTTTTAGGAAGAGTCCGCAGAAGATGGAGGAATGCCACTAAAGTTGCCGGTCTAGTCTCTCATGGCTGGCTTAAGGTGCGAGGACAAAATCGGTTTTGAAGTGCGCCGGCAGAATTCTGAGCTGCGTACTTTACCAACGACTTTTTCGTGTGTGCAGCTCCCGTACAGGCACGGCATGACTTTATATTGGCACCAGCACACATTAACTCCTGCATTCTAAATTAACGTTGAGACCCAGAGTCTGGTCGTGGGATCATAGAGAGGCACAAAAAATGTAACCCTTGCTGGGCACAAGCCTACTGTCTATGTTCATGACCATGTACATATAGTGGTGGTTGCAGCATACTACCTACCTACCCCCTCAGACTCTGCCCGTAATCTCGGGGTTCTGCTTGACAACCAGTTGTCATTGAAGCAAGATGTGGTAAAGGTCTCTGCCACCTGTACTACCATCATCAGGTGGCTTAGAAAAATCACATGGATGCTCCCAGTGGATACCCTGAGAACCGTGGTCCAAGCCCTTGTTATCTCTCGGATGGACTACGGGAATGTACTACTTCTGGGCGCCTGTAAGGAGGTACTAAAGAAACTTCAGGTTGTTCAGAATATGGCTGTGCGCTTGATATGTAACCTACCTGCTAGATCATCGGCCACTACCCATCTGCACAAACTGCATTGGCTACGAATAGAGAGCCGTATAAAATTCAAAGCTCTTTGTATCATGCACCGTATTAAAATGGATCAGGCCCCGAAATATCTATCTTCCTTGGTCCAGCACTATGTTCCATCTCGCACTTTAAGATCGTCCACCCAAAATAAGTTTCAAATTCCACGTGTGAAGCGAGCCAAGATGGGCGGACGTTCGTTCGCCTTTCTGGCCCCCTCTTTATGGAACTCCATGCCCCAATCCCTGCGCTCGGAAGTCTGTTATATGGCATTCCGCAAAGGTATTAAGACCTGGCTTTTTAACATGTAACTGCCTTGCCCATGTTTTTCTTCCCATCTTCCGTTTGCTACAGCGCCGGGAAACCTTCGGGTAGCTGCGCGCTCAACAAATGCAATTATAATAATAATAATAATAATAATAATAATAATAATAATAATAATACTGTGTTTTTAGTGATTAATTGCTAAACAGGTCTTTTTACCTATTCAGGGACATGAGAGCAATGGCCTACTGGCCAGCCCGAGTAAAGTTTCACTCATGTGTTTTGACCTGCCCTGCACTGACATGCCTGTGTGAATGTTGAGTGCTTGTTTATGTGTGTTAGCAGGGCTCCATATTGATAGAGTTACTGTGTGCTGCTACCAGTGGGATCAATGTTGGAAGGCCCCAGGTCTGACTCAGTACAAGATGGAAGTTGTGAAACAACTCTCGGAGAATGGAAGAGCATTGCTTTCATTTCTGAGGAGGTGCATAAATACATTCTGGAGATAGTTTTGGCATTTGTCCTCTGATGCTACATTTTTAAAGGAAGTTGGGTTTGTGTCATATACACTATTTACTAATCTCCATAACTGTTTTTGGTCTTCCGCTACTATTATCGGATTAATTTCTTGCCATTTCATAACAAAGTTCATTATCTTTTCTGTTTTGTATCTTCTCATTGATTCTTTATAAACAACCCTAGATCTGATTTTGTACACATTTGGTTGTTGAAAATTCTAAACAGATACAATCAAACTAATTTCCATTTACAAGTGTCGATTTCCTTTTTCAGGAATCTAATTTTCTTAAATTTATGAACTGAAGACACAAAACCACCTCACGGTATATAGATTTATACCATACTTTCTTATTAGAACTTTTATTATTGAATTCAACTTCTATGCAAATATCCAAATGATAATGTTCAATAATTGTAGGAAAGTGCCCATTTTTGCATGGTTGCCCTCACTTTTTGCCTTATGTTGATGTACTTTGACTGAGTGCGCCCTGGGTTCCTGCCCACCAGGTACCCAGGGCCTATGTTCTTTCTCTAAACTGTACCCATGCAAAACCCAATTGGCAACTCTCTGGCCACATGGCAAAGTGAGCAAGGGACTCACGTCTGAGCATACCCTGCCACACTTATGGCGAACAAAGCAGTACAAAAGGGGGTGGTGATGGACGGAGCATCTGAACCAATCAAACACTCACACCCAGTCAAAAGATCTGGGTTTAATCCAACACCGTTCTTTAGCTCACTCTGCCACCCCAATTCAGACATGGCCATATGCAAATCAGTCTGACCCTGTGCCTCATGGGAACAGTCCAGGCCAAACTGCCAAGCCATGCCTTCCCTGGACCGGGAACAAGCTTTCGAGGACCGGTTTCTGGCATTACAGCCGTCTTCAGCCCGGCTTGCTTGAATCCAGTGGCAAAGTGAGCAAGGGACTCACGTCTGAGCATACCCTGTTTCCCTCAGCTCCTCTCCGGCTTCTAACACGAAGTCTCCCTCTCTCATTCACCTAAGGATCTTCTTCCACTTCCGGGTCTCTGAACCTCCGCCATCTTCCATAGTGCCAGAAGTTGTTGATATTGTGTCTTATCTTCCTTAAACACATCTCCAGACGAGTGGGTCTTATGTCCTCACTTGTATAAGATTCATGTAAGCTCTTTCATCAGCAATGAGTCTTCTCGATGTGAGGTTATCGTAAGTTTGTAAGTTAGGCTGCAGGGTTTTAGGAAGAGTCCGCAGAAGATGGAGGAATGCCACTAAAGTTGCCGGTCTAGTCTCTCATGGTTGGCTTAAGGTGCGAGGACAAAATCGGTTTTGAAGTGCGCCGGCAGAATTCTGAGCTGCGTACTTTACCAACGACTTCTTCGTGTGTGCAGTTCCCGTACAGGCACGGCATGACTTTATATTGGCACCAGCACACATTAACTCCTGCATTCTAAATTAACGTTGAGACCCGGAGCCTGGTCGTGGGATCATAGAGAGGCACAAAAAATGTAACCCTAGCTGGGCACAAGCCTACTGTCTGTGTTTATGACCATGTACATATAGTGGTGGTGGCAGCATACTGTGTTTTTAGTGATTAATTGCTAAACAGGTCTTTTTACCTATTCAGGGACATGAGAGCAATGGCCTACTGGCCAGCCCGAGTAAAGTTTCACTCACGTGTTTTGACCTGCCCAGCACTGACATGCCTGTGTGAATGTTGAGTGCTTGTTTATGTGTTTTAGCAGGGCTCCATATTGATAGAGTTACTGTGTGCTGCTACCAGTGGGATCAATGTTGGAAGCCCCCAGGTCTGACTCAGTACAAGATGAAAGTTGTGAAACAGCTCTCGGAGAATGGAAGTGCATTGCTTTTATTTCTGAGGAGGTGCATAAATAAATTCTGGAGATACTTTTGGCATTTGTCCTCTGATGCTACATTTTTTAAGGAAGTTGGGTTTGTGTCATATACACTATTTACTAATCTCCATAACTGTTTTTGGTCTTCCGCTACTATTATCGGATTCATTTCTTGCCATTTCGTATCAAAGTTCATTATCTTTTCTGTTTTGTATCTTCTCATTGATTCTTTATAAACAACCCTAGATCTGATTTTGTCCACATTTTGTTGTTGAAAATTCTAAACAGATACAATCAAACTAAATTCCATTTACAAGTGTCGATTTCCTTTTTCAGAAATCTAATTTTCTTAAATTTATGAACTGGAGACACAAAACCACCTCACGGTATATAGATTTATACCATACTTTCTTATTAGAACTTTTATTATTGAATTCAACTTCTATGCAAATATCCAAATGATAATGTTCAATAATTGTAGGAAAGTGCCCATTTTTGCATGGTTGCCCTCACTTTTTGCCTTATGCTGATGTACTTTGACTGAGTGCGCCCTGGGTCCTGCCCACCAGGTACCCAGGGCCTATGTTCTTTCTCTAAACTGTACCCATGCAAAACCCAATTGGCAACTCTCTGGCCACATGGCAAAGTGAGCAAGGGACTCACGTCTGAGCATACCCTGCCACACTTATGGCGAACAAAGCAGTGCAAAAGGGGGTGGTGATGGACGGAGCATCTGAACCAATCAAACACTCACACCCAGTCAAAAGATCTGGGTTTAATCCATCACCGTTCTTTAGCCCACTCTGCCACCCCAGTTCAGACATGGCCATATGCAAATCAGTCTGACCCTGTGCCTCATGGGAACAGTCCAGCCCAAACTCCTAAGCCATGCCTTCCCTGGACTGGGAACAAGCTTTCGAGGACCGGTTTCTGGCATTACAGCCGTCTTCAGCCCGGCTTGCTTGAATCCAGTGGCAAAGTGAGCAAGGGACTCACGTCTGAGCATACCCTGTTTCCCTCAGCTCCTCTCCGGCTTCTAACACGAAGTCTCCCTCTCTCATTCACCTAAGGGTCTTCTTCCACTTCCGGGTCACTGAACCTCCGCCATCTTTCATAGTGCCAGAAGTTGTTGATATGGTGTCTTATCTCCCTTAAACACATCTCCAGACGAGTAGGTCTTATGTCCTCACTTGTATAAGATTCATGTAAGCTCTTTCATCAACAATGAGTCTTCTCGATGTGAGGTTATCGTAAGTTTGTAAGTTAGGCTGCAGGGTTTTAGGAAGAGTCCGCAGAAGATGGAGGAATGCCACTAAAGTTGCCGGTCTAGTCTCTCATGGTTGGCTTAAGGTGCGAGGACAAAATCGGTTTTAAAGTGCGCCGGCAGAATTCTGAGCTGCGTACTTTACCAACGACTTCTTCGTTTGTGCAGCTCCCGTACAGGCACGGCATGACTTTATATTGGCACCAGCACACATTAACTCCTGCATTCTAAATTAACGTTGAGACCCAGAGCCTGGTCGTGGGATCATAGAGAGGCACAAAAAATGTAACCCTAGCTGGGCACAAGCCTACTGTCTATGTTCATGACCATGTACATATAGTGGTGGTGGCAGCATACTGTGTTTTTAGTGATTAATTGCTAAACAGGTCTTTTTACCTATTCAGGGACATGAGAGCAATGGCCTACTGGCCAGCCCGAGTAAAGTTTCACTCATGTGTTTTGACCTGCCCTGCACTGACATGCCTGTGTGAATGTTGAGTGCTTGTTTATGTGTGTTAGCCGGGCTCCATATTGATAGAGTTACTGTGTGCTGCTACCAGTGGGATCAATGTTGGAAGGCCCCAGGTCTGACTCAGTACAAGATTGAAGTTGTGAAACAGCTCTCGGAGAATGGAAGTGCATTGCTTTCATTTCTGAGGAGGTGCATAAATACATTCTGGAGATAGTTTTGGCATTTGTCCTCTGATGCTACATTTTTTAAGGAAGTTGGGTTTGTGTCATATACACTATTTACTAATCTCCATAACTGTTTTTGGTCTTCCGCTACTATTATCGGATTAATTTCTTGCCATTTCATATCAAAGTTCATAATCTTTTCTGTTTTGTATCTTCTCATTGATTCTTTATAAACAACCCTAGATCTGATTTTGTACACATTTTGTTGTTGAAAATTCTAAACAGATACAATCAAACTAACTTCCATTTACAAGTGTCGATTTCCTTTTTCAGGAATCTAATTTTCTTAAATTTATGAACTGGAGACACAAAACCACCTCACGGTATATAGATTTATACCATACTTTCTTAGTAGAACTTTTATTATTGAATTCAACTTCTATGCAAATATCCAAATGATAATGTTCAATAATTGTAGGAAAGTGCCCATTTTTGCATGGTTGCCCTCACTTTTTGCCTTATGTTGATGTACTTTGACTCAGTGCGCCCTGGGTTCCTGCCCACCAGGTACCCAGGGCCTATGTTCTTTCTCTAAACTGTACCCATGCAAAACCCAATTGGCAACTCTCTGGCCACATGGCAAAGTGAGCAAGGGACTCACGTCTGAGCATACCCTGCCACACTTATGGCGAACAAAGCAGTACAAAAGGGGGTGGTGATGGACGGAGCATCTGAACCAATCAAACACTCACACCCAGTCAAAAGATCTGGGTTTAATCCATCACCGTTCTTTAGCTCACTCTGCAACCCCAATTCAGACATGGCAATATGCAAATCAGTCTGACCCTGTGCCTCATGGGAACAGTCCAGGCCAAACTGCCAAGCCATGCCTTCCCTGGACCGGGAACAAGCTTTCGAGGACCGGTTTCTAGCATTACAGCCGTCTTCAGCCCGGCTTGCTTGAATCCAGTGGCAAAGTGAGCAAGGGACTCACGTCTGAGCATACCCTGTTTCCCTCAGCTCCTCTCCGGCTTCTAACACGAAGTCTCCCTCTCTCATTCACCTAAGGATCTTCTTCCACTTCCGGGTCACTGAACCTCCGCCATCTTCCGTAGTGCCAGAAGTTGTTGATATTGTGTCTTATCTTCCTTAAACACATCTCCAGACGAGTGGGTCTTATGTCCTCACTTGTATAAGATTCATGTAAGCTCTTTCATCAGCAATGAGTCTTCTCGATGTGAGGTTATCGTAAGTTTGTAAGTTAGGCGGCAGGGTTTTAGGAAGAGTCCGCAGAAGATGGAGGAATGCCACTAAAGTTGCCGGTCTAGTCTCTCATGGTTGGCTTAAGGTGCGAGGACAAAATCGGTTTTGAAGTGCGCCGGCAGAATTCTGAGCTGCGTACTTTACCAACGACTTCTTCGTGTGTGCAGCTCCCGTACAGGCACGGCATGACTTTATATTGGCACCAGCACACATTAACTCCTGCATTCTAAATTAACGTTGAGACCCGGAGCCTGGTCGTGGGATCATAGAGAGGCACACAAAATGTAACCCTAGCTGGGCACAAGCCTACTGTCTATGTTCATGACCATGTACATATAGTGGTGGTGGCAGCATACTGTGTTTTTAGTGATTAATTGCTAAACAGGTCTTTTTACCTATTCAGGGACATGAGAGCAATGGCCTACTGACCAGCCCGAGTAAAGTTTCACTCACGTGTTTTGACCTGCCCTGCACTGACATGCCTGTGTGAATGTTGAGTGCTTGTTCATGTGTTTTAGCAGGGCTCCATATTGATAGAGTTACTGTGTGCTGCTACCAGTGGGATCAATGTTGGAAGCCCCCAGGTCTGACTCAGTACAAGATGAAAGTTGTGAAACAGCTCTCGGAGAATGGAAGTGCATTGCTTTTATTTCTGAGGAGGTGCATAAATAAATTCTGGAGATAGTTTTGGCATTTGTCCTCTGATGCTACATTTTTTAAGGAAGTTGGGTTTGTGTCATATACACTATTTACTAATCTCCATAACTGTTTTTGGTCTTCCGCTACTATTATCGGATTCATTTCTTGCCATTTCGTATCAAAGTTCATTATCTTTTCTGTTTTGTATCTTCTCATTGATTCTTTATAAACAACCCTAGATGCACCTCGAAGATTCACTAGACAAGGGAGCGATGGAGTTCCGGCAGGATCTCCAAGCACTACAATTAGAGCTAAAGGGCCACCTTCCAACACACCAACATGGTCATCTGCTTGACCCAGTTTTTGCCAACTGGGAGGATGTTAGGGTGGCTCCTCCAGTGCCTCTCCCGTGGACTGACCATTTCTTGGTGCCTTTTGAAATCTCTCTCCCTAAGAATAAGGTCACCGCTCCCACTCCCCTTATCTATCTCAGGCGCAAATGGGCTACGTTTTCCCTGCCCAAATTTAATGAGGCTCTTACAGCCAATGGCCCCCCTGGAGGCGATGATGCGGATTCGGTAAATAAACTACTTAACGACCGAATCACGGCTGCGCTGGACCAAACGGCCCCTTTAGACCATCCTAAGAAGGGCGGTCGTAAACAGAGATCGGCACCATGGTTTAACGAAGAATTGCGTGGTGCCAAGAGGGAGTGTAAGCGAGCGGAAAGGCAGTGGAGGGAAGCCTATGACAGTCAGGCGAGAGAGAGATATCTCACCCACCGACGAGCATATCATAATCTTATCAGGATAACAAAAACTGCCCACTACGCCGAGAGAATTTTGGATGCAGAGAACTCAGCAAAAGAACTGTTCTGTGTATACAAATCTCTTGCTGTCCCCAAATCCTCAGCAGGATCAGAGGACTGCTCTTTGGCTGCTTGCAATCGCATTGCCGACTACTTCAGCGACAAAGTGTCCAAAATCTATTCCGCCTTCCCTGCCCAACCAGCGGTAGATGGAAAGGTCGAGGCATCAGTTAGAGAGGTAGATGGTCACAATCTGCTGCTCAATTTCTCCACCCCACCAGCTGAAGACCTGATCAACATATGTAGATCAGTGAAATCAGGTTCCCCACGGGACCCAGCATCTCCTAAACGGCTGGGGGACAGCCTGACAACACTAGAGCCATATATCAGGCACCTGCTGGACATTTCCTTTAGGTCCAGCATTGTGCCTTGGGAATGGAAACAAGCAGTTGTACTCCCCCTCCGCAAGAAGCATAATATTAGCTTCGAAAAGCTGGAGAACCTGCGCCCCATCTCCCTCCTTCCCTACTTCTCGAAAGTGGCTGAGAAGCTGGTGAATCGGCAGCTAATGCAGTTTGTGGAAGAGTCAAATCTCCTTCACCCCACCCAATTCGGATTCAGACCTCGACATTCGACTGAGTCGGCACTCCTCATGGCTTCCGAATCCATCAGGCAGGGGGTCGACGAGGGCCACACTATGGCCCTGATCTTGCTGGACCTCAGCGCCGCGTTCGACACTGTGGCACATGCCATCTTGCTACAGTGTCTGAACAAAGCAGGGCTGGGTGATGCAGCGCTAAAATGGATCCAGTCGTTCCTATCGGGCCGAGGCTTCCAAGTCAGGCAGGGCGACTGCTATTCCAGGCGAGTGGCATTGGACCAGGGGGTACCACAGGGCTCGTCCCTAAGCCCAACGCTTTTTAATCTATATGTGGCCCCAGTCGCCTCCATAGTGGAGAGCTACGGTCTGCGCATGGTGTCATACGCTGACGACACGCAGCTGGTCATCTCCCTATCGCGTGCACCCGGCCTTGCGGCTGACATCTTCAGAGCATGCATGCAAGATCTTGCTGCCTGGATGTCTGCCAATTGCCTTAAACTTAACGGCAACAAGACCGAGGTGCTGGTGGTAGGGGGAGACCGAGCGGCGTGGACGTCGGCGTGGTGGCCTCCTTGCTTGGGAATAGAACCCACCCCCTGCCTGGAGGCGAGGAATCTAGGTGTCTGGTTCGACTCCGATCTAACCTTTGGCACCCAGGTCAACCGGGTGGTCGGCACCTGTTTCGGGATCCTCAAGACCCTCAGGAAGGTTTTGGAGCTCCTTCCCACCAAAGCCCGCCAAACACTAGTGCATGCTCTAGTCACGTCCAAGATGGACTATGGCAACCTTCTCTACCTGGGAACCCCCGAGAAGAATCTGAGCCGCCTTCAGGTCTTGCAAAACGCCGCTGCTCGGCTAGTCCTCAGACTACCGAGAAGATCAGACTCCAAAGCCGCGCTCCAAGCCTTGCACTGGCTTCCAGTCAGGAGCAGGGTAGAATTCAAGGCCCTCTGCACCTGCCATCGGATCATCAATGGCAGGGCACCCCTTCCACTTCAGGATCTCTTGACACAATACGAGCCATCCCGTGCGCTAAGATCCTCTGGCTCAGGGCGCCTGACTATTCCAAAGGTGTCCAGAGCGAGGATGGGTGGCAGATCCTTCAGGTACCTCGCCGCATCCTGCTGGAATAAACTCCCGGTAGCGATGCGCCTGGAACCATCAGAGCCTATCTTCAGGGCTAAGCTGAAAACATTTCTCTTTGCCAGATAGCGGGCCTTCCCCTCAGAACTTCCTCTGAACACGCTCGCAACTCAGCGCGGGGACACGCCGTTGTGCGTCACCATTGCGCTCTACAAGAATGCCTATTATTATTATTATTATTATCTGATTTTGTACACATTTTGTAGTTGAAAATTCTAAACAGATACAATCAAACTAAATTCCATTTACAAGTGTCGATTTCCTTTTTCAGAAATCTAATTTTCTTAAATTTATGAACTGGAGACACAAAACCACCTCACGGTATATAGATTTATACCATACTTTCTTATTAGAACTTTTATTATTGAATTCAACTTCTATGCAAATATCCAAATGATAATGTTCAATAATTGTAGGAAAGTGCCCATTTTTGCATGGTTGCCCTCACTTTTTGCCTTATGTTGATGTACTTTGACTGAGTGCGCCCTGGGTTCCAGCCCACCAGGTACCCAGGGCCTATGTTCTTTCTCTAAACTGTACCCATGCAAAACCCAATTGGCAACTCTCTGGCCACATGGCAAAGTGAGCAAGGGACTCACGTCTGAGCATACCCTGCCACACTTATGGCGAACAAAGCAGTACAAAAGGGGGTGGTGATGGACGGAGCATCTGAACCAATCAAACACTCACACCCAGTCAAAAGATCTGGGTTTAATCCATCACCGTTCTTTAGCCCACTCTGCCACCCCAGTTCAGACATGGTTATATGCAAATCAGTCTGACCCTGTGCCTCATGGGAACAGTCCAGGCCAAACTGCCAAGCCATGCCTTCCCTGGACTGGGAACAAGCTTTCGAGGACCGGTTTCTGGCATTACAGCCGTCTTCAGCCCGGCTTGCTTGAATCCAGTGGCAAAGTGAGCAAGGGACTCACGTCTGAGCATACCCTGTTTCCCTCAGCTCCTCTCCGGCTTCTAACACGAAGTCTCCCTCTCTCATTCACCTAAGGGTCTTCTTCCACTTCCGGGTCACTGAACCTCCGCCATCTTTCATAGTGCCAGAAGTTGTTGATATGGTGTCTTATCTCCCTTAAACACATCTCCAGACGAGTGGGTCTTATGTCCTCACTTGTATACGATTCATGTAAGCTCTTTCATCAACAATGAGTCTTCTCGATGTGAGGTTATCGTAAGTTTGTAAGTTAGGCTGCAGGGTTTTAGTAAGAGTCCGCAGAAGATGGAGGAATGCCACTAAAGTTGCCGGTCTAGTCTCTCATGGTTGGCTTAAGGTGCGAGGACAAAATCGGTTTTGAAGTGCGCCGGCAGAATTCTGAGCTGCGTACTTTACCAGCGACTTCTTCGTGTGTGCAGCTCCCGTACAGGCACGGCATGACTTTATATTGGCACCAGCACACATTAACTCCTGCATTCTAAATTAACGTTGAGACCCAGAGCCTGGTCGTGGGATCATAGAGAGGCACAAAAAATGTAACCCTACCTGGGAACAAGCCTACTGTCTATGTTCATGACCATGTACATATAGTGGTGGTGGCAGCATACTGTGTTTTTAGTGATTAATTGCTAAACAGGTATTTTTACCTATTCAGGGACATGAGAGCAATGGCCTACTGGCCAGCCCGAGTAAAGTTTCACTCATGTGTTTTGACCTGCCCTGCACTGACATGCCTGTGTGAATGTTGAGTGCTTGTTTATGTGTGTTAGCAGGGCTCCATATTGATAGAGTTACTGTGTGCTGCTACCAGTAGGATCAATGTTGGAAGCCCCCAGGTCTGACTCAGTACAAGATGAAAGTTGTGAAACAGCTCTCGGAGAATCGAAGTGCATTGCTTTTATTTCTGAGGAGGTGCATAAATAAATTCTGGAGATAGTTTTGGCATTTGTCCTCTGATGCTACATTTTTTAAGGAAGTTGGGTTTGTGTCATATACACTATTTACTAATCTCCATAACTGTTTTTGGTCTTCCGCTACTATTATTGGATTAATTTCTTGCCATTTCGTATCAAAGTTCATTATCTTTTCTGTTTTGTATCTTCTCATTGATTCTTTATAAACAACCCTAGATCTGATTTTGTACACATTTGGTTGTTGAAAATTCTAAACAGATACAATCAAACTAATTTCCATTTACAAGTGTCGATTTCCTTTTTCAGAAAACTAATTTTCTTAAATTTATGAACTGGAGACACAAAACCACCTCACGGTATATAGATTTATACCATACTTTCTTATTAGAACTTTTATTATTGAATTCAACTTCTATGCAAATATCCAAATGATAATGTTCAATAATTGTAGGAAAGTGCCCATTTTTGCATGGTTGCCCTCACTTTTTGCCTTATGTTGATGTACTTTGACTGAGTGCGCCCTGGGTTCCTGCCCACCAGGTACCCAGGGCCTATGTTCTTTCTCTAAACTGTACCCATGCAAAACCCAATTGGCAACTCTCTGGCCACATGGCAAAGTGAGCAAGGGACTCACGTCTGAGCATACCCTGCCACACTTATGGCGAACAAAGCAGTACAAAAGGGGGTGGTGATGGACGGAGCATCTGAACCAATCAAACACTCACACCCAGTCAAAAGATCTGGGTTTAATCCATCACCGTTCTTTAGCCCACTCTGCCACCCCAGTTCAGACATGGCCATATGCAAATCAGTCTGACCCTGTGCCTCATGGGAACAGTCCAGCCCAAACTGCCAAGCCATGCCTTCCCTGGACTGGGAACAAGCTTTCGAGGACCGGTTTCTGGCATTACAGCCGTCTTCAGCCCGGCTTTCTTGAATCCAGTGGCAAAGTGAGCAAGGGACTCACGTCTGAGCATACCCTGTTTCCCTCAGCTCCTCTCCGGCTTCTAACACGAAGTCTCCCTCTCTCATTCACCTAAGGATCTTCTTCCACTTCCGGGTCACTGAACCTCCGCCATTTTCCATAGTGCCAGAAGTTGTGGATATGGTGTCTTATCTCCCTTAAACACATCTCCAGACGAGTGGGTCTTTTGTCCTCACTTGTATAAGATTCATGTAAGCTCTTTCATCAGCAATGAGTCTTCTCGATGTGAGGTTATCGTAAGTTTGTAAGTTAGGCTGCAGGGTTTTAGGAAGAGTCCGCAGAAGATGGAGGAATGCCACTAAAGTTGCCGGTCTAGTCTCTCATGGTTGGCTTAAGGTGTGAGGACAAAATCGGTTTTGATGTGCGCCGGCAGAATTCTGAGCTGCGTACTTTACCAACGACTTCTTCGTGTGTGCAGCACCCATACAGTCACGGCATGACTTTATATTGGCACCAGCACACATTAACTCCTGCATTCTAAATTAACGTTGAGACCCGGAGCCTGGTCGTGGGATCATAGAGAGGCACAAAAAATGTAACCCTAGCTGGGCACAAGCCTACTGTCTATGTTCATGACCATGTACATATAGTGGTGGTGGCAGCATACTGTGTTTTTAGTGATTAATTGCTAAACAGGTCTTTTTACCTATTCAGGGACATGAGAGCAATGGCCTACTGGCCAGCCCGAGTAAAGTTTCACTCATGTGTTTTGACCTGCCCTGCACTGACATGCCTGTGTGAATGTTGAGTGCTTGTTTATGTGTGTTAGCAGGGCTCCATATTGATAGAGTTACTGTGTGCTGCTACCAGTGGGATCAATGTTGGAAGGCCCCAGCTCTGACTCAGTACAAGATGGAAGTTGTGAAACAGCTCTCGGAGAATGGAAGAGCATTGCTTTCATTTCTGAGGAGGTGCATAAATACATTCTGGAGATAGTTTTGGCATTTGTCCTCTGATGCTACATTTTTAAAGGAAGTTGGGTTTGTGTCATATACACTATTTACTAATCTCCATAACTGTTTTTGGTCTTCCGCTACTATTATCGGATTAATTTCTTGCCATTTCATAACAAAGTTCATTATCTTTTCTGTTTTGTATCTTCTCATTGATTCTTTATAAACAACCCTAGATCTGATTTTGTACACATTTTGTTGTTGAAAATTCTAAACAGATACAATCAAACTAATTTCCATTTACAAGTGTCGATTTCCTTTTTCAGGAATCTAATTTTCTTAAATTTATGAACTGGAGACACAAAACCACCTCACGGTATATAGGTTTATACCATACTTTCTTATTAGAACTTTTATTATTGAATTCAACTTCTATGCAAATATCCAAATGATAATGTTCAATAATTGTAGGAAAGTGCCCATTTTTGCATGGTTGCCCTCACTTTTTGCCTTATGTTGATGTACTTTGACTGAGTGCGCCCTGGGTTCCTGCCCACCAGGTACCCAGGGCCTATGTTCTTTCTCTAAACTGTACCCATGCAAAACCCAATTGGCAACTCTCTGGCCACATGGCAAAGTGAGCAAGGGACTCACGTCTGAGCATACCCTGCCACACTTATGGCGAACAAAGCAGTACAAAAGGGGGTGGTGATGGACGGAGCATCTGAACCAATCAAACACTCACACCCAGTCAAAAGATCTGGGTTTAATCCATCACCGTTCTTTAGCTCACTCTGCCACCCCAATTCAGACATGGCCATATGCAAATCAGTCTGACCCTGTGCCTCATGGGAACAGTCCAGGCCAAACTGCCAAGCCATGCCTTCCCTGGACCGGGAACAAGCTTTCGAGGACCGGTTTCTGGCATTACAGCCATCTTCAGCCCGGCTTGCTTGAATCCAGTGGCAAAGTGAGCAAGGGACTCACGTCTGAGCATACCCTGTTTCCCTCAGCTCCTCTCCGGCTTCTAACACGAAGTCTCCCTCTCTCATTCACCTAAGGATCTTCTTCCACTTCCGGGTCACTGAACCTCCGCCATCTTCCATAGTGCCAGAAGTTGTTGATATTGTGTCTTATCTTCCTTAAACACATCTCCAGACGAGTGGGTCTTATGTCCTCACTTGTATAAGATTCATGTAAGCTCTTTCATCAGCAATGAGTCTTCTCGATGTGAGGTTATCGTAAGTTTGTAAGTTAGGCTGCAGGGTTTTAGGAAGAGTCCGCAGAAGATGGAGGAATGCCACTAAAGTTGCCGGTCTAGTCTCTCATGGTTGGCTTAAGGTGCGAGGACAAAATCGGTTTTTAAGTGCGCCGGCAGAATTCTGAGCTGCGTACTTTACCAACGACTTCTCCGTGTGTGCAGCTCCCGTACAGGCACGGCATGACTTTATATTGGCACCAGCACACATTAACTCCTGCATTCTAAATTAACGTTGAGACCCGGAGCCTGGTCGTGGGATCATAGAGAGGCACAAAAAATGTAACCCTAGCTGGGCACAAGCCTACTGTCTATGTTCATGACCATGTACATATAGTGGTGGTGGCAGCATACTGTGTTTTTAGTGATTAATTGCTAAACAGGTCTTTTTACCTATTCAGGGACATGAGAGCAATGGCCTACTGACCAGCCCGAGTAAAGTTTCACTCATGTGTTTTGACCTGCCCTGCACTGACATGCCTGTGTGAATGTTGAGTGCTTGTTTATGTGTTTTAGCAGGGCTCCATATTGATAGAGTTACTGTGTGCTGCTACCAGTGGGATCAATGTTGGAAGCCCCCAGGTCTGACTCAGTACAAGATGAAAGTTGTGAAACAGCTCTCGGAGAATGGAAGTGCGTTGCTTTTATTTCTGAGGAGGTGCATAAATAAATTCTGGAGATAGTTTTGGCATTTGTCCTCTGATGCTACATTTTTTAAGGAAGTTGGGTTTGTGTCATATACACTATTTACTAATCTCCATAACTGTTTTTGGTCTTCCGCTACTATTATCGGATTAATTTCTTGCCATTTCGTATCAAAGTTCATTATCTTTTCTGTTTTGTATCTTCTCATTGATTCTTTATAAACAACCCTAGATCTGATTTTGTACACATTTTGTTGTTGAAAATTCTAAACAGATACAATCAAACTAATTTCCATTTACAAGTGTCGATTTCCTTTTTCAGAAATCTAATTTTCTTAAATTTATGAACTGGAGACACAAAACCACCTCACGATATATAGATTTATACCATACTTTCTTATTAGAACTTTTATTATTGAATTCAACTTCTATGCAAATATCCAAATGATAATGTTCAATAATTGTAGGAAAGTGCCCATTTTTGCATGGTTGCCCTCACTTTTTGCCTTATGTTGATGTACTTTGATTGAGTGCGCCCTGGGTTCCTGCCCACCAGGTACCCAGGGCCTATGTTCTTTCTCTAAACTGTACCCATGCAAAACCCAATTGGCAACTCTCTGGCCACATGGCAAAGTGAGCAAGGGACTCACGTCTGAGCATACCCTGCCACACTTATGGCGAACAAAGCAGTACAAAAGGGGGTGGTGATGGACGGAGCATCTGAACCAATCAAACACTCACACCCAGTCAAAAGATCTGGGTTTAATCCATCACCGTTCTTTAGCCCACTCTGCCACCCCAGTTCAGACATGGCCATATGCAAATCAGTCTGACCCTGTGCCTCATGGGAACAGTCCAGGCCAAACTGCCAAGCCATGCCTTCCCTGGACTGGGAACAAGCTTTCGAGGACCGGTTTCTGGCATTACAGCCGTCTTCAGCCCGGCTTGCTTGAATCCAGTGGCAAAGTGAGCAAGACGAGTGGGTCTTATGTCCTCACTTGTATACGATTCATGTAAGCTCTTTCATCAACAATGAGTCTTCTCGATGTGAGGTTATCGTAAGTTTGTAAGTTAGGCTGCAGGGTTTTAGGAAGAGTCCGCAGAAGATGGAGGAATGCCACTAAAGTTGCCGGTCTAGTCTCTCATGGTTGGCTTAAGGTGCGAGGACAAAATCGGTTTTGAAGTGCGCCGGCAGAATTCTGAGCTGCGTACTTTACCAACGACTTCTTCGTGTGTGCAGCTCCCGTACAGGCACGGCATGACTTTATATTGGCACCAGCACACATTAACTCCTGCATTCTAAATTAACGTTGAGACCCGGAGCCTGGTCGTGGGATCATAGAGAGGCACAAAAAATGTAACCCTAGCTGGGCACAAGCCTACTGTCTATGTTCATGACCATGTACATATAGTGGTGGTGGCAGCATACTGTGTTTTTAGTGATTAATTGCTAAACAGGTCTTTTTACCTATTCAGGGACATTAGAGCAATGGCCTACTGGCCAGCCCGAGTAAAGTTTCACTCACGTGTTTTGACCTGCCCTGCACTGACATGCCTGTGTGAATGTTGAGTGCTTGTTTATGTGTGTTAGCAGGGCTCCATATTGATAGAGTTACTGTGTGCTGCTACCAGTGGGATCAATGTTGGAAGGCCCCAGGTCTGACTCAGTACAAGATGGAAGTTGTGAAACAGCTCTCGGAGAATGGAAGTGCATTGCTTTCATTTCTGAGGAGGTGCATAAATACATTCTGGAGATAGTTTTGGCATTTGTCCTCTGATGCTACATTTTTAAGGAAGTTGGGTTTGTGTCATATACACTATTTACTAATCTCCATAACTGTTTTTGGTCTTCCGCTACTATTATCGGATTCATTTCTTGCCATTTCGTATCAAAGTTCATTATCTTTTCTGTTTTGTATCTTCTCATTGATTCTTTATAAACAACCCTAGATCTGATTTTGTACACATTTTGTAGTTGAAAATTCTAAACAGATACAATCAAACTAAATTCCATTTACAAGTGTCGATTTCCTTTTTCAGAAATCTAATTTTCTTAAATTTATGAACTGGAGACACAAAACCACCTCACGGTATATAGATTTATACCATACTTTCTTATTAGAACTTTTATTATTGAATTCAACTTCTATGCAAATATCCAAATGATAATGTTCAATAATTGTAGGAAAGTGCCCATTTTTGCATGGTTGCCCTCACTTTTTGCCTTATGTTGATGTACTTTGACTGAGTGCGCCCTGGGTTTCAGCCCACCAGGTACCCAGGGCCTATGTTCTTTCTCTAAACTGTACCCATGCAAAACCCAATTGGCAACTCTCTGGCCACATGGCAAAGTGAGCAAGGGACTCACGTCTGAGCATACCCTGCCACACTTATGGCGAACAAAGCAGTACAAAAGGGGGTGGTGATGGACGGAGCATCTGAACCAATCAAACACTCACACCCAGTCAAAAGATCTGGGTTTAATCCATCACCGTTCTTTAGCCCACTCTGCCACCCCAGTTCAGACATGGCCATATGCAAATCAGTCTGACCCTGTGCCTCATGGGAACAGTCCAGGCCAAACTGCCAAGCCATGCCTTCCCTGGACTGGGAACAAGCTTTCGAGGACCGGTTTCTGGCATTACAGCCGTCTTCAGCCTGGCTTGCTTGAATCCAGTGGCAAAGTGAGCAAGGGACTCACGTCTGAGCATATCCTGTTTCCCTCAGCTCCTCTCCGGCTTCTAACACGAAGTCTCCCTCTCTCATTCACCTAAGGGTCTTCTTCCACTTCCGGGTCACTGAACCTCCGCCATCTTTCATAGTGCCAGAAGTTGTTGATATGGTGTCTTATCTCCCTTAAACACATCTCCAGACGAGTGGGTCTTATGTCCTCACTTGTATACGATTCATGTAAGCTCTTTCATCAACAATGAGTCTTCTCGATGTGAGGTTATCGTAAGTTTGTAAGTTAGGCTGCAGGGTTTTAGGAAGAGTCCGCAGAAGATGGAGGAATGCCACTAAAGTTGCCGGTCTAGTCTCTCATGGTTGGCTTAAGGTGCGAGGACAAAATCGGTTTTGAAGTGCGCCGGCAGAATTCTGAGCTGCGTACTTTACCAGCGACTTCTTCGTGTGTGCAGCTCCCGTACAGGCACGGCATGACTTTATATTGGCACCAGCACACATTAACTCCTGCATTCTAAATTAACGTTGAGACCCAGAGCCTGGTCGTGGGATCATAGAGAGGCACAAAAAATGTAACCCTAGCTGGGCACAAGCCTACTGTCTATGTTCATGACCATGTACATATAGTGGTGGTGGCAGCATACTGTGTTTTTAGTGATTAATTGCTAAACAGGTCTTTTTACCTATTCAGGGACATGAGAGCAATGGCCTACTGGCCAGCCCGAGTAAAGTTTCACTCATGTGTTTTGACCTGCCCTGCACTGACATGCCTGTGTGAATGTTGAGTGCTTGTTTATGTGTGTTAGCAGGGCTCCATATTGATAGAGTTACTGTGTGCTGCTACCAGTAGGATCAATGTTGGAAGCCCCCAGGTCTGACTCAGTACAAGATGAAAGTTGTGAAACAGCTCTCGGAGAATCGAAGTGCATTGCTTTTATTTCTGAGGAGGTGCATAAATAAATTCTGGAGATAGTTTTGGCATTTGTCCTCTGATGCTACATTTTTTAAGGAAGTTGGGTTTGTGTCATATACACTATTTACTAATCTCCATAACTGTTTTTGGTCTTCCGCTACTATTATTGGATTAATTTCTTGCCATTTCGTATCAAAGTTCATTATCTTTTCTGTTTTGTATCTTCTCATTGATTCTTTATAAACAACCCTAGATCTGATTTTGTACACATTTTGTTTTTGAAAATTCTAAACAGATACAATCAAACTAATTTCCATTTACAAGTGTCGATTTCCTTTTTCAGAAAACTAATTTTCTTAAATTTATGAACTGGAGACACAAAACCACCTCACGGTATATAGATTTATACCATACTTTCTTATTAGAACTTTTATTATTGAATTCAACTTCTATGCAAATATCCAAATGATAATGTTCAATAATTGTAGGAAAGTGCCCATTTTTGCATGGTTGCCCTCACTTTTTGCCTTATGTTGATGTACTTTGACTGAGTGCGCCCTGGGTTCCTGCCCACCAGGTACCCAGGGCCTATGTTCTTTCTCTAAACTGTACCCATGCAAAACCCAATTGGCAACTCTCTGGCCACATGGCAAAGTGAGCAAGGGACTCACGTCTGAGCATACCCTGCCACACTTATGGCGAACAAAGCAGTACAAAAGGGGGTGGTGATGGACGGAGCATCTGAACCAATCAAACACTCACACCCAGTCAAAAGATCTGGGTTTAATCCATCACCGTTCTTTAACCCACTCTGCCACCCCAGTTCAGACATGGCCATATGCAAATCAGTCTGACCCTGTGCCTCATGGGAACAGTCCAGCCCAAACTGCCAAGCCATGCCTTCCCTGGACTGGGAACAAGCTTTCGAGGACCGGTTTCTGGCATTACAGCCGTCTTCAGCCCGGCTTGCTTGAATCCAGTGGCAAAGTGAGCAAGGGACTCACGTCTGAGCATACCCTGTTTCCCTCAGCTCCTCTCCGGCTTCTAACACGAAGTCTCCCTCTCTCATTCACCTAAGGATCTTCTTCCACTTCCGGGTCACTGAACCTCCGCCATCTTCCATAGTGCCAGAAGTTGTTGATATGGTGTCTTATCTCCCTTAAACACATCTCCAGACGAGTGGGTCTTATGTCCTCACTTGTATAAGATTCATGTAAGCTCTTTCATCAGCAATGAGTCTTCTCAATGTGAGGTTATCGTAAGTTTGTAAGTTAGGCTGCAGGGTTTTAGGAAGAGTCCGCAGAAGATGGAGGAATGCCACTAAAGTTGCCGGTCTAGTCTCTCATGGTTGGCTTAAGGTGCGAGGACAAAATCGGTTTTGAAGTGCGCCGGCAGAATTCTGAGCTGCGTACTTTACCAACGACTTCTTCGTGTGTGCAGCTCCCGTACAGGCACGGCATGACTTTATATTGGCACCAGCACACATTAACTCCTGCATTCTAAATTAACGTTGAGACCCGGAGCCTGGTCGTGGGATGATAGAGAGGCACAAAAAATGTAACCCTAGCTGGGCACAAGCCTACTGTCTATGTTCATGACCATGTACACATAGTGGTGGTGGCAGCATACTGTGTTTTTAGTGATTAATTGCTAAACAGGTCGTTTTACCTATTCAGGGACATTAGAGCAATGGCCTACTGGCCAGCCCGAGTAAAGTTTCACTCACGTGTTTTGACCTGCCCTGCACTGACATGCCTGTGTGAATGTTGAGTGCTTGTTTATGTGTGTTAGCAGGGCTCCATATTGATAGAGTTACTGTGTGCTGCTACCAGTGGGATCAATGTTGGAAGGCCCCAGGTCTGACTCAGTACAAGATGGAAGTTGTGAAACAGCTCTCGGAGAATGGAAGTGCATTGCTTTCATTTCTGAGGAGGTGCATAAATAAATTCTGGAGATAGTTTTGGCATTTGTCCTCTGATGCTACATTTTTTAAGGAAGTTGGGTTTGTGTCATATACACTATTTACTAATCTCCATAACTGTTTTTGGTCTTCCGCTACTATTATTGGATTAATTTCTTGCCATTTCGTATCAAAGTTCATTATCTTTTCTGTTTTGTATCTTCTCATTGATTCTTTATAAACAACCCTAGATCTGATTTTGTACACATTTTGTTGTTGAAAATTCTAAACAGATACAATCAAACTAATTTCCATTTACAAGTGTCGATTTCCTTTTTCAGAAATCTAATTTTCCTAAATTTATGAACTGGAGACACAAAACCACCTCACGCTATATAGATTTATACCATACTTTCTTATTAGAACTTTTATTATTGAATTCAACTTCTATGCAAATATCCAAATGATAATGTTCAATAATTGTAGGAAAGTGCCCATTTTTGCATGGTTGCCCTCACTTTTTGCCTTATGTTGATGTACTTTGACTGAGTGCGCCCTGGGTTCCTGCTCACCAGGTACCCAGGGCCTATGTTCCTTCTCTAAACTGTACCCATGCAAAACCCAATTGGCAACTCTCTGGCCACATGGCAAAGTGAGCAAGGGACTCACGTCTGAGCATACCCTGCAACACTTATGGCAAACAAAGCAGTACAAAAGGGGGTGGTGATGGACGGAGCATCTGAACCAATCAAACACGCACACCCAGTCAAAAGATCTGGGTTTAATCCATCACCGTTCTTTAGCCCACTCTGCCACCCCAGTTCAGACATGGCCATATGCAAATCAGTCTGACCCTGTGCCTCATGGGAACAGTCCAGCCCGAACTGCCAAGCCATGCCTTCCCTGGACCGGGAACAAGCTTTCGACCGGGTTCTGGCATTACAGCCGTCTTCAGCCCGGCTTGCTTGAATCCAGTGGCAAAGTGAGCAAGGGACTCACGTCTGAGCATACCCTGTTTCCCTCAGCTCCTCTCCGGCTTCTAACACGAAGTCTCCCTCTCTCATTCACCTAAGGATCTTCTTCCACTTCCGGGTCACTGAACCTCCGCCATTTTCCATAGTGCCAGAAGTTGTGGATATGGTGTCTTATCTCCCTTAAACACATCTCCAGACGAGTGGGTCTTTTGTCCTCACTTGTATAAGATTCATGTAAGCTCTTTCATCAGCAATGAGTCTTCTCGATGTGAGGTTATCGTAAGTTTGTAAGTTAGGCTGCAGGGTTTTAGGAAGAGTCCGCAGAAGATGGAGGAATGCCACTAAAGTTGCCGGTCTAGTCTCTCATGGTTGGCTTAAGGTGTGAGGACAAAATCGGTTTTGATGTGCGCCGGCAGAATTCTGAGCTGCGTACTTTACCAACGACTTCTTCGTGTGTGCAGCACCCATACAGTCACGGCATGACTTTATATTGGCACCAGCACACATTAACTCCTGCATTCTAAATTAACGTTGAGACCCGGAGCCTGGTCGTGGGATCATAGAGAGGCACAAAAAATGTAACCCTAGCTGGGCACAAGCCTACTGTCTATGTTCATGACCATGTACATATAGTGGTGGTGGCAGCATACTGTGTTTTTAGTGATTAATTGCTAAACAGGTCTTTTTACCTATTCAGGGACATGAGAGCAATGGCCTACTGGCCAGCCCGAGTAAAGTTTCACTCATGTGTTTTGACCTGCCCTGCACTGACATGCCTGTGTGAATGTTGAGTGCTTGTTTATGTGTGTTAGCAGGGCTCCATATTGATAGAGTTACTGTGTGCTGCTACCAGTGGGATCAATGTTGGAAGGCCCCAGGTCTGACTCAGTACAAGATGGAAGTTGTGAAACAGCTCTCGGAGAATGGAAGAGCATTGCTTTCATTTCTGAGGAGGTGCATAAATACATTCTGGAGATAGTTTTGGCATTTGTCCTCTGATGATACATTTTTAAAGGAAGTTGGGTTTTTGTCATATACACTATTTACTAATCTCCATAACTGTTTTTGGTCTTCCGCTACTATTATCGGATTAATTTCTTGCCATTTCATAACAAAGTTCATTATCTTTTATGTTTTGTATCTTCTCATTGATTCTTTATAAACAACCCTAGATCTGATTTTGTACACATTTTGTTGTTGAAAATTCTAAACAGATACAATCAAACTAATTTCCATTTACAAGTGTCGATTTCCTTTTTCAGGAATCTAATTTTCTTAAATTTATGAACTGGAGACACAAAACCACCTCACGGTATATAGATTTATACCATACTTTCTTATTAGAACTTTTATTATTGAATTCAACTTCTATGCAAATATCCAAATGATAATGTTCAATAATTGTAGGAAAGTGCCCATTTTTGCATGGTTGCCCTCACTTTTTGCCTTATGTTGATGTACTTTGACTGAGTGCGCCCTGGGTTCCTGCCCACCAGGTACCCAGGGCCTATGTTCTTTCTCTAAACTGTACCCATGCAAAACCCAATTGGCAACTCTCTGGCCACATGGCAAAGTGAGCAAGGGACTCACGTCTGAGCATACCCTGCCACACTAATGGCGAACAAAGCAGTACAAAAGGGGGTGGTGATGGACGGAGCATCTGATCCAATCAAACACTCACACCCAGTCAAAAGATCTGGGTTTAATCCATCACCGTTCTTTAGCTCACTCTGCCACCCCAATTCAGACATGGCCATATGCAAATCAGTCTGACCCTGTGCCTCATGGGAACAGTCCAGGCCAAACTGCCAAGCCATGCCTTCCCTGGACCGGGAACAAGCTTTCGAGGACCGGTTTCTGGCATTACAGCCATCTTCAGCCCGGCTTGCTTGAATCCAGTGGCAAAGTGAGCAAGGGACTCACGTCTGAGCATACCCTGTTTCCCTCAGCTCCTCTCCGGCTTCTAACACGAAGTCTCCCTCTCTCATTCACCTAAGGATCTTCTTCCACTTCCGGGTCACTGAACCTCCGCCATCTTCCATAGTGCCAGAAGTTGTTGATATTGTGTCTTATCTTCCTTAAACACATCTCCAGACGAGTGGGTCTTATGTCCTCACTTGTATAAGATTCATGTAAGCTCTTTCATCAGCAATGAGTCTTCTCGATGTGAGGTTATCGTAAGTTTGTAAGTTAGGCTGCAGGGTTTTAGGAAGAGTCCGCAGAAGATGGAGGAATGCCACTAAAGTTGCCGGTCTAGTCTCTCATGGTTGGCTTAAGGTGCGAGGACAAAATCGGTTTTGAAGTGCGCCGGCAGAATTCTGAGCTGCGTACTTTACCAACGACTTCTTCGTGTGTGCAGCTCCCGTACAGGCACGGCATGACTTTATATTGGCACCAGCACACATTAACTCCTGCATTCTAAATTAACGTTGAGACCCGGAGCCTGGTCGTGGGATCATAGAGAGGCACAAAAAATGTAACCCTAGCTGGGCACAAGCCTACTGTCTATGTTCATGACCATGTACATATAGTGGTGGTGGCAGCATACTGTGTTTTTAGTGATTAATTGCTAAACAGGTCTTTTTACCTATTCAGGGACATGAGAGCAATGGCCTACTGACCAGCCCGAGTAAAGTTTCACTCATGTGTTTTGACCTGCCCTGCACTGACATGCCTGTGTGAATGTTGAGTGCTTGTTTATGTGTTTTAGCAGGGCTCCATATTGATAGAGTTACTGTGTGCTGCTACCAGTGGGATCAATGTTGGAAGCCCCCAGGTCTGACTCAGTACAAGATGAAAGTTGTGAAACAGCTCTCGGAGAATGGAAGTGCGTTGCTTTTATTTCTGAGGAGGTGCATAAATAAATTCTGGAGATAGTTTTGGCATTTGTCCTCTGATGCTACATTTTTTAAGGAAGTTGGGTTTGTGTCATATACACTATTTACTAATCTCCATAACTGTTTTTGGTCTTCCGCTACTATTATCGGATTAATTTCTTGCCATTTCGTATCAAAGTTCATTATCTTTTCTGTTTTGTATCTTCTCATTGATTCTTTATAAACAACCCTAGATCTGATTTTGTACACATTTTGTTGTTGAAAATTCTAAACAGATACAATAAAACTAATTTCCATTTACAAGTGTCGATTTCCTTTTTCAGAAATCTAATTTTCTTAAATTTATGAACTGGAGACACAAAACCACCTCACGATATATAGATTTATACCATACTTTCTTATTAGAACTTTTATTATTGAATTCAACTTCTATGCAAATATCCAAATGATAATGTTCAATAATTGTAGGAAAGTGCCCATTTTTGCATGGTTGCCCTCCCTTTTTGCCTTATGTTGATGTACTTTGACTGAGTGCGCCCTGGGTTCCTGCCCACCAGGTACCCAGGGCCTATGTTCTTTCTCTAAACTGTACCCATGCAAAACCCAATTGGCAACTCTCTGGCCACATGGCAAAGTGAGCAAGGGACTCACGTCTGAGCATACCCTGCCACACTTATGGCGAACAAAGCAGTACAAAAGGGGGTGGTGATGGACGGAGCATCTGAACCAATCAAACACTCACACCCAGTCAAAAGATCTGGGTTTAATCCATCACCGTTCTTTAGCCCACTCTGCCACCCCAGTTCAGACATGGCCATATGCAAATCAGTCTGACCCTGTGCCTCATGGGAACAGTCCAGGCCAAACTGCCAAGCCATGCCTTCCCTGGACTGGGAACAAGCTTTCGAGGACCGGTTTCTGGCATTACAGCCGTCTTCAGCCCGGCTTGCTTGAATCCAGTGGCAAAGTGAGCAAGACGAGTGGGTCTTATGTCCTCACTTGTATACGATTCATGTAAGCTCTTTCATCAACAATGAGTCTTCTCGATGTGAGGTTATCGTAAGTTTGTAAGTTAGGCTGCAGGGTTTTAGGAAGAGTCCGCAGAAGATGGAGGAATGCCACTAAAGTTGCCGGTCTAGTCTCTCATGGTTGGCTTAAGGTGCGAGGACAAAATCGGTTTTGAAGTGCGCCGGCAGAATTCTGAGCTGCGTACTTTACCAGCGACTTCTTCGTGTGTGCAGCTCCCGTACAGGCACGGCATGACTTTATATTGGCACCAGCACACATTAACTCCTGCATTCTAAATTAACGTTGAGACCCAGAGCCTGGTCGTGGGATCATAGAGAGGCACAAAAAATGTAACCCTAGCTGGGCACAAGCCTACTGTCTATGTTCATGACCATGTACATATAGTGGTGGTGGCAGCATACTGTGTTTTTAGTGATTAATTGCTAAACAGGCCTTTTTACCTATTCAGGGACATGAGAGCAATGGCCTACTGGCCAGCCCGAGTAAAGTTTCACTCATGTGTTTTGACCTGCCCTGCACTGACATGCCTGTGTGAATGTTGAGTGCTTGTTTATGTGTGTTAGCAGGGCTCCATATTGATAGAGTTACTGTGTGCTGCTACCAGTAGGATCAATGTTGGAAGCCCCCAGGTCTGACTCAGTACAAGATGAAAGTTGTGAAACAGCTCTCGGAGAATCGAAGTGCATTGCTTTTATTTCTGAGGAGGTGCATAAATAAATTCTGGAGATAGTTTTGGCATTTGTCCTCTGATGCTACATTTTTTAAGGAAGTTGGGTTTGTGTCATATACACTATTTACTAATCTCCATAACTGTTTTTGGTCTTCCGCTACTATTATTGGATTAATTTCTTGCCATTTCGTATCAAAGTTCATTATCTTTTCTGTTTTGTATCTTCTCATTGATTCTTTATAAACAACCCTAGATCTGATTTTGTACACATTTTGTTGTTGAAAATTCTAAACAGATACAATCAAACTAATTTCCATTTACAAGTGTCGATTTCCTTTTTCAGAAAACTAATTTTCTTAAATTTATGAACTGGAGACACAAAACCACCTCACGGTATATAGATTTATACCATACTTTCTTATTAGAACTTTTATTATTGAATTCAACTTCTATGCAAATATCCAAATGATAATGTTCAATAATTGTAGGAAAGTGCCCATTTTTGCATGGTTGCCCTCACTTTTTGCCTTATGTTGATGTACTTTGACTGAGTGCGCCATGGGTTCCTGCCCACCAGGTACCCAGGGCCTATGTTCTTTCTCTAAACTGTACCCATGCAAAACCCAATTGGCAACTCTCTGGCCACATGGCAAAGTGAGCAAGGGACTCACGTCTGAGCATACCCTGCCACACTTATGGCGAACAAAGCAGTACAAAAGGGTGTGGTGATGGACGGAGCATCTGAACCAATCAAACACTCACACCCAGTCAAAAGATCTGGGTTTAATCCATCACCGTTCTTTAGCCCACTCTGCCACCCCAGTTCAGACATGGCCATATGCAAATCAGTCTGACCCTGTGCCTCATGGGAACAGTCCAGCCCAAACTGCCAAGCCATGCCTTCCCTGGACTGGGAACAAGCTTTCGAGGACCGGTTTCTGGCATTACAGCCGTCTTCAGCCCGGCTTGCTTGAATCCAGTGGCAAAGTGAGCAAGGGACTCACGTCTGAGCATACCCTGTTTCCCTCAGCTCCTCTCCGGCTTCTAACACGAAGTCTCCCTCTCTCATTCACCTAAGGATCTTCTTCCACTTCCGGGTCACTGAACCTCCGCCATCTTCCATAGTGCCAGAAGTTGTTGATATGGTGTCTTATCTCCCTTAAACACATCTCCAGACGAGTGGGTCTTATGTCCTCACTTGTATAAGATTCATGTAAGCTCTTTCATCAGCAATGAGTCTTCTCAATGTGAGGTTATCGTAAGTTTGTAAGTTAGGCTGCAGGGTTTTAGGAAGAGTCCGCAGAAGATGGAGGAATGCCACTAAAGTTGCCGGTCTAGTCTCTCATGGTTGGCTTAAGGTGCGAGGACAAAATCGGTTTTGAAGTGCGCCGGCAGAATTCTGAGCTGCGTACTTTACCAACGACTTCTTCGTGTGTGCAGCACCCATACAGTCACGGCATGACTTTATATTGGCACCAGCACACATTAACTCCTGCATTCTAAATTAACGTTGAGACCCGGAGCCTGGTCGTGGGATCATAGAGAGGCACAAAAAATGTAACCCTAGCTGGGCACAAGCCTACTGTCTATGTTCATGACCATGTACATATAGTGGTGGTGGCAGCATACTGTGTTTTTAGTGATTAATTGCTAAACAGGTCTTTTTACCTATTCAGGGACATGAGAGCAATGGCCTACTGGCCAGCCCGAGTAAAGTTTCACTCATGTGTTTTGACCTGCCCTGCACTGACATGCCTGTGTGAATGTTGAGTGCTTGTTTATGTGTGTTAGCAGGGCTCCATATTGATAGAGTTACTGTGTGCTGCTACCAGTGGGATCAATGTTGGAAGGCCCCAGGTCTGACTCAGTACAAGATGGAAGTTGTGAAACAGCTCTCGGAGAATGGAAGAGCATTGCTTTCATTTCTGAGGAGGTGCATAAATACATTCTGGAGATAGTTTTGGCATTTGTCCTCTGATGCTACATTTTTAAAGGAAGTTGGGTTTGTGTCATATACACTATTTACTAATCTCCATAACTGTTTTTGGTCTTCCGCTACTATTATCGGATTAATTTCTTGCCATTTCATAACAAAGTTCATTATCTTTTCTGTTTTGTATCTTCTCATTGATTCTTTATAAACAACCCTAGATCTGATTTTGTACACATTTTGTTGTTGAAAATTCTAAACAGATACAATCAAACTAATTTCCATTTACAAGTGTCGATTTCCTTTTTCAGGAATCTAATTTTCTTAAATTTATGAACTGGAGACACAAAACCACCTCACGGTATATAGATTTATACCATACTTTCTTATTAGAACTTTTATTATTGAATTCAACTTCTATGCAAATATCCAAATGATAATGTTCAATAATTGTAGGAAAGTGCCCATTTTTGCATGGTTGCCCTCACTTTTTGCCTTATGTTGATGTACTTTGACTGAGTGCGCCCTGGGTTCCTGCCCACCAGGTACCCAGGGCCTATGTTCTTTCTCTAAACTGTACCCATGCAAAACCCAATTGGCAACTCTCTGGCCACATGGCAAAGTGAGCAAGGGACTCACGTCTGAGCATACCCTGCCACACTTATGGCGAACAAAGCAGTACAAAAGGGGGTGGTGATGGACGGAGCATCTGAACCAATCAAACACTCACACCCAGTCAAAAGATCTGGGTTTAATCCATCACCGTTCTTTAGCTCACTCTGCCACCCCAATTCAGACATGGCCATATGCAAATCAGTCTGACCCTGTGCCTCATGGGAACAGTCCAGGCCAAACTGCCAAGCCATGCCTTCCCTCGACCGGGAACAAGCTTTCGAGGACCGGTTTCTGGCATTACAGCCATCTTCAGCCCGGCTTGCTTGAATCCAGTGGCAAAGTGAGCAAGGGACTCACGTCTGAGCATACCCTGTTTCCCTCAGCTCCTCTCCGGCTTCTAACACGAAGTCTCCCTCTCTCATTCACCTAAGGATCTTCTTCCACTTCCGGGTCACTGAACCTCCGCCATCTTCCATAGTGCCAGAAGTTGTTGATATTGTGTCTTATCTTCCTTAAACACATCTCCAGACGAGTGGGTCTTATGTCCTCACTTGTATAAGATTCATGTAAGCTCTTTCATCAGCAATGAGTCTTCTCGATGTGAGGTTATCGTAAGTTTGTAAGTTAGGCTGCAGGGTTTTAGGAAGAGTCCGCAGAAGATGGAGGAATGCCACTAAAGTTGCGGGTCTAGTCTCTCATGGTTGGCTTAAGGTGCGAGGACAAAATCGGTTTTGAAGTGCGCCGGCAGAATTCTGAGCTGCGTACTTTACCAACGACTTCTTCGTGTGTGCAGCTCCCGTACAGGCACGGCATGACTTTATATTGGCACCAGCACACATTAACTCCTGCATTCTCAATTAACGTTGAGACCCGGAGCCTGGTCGTGGGATCATAGAGAGGCACAAAAAATGTAACCCTAGCTGGGCACAAGCCTACTGTCTATGTTCATGACCATGTACATATAGTGGTGGTGGCAGCATACTGTGTTTTTAGAGATTAATTGCTAAACAGGTCTTTTTACCTATTCAGGGACATGAGAGCAATGGCCTACTGACCAGCCCGAGTAAAGTTTCACTCATGTGTTTTGACCTGCCCTGCACTGACATGCCTGTGTGAATGTTGAGTGCTTGTTTATGTGTTTTAGCAGGGCTCCATATTGATAGAGTTACTGTGTGCTGCTACCAGTGGGATCAATGTTGGAAGCCCCCAGGTCTGACTCAGTACAAGATGAAAGTTGTGAAACAGCTCTCGGAGAATGGAAGTGCATTGCTTTTATTTCTGAGGAGGTGCATAAATAAATTCTGGAGATAGTTTTGGCATTTGTCCTCTGATGCTACATTTTTTAAGGAAGTTGGGTTTGTGTCATATACACTATTTACTAATCTCCATAACTGTTTTTGGTCTTCCGCTACTATTATCGGATTAATTTCTTGCCATTTCGTATCAAAGTTCATTATCTTTTCTGTTTTGTATCTTCTCATTGATTCTTTATAAACAACCCTAGATCTGATTTTGTACACATTTTGTTGTTGAAAATTCTAAACAGATACAATCAAACTAATTTCCATTTACAAGTGTCGATTTCCTTTTTCAGAAATCTAATTTTCTTAAATTTATGAGCTGGAGACACAAAACCACCTCACGGTATATAGATTTATACCATACTTTCTTATTAGAACTTTTATTATTGAATTCAACTTCTATGCAAATATCCAAATGATAATGTTCAATAATTGTAGGAAAGTGCCAATTTTTGCATGGTTGCCCTCACTTTTTGCCTTATGTTGATGTACTTTGACTGAGTGCGCCCTGGGTTCCTGCCCACCAGGTACCCAGGGCCTATGTTCTTTCTCTAAACTGTACCCATGCAAAACCCAATTGGCAACTCTCTGGCCACATGGCAAAGTGAGCAAGGGACTCACGTCTGAGCATACCCTGCCACACTTATGGCGAACAAAGCAGTACAAAAGGGGGTGGTGATGGACGGAGCATCTGAACCAATCAAACACTCACACCCAGTCAAAAGATCTGGGTTTAATCCATCACCGTTCTTTAGCCCACTCTGCCACCCCAGTTCAGACATGGCCATATGCAAATCAGTCTGACCCTGTGCCTCATGGGAACAGTCCAGCCCAAACTGCCAAGCCATGCCTTCCCTGGACTGGGAACAAGCTTTCGAGGACCTGTTTCTGGCATTACAGCCGTCTTCAGCCCGGCTTGCTTGAATCCAGTGGCAAAGTGAGCAAGGGACTCACGTCTGAGCATACCCTGTTTCCCTCAGCTCCTCTCCGGCTTCTAACACGAAGTCTCCCTCTCTCATTCACCTAAGGATCTTCTTCCACTTCCGGGTCACTGAACCTCCGCCATCTTCCATAGTGCCAGAAGTTGTTGATATGGTGTCTTATCTCCCTTAAACACATCTCCAGACGAGTGGGTCTTATGTCCTCACTTGTATAAGATTCATGTAAGCTCTTTCATCAGCAATGAGTCTTCTCAATGTGAGGTTATCGTAAGTTTGTAAGTTAGGCTGCAGGGTTTTAGGAAGAGTCCGCAGAAGATGGAGGAATGCCACTAAAGTTGCCGGTCTAGTCTCTCATGGTTGGCTTAAGGTGCGAGGACAAAATCGGTTTTGAAGTGCGCCGGCAGAATTCTGAGCTGCTTACTTTACCAACGACTTCTTCGTGTGTGCAGCTCTCGTACAGGCACGGCATGACTTTATATTGGCACCAGCACACATTAACTCCTGCATTCTAAATTAACGTTGAGACCCGGAGCCTGGTCGTGGGATCATAGAGAGGCACAAAAAATGTAACCCTAGCTGGGCACAAGCCTACTGTCTATGTTCATGACCATGTACATATAGTGGTGGTGGCAGCATACTGTGTTTTTAGTGATTAATTGCTAAACAGGTCTTTTTACCTATTCAGGGACATTAGAGCAATGGCCTACTGGCCAGCCCGAGTAAAGTTTCACTCACGTGTTTTGACCTGCCCTGCACTGACATGCCTGTGTGAATGTTGAGTGCTTGTTTATGTGTGTTAGCAGGGCTCCATATTGATAGAGTTACTGTGTGCTGCTACCAGTGGGATCAATGTTGGAAGGCCCCAGGTCTGACTCAGTACAAGATGGAAGTTGTGAAACAGCTCTCGGAGAATGGAAGTGCATTGCTTTCATTTCTGAGGAGGTGCATAAATAAATTCTGGAGATAGTTTTGGCATTTGTCCTCTGATGCTACATTTTTTAAGGAAGTTGGGTTTGTGTCATATACACTATTTACTAATCTCCATAACTGTGTTTGGTCTTCCGCTACTATTATCAGATTAATTTCTTGCCATTTCATATCAAAGTTCATTATCTTTTCTGTTTTGTATCTTCTCATTGCTTCTTTATAAACAACCCTAGATCTGATTTTGTACACATTTTGTTGTTGAAAATTCTAAACAGATACAATCAAACTAATTTCCATTTACAAGTGTCGATTTCCTTTTTCAGAAATCTAATTTTCTTAAATTTATGAACTGGAGACACAAAACCTCCTCACGCTATATAGATTTATACCATACTTTCTTATTAGAACTTTTATTATTGAATTCAACTTCTATGCAAATATCCAAATGATAATGTTCAATAATTGTAGGAAAGTGGCCATTTTTGCATGGTTGCCCTCACTTTTTGCCTTATATTGATGTACTTTGACTGAGTGCGCCCTGGGTTCCTGCTCACCAGGTTCCCCAGGGCCTATGTTCTTTCTCTAAACTGTACCCATGCAAAACCCAATTGGCAACTCTCTGGCCACATGGCAAAGTGAGCAAGGGACTCACGTCTGAGCATACCCTGCCACACTTATGGCAAACAAAGCAGTACAAAAGGGGGTGGTGATGGACGGAGCATCTGAACCAATCAAACACGCACACCCAGTCAAAAGATCTGGGTTTAATCCATCACCGTTCTTTAGCCCACTCTGCCACCCCAGTTCAGACATGGCCATATGCAAATCAGTCTGACTCTGTGCCTCATGGGAACAGTCCAGCCCGAACTGCCAAGCCATGCCTTCCCTGGACCGGGAACAAGCTTTCGACCGGTTTCTGGCATTACAGCCGTCTTCATCCCGGCTTGCTTGAATTTAGTGGCAAAGTGAACAAGGGACTCACGTCTGAGCATACCCTGTTTCCCTCAGCTCCTCTCCGGCTTCTAACACGAAGTCTCCCTCTCTCATTCACCTAAGGATCTTCTTCCACTTCCAGGTCACTGAACCTCCGCCATTTTCCATAGTGCCAGAAGTTGTGGATATGGTGTCTTATCTCCCTTAAACACATCTCCAGACGAGTGGGTCTTTTGTCCTCACTTGTATAAGATTCATGTAAGCTCTTTCATCAGCAATGAGTCTTCTCGATGTGAGGTTATCGTAAGTTTGTAAGTTAGGCTGCAGGGTTTTAGGAAGAGTCCGCAGAAGATGGAGGAATGCCACTAAAGTTGCCGGTCTAGTCTCTCATGGTTGGCTTAAGGTGTGAGGACAAAATCGGTTTTGATGTGCGCCGGCAGAATTCTGAGCTGCGTACTTTACCAACGACTTCTTCGTGTGTGCAGCACCCATACAGGCACGGCATGACTTTATATTGGCACCAGCACATATTAACTCCTGCATTCTAAATTAACGTTGAGACCCGGAGCCTGGTCATGGGATCATAGAGAGGCACAAAAAATGTAACCCTAGCTGGGCACAAGCCTACTGTCTATGTTCATGACCATGTACATATAGTGGTGGTGGCAGCATACTGTGTTTTTAGTGATTAATTGCTAAACAGGTCTTTTTACCTAATCAGGGACATGAGAGCAATGGCCTACTGGCCAGCCCGAGTAAAGTTTCACTCATGTGTTTTGACCTGCCCTGCGCTGACATGCCTGTGTGAATGTTGAGTGCTTGTTTATGTGTGTTAGCAGGGCTCCATATTGATAGAGTTCCTGTGTGCTGCTACCAGTGGGATCAATGTTGGAAGGCCCCAGGTCTGACTCAGTACAAGATGGAAGTTGTTAAACAGCTCTCGGAGAATGGAAGTGCATTGCTTTCATTTCTGAGGAGGTGCATAAATAAATTCTGGAGATAGTTTTGGCATTTGTCCTCTGATGCTACATTTTTTAAGGAAGTTGGGTTTGTGTCATATACACTATTTACTAATCTCCATAACTGTGTTTGGTCTTCCGCTACTATTATCGGATTAATTTCTTGCCATTTCATATCAAAGTTCATTATCTTTTCTGTTTTGTATCTTCTCATTGATTCTTTATAAACAACCCTAGATCTGATTTTGTACACATTTTGTTGTTGAAAATTCTAAACAGATACAATCAAACTAATTTCCATTTACAAGTGTCGATTTCCTTTTTCAGAAATCTAATTTTCTTAAATTTATGAACTGGAGACACAAAACCACCTCACGGTATATAGATTTATACCATACTTTCTTATTAGAACTTTTATTATTGAATTCAACTTCTATGCAAATATCCAAATGATAATGTTCAATAATTGTAGGAAAGTGCCCATTTTTGCATGGTTGCCCTCACTTTTTGCCTTATGTTGATGTACTTTGACTGAGTGCGCCCTGGGTTCCAGCCCACAAGGTACCCAGGGCCTATGTTCTTTCTCTAAACTGTACCCATGCAAAACCCAATTGGCAACTCTCTGGCCACATGGCAAAGTGAGCAAGGGACTCACGTCTGAGCATACCCTGCCACACTTATGGCGAACAAAGCAGTACAAAAGGGGGTGGTGATGGACGGAGCATCTGAACCAATCAAACACTCACACCCAGTCAAAAGATCTGGGTTTAATCCATCACCGTTCTTTAGCCCACTCTGCCACCCCAGTTCAGACATGGCCATATGCAAATCAGTCTGACCCTGTGCCTCATGGGAACAGTCCAGCCCAAACTGCCAAGCCATGCCTTCCCTGGACTGGGAACAAGCTTTCGAGGACCGGTTTCTGGCATTACAGCCGTCTTCAGCCCGGCTTGCTTGAATCCAGTGGCAAAGTGAGCAAGGGACTCACGTCTGAGCATACCCTGTTTCCCTCAGCTCCTCTCCGGCTTCTAACACGAAGTCTCCCTCTCTCATTCACCTAAGGATCTTCTTCCACTTCCGGGTCACTCAACCTCCGCCATCTTCCATAGTGCCAGAAGTTGTTGATATGGTGTCTTATCTCCCTTAAACACATCTCCAGACGAGTGGGTCTTATGTCCTCACTTGTATAAGATTCATGTAAGCTCTTTCATCAGCAATTAGTCTTCTCGATGTGAGGTTATCGTAAGTTTGTAAGTTAGGCTGCAGGGTTTTAGGAAGAGTCCGCAGAAGATGGAGGAATGCCACTAAAGTTGCCGGTCTAGTCTCTCATGGTTGGCTTAAGGTGCGAGGACAAAATCGGTTTTGAAGTGCGCCGGCAGAATTCTGAGCTGCGTACTTTACCAACGACTTCTTCGTGTGTGCAGCACCCGTACAGGCACGGCATGACTTTATATTGGCACCAGCACACATTAACTCCTGCATTCTAAATTAACGTTGAGACCCGGAGCCTGGTCGTGGGATCATAGAGAGGCACAAAAAATGTAACCCTAGCTGGGCACAAGCCTACTGTCTATGTTCATGACCATGTACATATAGTGGTGGTGGAAGCATACTGTGTTTTTAGTGATTAATTGCTAAGCAGGTCTTTTTACCTATTCAGGGACATGAGAGCAATGGCCTACTGGCCAGCCCGAGTAAAGTTTCACTCATGTGTTTTGACCTGCCCTGCACTGACATGCCTGTGTGAATGTTGAGTGCTTGTTTATGTGTGTTAGCAGGGCTACATATTGATAGAGTTACTGTGTGCTGCTACCAGTGGGATCAATGTTGGAAGGCCCCAGGTCTGACTCAGTACAAGATGGAAGTTGTGAAACAGCTCTCGGAGAATGGAAGAGCATTGCTTTCATTTCTGAGGAGGTGCATAAATACATTCTGGAGATAGTTTTGGCATTTGTCCTCTGATGCTACATTTTTAAAGGAAGTTGGGTTTGTGTCATATACACTATTTACTAATCTCCATAACTGTTTTTGGTCTTCCGCTACTATTATCGGATTAATTTCTTGCCATTTCATAACAAAGTTCATTATCTTTTCTGTTTTGTATCTTCTCATTGATTCTTTATAAACAACCCTAGATCTGATTTTGTACACATTTTGTTGTTGAAAATTCTAAACAGATACAATCAAACTAATTTCCATTTACAAGTGTCGATTTCCTTTTTCAGGAATCTAATTTTCTTAAATTTATGAACTGGAGACACAAAACCACCTCACGGTATATAGATTTATACCATACTTTCTTATTAGAACTTGTATTATTGAATTCAACTTCTATGCAAATATCCAAATGATAATGTTCAATAATTGTAGGAAAGTGCCCATTTTTGCATGGTTGCCCTCACTTTTTGCCTTATGTTGATGTACTTTGACTGAGTGCGCCCTGGGTTCCTGCCCACCAGGTACCCAGGGCCTATGTTCTTTCTCTAAACTGTACCCATGCAAAACCCAATTGGCAACTCTCTGGCCACATGGCAAAGTGAGCAAGGGACTCACGTCTGAGCATACCCTGCCACACTTATGGCGAACAAAGCAGTACAAAAGGGGGTGGTGATGGACGGAGCATCTGAACCAATCAAACACTCACACCCAGTCAAAAGATCTGGGTTTAATCCATCACCGTTCTTTAGCTCACTCTGCCACCCCAATTCAGACATGGCCATATGCAAATCAGTCTGACCCTGTGCCTCATGGGAACAGTCCAGGCCAAACTGCCAAGCCATGCCTTCCCTCGACCGGGAACAAGCTTTCGAGGACCGGTTTCTGGCATTACAGCCATCTTCAGCCCGGCTTGCTTGAATCCAGTGGCAAAGTGAGCAAGGGACTCACGTCTGAGCATACCCTGTTTCCCTCAGCTCCTCTCCGGCTTCTAACACGAAGTCTCCCTCTCTCATTCACCTAAGGATCTTCTTCCACTTCCGGGTCACTGAACCTCCGCCATCTTCCATAGTGCCAGAAGTTGTTGATATTGTGTCTTATCTTCCTTAAACACATCTCCAGACGAGTGGGTCTTATGTCCTCACTTGTATAAGATTCATGTAAGCTCTTTCATCAGCAATGAGTCTTCTCGATGTGAGGTTATCGTAAGTTTGTAAGTTAGGCTGCAGGGTTTTAGGAAGAGTCCGCAGAAGATGGAGGAATGCCACTAAAGTTGCGGGTCTAGTCTCTCATGGTTGGCTTAAGGTGCGAGGACAAAATCGGTTTTGAAGTGCGCCGGCAGAATTCTGAGCTGCGTACTTTACCAACGACTTCTTCGTGTGTGCAGCTCCCGTACAGGCACGGCATGACTTTATATTGGCACCAGCACACATTAACTCCTGCATTCTCAATTAACGTTGAGACCCGGAGCCTGGTCGTGGGATCATAGAGAGGCACAAAAAATGTAACCCTAGCTGGGCACAAGCCTACTGTCTATGTTCATGACCATGTACATATAGTGGTGGTGGCAGCATACTGTGTTTTTAGAGATTAATTGCTAAACAGGTCTTTTTACCTATTCAGGGACATGAGAGCAATGGCCTACTGACCAGCCCGAGTAAAGTTTCACTCATGTGTTTTGACCTGCCCTGCACTGACATGCCTGTGTGAATGTTGAGTGCTTGTTTATGTGTTATAGCAGGGCTCCATATTGATAGAGTTACTGTGTGCTGCTACCAGTGGGATCAATGTTGGAAGCCCCCAGGTCTGACTCAGTACAAGATGAAAGTTGTGAAACAGCTCTCGGAGAATGGAAGTGCATTGCTTTTATTTCTGAGGAGGTGCATAAATAAATTCTGGAGATAGTTTTGGCATTTGTCCTCTGATGCTACATTTTTTAAGGAAGTTGGGTTTGTGTCATATACACTATTTACTAATCTCCATAACTGTTTTTGGTCTTCCGCTACTATTATCGGATTAATTTCTTGCCATTTCGTATCAAAGTTCATTATCTTTTCTGTTTTGTATCTTCTCATTGATTCTTTATAAACAACCCTAGATCTGATTTTGTACACATTTTGTTGTTGAAAATTCTAAACAGATACAATCAAACTAATTTCCATTTACAAGTGTCGATTTCCTTTTTCAGAAATCTAATTTTCTTAAATTTATGAGCTGGAGACACAAAACCACCTCACGGTATATAGATTTATACCATACTTTCTTATTAGAACTTTTATTATTGAATTCAACTTCTATGCAAATATCCAAATGATAATGTTCAATAATTGTAGGAAAGTGCCCATTTTTGCATGGTTGCCCTCACTTTTTGCCTTATGTTGATGTACTTTGACTGAGTGCGCCCTGGGTTCCAGCCCACAAGGTACCCAGGGCCTATGTTCTTTCTCTAAACTGTACCCATGCAAAACCCAATTGGCAACTCTCTGGCCACATGGCAAAGTGAGCAAGGGACTCACGTCTGAGCATACCCTGCCACACTTATGGCGAACAAAGCAGTACAAAAGGGGGTGGTGATGGACGGAGCATCTGAACCAATCAAACACTCACACCCAGTCAAAAGATCTGGGTTTAATCCATCACCGTTCTTTAGCCCACTCTGCCACCCCAGTTCAGACATGGCCATATGCAAATCAGTCTGACCCTGTGCCTCATGGGAACAGTCCAGCCCAAACTGCCAAGCCATGCCTTCCCTGGACTGGGAACAAGCTTTCGAGGACCTGTTTCTGGCATTACAGCCGTCTTCAGCCCGGCTTGCTTGAATCCAGTGGCAAAGTGAGCAAGGGACTCACGTCTGAGCATACCCTGTTTCCCTCAGCTCCTCTCCGGCTTCTAACACGAAGTCTCCCTCTCTCATTCACCTAAGGATCTTCTTCCACTTCCGGGTCACTGAACCTCCGCCATCTTCCATAGTGCCAGAAGTTGTTGATATGGTGTCTTATCTCCCTTAAACACATCTCCAGACGAGTGGGTCTTATGTCCTCACTTGTATAAGATTCATGTAAGCTCTTTCATCAGCAATGAGTCTTCTCAATGTGAGGTTATCGTAAGTTTGTAAGTTAGGCTGCAGGGTTTTAGGAAGAGTCCGCAGAAGATGGAGGAATGCCACTAAAGTTGCCGGTCTAGTCTCTCATGGTTGGCTTAAGGTGCGAGGACAAAATCGGTTTTGAAGTGCGCCGGCAGAATTCTGAGCTGCTTACTTTACCAACGACTTCTTCGTGTGTGCAGCTCTCGTACAGGCACGGCATGACTTTATATTGGCACCAGCACACATTAACTCCTGCATTCTAAATTAACGTTGAGACCCGGAGCCTGGTCGTGGGATCATAGAGAGGCACAAAAAATGTAACCCTAGCTGGGCACAAGCCTACTGTCTATGTTCATGACCATGTACATATAGTGGTGGTGGCAGCATACTGTGTTTTTAGTGATTAATTGCTAAACAGGTCTTTTTACCTATTCAGGGACATTAGAGCAATGGCCTACTGGCCAGCCCGAGTAAAGTTTCACTCACGTGTTTTGACCTGCCCTGCACTGACATGCCTGTGTGAATGTTGAGTGCTTGTTTATGTGTGTTAGCAGGGCTCCATATTGATAGAGTTACTGTGTGCTGCTACCAGTGGGATCAATGTTGGAAGGCCCCAGGTCTGACTCAGTACAAGATGGAAGTTGTGAAACAGCTCTCGGAGAATGGAAGTGCATTGCTTTCATTTCTGAGGAGGTGCATAAATAAATTCTGGAGATAGTTTTGGCATTTGTCCGCTGATGCTACATTTTTTAAGGAAGTTGGGTTTGTGTCATATACACTATTTACTAATCTCCATAACTGTGTTTGGTCTTCCGCTACTATTATCAGATTAATTTCTTGCCATTTCATATCAAAGTTCATTATCTTTTCTGTTTTGTATCTTCTCATTGCTTCTTTATAAACAACCCTAGATCTGATTTTGTACACATTTTGTTGTTGAAAATTCTAAACAGATACAATCAAACTAATTTCCATTTACAAGTGTCGATTTCCTTTTTCAGAAATCTAATTTTCTTAAATTTATGAACTGGAGACACAAAACCTCCTCACGCTATATAGATTTATACCATACTTTCTTATTAGAACTTTTATTATTGAATTCAACTTCTATGCAAATATCCAAATGATAATGTTCAATAATTGTAGGAAAGTGGCCATTTTTGCATGGTTGCCCTCACTTTTTGCCTTATATTGATGTACTTTGACTGAGTGCGCCCTGGGTTCCTGCTCACCAGGTTCCCCAGGGCCTATGTTCTTTCTCTAAACTGTACCCATGCAAAACCCAATTGGCAACTCTCTGGCCACATGGCAAAGTGAGCAAGGGACTCACGTCTGAGCATACCCTGCCACACTTATGGCAAACAAAGCAGTACAAAAGGGGGTGGTGATGGACGGAGCATCTGAACCAATCAAACACGCACACCCAGTCAAAAGATCTGGGTTTAATCCATCACCGTTCTTTAGCCCACTCTGCCACCCCAGTTCAGACATGGCCATATGCAAATCAGTCTGACTCTGTGCCTCATGGGAACAGTCCAGCCCGAACTGCCAAGCCATGCCTTCCCTGGACCGGGAACAAGCTTTCGACCGGTTTCTGGCATTACAGCCGTCTTCAGCCCGGCTTGCTTGAATTTAGTGGCAAAGTGAACAAGGGACTCACGTCTGAGCATACCCTGTTTCCCTCAGCTCCTCTCCGGCTTCTAACACGAAGTCTCCCTCTCTCATTCACCTAAGGATCTTCTTCCACTTCCAGGTCACTGAACCTCCGCCATTTTCCATAGTGCCAGAAGTTGTGGATATGGTGTCTTATCTCCCTTAAACACATCTCCAGACGAGTGGGTCTTTTGTCCTCACTTGTATAAGATTCATGTAAGCTCTTTCATCAGCAATGAGTCTTCTCGATGTGAGGTTATCGTAAGTTTGTAAGTTAGGCTGCAGGGTTTTAGGAAGAGTCCGCAGAAGATGGAGGAATGCCACTAAAGTTGCCGGTCTAGTCTCTCATGGTTGGCTTAAGGTGTGAGGACAAAATCGGTTTTGATGTGCGCCGGCAGAATTCTGAGCTGCGTACTTTACCAACGACTTCTTCGTGTGTGCAGCACCCATACAGGCACGGCATGACTTTATATTGGCACCAGCACATATTAACTCCTGCATTCTAAATTAACGTTGAGACCCGGAGCCTGGTCATGGGATCATAGAGAGGCACAAAAAATGTAACCCTAGCTGGGCACAAGCCTACTGTCTATGTTCATGACCATGTACATATAGTGGTGGTGGCAGCATACTGTGTTTTTAGTGATTAATTGCTAAACAGGTCTTTTTACCTATTCAGGGACATGAGAGCAATGGCCTACTGGCCAGCCCGAGTAAAGTTTCACTCATGTGTTTTGACCTGCCCTGCGCTGACATGCCTGTGTGAATGTTGAGTGCTTGTTTATGTGTGTTAGCAGGGCTCCATATTGATAGAGTTCCTGTGTGCTGCTACCAGTGGGATCAATGTTGGAAGGCCCCAGGTCTGACTCAGTACAAGATGGAAGTTGTTAAACAGCTCTCGGAGAATGGAAGTGCATTGCTTTCATTTCTGAGGAGGTGCATAAATAAATTCTGGAGATAGTTTTGGCATTTGTCCTCTGATGCTACATTTTTTAAGGAAGTTGGGTTTGTGTCATATACACTATTTACTAATCTCCATAACTGTGTTTGGTCTTCCGCTACTATTATCGGATTAATTTCTTGCCATTTCATATCAAAGTTCATTATCTTTTCTGTTTTGTATCTTCTCATTGATTCTTTATAAACAACCCTAGATCTGATTTTGTACACATTTTGTTGTTGAAAATTCTAAACAGATACAATCAAACTAATTTCCATTTACAAGTGTCGATTTCCTTTTTCAGAAATCTAATTTTCTTAAATTTATGAACTGGAGACACAAAACCACCTCACGGTATATAGATTTATACCATACTTTCTTATTAGAACTTTTATTATTGAATTCAACTTCTATGCAAATATCCAAATGATAATGTTCAATAATTGTAGGAAAGTGCCCATTTTTGCATGGTTGCCCTCACTTTTTGCCTTATGTTGATGTACTTTGACTGAGTGCGCCCTGGGTTCCAGCCCACAAGGTACCCAGGGCCTATGTTCTTTCTCTAAACTGTACCCATGCAAAACCCAATTGGCAACTCTCTGGCCACATGGCAAAGTGAGCAAGGGACTCACGTCTGAGCATACCCTGCCACACTTATGGCGAACAAAGCAGTACAAAAGGGGGTGGTGATGGACGGAGCATCTGAACCAATCAAACACTCACACCCAGTCAAAAGATCTGGGTTTAATCCATCACCGTTCTTTAGCCCACTCTGCCACCCCAGTTCAGACATGGCCATATGCAAATCAGTCTGACCCTGTGCCTCATGGGAACAGTCCAGCCCAAACTGCCAAGCCATGCCTTCCCTGGACTGGGAACAAGCTTTCGAGGACCGGTTTCTGGCATTACAGCCGTCTTCAGCCCGGCTTGCTTGAATCCAGTGGCAAAGTGAGCAAGGGACTCACGTCTGAGCATACCCTGTTTCCCTCAGCTCCTCTCCGGCTTCTAACACGAAGTCTCCCTCTCTCATTCACCTAAGGATCTTCTTCCACTTCCGGGTCACTCAACCTCCGCCATCTTCCATAGTGCCAGAAGTTGTTGATATGGTGTCTTATCTCCCTTAAACACATCTCCAGACGAGTGGGTCTTATGTCCTCACTTGTATAAGATTCATGTAAGCTCTTTCATCAGCAATTAGTCTTCTCGATGTGAGGTTATCGTAAGTTTGTAAGTTAGGCTGCAGGGTTTTAGGAAGAGTCCGCAGAAGATGGAGGAATGCCACTAAAGTTGCCGGTCTAGTCTCTCATGGTTGGCTTAAGGTGCGAGGACAAAATCGGTTTTGAAGTGCGCCGGCAGAATTCTGAGCTGCGTACTTTACCAACGACTTCTTCGTGTGTGCAGCACCCGTACAGGCACGGCATGACTTTATATTGGCACCAGCACACATTAACTCCTGCATTCTAAATTAACGTTGAGACCCGGAGCCTGGTCGTGGGATCATAGAGAGGCACAAAAAATGTAACCCTAGCTGGGCACAAGCCTACTGTCTATGTTCATGACCATGTACATATAGTGGTGGTGGAAGCATACTGTGTTTTTAGTGATTAATTGCTAAGCAGGTCTTTTTACCTATTCAGGGACATGAGAGCAATGGCCTACTGGCCAGCCCGAGTAAAGTTTCACTCATGTGTTTTGACCTGCCCTGCACTGACATGCCTGTGTGAATGTTGAGTGCTTGTTTATGTGTGTTAGCAGGGCTCCATATTGATAGAGTTACTGTGTGCTGCTACCAGTGGGATCAATGTTGGAAGGCCCCAGGTCTGACTCAGTACAAGATGGAAGTTGTGAAACAGCTCTCGGAGAATGGAAGAGCATTGCTTTCATTTCTGAGGAGGTGCATAAATACATTCTGGAGATAGTTTTGGCATTTGTCCTCTGATGCTACATTTTTTAAGGAAGTTGGGTTTGTGTCATATACACTATTTACTAATCTCCATAACTGTTTTTGGTCTTCCGCTACTATTATCGGATTAATTTCTTGCCATTTCATAACAAAGTTCATTATCTTTTCTGTTTTGTATCTTCTCATTGATTCTTTATAAATGTCATGTTCCGCGTGGGTCACAGATCCCTTCATGGATCCCGGGCAGTGACAGCGTTGTTCACGGGGCCCGGCGGAATCAATTAGCACAAAGACTACATTTCCCGGCATGCCGCGAGTAGGTCACGTTTGACGTTGAGCGTGCGCGCGCATGCCAGGAATCAAAGGGACGGAACCAACGGCTGCAAGACGCCGATAATTCCGTTGTTTCAGGGACGTGCTGTGCGGAGCTCCGGACCATCGGTATTGATCCGACTTGTTTCCGAGTCCTACAGAACCGTGAGTAAAGGCTTTCTGGAGGCGGTGTGAGGCGTTGGTTCCATCGATCCCAACAGCACACCGGCCGGCTGTGACAGAAAGCGGGGAAGATCACTCGGCTGAGTGTATTTCTGTTTCCCCTCTTAGTACATTGTTTCAGACCCGTGTTTGGCATTTTCGAGGCAATTAGAGCTACAGAAACATTGCGCAGCTCCATTTGTAAGACTCACAGTGTGTAAATATTCATGTTGGTGTACATTGCGTTTAAAAGCAAAGCGAAGGGACTCACTTGCTCCTAAGTATTGAGCCTCGCTATTCATGTGCGCGAGTAAACATTAATCCTTTTATCAAAAGTGGCACAGCAACGAATTCTGCACAGTAGTGTGAAGGCAACACTGCAGTCATTACGAAAGGAACCTTTCTTTAGGTGTTTTCAGGCCAGGTTCCAAGTACAGCAGCATTTGTTATTTTTCTTGTTTTCTTTCTGCAGGAGACAGGAGGGGCATGAGAGCAGGGCTTGTGACATACCCATACAAATAGATATGAAGCAATATTCAGGGTATGTGTAGGGTACGAATTGTTATACATCAGTCATTTGTGTGTTCCTACAACAGTGTATGAAATACAGTGTATGTTTTGTTTTACAGCTGGGTACAAGTCCTCATACCTTCTCCAGATCAGTGTCTCCCCTAGGATTAAAGTCTTGTGTATTTTCCTTTACAGGTATTATTCATAACTCGTGGGATGTTACTTGGGTAGGGAAGGCCATTGTAGAATTCCCCTTTACTGAGTGAGGGAGATAGGGTGTTCTAATCTGTTGTAATTTGTCATTACAGATCTCCCTCCCCGCTGTTCCCTTCCTTTCCCGCGCCCCGTTGAATCATCTACTTTGTTTGTGTCTTTGCATATCGAACATTGAGGTGGTTTAGTAGGGCCAGGTATTGGACTCTCAACTCAGCCCCGAAGAAGCCTAAAGCCGAACCTGACAGAATTATCGGCCCAAGGATTTTACCTCTTCTTGGCTGTTTTGAGAGTCACCATGACTACCTTAGAGGACGTTATGGCCGCTCTAGCCTTAGTGCAGGTAGAGCTAGCCGCGTCCAATAGAGAGGTAGCCGCCTCAAGGGCGGAGAACGCACAATTAAGGGCTAGGATGGATAGATTGCCGTTAGCCTCCGCAACCTCGGGAGCTACCGGTGGCGCTTCCCCTACCACTTCGGTGGTGGTAGAAATGCCGGCCCAAATACCCTTAGCTCCACCGGAACGATACCATGGGGACATTAGAAAAGTACAGGTGTTTATGACACAGGTTCTGATGCACTTTATGTGCAAACCAAAAATTTTTTCCACACATCAGGCGAGGGTGGCTTTCCTCATTTCTTATTTAGGCGGGGAAGCTGCTCAGTGGGCGGTTCCGATAGTACGAAGGGATGACCCTCTCCTATATCACTGGGATGATTTTAGGGAGGAATTTGAGAAAACGTTCGATAGAAGGGCGGAGACCTTCACGGCAGACAGAGAACTTCTAAAGCTAAAACAGGGAGATGCTGATCTTGTCACGTACCTCAACAACTTCAGAAGACTTGTGGCCGAAACGGATTGGCCGGAGGCCAAGAGAACAGCTTTGTTCTATCAAGGCCTTAGCGAGGAAATGAAGGATGTGTTGGCCCAGATCGATCCGCAACCCCGTACCTGCACTGCATTGATAGAGCTCGCCTTACGATTGGATCATCGTATGAAAGAAAGAAAAGGTGAACATAAGAAAAAAGACAAAACCGTGATGCCCTATGAACAAGCCAGTAGTGGAGAAAAACCGACTACTCATTCCGAAGCGATGGATGTAGGGGCCGTGCGAGCATCCCTAACCGCTAGTGAGAGAGACCATAGGCGCAAACAAGGGTTGTGTCTCTACTGCGGAAAGAAAGGCCACTTCCTGCGCGAATGCCCTGTGAAGCCGTAAGGCAACAGATATAAGGGAGGACAACTCCTCGCCGGAGCGGCAGAAAAGGATTCGGGAAACTCCACGGCTTGAGGGAGGATGAAGGGAAGCCCTCAAGCACACATATCATCCCTTCGCTCGCCCCAAGAACCGAAGCAGAGAAAACACATCTGTTTTTACCAATGTCCATGATGATAGAAGGGGTACAACAGGAAGTACATGTGATGGTCGACTCCGGGGCTACGGGTTGTTTTATGGATTTCACTGAAGCGCGGAGACTAGGAGTAACACTAGTACCCAAAAACACCCCAGAAACGGTTTACGCTGTAGACGGGAACGAGTTACAAGCAGGACCCATACGGTACCACACGATAGAATATGAACTGGAGTATGAGGATCACCATCATGAAACGCTTGCTTTCAACATCATAGAAGCACCACAGTACGGAATAATTCTGGGTCTCCCATGGTTACAGAAACATGACCCTGATATACGTTGGACCACTAAAACGATCCAGTTTCTCTCTCCGTACTGTAGTGAACACTGCGTAATGACCCCTAAGAACCCTGCGTCCACTTTAGCTTCATTGCACACCATAGCCACAGCAGCAGAAAAAGAAGTGACATTGCCTCCTTGCTATGCAGAGTTTGGGGCGATCTTTAATGACAAAGAGGCAGAAGAGCTCCCACCTCACAGAGCCTATGATTGTCGCATCGACCTCCTCCCAGGTTCGGAAATCCCCAACGGGAGAATCTACGCTTTAACATTGCCCGAAACCGAAACCTTGAGAGAATATCTTGATAAATACTTGGCTCTGGGTTTCATTAGACCTTCCAGATCCCCTGCAGCGTCTCCATTATTCTTCATACCTAAAGCAAATGGTGAAAAGAGGTGCTGCATCGACTACCGCGCATTAAACGCCATCACAGTAAAAAATCAATACCCCTTGCCTTTGATCCCAGTACTCCTGGAACAAGTCCGTGCAGCGAGTATTTACACGAAGTTGGACCTGCGTGGGGCATATCACCTTGTGCGCATTCGGCAGGGTGATGAGTGGAAGACGGCCTTTAAAACGCGGTATGGACTCTACGAGTATCTAGTAATGCCCTTTGGACTTTGCAATGCCCCGGCCGCATTTCAATTCTTCCTCAACTAAGTTCTTCGCGACTTTTTGGATCGTCACGTAGTAGTCTACATAGACGATATTCTAATTTATTCGAATTCAACTGAGGAGCACATCACCCATGTCAAATCCGTGTTACAGGCACTAAGGGAACACCAGCTTTTCTGCAAGATCACTAAGTGCGAATTCCACGTCACTACGGTGGAATTTCTGGGCGTAATGTTGACGCCTTCGGGTCAAGTGATGGCAGAAAGGAAAGTGCAAGCTATAGTGGAATGGCCAGTGCCCAAGAATGTCAAGGACATACAGAGCCTGTTGGGATTCGCCAACTTCTACAGAAGATTTATAGCAGGATTCTCAGGAATGGTGGCACCCCTCACGAGACTCACGAAAAAGAACACGCGGTTCGCGTGGGATCAAGAAGCTCAGCGGGCGTTTACGGCGTTAAAAACTGCTTTTTCCTCAGCCCCGGTGTTAACACATGCCAATCCTGATTTACCGTTTATTGTCGAGGCAGACGCCTCTGAGATTGCCCTGGGGGCAGTATTGTCCCAAAAAGAGAAAACCACAGGAGTACTTCATCCAATTGCTTACATGTCACGGAAACTCAGTCCCGCGGAAGTAAATTACACGATCGCGGAAAAGGAATTGCTCGCCATAAGAGACGCTTTCCTGACATGGCGACACTGGCTGATGGGAGCCAAACATGTGATCACCGTGTATACCGACCATCGTAATCTGCAGTTTTTAAGAGCAGCAAGACATCTGTCCCCCAGGCAACTACGATGGATGATGTTTTTTGAGGAATTCCGCTTCGTGGTTACGTTCAGGCCCGGTACGAAGAACAGAAAAGCCGATGCGTTGACCAGAAGAGAAAATCAACTGTTCCCGGAGGAGAAGCCCGTTCGATCGATTGTCGAGCCAGAACAGGTGATAGGAGTGACACACACCAACGATTTCCTATCGGGAGTACGGAGAGGAGCCCAGACTTGTGTGTGGCACACATGGCTCCGTCATCACCCTGAGTGGAAGATGAAACAAGGCATCCCTATGAGAGGAACACAGGTCCTAGTACCCACGACTGCCTTGCAAAAAATTGTGTTCTCCTGGTGTCACAATGTTCCGTGTGCCGGACATATGGGATTCATCAAAACATTGGAGAAAACCCAAAGACAATTCTGGTGGCCTTCCATCAGACCAGATTTGAAACAATGGACGGCGGAGTGTGTTATCTGTAACCAGATGAAATCGAACCGACAACAACCGCAGGGGTTGCTACAACCGCTAACCACTCCCGTCCTTCCGTGGGAAAGGTTCTCAGTGGACTTCATAGTAGGACTCCCGAAAGACCAAGGCAAAACAGCAATTGTGGTTGTGGTGGATTTCTTAACAAAGATGGGCCACTTCATCGCCTGTGCTCAGGTGCCCACTGCAGGCCAATTAGCTCACCTCCTTCTAGTGAACATTGTAAGGCTACATGGCCTGCCCCGTGATATAGTATCTGATCGCGGGGCACAGTTTACAGCCCGATTCTGGAAAACATGGTGCACCGCCTTACATATCACCTGGTCAGTGTCCACGAGCTTCCATCCGCAAACGGATGGCCAGACGGAGAGAGTAAATCAATCCTTGAAACAATATCTCCGTTGTTATGTACAAGAAAGCAGTGATTCTTGGGTATCTTGGTTGTGGGTGGCAGAGGTGGCCTACAATAGCACCCAACATGCATCCACGCAACACTCGCCTTTCTATTGTTCCTATGGGCATCACCCCCGGTTCAACCCCATGCTGTTACCTTCCGATAACATAAAAATACCTGAAGTGAAGGAAAGACTGCTGCGGGTGCGCCAAGTTCTTTTGGAGACACGCAGGAATCTTGCACTGGCCAAAGCTAGTTACAAGCGCCAAGCCGACAAGCACAGGAGACCCAATCCGGTCTATCGGAAGGGGGATCTGGTGTGGTTGTCCACGAGAAACATCCGGTTTAAACGACACAGCGTGTTCAACCCACGGTTCATTGGTCCCTACCGAGTGGTGGAACATGTAAACCCGGTGGCTGTACGTCTGCGTCTACCGACGCAGATGCGTATCCATCCGGTTTTTCATGTGTCGCTCTTGAAACCTTCCAAGTGTTCTGTGCGTATAGCCCCTCGGCCTATCGGGGTGCAACAGGACCAAGAGTATGAGGTGAGGAAGGTCTTAGACTCTAGATGGGTGAGGGGTCGCTTGCAATACTTGCTGTCCTGGAAAGGGTTTGGGCCGGAGGAGGATTCCTGGGAACCGGCTAGGGCCGTTCGGGCTCCTCGGCTGGTGGCTCGTTTCCATCGTTTGTTTCCTGCGAAGCCACGGGAGTGACTGACCCCGTTGTGAAGGGGGATGTACTGTCATGTTCCGCGTGGGTCACAGATCCCTTCATGGATCCCGGGCAGTGACAGTGTTGTTCACGGGGCCCGGCGGAATCAATTAGCACAAAGACTACATTTCCCGGCATGCCGCGAGTAGGTCACGTTTGACGTCGAGCGTGCGCGCGCATGCCAGGAATCAAAGGGACAGAACCAACGGCTGCAAGACGCCGATAATTCCGTTGTTTCAGGGACGTGCTGTGCGGAGCTCCGGACCATCGGTATTGATCCGACTTGTTTCCGAGTCCTACAGAACCGTGAGTAAAGGCTTTCTGGAGGCGGTGTGAGGCGTTGGTTCCATCGATCCCAACAGCACACCGGCCGGCTGTGACAGAAAGCGGGGAAGATCACTCGGCTGAGTGTATTTCTGTTTCCCCTCTTAGTACATTGTTTCAGACCCGTGTTTGGCATTTTCGAGGCAATTAGAGCTACAGAAACATTGCGCAGCTCCATTTGTCAGACTCACAGTGTGTAAATATTCATGTTGGTGTACATTGCGTTTAAAAGCAAAGCGAAGGGACTCACTTGCTCCTAAGTATTGAGCCTCGCTATTCATGTGCGCGACAGGAGTAAACATTAATCCTTTTATCAAAAGTGGCAAAGCAACGAATTCTGCACAGTAGTGTGAAGGCAACACTGCAGTCATTACGAAAGGAACCTTTCTTTAGGTGTTTTCAGGCCAGGTTCCAAGTACAGCAGCATTTGTTATTTTTCTTGTTTTCTTTCTGCAGGAGACAGGAGGGGCATGAGAGCAGGGCTTGTGACATACCCATACAAATAGATATGAAGCAATATTCAGGGTATGTGTAGGGTACGAATTGTTATACATCAGTCATTTGTGTGTTCCTACAACAGTGTATGAAATACAGTGTATGTTTTGTTTTACAGCTGGGTACAAGTCCTCATACCTTCTCCAGATCAGTGTCTCCCCTAGGATTAAAGTCTTGTGTATTTTCCTTTACAGGTATTATTCATAACTCGTGGGATGTTACTTGGGTAGGGAAGGCCATTGTAGAATTCCCCTTTACTGAGTGAGGGAGATAGGGTGTTCTAATCTGTTGTAATTTGTCGTTACAGATCTCCCTCCCCGCTGTTCCCTTCCTTTCCCGCGCCCCGTTGAATCATCTCCTTTGTTTGTGTCTATGCATATCGAACATTGAGGTGGTTTAGTAGGGCCAGGTATTGGACTCTCAACTCAGCCCCGAAGAAGCCTAAAGCCGAACCTGACAATAAACAACCCTAGATCTGATTTTGTACACATTTTGTTGTTGAAAATTCTAAATAGATACAATCAAACTAATTTCCATTTACAAGTGTCGATTTCCTTTTTCAGGAATCTAATTTTCTTAAATTTATGAACTGGAGACACAAAACCCCCTCACGGTATATAGATTTATACCATACTTTCTTATTAGAACTTTTATTATTGAATTCAACTTCTATGCAAATATCCAAATGATAATGTTCAATAATTGTAGGAAAGTGCCCATTTTTGCATGGTTGCCCTCACTTTTTGCCTTATGTTGATGTACTTTGACTGAGTGCGCCCTGGGTTCCTGCCCACCAGGTACCCAGGGCCTATGTTCTTTCTCTAAACTGTACCCATGCAAAACCCAATTGGCAACTCTCTGGCCACATAGCAAAGTGAGCAAGGGACTCGCGTCTGAGCATACCCTGCCACACTTATGGCGAACAAAGCAGTACAAAAGGGGGTGGTGATGAACGGAGCTTCTGAACCAATCAAACACTCACACCCAGTCAAAAGATCTGGGTTTATTCCATCACCGTTCTTAGCTCACTCTGCCACCCCAATTCAGACATGGCCATATGCAAATCAGTCTGACCCTGTGCCTCATGGGAACAGTCCAGCCCAAACTGCCAAGCCATGCCTTCCCTGGACCGGGAACAAGCTTTCGAGGACCGGTTTCTGGCATTACAGCCGTCTTCAGCCCGGCTTGCTTGAATCCAGTGGCAAAGTGAGCAAGGGACTCACGTCTGAGCATACCCTGTTTCCCTTAGCTCCTCTCCGGCTTCTAACACGAAGTCTCCCTCTCTCATTCAACTAAGGATCTTCTTCCACTTCCGGGTCACTGAACCTACGCCATCTTCCATAGTGCCAGAAGTTGTTGATATTGTGTATTATCTCCCTTAAACACATCTCCAGACGAGTGGGTCTTATGTCCTCACTTGTATAAGATTCATGTAAGCTCTTTCATCAGCAATGAGCCTTCTCGATGTGAGGTTATCGTAAGTTTGTAAGTTAGGCTGCAGGGTTTTAGGAAGAGTCCGCAGAAGATGGAGGAATGCCACTAAAGTTGCCGGTCTAGTCTCTCATGGTTGGCTTAAGGTGCAAAGAAAAAATCGGTTTTGAAGTGCGCCGGCAGAATTCTGAGCTGCGTACTTTACCAACGACTTCTTCGTGTGTGCAGCTCCCGTACAGGCACAGCATGACTTTATATTGGCACCAGCACACATTAACTCCTGCATTCTAAATTACCGTTGAGACCCGGAGCCTGGTCGTGGGATCATAGAGAGGCACAAAAAATGTAACCCTAGCTGGGCACAAGCCTACTGTCTATGTTCATGACCATGTACATATAGTGGTGGTGGCAGCATACTGTGTTTTTAGTGATTAATTGCTAAACAGGTCTTTTTACCTATTCAGGGACATGAGAGCAATGGCCTACTGGCCAGCCCGAGTAAAGTTTCACTCACGTGTTTTGACCTGCCCTGCACTGACATGCCTGTCTGAATGTTGAGTGCTTGTTTATGTGTTTTAGCAGGGCTCCATATTGATAGAGTTACTGTGTGCTGCTACCAGTGGGATCAATGTTGGAAGCCCCCAGGTCTGACTCAGTACAAGATGGAAGTTGTGAAACATCTCTCGGAGAATGGAAGTGCATTGCTTTTATTTCTGAGGAGGTGCATAAATAAATTCTGGAGATAGTTTTGGCATTTGTCCTCTGATGCTACATTTTTTAAGGAAGTTGGGTTTGTGTCATATACACTATTTACTAATCTCCATAACTGTTTTTGGTCTTCCGCTACTATTATCGGATTAATTTCTTGCCATTTCGTATCAAAGTTCATTATCATTTCTGTTTTGTATCTTCTCATTGATTCTTTATAAACAACCCTAGATCTGATTTTGTACACATTTTGTTGTTGAAAATTCTAAACAGATACAATCAAACTAATTTCCATTTACAGGTGTCGATTTCCTTTTTCAGAAATCTAATTTTCTTAAATTTATGAACTGGAGACACAAAACCACCTCACGGTATATAGATTTATACCATACTTTCTTATTAGAACTTTTATTATTGAATTCAACTTCTATGCAAATATCCAAATGATAATGTTCAATAATTGTAGGAAAGTGCCCATTTTTGCATGGTTGCCCTCACTTTTTGCCTTATGTTGATGTACTTTGACTGAGTGCGCCCTGGGTTCCTGCCCACCAGGTACCCAGGGCCTATGTTCTTTCTCTAAACTGTACCCATGCAAAACCCAATTGGCAACTCTCTGGCCACATGGCAAAGTGAGCAAGGGACTCACGTCTGAGCATACCCTGCCACACATATGGCGAACAAAGCAGTACAAAAGGGGGTGGTGATGGACGGAGCATCTGAACCAATCAAACACTCACACCCAGTCAAAAGATCTGGGTTTAATCCATCACCGTTCTTTAGCCCACTCTGCCACCCCAGTTCAGACATGGCCATATGCAAATCAGTCTGACCCTGTGCCTCATGGGAACAGTCCAGCCCGAACTGCCAAGCCATGCCTTCCGTGGACTGGGAACAAGCTTTCGAGGACCAGTTTCTGGCATTACAACCGTCTTCAGCCCGGCTTGCTTGAATCCAGTGGCAAAGTGAGCAAGGGACTCACGTCTGAGCATACCCTGCTTCCCTCAGCTCCTCTCCGGCTTCTGACACAAAATCTCCCTCTCTCATTCACCTAAGGATCTTCTTCCACTTCTGGGTCACTGAACCTCCGCCATCTTCCAGAGTGCCAGAAGTTGTTGATATGGTGTCTTATCTCCCTTAAACACATCTCCAGACGAGTGGGTCTTATGTCCTCACTTGTATAAGATTCATGTAAGCTCTTTCATCAGCAATGAGTCTTCTCGATGTGAGGTTATCGTAAGTTTGTAAGTTAGGCTGCAGGGTTTTAGGAAGAGTCCGCAGAAGATAGAGGAATGCCACTAAAGTTGCCGGTCTAGTCTCTCATGGTTGGCTTAAGGTGCGAGGACAAAATCGGTTTTGAAGTGCGCCGGCAGAATTCTGAGCTGCGTACTTTACCAACGACTTCTTCGTGTGTGCAGCTCCTGTACAGGCACGGCATGACTTTATATTGGCACCAGCACACATTAACTCCTGCATTCTAAATTAACGTTGAGACCCGGAGCCTGGTCGTGGGATCATAGAGAGGCACAAAAAATGTAACCCTAGCTGGGCACAAGCCTACTGTCTATGTTCATGACCATGTACATATAGTGGTGGTGGCAGCATACTGTGTTTTTAGTGATTAATTGCTAAACAGGTCTTTTTACCTATTCAGGGACATGAGAGCAATGGCCTACTGGCCAGCCCGAGTAAAGTTTCACTCATGTGTTTTGACCTGCCCTGCACTGACATGCCTGTGTGAATGTTGAGTGCTTGCTTATGTGTGTTAGCAGGGCTCCATATTGATAGAGTTACTGTGTGCTGCTACCAGTGGGATCAATGTTGCAAGGCCCCAGGTCTGACTCAGTACAAGATGGAAGTTGTGAAACAGCTCTCAGAGAATGGAAGAGCATTGCTTTCATTTCTGAGGAGGTGCATAAATACATTCTGGAGATAGTTTTGGCATTTGTCCTCTGATGCTACATTTTTTAAGGAAGTTGGGTTTGTGTCATATACACTATTTACTAATCTCATAACTGTTGTTGGTCTTCCGCTACTATTATCGGATTAATTTCTTGCCATTTCATAACAAAGTTCATTATCTTTTCTGTTTTGTATCTTCTCATTGATTCTTTATAAACAACCCTAGATCTGATTTTGTACACATTTTGTTGTTGAAAATTCTAAACAGATACAATCAAACTAATTTCCATTTAAAAGTGTCGATTTCCTTTTTCAGGAATCTAATTTTCTTTAATTTATGAACTGGAGACCCAAAACCACCTCACGGTATATAGATTTAAACCATACTTTCTTATTAGAACTTTTATTATTGAATTCAACTTCTATGCAAATATCCAAATGATAATGTTCAATAATTGTAGGAAAGTGCCCATTTTTGCATGGTTGCCCTCACTTTTTGCCTTATGTTGATGTACTTTGACTGAGTGCGCCCTGGGTTCCAGCCCACCAGGTACCCAGGGCCTATGTTCTTTCTCTAAACTGTACCCATGCAAAACCCAATTGGCAACTCTCTGGCCACATGGCAAAGTGAGCAAGGGACTCACGTCTGAGCATACCCTGCCACACTTATGGCGAACAAAGCAGTACAAAAGGGGGTGGTGATGGACGGAGCATCTGAACCAATCAAACACTCACACCCAGTCAAAAGATCTGGGTTTAATCCATCACCGTTCTTTAGCCCACTCTGCCACCCCAGTTCAGACATGGCCATATGCAAATCAGTCTGACCCTGTGCCTCATGGGAACAGTCCAGCCCAAACTGCCAAGCCATGCCTTCCCTGGACTGGGAACAAGCTTTCGAGGACCGGTTTCTGGCATTACAGCCGTCATCAGCCCGGCTTGCTTGAATCCAGTGGCAAAGTGAGCAAGGGACTCACGTCTGAGCATACCCTGTTTCCCTCAGCTCCTCTCCGGCTTCTAACACGAAGTCTCCCTCTCTCATTCACCTAAGGGTCTTCTTCCACTTCCGGGTCACTGAACCTCCGCCATCTTCCATAGTGCCAGAAGTTGTTGATATGGTGTCTTATCTCCCTTAAACACATCTCCAGACGAGTGGGTCTCATGTCCTCACTTGTATAAGATTCATGTAAGCTCTTTCATCAGCAATGAGTCTTCTCGATGTGAGGTTATCGTAAGTTTGTAAGTTAGGCTGCAGGGTTTTAGGAAGAGTCCGCAGAAGATGGAGGAATGCCACTAAAGTTGCCGGTCTAGTCTCTCAAGGTTGGCTTAAGGTGCGAGGACAAAATCGGTTTTGAAGTGCGCCGGCAGAATTCTGAGCTGCGTACTTTACCAACGACTTCTTCGTGTGTGCAGCACCCGTACAGGCACGGCATGACTTTATATTGGCACCAGCACACATTAACTCCTGCATTCTAAATTAACGTGATTGTGCGGAAGTATGGGTTCATTCCAGTTTCCTATGCTGATGACACCCAGCTCCTCTACCCTTTCAGCTCCCTTGGCCCTAAAGTCAAGGAGAACTTTGCTGAGGGTATGAGGGCAGTGTCATATTGGATGGCTGTAAATTGCCTCCAATGTAACGTGGGAAAAACAGAGGTTATGCTCTTTGGCAAGGCGAGTCTCCTCTGGTCCCCAGACTGGTGGCCATTAGATCTGGGCCCAGTACCCTCCTCAAAACCTCATGTTAAAAATCTAGGGGTGAAGTTGGACCAAAAACTGACCTTAAAGGAACACACCAACTACATCGCAGGGCTGTGTTTCCACACCATCGGCCTTCTCAGACGTGTCTTCCCGTATCTTCCTGCCACCTATAGGAAGACACTTGTACAGGCCCTGGTTACTAGCCGCCTGGACTACTGCAACGGCCTGCTGACTCTAGCGAATGCAGATGCAGTGGGTCGTTTGCAGGTAGTCCAGAACACAGCGGCGAGATTGGTCATGAGTGTACTGGCCAGGACTCCCTCTAAGCCCTTGTTGGAAGAGCTGCATTGGCTCCCGATGCGGCAGCGTATCAATTTTAAGATATGCTGTACGGTCCACAAGTGCTTATATGGGGTTAGCCCTAAATACCTATCACAATCTCTGGAGTTGTACCAACCTGGCCGGGCACTCCGTTCAAGCAATCAAGCCCTCTTAAAACCACCTGTAACAAAAAAATCCAGACAAGGAGACCGTGCATTCTCCTCGGTTGGTCCTGCCTTATGGAATAAACTCCCTACTGATGTTAGAATGACTACCAACCACCTGTCTTTTAGAAAGGCACTAAAAACCCTCCTTTTCCAAGAAGCTTTTCGGTCCCTTTAATATCTTGTCTCACATAACCTGATGATCCTATGGTTGGCAAAGCGCGGAGATACCCTTACGGGATTGAATCCAGCGCGATATAAGAAACTAAAAAAAAATTTAAAAAAAATAAACGTTGAGACCCGGAGCCTGGTCGTGGGATCATAGAGAGGCACAAAAAATGTAACCCTAGCTGGGCACAAGCCTACTGTCTATGTTCATGACCATGTACATATAGTGGTGGTGGCAGCATACTGTGTTTTTAGTGATTAATTGCTAAACAGGTCTTTTTACCTATTCAGGGACATGAGAGCAATGGCCTACTGGCCAGCCCGAGTAAAGTTTCACTCATGTGTTTTGACCTGCCCTGCACTGACATGCCTGTGTGAATGTTGAGTGCTTGTTTATGTGTGTTAGCCGGGCTCCATATTGATAGAGTTACTGTGTGCTGCTACCAGTGGGATCAATGTTGGAAGGCCCCAGGTCTGACTTAGTACAAGATGGAAGTTGTGAAACAGCTCTCGGAGAATGGAAGTGCATTGCTTTCATTTCTGAGGAGGTGCATAAATTCATTCTGGAGATAGTTTTGGCATTTGTCCTCTGATGCTACATTTTTTAAGGAAGTTGGGTTTGTGTCATATACACCATTTACTAATCTCCATAACTGTTTTTGGTCTTCCGCTACTATTATCGGATTAATTTCTTGCCATTTCATATCAAAGTTCATAATCTTTTCTGTTTTGTATCTTCTCATTGATTCTTTATAAACAACCCTAGATCTGATTTTGTACACATTTTGTTGTTGAAAATTCTAAACAGATACAATCAAACTAACTTCCATTTACAAGTGTCAATTTCCTTTTTCAGGAATCTAATTTTCTTAAATTTATGAACTGGAGACACAAAACCACCTCACGGTATATAGATTTATACCATACTTTCTTATTAGAACTTTTATTATTGAATTCAACTTCTATGCAAATATCCAAATGATAATGTTCAATAATTGTAGGAAAGTGCCCATTTTTGCATGGTTGCCCTCACTTTTTGCCTTATGTTGATGTACTTTGACTGAGTGCGCCCTGGGTTCCTGCCCACCAGGTAACCAGGGCCTATGTTCTTTCTCTAAACTGTACCCATGCAAAACCCAATTGGCAACTCTCTGGCCACATGGCAAAGTGAGCAAGGGACTCACGTCTGAGCATACCCTGCCACACTTATGGCGAACAAAGCAGTACAAAAGGGGGTGGTGATGGACGGAGCATCTGAACCAATCAAACACTCACACCCAGTCAAAAGATCTGGGTTTAATCCATCACCGTTCTTTAGCCCACTCTGCCACCCCAGTTCAGACATGGACAAATGCAAATCTGTCTGACCCTATGCCTCATGGGAACAGTCCAGCCCAAACTGCCAAGCCATGCCTTCCCTGGACTGGGAACAAGCTTTCGAGGACCGGTTTCTGGCATTACAGCCGTCTTCAGCCCGGCTTGCTTGAATCCAGTGGCAAAGTGAGCAAGGGACTCACGTCTGAGCATACCCTGTTTCCCTCAGCTCCTCTCCGGCTTCTAACACGAAGTCTCCCTCTCTCATTCACCTAAGGATCTTCTTCCACTTCCGGGTCACTGAACCTCCGCCATCTTCCACAGTGCCAGAAGTTGTTGATATGGTGTTTTATCTCCCTTAAACACATCTCCAGATGAGTGGGTCTTATGTCCTCACTTGTATAAGATTCATGTAAGCTCTTTCATCAGCAATGAGTCTTCTCGATGTGAGGTTATCGTAAGTTTGTAAGTTAGGCTGCAGGGTTTTAGGAAGAGTCCGCAGAAGATGGAGGAATGCCACTAAAGTTGCCGGTCTAGTCTCTCATGGTTGGCTTAAGGTGCGAGGACAAAATCGGTTTTGAAGTGCGCCGGCACAATTCTGAGCTGCGTACTTTACCAACGACTTCTTCGTGTGTGCAGCTCCCGTACAGGCACGGCATGACTTTATATTGGCACCAGCATACATTAACTCCTGCATTCTAAATTAACGTTGAAACCCGGAGCCTGGACGTGGGATCATAGAGAGGCACAAAAAATGTAACCCTAGCTGGGCACAAGCCTACTGTCTATGTTCATGACCATGTACATATAGTGGTGGTGGCAGCATACTGTGTTTTTAGTGATTAATTGCTAAACAGGTCTTTTTACCTATTCAGGGACATGAGAGCAATGGCCTACTGGCCAGCCCGAGTAAAGTTTCACTCATGTGTTTTGACCTGCCCTGCACTGACATGCCTGTGTGAATGTTGAGTGCTTGTTTATGTGTGTTAGCAGGGCTCCATATTGATAGAGTTACTGTGTGCTGCTACCAGTGGGATCAATGTTGGAAGGCCCCAGGTCTGACTCAGTACAAGATGGAAGTTGTGAAACAGCTCTCGGAGAATGGAAGAGCATTGCTTTCATTTCTGAGGAGGTGCATAAATACATTCTGGAGATAGTTTTGGCATTTGTCCTCTGATGCTACATTTTTAAAGGAAGTTGGGTTTGTGTCATATACACTATTTACTAATCTCCATAACTGTTTTTGGTCTTCCGCTACTATTATCGGATTAATTTCTTGCCATTTCATAACAAAGTTCATTATCTTTTCTGTTTTGTATCTTCTCATTGATTCTTTATAAACAACCCTAGATCTGATTTTGTACACATTTTGTTGTTGAAAATTCTAAACAGATACAATCAAACTAATTTCCATTTACAAGTGTCGATTTCCTTTTTCAGGAATCTAATTTTCTTAAATTTATGAACTGAAGACACAAAACCACCTCACGGTATATAGATATATACCATACTTTCTTATTAGAACTTTTATTATTGAATTCAACTTCTATGCAAATATCCAAATGATAATGTTCAATAATTGTAGGAAAGTGCCCATTTTTGCATGGTTGCCCTCACTTTTTGCCTTATGTTGATGTACTTTGACTGAGTGCGCCCTGGGTTCCTGCCCACCAGGTACCCAGGGCCTATGTTCTTTCTCTAAACTGTACCCATGCAAAACCCAATTGGCAACTCTCTGGCCACATGGCAAAGTGAGCAAGGGACTCACGTCTGAGCATACCCTGCCACACTTATGGCGAACAAAGCAGTACAAAAGGGGGTGGTGATGGACGGAGCATCTGAACCAATCAAACACTCACACCCAGTCAAAAGATCTGGGTTTAATCCATCACCGTTCTTTAGCTCACTCTGCCACCCCAATTCAGACATGGCCATATGCAAATCAGTCTGACCCTGTGCCTCATGGGAACAGTCCAGGCCAAACTGCCAAGCCATGCCTTCCCTGGACCGGGAACAAGCTTTCGAGGACCGGTTTCTGGCATTACAGCCGTCTTCAGCCCGGCTTGCTTGAATCCAGTGGCAAAGTGAGCAAGGTACTCACGTCTGAGCATACCCTGTTTCCCTCAGCTCCTCTCCGGCTTCTAACACGAAGTCTCCCTCTCTCATTCACCTAAGGATCTTCTTCCACTTCCGGGTCACTGAACCTCCGCCATCTTCCATAGTGCCAGAAGTTGTTGATATTGTGTCTTATCTTCCTTAAACACATCTCCAGACGAGTGGGTCTTATGTCCTCACTTGTATAAGTTTCATGTAAGCTCTTTCATCAGCAATGAGTCTTCTCGATGTGAGGTTATCGTAAGTTTGTAAGTTAGGCTGCAGGGTTTTAGGAAGAGTCCGCAGAAGATGGAGGAATGCCACTAAAGTTGCCGGTCTAGTCTCTCATGGTTGGCTTAAGGTGCGAGGACAAAATCGGTTTTGAAGTGCGCCGGCAGAATTCCTAGCTGCGTACTTTACCAACGACTTCTTCGTGTGTGCAGCTCCCGTACAGGCACGGCATAACTTTATATTGGCACCAGCACACATTAACTCCTGCATTCTAAATTAACGTTGAGACCCGGAGCCTGGTCGTGGGATCATAGAGAGGCACAAAAAATGTAACCCTAGCTGGGCACAAGCCTACTGTCTATGTTCATGACCATGTACATATAGTGGTGGTGGCAGCATACTGTGTTTTTAGTGATTAATTGCTAAACAGGTCTTTTTACCTATTCAGGGACATGAGAGCAATGGCCTACTGACCAGCCCGAGTAAAGTTTCACTCACGTGTTTTGACCTGCCCTGCACTGACATGCCTGTGTGAATGTTGAGTGCTTGTTTATGTGTTTTAGCAGGGCTCCATATTGATAGAGTTACTGTGTGCTGCTACCAGTGGGATCAATGTTGGAAGCCCCCAGGTCTGACTCAGTACAAGATGAAAGTTGTGAAACAGCTCTCGGAGAATGGAAGTGCATTGCTTTTATTTCTGAGGAGGTGCATAAATAAATTCTGGAGATAGTTTTGGCATTTGTCCTCTGATGCTACATTTTTTAAGGAAGTTGGGTTTGTGTTATATACACTATTTACTAATCTCCATAACTGTTTTTGGTCTTCCGCTACTATTATCGGATTCATTTCTTGCCATTTCGTATCAAAGTTCATTATCTTTTCTGTTTTGTATCTTCTCATTGATTCTTTATAAACAACCCTAGATCTGATTTTGTACACATTTTGTTGTTGAAAATTCTAAACAGATACAATCAAACTAAATTCCATTTACAAGTGTCGATTTCCTTTTTCAGAAATCTAATTTTCTTAAATTTATGAACTGGAGACACAAAACCACCTCACGGTATATAGATTTATACCATACTTTCTTATTAGAACTTTTATTATTGAATTCAACTTCTATGCAAATATCCAAATGATAATGTTCAATAATTGTAGGAAAGTGCCCATTTTTGCATGGTTGCCCTCACTTTTTGCCTTATGTTGATGTACTTTGACTGAGTGCGCCCTGGGTTCCTGCCCACCAGGTACCCAGGTCCTATGTTCTTTCTCTAAACTGTACCCATGCAAAACCCAATTGGCAACTCTCTGGCCACATGGCAAAGTGAGCAAGGGACTCACGTCTGAGCATACCCTGCCACACTTATGGCGAACAAAGCAGTACAAAAGGGGGTGGTGATGGACGGAGCATCTGAACCAATCAAACACTCACACCCAGTCAAAAGATCTGGGTTTAATCCATCACCGTTCTTTAGCCCACTCTGCCACCCCAGTTCAGACATGGCCATATGCAAATCAGTCTGACCCTGTGCCTCATGGGAACAGTCCAGCCCAAACTGCCAAGCCATGCCTTCCCTGGACTGGGAACAAGCTTTCGAGGACCGGTTTCTGGCATTACAGCCGTCTTCAGCCCGGCTTGCTTGAATCCAGTGGCAAAGTGAGCAAGGGACTCACGTCTGAGCATACCCTGTTTCCCTCAGCTCCTCTCCGGCTTCTAACACGAAGTCTCCCTCTCTCATTCACCTAGAGATCTTCTTCCACTTCCGGGTCACTGAACCTCCGCCATCTTCCATAGTGCCAGAAGTTGTTGATATGGTGTTTTATCTCCCTTAAACACATCTCCAGATGAGTGGGTCTTATGTCCTCACTTGTATAAGATTCATGTAAGCTCTTTCATCAGCAATGAGTCTTCTCGATGTGAGGTTATCGTAAGTTTGTAAGTTAGGCTGCAGGGTTTTAGGAAGAGTCCGCAGAAGATGGAGGAATGCCACTAAAGTTGCCGGTCTAGTCTCTCATGGTTGGCTTAAGGTGCGAGGACAAAATCGGTTTTGAAGTGCGCCGGCAGAATTCTGAGCTGCGTAATTTACCAACGACTTCTTCGTGTGTGCAGCTCCCGTACAGGCACGGCATGACTTTATATTGGCACCAGCACACATTAACTCCTGCATTCTAAATTAACGTTGAGACCCGGAGCCTGGTCGTGGGATCATAGAGAGGCACAAAAAATGTAACCCTAGCTGGGCACAAGCCTACTGTCTATGTTCATGACCATGTACATATAGTGGTGGTGGCAGCATACTGTGTTTTTAGTGATTAATTGCTAAACAGGTCTTTTTACCTATTCAGGGACATGAGAGCAATGGCCTACTGACCAGCCCGAGTAAAGTTTCACTCACGTGTTTTGACCTGCCCTGCACTGACATGCCTGTGTGAATGTTGAGTGCTTGTTTATGTGTTTTAGCAGGGCTCCATATTGATAGAGTTACTGTGTGCTGCTACCAGTGGGATCAATGTTGGAAGGCCCCAGGTCTGACTCAGTACAAGATGGAAGTTGTGAAACAGCTCTCGGAGAATGGAAGAGCATTGCTTTCATTTCTGAGGAGGTGCATAAATACATTCTGGAGATAGTTTTGGCATTTGTCCTCTGATGCTACATTTTTAAAGGAAGTTGGGTTTGTGTCATATACACTATTTACTAATCTCCATAACTGTTTTTGGTCTTCCGCTACTATTATCGGATTAATTTCTTGCCATTTCATAACAAAGTTCATTATCTTTTCTGTTTTGTATCTTCTCATTGATTCTTTATAAACAACCCTAGATCTGATTTTGTACACATTTTGTTGTTGAAAATTCTAAACAGATACAATCAAACTAATTTCCATTTACAAGTGTCGATTTCCTTTTTCAGGAATCTAATTTTCTTAAATTTATGAACTGAAGACACAAAACCACCTCACGGTATATAGATATATACCATACTTTCTTATTAGAACTTTTATTATTGAATTCAACTTCTATGCAAATATCCAAATGATAATGTTCAATAATTGTAGGAAAGTGCCCATTTTTGCATGGTTGCCCTCACTTTTTGCCTTATGTTGATGTACTTTGACTGAGTGCGCCCTGGGTTCCTGCCCACCAGGTACCCAGGGCCTATGTTCTTTCTCTAAACTGTACCCATGCAAAACCCAATTGGCAACTCTCTGGCCACATGGCAAAGTGAGCAAGGGACTCACGTCTGAGCATACCCTGCCACACTTATGGCGAACAAAGCAGTACAAAAGGGGGTGGTGATGGACGGAGCATCTGAACCAATCAAACACTCACACCCAGTCAAAAGATCTGGGTTTAATCCATCACCGTTCTTTAGCTCACTCTGCCACCCCAATTCAGACATGGCCATATGCAAATCAGTCTGACCCTGTGCCTCATGGGAACAGTCCAGGCCAAACTGCCAAGCCATGCCTTCCCTGGACCGGGAACAAGCTTTCGAGGACCGGTTTCTGGCATTACAGCCGTCTTCAGCCCGGCTTGCTTGAATCCAGTGGCAAAGTGAGCAAGGTACTCACGTCTGAGCATACCCTGTTTCCCTCAGCTCCTCTCCGGCTTCTAACACGAAGTCTCCCTCTCTCATTCACCTAAGGATCTTCTTCCACTTCCGGGTCACTGAACCTCCGCCATCTTCCATAGTGCCAGAAGTTGTTGATATTGTGTCTTATCTTCCTTAAACACATCTCCAGACGAGTGGGTCTTATGTCCTCACTTGTATAAGATTCATGTAAGCTCTTTCATCAGCAATGAGTCTTCTCGATGTGAGGTTATCGTAAGTTTGTAAGTTAGGCTGCAGGGTTTTAGGAAGAGTCCGCAGAAGATGGAGGAATGCCACTAAAGTTGCCGGTCTAGTCTCTCATGGTTGGCTTAAGGTGCGAGGACAAAATCGGTTTTGAAGTGCGCCGGCAGAATTCTGAGCTGCGTACTTTACCAACGACTTCTTCGTGTGTGCAGCTCCCGTACAGGCACGGCATAACTTTATATTGGCACCAGCACACATTAACTCCTGCATTCTAAATTAACGTTGAGACCCGGAGCCTGGTCGTGGGATCATAGAGAGGCACAAAAAATGTAACCCTAGCTGGGCACAAGCCTACTGTCTATGTTCATGACCATGTACATATAGTGGTGGTGGCAGCATACTGTGTTTTTAGTGATTAATTGCTAAACAGGTCTTTTTACCTATTCAGGGACATGAGAGCAATGGCCTACTGACCAGCCCGAGTAAAGTTTCACTCACGTGTTTTGACCTGCCCTGCACTGACATGCCTGTGTGAATGTTGAGTGCTTGTTTATGTGTTTTAGCAGGGCTCCATATTGATAGAGTTACTGTGTGCTGCTACCAGTGGGATCAATGTTGGAAGCCCCCAGGTCTGACTCAGTACAAGATGAAAGTTGTGAAACAGCTCTCGGAGAATGGAAGTGCATTGCTTTTATTTCTGAGGAGGTGCATAAATAAATTCTGGAGATAGTTTTGGCATTTGTCCTCTGATGCTACATTTTTTAAGGAAGTTGGGTTTGTGTTATATACACTATTTACTAATCTCCATAACTGTTTTTGGTCTTCCGCTACTATTATCGGATTCATTTCTTGCCATTTCGTATCAAAGTTCATTATCTTTTCTGTTTTGTATCTTCTCATTGATTCTTTATAAACAACCCTAGATCTGATTTTGTACACATTTTGTTGTTGAAAATTCTAAACAGATACAATCAAACTAAATTCCATTTACAAGTGTCGATTTCCTTTTTCAGAAATCTAATTTTCTTAAATTTATGAACTGGAGACACAAAACCACCTCACGGTATATAGATTTATACCATACTTTCTTATTAGAACTTTTATTATTGAATTCAACTTCTATGCAAATATCCAAATGATAATGTTCAATAATTGTAGGAAAGTGCCCATTTTTGCGTGGTTGCCCTCACTTTTTGCCTTATGTTGATGTACTTTGACTGAGTGCGCCCTGGGTTCCTGCCCACCAGGTACCCAGGTCCTATGTTCTTTCTCTAAACTGTACCCATGCAAAACCCAATTGGCAACTCTCTGGCCACATGGCAAAGTGAGCAAGGGACTCACGTCTGAGCATACCCTGCCACACTTATGGCGAACAAAGCAGTACAAAAGGGGGTGGTGATGGACGGAGCATCTGAACCAATCAAACACTCACACCCAGTCAAAAGATCTGGGTTTAATCCATCACCGTTCTTTAGCCCACTCTGCCACCCCAGTTCAGACATGGCCATATGCAAATCAGTCTGACCCTGTGCCTCATGGGAACAGTCCAGCCCAAACTGCCAAGCCATGCCTTCCCTGGACTGGGAACAAGCTTTCGAGGACCGGTTTCTGGCATTACAGCCGTCTTCAGCCCGGCTTGCTTGAATCCAGTGGCAAAGTGAGCAAGGGACTCACGTCTGAGCATACCCTGTTTCCCTCAGCTCCTCTCCGGCTTCTAACACGAAGTCTCCCTCTCTCATTCACCTAGAGATCTTCTTCCACTTCCGGGTCACTGAACCTCCGCCATCTTCCATAGTGCCAGAAGTTGTTGATATGGTGTTTTATCTCCCTTAAACACATCTCCAGATGAGTGGGTCTTATGTCCTCACTTGTATAAGATTCATGTAAGCTCTTTCATCAGCAATGAGTCTTCTCGATGTGAGGTTATCGTAAGTTTGTAAGTTAGGCTGCAGGGTTTTAGGAAGAGTCCGCAGAAGATGGAGGAATGCCACTAAAGTTGCCGGTCTAGTCTCTCATGGTTGGCTTAAGGTGCGAGGACAAAATCGGTTTTGAAGTGCGCCGGCAGAATTCTGAGCTGCGTACTTTACCAACGACTTCTTCGTGTGTGCAGCTCCCGTACAGGCACGGCATGACTTTATATTGGCACCAGCACACATTAACTCCTGCATTCTAAATTAACGTTGAGACCCGGAGCCTGGTCGTGGGATCATAGAGAGGCACAAAAAATGTAACCCTAGCTGGGCACAAGCCTACTGTCTATGTTCATGACCATGTACATATAGTGGTGGTGGCAGCATACTGTGTTTTTAGTGATTAATTGCTAAACAGGTCTTTTTACCTATTCAGGGACATGAGAGCAATGGCCTACTGACCAGCCCGAGTAAAGTTTCACTCACGTGTTTTGACCTGCCCTGCACTGACATGCCTGTGTGAATGTTGAGTGCTTGTTTATGTGTTTTAGCAGGGCTCCATATTGATAGAGTTACTGTGTGCTGCTACCAGTGGGATCAATGTTGGAAGCCCCCAGGTCTGACTCAGTACAAGATGAAAGTTGTGAAACAGCTCTCGGAGAATGGAAGTGCATTGCTTTTATTTCTGAGGAGGTGCATAAATAAATTCTGGAGATAGTTTTGGCATTTGTCCTCTGATGCTACATTTTTTAAGGAAGTTGGGTTTGTGTTATATACACTATTTACTAATCTCCATAACTGTTTTTGGTCTTCCGCTACTATTATCGGATTCATTTCTTGCCATTTCGTATCAAAGTTCATTATCTTTTCTGTTTTGTATCTTCTCATTGATTCTTTATAAACAACCCTAGATCTGATTTTGTACACATTTTGTTGTTGAAAATTCTAAACAGATACAATCAAACTAAATTCCATTTACAAGTGTCGATTTCCTTTTTCAGAAATCTAATTTTCTTAAATTTATGAACTGGAGACACAAAACCACCTCACGGTATATAGATTTATACCATACTTTCTTATTAGAACTTTTATTATTGAATTCAACTTCTATGCAAATATCCAAATGATAATGTTCAATAATTGTAGGAAAGTGCCCATTTTTGCATGGTTGCCCTCACTTTTTGCCTTATGTTGATGTACTTTGACTGAGTGCGCCCTGGGTTCCTGCCCACCAGGTACCCAGGTCCTATGTTCTTTCTCTAAACTGTACCCATGCAAAACCCAATTGGCAACTCTCTGGCCACATGGCAAAGTGAGCAAGGGACTCACGTCTGAGCATACCCTGCCACACTTATGGCGAACAAAGCAGTACAAAAGGGGGTGGTGATGGACGGAGCATCTGAACCAATCAAACACTCACACCCAGTCAAAAGATCTGGGTTTAATCCATCACCGTTCTTTAGCCCACTCTGCCACCCCAGTTCAGACATGGCCATATGCAAATCAGTCTGACCCTGTGCCTCATGGGAACAGTCCAGCCCAAACTGCCAAGCCATGCCTTCCCATGACTGGGAACAAGCTTTCGAGGACCGGTTTCTGGCATTACAGCCGTCTTCAGCCCGGCTTGCTTGAATCCAGTGGCAAAGTGAGCAAGGGACTCACGTCTGAGCATACCCTGTTTCCCTCAGCTCCTCTCCGGCTTCTAACACGAAGTCTCCCTCTCTCATTCACCTAGAGATCTTCTTCCACTTCCGGGTCACTGAACCTCCGCCATCTTCCATAGTGCCAGAAGTTGTTGATATGGTGTTTTATCTCCCTTAAACACATCTCCAGATGAGTGGGTCTTATGTCCTCACTTGTATAAGATTCATGTAAGCTCTTTCATCAACAATGAGTCTTCTCGATGTGAGGTTATCGTAAGTTTGTAAGTTAGGCTGCAGGGTTTTAGGAAGAGTCCGCAGAAGATGGAGGAATGCCACTAAAGTTGCCGGTCTAGTCTCTCATGGTTGGCTTAAGGTGCGAGGACAAAATCGGTTTTGAAGTGCGCCGGCAGAATTCTGAGCTGCGTACTTTACCAACGACTTCTTCGTGTGTGCAGCTCCCGTACAGGCACGGCATGACTTTATATTGGCACCAGCACACATTAACTCCTGCATTCTAAATTAACGTTGAGACCCAGAGTCTGGTCGTGGGATCATAGAGAGGCACAAAAAATGTAACCCTTGCTGGGCACAAGCCTACTGTCTATGTTCATGACCATGTACATATAGTGGTGGTGGCAGCATACTGTGTTTTTAGTGATTAATTGCTAAACAGGTCTTTTTACCTATTCAGGGACATGAGAGCAATGGCCTACTGGCCAGCCCGAGTAAAGTTTCACTCATGTGTTTTGACCTGCCCTGCACTGACATGCCTGTGTGAATGTTGAGTGCTTGTTTTTGTGTGTTAGCAGGGCTCCATATTGATAGAGTTACTGTGTGCTGCTACCAGTGGGATCAATGTTGGAAGGCCCCAGGTCTGACTCAGTACAAGATGGAAGTTGTGAAACAGCTCTCGGAGAATGGAAGAGCATTGCTTTCATTTCTGAGGAGGTGCATAAATACATTCTGGAGATAGTTTTGGCATTTGTCCTCTGATGCTACATTTTTAAAGGAAGTTGGGTTTGTGTCATATACACTATTTACTAATCTCCATAACTGTTTTTGGTCTTCCGCTACTATTATCGGATTAATTTCTTGCCATTTCATAACAAAGTTCATTATCTTTTCTGTTTTGTATCTTCTCATTGATTCTTTATAAACAACCCTAGATCTGATTTTGTACACATTTTGTTGTTGAAAATTCTAAACAGATACAATCAAACTAATTTCCATTTACAAGTGTCGATTTCCTTTTTCAGGAATCTAATTTTCTTAAATTTATGAACTGAAGACACAAAACCACCTCACGGTATATAGATATATACCATACTTTCTTATTAGAACTTTTATTATTGAATTCAACTTCTATGCAAATATCCAAATGATAATGTTCAATAATTGTAGGAAAGTGCCCATTTTTGCATGGTTGCCCTCACTTTTTGCCTTATGTTGATGTACTTTGACTGAGTGCGCCCTGGGTTCCTGCCCACCAGGTACCCAGGGCCTATGTTCTTTCTCTAAACTGTACCCATGCAAAACCCAATTGGCAACTCTCTGGCCACATGGCAAAGTGAGCAAGGGACTCACGTCTGAGCATACCCTGCCACACTTATGGCGAACAAAGCAGTACAAAAGGGGGTGGTGATGGACGGAGCATCTGAACCAATCAAACACTCACACCCAGTCAAAAGATCTGGGTTTAATCCATCACCGTTCTTTAGCTCACTCTGCCACCCCAATTCAGACATGGCCATATGCAAATCAGTCTGACCCTGTGCCTCATGGGAACAGTCCAGGCCAAACTGCCAAGCCATGCCTTCCCTGGACCGGGAACAAGCTTTCGAGGACCGGTTTCTGGCATTACAGCCGTCTTCAGCCCGGCTTGCTTGAATCCAGTGGCAAAGTGAGCAAGGTACTCACGTCTGAGCATACCCTGTTTCCCTCAGCTCCTCTCCGGCTTCTAACACGAAGTCTCCCTCTCTCATTCACCTAAGGATCTTCTTCCACTTCCGGGTCACTGAACCTCCGCCATCTTCCATAGTGCCAGAAGTTGTTGATATTGTGTCTTATCTTCCTTAAACACATCTCCAGACGAGTGGGTCTTATGTCCTCACTTGTATAAGATTCATGTAAGCTCTTTCATCAGCAATGAGTCTTCTCGATGTGAGGTTATCGTAAGTTTGTAAGTTAGGCTGCAGGGTTTTAGGAAGAGTCCGCAGAAGATGGAGGAATGCCACTAAAGTTGCCGGTCTAGTCTCTCATGGTTGGCTTAAGGTGCGAGGACAAAATCGGTTTTGAAGTGCGCCGGCAGAATTCTGAGCTGCGTACTTTACCACCGACTTCTTCGTGTGTGCAGCTCCCGTACAGGCACGGCATAACTTTATATTGGCACCAGCACACATTAACTCCTGCATTCTAAATTAACGTTGAGACCCGGAGCCTGGTCGTGGGATCATAGAGAGGCACAAAAAATGTAACCCTAGCTGGGCACAAGCCTACTGTCTATGTTCATGACCATGTACATATAGTGGTGGTGGCAGCATACTGTGTTTTTAGTGATTAATTGCTAAACAGGTCTTTTTACCTATTCAGGGACATGAGAGCAATGGCCTACTGACCAGCCCGAGTAAAGTTTCACTCACGTGTTTTGACCTGCCCTGCACTGACATGCCTGTGTGAATGTTGAGTGCTTGTTTATGTGTTTTAGCAGGGCTCCATATTGATAGAGTTACTGTGTGCTGCTACCAGTGGGATCAATGTTGGAAGCCCCCAGGTCTGACTCAGTACAAGATGAAAGTTGTGAAACAGCTCTCGGAGAATGGAAGTGCATTGCTTTTATTTCTGAGGAGGTGCATAAATAAATTCTGGAGATAGTTTTGGCATTTGTCCTCTGATGCTACATTTTTTAAGGAAGTTGGGTTTGTGTTATATACACTATTTACTAATCTCCATAACTGTTTTTGGTCTTCCGCTACTATTATCGGATTCATTTCTTGCCATTTCGTATCAAAGTTCATTATCTTTTCTGTTTTGTATCTTCTCATTGATTCTTTATAAACAACCCTAGATCTGATTTTGTACACATTTTGTTGTTGAAAATTCTAAACAGATACAATCAAACTAAATTCCATTTACAAGTGTCGATTTCCTTTTTCAGAAATCTAATTTTCTTAAATTTATGAACTGGAGACACAAAACCACCTCACGGTATATAGATTTATACCATACTTTCTTATTAGAACTTTTATTATTGAATTCAACTTCTATGCAAATATCCAAATGATAATGTTCAATAATTGTAGGAAAGTGCCCATTTTTGCATGGTTGCCCTCACTTTTTGCCTTATGTTGATGTACTTTGACTGAGTGCGCCCTGGGTTCCTGCCCACCAGGTACCCAGGTCCTATGTTCTTTCTCTAAACTGTACCCATGCAAAACCCAATTGGCAACTCTCTGGCCACATGGCAAAGTGAGCAAGGGACTCACGTCTGAGCATACCCTGCCACACTTATGGCGAACAAAGCAGTACAAAAGGGGGTGGTGATGGACGGAGCATCTGAACCAATCAAACACTCACACCCAGTCAAAAGATCTGGGTTTAATCCATCACCGTTCTTTAGCCCACTCTGCCACCCCAGTTCAGACATGGCCATATGCAAATCAGTCTGACCCTGTGCCTCATGGGAACAGTCCAGCCCAAACTGCCAAGCCATGCCTTCCCTGGACTGGGAACAAGCTTTCGAGGACCGGTTTCTGGCATTACAGCCGTCTTCAGCCCGGCTTGCTTGAATCCAGTGGCAAAGTGAGCAAGGGACTCACGTCTGAGCATACCCTGTTTCCCTCAGCTCCTCTCCGGCTTCTAACACGAAGTCTCCCTCTCTCATTCACCTAGAGATCTTCTTCCACTTCCGGGTCACTGAACCTCCGCCATCTTCCATAGTGCCAGAAGTTGTTGATATGGTGTTTTATCTCCCTTAAACACATCTCCAGATGAGTGGGTCTTATGTCCTCACTTGTATAAGATTCATGTAAGCTCTTTCATCAGCAATGAGTCTTCTCGATGTGAGGTTATCGTAAGTTTGTAAGTTAGGCTGCAGGGTTTTAGGAAGAGTCCGCAGAAGATGGAGGAATGCCACTAAAGTTGCCGGTCTAGTCTCTCATGGTTGGCTTAAGGTGCGAGGACAAAATCGGTTTTGAAGTGCGCCGGCAGAATTCTGAGCTGCGTACTTTACCAACGACTTCTTCGTGTGTGCAGCTCCCGTACAGGCACGGCATGACTTTATATTGGCACCAGCACACATTAACTCCTGCATTCTAAATTAACGTTGAGACCCGGAGCCTGGTCGTGGGATCATAGAGAGGCACACAAAATGTAACCCTAGCTGGGCACAAGCCTACTGTCTATGTTCATGACCATGTACATATAGTGGTGGTGGCAGCATACTGTGTTTTTAGTGATTAATTGCTAAACAGGTCTTTTTACCTATTCAGGGACATGAGAGCAATGGCCTACTGACCAGCCCGAGTAAAGTTTCACTCACGTGTTTTGACCTGCCCTGCACTGACATGCCTGTGTGAATGTTGAGTGCTTGTTTATGTGTTTTAGCAGGGCTCCATATTGATAGAGTTACTGTGTGCTGCTACCAGTGGGATCAATGTTGGAAGCCCCCAGGTCTGACTCAGTACAAGATGAAAGTTGTGAAACAGCTCTCGGAGAATGGAAGTGCATTGCTTTTATTTCTGAGGAGGTGCATAAATAAATTCTGGAGATAGTTTTGGCATTTGTCCTCTGATGCTACATTTTTTAAGGAAGTTGGGTTTGTGTTATATACACTATTTACTAATCTCCATAACTGTTTTTGGTCTTCCGCTACTATTATCGGATTCATTTCTTGCCATTTCGTATCAAAGTTCATTATCTTTTCTGTTTTGTATCTTCTCATTGATTCTTTATAAACAACCCTAGATCTGATTTTGTACACATTTTGTTGTTGAAAATTCTAAACAGATACAATCAAACTAAATTCCATTTACAAGTGTCGATTTCCTTTTTCAGAAATCTAATTTTCTTAAATTTATGAACTGGAGACACAAAACCACCTCACGGTATATAGATTTATACCATACTTTCTTATTAGAACTTTTATTATTGAATTCAACTTCTATGCAAATATCCAAATGATAATGTTCAATAATTGTAGGAAAGTGCCCATTTTTGCATGGTTGCCCTCACTTTTTGCCTTATGTTGATGTACTTTGACTGAGTGCGCCCTGGGTTCCTGCCCACCAGGTACCCAGGTCCTATGTTCTTTCTCTAAACTGTACCCATGCAAAACCCAATTGGCAACTCTCTGGCCACATGGCAAAGTGAGCAAGGGACTCACGTCTGAGCATACCCTGCCACACTTATGGCGAACAAAGCAGTACAAAAGGGGGTGGTGATGGACGGAGCATCTGAACCAATCAAACACTCACACCCAGTCAAAAGATCTGGGTTTAATCCATCACCGTTCTTTAGCCCACTCTGCCACCCCAGTTCAGACATGGCCATATGCAAATCAGTCTGACCCTGTGCCTCATGGGAACAGTCCAGCCCAAACTGCCAAGCCATGCCTTCCCTGGACTGGGAACAAGCTTTCGAGGACCGGTTTCTGGCATTACAGCCGTCTTCAGCCCGGCTTGCTTGAATCCAGTGGCAAAGTGAGCAAGGGACTCACGTCTGAGCATACCCTGTTTCCCTCAGCTCCTCTCCGGCTTCTAACACGAAGTCTCCCTCTCTCATTCACCTAGAGATCTTCTTCCACTTCCGGGTCACTGAACCTCCGCCATCTTCCATAGTGCCAGAAGTTGTTGATATGGTGTTTTATCTCCCTTAAACACATCTCCAGATGAGTGGGTCTTATGTCCTCACTTGTATAAGATTCATGTAAGCTCTTTCATCAACAATGAGTCTTCTCGATGTGAGGTTATCGTAAGTTTGTAAGTTAGGCTGCAGGGTTTTAGGAAGAGTCCGCAGAAGATGGAGGAATGCCACTAAAGTTGCCGGTCTAGTCTCTCATGGTTGGCTTAAGGTGCGAGGACAAAATCGGTTTTGAAGTGCGCCGGCAGAATTCTGAGCTGCGTACTTTACCAACGACTTCTTCGTGTGTGCAGCTCCCGTACAGGCACGGCATGACTTTATATTGGCACCAGCACACATTAACTCCTGCATTCTAAATTAACGTTGAGACCCAGAGTCTGGTCGTGGGATCATAGAGAGGCACAAAAAATGTAACCCTTGCTGGGCACAAGCCTACTGTCTATGTTCATGACCATGTACATATAGTGGTGGTGGCAGCATACTGTGTTTTTAGTGATTAATTGCTAAACAGGTCTTTTTACCTATTCAGGGACATGAGAGCAATGGCCTACTGGCCAGCCCGAGTAAAGTTTCACTCATGTGTTTTGACCTGCCCTGCACTGACATGCCTGTGTGAATGTTGAGTGCTTGTTTTTGTGTGTTAGCAGGGCTCCATATTGATAGAGTTACTGTGTGCTGCTACCAGTGGGATCAATGTTGGAAGGCCCCAGGTCTGACTCAGTACAAGATGGAAGTTGTGAAACAGCTCTCGGAGAATGGAAGTTCATTGCTTTTATTTCTGAGGAGGTGCATAAATAAATTCTGGAGATAGTTTTGGCATTTGTCCTCTGATGCTACATTTTTTAAGGAAGTTGGGTTTGTGTCATATACACTATTTACTAATCTCCATAACTGTTTTTGGTCTTCCGCTACTATTATCGGATTCATTTCTTGCCATTTCATATCAAAGTTCATTATCTTTTCTGTTTTGTATCTTCTCATTGATTCTTTATAACCAACCCTAGATCTGATTTTGTACACATTTTGTTGTTGAAAATTCTAAACAGATACAATCAAACTAATTTCCATTTACAAGTGTCGATTACCTTTTTCAGGAATCTAATTTTCTTAAATTTAAGAACTGGAGACACAAAACCACCTCACGGTATATAGATTTATACCATACTTTCTTATTAGAACTTTTATTATTGAATTCAACTTCTATGCAAATATCCAAATGATAATGTTCAATAATTGTAGGAAAGGGCCCATTTTGTTTTTTTTTTTTTTTTTTGGGGATCAAAAACTTTTATTGCATCATTCAATTACACTGCGGAATGCCTACAACCCAGTGGGCTGGCCGCTATATATTTTTTTTTCTTTGTTTTTGTCAAACTTACAGTGCCACATCACAAACATTTCGATGAGATAGTTAATAAAATATCGAACATTGCAGCCTTTTCAATCACAGGTCGTGGCATTTAAAGCAGTTCTCCAGAAAATAATGGTTGTTGATTTCCCAGTTTTATAACCAATCAAACAAACAAGGTAACCGTTAGGAACAAGATTGTGGTCAATTTCAGTGTGATATTGATCATTCGTAAGTATCTTTTCTAGGTGTTCCATGACAGAGCCTTCCGTAGTTTCGTCACTTCCCCTAAGATTTAAGTCTATGTCTAAGCCTGTATGCCTATAACGTGTAATTCCACGCATTTCCGGCCCTATAGCCCTACGAGGTATTGTAAAAAGTGTCCCCCCTTCTGTATCTGGTCCCATTGATCCCACATATCGCTTATTCAACTATCCCTCCTCTCCCTCCTCATCCGATTCATCCAGGTCATCTTCCGGCAATGGGTCACATATCTCACCTCTGTAGATATTCCATTTTGACCAGATTTTATTCCATTTCCCCGGGCAAGCGCGGCTAGAGTATACCGCCCTTTCTGTTACCATTATCCTGTCCATGTTCAAACACCATTGTGACTTGGTCGGTGTTTCTGGAACCCCCCAACGCTGTGCGACATCTCTCTTTGCTACCACCAATCCCACCGTGACCCAAATTCGTCCATGCCGTGAGAGATCTGTAGGTTCCCATATATTGAGGAGGCACCTCTTCGGGTCAGGTAACAGTGTTAAATCTAGTGTTTGCGAGATCGTTCGTAGTATCTGTTTCCAATATTCTTGAATTCGGGGGCAATCCCATATGGTGTGGAAGAATGTACCCTCCTCCCCGCATCCACGAAGGCAGTAAGGGTGTTCTATCCTGTGTATACGATGTAGCATTGTTCTAGTATAGTATACCCTATGTACTATCTTCAATTGTACTAGTCTTAGTCTGGAGGAGATGCCGACCTCCCTAGGTGACGCCAGTGCCTCACTCCACTCATGTTCATCCATCTCACTAGTGTCCCCCTCCCACTTCGCCTTCAATGTCAGTGTTGGGTCAGGTGAATTATTAAGTAATTTGCGATAGATAAGGGATGTTGCGCGTTCTAACATAAATTCTGTAAGAAGACGATCCTCTAGCGGGGAGGACTCCGGCAAGTCGGTGTCCACAGGCAGAACCGCCAGTAATGCGTGTCGTATCTGGATGTATCTGTAGAGTTCCCTCTCACTGAGGTCATATATTTCCTTCAACCTATTGAAGGGTAGCACCCCGCCCCTTTCCCAAAGATCTCCCACTGTGGATATCCCTATAGTGTCCCAAAGCGAAAATCCTTTGCTGTTTCTCATGTGACCGAGGATTCGAGAGTCCCACAGTGGAGTCATCTTGGTGATTACCCCCTTCCATCCCAGTGCAGTTGTCGCTGCGTGCCAGACTGCGACTGTTAATTTGGTGGGTCCCACTAAGGAGCGGAGTTTGCGGTGGTCATATAGCGGAGCCAACATGCTGTCAGAGCCCAGTTGTCCCCTGTCGGCCTGGAACGCTGGCTCACCCTGTGAAGCATGTAGCCAGTGGTTGATGGGTTTAAGGTGCGCTGCCCAGTAGTATAATTTTAAGTTGGGTAGGGCGATACCCCCATCAAACCAACCTCTATGTAGTTTTGATTGGGCGATACGAGCAGGGTGGGTCCCCCACAGGAGGCTGGAGACCAATGCCACCACCGTTTGAAAGAATTTAGGGGCTATCAGGTAAGGCGTGTTTTCAAGGACATATAAAAACCTGGGCAGAGCCATCATTTTGTAAAGTGCGGCCCGTCCCAAGAGCGTCAGCGGAAGGGCTGACCAGAACTTGACATCTCGTCTGAGTCTATCTACGTGGGGTTTCAAATTTTTCTCAAGGAATTCAGTAGGGTCCCTGGTGATATGGATGCCTAAGTACTTGAACGAAGAGCTCGCCACCCGTAGAGGGCAGCTCGGGTCAAGGGCTGGAGGTTGCCCCTGCAGAACATATAGTTCCGATTTATTCCAGTTCAACGTATATCCCGAGACCCTGCCATGGGCATCACAAAGCTGGAACAGGGCCGGAATTCCGTCGGTAGGATTAGTTAGGTAGACCAGCATGTCGTCTGCGTAGAGGGATAGCCGGTCTTCCCAGCCCTCCCTCCAGCAGACGCCCCGAAGTAGGGGCGAGGTTCTAATGAGCGTGGCGAGGGGTTCCAGCGAGATCGCAAATAGCAAGGGAGAGAGGGGACAACCTTGTCTTGTACCTCTTCCCAGTGAAAACTTCCGTGAGATATGGCCATTGGCTACCACTCTAGCCTCCAGGTCAGTATATAGCAACCTGACCCATGCAATGAAGCGGGGCCCAAATCCCAGACGCGACAGCGCCTCGAACAAGTACGCCCATTCCACCAGGTCAAACGCCATCTTGGCATCGAGGGCCAATATTACTGCCTGGGACGTTACCGAGTCTGCCCTGGCCAGCACTCCATGTAGGCGTCGCAGGTTCAACGCCGTATTCCTGTGCGGCATAAACCCGGACTGGTCTGGGTGTATCAGAGAAGACAAGTGGGGCAAGAGTCTCATCGCCAGGAGTTTGGCGAGTATCTTTGCTTCCACGTTGAGCAGGGAGATAGGGGGGTAAGAGGAACAGACTTCCGGTGGTTTGCCCGGTTTGGGGATGGTCACTATAGTCGCTATTCTTTGGTCAGGCGGGAGTGTGCCCTTTTCCTGACATTCTTTAAACATGTCCAACAGATGTAGACTAAGGGCCTCAGGCATTGCTTGATACCACTCTACCGGTATCCCGTTAGGCCCCGTGGCCTTACCCGGGTTCAAGGCATGAATAGCTAAGTGTATTTCCTCAGCGGTGATATCCGTCTCCAGTTCCCCTGACGCCTCCGGAGATAGTGTTTGGACCTCGATCGGTGCCAGCACGTCTCTGGCCATTTCCGAGGTGATCACCTGGACAGGGGTGTATACCTGTTCAAAGTGGTCTGCAAGGAGATCCACAATTCGCTCCGGGTTGGTATGCAGCGTTCCACATTTGTCCCTCAGACGCGGGATTCCCCTAGAATTCCCTTCCCGTTTATCGAGCCATGCCAGCAGTTTCCCGGCTTTATCACCCACCTCGTAGACCCTATTCTGGGTGTCCGTCAGAAGACCCTTGACATGCATGCGTAGATGGTCGCTATAGATCTGTTGTTGCAGTGTCAGTGCGTGCAGGGCGGAAGGAGTGGGGCACTGTTCGTGCGTCTTCGTTAAATCCTGCAAAGTCAGGTCTATGCTATCTAACTCTCGGGATCGTTCACGCCTGTACCCTGTGATGGTGTTTATGGCTTCCCCCCTCAGGACTGTCTTATAAGCCTCCCACAGTATCTCGGAGGAGCGTACTGAGTGTATATTTTCAGTAAAATACTGCGACGTTGCCTTTATGAGAGCTTTACGGACCTGGGGAATCTTGAGATAGGCGGCCTGTATGGGGAACATTCGCCTGCGTGTTCTTGCCTGTGAGGAGAGTGTGAGTGTAAGTGGAGAGTGATCCGAGATCCCTCGAGGGTGAATCGTCATTGCCTCCGCGAGTTGGAGACCGTCCCCCAGAGTTAAAAAGAGGTCAATTCTCGACAAACTCCCATGTACTGAGGAGTGGAAGGTGTATTGTTTAGTGCTGGGGTAGAGGTGTCTCCAAATATCAGTCAGGCCTATGGCAGTTAAGAATCGTTGGAGGCGGGGGATTCCCCCCGTGGGGGCCTGTGTGGGGAACCTATCGAGTTGCGTGTCAAGAATCGCGTTGAAATCCCCTCCAAGGATAATCTCCCCCTCAGGGAGAGTCAGGATAAACTCGCCCAGTTTAGGGAGGTGCACTGAGTGCAACGCCGGGGGAATGTACACCGAAACCAGGTTGAAAAGCTTCCCCTCCCACTGTCCCTGCAGGGCTGCGAAGCATCCTTGATCATCAGTTTTTGTGAGTAGGGGGATAAACGTGTGTTTTTCTGTATCAGGGTTCCGGTGCCTCTGGATCCGGACGTAAAGTCCGAGTGAACTATCATCTTGTACCCTCGTCTCTAAGGCTTTAACCGCTCCCCCAGTTAAATGCGTTTCCTGCAGTAATGTTATCATGGGTTTCTGTCTCCTAATCGCGGTAAGGACCAACCCCCGTTTAACCTTATCCCCCAGCCCTCTCACGTTCCAGGACATGACACGCAAGGCAGGGCACTGTGTCTCAACATCCACCTCACCCCTCACGGGACTGGAAATATCTGCCATTGGGTATTCTGGGGCCGATAGTGTAGTGATGGGGAAGTGCTACCCGGGTACCGGGTGTGCTTCTGCCCACGAAGGATCAGGAGGACCCCACGGGGGGCACCACCCCCCCGTCCTCCCCCCCTACCCAGGGTTGAACCACTGTCAAAGGCTCTGTTGGGAGTTGCGTCTCCCTGTTCGTTTCTCTCGTCTTGCTTAGATTCACATGGAAGCCTAGTTACTGTCCTTGACCATGCATGTGTGTTCCTAACTTTAACAAAACCATCCCCTCCCAAATGCCCCCTCCCTGCATCCCTGCCTAACGGACTTTCAACTGCCCGCCTCCCCAACTGAGCAGAGCGCTTTACCCATCCCACAACCAGAGTACTTGCGTGTAAGGGGGGAGAGTGTCTCCCTGAGCAGGCGGCATCCCTGCGTGCTTCTGGGGTAGTGTCGCCAGAGTCCAAAAACAGCTACTATATGATTTGACGGCGATCAGCAGTCGTCATCGAAGCCATCGTCCGAGTAGGGGTCATTCCTCTCCGCCATTTCCTGCAACTCCATGTGAGGGTGATCCCTCTGCTCCACTTCGGTCGAAGGATTGCGAGCCTGTCCCGTTGTGACCACCGCGGTCGTGATGATGTCTGGGTGGTTTTCGCTGTCGGTCCACAGTATGCCATCCCTCCAACCAGTCCCGGGCAGCGTCCGGGGTGTCAAAAAACCACACCTTCTTGTCCGCTACAACACGCAATCGGGCTGGAAATTGCATCGAATATTGTAGTTCTTTTTCCCGCAATGTTTTTTTTACTTCCAAGAACGTCCTCCTCCTCCTGGCGACCTCCGCCGTGTAGTCCGGGAAGAACGCTATTCTCGAGTTTTGAATCTGGATGGCCGGTGCCACTCTTGCGGCCTGCAGGATGGCGTCGCGGTCTCTGAAATTGAATAGCCTTGCCAATATTGGCCGAGGTGGCCCTCCAGTCTTAGGCTTCCCCCCGGCACCCTGTGGGCCCGCTCCACCGAGAAGAAGTGTGATAGTCCCTTAGGCTGGAGCTTGGTCTTAATCATTTCCTCCACATAGAGGTCCATTGCTCCCGTGTTTTCCGATTCCGACACCCCTAAGATTCGGACGTTGTTGCGTCTAGAGCGCCCTTCCTGGTCATCCAACTTGTCACGAAGCAGTTTGTTGTCCGTCTGCAGTCGTTCCATTGCCGTCTGCAGTTCCGATACATCTTCGACCAGGGATTTGGTGACCACCTTCCTTTGTTTGACCTTTTCAGACATTTTGTGGAGGTCTGCCCGGATCAGCGTGACCTCAGTAGCTGTAGCACCCACTGTTGCTTGCACCTGTGCCAACGCAGCCAGGACGTCCTCGATTGTGGCCTTCTTGGCGCCTTCCGTCTCCGTCGTTTTCCCCCCGTTCTGCGTTGTTCTTGGGGTGGGGAGTGCTTGTCATACGCAAATTTGTCCAGCTTGGCCTGGGTGGCATTCTGTCTGGGGCCTCTTTGTGACATGATGCAATGCGTGTCCGTATCAGGGCAGGTTGGACACCCTCCGAAACGTAAGGTCTGTCGTGAGGGCAGACAGTCACTCTGCTCGTGCTCGCGATTGTTGGTCTTGACCACAGTCGTCACAGCGGGCAATGTAGGGCGCCGTGACCCCAAATGGCAGATGACGAAGTTTCTCCCCCACCGCCGGTCAGGCCGCGTTGTTCACCGCCCTCCTGGTCGGCGTGGTGTTGTGGGCCCAGTTAGATGAGCAGGCGCGACCCCGTGTGCCACTAATATGAGGCTTCCTTCCTGGCGTGGGTATCCCGATGACCTCTCACCCCCGTTCAAAGTCGCATCTGAAAGGTGAGGAGGGGGGGGAAGATAACCGCGCCCCCGGTGTTCACGTCGCCGAGGGCGAAATCAATGAGGTCGCGGAGCCCCTTCCAGGTATCCGGGGCCCCGGTCCGACCACCGCCAAACAGGGGCCGCTTCTGCAGGGACGCGACGCGCGTCCGGCGCCAAAAATGGCGGTTCCTTTTTTGCGATCTGCGGCGTGTATTGAGGCCTCGGGTTACGTCCACGGCCCCCTTTTGTTGCTGCCGGGGGTCGCGGAGCTCCGCCCGTGTCACCGGGCTCCCGGGGAGAGAAAGGATCACGGGCGAGCAGCTCCGACGATGAGCCGGCACTTCCGGCCAAGTGTGACTGCCGGGAGTCGGCTTCCGGTCGGACCCAAGGGCTACTGTGGCTCCGCTGCCTTCAGGCTGCCGACAGGCCTCACCGGTTCTCAGGCCTCGTCGATCGCTCTGGGGTTTCAAACTCGTCGTTTCAGCCTCAAACTTGCAGCGCTGGATGCTGCATGGACTCCGGTTCTCTTCCACCCCGTCTGGCACTGTTAGCTACCGGATGATTGTGTCGGATGAATGCGGGACGCCTCCACCGCTCGGGAGCCTCTCTAAGTTGCAGCCGCCATCGATGGCTGCTAGCCACGCCCCCGAAAGTGCCCATTTTTGCATGGTTGCCCTCACTTTTTGCCTTATGTTGATGTACTTTGACTGAGTGCGCCCTGGGTTCCTGCCCACCAGGTACCCAGGGCCTATGTTCTTTCTCTAAACTGTACCCATGCAAAACCCAATTGGCAACTCTCTGGCCACATGGCAAAGTGAGCAAGGGACTCCCGTCTGAGCAAACCCTGCCACACTTATGGCGAACAAAGCAGTACAAAAGGGGGTGGTGATGGACGGAGCATCTGAACCAATCAAACACTCACACCCAGTCAAAAGATCTGGGTTTAATCCATCACCGTTCTTTAGCTCACTCTGCCACCCCAATTCAGACATGGCCATATGCAAATCAGTCTGACCCTGTGCCTCATGGGAACAGTCCAGGCCAAACTGCCAAGCCATGCCTTCCCTGGACCGGGAACAAGCTTTCGAGGACCGGTTTCTGGCATTACAGCCGTCTTCAGCCCGGCTTGCTTGAATCCAGTGGCAAAGTGAGCAAGGGACTCACGTCTGAGCAAACCTTGTTTCCCTCAGCTCCTCTCCGGCTTCTAACACGAAGTCTCCCTCTCTCATTCACCTAAGGATCTTCTTCCACTTCCGGGTCACTGAACCTCCGCCATCTTCCATAGTGCCAGAAGTTGTTGATATTGTGTCTTATCTTCCTTAAACACATCTCCAGACGAGTGGGTCTTATGTCCTCACTTGTATAAGATTCATGTAAGCTCTTTCATCAGCAATGAGTCTTCTCGATGTGAGGTTATCGTAAGTTTGTAAGTTAGGCTGCAGGGTTTTAGGAAGAGTCCGCAGAAGGTGGAGGAATGCCACTAAAGTTGCCGGTCTAGTCTCTCATGGTTGGCTTAAGGTGCGAGGACAAAATCGGTTTTGAAGTGCGCCGGCAGAATTCTGAGCTGCGTACTTTACCACCGACTTCTTCGTGTGTGCAGCTCCCGTACAGGCACGGCATGACTTTATGTTGGCACCAGCACACATTAACTCCTGCATTCTAAATTAACGTTGAGACCCGGAGCCTGGTCGTGGGATCATAGAGAGGCACAAAAAATGTAACCCTAGCTGGGCACAAGCCTACTGTCTATGTTCATGACCATGTACATATAGTGGTGGTGGCAGCATACTGTGTTTTTAGTGATTAATTGCTAAACAGGTCTTTTTACCTATTCAGGGACATGAGAGCAATGGCCTACTGACCAGCCCGAGTAAAGTTTCACTCACGTGTTTTGACCTGCCCTGCACTGACATGCCTGTGTGAATGTTGAGTGCTTGTTTATGTGTTTTAGCAGGGCTCCATATTGATAGAGTTACTGTGTGCTGCTACCAGTGGGATCAATGTTGGAAGCCCCCAGGTCTGACTCAGTATAAGATGAAAGTTGTGAAACAGCTCTCGGAGAATGGAAGTTCATTGCTTTTATTTCTGAGGAGGTGCATAAATAAATTCTGGAGATAGTTTTGGCATTTGTCCTCTGATGCTACATTTTTTAAGGAAGTTGGGTTTGTGTCATATACACTATTTACTAATCTCCATGCATTCTAAATTAACGTTGAGACCCGGAGCCTGGTTGTAGGATCATATAGATGCACAAAAAAGTGTAACCCTAGCTGGGCACAAGCCTACTGTCTATGTTCATGACCATGTACATATAGTGGTGGTGGCAGCATACTGTGTTTTTAGTGATTAATTGCTAAACAGGTCTTTTTACCTATTCAGGGACATGAGAGCAATGGCCTACTGGCCAGCCCGAGTAAAGTTTCACTCATGTGTTTTGACCTGCCCTGCACTGACATGCCTGTGTGAATGTTGAGTGCTTGCTTATGTGTGTTAGCAGGGCTCCATATTGATAGAGTTACTGTGTGCTGCTACCAGTGGGATCAATGTTGCAAGGCCCCAGGTCTGACTCAGTACAAGATGGAAGTTGTGAAACAGCTCTCAGAGAATGGAAGAGCATTGCTTTCATTTCTGAGGAGGTGCATAAATACATTCTGGAGATAGTTTTGGCATTTGTCCTCTGATGCTACATTTTTTAAGGAAGTTGGGTTTGTGTCATATACACTATTTACTAATCTCATAACTGTTGTTGGTCTTCCGCTACTATTATCGGATTAATTTCTTGCCATTTCATAACAAAGTTCATTATCTTTTCTGTTTTGTATCTTCTCATTGATTCTTTATAAACAACCCTAGATCTGATTTTGTACACATTTTGTTGTTGAAAATTCTAAACAGATACAATCAAACTAATTTCCATTTAAAAGTGTCGATTTCCTTTTTCAGGAATCTAATTTTCTTAAATTTATGAACTGGAGACCCCAAACCACCTCACGGTATATAGATTTAAACCATACTTTCTTATTAGAACTTTTATTATTGAATTCAACTTCTATGCAAATATCCAAATGATAATGTTCAATAATTGTAGGAAAGTGCCCATTTTTGCATGGTTGCCCTCACTTTTTGCCTTATGTTGATGTACTTTGACTGAGTGCGCCCTGGGTTCCAGCCCACCAGGTACCCAGGGCCTATGTTCTTTCTCTAAACTGTACCCATGCAAAACCCAATTGGCAACTCTCTGGCCACATGGCAAAGTGAGCAAGGGACTCACGTCTGAGCATACCCTGCCACACTTATGGCGAACAAAGCAGTACAAAAGGGGGTGGTGATGGACGGAGCATCTGAACCAATCAAACACTCACACCCAGTCAAAAGATCTGGGTTTAATCCATCACCGTTCTTTAGCCCACTCTGCCACCCCAGTTCAGACATGGCCATATGCAAATCAGTCTGACCCTGTGCCTCATGGGAACAGTCCAGCCCAAACTGCCAAGCCATGCCTTCCCTGGACTGGGAACAAGCTTTCGAGGACCGGTTTCTGGCATTACAGCCGTCATCAGCCCGGCTTGCTTGAATCCAGTGGCAAAGTGAGCAAGGGACTCACGTCTGAGCATACCCTGTTTCCCTCAGTTCCTCTCCGGCTTCTAACACGAAGTCTCCCTCTCTCATTCACCTAAGGGTCTTCTTCCACTTCCGGGTCACTGAACCTCCGCCATCTTCCATAGTGCCAGAAGTTGTTGATATGGTGTCTTATCTCCCTTAAACACATCTCCAGACGAGTGGGTCTCATGTCCTCACTTGTATAAGATTCATGTAAGCTCTTTCATCAGCAATGAGTCTTCTCGATGTGAGGTTATCGTAAGTTTGTAAGTTAGGCTGCAGGGTTTTAGGAAGAGTCCGCAGAAGATGGAGGAATGCCACTAAAGTTGCCGGTCTAGTCTCTCATGGTTGGCTTAAGGTGCGAGGACAAAATCGGTTTTGAAGTGCGCCGGCAGAATTCTGAGCTGCGTACTTTACCAACGACTTCTTCGTGTGTGCAGCACCCGTACAGGCACGGCATGACTTTATATTGGCACCAGCACACATTAACTCCTGCATTCTAAATTAACGTTGAGACCCGGAGCCTGGTCGTGGGATCATAGAGAGGCACAAAAAATGTAACCCTAGCTGGGCACAAGCCTACTGTCTATGTTCATGACCATGTACATATAGTGGTGGTGGCAGCATACTGTGTTTTTAGTGATTAATTGCTAAACAGGTCTTTTTACCTATTCAGGGACATGAGAGCAATGGCCTACTGGCTAGCCCGAGTAAAGTTTCACTCATGTGTTTTGACCTGCCCTGCACTGACATGCCTGTGTGAATGTTGAGTGCTTGCTTATGTGTGTTAGCAGGGCTCCATATTGATAGAGTTACTGTGTGCTGCTACCAGTGGGATCAATGTTGCAAGGCCCCAGGTCTGACTCAGTACAAGATGGAAGTTGTGAAACAGCTCTCAGAGAATGGAAGAGCATTGCTTTCATTTCTGAGGAGGTGCATAAATACATTCTGGAGATAGTTTTGGCATTTGTCCTCTGATGCTACATTTTTTAAGGAAGTTGGGTTTGTGTCATATACACTATTTACTAATCTCATAACTGTTGTTGGTCTTCCGCTACTATTATCGGATTAATTTCTTGCCATTTCATAACAAAGTTCATTATCTTTTCTGTTTTGTATCTTCTCATTGATTCTTTATAAACAACCCTAGATCTGATTTTGTACACATTTTGTTGTTGAAAATTCTAAACAGATACAATCAAACTAATTTCCATTTAAAAGTGTCGATTTCCTTTTTCAGGAATCTAATTTTCTTAAATTTATGAACTGGAGACCCAAAACCACCTCACGGTATATAGATTTAAACCATACTTTCTTATTGGAACTTTTATTATTGAATTCAACTTCTATGCAAATATCCAAATGATAATGTTCAATAATTGTAGGAAAGTGCCCATTTTTGCATGGTTGCCCTCACTTTTTGCCTTATGTTGATGTACTTTGACTGAGTGCGCCCTGGGTTCCAGCCCACCAGGTACCCAGGGCCTATGTTCTTTCTCTAAACTGTACCCATGCAAAACCCAATTGGCAACTCTCTGGCCACATGGCAAAGTGAGCAAGGGACTCACGTCTGAGCATACCCTGCCACACTTATGGCGAACAAAGCAGTACAAAAGGGGGTGGTGATGGACGGAGCATCTGAACCAATCAAACACTCACACCCAGTCAAAAGATCTGGGTTTAATCCATCACCGTTCTTTAGCCCACTCTGCCACCCCAGTTCAGACATGGCCATATGCAAATCAGTCTGACCCTGTGCCTCATGGGAACAGTCCAGCCCAAACTGCCAAGCCATGCCTTCCCTGGACCGGGAACAAGCTTTCGAGGACCGGTTTCTGGCATTACAGCCGTCTTCAGCCCGGCTTGCTTGAATCCAGTGGCAAAGTGAGCAAGGGACTCACGTCTGAGCATACCCTGTTTCCCTCAGCTCCTCTCCGGCTTCTAACACGAAGTCTCCCTCTCTCATTCACCTAAGGATCTTCTTCCACTTCCGGGTCACTGAACCTCCGCCATCTTCCATAGTGCCAGAAGTTGTTGATATTGTGTCTTATCTCCCTTAAACACATCTCCAGACGAGTGGGTCTTATGTCCTCACTTGTATAAGATTCATGTAAGCTCTTTCATCAGCAATGAGTCTTCTCGATGTGAGGTTATCGTAAGTTTGTAAGTTAGGCTGCAGGGTTTTAGGAAGAGTCCGCAGAAGGTGGAGGAATGCCACTAAAGTTGCCGGTCTAGTCTCTCATGGTTGGCTTAAGGTGTGAGGACAAAATCGGTTTTGAAGTGCGCCGGCAGAATTCTGAGCTGCGTACTTTACCAACGACTTCTTCGTGTGTGCAGCTCCCGTACAGGCACGGCATGACTTTATATTGGCACCAGCACACATTAACTCCTGCATTCTAAATTAACGTTGAGACCCAGAGCCTGGTCGTGGGATCATAGAGAGGCACAAAAAATGTAACCCTAGCTGGGCACAAGCCTACTGTCTATGTTCATGACCATGTACATATAGTGGTGGTGGCAGCATACTGTGTTTTTAGTGATTAATTGCTAAACAGGTCTTTTTACCTATTCAGGGACATGAGAGCAATGGCCTACTGGCCAGCCCGAGTAAAGTTTCACTCATGTGTTTTGACCTGCCCTGCACTGACATGCCTGTGTGAATGTTGAGTGCTTGTTTATGTGTGTTAGCAGGGCTCCATATTGATAGAGTTACTGTGTGCTGCTACCAGTGGGATCAATGTTGGAAGGCCCCAGGTCTGACTCAGTACAAGATGGAAGTTGTGAAACAGCTCTCGGAGAATGGAAGAGCATTGCTTTCATTTCTGAGGAGGTGCATAAATACATTCTGGAGATAGTTTTGGCATTTGTCCTCTGATGCTACATTTTTAAAGGAAGTTGGGTTTGTGTCATATACACTATTTACTAATCTCCATAACTGTTTTTGGTCTTCCGCTACTATTATCGGATTAATTTCTTGCCATTTCATAACAAAGTTCATTATCTTTTCTGTTTTGTATCTTCTCATTGATTCTTTATAAACAACCCTAGATCTGATTTTGTACACATTTTGTTGTTGAAAATTTTAAACAGATACAATCAAACTAATTTCCATTTACAAGTGTCGATTTCCTTTTTCAGGAATCTAATTTTCTTAAATTTATGAACTGGAGACACAAAACCACCTCACGGTATATAGATTTATACCATACTTTCTTATTAGAACTTTTATTATTGAATTCAACTTCTATGCAAATATCTAAATGATAATGTTCAATAATTGTAGGAAAGTGCCCATTTTTGCATGGCTGCCCTCACTTTTTGCCTTATGTTGATGTACTTTGACTGAGTGCGCCCTGGGTTCCTGCCCACCAGGTACCCAGGGCCTATGTTCTTTCTCTAAACTGTACCCATGCAAAACCCAATTGGCAACTCTCTGGCCACATGGCAAAGTGAGCAAGGGACTCACGTCTGAGCATACCCTGCCACACTTATGGCGAACAAAGCAGTACAAAAGGGGGTGGTGATGGACGGAGCATCTGAACCAATCAAACACTCACACCCAGTCAAAAGATCTGGGTTTAATCCATCACCGTTCTTTAGCTCACTCTGCCACCCCAATTCAGACATGGCCATATGCAAATCAGTCTGACCCTGTGCCTCATGGGAACAGTCCAGGCCAAACTGCCAAGCCATGCCTTCCCTGGACCGGGAACAAGCTTTCGAGGACCGGTTTCTGGCATTACAGCCGTCTTCAGCCCGGCTTGCTTGAATCCAGTGGCAAAGTGAGCAAGGGACTCACGTCTGAGCATACCCTGTTTCCCTCAGCTCCTCTCCGGCTTCTAACACGAAGTCTCCCTCTCTCATTCACCTAAGGATCTTCTTCCACTTCCGGGTCACTGAACCTCCGCCATCTTCCATAGTGCCAGAAGATGTTGATATTGTGTCTTATCTTCCTTAAACACATCTCCAGACGAGTGGGTCTTATGTCCTCACTTGTATAAGATTCATGTAAGCTCTTTCATCAGCAATGAGTCTTCTCGATGTGAGGTTATCGTAAGTTTGTAAGTTAGGCTGCAGGGTTTTAGGAAGAGTCCGCAGAAGATGGAGGAATGCCACTAAAGTTGCCGGTCTAGTCTCTCATGGTTGGCTTAAGGTGCGAGGACAAAATCGGTTTTGAAGTGCGCCGGCAGAATTCTGAGCTGCGTACTTTACCAACGACTTCTTCGTGTGTGCAGCTCCTGTACAGGCACGGCATGACTTTATATTGGCACCAACACACATTAACTCCTGCATTCTAAATTAACGTTGAGACCCGGAGCCTGGTCGTGGGATCATAGAGAGGCACAAAAAATTTAACCCTAGCTGGGCACAAGCCTACTGTCTGTGTTCATGACCATGTACATATAGTGGTGGTGGCAGCATACTGTGTTTTTAGTGATTAATTGCTAAACAGGTCTTTTTACCTATTCAGGGACATGAGAGCAATGGCCTACTGACCAGCCCGAGTAAAGTTTCACTCACGTGTTTTGACCTGCCCTGCACTGACATGCCTGTGTGAATGTTGAGTGCTTGTTTATGTGTTTTAGCAGGGCTCCATATTGATAGAGTTACTGTGTGCTGCTACCAGTGGGATCAATGTTGGAATCCCCGAGGTCTGACTCAGTACAAGATGAAAGTTGTGAAACAGCTCTCGGAAAATGGAAGTGCATTGCTTTTATTTCTGAGGAGGTGCATAAATAAATTCTGGAGATAGTTTTGGCATTTGTCCTCTGATGCTACATTTTTTAAGGAAGTTGGGTTTGTGTCATATACACTATTTACTAATCTCCATAACTGTTTTTGGTCTTCCGCTACTATTATCGGATTAATTTCTTGCCATTTCGTATCAAAGTTCATTATCTTTTCTGTTTTGTATCTTCTCATTGATTCTTTATAAACAACCCTAGATCTGATTTTGTATACATTTTGTTGTTGAAAATTCTAAACAGATACAATCAAACTAATTTCCATTTACAAGTGTCGATTTCCTTTTTCAGAAATCTAATTTTCTTATATTTATGAACTAGAGACACAAAACCACCTCACGCTATATAGATTTATACCATACTTTCTTATTAGAACTTTTATTATTGAATTCAACTTCTATGCAAATATCCAAATGATAATGTTCAATAATTGTAGGAAAGTGCCCATTTTTGCATGGTTGCCCTCACTTTTTGCCTTATGTTGATGTACTTTGACTGAGTGGGCCCTGGGTTCCTGCCCACCAGGTACCCAGGGCCTATATTCGTTCTCTAAACTGTACCCATGCAAAACCCAATTGGCAACTCTCTGGCCACATGGCAAAGTGAGCAAGGGACTCACGTCTTAGCATTCCCTGCCACACTTATGCCAAACAAAGTGGTACAAAAGGGGGTGGTGATGGACGGAGCATCTGAAAAAATCAAACACTCACACCCAGTTAAAAGATCTGGGTTTAATCTATCACCGTTCTTTAGCCCACTCTGCCACCCCAGATCAGACATGGCCATATGCAAATCAGTCTGACCCTGTGCCTCATGGGAACAGTCCAGCCCGAACTGCCAAGCCATGCCTTCCCTGGACCGGAAACAAGCTTCCGAGGACTGGTTTCTGGCATTACAGCCGTCTTCAGCCCGGCTTGCTTGAATCAGTTGGCAAAGTGAGCAAGGGACTCACGTCTTAGCATACCCTGTTTCCCTCAGCTCCTCTCCGGCTTCTGACACGAAGTCTTCCTCTCTCATTCATCTAAGGATCTTCTTCAACTTCTGGGTCACTGAACCTCCGCCATCTTCCATAGTGCCAGAAGTTGTTGATGTGGTGTCTTATCTCCCTTAAACACATCTCCAGACGAGTGGGACTTATGTCCTCACTTGTATAAGATTCATGTAAGCTCTTTCATCAGCAATGAGTCTTCTCGATGTGAGGTTATGGTAAGTTTGTAAGTTAGGCTGCAGGGTTTTAGGAAGAGTCTACAGAAGATGGAGGAATGCCACTAAAGTTGCCGGTCTAGTCTCTCATGGTTGGCTTAAGGTGCGAGGACAAAATCGGTTTTGAAGTGCGCCGGCAGAATTCTGAGCTGCGTACTTTACCAAAGACTTCTTCGTGTGTGCAGCGCCTTTACAGGCACGGCATGACTTTATATTGGCACCAGCACACATTAACTCCTGCATTCTAAATTAACGTTGAGACCCGGAGCCTGGTGGTGGGATCATAGAGATGCACAAAAAATGTAACCCTAGCTGGGCACAAGCCTACTGTCTATGTTCATGACCATGTACATATAGTGGTGGTGGCAGCATACTGTGTTTTTAGTGATTAATTGCTAAACAGGTCTTTTTACCTATTCAGGGACATGAGAGCAATGGCCTACTGGCCAGCCCGAGTAAAGTTTCACTCACGTGTTTTGACCTGCCCTGCACTGACATGCCTGTGTGAATGTTGAGTGCTTGTTTATTTGTGTTAGCAGGGCTCCATATTGATAGAGTTACTGTGTGCTGCTACCAGTGGGATCAATGTTGGAAGGCCCCAGGTCTGACACAGTACAAGATGGAAGTTGTGAAACAGCTCTCGCAGAATGGAAGTGCATTGCTTTCATTTCTGAGGAGGTGCATAAATAAATTCTGGAGATAGTTTTGGCATTTGTCCTCTGATGCTACATTTTTTAAGGAAGTTGGGTTTGTGTCGTATACACTATTTACTAATCTCCATAACTGTTTTTGGTCTCCCACTACTATTATCGGATTAATTTCTTGCTATTTCGTATCAAAGTTCATTATCTTTTCTGTTGTGTATCTTCTCATTGATTCTTTATAAACAACCCTAGATCTGATTTTGTACACATTTTGTTGTTGAAAATTCTAAACAGATACAATCAAACTAATTTCCATTTACAAGTGTCTATTTCCTTTTTCAGAAATCTAATTTTCTTAAATTTATGAACTGGAAACACAAAACCACCTCATGCTATATAGATTTATACCATACTTTCTTATTAGAACTTTTATTATTGAATTACACTTCTATGCAAATATCCAAATGATAATGTTCAATAATTGTAGGAAAGTGCCCATTTTGCATGGTTGCCATCACTTTTTGCCTTATGTTGATGTACTTTGACTAAGTGCGCCCTGGGTTCCTGCCCACCAGGTACTCAGGGCCTATCTTCTTTCTCTAAACTGTACCCATGCAAAACCCAATTGGCAACTCTCTGGCCACATGGCAAAGTGAGCAAGGGACTCACGTCTGAGCATACCCTGCCACACTTATGGCGAACAAAGCAGTACAAAAGGGGGTGGTGATGGACGGAGCATCTGAACCAATCAAACACTCACACCCAGTCAAAAGATCTGGGTTTAATCCATCACCGTGCTTTAGCCCACTCTGCCACCCCAGTTCAGACATGGCCATATGCAAATCAGTCTGACCCTGTGCCTCATGGGAACATTCCAGCCCGAACTGCCAAGCCATGCCTTCCCTGGACCAGAAACAAGCTTCAGAGGACCGGTTTCTGGCATTATAGCCGTCTTCAGCCCGGCTTGCTTGAATCCAGTAGCAAAGTGAGCAAGGGACTCACGCCTGAGCATACCCTGTTTCCCTCAGCTCCTCTCCGGCTTCTGACACGAAGGCTCCCTCTCTCATTCACCTAAAGATCTTCTTCCACTTCCGTATCACTGAACCTCCGCCATCTTCCATAGTGCCAGAAGTTGTTGATATGGTGTCTTATCTCCCTTAAACACATCTCCAGACGAGTGGGTCTTATGTCCTTACTTGTATAAGATTCATGTAAGCTCTTTCATCAGCAATGAGTCTTCTCGATGTGAGGTTATTGTAAGTTTGTAAGTTAGGCCGCAGGGTTTTAGGAAGAGTCCGCAGAAGATGGAGGAATGCCACTAAAGTTGCCGGTCTAGTCTCTCATGGTTGGCTTAAGGTGCGAGGACAAAATCGGTTTTGAAGTGCGCCGGCAGAATTCTGAGCTGCGTACTTTACCAACGACTTCTTCGTGTGTGCAGCTCCCGTACAGGCACGGCATGTCTTTATATTGGCACCAGCACACATTAACTCCTGCATTCTAAATTAACGCTGAGACCCGGAGCTTGGTCGTGGGATCATAGAGAGGCACAAAAAATGTAACCCTAGCTGGGCACTAGCCTACTATCTATGATCATGACCATGATATATAGTGGTGGTAGCAGCATACTGTGTTTTTAGTGATTAATTGCTGAACAGGTCTTTTTACCTATTCAGGGACATGAGAGCAATGGCCTACTGGCCAGCCCGAGTAAAGTTTCACTCACGTGTTTTGACCTGCCCTGCACTGACCTGCTTGTGTGAATATTGAGTGCTTGTTTATGTGTGTTAGCAGGGCTCCATATTGATAGAGTTACTGTGTGCTGCTACCAGTGGGATCAATGTTGGAAGGCCCCAGGTCTGACACAGTACAAGATGGAAGTTGTGAAACAGCTCTCGGAGAATGGAAGTGCATTGCTTTCATTACTGAGGAGGTGCATGAATAAATTCTGGAGATAGTTTTGGCATTTGTCCTCTAATCCTACATTTTTTAAGGAAGTTGGGTTTGTGTCATATACACTATTTACTAATCTCCATAACTGTTTTTGGTCTGCCGCTACTATTATCGAATTAATTTCTTGCCATTTCTTATCAAAGTTCATTATCATTTCTGTTTTGTATCTTCTCATTGATTCTTTATAAACAACCCTAGATCTGATTTTGTACACATTTTGTTGTTGAAAATTCCAAACAGATACAATCAAACTAATTTCCATTTACAAGTGTCGATTTCCTTTTTCAGAAATCTAATTTTCTTAAATTTATGAACTGGAGACACAAAACCACCTCACGCTATATAGATTTATACCATACTTTCTTATTAGAACTTTTATTATTGAATTCAACTTCTATGCAAATATCTAAATGATAATGTTCAATAATTGTAGGAAAGTGCCCATTTTTGCATGGCTGCCCTCACTTTTTGCCTTATGTTGATGTACTTTGACTGAGTGCGCCCTGGGTTCCTGCCCACCAGGTACCCAGGGCCTATGTTCTTTCTCTAAACTGTACCCATGCAAAACCCAATTGGCAACTCTCTGGCCACATGGCAAAGTGAGCAAGGGACTCACGTCTGAGCATACCCTGCCACACTTATGGCGAACAAAGCAGTACAAAAGGGGGTGGTGATGGACGGAGCATCTGAACCAATCAAACACTCACACCCAGTCAAAAGATCTGGGTTTAATCCATCACCGTTCTTTAGCTCACTCTGCCACCCCAATTCAGACATGGCCATATGCAAATCAGTCTGACCCTGTGCCTCATGGGAACAGTCCAGGCCAAACTGCCAAGCCATGCCTTCCCTGGACCGGGAACAAGCTTTCGAGGACCGGTTTCTGGCATTACAGCCGTCTTCAGCCCGGCTTGCTTGAATCCAGTGGCAAAGTGAGCAAGGGACTCACGTCTGAGCATACCCTGTTTCCCTCAGCTCCTCTCCGGCTTCTAACACGAAGTCTCCCTCTCTCATTCACCTAAGGATCTTCTTCCACTTCCGGGTCACTGAACCTCCGCCATCTTCCATAGTGCCAGAAGATGTTGATATTGTGTCTTATCTTCCTTAAACACATCTCCAGACGAGTGGGTCTTATGTCCTCACTTGTATAAGATTCATGTAAGCTCTTTCATCAGCAATGAGTCTTCTCGATGTGAGGTTATCGTAAGTTTGTAAGTTAGGCTGCAGGGTTTTAGGAAGAGTCCGCAGAAGATGGAGGAATGCCACTAAAGTTGCCGGTCTAGTCTCTCATGGTTGGCTTAAGGTGCGAGGACAAAATCGGTTTTGAAGTGCGCCGGCAGAATTCTGAGCTGCGTACTTTACCAACGACTTCTTCGTGTGTGCAGCTCCTGTACAGGCACGGCATGACTTTATATTGGCACCAACACACATTAACTCCTGCATTCTAAATTAACGTTGAGACCCGGAGCCTGGTCGTGGGATCATAGAGAGGCACAAAAAATTTAACCCTAGCTGGGCACAAGCCTACTGTCTGTGTTCATGACCATGTACATATAGTGGTGGTGGCAGCATACTGTGTTTTTAGTGATTAATTGCTAAACAGGTCTTTTTACCTATTCAGGGACATGAGAGCAATGGCCTACTGACCAGCCTGAGTAAAGTTTCACTCACGTGTTTTGACCTGCCCTGCACTGACATGCCTGTGTGAATGTTGAGTGCTTGTTTATGTGTTTTAGCAGGGCTCCATATTGATAGAGTTACTGTGTGCTGCTACCAGTGGGATCAATGTTGGAATCCCCGAGGTCTGACTCAGTACAAGATGAAAGTTGTGAAACAGCTCTCGGAAAATGGAAGTGCATTGCTTTTATTTCTGAGGAGGTGCATAAATAAATTCTGGAGATAGTTTTGGCATTTGTCCTCTGATGCTACATTTTTTAAGGAAGTTGGGTTTGTGTCATATACACTATTTACTAATCTCCATAACTGTTTTTGGTCTTCCGCTACTATTATCGGATTAATTTCTTGCCATTTCGTATCAAAGTTCATTATCTTTTCTGTTTTGTATCTTCTCATTGATTCTTTATAAACAACCCTAGATCTGATTTTGTATACATTTTGTTGTTGAAAATTCTAAACAGATACAATCAAACTAATTTCCATTTACAAGTGTCGATTTCCTTTTTCAGAAATCTAATTTTCTTATATTTATGAACTAGAGACACAAAACCACCTCACGCTATATAGATTTATACCATACTTTCTTATTAGAACTTTTATTATTGAATTCAACTTCTATGCAAATATCCAAATGATAATGTTCAATAATTGTAGGAAAGTGCCCATTTTTGCATGGTTGCCCTCACTTTTTGCCTTATGTTGATGTACTTTGACTGAGTGGGCCCTGGGTTCCTGCCCACCAGGTACCCAGGGCCTATATTCGTTCTCTAAACTGTACCCATGCAAAACCCAATTGGCAACTCTCTGGCCACATGGCAAAGTGAGCAAGGGACTCACGTCTTAGCATTCCCTGCCACACTTATGCCAAACAAAGTGGTACAAAAGGGGGTGGTGATGGACGGAGCATCTGAAAAAATCAAACACTCACACCCAGTTAAAAGATCTGGGTTTAATCTATCACCGTTCTTTAGCCCACTCTGCCACCCCAGATCAGACATGGCCATATGCAAATCAGTCTGACCCTGTGCCTCATGGGAACAGTCCAGCCCGAACTGCCAAGCCATGCCTTCCCTGGACCGGAAACAAGCTTCCGAGGACTGGTTTCTGGCATTACAGCCGTCTTCAGCCCGGCTTGCTTGAATCAGTTGGCAAAGTGAGCAAGGGACTCACGTCTTAGCATACCCTGTTTCCCTCAGCTCCTCTCCGGCTTCTGACACGAAGTCTTCCTCTCTCATTCATCTAAGGATCTTCTTCAACTTCTGGGTCACTGAACCTCCGCCATCTTCCATAGTGCCAGAAGTTGTTGATGTGGTGTCTTATCTCCCTTAAACACATCTCCAGACGAGTGGGACTTATGTCCTCACTTGTATAAGATTCATGTAAGCTCTTTCATCAGCAATGAGTCTTCTCGATGTGAGGTTATGGTAAGTTTGTAAGTTAGGCTGCAGGGTTTTAGGAAGAGTCTACAGAAGATGGAGGAATGCCACTAAAGTTGTCGGTCTAGTCTCTCATGGTTGGCTTAAGGTGCGAGGACAAAATCGGTTTTGAAGTGCGCCGGCAGAATTCTGAGCTGCGTACTTTACCAAAGACTTCTTCGTGTGTGCAGCGCCTTTACAGGCACGGCATGACTTTATATTGGCACCAGCACACATTAACTCCTGCATTCTAAATTAACGTTGAGACCCGGAGCCTGGTGGTGGGATCATAGAGATGCACAAAAAATGTAACCCTAGCTGGGCACAAGCCTACTGTCTATGTTCATGACCATGTACATATAGTGGTGGTGGCAGCATACTGTGTTTTTAGTGATTAATTGCTAAACAGGTCTTTTTACCTATTCAGGGACATGAGAGCAATGGCCTACTGGCCAGCCCGAGTAAAGTTTCACTCACGTGTTTTGACCTGCCCTGCACTGACATGCCTGTGTGAATGTTGAGTGCTTGTTTATTTGTGTTAGCAGGGCTCCATATTGATAGAGTTACTGTGTGCTGCTACCAGTGGGATCAATGTTGGAAGGCCCCAGGTCTGACACAGTACAAGATGGAAGTTGTGAAACAGCTCTCGCAGAATGGAAGTGCATTGCTTTCATTTCTGAGGAGGTGCATAAATAAATTCTGGAGATAGTTTTGGCATTTGTCCTCTGATGCTACATTTTTTAAGGAAGTTGGGTTTGTGTCGTATACACTATTTACTAATCTCCATAACTGTTTTTGGTCTCCCACTACTATTATCGGATTAATTTCTTGCTATTTCGTATCAAAGTTCATTATCTTTTCTGTTGTGTATCTTCTCATTGATTCTTTATAAACAACCCTAGATCTGATTTTGTACACATTTTGTTGTTGAAAATTCTAAACAGATACAATCAAACTAATTTCCATTTACAAGTGTCGATTTCCTTTTTCAGAAATCTAATTTTCTTAAATTTATGAACTGGAAACACAAAACCACCTCATGCTATATAGATTTATACCATACTTTCTTATTAGAACTTTTATTATTGAATTACACTTCTATGCAAATATCCAAATGATAATGTTCAATAATTGTAGGAAAGTGCCCATTTTGCATGGTTGCCATCACTTTTTGCCTTATGTTGATGTACTTTGACTAAGTGCGCCCTGGGTTCCTGCCCACCAGGTACTCAGGGCCTATCTTCTTTCTCTAAACTGTACCCATGCAAAACCCAATTGGCAACTCTCTGGCCACATGGCAAAGTGAGCAAGGGACTCACGTCTGAGCATACCCTGCCACACTTATGGCGAACAAAGCAGTACAAAAGGGGGTGGTGATGGACGGAGCATCTGAACCAATCAAACACTCACACCCAGTCAAAAGATCTGGGTTTAATCCATCACCGTGCTTTAGCCCACTCTGCCACCCCAGTTCAGACATGGCCATATGCAAATCAGTCTGACCCTGTGCCTCATGGGAACATTCCAGCCCGAACTGCCAAGCCATGCCTTCCCTGGACCAGAAACAAGCTTCAGAGGACCGGTTTCTGGCATTATAGCCGTCTTCAGCCCGGCTTGCTTGAATCCAGTAGCAAAGTGAGCAAGGGACTCACGCCTGAGCATACCCTGTTTCCCTCAGCTCCTCTCCGGCTTCTGACACGAAGGCTCCCTCTCTCATTCACCTAAAGATCTTCTTCCACTTCCGTATCACTGAACCTCCGCCATCTTCCATAGTGCCAGAAGTTGTTGATATGGTGTCTTATCTCCCTTAAACACATCTCCAGACGAGTGGGTCTTATGTCCTTACTTGTATAAGATTCATGTAAGCTCTTTCATCAGCAATGAGTCTTCTCGATGTGAGGTTATTGTAAGTTTGTAAGTTAGGCCGCAGGGTTTTAGGAAGAGTCCGCAGAAGATGGAGGAATGCCACTAAAGTTGCCGGTCTAGTCTCTCATGGTTGGCTTAAGGTGCGAGGACAAAATCGGTTTTGAAGTGCGCCGGCAGAATTCTGAGCTGCGTACTTTACCAACGACTTCTTCGTGTGTGCAGCTCCCGTACAGGCACGGCATGTCTTTATATTGGCACCAGCACACATTAACTCCTGCATTCTAAATTAACGCTGAGACCCGGAGCTTGGTCGTGGGATCATAGAGAGGCACAAAAAATGTAACCCTAGCTGGGCACTAGCCTACTATCTATGATCATGACCATGATATATAGTGGTGGTAGCAGCATACTGTGTTTTTAGTGATTAATTGCTGAACAGGTCTTTTTACCTATTCAGGGACATGAGAGCAATGGCCTACTGGCCAGCCCGAGTAAAGTTTCACTCACGTGTTTTGACCTGCCCTGCACTGACCTGCTTGTGTGAATATTGAGTGCTTGTTTATGTGTGTTAGCAGGGCTCCATATTGATAGAGTTACTGTGTGCTGCTACCAGTGGGATCAATGTTGGAAGGCCCCAGGTCTGACACAGTACAAGATGGAAGTTGTGAAACAGCTCTCGGAGAATGGAAGTGCATTGCTTTCATTACTGAGGAGGTGCATGAATAAATTCTGGAGATAGTTTTGGCATTTGTCCTCTAATCCTACATTTTTTAAGGAAGTTGGGTTTGTGTCATATACACTATTTACTAATCTCCATAACTGTTTTTGGTCTGCCGCTACTATTATCGAATTAATTTCTTGCCATTTCTTATCAAAGTTCATTATCATTTCTGTTTTGTATCTTCTCATTGATTCTTTATAAACAACCCTAGATCTGATTTTGTACACATTTTGTTGTTGAAAATTCCAAACAGATACAATCAAACTAATTTCCATTTACAAGTGTCGATTTCCTTTTTCAGAAATCTAATTTTCTTAAATTTATGAACTGGAGACACAAAACCACCTCACGCTATATAGATTTATACCATACTTTCTTATTAGAACTTTTATTATTGAATTCAACTTCTATGCAAATATCCAAATGATAATGTTCAATAATTGTAGGAAAGTGCCCATTTTTGCATGGTTGCCCTCACTTTTTGCCTTATGTTGATGTACTTTGACTGAGTGCGCCCTGGGTTCCTGCCCACCAGGTACCCAGGGCCTATATTCTTTCTCTAAACTGTACCCATGCAAAACCCAATTGGCAACTCTCTGGCCACATGGCAAAGTGAGCAAGGGACTCACGTATGAGCATACCCTGCCTCACTTATGCCGAACAAAGCGGTACAAAAGGGGGTGGTGATGGACGGAGCATCTGAACCAATCAAACACTCACACCCAGTCAAAAGATCTGGGTTTAATCTAGCACCGTTCTTTAGCCCACTCTGCCACCCCAGTTCAGACATGGCCATATGCAAATCAGCCTGACCCTGTGCCTCATGGGAACAGTCCAGCCCGAACTGCCAAGCCATGCCTTCCCTGGACCGGAAACAAGCTTCCGAGGACCGGTTTCTGGCATTACATCCGTCTTAGCCCGGCTTGCTTGAATCCAGTGGCAAAGAGAGCAAGGGACTCACGTCTGAGCATACCCTGTTTCCCTCAGCTCCTCTCCGGCTTCTGACACGAAGTCTCCCTCTCTCATTCACCTAAGGATCTTCTTCCACTTCCGGGTCACTGAACCTCCGCCATCTTCCATAGTGCCAGAAGTTGTTGATGTGGTGTCTTATCTCCCTTAAACACATCTCCAGATGTGTGGGTCTTATGTCCTCACTTGTATAAGATTCATGTAAGCTCTTTCATCAGCAATGAGTCTTCTCGATGTGAGGTTATCATAAGTTTGTAAGTTAGGCTGCAGGGTTTTAGGAAGAGTCTGCAGAAGATGGAGGAATGCCACTAAAGTTGCCGGTCTAGTCTCGCATGGTTGGCTTAAGGTGCGAGGACAAAATCGGTTTGAAGTGCGCCGGCAGAATTATGAGCTGCGTACGTTACCAACCACTTCTTCGTGTGTGCAGCTCCCGTACAGGCACGGCATGACTTTATATTGGCACCAGCACACATTAACTCCTGCATTCTAAATTTACCGTTGAGACCCGGAGCCTGGTCGTGGGATCATAGAGATTCACAAAAAATGTAACCCTAGCTGGGCACAAGCCTACTGTCTATGTTCATGACCATGTACATATAGTGGTGGTGGCAGCATACTGTGTTTTTAGTGATTAATTGCTAAACAGGTCTTTTTACCTATTCAGGGACATGAGAGCAATGGCCTACTGGCCAGCCCGAGTAAAGTTTCACTCACGTGTTTTGACCTGCCCTGCACTGACATGCCTGTGTGAATGTTGAGTGCTTGTTTATGTGTGTTAGCAGGGCTCCATATTGATAGAGTTACTGTGTGCTGCTACCAGTGGGATCAATGTTGGAAGGCCCCAGGTCTGACACAGTACAAGATGGAAGTTGTGAAACAGCTCTCGGAGAATGGAAGTGCATTGCTTTCATTTCTGAGGAGGTGCATGAATAAATTCTGGAGATAGTTTTGGCATTTGTCCTCTAATCCTACATTTTTTAAGGAAGTTGGGTTTGTGTCATATACACTATTTACTAATCTCCATAACTGTTTTTGGTCTCCCGCTACTATTATCGAATTAATTTCTTGCCATTTCGTATCAAAGTTCATTATCATTTCTGTTTTGTATCTTCTCATTGATTCTTTAGAAACAACCCTAGATCTGATTTTGTACACATTTTGTTGTTGAAAATTCCAAACAGATACAATCAAACTAATTTCCATTTACAAGTGTCGATTTCCTCTTTTCAGAAATCTAATTTTCTTAAATTTATGAACTGGAGACACAAAACCACCTCACGCTATATAGATTTATACCATACTTTCTTATTAGAACTTTTATTATTGAATTCAACTTCTATGCAAATATCCAAATGATAATGTTCAATAATTGTAGGAAAGTGCCCATTTTTGCATGGTTGCCCTCACTTTTTGCCTTATGTTGATGTACTTTGACTGAGTGCGCCCTGGGTTCCTGCCCACCAGGTACCAGGGCCTATATTATTTCTCTAAACTGTACCCATGCAAAACCCAATTGGCAACTCTCTGGCCACATGGCAAAGTGAGCAAGGGACTCACGTCTGAGCATACCCTGCCACACTTATGCCGAACAAAGCGGTACACAAGGGGGTGGTGATGGACGGAGCATCTGAACCAATCAAACACTCACACCCAGTCAAGAGATCTGGGTTTAATCTATCACCGTTCTTTAGCCCACTCTGCCACCCCAGTTCAGACATGGCCATATGCAAATCAGTCTGACCCTGTGCCTCATGGGAACAGTCCAGCCCGAACTGCCAAGCCATGCCTTCCCTGGACCGGAAACAAGCTTCCGAGGACCGGTTTCTGGCATTACAGCCGTCTTAGCCCGGCTTGCTTGAATCCAGTGGCAAAGAGAGCAAGGGACTCACGTCTGAGCATATCCTGTTTCCCTCAGCTCCTCTCCGGCTTCTGACACGAAGTCTCCCTCTCTCATTCACCTAAGGATCTTCTTCCACTTCCGGGTCACTGAACCTCCGCCATCTTCCATAGTGCCAGAAGTTGTTGATGTGGTGTCTTATCTCCCTTAAACACATCTCCAGATGTGTGGGTCTTATGTCCTCACTTGTATAAGATTCATGTAAGCTCTTTCATCAGCAATGAGTCTTCTCGATGTGAGGTTATCGTAAGTTTGTAAGTTAGGCTGCAGGGTTTTAGGAAGAGTCTGCAGAAGATGGAGGAATGCCACTAAAGTTGCCGGTCTAGTCTCGCATGGTTGGCTTAAGGTGCGAGGACAAAATCGGTTTTGAAGTGCGCCGGCAGAATTATGAGCTGCGTACGTTACCAACCACTTCTTCGTGTGTGCAGCTCCCGTACAGGCACGGCATGACTTTATATTGGCACCAGCACACATTAACTCCTGCATTCTAAATTAACGTTGAGACCCGGAGCCTGGTCGTGGGATCATAGAGATGCACAAAAAATGTAACCCTAGCTGGGCACAAGCCTACTGTCTATGTTCATGACCATGTACATATAGTGGTGGTGGCAGCATACTGTGTTTTTAGTGATTAATTGCTAAACAGGTCTTTTTACCTATTCAGGGACATGAGAGCAATGGCCTACTGGCCAGCCCGAGTAAAGTTTCACTCACGTGTTTTGACCTGCCCTGCACTGACATGCCTGTGTGAATGTTGAGTGCTTGTTTATGTGTGTTAGCAGGGCTCCATATTGATAGAGTTACTGTGTGCTGCTACCAGTGGGATCAATGTTGGAAGGCCCCAGGTCTGACACAGTACAAGATGGAAGTTGTGAAACAGCTCTCGGAGAATGGAAGTGCATTGCTTTCATTTCTGAGGAGGTGCATGAATAAATTCTGGAGATAGTTTTGGCATTTGTCCTCTAATCCTACATTTTTTAAGGAAGTTGGGTTTGTGTCATATACACTATTTACTAATCTCCATAACTGTTTTTGGTCTCCCGCTACTATTATCGAATTAATTTCTTGCCATTTCGTATCAAAGTTCATTATCTTTTCTGTTTTGTATCTTCTCATTGATTCTTTAGAAACAACCCTAGATCTGATTTTGTACACATTTTGTTGTTGAAAATTCCAAACAGATACAATCAAACTAATTTCCATTTACAAGTGTTGATTTCCTCTTTTCAGAAATCTAATTTTCTTAAATTTATGAACTGGAGACACAAAACCACCTCACGCTATATAGATTTATACCATACTTTCTTATTAGAACTTTTATTATTGAATTCAACTTCTATGTAAATATCCAAATGATAATGTTCAATAATTGTAGGAAAGTGCCCATTTTTGCATGGTTGCCCTCACTTTTTGCCTTATGTTGATGTACTTTGACTGAGTGCGCCCTGGGTTCCTGCCCACCAGGTACCCAGGGCCTATATTCTTTCTCTAAACTGTACCCATGCAAAACCCAATTGGCAACTCTCTGGCCACATGGCAAAGTGAGCAAGGGACTCACGTCTGAGCATACCCTGCCACACTTATGCCGAACAAAGCGGTACACAAGGGGGTGGTGATGGACGGAGCATCTGAATCAATCAAACACTCACACCCAGTCAAAAGATCTGGGTTTAATCTATCACCGTTCTTTAGCCCACTCTGCCACCCCAGTTCAGACATGGCCATATGCAAATCAGCCTGACCCTGTGCCTCATGGGAACAGTCCAGCCCGAACTGCCAAGCCATGACTTCCCTGGACCGGAAACAAGCTTCCGAGGACCGGTTTCTGGCATTACAGCCGTCTTAGCCCGGCTTGCTTGAATCCAGTGGCAAAGAGAAAAAGGGACTCACGTCTGAGCATACCATGTTTCCCTCAGCTCCTCTCCGGCTTCTGACACGAAGTCTCCCTCTCTCATTCACCTAAGGATCTTCTTCCACTTCCGGGTCACTGAACCTCCGCCATCTTCCATAGTGCCAGAAGTTGTTGATGTGGTGTCTTATCTCCCTTAAACACATCTCCAGATGTGTGGGTCTTATGTCCTCACTTGTATAAGATTCATGTAAGCTCTTTCATCAGCAATGAGTCTTCTCGATGTGAGGTTATCGTAAGTTTGTAAGTTAGGCTGCAGGGTTTTAGGAAGAGTCTGCAGAAGATGGAGGAATGCCACTAAAGTTGCCGGTCTAGTCTCGCATGGTTGGCTTAAGGTGCGAGGACAAAATCGGTTTTGAAGTGCGCCGGCAGAATTATGAGCTGCGTACGTTACCAACCACTTCTTCGTGTGTGCAGCTCCCGTACAGGCACGGCATGACTTTATATTGGCACCAGCACACATTAACTCCTGCATTCTAAATTAACGTTGAGACCCGGAGCCTGGTCGTGGGATCATAGAGATGCACAAAAAATGTAACCCTAGCTGGGCACAAGCCTACTGTCTATGTTCATGACCATGTACATATAGTGGTGGTGGCAGCATACTGTGTTTTTAGTGATTAATTGCTAAACAGGTCTTTTTACCTATTCAGGGACATGAGAGCAATGGCCTACTGGCCAGCCCGAGTAAAGTTTCACTCACGTGTTTTGACCTGCCCTGCACTGACATGCCTGTGTGAATGTTGAGTGCTTGTTTATGTGTGTTAGCAGGGCTCCATATTGATAGAGTTACTGTGTGCTGCTACCAGTGGGATCAATGTTGGAAGGCCCCAGGTCTGACACAGTACAAGATGGAAGTTGTGAAACAACTCTCGCAGAATGGAAGTGCATTGCTTTAATTTCTGAGGAGGTGCATAAATAAATTCTGGAGCTAGTTTTGGCATTTGTCCTCTGATGCTACATTTTTTAAGGAAGTTGGGTTTGTGTCATATACACTATTTACTAATCTCCATAACTGTTTTTGGTCTCCCGCTACTATTAATCGGATTAATTTCTTCCTATTTCGTATCAAAGTTCATTATCTTTTCTGTTTTGTATCTTCTCATTGATTCTTTATAAACAACCCTAGATCTGATTTTGTACACATTTTGTTGTTGAAAATTCTAAACAAATACAATCAAACTAATTTCCATTTAGAAGTGTCGATTTCCTTTTTCAGAAATCTAATTTTCTTAAATGTATGAACTGGAGACACAAAACCACCTCACGCTATATAGATTTATACCATACTTTCTTATTAGAACTTTTATTATTGAATTCAACTTCTATGCAAATATCCAAATGATAATGTTCAATAATTGTAGGAAAGTGCCCATTTTTGCATGGTTGCCCTCACTTTTTGCCTTATGTTGATGTACTTTGACTGAGTGCGCCCTGGGTTCCTGACCACCAGGTACCCAGGGCCTATGTTGTTCTTTCTCTAAACTGTACCCATGCAAAATCCATTTGGCAACTCTCTGGCCACATGGCAAAGTGAGCAAGGGACTCACGTCTGAGCATACCCTGCCATACTTATGCCGAACAAAGCGGTACAAAAGGGGGTGGTGATGGACGGAGCATCTGAAGCAATCAAACATTCACACCCAGTCAAAAGATCTGGGTTTAATCCATCACCGTTCTTTAGCCCACTCTGCCACCCCAGTTCAGACATGGCCATATGCAAATCAGTCTGAACCTGTGCCTCATGGGAACAGTCCAGCCCGAACTGCCAAGCCATGCCTTCCCTGGACCGGAAACAAGCTTCCGAGGACCGGTTTCTGGCATTACAGCCGTCTTCAGCCCGGCTTGCTTGAATCCAGTGGCAAAGTGAGCAAGGGACTCACGTCTGAGCATACCCTGTTTCCCTCAGCTCCTCTCCGGCTTCTGACACGAAGTCCTCCTCTCTCATTCACCTAAGGATCTTCTTCCACTTCCGGGTCACTGCACCTCCGCCATCTTCCATAGTGCCAGAAGTTGTTGATGTGATGTCTTATCTCCCTTAAACACATCTCCAGATGAGTGGGTCTTATGTCCTCACTTTTATAAGATTCATGTAAGCTCTTTCATCAGCAATGAGTCTTCTCGATGTGAAGTTATCGTAAGTTTGTAAGTTAGGCTGCAGGGTTTTAGGAAGAGTCTGCAGAAGATGGAGGAATGCCACTAAAGTTGCCGGTCTAGTCTCTCATGGTTGGCTTAAGGTGCGAGGACAAAATCGGTTTTGAAGTGCGCCGGCAGAATTCTGAGCTGCGTACTTTACCAACGACTTCTTCGTGTGTGCAGCTCCCGTACAGGCACGGCATGACTTTATATTGGCACCAGCACACATTAACTCCTGCATTCTAAATTAACGTTGAGACCCGGAGCCTGGTCGTGGGATCATAGAGATGCACAGAAAATGTAACCCTAGCTGGGCACAAGCCTACTGTCTATGTTCATGACAATGTACATATAGTGGTGGTGGCAGCATACTGTGTTTTTAGTGATTAATTGCTAAACAGGTCTTTTTACCTATTCAGGGACATGAGAGCAATGGCCTACTGGCCAGCCCGAGTAAAGTTTCACTCACGTGTTTTGACCTGCCCTGCACTGACATGCTTGTGTGAATGTTGAGTGCTTGTTTATTTGTGTTAGCAGGGCTCCATATTGATAGAGTTACTGTGTGCTGATACCAGTGGGATCAATGTTGGAAGGCCCCAGGTCTGACACAGTACAAGATGGAAGTTGTGAAACAGCTCTCGCAGAATGGAAGTGCATTGCTTTCATTTCTGAGGAGGTGCATAAATAAATTCTGGAGATAGTTTTGGCATTTGTCCTCTGATGCTACATTTTTTAAGGAAGTTGGGTTTGTGTCATATACACTATTTACTAATCTCCATAACTGTTTTTGGTCTCCCACTACTATTATCGGATTAATTTCTTGCTATTTCGTATCAAAGTTCATTATCGTTTCTGTTGTGTATCTTCTCATTGATTCTTTATAAACAACCCTAGATCTGATTTTGTACACATTTTGTTGTTGAAAATGCTCAACAGATACAATCAAACTAATTTCCATTTACAAGTGTCGATTTCCTTTTTCAGAAATCTAATTTTCTTAAATTTATGAACTGGAGACACAAAACCACCTCACGCTATATAGATTTATACCATACTTTCTTATGAGAACTTTTATTATTGAATTCAACTTCTATGCAAATATCCAAATGATAATGTTCAATATTTGTAGGAAAGTGTATTTTTTTTTTTAGAAAGTCGACTGTCACATAAAGCTCTACCTGTGCCCAATTGGATGCAATTGTTGGATCAAAAAGAGCAGACAAATCGGTATAAACCACATAGATAATTTCCTCCCTTCGTGGCCATTTCCACCATATCAAAGGCAGTTCAGAAGTCAACAAAGCATGTATAAAGCCTTTTGTGTACTTCTAATGATTTTGAAACTATTGCCACCAAAGCAAAACAGTGGCCCACTGTCGAGTGGCCTACTAAAAAACAGCGCTAGAGGGATAAGATTTTTGCTGATGATCCATTCTTCTAAGTATATTTTGAGAATTTTAGCAAAGATCCTAGCTCGAATGTCAGTCAGGCTTATCAATTTATAGTTGTGAGGCTGCCATCACCCATTTTTGTATATCGGTTTTACTGCTGCTCCCTTGCAGAACTCAGTCATAATTCCTTTCACTGAGATCCATTGGATAGAAGGGCATAGAATTTTGCCAACAATTCCATGTTTTTAACCGCCAGGAAGATTGTCATGTCCTGCAGCTCGTATAGATTTAGTGACCAGTTAACATTTGTAGTGCTAATCACTGTGAATGTATTCCCTAATTTTCTGGTCAAACACATGCTTTAGTGGAGGTAGTTTTATATCTAGCATACCAAATAAATTCTGGAGATAGTTTTGGCATTTGTCCCCTGATGCTACATTTTTTAAGGAAGTTGGGTTTGTGTCATATACACTATTTACTAATCTCTATAACTGTTTTTGGTCTCCCGCTACTATTATCGGATTAATTTCTTGCCATTTCGTATCAAAGTTCATTATCTTTTCTGTTTTGTATCTTCTCATTGATTCTTTATAAACAACCCTAGATCTGATTTTGTACACATTTTGTTGTTGAAAATTCTCAACAGATACAATCAAACTAATTTCCATTTATAGTGAATGTTGAGTGCTTGTTTATGTGTGTTAGCAGGGCTCCATATTGATAGAGTTACTGAGTGCTGCTACCAGTGGGATCAATGTTGGAAGGCCCCAGGTCTGACACAGTACAAGATGGAAGTTGTGAAACAGTTCTCGGAGAATGGAAGTGCATTGCTTTCATTTCTGAGGAGGTGCATATAACTCTAAATACAAATGTGTGGAGGGATGGACACAGAGCTTCCTTTAGAAATCCCATGTGACCTATTAGTCTTTCCTTTGGACTTCCATTTGATTTATGGTATAAAGTGACTTTCTAGATACAGTTGCTGGTGAGACAAAAGCTATGGGGAGAGTCTGGACATTTTGTTTTTATTTGATTGACCCACCTGTTGAAATGTAAAATCTGAATTCTCTTGTTTTTTGATTAAGCTGTGCCTCATCCATTTTTTTTCACTCCAGCCCTGCCTTGCTTTCAGCCTGGCTCTACCCTTGACACCGCACCTGCATAAACATTAGTAAAGAATCTATATTGGGACATTACAGGCTGCGCAAACATGCAAAGTCAGCACAAAAGAACAGCTGGCAATCTGCTTGAGGGCTTTCAGGCAAAGGTTAATCCACAAGTAAAGTATACTCAGATAGCATATTTTGTTGTTCAGCCTTAGGTCGTAGCAATTGCACAAGACACCGAGGCTGTCGATTCTTGCCGTACCTCATTTGTGTGTTCATCCCAAAGCTCCATTTACCTCTGGGCATTCCTTGTTTGTGCTCTCTTGCTATAAAAAACCCATATACCCATAGTTCAGTGTGCTCTCTCCTTGAGCATCTCTATGGGGCTTGTTGGATGGAGTCCCATTCATGAATGCCTAATAAATGACCTATGGTTTGTACTTCGCTCCACTGTTAATTCCTCCTTACTTGTTAAGAACCAATGGAAAAAGTGGTGACCCTGTACCAGTGGTTATTAATAAACCACTTCCACAAATTGGCGCCGAATGTGGATCCCCATCAAGGGCTTGCAGTTGGACCAGGGGAGGAGATCGGGTCGGTAAGATGAACTTCGCTGAGGGGCGCACCACCTGAAGAGACTGGTGTTTCTCATGGTCAAAGGTAATTTTTCAGCTCTCCGACTCTGGTCTTCCTGGCGTCTACTGGCCTTGACCGGGGCCTTCAGATGGTCAATTTTTTGGGATCAGGGAGGATCGACAGGTAGGAGTTGAAGACTATACATAAGGTAAATCGGTATTGAACTGGTTCATTCGGCTCGAAGTTGACTTGGTATTTGGAATTTGTTTTTGACTTGGTATTTGTAATCTGTTTTTGATTTGGTATTTGGAATCTGTTTTGAAGCTTGCTATTTGTTTTGACCTAACATTTTTTCCTTACAGGTAATCTGAGAATATTTGTTATTTCTCTCTATGATAAGTTTTTTCTATCTTATATAACATGCCTGTACTTAGTATGCTTTGGAAGTTTTGTTGTTGCTGCTGTGATAAGCTGAGCATTTAGGAAGCAAGTCAGCTGGCGCCACCAGAAGGTAGGCCGAATTTTAAGATGTACATCAAATATGGTATTTGTCCCATCATGTATATTGCATTGTGGAATAAATCTACAGAAAGGGGATCCCCAGTTTCAATGGCCATTAGAGGGAACTATGGACCCTCACAAACTCGAGTTTCTATAGGAACAATTGTTTAAAAAAACCCAGTTAGGACAGGTATGTTTGACACTTTGCGTATGTAGAGGAACGAAATAAAGGAGTGGCAGCTCATGGCAGAGAAAGTACAAAGGAAGCAAGAAAGGAAGATAGCGTATCAGAAGTATAAGGAATTGAAGGATAAGGAAGTTCAGGAGAAAAAGGAATGTTTAGATAGAGAGCATAGATTATTAACATCTAAGGAATATATAGTTAGACCAACAGTAACAGTTCAGGTCCACCAAGAAGATGTGGATTCAGATATTGACGTATTATGGATTGAACGACCCATACCCCCATATGTATCTTTGACACCCCTTCCCCTGGACAACAAAATATTGTTTCCCCTGTACCCCCTGCTCTACCTCTTTTATGCTGCGGTTACCCAGCTCCCTATTTTCCAACCAGTACCGGTACATCCCTTACCCCCCCAACTCAGGCCACTGCACCCCATCCCAGGCCACTGCACCTGAAATGACTGATGAGCCCGTACTTCTGGTATCTATCTCCACCCTACGAAGTCTTCGTTCTACTGTACCTTATTTTCGTCAGAATGCAATAAGGTTGATGGTATTAAATTGGTTAAGTGATTTAGAAATGGAAGTAGAAGACATGATAGATCAGATACAAGATTTTTCAGAGGGCGGACTTCTTTGTCTAATAAATAAGCTTTCTCATCAACTTATAGTCCAATGGGAGATGACTCCAGGACAAAATGGCCCAGATGATGTTAGGGTTATTAATCGACAGTGTCAGATAGGAGCCTTCCCTGTAAGTAGAGTTAATAATGCTATAGCAGCAATAATTTGATATCGTAATGAACTCTCCTCGAATAAAACCTATGAGGGTAGCTGCGTGACAGTTCATTCCTGGAAATGAGAATGCAGATAATGATGACCCTAATAGTCCTGATGCAGGAGCCAATTTTTTGTACAATTGGATATATACGCCCTGGAAAAGGACAGATGTACTCACTTTAAAAGCCTCCTTACCTGACATATTGGAAAATCCTAGAGGATTTTATGATGATGTACAGGCAGCCATTGATTCCTGCATCATGACCTTAGATGATATTGATATGTTTTTTGGTATGATCCTGCCACCAGATATGTGGCGACTCACCTGGAAACAAGATCATGTTGTTGAGTAAGGAGAAGATTGGACTGCAATAATAGCAGCTGGAGCTAATGGGAAGCCTGGTAAAAAAAAAACCAATCAGCTCATACTGGACCACACTGGCAACATACTAACTTATATAAAGATGATAATTCTGGCATGGAAAATAAATATATTGGACGCTCCTTACTGCTTGTGAGCATAGACTGGGCGAGTCCGTACCTGATTTCTTTACTCGCTTCGAGGAAATTTCCTTTAATGTATTGTAATAACCCTATTCTTCCTGTCCTTAGAAGACGGGATTGAATACAGGATCAAAGTTATCGATTTGTGATTGATTTGGGAGAAAACAACAAGATAGTAGTCCCTCAATATCCTGTTGTTTCTCAGGTAAAGTTAATACACCTGTGAAATTTTCTGTCATCTCCATTCAAAGCCCTATTTCACAACAAATTAATGTTAGTACAAGGGTCTCCAACATTTTCTGTAACAAAAGTCACTAGTGATGAAAAAGTGACCACCCCATCCAAGAGTATCAGTAGTGATCACATTAGAGCATTAGCCAGAGATTTCAGCAGTAATGAAAAAAAAATGAAAAAAAGGCTTTGACAATTTGAACTGAAATATTACATAGGTACTAGATACAAACAATAGCTGCAATACTCCCTTGCTCCAAGATATAATTATGAGTAATAAATATCTCCAACTGAAATAATAGCAGTAAGTACATTTTCAATATGACAACTATTTTTCTGTAGACATCAGTTTATGAGTTGTGAAAATACAAAAGAAATGTCTTGAATGCGTGAGTTTTATTTTTAAAATACAGGTTGGACTGTACACAGGAGAGCTACTCACAGGTACCTGGTGATCTACTGGTAGCTCACGAGCCACTCATTGGAGACATAGCAATGCACCAGAAGGGTGCAAACAGGCTACAGTGAAATTATTGCATCACTTAGCCTCCTTGGGACAAAGTATCTCATTTCCAATTCCAGTATTGTCAACAGAAGGTTACCTATTTAGGTCTCCTCCTGTTGAACGGGGGTTAGACTAGATCCTTGCCAGTGATGTGGAGAAAGCATGCGCCACTCCCTTTGTCATATGATCAGTGGATAACAAGAGGAATACCTGATTTTGAATATGATCAGATCTGTCAGCAAGTGCCTTTTAGGGATGGTGATCTTTTTGAAACATGGTGAAGTGGTGTCACTGGAATAATAACTTGCTGCCTTCATGCCTAACCCAGATGAACAGATTCTGTTTGAACATCCTCACATTGTTCAGCCCTGATATGAAATGCGGCCAAGGGCCGAAAAGAACTATAGATTTTGAAGAAATTCTCTCTGGAGAGGTAGCAATCCATGCCGGTGGTCAAGACCGCCAATGTCTGGACGGGTACATAAGCTTGCCAGTGAGGCTTTTGTAGCAAAAGACACGTGGGACTTAATGCTCTCTGATAGTGTAGTGAGGAGAATTGAGATTACATTACTCTGTTTCTGGCTGATTGTTACCCTACTCTTTGTTAACTTGGCAATCAAACAACAAATACTACAGTAAGAGGAAGGAAGGTTAAGAAACATACAGGTTGAATATAAAAGATCAGTATAGGGAATAGTGTTAGGTGTTCTTCTGAAATAGGTATTTGTATATAGATTAGGTTGAAATGGGTAGAGTTGTCGATCTGCCATTAAGGCTCTTTGGGAAGGTGTCTTTGGCCTATTAGGTAGGAATAGAAGTACTTGCCCCTAATGCCCCCGCTAAAGCTCACAATTTTGGATTACAAGAAGAAAAATAGGGATATTTGTATTTTTCTATTGTTGGTATTGGAATTTTTGGGTCTATTTTGGAGACTTGAAACATATTACCCTGTCCATAGCCTATTGCTCCCTACTCCTACTGCATCTGAACATTATCACTTCACCTTGTCCTATCTTAAGGCTTCACACTGCCAAATATATAAGCACAATACATTTGTTCAATATTTACATAAAACCCCGTTAATGTTAATTGAGCCACATAAAGCTTAATCAAATAGCTGCAGAAATACATCAAGGCCATGGACTTGGTCAGAAAGGTTTTGGGGTATTGTTTCTGCTTGGGGCTGGAAATTATTAATGGGTATTGTAATTATCAGAGCCATCTTTCTCACTTGCTGTTGCTGCATTCAGCGTGTCCCTGTGATATGTACAGATTCTATAGCTACTTGTAACAGTATCAAGCCTTCCCCAATTAATGTTCATGAATCAAATAAAGAAATGATGGTACAACTTAAAATTGATGAAATTATAAAGATTGAGATATAAATTAATACATGTACCTTTTAAAATGGATTCTGCATAGCTGAAAAGAAGGACTGTTGAAATGTAAAATCTGAATTCTCTCGTTTTTTAATTAAGCTGTTCTCATCCAGTTTTTTTCACCCCACCCCTGTCTTGTTTTCAGCCTGGCTCTATCCTTGACACTGCACCTTCATAAACATTAGTAAAGAATTTAGATTGGGACATTGTAGGCTACGTAAACATGCAAAGTCAGCACAAAAGAACAGCTGGCAATCTGCTCGAGGGTTTTCAGGCAATGGTTAATCCACAAGTAAAGTTCACTTAGATAGCATATCTTGTTGTTCAGCCTTAGGACGTAGCAATTGCACATGACACAGAGGCTGTCGATTCTTGCATTACCTCATTTGTGTGTGTTTTTCCCAAAGCTCCATTTACCTCTGGGCATCCCTTGTTTGTGATCTCTTGATATAAAAACCCATGTAACCATCGATCAGAGTGCTCTCTCCTTGAGTATCTCTATAGTGCTTGTCGGACGGAGACAAATTCATGAATGCTTAATAAATGACCTATGGTTTGTACTTCGCTCCACTGTTGATTCCTCCTTACTTGTTAAGAACCCGTGGAAAAAGCGGTGACCCTGCCCCGGTGGATTATTAATAATCCACTTCCACACACTCTGGAAGGTTGATCAAAGCCAGGTGCAGAGTTTCACACTTGTGCTCAAGTTGTGGGTGCTCTGGACTCTAACCAGCATTGTCACTGACTGCTATGAGAAGCCATCATCTTGCACAAGGAATCTGTCTAATCTGTATGGAGAAAATGAAGTATGAAAAAAAACTAGGCCAAACAATTTTCTAAACATAGATAGTGAATCTGCATATCAGGTCTACAAAATACCATATAGAAGTGGATCTCAAACGTTTCCAGTTTGTTCCAGCTTGAGCTGCTTTACTGCCTTTGGAGAAGAGCCGCTGATGACATTTTCCATAAATAAGAGAATATCACCTAGTTTCTTAAAGTTTTGCCTTCTTGGAAGAAGCTAGGGGTCTGCCAGTGACCCTTGGAGATACCTGTCAGCTGAAAGGGGAGGAAGAGAGAGCTTTGTCCTGAGTAATCTGCTGCCTGTGGAGGAGAACCCAGCTGCAGAGCCCGGTATGAAGAGCAGTTTGTACAGAGGGATCAAAGGAAATATGGGTGAGTGCTGAGAAAATCCATGAAGTGCCATGCATCCCCCAGTCTCTCTGCCTGACTGCTGAGTCAAGTCCGACTGAGGAAAGGTCAAGACCAACTTGCCAGTGTCAACTGCAAAGTAAAGATTGCCTGATTTGAAGACCACTGCAAATGAAAATACAGAGACGTCTTGTGCTCACCTGTTTGTTGCATTCAAGGGATTAGACCAACACCCAGGATGGAAGTAGGAAAACTCTTCCACTGTGACTGCTAGAGCAGGTTGATGAAGGTGTCTTTGTGGAGCTGCTGCTGTGAAAGCCGAGTTTCCCAAGGTATATGAAAGCAGGTTTGTCCAATCAGGCTAATAGCTCGTCCCTTGCCCCGTCTACGAGCACACACACGCTTGGTACTTCTGAGTGTGCACCACGTTAGGAAATTTCTTATTCCGGAGAGACATTGACTGAGAACAGTTGGAGGACGGGCTGGTGGGACAATTTATTGAATCCTGCTAACTCCATGCAAGAAGTCAATTGTCATGTTCTACGGACTGAGCTACAGGTTGTAGGTTGCTAGGAAAAGATGCCTTGGATTGTTCGCCCTTGCTACCCATATTATCCAGTGAGTAAAGGTTGTACTTGGCCCAATTTGCAGAGCCACAGTAAGACTCGCCCAAGGATATCAGTATCAATCAACAACAACTAACACTTTTGGGGCCCAGTGACCCCCATCCCCCGAATAGGAGATGACGATGGTGCATGCCTTTCCATCTTTTAAGTAAAGAACCTGTAAGTTATTGTAGACAATGAACTGTAGTGATGACCATTGGATAGAAATACCCTAAACGCATGTTGGCCACTAAATGTAAAAAATAGTACTCATAGTATGCATCCATCTTTATTGCATCCAGCACTTGATGCCAAATTCTTTGTACTGTGCCTTCTACAGTGTTGCACATGATTTCCCATGTGCTTTTGCCTTCCAATCATGTCTTTCATCTGATTGATCTTTTTATTAGCAATATGACATATGACATCAGTAACTCTTGATTCATTTTGAAGTATTGCAGGGGCGTTCAAAAACTTTGTACAGTACGAACATTTGTTAATGTCGACATGCTCTGCTTGGTAAACAATTCCCCTAACACATAGTCTGAGTGGCATACACAATGCATTTCGGTCATAAGTAATCTGCACAGGAAGGTCCAGTGTTTGAGGTGACTCAGCACATTTTCTGTAAAACCATTGCATACTTAAATTAAATTGTGTGTCTTGTAAAGCGCACTGCTACCCGCACCGCAGGCCTCGTAGCGCTATAGACCGCTGGGGAACCCATCCTGGCTTTCCCTGTGAGATAGTCCCTCCTGGGAGTCTCCAAGGTGAAACCAGGCATCCCCGACGTTTGTGAGGGGCCGTTGTGGAGATGAGGCAAGCTTAATGCCCAGAGTTGCCGAGTGTGATCCCTGGTTAGAGTAGGCACCGAGGCGAGAATTATCGAGTCCGCTGATCCTGGTCCAAGACCCTGCCGCGTCGGGAATCGAACCCTGGTCCCAGGCCGTTCTCTGCTCTCGGGTCTGCCGCCTCTAACCAGTGAGCCACACCACTTACATCCAGAGCATGACTAAAGGAGGTGTGAGTAGTCTTTTTTATGGGTATACCCTCATCTTCCCAAATGACAAGCTTGAACAACCTGAGGGAGGGGAAACCAAGAGATTGATCAAGTACATGAGTGTAATGAATCCGAGATCGATAAGTCACGGCACCCAGGTAAATCAGTGCTCACCTTACATTTATCTCAGATATAGGTATTGTGATGGTATTATTACTGAACCGGTGACACTATATGTATTTATATATAAAGAGTAATTATATATATATTTTTATGGTCTTCACCCACAGGTACCACCCATGGCTTGCTTTATCATTGGACCCTCACCCAAATACAAAAATGGGTGTGGGTGGACCCAATGCGGAGTTCTTTGAATGGTAAATATAAGTGAAGGCAGGGAGTTGTGGGTGTATTAAAATAACCTCTGAATCCTAACTAGAATCTTTGATGGTGTAGGCTAGATGAAAAAATTAATTTACAATGTTCTTAGGATATAAAGATCCCAGGTGTCAATTTAGGTCGATGTGTTTCAGCCAAAAAACTGCCTCAAAAGGTAATTTGGCTTTCTTTAGGACCTTCGTTTACACTGCTAAATATGTAAGTAAAAGCCTATTAGTTTGTGCAGTTGGATTGTTTAAAAAAGAAGCATGCATGTTATTATAGAGACCAAACATGAAGGACTTTTTCCTCGTACGGTCAAAGCTGAAAAGAGAAAATGTCATTATCAAATAACAGGGTACTCATATATTAACGTGCACCCTATCTCATGTGCTGATATCTCTGTAAATCTTTTTCGCATTTTATCCAGTGACATTTCATTGCGCCCCTTACACACGACACACACGAACATACACAAACAATGGACCGACATCAGTGCGCTCCACCAGCCAACAACACAAAATAACAATATATATGTTACCTACATGTCTAGGTAAGTTTACAGACACCCTAGGGAGTTTCAGGGGTGGACCGTCCCTGTAGTCACGCACTAGAAAGAATGGACACATGAACATTCAAAACCTCGCTAGTCGGTTTCTTACTCACGATTCTAGCGTTTCCGTTTAGTTTAGGAGTTGGATTAGTACAAGATTGCCTTACTTTGTCAAGGGTATGGGTCCGCTCTTCACTCAAGCTGTGCCCCTGTCCCCTGCATGTTAGGGTTGCATGCTCATTTCAAGGTTTATGAACTGCCCTTGGTGTTCCCATTCATGTGATAAGGTATCATGTGATCCAATTCCATCCGAAGTATTTATATAAATTTTTATTTTCAGTTTTAGCCCTTTTATAGTGTTATTGGGTCTGCATGCGTTCCACCACAGAGCTCGGCGGGGCATGCGATTGGAGCTCCCGAAATTGTTTTCCGAACAATTCTTTGCAGTGATCCGCCATCACGTGATGTAGTCACATGATGCAGGTTAATCCCAAAGTAATTTTGGTTCCTTTTTATAAATAAAAAAGTTATCAGCCCCTTTATGATGTGGGGTTGCTCACATGCTACCTCAAATATAAGTGAGGCGATCAGGACCTTGACAAATTGGTTTCGAGTGTGTCCTTGCAGGATGCCATTCTGCTGGTCATCCGGCTAATATGATCACGCTTTCTGAAATGAAATGAAAAAAGAAATGTATTCAGCGCACGTACACCAACGGCTTCTTGGCGCTTTGGATGGCAAAAGAAAAGCAGCTAGTTGATAACAGTATGTAACCTTTACCACGCATTTTTTACAACGCAATACCATTACCACGCATTTTTTACAACGCAAAAATTTTTGCAACGCATACTTTTACAACGGATACTATTACAACGCAAGTACTTTTACAACACATGTATTTTACAACGCATAGGTTTGGGTTTTTGGGTAAAGGGGTATTTTTAGGGTTCAGGGCTAGGTTTGGGTTTTTGGGTAAAGGGGTATTTTTAGGGTTCAGGGCTAGGTTTGGGTTTTTGGGTAAAGGGGTATTTTTAGGGTTCAGGGCTAGGTTTGGGTTTTTGGGTAAAAGGGTATTTTTAGGGTTCAGGACTAGGTTTGGGTTTTTGAGTAAAGGGGTATTTTTAGGGTTCAGGGCTAGGTTTGGGTTTTTGGGTACAGGGGTATTTTTAGGGTTCAGGGCTAGGTTTGGGTTTTTGGGTACAGGGGTATTTTTAGGGTTCAGGGCTAGGTTTGGGTTTTTGAGTAAAGGGGTATTTTTAGGGTTCAGGGCTAGGTTTGGGTTTTTGGGTAAAGGGGTATTTTTAGGGTTCAGGGCTAGTTTTGGGTTTTTTGGTAAAGGGGTATTTTTAGGGTTCAGGGCTAGGTTTGGGTTTTTGGGTAAGAGGGTATTTTTAGGGTTCAGGGCTAGGTTTGGGTTTTTGGGTAAAGGGGTATTTTTAGGGTTCAGGGCTAGGTTTGGGTTTTTGGGTAAAAGGGTATTTTTAGGGTTTAGGGCTAGGTTTGGGTTTTTGGGTTTTTGGGTAAAAGGGTATTTTTAAGGTTTCAGGGCTAGGTTTGGGTTTTGGGGTACAGGGGTACAGGGTAAAAATAAATTAAAATTAAATAAAAATAACTTTTATTAATTTTAATTAAGGGGTACAGGGTAAAAATAAATTAAAATAAAAATTAAAATAAAATAAATTATATTAATTTTAATTAATTACATTTTTAAAAATATATTATATACTTACCAATACTTATGTTGTAATGGGATGCGTTGTAAAGGTATATGCGATGTAAAAAAATGCGTTGTAATAGTACTTCGTTGTAATGGATCCTGCGTTGTAAAAATTGCGTGGTAAAGGTAGGCGTTGTAAAAGGATGCGTGGTAACGTCATACATCCGTTGATAACCTAACCAGAAAACCAACTAATCGAGGGCTTCTGGAAAATAACCAAGTTCTCAGAGCCTTTCTAAAGTTGGAATAAGAGGGAATAAAGCTGAAAGACAACTAATCAAAGGCTTGAGAAAATAACCAAGTTTTCAAAGCCTTTCTAAAGTTGAAATAAGAGGGAATAAAACGGAGGTCAGGGGGCAAAGAGTTCCAAAAGAGGGGAGCTTGAAAAGAAAATCTTAGTCCACCCAGTCTTTTCCGTTTAACCGGACATGACGATAAAAGATTTGAGCTCGAAGAACGAAGGACTCGAGGTGGAATGTATTTATCCAGACGACAAGAGATGAATGCCGGACCTTGTTGAGCAAGGGCTTGATGAGTGAGGCAGCCCAACTTGAAGAGGCAGCGCTGGATCACAGGGAGCCAGTGCAAGCTCTTCAGGAGGGGCCTCGCTGAGCTTGTCCTGGGCTGGCGAAAAACCAGCCTGGCCGCTTGGTTCTGGATCATCTGGAGCTGGCGGGATTGATAGAGGGGAATCCCCGCGTAAAGCGCATTTCCGTAATCAATACGGGACATGACCATCCCAAGCATGGTCTGGACCAGGGCCTCATGGGTGAGGAACCTGCTGATCTTCCTGATGCGGCGGAGATGGAAAAAGCAGGCTGAGAGCACCGATTTAATTTGTGGTTTCATAGTCAGGTCCTCACTGATGGTGACTCCAAGACTCTTGACTGAGATCGCCGGGCGTTGAGCACTGCCCAGCGAAAGCGGCCAAAAGTTGGAACTCCAGGGATTGGCCGGAGGCCCAGTCAATACAATCTCGGTCTTTCCAGGGTTCAGCTTGAGTTGGTTTGCATTCATCCAATTACCAATAAACAACATGGTGGATTGGAATCTTTCGATAGAGGTAGGGGAGGAATCAATATCAAAGATGAGCTGGAGGTCGTCTGCGTAATTGAAGACGACCCCTGGTAGCTTCTGGTTTAACTAAGAATCAATTTATATATATTTCAGATCTTTCTGATTTTTTGTTTAGCTCAAAGACCCTTATGTTCTTCTTGCGTGCCAACTAGAACATTTCATGCTGTCTAGACTCTCTATTTAATATATAAGGATCATGGTGTGTTATGGGGCGTTGAGTTTGACAGGTGTATAATTACTTATTTTGAGGTTATTGTCCAAGAGCTAAACAATTCTGTGGGACATATGGTTTAAGGATAGTAACCAGTATTTTCTTATTTTAAACCTGTTCAATGGCTTCACACTTAATATTGACCGTTGTAAGAGGTGTCCTAATCAAAGTATATTGTTCCATGGTATAGCATCATTTAGTCCTGTTGTGTGTGTAGAAAGTCTATACACCCACTTATGTTCTTTTTCAAATAAGATTTTTTCATTGTTTCTGGTCTCTTCTGTCACATGTTCTAAGACTGTGCTTCTCATGTCATTGGGGGTGTGATGACTAGTTGTGAAGTGGTATGCCATTTTGGTAGTGTTTCGTTTGCATCTTATAGTACATCTGTGTTCTATAATGTGTGTACCTACTTTTCTGGTTGTCATACCTATATATTTGAGGTTGCACAGACATATTATAAGATAAATTGCCAGTTTGGTATTGCAATTTGTGTGTTTTCTTAACTCCCAGGGGGTCGGTAGTGTACATCTATTGTTTTTGCTGGTGCTGCCAGATGATCAACACTACATTGGCCACATGAATAGGGTCTGGTAACTGGTGGTAATCTGAATAGTGATTGTAGTGTTTGTGTCTGTCTTTGATGTTACCTTGGTCTCGTATGCCCCAGAGTATCACGTACGCTTTTAGCTCTTTTATGGAAGAATAACAGTAAATCCTACTTTCTGCTTCCCATGTTCCGTATTTCCCAATTGCATTGGAATATTATTTTGACTTGGTTAGATGCTGTATTGTACGTGGTAACACATACTAGTGGAGGCTCAGTTTTTTCTTTCAGATAGGTTTCCAGGAGAGAATCTCTATTTTGGTTTCTTGCTTGTTTTTTGAATCATTTCTTCAGGCTATTTTCTTGCTCTCAGCTTGTTTATCAGTGTCTCAGCCTAGTATTTGAAATCCTTCATCTGGCTACAATTACGTCGTAAGCAGAGAAATTGTTCGTATGGGAGATTCTCACGTAATGGTCTTGGGTGAAAACTATCAAATCTGAGAAGGTTATGTTTTGCTGTAGGTTTTGATAGGTGTCTGTGTGTAGCTTTCTGTTGTTACTAAAAATTGTGATATCCAGGAGCACCAATTTTTCCTTATCCATAGTGTAGGTGAATTTAAGGCTTCTATCCTGATCAATCACCCAGTCAAAAACCTCAGTGCTGACTCTTTGTCTCCTTTTCATATTACAAAGACATCATCTATGTTTTGCTTCCTTATGGAAATTTGGGGCCCGATGTAGGTAATCCCAGATTACCGATTCTTAAATACCGAATCATACCGATTCGGTATTTAAGAACTGGCAATCGGGATGTAGGTAATTCTACCGAATTAATTACCGAATCGGTATGATTTGGTAATTAATGAATCGGTATTTACCGTTTCTACAATTGCCATTGATTCCTATGGGCCTGGAGGCCCATAGGAATGAATGTCAATTACAGAATCGGTTAATACCGATTCGGTAATTGGGGGAAACATTGAAGGGTGGCAGGGTGTCACTTTGACACCCTGTTGCACCCCTCAATTGTGCATGGGTGCACATGTTGCAGACATACATGCCCTTAGGGCATGTATGTCTGCAACATGGCACTGTTTAAAAAGCAAAAGAAATGCTTTTTAAGGGGTTTTCATTATTTACCACCAACTTCAAGTTGGTGGTAAATTAAGAATTCTTAAACCCCTGTAGCACTGATTACAGTGCTACCTACATGTCAAAATACAGATTCGGTAATTATACCGATTCGGTATTTTACCGATTCGGTAAAATTACCTAATCTGTATTTTAACATGCCCCAACATCTCAAACTCCAAATACCGGTCGGAAACGGCCAAAATTGTCCATTACCGACCGGTATTTGCCTTCCTACATCTGGCCCTTGGTTCTTAAAAGGATTATTCTCATGTAATGTGCATTCTGCTTCTAGGCTGTACACATATAACCCCACCACACTTGGGGTGAAAGCACTTCCCATAGAAGTTCCATGGGTTTGTAAGTACAATGTTTTCTTGAATTCAAAGAAGTTCTTTGTCAGGGCTAGATCAACGTATTCCATGATGAATTCTATTGGTGTTGTGTACTGCCAATCTTCTTTTTGTAATGTTCTTCTTATCCCATCTAGTGTGTTCCCCTACGGCAGGCTAGTATATAGACTCTCCACATCTAGACTCATCAAGATGTGAATCTGAGGGTCATATTCAAGATCTCTAATCTTTAACAGTAAATCTTTAGTATCTCTTATATATGTCTCAGTTTTTTGTAAAATTGGTTTCAGAAAAAAAATCGCAAAACTGCGACAGAGGTTCGAACAAAGATCCAATTCCTGACACTATAGGTCATCCCGGACTTGATGAGTCTAGATGTGGTGAGTCTATATACTAGCATTTCTTTGGGTCTGGGTGAGGGTCCAATGATGAGGAATTCCACAGGTGGTACCTGTGGGTGAGGACCCTAATAATATTTAGAAGGGGTATGGGAGCACACTGCCTCACCTCCCAACACAGTTTGCCCCTTAGCATTGTGGTAAATGCTTACTTGAATTTTAGCTGTAGTGTTTCACCAAAGTTGGTGCACGTTAGTGCTGTAAATCTCTAGACACATGTGTTTCTGGATATTATCCTTGATTAGTAGAGATAAAAAACAAAATTCATCTGAGGTTGCTGAGAAAGCTGCCACAGTCCTCTCAGATCTCAGTACCTCTGTCTGGCGCACAGGTGCATCTTCAAAAGCTCATCAGCTCAGTGGTTTAAGGGAGACTTTTCAAACAGAAGGGGGATGGGAGCACACTGTCTCACCCCCCAGCACAGTTCGCCCCTTAGCATTGTGGTATATGCAGTTCACAGTGATTGCTTACTTGAATTTTAGCTGTAGTGTTTCACCAAAGTTGGTGCAGGTTAGTGCTGTAAATCTCTAGATACGTGTTTCTGGATATTATCCTTCATCAGTAGAGATAAAAAAGCGAAATTCATCTGGGGTTGTTGAGAAAGCTGCCACAGTCCTCTCAGGTCTCAGTATCTCTCTCTGGCACACAGATGCATCTCCAAAAGCTCATCAGCAAAATCTCAAGTAAGCATTTAAAATGAACTGTATGTACCATAATGCTAAGGGGTGAACTGTGCTGAGAGGTAAAGCGGTGTGCTCCCATCCCACTTCTGAGCAGACAGGCTTTTGGAGATGCACCTGTGCGCCTGTGAGGGGCTGAGACCTGAAAGGATTGTGGCAGCTATCTCAGCAACCCCAGACAAATGTAATTTTTTATCTCGACTGATGAAGGATAATATCCAGAAACACATGTGTCTAGAGGTTGACAGCACTAACCTGCACCAACTTTGCATTTATAATGCTAAGGGATGAACTGTACTGGGAGGTGAAGCAGTGTTCTCCCACCCCCCAATAAAATATATATATATATATATATATATATATATATATATATATATATATATATATATATATATATACTCTTTATATACAAACAGAGACGTTTTAAGGCAAGGGCAAAGTGGGCTTTGGCCCAGGTCCCCAGCCTTTAAGGGGGCCCACAGTTAGAGCCAGCTCTGTTCTGCAAAGTGTTGCCCTGTTGACCTTGAATAATTCTTAAACAGACTGTTTTAAATACCATTTTCTTTCATTTTAATCCATAAAATAAAGTTTCATTTTATCATAACAGGGCTCGGAATATGGGAAATGAGAAGTTGTCACAAATATACTTTGCAGTAATATTAATGGGCTGCTGTGTTACAATATTGAAAACTGTATCCCTAAATATTCGAAGTAAAGACATTTCTGTAAATGGCGCTTGTCTACTACCTCTGCTCTATCCACTACTGTCTGTTAGCATTTAGTCACTTGAATGTTTTTAATGTTTTATCGTTTTAAATTCCTTATCATTGGTCCACTGCGTGTTGCAGGGAGCAATAGATTTTAAATTTTGAATCTGCGGTTGTTACTGTTTTTATTCACTTTCACCTTGCTGCTGTTTGGCTCTGCTTTTTGACCCTTTCTACTTAGTCGGTAGTGCACCTTTGCGTGTTCCAGGGTGCTGAAGCTAAACTTTGCTTCTCCCCACTTACCTTGGCATCGCCCCTGCTCCCCGTTCGCTGATAAATTTGCTGTCCTCGCATTGTGTTGCAGTCATTTTTTAGTTCCCTGGGCTGGAAATTTGCAGGCGTCATCTTAGGTCGGCGGTCTAGTTGTTTCCGCTCGACCTCTAGATCGTCTATTTAATGGTTCCCGTTTGGCAGGTGCGTGCAGCGGGCGTGCCACCGGCCGATGGTGCGCCTAAGGCAAGCCCATCTACGCCTGTCCGTGCCCAGACTGCGGCCAGCACCAACCATGCTGCACCTTTCGTCCCAGCAGCCAGATTAGCCTGGTCCAGGGAGCAGCATTTAAGTATGAATAAAATAAGGTGTCTTTGGTCTCTTTGCATTGACCTAGATACCAACGTGGACTGCCAGGGTAAGTCAGGTCAAAAGCTTTGCTGTAATAGCTGTACCTTTTCTTTGAGCTACAAAGAGGGGTTGAAAAACAGTTGTACCCCCCCAAAGTTACCCTCAGTCTATCAAGTGGCCACAAGCATTGGACTTAAGGCCTGCCTGATAAATTGTAGATCTCTATGTAAACATGCTGATGAAGTCTGGCTTGCATTGAAGTCCAACACTTGGAACCATATGTTTTTAACTAAAACGTGGTTAAAAGATAGTGCCAATCCTGATATTTTCCTGGCAATACCAGGAGGTTTACGGGTTGTCACTTCTAATCGCGTGGGCAACAAAGTGGGGGGTGGGCTTGCTGTAATTTTGAGAGACGACTGGGAAATCTTGAGCAAGAGAATAGATGGCTTTGGGATGATTGAGTCCCTGTCTTCCTGCATTAAAACTTCCGCGCATTATACATAGCAGGTTTGCTGCTCTATAGACCCCCGGATTCTCCCACCAGCCTCTTGCTTGAGCTGTGTGGCACTATTGCAGACCTGGCTCCGAGGCGTCCCAATTTTATTGTCCTCAGAGACTTCAATGTCCATATGGACAATAGCAACTGTCCTTTGGCCTCTCAGTTGGCAGTCACTCTTAAGGGCATGAATTTTGCTCAGAAGGTGTGTGCCACACCCTTAAACCGGACACATGTTGGATCTTATTTTTACGAATGATCCCACTTTAAAAGTGGAGGCTCCGCTTCCTCTTACTTGGTCTGACCATTGGTTAGTTCCTTTTAGCTGGACCAGCACTACATGGTAAAATAAAGCTAGATCCTTGTATTAAGAAAAAAGAGATTGGAGAAAGATCTCCGCTGGGACTACGGTTCCTGTTTTACAGTCAGACCCTCTTGAGCTGTCGGGTGACCCCTGCAGGGATGCATGTTCCTTCAACTCCTGGATCACATCTGCCTTGGACAGAGTAGCACCAATTAAGACTTTTAAAGTGGCCAGGAGGAAACCGTCTGCCCCCTAGTTTACTTATGATCTTCGGGTAGAGAAAAGCTCATGTAAAAAGCTGGAGGGTGCATGACGTAAAGCCTACGACCCTGAGGCAAAGTCTGCCTACAGAACAGTTGCAAAACAAAATTCACAAGCTAAAACATAACGCCATCAGAGACTTCATGGCCAGCCAAATGAAGTCCTCCAACAACTCACTTAAAGACGTTTTTAAGATAGTCCAAGGCTTTATCACACCTACGGCTTTGGACAGCACTATCGTTCCCTCAGTTCCCCTTTGTGAGTACCTATCTCTTTTTTTTCAGGAGAAAGTGCAATCCATCTACTCCGCTTTATCCTTAAGTGGGTCTCAAATCATTCCAAAACCCACTCTTGACCTACCTCAGTTGTGGTCCGAGTTCAGCCCATTTAGCCCTGCTGCATCCCAGGCAGAATTGAACAAGTGCAGATCAGGTTCACCCGGCGATCCTTGCCCAGCCAAGTTCTTTAAATTGCTGGCTGATGGGTTCAATTGGCAACTGAACACTATTTGGAACTGTTCCATGATGACAGGCATCTACACTTCCATTTAGAAAGTGGCCTACGACTTGCCCATCCTGAAAAAAGCAGATGCTGATCCTATGGAGCTAAAGAACTTTAGGCCTATCTCCCTCCTGCCTGTCCCAGCCAAAATCCTTGAGAAGGAAGTGCAGAAGCAATTATCTAACTTCCTTGAGTCTAATAACTGTTTGCATGACTCCAAATCAGGTTTCAGATCGGGATAGAGTAGAGAGACTGCCCTCCTGGAAGTGACAGAAACTGTATGAGAAGCCCTAGACCAGGGTAGCTCAGCCACGCTGGTGCTGTTGGATCTTTATGCAGCATTTGACACAGTGTCTCACCAAATCATACTGGAGAGACTTGAGCACCTGGGGGTGTTGGGTACTGTGGTGGTGTGATTCCACTCATTCTTGCAGGGCCAGTCGCAGCAAGTGGTTTTTTTTGCCCCCATATTTCCGCACCTAAATCTCGTGTGTGGGGTCCTCAAGGACTCTGCCCTGAGCCCCACTCTGTTCAAGGTTTATCTGGCTCATCTGGCTTCTCGCGTCGAGCAATGGGGAGTGAAAACTGTGTCCTATGCTGCTGACACTCAGCTGGTGTTTACATCCAAAGAGCAGTCAGAGGCAGCATTCGACAATTTTAAGAACTGTCTGGTCAATATCTCGAATTGGATGACAGATTGCTGCCTCAAATTAAATACCTATAAAACTGAGGTGTTGTTTTTTTAATAAACCTTCTCCTCTGTCTCCTAATCACTGGTGGCCTTCGGAGATGAACCCTCCACCTAATCCAGTCAATGCGGCTAGGAATCTCGGTTTCAAATTGGATACGCTCCTCTCTTGTAAAGCCCAGATCTACCAAGTCTCTTCGGCTTGTTTCTGGAAATTAAAATCCTTCTGGAAATTTTTGCATTTTCCTCCAATGGATTGTCGGAATACTGTAGTCCACGCCATGGTTACATCGAGATTGGACTATGCTAATAGCTTGTACCTGGCTCTTCTTGCCTATCTGATTCAAAGACTCAGAGCCTTCATTGGCTGCCTGTCCAAAAGAGGAAAGTGTTCAAGGCACTCACCATTGCATATAGAGCATCCAGGGAAAGGGGCCCGGAATACCTGAGACAGAGACTCCGGAAATACCACCAAGCAAGACCTTGAGATTCAATCTTCAGCAACTTCTCAGGACCCCCGCTTCTCTAAAACCAGGAATGGTGGTAGAGCTTTCTCAGTGAGAACTGTATCTTATTGGAATTCCATGCCTGACAATCTTTGTAAGGCAGACACTGAGCAAGCATTTCGGAAGGCTCTGAAGACCTGGCTATTTGCCCATCCCTAGTCTGTAGTCCTTTTTCCCTCCTCCTAATCTGCAGGATTTGCCTCAGCGCGGGGACACCTCCGTTGAAGTTAGCTGTGTGCTTTACAAGTGCTAATTGATTTGATTTCATTTAGTATTTGGACCAGTGCACCAGTGCACTGTTAGTGACCTTGCCTAAGAGGGCATGAAAGAGTTGAAAATGGATCATAAATTCAAAGCTGTTGCGGACAGGGGCCCCCAAAATACGTTTGGCCCTGGGCCCCCAAAATCCTTAAGATGTCCCTGTGTACAAAAACATATAGCATCTCAGATTCAGAAATATTACAATCACAATACCTATATCTGAGATAAATGTAAGGTGAGCACTGATTTACCTGGGTGCTGTGACTAACTGATCTCGGATTCATTACACTCATGCGTATCGATTCAATAAGCTTTATTCGGTTCAAATAAAACAACCATAAAAGCACAATACAAATACAGTTGTTAAAATCCGATTACAGTTCATTAGATAAATGGAATACATTCACAATAATTAATACAGCTTAAAACAACATACTTTTCCTGGCATAAATTGATTTCAAAACGAATGTTGCAGCTTAAAAACAAATATCAGGCTCTCGCATTGTAAACAATAATCAGCAGCTTCCGTGGTTATAATACGATATTTTTTAAACAACGGTTTTAGGAAAACAATACGGAGGTTCAAATACTTTCACCTAGAAGGAGAAAGTGCAAAGTGCTTTGTTTTGTACATCCGTCACAGAGACAGGGGGAGACAGGGTGCTGTTTTACACTAGGAAATGCTACTAGATGGTGAACGAGGCCTAGTCTCATTCTTGTAAGAACAAAACGATGCGATGGTCTACCTGGCTCAAATAAGTTTGGAAACCCTCAGAGTCTAAATAGAAATTATAAAACTGGCAAGTAGTTTGCTGCCCTACGCTTCTCTTGTGTAACTCCTTTCTATGCAACAGAAACGTATTCTTCATTTCTAATTTGGGCAGCTCCATTACTTCATTGGGGTTATCCAAAATGCTAGATTTAAATAAATCTTTAAAAGTATGTGCTATATAATTAAGCCAGGGGATCTTAAGGCAATTTTCTAGTCGGAGACAGTCTTTAATAATCATTCTGTTAAATGAAGTCTCTTCCTTCAGCCATATTGATCTCCAGATCAGTAATGGCCTGAACGCAATTAAGTCCGACAATTAGTTGATCCCCACTTCGCAGTGAATTAATTCGGTGGACGCCGAGGTGGGTAGACAAAGCAACTTTTTGAGGAACATATTTTCTTCAGATTGCAATTCACCATTAGAATGATGACCCCAAATCCCCGCACCGTATAAAGCGATAGAGGTACATCTAGATTGATAGATGTGCGTCAGATCTTTAATTCTGCGGTCCCCCAATTTCGATGTGAACCTAAAGACCCCATGTACACTTTTTGCCATCTTAGCCCGGGCGTTCGTCATCTCCTGCGACCATTTTCCATCACCAGAGAAAGCTATCCCTAGGTAACAGAAGTTGTCCACAGTTTGAATTTTGTGCCTCTCTATAAAAAAATATTTAATTCTCCTGGGCCTCGGGCCACAGACCATAGTATATATTTTTGTCTTATTAATCTGCAGCTTCCTCCCCTTAATAAAATCAGCAAACTTATGTATTAACCGCTGTAGGCCTACTGGCGTTCTGGATAAAAGTACAGCATCTTCTGCATAAAGCAGAACCGGCACATCATGACCCTCCGCTTGGGGTGCATCCGACTGTACAAGTTTAAGTGCTGCGTTGACTTCATTTATAAAAAGTGTAAAAAGCAATGGTGCGAGGGTGCAGCCTTGTCAGATGCCATGTTTAACATCAAATTTAGGGGTACATTCACCCCTTTGGCCATACCGTACCGATGTTAATAATTTTTCATAGAGCCTTGCCAAAAAATAGATAATGGACTCTGGGGCTCCAAGATCAAGTAGAATCGGCCGTAGTATGGCATGATCCACTAGATCGAAGGCGCTGCTGAGGTCAGCGAAACATAGAAAAAGGGACCCTTTCTTAGCACAAGTGTATTTACCAATTAACAGTTCTAAATTGATGCACTGTTCTAGTGTTCCCCGCCCTTTCCTAAAACCATATTGGGTCTGTGTTAAAATCCCATTGTCCTCAACCCACTCCTCTAGCCTGACCAGTAGGACCCGACTCATAACTTTAATTGATGAATCTAGGAAAGAAATTGGCCGATAATTTTTTGCTTCAGATTTATTCCCCTTCTTATAGATGGGGATGATGATTGATTCACCCCAAGTGGGAGGAGCTCCCTTTGCTACAGCAGCATTAAAACTCTAGTTAATATAGGCCCCAGAGAGCAGGTATGGCTTTATAAACATCTATCGGTACGCCGTCCGGGCCAGGGGCTTTCCCTCCCTTACTGCTATTAATACCTTGTTCAACCTCAGCTAATGTAATGTTTAAAGGCATGATGGGCCATATATTTGAATGAATAAAATCATTGGTAATAATATTTCCTGGATTAAAAATGCTGGAAAAGTGTGCCACCCAGGCCTCACTACTAACATGGTCCATCATTTCAGGGACTTCTTCATTTTTTTAAAAAGGGGAATTTACTGTTTCCAAGAACAACTGGCTATTTGATTTATCTGCAGCAAATGCTAGTTTGTCCCAGGCCTCCTGTTGGAGCTCTCTCTTCCTCTGTTTTAGTTTTAAATTATAATCTAATCTCAAGTTTTTTATAAGCACCATATACCTAGGGCTGCTAGACAGTGCTTGTTTTAATTGATTCAATGAGTGAGTACTGGCATGGTTAAACCATCCTCTTTTCTGAGTAAGTTTCTTACTTGATGTTGTTGTCAATATTGTATCAATAATTCTATTTATTTTACAAAAATGAGTTAAAATCTGTACCGGTTCGGTATTAATATCTAAATTTGCAAATATCGCAGTATTGGTTGCAGAGACAATATTTTTTAGCACCTTATCTGGGTTAACACCTTTCCATTTAATTCTGGTGCCATTTGCTCTACACGGGGCAATATTTACCGCCATAGTTTGTGTTACTGGGGATCTATTGCCCCACACAGCTATTGGCATAACAATGCAGTTTTGATCACTGAGTAATAATTCTTCAATCCATTGGGTAGTGCAAAAAGGAGCAATATTTACAGAGACCAATACATGGTCAATAACACTATTTGCATTTCTAACTGTAAAAGTTGGAATCAGTTTCCAAAGCCCGTCACGGGCACACTGCATTATATCCAAATCAAATTTGGCCAGATAGGTATTTAATTTATCTCCATACGGGTTATGAGGGAAGTGTACACAATCATCTCCTATATCGTTCCTAAACCCACAAACCTTGGTCATGGACAAAGAACATGTTGGTGTATTAAAATCTCCGACCCATATGATATCAAAATTAACATCTTCTTCGGTGCCCAGTTTACCAATTACAATCTCCAGTTCAGTAGCTACTTTGTGGCATGTACAATCAAACAAATTATTATAGAAGTTAATTAGAAAAAAGTCCCGGCCATTTTTATGGTGTAGCCAGAGTATCTGTGAATGGCACCCAACATTCATAAACTTATTGACTTCTAGAGGCAGATTAATTGATATAAGTATTATCAACCCACCCTTCGCTCTGCCAGCCAAAGAATGCAATGCAGGTAGGTCATAGAAAACACACCCCTCAACATTAACATGATCAGTGCACCAAGTTTCCTGGAGACATATATTATCGTTTTTGCTGAGGAAATCCGTCCAACCTAACATGTCCCTTTTTTTAGCCAATCCGGCTATATTCCAAGAGACTATAGTGAACCCATTAACTATGGGACTACCTATGTTATCGTCTGGCTGGGTAGTTATATACTGACCTTCCCCAGTCTCATTAGTTATGGTATTCACTACAGGGGAGATAGAGTCTTCTTCTAGTGATCGGCCTTTATTTCCATCGAGGGTCAACCCTTGCTCCTTTCTTAGTTCACCTTTAACAAATGTATTTGTAATCTCCAATTCATTTGGCGCCTGTCCTGCTGGCCTCCCTGTCCTTTGTTGACCATTACCCCCAGGGCCCGCCTTTCCAACGGTATGGCGGGCAAAACTTTGTCAATCGTTCCCCTCAAGTGTACTGAGTGATTGATATCTATTATATGTGAGAAAGACAAAGTGCGACTGAGGTGGCTTTACCCTATTGGCTCTGTGGTGTTCCTGATCTACTCCCACAGGTAGTGATGGCTTTAGATGACTATAAAAAAAGCCAAGGGGGAGTAGTGAAATATTAGAATCGTTATCTGGTAAAGCTACAGCTCTGTCCAAGGAAATCCTAGCCCAATGGGGGTTCTTAAAATTAATAATTACACAGTCACCCTTCGTTGATTTTTTTCAAATGGCCAATCCAGTTAACTCTTCTGGTCGTAAGAATCTGGTCTGCATGATTGACAGGGAAGCCACAGTTTTGGTTTAGCCAATGCACCATTTTATTTTTAAGGGATGTTTGTGTTTCAATTTGACAGGGGCTAAGAGGGGGGGGGGGGGCATTCACCAAGACTGCCACATATGGGCCGCATTCCGGAGGTAGATTGATTGATCTATTACTTCTCCCCTCTTCTGGGTCTTTCTTTGTCCGATTTTTTGGCACCTGAATTGTCTCCATAGTTCTGTTGCCTTCGCTGCGTATATAGCAGGGATAATTACTCCTGATCAGTTGCTTTCCTTGGCGTGGGGGGGGGGGGGGGGGGGCTATATTAGCTCCTATGTCATGTACACTGGTGTTGGCACTTGCCACTTCCTTAGTCCACCTATCCCTGGCATTATCAGATGGAGCACCAGTAACAGGTAATATTCCTATATTTTGGCAGGCTTGTAGCCCTCCCTGTTGCCCATTTATGTTCTCCTTGGGTGGCTCATTAGAGTGATTGAATACCCCGCTAAGTCTAGTAATTTCCCCATTTAATTTATCTATTTTGTCATGGAGTGATTTAAAATATACTTCTAATTTGAGGGTTAGGGCAGCTATAATATGGTTTACTTGCTCATCACACAAAATCACTGCACTTGGGGGGGTGCTCCACGGGAAATAAGGGGATGGAGCTTTTTTAGCATTGTTGATTATCCCTTGTTTTTGCTGGGTTTTTCTAGAGCTCCTCTTCCTTTTCGGTGTCGGTGACCCGTTACGTAACGGTACACAGGGCACTTCTATAAATTCTGGGGTATCTAGACCAAGGTCTGGGCTTACAGAGTACACATTAGGAGCAATATCTTGGTCTTTACTTACATTAGGTTCTACAGACAATCCTGTAACATTAGCAGGACCAGGTGCATTACCTAATCCTAATGAAAGGTGGCATTCTGCCCTATCTATTTCAACACTGATGGCGCTAACCGCCTTCACGAGGTAGGAATCAAAAGTAGAACCTGGGGGCTCAGCTACGGTTTTATTTCCATTTTGTAATTTACGTTTCAACATATTAGTAATATGGTGGGTATTATTAATATGATATAACAGGATCCACAGGACCCCCAGGGGCCTATTGCTAAACTTGTGGTTTGCTAAGTGTTGTTATACAAGGTACCCGTTATACAAAAAAATGTACACAAATGCCCCTATACCGAGAATTAGTGTAAATATTACAATAGCCAGCACAGTACAAATATAAATATAACAGCTTATAAAATCAGACGTATAATCCTGATAAGATATCGTAAAACAGTGCAATAATAAAGTATAATGATCCTAATCACTACATAGACCCTACATATATCTTACAAATTGCGCAGCTTATTGATCACCAAAATTTCCAAATATAGTAATTAATATCATGGCCACTGGGACTCTACGGTAGCACAAGCTAGAAACTAAGCCCACCTCCCTCTAAGCAATATAAAATCGTACGGGTTTCTTTGAAGTTGTTAATAGTCTGGGCAGTTCTAGTCTTGTCCGGCTACTTACAGTTTTTGTGATAGTCCCGTATGGTCAAGTTGCAAAACCAAGGGGTATGGCCCAGCCAGCCTCACACAGACTCGGACGGGCTCAGACAGGCCCGCCCTTGGCCCGGGCTTCGCCCGGTCGCCGCGCGCGCGCGTCCCGCATTACGTGGGGGAAGGCAGCTCTTTATAGCGCAATGTCAGCGCCTCCCCCTGCAGCAGCTGTGTCCACTCTTGATGGGGCAGTGGAGCGGTGCATTCTGAGACCAGAAGTCCCACCAGGGTGTTGCAGCGTGTTGGGAAGCGTCCTACGGGGATAGAAAGCAGCTCACCGGCAGATTTGGGCACAACAAATCTTGGTTTCCCCTCCCCCATGTTGTTGAAACATACTTGCATCCTACACTCCCCTTATGGGTCGTTAATCCACAATCTTCCGTAAAACAAGAAGAAAAACAGTTGTAGTTTGCCATATATCATGCCATCATTGATCAAACAATATAATTAACAACAACATGATAACCATCAACAGGGTAGGGGAGAAGGTTCACTGTTGCTCCATGCAGTTTCTGGTCGCTGTATAAAAGACATATTCAATTATTACCTCATTATCCCAGTTTACCGTGCTTCTTATGGCATAACGTGTATCTGCAAAATCAGCTAAGCTATGTAGACACTGATATGTGAGTGCACTTCAATATGTTCACATATTACCCTGCATTGCCATCATTGTTATTTCTACCAAAGCACAGTGCTGATTGAATGGCCGGCAATAGTGCATCCCAGTTTGAGGAGAAAGGGTATTTTGCAGGCCCAGAGTGTCTTCTCTGTGGAGGGATGCACCTTCCACCGTAGCTCAGATAAGTATTGAGTAGGACCAGGCCTGAATCGATGGGGATTGACTGGATTACCAGTGTTGTGTGATGAGGAGTTTGGCTATCACCAGACCAAGTTCCAGGAGTCTAGTGGTGGCATTCTGTTTCTTATCCCTTGGAAACATGCCCGGCAGACATGTCTCCCATGAATTTGTGAGTGTTCTGTCAGTGCACTCGGATAGGTGCTGCGTTACCTTTTCCCAATAGTCATGTAAAAGGGGCACGGCCATAGCATGTGTAGGATATCCGCGTCGCAAAGCTTACATCATGGGCATCATTAATCTTGTCTATGAAAATATCGATTGATTCTGTCTGGTGTAAGATATTCCCTGTACAATATGTAATACTGAATCAATTGGAACCTGGCATTCCGAGGGATGAACGTGGGGAAGTCCATTTCCCAGTTAGCACGCAGGGGTGCCAAGTCTACTGCCATCTGAATTTAAAGTGCGTCCTTGAACCATTTAGTAAGGTGTTTCCCTTCCCCCCAATACATGCACATATTGTATTGTGAGATGTGCTTGCAGTTTTTGTGTAATGTCTCCCCAGTGTTGTTGCACTGTTTGTATCCAGGATGTGTGACTAATTATTAGACCCGTCAGCATACCCTCTTCTTCCACTAAAGTGTTGTATGTCATAAACGTGCTGTCACGGTAGATGTCTCCCATAGTGTGGACACCTATCTCATGCAATTTAAGGAGTTTGGCTGGCATCGTTCTCCTATCACCCTTCAGCATTTCCAGTAGTGGCAATGCTGGTGCATATGGTGTAATGTGCTTGGTAGGAAACAGACAGTGTCGAAAGCAGCGCCTAGCTACCTGTACTAATGGAAGCATCTTAGGCGGCTTGACGCATGTGCGGAAGAGATGTAGTACTGCATCTATGGTATGTGGGGGACCATTTTCAGCTGTATCTGATAGATGTAGTTCCGCTGCCCATTTGGCCAAACACTGTATCTGGGACCCTAAATAATAGTGTTCTAGGTCGGGTACCGATATTCCGCCTTGAGCCTAGGGTAAATATAGTTTCTCTAGTGCTACTCTGCAGCACGATGTGTTCCATATGAGTTCGCACAGTGTGCATTCCAGAGAACGAAAAAAGGATGGGGGCAGATATAGTGGTGAATTTGCAAAGTGATATAACAGTCGTAGGAGCACCATCATTTTAATCAGTGCTATCCTCCCTGCGACTGAAAGAGCAAGAATTTTCCACAATGCTATTTGCAATGTCAAGGAGGTTTTTGCCCAGGTGAGGTTGCCATACATCAGATCTTGGTTGGTATGATAGATCCGTATTTCCAAGTCCCGAAACATAGTCGGCTCCCACATGATGAGGGTATCACCCACAGTGCCCGAACCGGGTGGCGAATAGGAACAAACATGGCTTCCCCCAGTTATCTAATAGAATACGAATATTGACTATGTTAGCTGGGATCGATCCGACATCTCTGATGTCATCCACATACAGCGATATTGCATGAGTGTCTGCTACCACTGGAGTACCCAACTTACCTGCAGAAGCGCATTTAGTCATCGCCAATGGTTCAGTGCCAGCTGAAAGATGAGTGGGGATAGGTGGCAGCCCTGTCTGGTGCCTCAGCGTACTTTTATGGGCTTCGAGATTAAGTTTCTAGTCTGAACCCGTATGACGGTTCATCATACAAAAGTTTGACTAGGCAAAGGAAGTACGGTACCATCCCATATCTCAGCAGCACATTTAAGAGAAACAACCACTCACCGGTGTCAAAAGCTTTTTCAGGTCCAGCACCAAGCACCCCAATCTGGGCCTGACTTGTGGAGCGCATCTCATCACCTGGAATAGCCTGCATATATTCAGAGAGGTGTTATGTGCCGGAACAAATCCGTTCTGGGCCCTATATATCATTTGGGGTGTAAGTGAGGCCATCCTCTTGGCTAGTATTGTGGCCAATATCCTAAAATTTGCATTTACTAGTGCCAGTGGGTGATACAAACCTAATTGTGGTGCTGTAACTACTGTAGCTTTGTTGAGAGAGTCAGGTATGTGTGCGAGTTGTAGTGCCTGTTCATACTCCTGATGTAGTTGTGGGGCAAGGATGTCTGTGTATGTTCTGTAGAATTCTTATGGGAAGCCATCCTGGCCAGGTACTTCCCTGAGGCTAAAGCGCGCATTGCACCTCGTATCTCGGTAGGTCTGATAGAGGTGTCCACTTCCATACGCTGATCTGGGGAAGGTTAGATTGTCCAGAAAGGAGCTTATGTCTGAGTCCGATGCTTCCAGCATTGACTGGTATTTCCAATCATGACTTTCATAGGATGAAACAAATGAGCCTTTTAACTTCTTTAATCCAAAGTACATTGTTGTTATTGGTAATTTGCAAAGTACAATACAGCCTAAGATTCTTGATGCTAAAGAAACCATTGCACGATACTTTGACATCAGCGCTTCATTACGGGTTGGCCCACCAGGGTTTTAGTTGTTTTCTGAAGGGGAGCAGCAGTGTCTGGGAGCAAAGATGAAATAGAAGTAGTAGATTCTTTGTTTCATAAATTACAGATACTTTTATCGGGACAGCTTTGTCCTTAAAACCCATAACATACATATATGCATAAAAATAGATTAAAATAAGTTAATTTACATCACATTCGTCAAGTTCAGTCATTTCATCTCACTTATAACTGCATTCGTTAATTGTCCTAAAGCAATTACCACATCTACAAATCGGACATTTACTTTATAGTCTATCAACATCTTTCATGTCCAAGTACAGAACTTAAAACAAAAGATGGTTAGCAATATTTTTACGTATGTTCATATATAAAATAGCAATGTATTAAAATAGACTCAACATTTTCTATTAATATTCTGATCTGTATATAAAATTCAGGCACTAGAAATATAGGGCTGCAGCCTGTTGTAAATTCTAGAACCGTTAAGTGTAGATTATAGTCCTTTAATTTGTATAAATAAGGAAACGCTTCCTCACTTCCTTTTGCCTCCTGTGTTTTTTTCCTCATGTATTCGAAATTACAACTTCTGTGATAAAGTGTCGGCCGAGTTTTTTTTCAGTGCTTATTGTAAATGGGACACGGTTCCCATGATTCTATATTCCCCAATTGATATTTGGTTTTGTTTACTCTGGTCAATCATGTTGACTCCCTCGACCGCCCGTTACCTTTCACTGTTCTGTGCTTAATGCCAGCAAAGACAGGATTCTGCATGCGTATGTTCTTCCATGGATAATTTATTAAAAGAAAAGTCACAAGGGGGTTCCTGCAAGCTTTGTCCCTGAGGTATGTGCAAATTCAGGCCCAATAGCCTGAATCATGCCTCCTTTCAGTAGGTTTTATATATTTTTTTAGTATAGCGCTTTCTATTTGTTCATGGGGATAATGTGTACATAAATGTATTTATTCAGCTCCATATAACCCATAAATAGGATTTTTTTTATTTATTTTTTATTTCAATATAATTTTAAGTGAATATGAAGTAATGAGAGGAGACAGTGCCATAAGGGGCCCCTGCCAATATTGCTGCTCCTACTTTTTGAGGCTGAACATTGCCTATCCATTGTAGGGTGTTTGTAAGGCTCAGAACAAGATATTTATAACTTTCAACTTCCTCTCTTCTTTCCATATAGAGAAACCAATTAGAGTTGATTCGTTTTTTTGCTACAGATAATTATCTTTGTTTTTTCAATATGTATACATTATGAATTTGTTACGGAATGGGTGGTACATGACAATGTAATCTTCTGCTTATTGCAATCAGGGGATATGTATTTTTCCCACCTTGGGTGAAAAATAATGAGCCTTTTTAGTATAGGCGGAAAGTCGTTTATATAAGGCTAACCAGCGTAGGTGTCAAGATGCAGCCCTGGCGCAAACCATTTTGTATTTTTTTGTTTTTTAGAAAGTCGACCGTCACATAAAGCTCTACCTGTGCCCAATTGGATGCAATTGTTGGATCAAAAAGAGCAGACAAATCGGTATAAACCACTTAGATAATTTCCTCCCTTGGTGGCCTTTTCCACCATATCAAAGGCAGTTCAGAAGTCAACAAAGCATGTACAAAGCCTTTTGTGTATTTCTAATGATTTTCAAACTATTGCCACCAAAGCAAAACAGTAGCCCACCGTCGAGTGGCCTTCTAAAAAAACAGCGCTAGAGGGATAAGATTTTTGCTGATGATCCATTCTTCTAAGTGTATTTTGAGAATTTTAGCAAAGATCCTAGCTCGAATGTCAGTCAGGCTTATCAATTTATAGTTGTGAGGCTGCCATCACCCATTTTTGTATATCGGTTTTACTGCTGCTCCCTTGCAGAACTCAGTCATAATTCCTTTCACTGAGATCCATTGGATAGAAGGGCATAGAATTTTGCCAACAATTCCATGTTTTTAACCGCCAGGAAGATTGTCATGTCCTGCAGCTCGTATAGATTCAGTGACCAGTTAACATTTGTAGTGCTAATCACTGTGAATGTATTCCTTAATTTTCTGGTCAAACACATGCTTTAGTGGAGGTAGTTTTATATCTAGCATACCAAATAAATTCTGGAGATAGTTTTGGCATTTGTCCTCTGATGCTACATTTTTTAAGGAAGTTGGGTTTGTGTCATATACACTATTTACTAATCTCCATAACTGTTTTTGGTCTCCCGCTACTATTATCAAATTCATTTCTTGCCATTTCGTATCAAAGTTCATTATCTTTTCTGTTTTGTATCTTCTCATTGATTCTTTATAAACAACCCTAGATCTGATTTTGTACACATTTTGTTGTTGAAAATTCTAAACAGATACAATCAAACTAATTTCCATTTACAAGTGTCGATTTCCTTTTTCAGAAATCTAATTTTCTTAAATTTATGAACTGGAGACACAAAACCGCCTCACGCTATATAGATTTATACCATACTTTCTTATTAGAACTTTTATTATTGAATTCAACTTCTAAGCAAATATCCAAATGATAATGTTCAATAATTGTAGGAAAGTGCCCATTTTTGCATGGTTGCCCTCACTTTTTGCCTTATGTTGATGTACTTTGACTGAGTGCGCCCTGGGTTCCTGCCCACCAGGTACCCAGGGCCTATGTTCTTTCTCTAAACTGTACCCATGCAAAACCCAATTGGCAACTCTCTGGCCACATGTAAGTCCCTTGTAAAAGGTACCATAGGTACCAAGGGAACTGTGACCAGGAAAGGCCCCTAAGGGCTTCAGCACCTATTTACCTTTATACACACACAAGCTGCTATTGCAGGCTGCGTGTTTTAGTGCAGAGCAAAGTGGAGTCGACATGGCACACATCCCTTTGTGCCATGCCTACAAACCACTGCCCTGGCATTGGTAAGCCACCCCTCTAACTGGGAGCACTATACCAGTGGTGAGGGTACAGGTGCATGAGCCCTGTACCCCTATACTGTCTAAGACAATTCTTAAACATTGTAAGAGCAGTAAAGCCATAAAACGTATATGGTATGGAAATTTGTCATTACGAACTCCATAGCACCATAAATACTGAAAACTCGGAAGTTTGGCATCAAACCTCTCAGCACAATAAAACCCACACTGATGCCAGTGTAGGATTTAATTAAAAGTGTACTCAGAGGGCATCTTAGAGATGCCCCTGAAAAACGACCTAACTCTAGTGTCCTGGCTGAGTGGCTGCTCACCAGAAGCCACCACCAGACATGTTTCTGGACCACTGGGTTGAGAGCCTGCTGTCTCAGTGTCCTGAAACAAAGCACATCCTGGGACAAGGTGCCAAGCCTCCTCCCCCAGGATGGGCAGGGTCCACGAAGGGGAAGCTTCAAAGGCTTGCCACCTTTGTGAGCTACCCCAGCCATTTGCTGTTCCCAGCAACTGCCCCCCACCGTTTCTACCCCCACTTTGGGCAGGAGAATCGGCAGGAAAGGCAAGTTAGGAGGAGAGGTGTGCCCACTTTTGCCAACCCCACTCCTCAGGTGGGGAAGGCGAGGAAAAGCACAACTCTCAGTCCCCACCATGTTGCAGATAGAGGACCCAGCAAACCAGAGTAAGGCTTATGCCCTCCTCCCACTGGAGGGTGGCATAATAGGGGTGTACCCACCCCAGGGAAAAGACCCCTTGGTCCTGACCTGTCCCTACCTGTAATGTCCCTAAGTTTAGTATTTCGGGGCAACCCTGAACCTTGTCTCCTCAGATAAGGAAAGAGAAGAAGAAGGACCAAAGAAGTTGTGCTGAAAGAAGAAGAGGAGAACTGACTTGGCCTCAGCTCTCCCGGGCTGTCTCGACCTAGAACCTGCTTCAGCGAAATCCCAGTATGTCCTGCAGCCAGCAGCCCCCATGATCCCGGAGGACCTGCCTTGCCTTCCCAAACCAGATTTTGTCTCCTGTGAGCACCAGATTTGCTAACCCACTTAATCTGGCTCTGACTAAATCGGACAGTCTGCACCACTCTGTACCTGATGCCTGCGGCCCGAATTCGAGTGGCCCAACATCCTCAGGATTTCTCACAATAACACAGCAAAGGTAGTGGTGGTTTTGACAATCGCACATCTAATTGTCAAGATTCCGTACCTTAGCTGAGGCTTCCACAGGAGCGAAATGTCTGAAGTCTTGCATCGATAATTTCCCAACTCCCCAACGCCCCTGAACCTGATTCTCTCTCTGGACTCAGAAATGAGGGGGAAAGGGGAATGGGAATAACAAGAGAGACTGCGACTCAGGTGTCTTGACTACTCAGTCTTGAGGTTTACTGCACCTGTAAAATTAAGCAAACAATTACTAACGTTCTCTACACTCTAGAACCCCTTACAATTTCAAAACTAGGATTCTCTTTACCTGACTAGTTGTGGAATTTGCCTCTCTCTAATCGACTCAGTAAGGATATCCAAAAATAAACAGTTTGTCTCTTTGCTTCTCTTTCTTTCTGGAGTTCCCACTGGAGACTCTGCTGCAGGTTCTTTTGGTTGGTAAGTATAAGTATATATATATATTTATATCTACATACTGTGTATATTATAGTTCTGCTGAGAACCCACTTGCAACCAAATAGATTAGAAGACTCTGTGCTGTGTCCTTAGCTAGAATTTCCAGGTTAAGAATAACATTGTTACAGAATGTCTCTAAACAAAAATGACTGCGCAACACAATTCAAAAACCTTGCGCTGCAGCTCCGCTCCAACTGAGGCTTGTAAATGCTGAAAGTCTCTTCAAGTGCTTGACGACGAAAGGATACAATTACCAAGAGTACCTGTGTCGTCGAAAGGAAAATATGCTCATCGACCGCAACTACCTCAAAACGCTTGCTGCTGCTGAATTCGGTCTAAAATGCAGAACTGGAAAACTGGACTCGAAGACTGGTTCAAGGAACTGGAGAAACGAGAATACTCACTCTCGTAAAATACTAAATATCCAAAAATTCAACTGCGCAACTAACAGGAGAAGCGTCTCCTCGAGGGAAAATACACAGTTGAAGTGCGACGCAAAACAGGAGTGTGCGCACTACGTCAAACGGCAGCAACGTTCAACAACTAGAACACCAACCTTCCGTTGACGACCTTTAGAGGAATTCTATGTACAGAAAATGGAGTCCTGGGGTAGAGAGTGGGGATTAAATCGTCTGGCCACCAGCTGACTCCAGCTCAAGGAGGAATCAGGGGAAGCATGTCACCTCCGAAACTGAAAGGTAGGACCTAACACTGGAAAGCGGGATCTCCTTTGCCTAATCCTGACACTAATTCCACAAAAGGTTGTACATTTTCGTAATTATTTCTAAGAAATTTGTGTTTGTACAGTTATGGTGCCACTCAAGGTAACAATAACATCCCACTACAAAAGGATGTTGGCTCAACGAGAGTTCCTAAAGAACCCGTTGTCAAATACTTTTAAGACTGGTTGTACCTCGGCACTTAGATATTTTATACCCAACATATGTTTTTTCAGGAAGTTTTTCAATCCTGACCCAATTAAGGTGTCCTGACTTTTCAATGATTTCCAATTGTTTCAAATACAAATATTTAAATATGAACAATGTTTATGTCTTTCTAGGAAAAAGAGAACATCAGATCATAGTATTGGCTTTGTGATTTAATATCTTGTTATCAGGTAGAAATCATCTCAATATAATTCTTGTTGACAAAACATAATGTGACATACAGATATTCAAGGACATCAATGTTTTACAAGATTCTTCACTTTGATCACTTAGAGCTGAAGCAGGCAGCCGACACGTGTTTTGTTACTAAAAGTAACTTTATCAAGGCTGCAACCAAACATCAACAAAGTAGATATCCATTAGGTCCATCCTGTATGATTTATTTTATTCAGATTGAATAACATTTGAAGAAACACTTGTTTGTGCTGAAAAAGTGATCCATGCAGTGATGCTTTCTTAACTCATTCCGCGCAAATCAGTGAACAGTGAACAGACATAAAGATTGTGATAGAGAGAATTTCTTAGCAGATGGTGAACTCAATGAAAGTAAAGCAGAACCCAGACTTACTACTAGATGAATCCTCCAAGATAAAAACCATGGATCTTCTGTGTCTAAGATGTTAATAGTGAACCGAACGAAGTTCAAGATTGTATCGCAAGAAGGTGATGTTATACTAAGGGGCTTTTGAAGTTTAAAAATATATAAGTCTGTAAGTTTCGCCCCTACAGTTAATAAAAGGCAGCTGATAAGTACCTTATTTGTCATGTCATTACGAAACATCAATCTGTTATCGTAGAGATTTCCAGGCTGATTGGGTTCTTAGACCTGCGAAAGACAAAAAGGATGCAAGACAGGTATTGTTTAAAATGTATATGTGTGTTATATTTGCACAAGTTTATAAGTTTGGCCCCTACAGTTACTAGAAGGCAACTGATAGATACCTTATTTGTCGTGTCATTAAGAAAAATCCATCTGTTATTGTAGAGATTTCCAGGCTAAGTGAGTTCTCAGACCTACGAGAGACGGAAAGGATGCAGAAAGGTATTGTTTAAATTGTGAACTGTAACATCAAAATGATAAAGCACACACTAAGGCTGATAAACAAGTTGTTGTTCCCGAGCGCAGCACAAAATATAATAAGTTCAAGATAAAAGAGAATACATCAACAATTTATCTGTTTTTAAGTTCAATCAATGAATTCCTTTATTTTTATTTCTTTTCTCTTCACAATCGTGGAGTTTTCACCAAATAGTAATTCTCCTTGTTATGTTGATTGGAATCATACAAAATGTAGCCAGAAAGCCAGGCCGACATGTGTTTCGTCACGGGGAACAATCACCCAATGACTTCATCAGCGCTACAACAGAACAACAAAAGCAATTAATGTATACAGTAGATTCAAATCATACAAAACTTACTTTTCTCCACCATCACCTGTAATAGAATGGGAAAAGTGAAAAAAGAGAATAATCGGAGGAAAAGGTCACAAAATCACCATCGAATCACCCAGTGTAAATGAATAAATGAATAAAAATACTGTGACTCTTCAGCACTTGTCGCGGAGAGAAAGGAGAAGAAGGGTAATCCTAAATTTGAGAAACGATATCAGTATTCAAGGAGACCACAATGATTACAAAAAAGACCCCTATTTGCTATAAATTAATGAAATCCTAAATAACAGTTAAACAGATAAATTGTTGATTTATTCTCTTGAAATTATTATATTTTGTGCTGGGCTCTAGAACAACAACTTGCTTATCGTGTATTCTCTGTGTTTACACAGAGGATTATTTGGAACGTAGGTGGCCATTGCCTTTCTGTTCTCTAGGGCAACTTATTATGGGATTTGTTACCAATGCATTGGTTTTGCGCAAGGTATAACCCAGCCACGCTTCATAGCTTACACACTAAGGCTGCTCTGAGATGCTGAATTTATCTAATCGATATATATGACTTTGGCACTAAATGTTAAATCAGGATGTGGAATAATGCTTACTCTTCATTGCTCATTAAGGTATGAGGCAATGTCAAGCCATGCTATGGAATGCAATAGAATCTGGAACAAGAACCAAATCTGGGGTTAATAACTCTAATTTCACTTGGTGCTAGCAGTTTTACCTGCCACTGAGGTTGGGTGCTTTTTATATTAATGTCCCTTGAAACGCTTTCATGTTTTCTTTTGGTAAATCACGGCAGCTTATAAGATAAGAAATGAAACTTTTCCTTGTACTTGTTTCAACTGTGCCGTTCTAAAATGGGGGAATCTTTCCCTGTTAAGATGTCTGCCATGTGGTTTGGGATAACTTCTCAGTCCTTTGACTGTGTTCCTTACCACGAATGTCGAATTGGAGAGCTTGCAAATAAGCCCTCTTTCCATTTCCATTACACCAACTTTTTAAACGGAGGGAGAAGCCACGAATGGACTGTCCCCGAGTTGCGGTTTGCGCGGAAGCGCTGAAAAGCAAGTGAAACACTGGCTAGGACTAGCGTGTAGCCTCTAAGCTCCCTGTAAGATTTTAACTGCAAACTGCAACAGTTAGGAAACTGACTCGCGTTTGTTTTTCTTCGCTTTAAAACTTGCCGATTGCAGAGACATATCAAAGCCCCTTCCACGTTATTCAAAGACTGCTACTTGTGTGAGTATAATGCTGGAACGTTTCTCTGAAAAAAGATATTAGACAACTCAATGTGTTTTACTAGATGCTTACGCATCCATGTTCTCTGTTATTTTTTGTAGAGGCATCGACTAGCCTCGTTATCAAGGTACTGTGAAAGCTCCACTGTGTAGTAAGTAGCGCTACTATGCTCAAATGTTACACGCAGTTGGTCTATAGAACAATATCCTCAGCAGATAATGCTTCAATATTGCTGAATTTTAAGAGTAGGGCAAAGAATAATAAGACTCCCCGCCCAGCAAACTGTTCCTTGACGTCTGAACCTATGTTATTTTTCTTTACAGAGAACTTTCTTCACATAAATTTTATGTGCATATTGTTTAGGAACAATCACATTCCTATTCTTGAAGGGGCTTAAAGAACCACTTTTTCTTGTCTGTCGGTATCGTTAATCTCCTTTCAAAATTTTGATTTGTAATTACACATAAGACATAGGACCAATGTTCGTGAATTAATTTCACCACAGAAATACATGGTGAGAAATAATTTCATAAGAACTCCGCCACAAGTGATCAGAATTTTAGATTTTATATACTAACAAATAGACATAGCTAGTTCTCTTTTAAAAGTTGCATTCTAAAATGACGACGATATCTGCCTTGCGGGTCGGCCTTTGCTTCCTTTACAAAACTGTGGAAAAATGTTTTTTGCTTTTAACATATTTTACTAAATGACGATTCCTCACTTTCTGGATATCTCACTACAGGATCATTTAATGGAATGATCACCAACCTAGATTCAGAATAATAACAATTAGAAAACCGAATATCTATAAAAAGGTAACTCATGCTCTGCTGAATAGATTGCCCTAGTCTTGAATTCTTTTTGACACTTTGATACAATATGGCATAGTAACTAACTCTGAAGTTCTTTACAGAACTTCATTTATCCAAATTGGGGACGTGACTGATCTCTTTGTTTTGGTCAGGAATCAATAATTTTTATTCAAGAAAATACTAGCTGCTATCAGCTGTTTGTAATAGGCTCTATGCCACTTTGCGCAAATATAACACACATATATATTTTAAACAATACCTTTTTACATCCTTTCCATCTTTCGCAGGTCTGAGAACTCACTTAGCTTGGAACTCTCTACGATAACAGATGGATTTTTCTAAATGACATGACAAATAAGGTATCTATCAGTTGCCTTCTAGTAACTGTAGGGGCGAAACTTGTAGACTTGTGCAAATATAACACACATATACATTTTAAACAATACCTGTCTTGCATTCTTTTCGTCTTTCGCAGGTCTGAGAACCCAATCAGCCTAGAAATCTCTACGATAACAGATTGATGTTTCGTAATGACATGACAAATAAGGTATTTCTCAGCTGCCTTTTATTAACTGTAGGGGCAAAACTTACATACTTATATCTTTTTAAACTTCAAAATCCCCTTAGTATAACATCACCTTCTCGCGATACAATAATGAACTTTGTTTGGTTCACTATTAACATCTTAGACACAGAAACTCCATGTTTTTTATCTTGGAGGATTCGTCTGGTAGTAAGTCTGTGTTCTGCTTTACTTTCATTGAGTTCACCATCTGCTAAGAAATTCAATCCATCACAATCTTTATGGATCACTTTTTCAGCACAAACAAGTGTTTCTTCAAATGTAATTCAATCTGAATAACACAAATCATAGAGGATGGACCTAATGGATATCTACTTTGTTAATGTTTGGTTGCAGCTTTGATAAAATTATTTTTCTTTACAGAGAACTTTCTTCACACACATTTTATGCGCATATTGGTTAGGAACAATCGAATTCTTATTCTTGAAGGGGCTTAAAGAACCACTTTTTCTTTTCTGCAGGTATCGTTAATTTCCTTTTAAAATTTCGATTTGTATTTACACATAAGACATAGGACCAATGTTCGTGAATTAATTTCACCACAGAAATACATGGTGAGAAATAATTTCATAAGAACTCCGCCACAAGTGATCAGAATTTTAGATTTTATATACTAACAAATAGACATAGCTAGTTCTCTTTTAAAAGTTGCATTCTAAAATGACGACGATATCTGCCTTGCGGGTTGGCCTTTGCTTCCTTTACAAAACTGTGGAAAAATGTTTTTTGCTTTTAACATATTTTACTAAATGACGATTCCTCACTTTCTGGATATCTCACTACAGGATCATTTAATGGAATGATCACCAACCTAGATTCAGAATAATAACAATTAGAAAACCGAATATCTATAAAAAGGTAACTCATGCTCTGCTGAATAGATTGCCCTAGTCTTGAATTCTATTTGACACTTTGATACAATATGGCATAGTAACTAACTCTGAAGTTCTTTACAGAACTTCATTTATCCAAATTGGGGACGTGACTGATCTCTTTGTTTTGGTCAGGAATCAATAATTTTTATTCAAGAAAATACTCGCTGCTATCAGCTGTTTGTAATAGGCTCTATGCCACTTTGCGCAAATATAACACACATATATATTTTAAACAATACCTTTTTACATCCTTTCCATCTTTCGCAGGTCTGAGAACTCACTTAGCTTGGAACTCTCTACGATAACAGATGGATTTTTCTAAATGACATGACAAATAAGGTATCTATCAGTTGCCGTCTAGTAACTGTAGGGGCGAAACTTGTAGACTTGTGCAAATATAACACACATATACATTTTAAACAATACCTGTCTTGCATTCTTTTCGTCTTTCGCAGGTCTGAGAACCCAATCAGCCTAGAAATCTCTACGATAACAGATTGATGTTTCGTAATGACATGACAAATAAGGTATTTCTCAGCTGCCTTTTATTAACTGTAGGGGCAAAACTTACATACTTATATCTTTTTAAACTTCAAAATCCCCTTAGTATAACATCACCTTCTCGCGATACAATAATGAACTTTGTTTGGTTCACTATTAACATCTTAGACACAGAAACTCCATGTTTTTTATCTTGGAGGATTCGTCTGGTAGTAAGTCTGTGTTCTGCTTTACTTTCATTGAGTTCACCATCTGCTAAGAAATTCAATCCATCACAATCTTTATGGATCACTTTTTCAGCACAAACAAGTGTTTCTTCAAATGTAATTCAATCTGAATAACACAAATCATAGAGGATGGACCTAATGGATATCTACTTTGTTAATGTTTGGTTGCAGCTTTGATAAAATTATTTTTCTTTACAGAGAACTTTCTTCACACACATTTTATGCGCATATTGGTTAGGAACAATCGAATTCTTATTCTTGAAGGGGCTTAAAGAACCACTTTTTCTTTTCTGCAGGTATCGTTAATTTCCTTTTAAAATTTCGATTTGTATTTACACATAAGACATAGGACCAATGTTCGTGAATTAATTTCACCACAGAAATACATGGTGAGAAATAAGAACTCCGCCACAAGCGATCAGAATTTTAGATTTTATAAACTAACAAATAAACATAGCTAGTTCTCTTTTTAAAGTTGCATTCTAAAATGACGACGATATCTGTCTTGTGGGTCGGCCTTTGCTTCCTTTACAAAACTGTGGAAAAATGTTCTTGCTTTTAACATATTTTACTAAATGACAATTCCTCACTTTCTGGATATCTCTCTACAGCATCATTTAATGGAATGATCACTAACCTAGATTCAGAATAATAACGATTAGAAAACTGTATATCTATAAAAAGGTAACTCATCCTCTGCTGAATAGATTGCCTTAGTCTTGAATTCTATTTGACACTTTGATACAATATAGCATAGTAACTAACTCTGATGTTCTTTACAGAACTTCATTTATCAAAATTGGGGAAGTGACTTATCGCTTTGTTTTGGTCAGGAATCAATATTAGTTATACAAGGTAAACTCGCTGCCGTCAGCTGTTTGTATTAGGCTCTATGCCACTTTGTGCAAATATAACACACATATATATTTTAAACAATACCTTTCTTCATCCTTTCCGTCTTTCGCAGGTCCGAGAACTCACTTAGCTTCGAAATCTCTAAGATAACAGATGGATTTTTCTTAATGACTTGACAAATAAGGTATCTATCAGTTGCCTTCTAGTAACTATAGGGGCAAAACTTATAGACTTGTGCAAATATAACACACATATACATTTTAAACAATACCTGTCTTGCATCCTTTTCGTCTTTCGCAGGTTTGAGAACCCAATCAGCCTGAAAATCTCTACGATAACAGATTGATGTTTCGTAATGACATGACAAATAAGGTACTCATCAGCTGCCTTTTATTAACTGTAGGGGCAAAACTTACAGACATATCTTTTTAAACTTCAAAAGCCCCTTAGTATAACATCACCTTCTCGCGATACAATCTTGAACTTCGTTCGGTTCACTATTAACATCTTAGACACAGAAGCTCCATGTTTTTTATCTTGGAGAATTAGTCTGGTAGTGAGTCTGGGTTCTGCTGTACTTTCATTGAGTTCACCATCTGCTAAGAAATTCACTCTATCACAATCTTTATGCCTGTTCACTGTTCACTGTTTTGCACGGAATGAGTTAAGAGAGCATCACTGCATTCAATCACTTTTTCAGCACAAACAAGTGTTTCTTCAAATGTACTTCAATCTGAATAACAAGAATCATAGAGTATGGACCTAATGGATATCTACTTTGCTAATGTTTGGTTGCAGCCTTGATAAAGTTACGTTTAGTAAAGAAACACGTGTCGGCTGCCTGCTTCAGCTCTCCGTGATCAAAGTGAAGAATCTTCTAAAACATTGATGTCCTTGAATATCTGTATGTCACATTATGTTTTGTCAACAAGAATTATATTACGATGATAACAAGATATTAAATCACAAAGCCAATACTATGATCTGATGTTCTCTTTTTCCTATAAAGACATAAACATTGTTCATATTTAAATATTTGTATTTGAAACAATTGGAAATCATTGAAAAGTCAGGACACCTTAATTGGGTCAGGATTGAAAAACTTTCCCCAAAAACATACGTTGGGTATAAAATATTACGAGGAGGTCTCCCTGGTGATCCTGATCTGGTCATCCATGACCTGACTCAAGACTCCAATCGACACCTGCAGCCACTTTCTGGAGGATCCCCTGACTGCGCCCGGAGCCGGTAAGAAAAACCCAATGCCAAAAGACACCCCTGCACCCGACGTCCCATGGCCTTGGGTGGCCCAACCAATGGTGTCCTGTCATCCCCAGGCATCCCAACATACCTCTCCAACTGGTGGTCACCCCCAGAATATCTTCGTCCCCGAGCCTGCAGTGTTTGTTGCAACCAGAGAATCCCCCTTGAAATCAACAGTGCACCCGATGCCAAAACAGAATCTTGCACTTGGCCACCCATGTGCCGCTGTGGGTGCACCTTGTGTGCTGACTCAGATTCCCCTTTGCCCTGAACCTAACACGAGGAGCTTTGCTCCCACAACCTTGTGGCCTGCTCATGAGCAGCCACCACACGTAGCCCCCCTAACCCCCATTGGAAACATTGGGCCTTAGCACTCTGCACCCTGCCACCCTAGTGCTGCTGAGGGTGCTTTGAGAGTGCATCATTAACCCTGGGTGAACCCTAGTTCTAACCCCAGAAAACCAACTCCAAAATCAAAGGACTTACAGTTAAACCGATAACACTGTTTTCTCCCCTAGAACTGCATTGACTGCTTTTCTGTTTCAAATGTTTTAAGTGTGGAGTTGGTTTGTATAAAAACCTACGAAACTGCAATGTACAAAAACTGATTTACGTACCTTATGTCTAGGAAATGTCCCAGTGTAATATCTCATTAAACAGGGGGTAACCCAAGTAACCCTCTGGCATCTGGGTAAAATACAATCCAATAATGAAGATGATGCCTCGGGATAGATAATCAAAAGCTAAAGGATAGAGATCAATAAATGATCCCTTCCTACACTAGTTAGTCACATGAAAAATCTGTGTCTTATTACCATCCAAAACCAAAGGCAACCACAAACAGTTAGAAGAACAAACTTTTTTGTTTATTTGACCATTTTTTCTCAAAAGTGAATATAGATAAGTTTTTCTTCTTTTTTTGAACATATATATATATATACACAAACATATACATTACAAAGACAAATATACACACTATTTACATTTTAACAAACTAACATACATTTTATGTCTATATATCTCGTAGCCCTATTATTTATCAAAAAAGGATGCTTCTAAAGATATTTTACACAAGCATTCCTTAGAAAGAAGATCACCCAAAACACAGGAGCCAGAGATGCTTATTGCTTCAACCTCTATTTTTATACTCCTCCTAATTTACTTTTCATCTTATTACATTTTTCAACAGAGTCTTCAAATTTAATGTCAACGCGTTTCAACCCTATTATTCTCGGGCCTTATCAGGACTAGGGCAAGTGAGTGCACAAATTTTCAGGGGTCCACCTACAGAATCAAAAGAATCGTATTTATATACATATACACTAAGGACTGCTGGTTCTTACATGTAAGTATCCTTACATAGGAACAAAAGTCACATCACAGTTGATTCATTTCAATACCAAATCCTCGGAGTGGCTAAGAAGCTTATAACTAAAACACCCAAGTGACCTTTTAGAAAAAAACGTATTCTCCACATTGTAGTGCCTAATGGAAAAAGTGCCATGTGCTGGATAGAGCCTCCAACCAAGCCTCTTTAAGGAAAGTCCAATTCAAAGTAAATAAAAATATATATACCACAGTTCATCTAGTTCTCATACTCTACAATCGTCAAGAGTCTCCATAATTTTGTACTTCTAGGAGCTAAAAAGAGGAAAATCAAAAGAGGTTACTAAGCAACAGCTTAGTTGTCCAAATGCCGTAATCGTAACTACCAGTACTTGACTAAAAAATTTGCTTCCTGACATACCCAGCGTGTGCTATATTTACTGCCCAATGCCTCCTTTTTTCGGGAATTAATTTCGGTTTTATGGTGGACATCAATGTCGAATTCCTCCCTGTAACAAAGCAAATGGTAACTATTCTGAGAACGTCTGGAAAGGAATATCTCTCTAGATTTGATATATATATATATATATATATATATATATATATATATATATATATATATATATATATATATATATATGTGTGTGTGTGTGTGTGTAAGTTATAATTACCTGTCTGCCGCGTGAATTAAGTTGCGTTGCCAGCCATCGCCATACTGCATCTCAAACGTGCATGATGTCACGTGATGCGGAAGTAAATAAATACCGAAGCACGAAGCAACGCCACAAACAAAGTACTAACTTCTGACCTCAATTACACTAGAAAGAGGACTTACGATGGCACTCGCACGCAAGGATATTGTCCTTCCCAGCTAAAATGCAGGTTAAATACTTCTGGTAGTGACTGCAGCTACAAACATTTTTTACAATCAATAACGGCAAGAGTGCCCAAAATAAATTAACATATCAAAAACCTTTAGGAATAAAGTGGTCTGGCCTAAAGCCACAAATTCATCATTTCTTATTTCTATTTTGCACAAGTCTAAAACTAAATACAGAATATATACAAAAAATATACAAAAACCACTCCTTATAGCCCAGTGTTATGCCGCCACTCCTTACAATCTTCACATATCAGTTGAGAGTTATGCAATAGATATCACCACTATACAGACTTGAAATGTCATGAAACATATCTATCTTCAATTCCAAAGAAATCATTGTAAAAGTGCTCAAATGTCATCTCTGTTGTTGAGGCCAGCTGTAGCACTATGATATTTTTCTAATAATCTGGCTTCTAATCTATTCTATTTGGTTTCCAGTTCATCTCTGTTTACATTTCCCAGTACACATAAAACTGACCATTCAAAACCATTTTCTAAATGATTTAGATTTTGGAAATGGTGCACCAACGGGCCCCTTGTACTTTACACTTCACCCTAGATTTATGTTGCAAAATCCGCCTTTTTATGGGTTGTGTCGTCTGACCTAAACAGAACTTGTTGCATGGACATTTCATACAATACACTGTATTCTTAGAATTACAATTAGAAAAAACTCTTTGGCAATGTGTCTGGCCATTAATGTTTAGCTCTTTAGAGTCGATAATGTCCTACCACAGGTGGTAAATTCAATAACCCTCTTAGATCTTTTTTGGGGGGTTCGGTTTTGCTAACTGCTCTCACCAATTGGTGGCGAATGTTTCTTCCTTTTTTAAAAGCAAAGAGCGGTTGTGACGGGGCGGTGGGGGCCCCCGACATGGAACAGGGGATTGATACGGATTGGTGGTCCGCCATACCTTTGACACCCCTTTCTGTTCCTCATGCACAGACTGCCGACACCGATCCTGAGAACTGGCTTCCCACGGAGGCAGAAACGGTGTGGTACGACCAGGAGGGAATGGTGCAGGGTCCCTTTAACTCAGGAACACGGAGACCCATGGCCCCGCCCCCTGATGACGACGCGGGGTTAAAAGCCGGAAGAAACTCCAAGACGACGGACGGCGATTCCCAGGAGGTGGACGGAGTACTGGAGTGGAGACGGAGAGAAGACCCGACGAGCAGCAGATTCGAGGAGGACGACGACGAGCGGAGCCCAGCTGATTCCATCAAGCCAGGAGGCCACCGTTTCCGCGACCCGCCCTGCCACGGTCCCACGGGAGGAACGTGGCTGCACAAGGTACGGGGCAAAGTAGCAGGCTGGGTGGGGCGTAGCGGACAGCCAGAGACCCTGTAGCCAGTGTATATAGCCTAAAGCCTCTGTGTCCCTTTCCCTTCACGAGCACTGCAGGCCCTGTATATAACGGCGCACTTGGTTTCCCTCATCCCCGGCCCTGTTACTATTGTTTGGAACGCCCCTTTGACCTCCGCTTTCTCCTGTCTTCCTTTTCGGTCCGATCGGAGAACGGCCAGCGAACCAGCGGAGCCAACCCTTTACACCGGCAAGACCCGACAGAGCGAGCCAGTCCATCGGCGAAGACAGCCTCAGCCTGGAGTACTCGGCGTTCCCTCGGAGAGTCAAAACGGAGTCAAGCGAATTTGCTAAACTGAGAGAGACTAGCAAAAGAAGAAAAGCGTATCTAAAAATAAAACCTTCTTTACGAGCACTATTCCCTGACTCAGTTTCGTTTGATACCACTCCCCCTGACCCTGCCCCCTTACAGCGGTTTAGGAATTACTAGGTGTTCAATCAATTTCCAATTTTTTTGAATCAATTTCTTAACTCTATTTGCTTTGGGATCATATGTGAGTACACACGTCAAAGGTGGATTTTTCTTTTGTTGTTTAGGGACCAATAATGTCTCCCTTGGTGTCTACCATACTCTTTTTAGAGCCACTTTCACCAATCTTTTTGGGTAGCCACGGGCCACTAGTTTTTCTTTAAGTTTCTCTGCGTTGGTGAAATAGTCTTCCTTTTAGCTACAATTCCTCCTAACGCGGAGGATTTGTCCATATGGCAAATTCTCTTTTAAAGTACGAGGATGCTGGTCCACCCTGACCAGTGTGGCTTTATACCCGCCACTGTATTCGTCGCCTCCATCTGGCGTTGGCCCACCGTCATTGGCTGTCCCCCTACCTCATGCTGCTTCTCGTGGTCTTCGAGAAAGCCTTTGATACGGTGGACTGGGGGTATCTGGTCGACGTCCTGGACAGAATGGGTTTTGGCCTCCCCTTCCGCCGCCTGATTGGCGTTCTTTATCGTAGCCCCAGAGCCCGGGTACTTGTCAATGGTGAGCTGTCGGAACCGTTCCCGATTCGGAGAGGCACCCGTCAGGGCTGTCCTCTCTCACCACTTTTATTTGCTCTAGTCATGGAGCCCCTTGCGGTGCTCATCCGGCAGAGCCCCCTTATCAAGGGTTGGGCCCGGGACCGGAGCCAGGTGAATAAAATCGCCCTATATGCGGACGATGTCCTGCTCTACCTGGAGGACCCGGAACACTCCAGCCCTAGGGCTCTAGCGGCCCTCGCGGCATTCGAACAGGTCTCAGGGCTTCGTATTAACCCGACGAAATCCACCCTGGTCCCCCTGCATCCCTCCCGGAGGTGTTTTGACTGGCAGGCAGTGACCCCCCTCTGGAGGCAAACATTCAAATACCTTGGTGTCTTGGTGACCCTCCTCCCGGAAATGGAATGGGCCCTAAATATCGCACTCCTGGTTGCCTGGATGAAAACCGACCTCAGGAGCTGGCAATCCCTCCCCCTCAACCCGCTGGGTAGAAGCGCCCTTTTCAAAATGATGGTTCTCCCCCGATTTCTCTACATTCTACAGAACACCACGGTACATCTCTCGGGTGGTTGGTTTCAGGAATTGGACAGCTCACTCACCCGATTCCTGTGGGGCGGTGGACACCCGAGTTTGTTCCTGTCCCATTGTCGGGTTCCCCCCTTTGATGGGGGCATGGGTGTTACCAACCTTCACCTCTACTATTTGGCCACGAGGCTCATTGTGATCCATGACTGGTTCGCGGGCGGCTGGTCCGACCCGGCTTACCGGGTGGAACTCAGTACCCTGGATTTTGCACCGCTCCAGGGCTTCCTCTATGGCTCCCTTGTCCCTCAGGCCTTGCCCCCAGTTACCAGGACAGTGATTACGGCCTGGCGCGCAGCCCTTAGACAAGTGAGATGGGACCGGAGGCTAACTAGACAGACACCGTTGTGGCATGGCGCCTGGCTGTGGGAGGTCTCGTCCCTGGGAGGTTTCCGTCGCTGGGATCTAATGGGGATCTCGCTCCTCGGGGATGTGTGGGTGGGTGACCATATGCGCTCCTTTTCGGACTTGCAACGCACACATGTCCTCTCCCACTCCCAGTTCAACAAATACCTACAACACCGCCATGCCCTCCACACGCATCTCCCAACACCTGCCGCTCTCCCGGAATTCAGCCCCCTGGAAGCTCAGGTAATGATGGGCAACCTGGGTAGGGGAGGTGTGTCCCATATTTATCGAGACCTGGTAAACAATAGCCCCACTTCCTTGGACCGGCTTAAGGTGCGCTGGGAGGGGTGGGTTGGTCCTCTTGATGATGTGGACTGGCGTGACGCCCTTATGGCACCCAAAACCCTGACAACCTCCTCTAAGTTATGCCTGATCCAACTTTATTACCTCCACGCAACGTACCTTACCCCAGCGTGTCTTTTCAGGGCCGGCCTGAGAGCCTCCCCGGCATGTAAGTGCTGCGACTCTGCCCCTGCAGACTTCTACCATGTGGTATGGCTATGCCCAGCCCTAGAGCCCTTCTGGAATTGGTGGAGCGTGAGCTAACGCAGACCCTGGGGTGGGAGGTTCCCCATGACCCAAAGCGTCTCCTGTTAGGGGTGTTTGATGGCCTAGATGGCTCCAAGGTCGACAAGCGTTTCCTGGGGACCGCTTTGGCGGTGGCGAAGCGAGACATAGCGGCCGGTTGGTCCCAAGCTGCGGCTCCGATGCTGAGGACATGGAGGAGGGGTGTGGACTGGTGTGGGGTCCAGGAAGAATGCCTCTTTGAAGCCCGGGGTTGTCCCGAAATGTTTACTAAGGAGTGGGGCAAATGGTTCGGCCTGCTACCCTCTTGAGAGACTCTGCCTCAATATGCTATACATTCTTTGGTTGATAATGTATCCACTCAGGGGGGTCTTACTGTGCCAGCGTTGCCGCCAAAGGGGGGGAAAGGTTTTTAACGTTATTATGTAATAGCTACCAATGAATTTTTGTGTTTCGAAAACTTCAATAAAACTTGATTATCAAAAAAAAAGTACGAGGATGACTGCTAGTAAAATGTAAGAGAGTGTTCCGATCTGTAGGCTTGGTGAACAGACTAACCTCTAATTGGTCACTCTCATGTTGGATATCTACATCCAAAAAATGTATCCTTTTTTTATCACAAGACAGAGTAAAGTTAAACTCTTCAGTTCTCGAGTTTAACCAGTTATGAAAATCAGTTAACAGCGACTCTTCTCCATTCCAAATCATGAATATGTCATGTATATAGCCACACCAAAACCCCACCTGGGTTTTAAAGGCTTTGGTGTCGCTATATATCCATTTCTTCTCAAATTCAGACATCACCAGATTTGCTATCTCTGGTGAAAAACTACACTCCATCGCTACTCCTGATATTTGTAAATACAGGGTTTCTATAAAATTAAAAAAGTTATTCTTCAAACAGAGGGTTGCTAAAGATGTGATGAACTCTGTAGGAACCTGATGAGGGCGTTCTTGTTGATCCAAAATATGTCCCATCACTGCCAACGTTTCGTCTTGATGGTATGTTTGTATATAGTGATTCAATATCGAAGGATACCAACAGTTGTTTCTCTATATTGTATGGTAGACCTTCCACCTTCGATATCAAATCCATTGTGTCTCTAACATATGATTGAATATCTTTTACTAAAGAAATTAAAAAAGTGTCAATATATTTAGCAAGAGGCTCTAAAATAGAGCCACATGCACACACTATAGGCCTCTCTGATTCATTATCTTGTAGGGGTTCCCTCTTTTGTAGATGCTTTATTATTATTATTATTTTTTTTAAACATATTTTATTGATTTGTAACATCCGTATACAGTCATGTAGAGTGGTCGCACACAGTTTATGGCATGTCACATATACAATCAATGTTACATTTTCCATCATCAGAGTACATATCTATTGCCCATAACAGAGATTCTTAAAAAAAACCCTTGTAATACCCCCCCACCCTGGAAACTGTGGTCACGTTTCAGATGCAGCAGCAGTATCGATACATGTACACCCCATCAACATCTTGTTCAATATGTTAGGCATAACACAACTTTGCATTCCAGTAGCTAACAAGGTATGGGCAATTGGCGATAATGACGACACATACATGTCAACTTCTAAACTGACATATCAACTTCTGCAGACTTGAACTCTTCCAACATAGCCTCACATTCCATTGCTATTGGCGACTTTCGTAATCCTCACGCCTCCTCTCTGCGTAGTGCTGCGCCCTCTGCACTACCCCACTTTAACATTTCTGTATGCCATCTGTGCACCTTTGGAGTTTTGCTAGATTTCCAATGCATCGTGATATTCCTAAGAGCTAGAAGCAGTGCCAGGTCAATGAATCAGTATTGTACCTTGTGTTTAGACCTGTGTGTATGTAGTCCTAGCAGGCATTCCTCCACTGTATCTCGCAACACAAGGTGAGCTGCCAGTCCTGTAACCTCCCTGATCCTGACCCAATAGTCTAGCAGTTTGGGGCATGTCCATAACATATGTAGGAGTCCCACCCCCGGTACATGGCATCTAGAGCAGGAATGTTTTGTCGGGGGGAACATTTTATCCAGTTTTTCAGGAGTCAGTAAGGCACGGTGTGGTATCATAGTTTGAATGAACTTGAACCTTGAGTTCTGGGACACCTTCCTGGGGTGTTCCAGGATCCCCGCCCATTCTTTATCCAACAGTTCCCGGCCTATCTCCTCCACCCAGATAGCACGCAGGGGATCTAGGGGTGCCTCCCTCCCCCATATAGTGTATTATCTTTTCCAGCTCATTATGGTCGGGCTCTTGGCCATGTGATGCCCAATGTTTCTTAATGTATTGTATCAGTGCAGCTTGAGTTAGAAATAAGTGTTGCGGGGCACCCGTCTCATTAACAAACGTGTCATGATCCAGTAGGAGCTCATGGCTAAAAAGGTCCGCCACTGTAGTGACACCGGCCTCTGCCCAGGGTGTTATTTTTCGTTTAGTGAGGGTACCAGCGGCAAGCGGGCTGCCCAGTAATAGTATGTTGTTCGCATACGTGGAGGTTGCCTTGGCATATTTGAGTGCCGCCTTCCAGCATGTAAGTGCAGTGTCTAACAGTGGAGGCAGATCTCTCGGTGCTTTGTGACCTGGCAGTAATAGAGCGTGTAGGGCACCGTTATCCATGTCCGTAGCAGTGTATCCTATTTCATGGAGGTTACGTCCTGCCATCCAGTATGAAAACCACTGTAACTGGCAGGCGTAGTAATACGCCCGGAAATCTGGGACTCCCAGTCCCCCCATACTAGTGCCCACCTGAAGCTTTTTCAGGCTACTGCGTCTTCGTCCTGTACCCCAGATTAGATCCACAAGCATCGTATTCAGTGTTTTAAAAGTGGATAGTGGCACTACGAGGGGCAAATTCGTAAAATAATAGAGCAGTCGTGGCAAGACTACAATCTTCGCTATTGCAACTGTTCCCATAATGGAGAAGGGCAGTGAGGTCCAAAAAACAGTGCTGGACCGTAGGGACCGTATTGTTCTATCGAGGTTGCCCTCCAACATATCGGCGTGTGTTCTATATAATTGAATACCCAAGTATTTAAATGTAGCTGGAGCGACCTGTAGCGAAGTATCTCCGAACTCCACTTCCGTGGTATCAGCGCGATCCGTAAAGAAAATGGCGTGCGATTTGGTAATGTTTACAGCAAGGCCGCACAGGGTCTCGAAGCGCCTAAACAAATCATAAATTGGAGCTAAGGGCCGCCGGAGATCGCGAAGATAAACAATTATGTCGTCTGCATATGCCGAAAAAAAGGTGGGTGGTGTGTCTGATTGTTATGCCCATATCTGGGAGGGTCGGCCTCATTGCTATCGCCAGGGGTTCTAGTGCCAGAATAAAAATCAGGGGCGATAACAGGCAACCCTGTCACGTCCCTCTATGTATCATGTATTCGCCCGAGATGTGCCTGCCCGTCCTTGTTCTCGCTGTCGGAGCTTTGTATAGCAGTCGCAGCCATGTCATAAACCCCTCAGGTATCCCAAAGCGCGGTAGCGCCCTCAACATATATTCCCAGTGGATCGAGTCGAATGCCTGCTTGAGGTCTAAAGAGAGACAGCCTGCGTTGGGGAACTGCTTTGGCGCTTCCGATATCAAATGATGTAACTTCCTAATATTCAGGGAAGTGCTACGCGCTGGCAGGAACCCTGTCTGATCCACGTGTATCAAGTGTGATAGGAATGGCTGTAGCCTATTGGCCAGCACTTTGCTTAGTATTTTGTACTCAGTGGGTAGCAGCGACAGCGGGCCGTAATTGGCCATTTCCGTATGATCCCTGCCGGGCTTAGGCAATGATATGACCAGTGCCTGTGCGGTAGTGAGAGGTAATGTGCCCACATCCCAAATCGCCTTATATAAGTCTGTTAATTTGGGCACCAATGTTTCCGCGTATATAGTGTAAAATTCGATGGGGAGGCCATCCATACCAGGAGTCTTATTACGAGGAAGTCCCTTCATAGCAGTCCTGATTTCTTGTGAGGTTATGGGCCCCATTAGGTCTTTTTGAGCCGGAGGCGGCAACATGGGAAAGGTCAGGGTGGACAGAAAAGCATCCGTCTACTCGGCGGGTACCCCCTCAGGTGCGCTATATAAGGCAGCATAGTATTTCTTGAAGGCCTCATTAATCTCCCCCTGTGTGTAGACTCTCGTGTCGTTTTCCTTCCTGATTTCATTAATCACTATGGTGGGAGGAGTATCCCGGAGCAATCTAGCAAGCAAAGTGCCTGCTTTATCTGCTTCTACATGTTTCTTCAAGTGTATTCCTGGTAATCTATGACTCTAAGGGATTCCAACAGTTCAGCATGCTTAATCCTCACTTCCTGGAGTGCCTCTGATTGAGTATCATCAGTCGCCGCCAGCTGTTCTAACCTGCCCATTTGTGTTTCAGTGTCTACCAGAGATCTGTGGAGCTCCTGTCGTGCACCGACCGTTGCGCTAATCGTCCTGCCTCGTAATACTGCCTTGAATGCATCCCACTCTATCAGTCTACTTGTCACCGTGTCGCTATTTTCCATAAAATATCGGTCTATTGTGTGCAGTAAATCTGTACGAAACACTGAGTCTTCCTGAGATCTCCTGCGGGTTGTGGTTGGAGAATGTCTTGGGCAAGTATGTAGAGTGAAGTACCTGCATTGCTATATCGTCAGAGCAGAGAATCTTATCTATCCTGGTATGTAATGCGTGTACTGCCTAATAAAATGAGTATTCCCGGTGGTCTTGGTGTCGCATCCTCCATACACCACACAGTCTCCACCCCGTCATCCAGCGTTCCAGTACCTCAGTTTGTTTGAATACCCCCGCACCACGAAATGGCGGGTGCGATCTATCTAAGGACACATCCAGCACCGTATTATAGTCCCCTCCAAGTATCCAGGGGCATGTGTCCAACCCTGCAAGTGCTCCACTGAGCAGGTCCCAGTATTTATCCTGATCAAAATTAGAGGCGTATACGGATCCCAACACCACTAGTTGTCCGTCTAGTGTTCCCCTCACAAAAACATATCTGCCCTCTTTGTTGATTTTTTGGTCATGTGCTACAAAGGGCACCCCATGCCGCACCCATATCGTAGATCCCCTAGCGTAACCTGAGTAAGAGGTGGAGAAAACCTGTCCCCTCCATTTCCTTCTAAGTTTTACTACTTCACTGTCCACCATATGCGATTCCTGTAAACAAGCTATCTGCACCTTGCGGCGTAGTAGATGTGCATGTATCTTATGTCTTTTGTGGGTGGAGCCCATACCCCGGACATTCCAGGTAATTACTGTATAGTTACCCAACACATGCATTGTGATAATCTGTACATCCTTAAGGGTGTGAACATGTTACATGATAGAACAGTTATATTAGTAGCTACCTTGTGAAAGTGACCAACCCTCCGCCCAACATACCCAATACACGGTCTGGGACCGAAACCATACCAGACCACAACATAACATTGCAACGAGCAGATCAAAAACTGCAAACCAAGGGCCTTCGCCATGTGGGGGGCGGCGCCTGCACCTCGCATGAGTTTGTGTAGTACCCTGATATAGCACTCTAGAGCTACAACGGTACCCAAGCCCAATCAGTACTTTTCTGCAGTAAACAAATAAACAGCAAATATAAAGTATTAGCAGAGTACACTAGTTACATCTTAGGAACAAAGGCACAATGTATACTTGCGTGGGTGCATCAACCATATAAGTCCGTAATTAGTTACGGTGTAGCCGAGGGGAACAGGGCCACACTGCCCTCAGAGTCCGATTCGTGTGATTTCTCACCGTCTGTGGAAGATTTAGTTTCAGTATCAGTATGTGGGGCGTTTGTGAAGGTTGCTGTCGCTATGATCACCTGTTGTTTAGATTGTTGCAGCCGTTGTGAAGTGATTTGTTTGTCCGTGATGTTTCTCCGGAAGCGACCACTCTTACGACTCAATGAGGCATCCTGGTGAGATCCTTTCCTGGAGTCCATGCGGTTGGCGGTGTCCGCGGCGCTAGTCAGCTCCATCACCTCAATCCAGTCCTCTACGTCACCAGGGCTCTCGAAGAAGTAGGTTTTTTGTTCATGTAGGATCTTTAGGCGTGCCGGAAATAGGAGGGCGTACTGGACATTCAGATCCTGTAACCGACGCTTCACTGCCACAAATGAGGAGCGCTGCCGTTGCACCATCACCGTGTAGTCCGGATATAGGGAGACCCTCGTGTTCTCAAAGGTAATCGGCGCCATCTCCCGAGCCTTCTGCAACAATGCATCTCTATCTCTGAAATTTAGCAATTTCACAATAAGAGGCCTTGGAGGGGCACCCGGTTTCGGTCTTCCAGTAGGTATTCGGTGTGCCCGTTCCATGCAATATTGCGAGGAGAGACCCTCCAACATGACATGATCTCTAAACTGCTCCATGTAGCTAGTTGCATCAGTCCCTTCACTTTTTTCCGGCAGGCCGATCACCCGGATGTTATTGCGCCTCGCCCTCCCTTCCGCATCCTCCACCCGGTCCATTAAGGTAGCTACCTGCGTTTGTAGGAGCTTCACATCGGCTGCAGTCTGTTTCTATTGTGGTAGCACCTCCGCTAAGGTCATAGTATGTTCCTTCACCGTGTCTGCTACCTTTGCGTGATCCGCCCTCAGCAGGTTCAGTCCCGTGGTCAAAGACCCTATCTGTGACTCGATGGCCTTCCTGGAGTCACGTATTTCTTGCAGAATAAGGTCCAACTTATCCATCTGCGCAGGCACCACCGTGGGGGGGGACACAGCCGGACCCCGGTGTACCATCCACACTGTCCGGCGTATCTTGTGTGGGACCCGTTCCAGCCTGTCCCTGCTGTTTCGGTCTAGGGCGCCCAATAGCGCCTGAACCGCGCGACACCTGGTCGTATCCAGTCGGTTCTACAGGGTTAATAAAGTAGTGGCACACACTCGGTCTTCTCGTGGGCGCCAGCAGGGCTCCAGTTGCAAATTTGTGAGCAGCGCCGTCGCCAACAGCACAAAGGGTACAGCAAAATCCGGACAGGCACTGCGCCAGTTAGGTGGAAGGAGGGGGGCTACACATCACATATGGTTCCCTCTTGCTGTGTGGAATAGCGCAGTGTTTTACAGTCCCTCTTGTCGGTTGTGCAAGGGGGGGGGGCTCCAAATGTCCACACAAGGGGGGGGGAAAGCCCTCTCAGTCGGCTTCCGGGTATGCCTCCGTATGTTTCTGGGCAGTGACCAAAGGAGTGCCGGCAATCTGGATAAGTCTCACCCCCAGGCAGGCCCGCACCTCTTGGCAGTGGTCCCCATATATCAAACAGCAAGTGCACCTGCACTCGCGTAGTTATCGGCGGGGAGAGTCGAGGCCTGTGCAGGTCGCCTCTCGCTCCGGCCGCATCGTAGCTCCGCCCCCACCGCAGTAGGCTGCTCAGCCCCGGGCTCGCGTAGGAGTGCTGCCCGATCACAGCGGCGGCAGAGCTCCCGGCCCGGCAATGTGCTCCACACGGCAGCGCCCGCCGCTCTCACCAGTGTCCTCCACAATGGCACAGTGCTTCACCATGTAGCGGGTGATCACCAGGATAAAGCCTTGCGTCCAAGAGCAGCTTCCCTCGGCAGACAGGCCCACGTGGGTTCTCTTCCCCGCCGGATGGCAGCCAGCGTCCGCGGCGGGAGTCCCTCAACCCGAGCGTTCTTCCCGAGCAATGACAAGCGACCACAGTCCCCTCAGCCACGGGAGACTATAATCGTGTGCACTCACTCAGCGTGGCAGCGTGGTAAATTCAGGATTTTGAGGGCTCGGGTCCGGAGCTCCCTCAACACACGTCCGCCATGTTCAGTTGCTGCCTACGCCCCTTGTAGATGCTTTATGTTAGACATTTTGTCTCTAAATGGCAGAAGTATGTACCCTGTCCAAGTAGGGACCACAATCCTAATCATGGTACGTCTGTCACACACCATAAATTACCCTGTGCTCACCCTCTGTTAGATTGGCACTGAGCACGCAGACCTAACTTAGGGGGCAATCTGTAAAGTATTTGTGCAACACAGTAAAAACATCACAAAAAAAGACTATCCATCAGGTTAGAAACATAGATATGATTCCTATAAACAAAACAAGATCAAAACGACAATAATCCAATCAGTAGAAGTCGAGTAAAAATAGCACTACTAAGCAATAAGCGCCTATGGGGGATATCTGGTCAATGCTGAACTGAGGCAAAGTGAAGAGTTCAAGAAAACCGCGATGGAGCACGGGCCGGATACAGCAGCCATGCAGACCCTCTGAACTCAGCACCTTGATCCTGGTCACAACAGGGTGATACAGGATGTAGCTGAGCGATGCATCGGGGTCGATCCCGCAGTCTAGGTGATGCGTCGATTTTCTTCATGCAGTGGAGGTGATGCGTTCATTCCGGAGATGATGCCCAGAGCCTAGAGGCATTTGTTCTGTAAAAGATGCACCCAGTTTCTCCACGCAGTTGAAGAAGAGCATCAGTCTTCTCACACTGCAGCAGTGGTGATGCTTTGCTACTGATGCGTCGATTCTCTAAGGTGATGCACTGGTTACCACTGAGATGCACTGATTCTGCTCTCGCAACAGGGTTGATGCGCTGGTTTCGCTAATTCAACACTAATCCATCTTGGGTTACGGAGTAGCATGCTACTCGCCAAAAAGTGCTTTGGCCCCTAGTCAGGGATAGTAAGCGCTATATAAATGCAATTACAATACCATAAACACAGACTAGAAATGCATGCATCAAATCCACTGGAGCAAGTGCCTGGGTCCACTTCCAATGGACCAGGCACAGGAGAAAATGATAAGACTTTGATGTCAAAGCCTCAAAGACCAGCAGGCAAGCCAACAAGCCCTTGGAGATCCCTCTGGGTTCAAGGTAGGATCCAGCTCTTCCTCAGCAGGGTCAAAGGGCAACAGAACTGCACAGCAGACAAGCAGTTCTTCCACAGTAACTGTCATGCTTCTGGTACCGGCAATCACTGTCTGCCATCAGAGTACTGGAGCAAGCGGTACTACATTACCCAGACTCCTGGCGGGGCACGCAGCACGTGAGCGACGTCCTCCCAGCGGCCGCAATATCATGACGGCGTTTGAGGAAGAGAGCGCCGATAATTCGTATCAGTCCTGTGTTATTGGAGGTTGTTCGCCAGCGACTATTGCTGAGACCCACGGAGAGGCGGTAAGGGTGCACCTGCACCAATCCTACGACTGCTTCTGCCCGGGAGTCTCACCCGGTGTTTTCCTCTGAACCGCTCGGAAGGCTCCAAGAGCGGTGTTTTGTTTCCTTGACAATTGTTGTGTCCAGACCGAGTCTTCTGTTGGAGGAGACCGTGACTTCCAAACAGTCTCGTGCAGAAGCGACTCGGGTCTGGAACTCTGTTTTTGAACCTTTGTTACCACAAGAGGAAGAGAATTACCTTAGAGTCTCAAGAGGTACCTAGCAAAGAGGTATTTGCTATAGTGACGGTACAGTGAACTTGTCCTCAGGGAACATAACTGTTGGTTGTTTATGCTTTTGGGATCAACCCATACAGAACCTTATACAAACTCATTTGATTACGAAGGAAAGTGCTCTTGGTTGTGATCACATTTCTACATGTGAAACTTTATGGTCTTGGGATACAAGCCTTCAACATTTTCTTTGCTTTATTTTACAGGAGAGAGTAGGGGGGTCAGTACTCCAGGAGAGATAAGGTTAAGCCTCCCATCACAGTGGTCATGGTATGCGTGCTCTTCATATGATCTGTCTGAAACGTGATTCATGTACAACATGACCCAGGGTAACACTGTACTCTTTGTCTCTTGTGTTGCCTTCAAACAGTGTGTAGCCGCCTTATACTGCCCGCTTCTCTCTTCTATGGTTACAGCAATACGTATTTTGCTTTACAGGTGAGGGAATGGAGTAAAATGTATTAACGCTGTCGTGTGTATGCTATAAACAATTCATAGAGTGTTATTTATGGTTGTTTCCTTCTTTTGTCTCCCACAAGATCTCCCTCCCCGCAGTCCCCTTCCCTCCCCGTGCCCCTCGCTCGATTTCCTCTAAGTCTGTGTTGGTTCACGAGCCAGATTTGGGGCAATCTAGAGGTGGGCTTCTTAAACTACATCTGCACCATCCTGAGGATCGACCGGTGGAGCCTGACAGAATTATCGGCCCACGAAACGTATTTCCTCCCGGTGGTGGTGATATTAAGGATGGCTACCCTAGATGACGTATTAGCAGCTTTAGTTTTGGTACAGACTGAGCTAGCACCTTCCCGCCAGGAAACAGCGGTGCTACAGACAAGGGTGGACGTGATGCAACGTAACCCCTTTGACGCAGGGACTCCCCCTCCCCCGGCATCAGTGGTTGTGGAAATGCCCGTTCAAGTTCCGCTAGCCCCTCCTGAACGGTTTTTTGGTGATAAGAAAAAAGTGCAGGTATTCATGACGCAAATCATGCTCCACTTTGCGTGTAAACCCAAAATCTTCTTAACCAACCAGGCCCGAGTGGCCTTTCTTATCTCCTACCTGGGCGGGGAGGCGGCACAATGGGCTGTTCCCATAGTGAGGGGTGAGGATGCCATGCTCTTTGATTGGGATTCCTTCTGGGCGGCCTTCGAGAAGACTTTTGATCGGCGGGCTGAGACCTTCTCTGCTGATAAAGACCTGTTGAAACTCAGACAAGGCCCTAATGACTTAGTCACCTACCTGAATCATTTCCGGAGGTTGGTCGCCGAAACAGACTGGCCTGAGGCCAAACAGTCCGTAATATTTTACCAAGGTCTTACAGAAGACATGAAAGATGTTTTGGCGCAAGTGGACCCTCAACCACAAACGTGTGAAGCCCTGATTGACCTGGCTCTCCGGCTGGACCATCGGCTCAGAGAACGGAAAGGGGATCATAAACGAACCGAGACCTCCTTTGTCGACAAGGGACATGTAGCAGCGAAAGCGGAAGGGGGATCTGAACCCATGGAGGTAGGGGCGGTACGGGCGTCCCTCACGTTGAGCGAAAGAGACCATCGGAGAAAACAAGGGTTGTGTTTATACTGTGGCAAAAAAGGCCATTTCCTCAGAGAATGCCCAGTGAAACCTTAAACCGGAAGATTCCGTCCTGGCCAGATGGCAGTGGTCGAGAAGGGAGCGGAAAACTCCAACGCTTGAGCAACATTGAAGGGATCAGCTCAAGCGCTTGCATCATCACTTCTGTGGATACCAAAGACTTTCAGGACCCTGATCACTTCTTCATTATTATGGAGATATGTATTAACCAAGAAACTCAAAGCCTTCGGGCCATGGTGGACTCGGGGGCCACGGGCTGTTTTATGGACAGCAAGGAAGCGGTACATTTGGGGGTTCAGTTGTTGAGCAAACCAACCCCTGAACAGATGTTTGCGGTTGATGGGCATGAGTTGGAATCCGGACCCATTCATCAACATGCTCAGGAGTATGAACTGACTTACGAAGGATACCATCGCGAACGGCTTTCTTTTAACATCATCCAAGCCCCTCTGTATGGCGTTATTTTGGGGTTGCCTTGGCTGAAAAGACACAAGACAGTGAGGTACTGGGTTTTTCAGAACCGTACCGCACCGGTAACCCAGTGGTGTCAGGGTACACCCTAAGACCTCGAGTACTTTCCTGATTCAGACCACAGAAACTCAGAGTCTTCTAGGTGAAGTCAAAGATCGAATTTATTGGCTGCAACCAAGTAACAGGCGTCCTAGAAGTACAACAGCACGGTGTGTATATTCTCAGGAGACTGCTCAATCTTACAAAGCCAAGCTTCTCCTTTTATACAAAATATTTTCCTTCAGGCAAACATTCTTGGATTTACAGTAGACCATTCACATATTTTCACTACAAAGAAAAAGCAGAGTCATGATGACAAGCCCACATTCCAATTTGTTCAGCCCACAATAAATTACCCGGCAAGGGCCAACATTTTCATCAGATATCGGTGTACCCCCAATAAAAACGGGCACCTCCTCATCATGAAGCAAGTGAGAGAAAAGAGCAGGGACAGGTGTGAGCAAGATTAGGCAGGGTGTGTGTGTGATCAAAAGGGTTTATGGCATGTTGTGCCTTGATGCTATCTCGTTCGGCCACTGGGAGAGGAACTGACCAAACAGGTTCGGCCTGGGGCAATGGTCTCAGCTTGCCCAGGTCAGAGAGAAGTCAATTAAGGTGTACGTGTCCTTTGGAATCGAATTTAGCTGTATTATAAGCCTATGTGAGGGCAACTCTCAAAATGGCTGCTGTGCACAAAATGAAAGCCAAGGGTTCAGGACGAAAATCACGATTTCGAGGTGAAATCGTTACTGGAATATGACGAAAATGCTTGTACATAGTGTACTAGCCATTTTCGGACTTTTGATACCAAAATCGTCATACTACGACAAAGTTTTATTCACGAGTTCAGAATTTTCAGAACTACAAACCCTCCTTTTGCCCTTACATAGGCAATTAACCTATTCTCATGCTAATCTGAGTCCAGGTCTATATTCCTAAAGTCATTGAGATGTTGCTGTAACATCATCCTAGTACTTAGCTCGTCTCTTGATACAGGTTTCCTTACACATGATGTCGCACAGAGGCCACATATTGCGGGAGCACACTGCACGCACAGACAAAACAGGAAAAGAATGGCTAAGACCATCCCAATGACCATCAGAATTTTCCATCCCCAGGCGGATATCAGTTCCCAGAACCATCCCATTAATGACCAATCTCCTTTATCCACATGAATAGATTCGGAAATCTTATGTAGTTTGGAGATGGCCTGGTACACTGTTGGAGCGCTATCTGGAATGAAAACACAGCAACTCGATTGGATCAATTTACATACCCCACCTCGGTCTGCAAGTATGACATCTAATGTGACCCTGTTCTGAAGGGTCATAAGACGATCCGACTGGAGCTCAGCAATCAAGTTACTAAGGGCACCGGCAGTTTCAACCACGGTGGATTCAACCACCCTTGTCAATTGCCTTATGTTCCTGCTGTTACCCATGGGTCCCCAGAACGGCAGAAAACCCTTTACGAAGTCCCCAAATTCTTGTCCTGCAGTGTCTTCCTCGCTGAAGATACCTCTAACTATCCTTGTCTTGTGGTAATCTGCCGCAGCTGTGTAGGTGGGAGGCAGCAGGAACGAAACAAAACATGTGCCCAAAAAGTCAGGGGGCAACCATGTATAGGCTCTATCATGGCAGAGGAAATAGGTACCCTTAGCTGCTAAAAACGGAGGGGAAGTCTGAGATGCAAAAACATATGTTTCAGTGCAGATGCTCTTCCCTAACTGAGCTCTGGGATTCTTGCCATTACCTTGCAGACACAGATGACCCTGATGGGGTACAATCCAAATCGGGGAAGATCTCTTAGTTTGCTGTTTCTCACTCAGAGTAGCTCCATATCCGGTCACGTTCCATCCTATGTATACTAGTGTCTCATCTCTAGGGTTAGTCTCGTAGGAAATATCTTCCTTAATCATGTCTACTATACCCTTAACTAGAGCACTATTCTTAGGATTGTCTTCCACAGAACGTAGGGGGTAGACTTCATGTGCATAGATGAACATTGTTCTGTATGCCCACACAGAACCATTGTGGCTGAATGGCAGGACCAGATAGGGAATACCCTTATCCGTTGTGTGAGGCATAAGACCACACACCCAACAGTTAGTCGTGTTCATTACTAGTTGGTGTTGGTGCAAAAGCTGAACAAAGGAGTTATTAATAAACTCTAATCTCCTAGCGGATTCGTGTTCAGGAAGGGGTTGAAAAGAGTGTGGGGAAACAGTAGAAGGAGGAGGTATAGGCGATATAGTGGGTGCAAATGTTACTCGAAAAGAGAATAAAACATAACCTATTAAAAATATCATCACACTGAATAACATGAAAATTCACAATATCAAAAATCTTTTCTTTGTCATCATTTTACATATTCGGTTTTTAAAGTTCACAGTTTTGGCAGATCTCTCCATCTCGAAAAACTCCATCCTCTCTAAAATGCTGCCCGCGATGGGAGGTTGTTTCTGCTAAGGAATTCTTCTGTCAGTCTAGGGCAACTCCCTTAGGCCAACCAGAACTGTCGACCTAACGTCGTCAGCTGCACCCAAAAGACTTTGGGCAATCGCGGCCCTAGCAGCGGAACCCGGATGGCGGTTCGAAAAACAAAAATAAGCAAGTTTCTCAGATGGGAGAGCTGCGCTTTCAAAAATAGCGAAAAAGGAAAATTTTGTTTATTTTTCCATAGGTCTCGGCCTCAAATTATAACGTTTTCTCCCAGGTACTGTTTCGTCTTGGAAAAGGAGTTCAGGTTCTGTAGTGTCCAATCGAATTGACGGTGATACAGTTGGTTGCAAAATATTGTCACTTTCTTTTTCAGCAAGTGTTCCTTTTATACGTGCATCACTGAAAAGCGAAAAACGAGGCACGGTTTCAGTCTCTGAGTCGGCGACACCCTCCTGGACCCACCGGTCGTACGGCAGAGGTAAAGGCACCCTCTTGCAGTGTACGCCGTGGATCCAGTGCTTCTTCCCTTCTACACGAACAGCTGATCTCGTTGAAAGAAGGACGAGGTGTGGGCCGGTCCACCTGGGCTGGTAGTTCTTTGTTCGCTGAAAGTTCTTCACCAGAACCCAGGATCCAGGATCGATCTGATGTCCTGGAGCTTCAGAGACTTGAGGCAGTGTATCATGCACCTGTTGATGTAAAACACGCAATTTAGCCATCAATTCGTACAAATAGTCAAGCAAAACAGGGTGTTCAATTTCACTAAATTTTGTGAGCCTTGGCACTCCCCATATGTTGGCCGGGCGGCCAAAAACTATCTCGTAAGGACTAAGTCCCACTCGCGAATGCACAGTCATTCTGGTGGATAGGAGTGCTAGGGGTAGAGCGTCAGGCCATTTAAGACCAGAGCTCGCTTGAATTTTGGCCAATTTAAGTTTCAAGGTGCCATTGTAGCATTCTACTAGTCCAGCTGATTGGGGGTGATTTGCAGCGTGAAATTTCTGATGAATGCCTAGCCCTTCGCATACTTTCTTCATCACTCGACCCACAAATTCACTCCCATTGTCACTCCAGACCATTCTAGGCATTCCGAATCTGGGGAAGAACTCTTTCACAAGGGCTTTAGCTGTGGATAAGGCAGTGTTGTCCTTTAGGGGGTAGGCTTCCACCCATCTTGAAAAGGCACAAACAACAACGAGTACGTATTTTAAATTGTTGCACCTCTCCATGTGGATGAAATCTAGCTGCAAAACCTTGAACGGATACGTAGGAGGTGCAAAATGACCAGCTGGAGTTGGGGTTCCCCTACCAGGATTGTATTTCAGACACACCATGCAATTCTTGACCACATTTTCTGCACACTTAGGAATTCCAGCGTTTTGCCATACTGGAGCCAACAACTTGCAAATCCCTTTCACACTGATATGAGCCATTCCATGAGCCATTGTAACCACTGCAAGCACATACGCATCGGGCAACAACCATCTCTGATGTTCTGACAATTCAATCCAACAACCATTGGCATCCAATTTACCCGTACTTTCTCTCCACACACTCAATTCTTTCTCTGTAGCTTCAGCTTGAATAGATTTCACACTCTCTATCGTGTCTTCACACATTCCAACATCACCAACCCATCTCGCAGGGCCTGCAACATACATTCGACTCATCACATTCCTTGCTGTTTCTTTTGCGATTTCGTCAGCAAATGCATTTCCACGACCAACATCATCAGTCACCTTCTTGTGTGCGCTACATTTCACAATTGCAACTTGCAACGGCAAAGTAAGTGACTCAAGAAGCTCATTCACCAACTGACCATGCTGAATCTTAGCTCCATGCGAAGTCAGGAACCCACGTTCTTTCCACAATCGTCCAAAACTGTGAGCCACACCAAATGCATACTGGCTGTCGGTATAGATGGTCACTTTCATTCCTTTCGACAACACACATGCTCTCGTAAGTGCAATCAATTCTGCTGCTTGAGCTGAATTATGTGGGATATGTGCAGCTTCAACAATTGTATGCAAAGTCGTGACAGCATATGCTGCAGTCGTATCACCATTCGGAAGCTTGAAGCATGAACCATCCACCCATAAGGTACCATCACACTTTACAAGAGGAGTGCCCTGGAGGTCTATTCTCCCTTTCGTTTCTTCTTCTGTTCTAAGAAAACAATCATGCTGTTCTGAATCATCTAACTCTGTTACAATTGGCAACAATGTAGCTGGGTTAAGTGTGTTGCATCTTTTTATGTGCACATGACTTGCTAACAATGTCAACTCGTAACCTGACAAACGAGCACTAGTTAAGTGCTGTGTCTTGGTTCTGTTTAACAACGTGTCCACTGCATGTGGAACCATCACAATTAACGTGCTATTCATCACTAAACCAGCAGACTGTCGAATAGAAACAGCTGCTGCCGCTGCTGCTCTTAAACAACTCGGCAATGCTTTAGCTACCGGATCCAAAGTCGACGAAAAATATGCACATGGACGCTGCTTGTCTCCAAACAACTGTGTCAACACTGACAATGCACAACCTTCTTTCTCATGGACATACAATGTAAAGGGCTTACTGAAGTCAGGGGTACCCAACACAGGAGCCGAACATAATGCTGTGCGCAATTCAGAAAAACTTTTCTGACACTCTTCAGACCATGGGACGGGATTCGGTGTATCTTTACACGTTAATGCCACCAAAGGCTTGGCCAATAACGAAAAATTCGGTATCCATTGTCTGCAATATGATGTAATGCCCAAGAAAGCACGCACTTCTCTCTGTTCTTGGCACACTCAATTTCGCTATTGCCTAAATTCTTTCTGGGGTCAGTTTCCTTCCCTCCTTCGATAAGAGATGACCTAAGTAGGTCACTTCTTGTCGACAATATTGCAATTTTGAGAGAGACACTTTGTGATGCAGATCACACAAATGACGTAACAATGACAACGTGGCTTCTTTACAGATTTCCTCAGTATCTGCAGCAACAAGCAAATAATCAACATACTGAATGAGGGTAGCACCATCAGGTAAAACAATTGTATCAAGCTGTGTTTTTAGAGCTTGACTATATATCGATGGACTTTCACAGTAGCCCTGTGGAGCGCGTTTAAAGCGGAAGCTTCGACCTCCTAAACTGAAGCCAAAAATATCCCTACTCTCCTCGGCAATCGGGATGCTGAAGAAAGCATTCTTCAAGTCAATCACCGAAAACCAGGTGGCAGAAGCTGGAATCATAGTCAATAGGGCAGTAATGTCAGGAACGACTGGAAATTGTGGCACAACTATTTTATTGACCTCTCTAAGATCAATCACAAATCTGTAAACAGGTGGCTGGGAAGGGTCAGTTCGTTTCAAAACAGGCAGAACAGGACTATTGCAAACGTTGCCTCTTGTCTCTTCAATTACATCTTTTTCAATCAGATCATAAATGATCGCTAGTAAAGCTTTTTCACCTTCACTAGAAATTTTGTATTGGGGAATTCGTGGCATTTTAACATTGGCTTTCAATGTTACAACATATGGCGGTTTTTCCAAAAGACCCACATCATTAGGACCAGTAGCCCAAAGAATATTAGGGAGAGATGACAATTCTGTTGGAAGTTTGTCCTTTGACAAATACATTGAAGAAATCACTTTCTTACCCAGTGTAAATTGTACTCCTGAAGGAGAACAATATAAAGTCGCATACAATCTTTTCAACAGATCCAATCCTAGCAAGTTTTCACCACAACCTGTCGTCAGAATAAGGGGTGCTTCGAATTCACAAGGTCCAACAGAAAGGGACAAAGGGTCAGAAATCGGATTTCTAACTGGGGCGCCAGAAAAACCTACTGATACATTCGTTTCGCCAGATAAAGGTGCATCAGGGAGTTTGGAGTGCATAATAGAACTCTTTGTAGCACCAGTATCCAACAGAAAAGGCTCTGACACACCCGATGTAATCACCTCAACATAAGGTCCACTCTGATCTACTGGAACTGAAACAACTCCCTCTCTTTGTCTATGGCTGTCCTAGCAATCATTACCTTCCATATGCTCATCTTCTGCATAGTAATCATCAGCATAGTACTGGGCCGTCCTACCAGACGCGTTATTCTGCTGATCAAAACTATTCATAGAATTTTGAGGCGGAAGGGAACGAGCGTTCTGGGGGAAATTTCCACGTCCTCTACCTCTAGGCGCTTGCTGAACACCTCTACCTCTTGTACCTGAGACACCATTCGTGCGCTGTAACAAAACAGGGCAACTATACTTAAAATGACCCTCTTCCTTACAATACGAACACTGATTGGGACCTACAGGGACACGTGGTTGAGTATACTCGACTCTTTGCGAGTTCCTCTGATACTGTTGAGGCTGCTGATAGTTACTCTGAGCACCACTATTTTGACCACCACGTGGCGGATATGCTTGCTGTAACCGAACCTTCGTTTTTAACTCTTTAGTTTTCTTTTCTGCTCTATCTTTCTCATCTTTGTCCCTATTTTCGTAATATTGTGCAGTAGCCAATATCTGTGCTGAAGAGGAAACTGCCCAAGAACTCTCTGAATCTTTTAACTTTTTACACAACTCGGGAAGCAGATTGTGCACAAATTTATCGACGAACAACCGCTGACCACCTTCTGTGCTCATATCTTGACCACTGTGGTCGACAAAAGTCTCTTCAAACCTGGTGAAGAAATCAGACACCGTTTCATCTTTCTTCTGCTTACACGCAGACAATTTATCCCAATTTACTCGCATGGCAGGCATTATAGTTTTCATGTAATCAATGATCTTACCAGGAAGTTCTGCTACTAAAGGTTCAGGTTTAGCACCACCAATTTGTAGGGCATCTGCAGCAGCAATATTAGCCCATGATGTCACCCAACTCCTGATCATGATCTGTATGACGAATCTTTCCCCATAAAGGCTGTGGAACAACGTTCCCAAACAACATGTCTATATCTGCTAAATTCATGATACATGACCCAGCAGTCTGTGACAACTCTTTGTAATACCCTGCGGGATTTTTACGGGGATCAGGCAATGTCTGTTTAAGGGCCAATGAGGCTTAATAGGTGGGTTAGCTGCTAGGTCCCCTTCCCTCCATTGTGGGGGAACTTCTCTCATGGGATATTGTCTTCCCTTCTTTTTAACAGAAGAATCAGACTCAAACAACGACTTAGAAACACCTTCAGTCCTAAGCGACAACAACGTCGCAACTGCTTTCTTAACATCTGAACCTACAATTGCGCCTTTTGAAAACTCGAACCGTACATGGCTCAACTCGGGCGGATTAGAGTCCAAATCATTGTCCTCTAAATCTTCACACAGAAAACCACACATTTTCTCAAAAACTTATCTCTGCCTTGATGCTTCCCACTGATGGAAGACATCCATAACAGATTCTAGATCATATTTCATCGGGTCAGTCACCCATCTATGTGCCAAATGATTTAACGTTTCTTTCTCCCTAGAATCAGGCTGTTGACTACGCAACTGTTTATGCTCAGAGACAGGAGCCGGACTTGCGGCTCCAAAGAAAGGATATAAAATACTAGTAACAGTACTAGCCACTCTCTGACGAACAGAAGGAGAAGTCGATGAAAAGACAAGCGGAAAAGCAGGGTGAGGCAAGGCAGATGCAGAGGCAGTGTCAGGAGGAGTACCAGGAGTGGTCGTCGTTATAGTAGTTAAAGTTGTAGGAAGTAAAGGCAGAGCAGATGTCAAAGTCGGTGGCCCTTGAGGAGGCTGCACCGGAGGAGCAGGAGCCAGCTGAAGAACAGCTGGTGGGTGCTGTGGAGGAGCAGGAGGCAATGCAACCACGGGTTGTGCAGCTAAAGGTTGCGGAGGTGCTGTAGCATTCTGTGCATAAGGGGGTGGCAAACTTAACAAATGCGACATTAGAGGATCTTTTTCAAGGTCTTTTGCTGCATCTTGCTGAAGAGGCGGCAAAACTGGATAACATTTATCTATTACCATTTTACGTTGCCTGTGCAACTGCTCACTCATCTGTTCTTCTTCGTTATCTTTAAACTGCATGCATAGCAGCTTGCATTATCGAAATACCCTTTTCTCTCTTATTCTTCTTTGCTAGTTTAATTTCCTTCTGTTTGGCTTCCTTACGCCATAGGCGGAAAGAGTCAAACATCGCCGGTCGGGCTTTCTTCTTAAAAAGTTTAATTTCGAGGTTATCTAAGATTTCCGAGTCAAAGCTACCATATTGGGGCCATTTTAAAACACCATCTTTTCTGGTGTAGCGGATCCACACTTCATTATATGTGATGGGGCCTACTCCATGTTTCACATATAATTCATAGGTTGGAGTTCCAATCGGAGGAACCGGACACGAGTCCTCCAATCGGGAATCCCTATTTTTACAACCAAGACAAAACAAATTTCCAAGTCTGCTAAGACCAGGCATCTTCGCTCACTAGTCTAGCTTCAAACTTCAAAGGATTATCGATTACGATATTCTCGTGAATACACGAGTCCTTCGGCTTTGGTACTTGCAAGTTCCAAATCAAAGATCCCGAAGGGATACCCAAAACTAAGAACCAACTAAGGACTGGGAGACGCTCCACTTATACTTAACTGAGATATCGATGACGTCACCAGAAGACTCGTCTATCGTTTCGCTCTACCAAACATCAAGGGTCCAAATCAGGGCGATAGCCAGGGCAGCAGTCCTTCGTAGCCGTCGGGAAGCGGGGAACCTCGCAGCAAAGACTTTCGGACCACGTCGACATGCAGGGGTCGATGAAGTGGCGGCCTTCCTCCAGAATTTTCACACGAAGCTCCTCACGAACCTCTGGCTTGGACCGGTACCGTTGGTATCGCCCCACGTTGGGCGCCAGCTGAGGTACTGGGTTTTTCAGAACCGGTACCGAACCGGTAACCCAGTGGTGTCAGGGTACACCATAAGACCTTGAGTACTTTCCTGATTCAGACCACAGAAACTCAGAGTCTTCTAGGTGAAGTCAAAGATCAAATTTATTGGCTGCAACCAAGTAACAGGCGTCCTAGAAGTACAACAGCACGGTGTGTATATTCTCAGGAGACTGCTCAATCTTACAAAGCCAGGCTTCTCCTTTTATACAAAATATTATGCTTCAGGCAAACATTCTTGGATTTACAGTAGACCATTCACATATTTTCACTACAAAGAAAAAGCAGAGTCATGATGACAAGCCCACATTCCAATTTGTTCAGCCCACAATAAATTACCCGGCAAGGCCCAACATTTTCATCAGATATCGGTGTACCCCCAATAAAAACGGGCACCTCCTCATCATGAAGCAAGTGAGAGAAAAGAGCAGGGACAGGTGTGAGAAAGATTAGGCAGGGTGTGTGCGCTATCTCGTTCGGCCACTGGGAGAGGAACTGACCAAACAGGTTCGGCCTGGGGCAATGGTCTCAGCTTGCCCAGGTCAGAGAGAAGTCAATTAAGGTGTACGTGTCCTTTGGAATCGAATTTAGCTGTATTATAAGCCTATGTGAGGGCAACTCTCAAAATGACTGCTGTGCACAAAATGAAAGCCAAGGGTTCAGGACGAAAATCACGATTTCGAGGTGAAATCGTTACTGGAATATGACGAAAATGCTTGTACATAGTGTACTAGCCATTTTTGGTGTTTTGATACCAAAATCGTCATACTACGACAAAGTTTTATTCACGAGTGCAGAATTTTCAGAACTACACCAGAGATCAACTGGACCGATCACTCTCTGCTGTTTCGGTCGAGATATTGTCATACGAACTGTCTTGTGGAGGCCATGCTACCATCTGTAGTGTTAGCTACGGGATTGCACATCACCACGGCCGCAGAAAAGGAAGTGGAACTTCCAGCTCCCTACCACAGTTTTGGCAACGTATTAATTGAGACCCAAGCTGAAGTCCTTCCACCGCACAGAGAATACGATTGCCGCATTGACCTGGTTCCGGGAGCGGTGGTGTCCTGCGGTAGGATATATGCACTAACCCAACCTGAGAACCAACACTTACGAAAGTATTTAGACAAGCTCCTGGAATCGGGGTTCATACGTCCGTCCAGGTCTCCCGCAGCGTCACTCCTCTTTTTCATCCCAAAGGCCAATGGGGAATTGAGGTGCTGCATTGACTTCAGGGCACTGAACACGATTACCATAAAAAACCAATACCCGCTCCCATTGATACCGGTGTTGCTGGAACCGGTACGGCACGCATGTATATATACCAAACTTGATCTCAGAGGGGCATACCACCTCGTCCGCATGCGCAAGGGAGACGAATGGAAGACAGCCTTCAAAACGCGGTATGGGCTATTTGAATATCTAGTGATGCCCTTTGGGCTGTGCAATGCCCCAGCCGCTTTTCAATTTTTTTTAAACGAAGTGCTGCGCGACTTCCTGGATATCTTCGTAGTCGTCTATATAGATGACATACTTATCTATTCGGACTCCATTGAAGACCACATTCAGCACATACGAAGAGTCCTGCAGGCCTTGCAAGAACACCACCTCTTCTGCAAGCTCACGAAATGTGAGTTCCATGTTCAAACGGTGGAGTTCCTCGGAGTGATGCTCACCCCCACGGGTCAAGTCATGGCCGAGAGGAAAGTACAAGCGATTCTGGATTGGCCTCGCCCCAAAACCGTCAAGGACGTCCAAAGTCTGTTGGGCTTTGCCAATTTCTATCGGCGTTTCATAGGCCATTTTTCCAACCTCGTAGCTCCTCTCACCCGGTTAACCAGGAAGAACGCTCCGTTTGTCTGGACCACGGAAGTACAGGGAGCTTTTGAACAGCTAAAAGCAGCCTTCACCACGGCTCCTGTGTTAGTACATGCCGATCCGGAGCTGCCCTTCATCGTGGAAGCAGATGCCTCCGATATCGCAATAGGGGCTGTTCTATCCCAACGTCATGCAACCACAGGTTACCTCCATCCGATCGCTGTTATGTCTAGGAAACTGAATACATCAGAACAGCATTACACCATAGCAGAAAAGGAGCTTTTAGCGATCAGGAACTCCTTCCTGGAATGGAGGCATTGGCTGATGGGGGCGTCGCACCCTGTTACGGTTTATACGGACCACAGAAACCGGCAGTACATGAGAGCAGCAAGACACCTAACCCTGAGGCAGCTCAGGTGGATGTTGTTCTTCGCGGAATACCGCTTTGTTATCACTTTCCGTCCGGGAACGGACAACAAGAAAGCAGACGCGCTTACACGCCAAGAACAAGGGGGTTGTGGCGAAATACCTATGGAGAGGGCCATCATTGAACCCAGCAACGTGTTAGGAGTGGTACAAACCGACGACTTCCTGTTGAAAATACGGAGAGGGATTCAGACCTTCCAATGGAAACAATGGTTCAAGAGACATCCGGAATGACGCTTACACCAAGGCATTCCCCTGAGAGGCAAACAGGTGCTTCTAGCCAATAACGTTCTAAGGAAACAAGCTTTCAACTGGTGTCACACTCTTCCAAGTGCAGGCCATATGGGAACCACTAAAATCCTGGAAACCATGCTAAGACAGTTCTGGTGGCCCTCCATACGGTTGGACGTCGTAGCTTGGGTAAAAGACTGTAACACCTGCATGCAAATGAAAACTGACCACAGACCACCACAAGGACTACTACAACCTATGCCTACACCCGAAGTTCCTTGGGAAAGGTTTTCTGTTGATTTCGTTGTCGGGCTTCCTAAAGACCAAGGGATGACAGCTATCGTAGTGGTCATAGACTATCTGACTAAGATGGGCCATTTCGTTGCCTGTAAGCAGGCTCCCTCCTCTGTCCAGCTAGCACACATCCTCCTAACCCATGTTGTTCATCTCCATGGCCTTCCCAGAGTCATAGTTTCAGACAGGGGCACTCAGTTTACTGCTGGGTTTTGGAGGGCTTGGTGCGCTAAATTGCAGATCTCTTCTTCCCTCTCAACCAGTTTCCACCCTCAAACAGACGGTCAGACCGAGAGGTTGAACCAAACACTCAAACAATACTTGAGATGTTTCATAGACACCACCACTGATGCTTGGGTTGATTGGCTGTGGACAGCGGAGATAGCATATAACAACGCTGTTCACTCCTCCACGAAACTCACACCCTTCTACAGTACGTACGGTTTCCACCCGCGTTTCCTTCCTTTTCTTCTGCCTTCCTCTACTACCAGGCTTCCAGAGGTGCACAACAGACTTCAGTTGATGCGCAGAAACTTTACTGCAGCGCGCAGGAACCTAGATAAGGCTAAGGCAGGCTACAAAGCACAAGCAGATAAACATCGTAGGCCTGGTATAGGATACCAAGAGGGTGATTGGGTGTGACTGTCCACCAGAAATATCAAGTTAAAAAAATACAGCATTTTCAATCCCAAGTACATTGGCCCCTACAGGGTAGTGAAACAAGTCAACCCTGTATCGGTCAAGCTATGATTGCCTGCCCACTTCCGTATACATCCAGTGTTCCACATGTCACTGCTGAAACCCTCTGCCCGTCCTGTGAAAAGGGCCCCTGTTCCTATCTGGGTGCAGCAAGAACGGGAGTACGAGGTGAAGGGGATCCTGGATTCCAAACGGGTGAGGGGAAGGATTTGGTACCTGGTGTCTTGGAAGGGCTATGGCCCGGAGGAAGACTCTTGGGAGCCTAGTGATGCTATTCACGCTCCCCGCCTTCTGGCCCGTTTCCATCGCTTGCACCCTGGGGTGCTTTCTGGCAGTCAGTGACTGTCGGAAGGGGGATGTTCTGTCATGCTTCTGGTACCGGCAATCACTGTCTGCCATCAGAGTACGGGAGCAAGCGGAACTACATTACCCAGACTCCTGGCGGGGCACGCAGCACGTGAGCAACGTCCTCCCAGCGGCCGCAATATCATGACGGCGTTCGAGGAAGAGAGCGCCGATAATTCGTATCAGTCCTGTGTTGTTGGAGGTTGTTCGCCAGCGACTATTGCTGAGACCCACAGAGAGGCGGTAAGGGTGCACCGGCACCAATCCTACGACTGCTTCCGCCCGGGAGTCTCACCCGGTGTTTTCCTCTGAACCGCTCGGAAGGCTCCAAGAGCGGTGTTTTGTTTCCTTGACAATTGTTGTACCAAGACCGAGTCTTCTGTTGGAGGAGACCGTAACTTCCAAACGGTCTTGTGCAGAAGCGACTCGGGTCTGGAACTCTGTTTTTGAACCTTTGTTACCACAAGAGGAAGAGACTTACCTTAGAGTCTCAAGAGGTACCTAGCAAAGAGGTATTTGCTATAGTGACGGTACAATGAACTTGTCCTCAGGGAACATTACTGTTGGTTGTTTATGCTTTTGGGATCAACCCATACAGAACCTTATACAAACTCATGTGATTACAAAGGAAAGTGCTCTTGGTTGTGATCACATTTCTACATGTGAAACTTTATGGTCTTGGGATACAAGCCTTCAATGTTTTCTTTGCTTTATTTTACAGGAGAGAGTAGGGGGGTCAGTACTCCAGGAGAGATAAGGTTAAGCCTCGCATCACAGTGGTCATGGTATGCGTGCTCTTCTTATGATCTGTCTGAAACGTGATTCATGTACAACATAACCCAGGGTAACACTGTACTCTTTGTCTCTTGTGTTGCCTTCAAACAGTGTGTAGCCGCCTTATACTGCCCGCTTCTCTATGGTTACAGCAATACATATTTTGCTTTACAGGTGAGGGAATGGATTAAAACATATTAACGCTTTCATGTGTATGCTATAAACAATTCATAGAGTGTTATTTATGGTTGTTTCCTTCTTTTGTCTCCCACAAGATCTCCCTCCCCGCTGTCCCCTTCCCTCCCCGTGCCTCTCGCTCGAATTCCTCTAAGTCTGTGTTGGTTCACGAGCCAGATTTGGGGCAATCTAGAGGTGGGCTTCTTAAACTACATCTGCACCATCCTGAGGATCGACCGGTGGAGCCTGACAGTAACAGCCCAGCAGAATGACAGTTCTTGTAGAAAAACAGCAGGTTTTCTGACAGACATTCTTTCCAGGTTCAAAAGTGTCTGATTTGGTGGAGTATACCCAGTGGTACCTTTGAAGTGGGGGAGACTTCAAAGAAGGGTCTTCGAAGTGCATAGAGGTCCTTTCTTTCCAGCCCTGGCTCTAGACTCACTACAGGGGTGTAATCAACCCTTTTGTGGGGGCAGGACACTGCTAATTCAGGTGTGTCAGCTCCTCCCTCCCAACCTGTCCAGGATGAGCCATTAGGATGCAGATGGGAACTCAGACATACCTAAGCTTCCTGGTGTTTGGAATGCACAAAGGCAAGCTGTCACCCACCCCAGACGTGTATCGGAGACAGACTGTTGGCACGTAGAGCTTTAAGAGCAGAGAAATGTACACTTTCTAAAAGTAAACAAATGTGTTTCTAGTAAGCCACTAGATCCATCCCTGTAGGCACACACTCTCCCCTCAGTGCAGAAATGAGGGTTCCAACTCTTTTTATCCTTTGTTACACTGTTTTTATGCTTCAAGTTTTTACATTGGTTTTTCATACATCGTTTCTCATTCCATCATGATCATTGCTTTTTTTAAAAATTCAACATTCGATATTGTTCAACTCATATCCAATGCATTTCGAGCCTTTATATCAGCTCTTCATCAGGGAAAACACTAAAACAAAAATAATGAGCATAGCGTAAATAAATAATGTATGTGTGATAAGTATGTAACTGCATCATATTTTTTATTCCTATCTCACTAGCTGGTAACAGGAAATTATAGTGATTTAAAGTGCGTGGTGTAGTGTTGACAAGCAAACACTATTAAAACCTTATAGCCCGTGAGTTATAAATAAGACGACCAGCGTCTTACTTACATGTCCGTTTCTCATGTTCCTCCGAGTATATCAAAAAGAACGGCTATGGAGAAAATGTAAATGCGCAAATATTAACGAGCTGATCTTGTATTTCATTACAAGATTAAAGATAGTTATCGTGAAGTTGTCAGTAACGTTTAGAGAAATAATCTCCGTGTCGCCGTCGGTTTCGAACGCGAATGGCGTCTTCCAGATCTGGTCAGTGATTCGCCATAAGATTTAAATCACGTCGTACATGGTACACGCTAAAGCTAGAAATAGGACTACGTTCTAGTTTGTGTCCTTTAATACAATATTTCACCCGGGAGTGAAAATGATTATTAAATAAATCCGTACAAACACTAACCTTCTTGATCTCTAGAAGATACTAAGAGATATAACAATGTTATAAATCGGTGGTGCGTAAGAACAAGTAGATTGATGGGACTCGAACCCTAGGTGTCTGAGAACAAAAGGTACGTGCATTAGTGTGTGGAGATAAAGAAGATGTTGATGTATTATGTAACAGTTATCATACAGATACGTATAAAATAAAATATAAACAATACATTCTACCTAGTGCAGTATCTACAGTCTTGGTTAAGGAACATTCCTTATATTATCATAGGTAACATGATAGTTCAATTCGGTCATTAAGACCATGTTGTTTCTGTGTAAACAGTTTTTGTATCCAATAGTTCTCTCTTTGTAGGAGGTATTTGGTGTTATCTCTTCCTTCAATTTTGTCAATGGTCTCAAGTATTATGAATTTCAGTTGAGATATATTGTGATTTTCCTCTATGAAGTGAACAGCAATGGAGGATTTTGTATTTTTGGTGCGTATATTTGATTTGTGCTCCGTGAGTCTGATTTTGATGCGTCTCTCAGTTTTACCAATATATAGTTTTCCACATGGACACTTTAATGCATATATCACATTAGAAGAGTCACAGGTCGCATTTACCCTTACTTTTATTTCAAATCCTTTCATTGGATGATTAATCTTGTTGCCTTTGATTATATTGTTGCAGTTACCACAGTTTAAACAAGCTTTGGTACCTTTAAATGTTTCAGTTTTTGATGGTTTATGTTGTAACATCTCTCCTAAGTTGCGTGCTCGTGTGTATACAAACAATGGAGGGTTCGTAAATATTTTATTGAAATCAGGTTCGAAGTTCATTATATTCCAGTGTTTTGTGATAGTTTTTCTAAATCTTGAGCTGGCAGTCGAATATTTAGAAACTACTTCCATCCTGGTCTGTTCCTTTTTGTTGGTAGTTTTTAACAATTCTTGTCTTTCCATTGTATCAACTCTTTTTCTGGACTCTTCAATAATCTTTTCCGGGTAACCTCTTTTCCTGAATCTAGTAGCCATCTCCTCGAGTCTCAATTGTGTTTTGTTCTTTTCTGAAGATATCCTTTTTATTCTCATCATTTGTGAAAAAGGGAGATGTTTTTTCAAGTTGGGTTCATGAAAACTAGAAAAATGTAGCATATTATTTCTGTCTGTACTTTTGATAAAAAGGTCAGTTTCAAAACCTTTGTTAGTGATTGATACTTGTACATCCAAAAAGGTAACTGATGTCTCAGATAGTTCCCATGTTAGTTGAATGCGGTCATCTATATTGTTGAATTCAGTGAGAGCAGATTGTAGTTCCTCTTTAGAGCTTTTCCATATGATGAAAATGTCATCTATGTATCTAATTAGAAATTTCAAATTGTTTTGCCATTCCACTTTAGCAAATATGTGTGTTTCCTCATATTCTTGCATAAAAATGTTGGCGTATACCGGTGCTGCCGCATTGCCCATAGCCATTCCTATTAGTTGTTGATACCAAATGTTTTCGTATCGGAAATAACTCTGATACAGTGTAAATATCATTAGTTCCATAAGGAACGTTTGAAATGGGAGCTCCAGATCCATATTGAGTAGGGCTTTTTCCACTGCTTCTAAGCCTAGAGAGTGGGGTATTGAAGTGTATAAAGAACGAACATCTGCAGTGCATAGGATTCGTTTCTCCTCTGGATCAATGTTTATTCCCTCCAGTTTGAGTAGGAAGTCAGTAGTATCCTTAACGTATGTTCTCATGTTTCTAACTGTGGCTTGCAGGTATTTATCCAGTAGTTGACCAACCGGTTCATGTAAACTGCCACATGTTGAGACAATAGGCCGCAAAGGAGGATTATTGAGGTTCTTATGAATTTTTGGTGTCATACGTAAAACTGGACTTTTGGTATTGACTTTGATTAGAAAGTTTTTTGTTTTGGTGTTAATGGTTCCCATCTCATGAGCTTTCTCTATAATATCCTTTAGGAGTTTCATGTATTCCATGGTTGGATTTTCTTCAAGTTTCATATATGTGTTTATGTCCGTCACGTGTTCCATGACCTTCTCATTGTACATCTTAGTGTTCATGATGACTAGCGCGCCACCTATATCAGCTTTCGTGCAGATGATGTCAGTTTGGGAAGCTAGTTTACGCAACGTGTCTAAATCTTTTTGGGTGATGTTTTTTTTAGCCCGAGTGTTACATTTTATTTGAGATAAATCTTGCTTCACCAGTTTTTCAAAGATGTCTAGTGTTTTGTGGCTGACTGGCGCTTGAAAGGTGCTGTGTGGTCTCAATCCTTGTAGTTGGTCTGTTTCCCCAATGTCTTGTTTGGGGAGTACATTATCAAAAAAGTGACGTAGATGTAATTTTCGCATACGTTTGAAGAGACTGACTTCCAGTTCTAAAGGATCTGTATCTGTGATGGGTACGAAAGATGTTCCTCGTTGTAATAGTGCAATTTCATGTGCACTTAATTTATAGTTGCTGATGTTTATAACTAGCTGTTCTATATTTGTGTCTTCTTCCCTTTCTTGTCTTTGACTGGAGCAGATGTGCTTCTCGTGGTTGGATAATCCTTTTCTTTTTCTTTTGTTTTGTCCTCTCCTGGGTCTCCTTTTTGTGCTTGGCCTTGATCTAAAAAAGGATTTGGTTCACTTATAGTACTCACAGTTGGCTGTTCTAGTGATGATGTGTCAGGAATCCTACTTCTCTGTTGTGGTCTCTGTGTTTTATTAGAGGTATCACTTCCAGATGATGATGTTTCTGTGTTTGATGTATAGGGGCGATTCCTTCTTTTTTGGGCATATATTTCAGCCCATGTATATACCGCTCCAACTTTATAATCAAGAGTATCTCTTTTAAATTTTCGAACCTTGCGTTCATTGATTTCACATGTGTGTTTTTCCATTTGTACTTTGATATCATCCAGTGTATTTTTTAATTCTTCTTCCGACATCATGTTAGCTAATTCACTTTCTAAAAGTGCCATTTCTAAAATAGTAATGTCAAATCCAACTTTACCAGTAAAGAGGATTTGTCATTACCACTCCAAAGATATAAAACATGATAGAGCTACTCATTTCTAATCTAGAATTACATTTTGAAAGTATAATAAGGAATTCCCCCTTTTCACCTATGAGAGGAGTAGTCCTCACAGTAGAGAAAAATAAATATTGGTGTTTTTCACTACTAGGACCTGCAAAACTTAAAAGTACATGTCCTACCTTTTACTTACATAGCACCCTGCCCTATGGGATCCCTAGGGCCTATGTGAGGTGTGACTTATGTGTAATAAAAGAGCAGTTTAAGGCTTGGCAAAGGGTTTTAAATGCCAAATCGAAATGGCAGTAAAACGGCACACACAGGTTCTACAGTGGCAGGCCTGAGACATGTTTAAAGGGCTACTTGTGTGGGTGGCACAATCAGTGCTGCACGGCCACTGGTAGCCTTTAATTTACATGCCTTGGGCACAGGTATTAGCTCTACCAGGCACGGCCGAGACAGGTAACAGTGGTGGAGTAGTGGGGTGGGCCGAGGGGGGGGGGGAGAACTCGACAGACTAGGAAAAGTCAAGTAAAAAAAGAAACAAAACCACTGCCCTTGAGCTTGCCGCATTGTGGCTCAGCGATGCAGCGAGTACAAGGTTAGTGGTTTTATCTTTTTTTTATTTGACTTTCCCTATCCCATCGTCTGTGGACTCTCCCCCCCGCACCCCCCCCCCCCCACACCCAGCCCCACTGCTGTTACCTGTGCCGGCTGCGTCTGGGCTCACTAGGGACCTACAGATAAATCAAAAATCCCAATTGTGGATTTACCAAAAGTAACCATGTTTAGGGGAGAAGCACACACAGTATAGCACTGGTCAGCAGTGGTAAAGTGCTCAGAGTCCTAAGGCCAACAAAAAGAATCAGCAAAAAGAGGAGTTAAGCATGCAAAACAGTTAGGGGGAATACCACCCTAAGGCTGATAGGTCTAACGCTTTAATTCCTCATGGGATTGTCCTGGCTGGGACATTGCTGCAATCAAGACCCCTGTGATGCTCTCTTCTTTCCCCTACTGGCGAATGCCATGAACACCTCCACCTGTTATAACAGGAGTACCCATACACTGGAACAGTGTTGCTGCTTAACCAAGCTATTTAATTAGCTGCTTGGTAGTTTCCTCTGCACTACCTGTACTGGTGGTTAAAGATTTGATTTACTAGTTTGGTTGGATGCCCATTGGTCTCTGTCCCATGAAGTTAAGAGAACTGTTCTTCCATCACCTTTTTCCCAGACTTTACTCAAATGGTCCAGAGGCAGCGGCAGAGCTTCCTTGGAGTCAAAAAGCGGCTCCGAGATAGAGGCTTGAAATATGCAATGTTGCGGGGAAGGTGTGGTTCTTCGACAACCCCGAAATTGCTTCGGACTGGCTTGTGGGTCTTTTCCCTCAGGAGGAGGTCCGGGATGGTGGTGGCGATGACGGACATGGAACACCGGAAAGGGAATGATAAGTATAGCTGTTGCCCGGGCAGCACGAGCTGGTGGAGAGAGAGATCACTCGCTAGACATTTTCTTGGAGCGACCCCTTTTTGAACTGTTAATTGCATCAGGCGCAAATTACGATTCCTTGGGCGGGGGTGTGGGGTTCTGGGGTCCTCCTCTGATCTACATTTAGATAGTTGGTTAGTTAGAGCATGGGGCGACAGGCACACTGCGAGTTGGGGGTTGGCGAATACCGTGAGCAGGGGTGCAGGGTGGGGGGCGGCGGGAAGGTAATGTTGTTGAGTCGTTGTTTTTTTTTTCTTTTATTTCTTTTTATATGTTTTTACGACAGGTGATGATAATGCAGCGAAATGTTTGGTACATGGGTTAAATGGCACAGAGTAGTCGAGGGTCCGGGATGAGAGTGGTGAGTTGGAATGTGAATGGGTTGGGTGACAAAATCAAGAGAGGGATGGTCAGACAGCTTATTAGGAGACACTCCCCTGACGTAGCTTTGCTGCAGGAGACACATCTAGTTGGTAATAAATGTATGGCCCTCCACAAAGAGGGGTGTAAATTGGTGGCGCACGCTGGGTTCACCACCGGTTCTAGGGGGGTCGGGATTTTGGTCAAGAATTCCTTTCCCCTGTCTGTACAGGCCACGTGGTTAGATCAGAGGGGCAGGTATGCGGGAGTGTCGGGGCAAGTGGAGGGTAAAATAGTCACATTTCTATCTGTATATGTACCTCCGGGCCTTCAGGCTGATACCTTCCGTGACTTGAGTTCAGTCTTTCTCACGCTGCCCCTTGGCGGCCTAGTCCTGGGAGGCGACTTCAATTCTGTATTGGATGGGGAGATGGACCGTTGCCCACCTCGAGCGCTTAGACAATCACAGAGATGGCTTTCAGAATTCTTAGATACACTTGGGTTGGTTGATAGCTGGCAGATACGCAACCCGACGCTGACACATTTCACACACATTTCAGCAGCGCACGGTAGCCTGTCTCGGTTAGACTATCTGTTACTGCCCGCGGGGATGGCAACCATGATTCAGGAGGTGAAACACCTCGGTAGAGGTATCTCTGATCACTCCCCACTGTGGCTACAGCTCGCCCTTGGTCGACAGGAAAAAAAAAGAGAGAACTGTTCATTTATGGGCCTGGGAATCTCACCACACAATAATGTTAAGTGTGTCCTCCAGATTATGGCAAGTAATTTTCATATGAGACCCTTACCCTTTGGCTTTAATTATTTGCATATTCTCATCACACTATGGTACATTTAGCTATACCTTCTTATCTTGGAATATTAGCGGCATGGGAACCACCAATACACTTATCGAAAACATGCCTATTTGAAGAGGGTAGGAGCCCAAATAGTCTCGCTCCAGGAAACCCATCTTTTTTGTTTGTATATCTTTTTATTAACAATCAAGCAACAATGCAAAGCATTATTCAGCATGAGCAGTAGAGCATATATCCTTCAAAAATGAGACACAGGTTACATAGGTGTCAATCACTTTAAGCAATATGTGAGTGTTAAGGGGTTTCAAGAGTCTCTTCATCAATTTGGGAAATTGGCGGAGCACAAATATTGCCTCTATAGGTGTTCCATGGCCCACAGATCTTGCTCCATTTCCCCGGGCACCCCCTGGCAACAAAGTCAGATTTTTCTGGGAACATGCACCAATCTAAATCCTCCTTTCATTTAACCAATTCCGGGGTCTATGTGCCCCCCAAGTTTGCGCTATATTCCTTTTAGCCACCATAGGAGCCAAGGTCGCCCACTGCTTCGTATAAAACGTGAGGTCTGAAGGCTCCCAGATGTTTAGGAGGCACCTACGTGCCTCAGGCTGTAAGTCGGCTCTAAGCACTTCCCAGAGAGTGTCATGCAGCGCTTGCCAGTACGACTGGATGCGGTTGCATTCCAAGATAATGTGCATAAATGTGCCCCCTCCCCACAGCCATGCCTGCACTCTCCACAATCAGTTCTACCCATACGGACCAAACCCGGCCAGGTGATGTAAGTTCTATGCAGGATTTTTAATTGCACCAGGTGCTACCATGCCTGGTTCGCGACTTCCCGAGGGGAGGAGACTGCCTCTTGCCAGTCCTCGTCTTCCAGTTCTAGGCCATCAGCAACCCATTTATCTCTAAGGGATCGGAGCGCGCCTTCCATGTTATTTATTAATTTCTTGTAGATCAGGGAGATCGCCTTCTCGGGGACCGTCCAGTATTCTGTCTTCAAGGGGAGATTCCTCTGGGAGGGAGGACTTACTATTATGTGTGCCTGAAGTGAATGTCGGACCTGCAAACACCTATAGTATTCGGAGTTTGCCAAGCTAAATTGTTGCTGAAGGGAGGCAAAGGAGAGAACCTCGCCCTTGACCCAGAGGTCCCTGACTTAGGAGATGCCAATTAATTGCCATTTGTCAAATCCTTTAGTGCAACAGAGGCTTCCCAGACGTTCAGATTGCCATAGAGGAGTTGACAATGTGAGCCTACGGTGCCATCCCAAGTGCTTGCTGACCTCATGCCATATGTGGACTGAGTGTGCAGTCGGGCCCGTGAGGGGATACTTCCGAGGTTTAGAGTATAGAGCTTTGACATAGCCTCCACCAGGGAGGAGCCATCTATCCATGGCGTAGCTTGGATCATCTGGACGACCTTACATCCCTTGGTTTATTGCGGACAGATGGACTGCCCAATAATACTTCCTAATGTCCGGTAGACTGATACTGCCATCGTACCAGTTGAGGGTGAGTTTAGCTAGGGCAATCCGAGGCTTACTGTCCCAAAAAAGAGAATGTTGCAGGGTTTCTACCTCCTTAAAATATGATTTGGGAACGGGGTCCATGGCGTTTTGAAGGGCATAAAGAAAACGGGACAGAGCCATAATTTTGAAGAGAACTGCTTTGTTCAATAATGAAAGAGGCAGGGACTTCTAGTGGCTAACATCACATTTTAACCTCTGGATTGGTGATAGGAGATTCTGGGTGTATCGAAGCGCCGGATCCAATGTGATAAATATTCAGAGATAACGAAAGCCAACCAAGCTATCTGAATCGGACAGCCTTTGGGAATGACTGGTGGTTTTCCCTGCAGCACATACATCACGGATTTAGACCAATTTATGGTAAACCCAGAGTATCTGCAGAAGATTGCGAGGATATCTAATACACATATCTGGGAGGTTCTCGGGGAAGTGAGATACAGCAGAACGTCATCTGCATACAATGAAATAAGGTCTTTCCACTCCGTTCAACAGCGCATCCCGTGGATCATTAGATCTCTGCAAATCCACGCTGGCAAGGGCTCCAGTCAGGGCAAAAAGTAGCAGCGATAAGGGGCATCCCTGACGCATTCCATGGCTAAGTTCGAATGTCTCCGACTTACGATTGTTAACAACAACCTGGGCCAGGGGCTTGGAGTACAGCAGTCAGACCCAATTCACAAAATGTTGCCCAAAACCCATCTTGCCCAGCACTGCAAAGAGATACGGCCACTCCATCATGTCAAACGCCATGGTGGCATCTAGTGACACCAGGGCAGCGGGCTCTAAGATGGTCTTAGCTCTGCCTAACACACCATGTAACCTTCGTAGGTATAAGGCTGTCTTACGGTGTGGCATAAAGCCAGATTGATTTGGGTGGACCAAAGTGTCTATCACTTTAACCAGGCGCGTAGCTAATACTTTTGTTAGAATCTTGGGTTTTGCGTTTAATAGCGATATCGGTCTATATGATGCACAACTATTTTTGGATTTACCCTCTTTATGTATGACCACAAGGTTAGCTATTCTCTACTCTATATTCTGCTTACAATAAGGGGATTTGCTGCATGATCTGATCCACGCGCTACTTTAGAGCCCTGATGAAGTTCGAAAGAACGAAACGCTTTGGCTGTGGTTCAATTAAAAAAAAAATTGGAATAAAGGATTTTTTTGGATACACTTGAAGCCCTCTTTGACTTTGTTCCTGGTGCACCATTCTTACCCTCACTCTATCTGTCACTAGGCCTTTGAATTCATCCTGTTTTGAGTTTAGTAGGTGGACCTTCTTGGGTGTCACCATATGCTCCAGCTCTTCCTCTAATTGAAGCACTTCATCTTCCGCTCTCACTAATTCTGTTTGTGCATCATTTTTCTTGCCTCTTATGAGGGAAATGGCTTCTCCACGGATAACCGTCTTATTGGCCTCCCACATTGTTTGGGCAGATGGCACCATTCCCACATTTTCCCGAAAGTAATGATCAGTGTATCGGACAATCTTCTTACGAATGTCGGGGTCACGTAAGTACTACGGATTAATGGGAGCAATTATACCTGCATTTGCGTGGCCCATGACCATATGCATCCGTACTGGAGAGTGGTCCGATATGCCCCAACCCAAATGTCGTATTTCTCCGATGTATCCTACCTGTGTTGCCGGGACTAGGACATAGTCAATACGAGACAGACTCTGATGGGCACTAGATCGAAAAGTGTAGTAGGTCCTATCTGGGTTGTTCACCCTTCATCCATCCACCAGCCCCATGGCCTCAACAAAGTTAGGAAGCCATCGTTGTGTAGGCCGAATGTCTCGCGGGGTGTCCATCCAGAGCGCCAGACATCACTGTATTAAAATCTCCCCCCATAATAAGGCCCGGTGGAAAAGACAACAGTACTGTTCCCAGATCTTTGATTGTCTCATTCTGAAGGCCGGGGGGAACATAAAACGAAATACATGTAAGGTTTTGTCCCTCCCATTGCCCCAAGAGCCCCACATATCTGCCCCGATTATCAGGCCAGATGGACTGCACATTAAGGGGGAACAATTTCTTAATTAGAATACCCACCCCTCTGGAACCCGAGGTGAAGCCTGCATGTGCAACCAACTTGTATCCCCCCTATTCATCGCCTGACACTTGTTTCCAATCAAATGTGTTTCCTGGAGCAGGATAATGTCCGGGGCATGTTTTTTAATATAGAGATGTACCATACTCCTTTTGATCTTGTCACCAAGACCATTGACATTCTAATTAAGGACTCTAACGCCTATTTCCCAATGCACACCCATTTAGAATTACTTTCATGCATTGCTCCCGCTCCATGCCATCATCCTGCGTATATAAATACACTGAACCAAAACACAAAAAAATTTCAATTAACCAAAACATTCCCTTCCAACTTCCCTGCTCCCCTTCACTCTAGGATTCAAACTGCCCATATTCAAACTTGCAGAGTGCCTGTTGCCCCCTCAAACAGACTAACAGTAGAAATACAGGGTAAGCGGTGCCCTCTCCCCTATCCCCTGCGTCCAAAAATATTTTCACTTCACCTGTTATGGATAAATCAAAATGCCACTCTACTGTGAGCTCCGAGAAGGGTCCAGCCGGTAGCAGCTGACTCATGACTGTGGCCATAGATCAAGTCTCAGCCCCCCATCTGAACAATCTTGTACATAGACTAAATAGAGCATCACCCCCAACATTTAGGAACTCCCTTAACCCTCCCCTAGTTTTACCACAGCGCCAAGTACATCACTGGTCAACGAGTCTCCAGCCATTCCGTCGCCGATTCAGGATGTTCGAAGAACCAGGCTTTGCCATCTGCCTCAACCCGGAGTCTGGCTGGGAATAGCATGGCGTATTTATAGCCTTTATCCCTCAGCACCGTTTTGATCCCCGGAAAGGAGCGATGTTGCTTCTGGACTACTTGGGAAAAATGTTACATCTGCATTTTCGTACATCAAGGGCGGCCCTGCCCTGGCGTACTGGAGTATGACGTTACGATCCCTGAAGTTGAGGACCCTGGCAAGGATCGGGCGGGAGGGGGGGGCCGGGTTTCGGTCAACCTCCGAAGGACCCGGTGAGCCCTTTCAATAACAAAGAACTTCGCCAATCCCTTAGGTTGAAGGTGCTTAAGGAAGAGGTCCTCCACAAAGAGATCCATAGCCTGTCCTTCTGATTTTTGCGGGACTCCTAAAAATCGTACCTTATTGCAATGCAGGCGCCCTTCGTAATCGTCCAGCTTGGATTCTACAGATTTTCGGATGGTTTGCAGGTCTTTGACTTCTAGCTGCAATTGGGAGGTGTCATCCACCAAGCACGCCTTGGTAAGTTCGATGTGCTTAACTCGCTCATTGTTCTTATTCATGTCTGCCCGGAGCAGGTTGAGCTCAACAGTAATGGCGTCCATCTTATTTTCTAGGGCGGTCTTGATGCCCGCGATCACCTCCAGACCATCTTTGAGCGTAGGTCCTTGTGTCGCATCACCCTGTGTCGCACCCCCCTTACTTGTAGGAGAGGAGTCCGGTATCGATGTCTTGGGGAGCGTGTACCTATCCAATCGGTTCTGCTACACCGGTTTATTGCCCCTAGATGCCATTATATAGCCAGGGTCATGCTGGACACAGCCGCCAAGAAACTCCCGTATATGTGATCTTCGGCAGCACCTCCACTCCGTCTCAATCCACTCCACGTCCCCCCCCAGGGGCTCCTGCATGTCAGCAGCAGGACTAGCACGTCGCAATAAACCAGTCTATAAGTTGCCCCTTTGTCTAGTATCCTAGCGTAGTTGTTCACACCAGGGCCAGCCGGTATACTGCAGTGCCCGAAGGCTGATATACTGCACCACGGGGAGGGGGTAGGGTGGTTTTACACAAGCCTAAACACAGCTCCAGTTCAGAGTCCGGAGGGGGATGAGGGGCCCCGGAAGCTCCTGTTTCCATGCGATGAGGAGCTTGAGGCGCCTGCTGCGCTTACTGAGACAATGATGGTGTGTGGGTTGCAGACAGAAGGATTCCACAGGTGTCCCAGGTTACACTGCACTTAGCACTTGTGTTCACTATGAAGCTACCTCAGGCAAAGACAGGACGCCCTTGCCACGACATCCATGGGCGGGTGGGGTGCTCGACGGCCACTGCGGGACCCCAGCAGTTCTTTGGTCTGACGAGGGATGTATGCAGAATATTTAACGTATTGCGGGATACCAGCCCCCAGTCTGTCCCTGCAGCAATATAACTCCCCCTGTCCGCAGTTCTCCCCCGGCAGCTGGCGTGTGACGCGGGGGGAGGGGGAGGGAGAATCGGCAGTTCACAGCAAGTCGGGTCGGCGGGCCAGGCTGAACAGTCACTCTATTGGTATGCCCATAACTGGATATGGCACATTCCGATGCAGAGTCTCCGGCGCTCACTCCACTCCCAGGCACCGATCACACATGTGCCTACCTTGGGGTTCCTGAAGACATCACACCCCCTGCCGCCGGTTGTCTTCCGCGCTGCCTCTGATGTGAGGCTCGCCGCCTCAGGATGCGTCCGGTCACTCTGTAGTGTGGGCCTTAGCCGCCAAGCGAGGCCCTGGTCTCTCTGCACTGTCCAGGCCCAGTTACAAACACGGCCTGATCTCGGCCGTTAGGCACTCCTCGGGGCTCGCTCTTGAGGGATCCCGTATAAGATACCTTCCCGTTGAAGAATCCAGGCAGAAAGCCCGGATATGTGTGACGGATATAGGGGGAGTAGGAGGTTTCAGCAGAGCTACGCTAAGCGGCGGCCATCCCTCTCAGCAGCTTAGCCATGCCCCCAGGAAACCCATCTTGATGCATGAGTAGGGGACAAACTTTGACGCTAATGGAGGGACCAACTATTCAACACCTCCTTTTTGTCATATGCTAGAGGTGGCGCAATCTGGAGCCACCCATATGTTCCCTTCGTAAATGAGGTTACAGTGATTGACTCACAGTGCCATTATTTTTGGTGAGGGTTTGCCTAGATGGCTCCACATTGATCTTTGGAAGCACTTATACACCAAACTCAGAGTAACCTCAATTCCTTGATTCCTTACCTATGAAACTGGCAGGCTGGGCCTCAATCCATGGATTCTGGGGTGGGGAGGCATCAGCTGTGTTTTAGATATTTCCCTTTATAGATTCCAACCCCTCACTCCTGGGTACACCAGCTGTTTGCATGACTAGTTCCACAGTGATGTCTGGCAAGCCAAACATACACTACATGAAGAATATTCCCTTTTCTCCTCCTCTCATAGCCTTTATGTGAGATTTATTGCATAGCATGCACCAAACCTCTCCTATCATGCATTCTACACTCTGAGATCATCAATCCTTAGAGGTAAAATTGAATTAGGGTAAACCGCCCATCCTAATCCCCACATGGTGCCTACAACCCACATGGTCCCAATCCTACAACTCAAATAGTTAGAGGATGCTCCCTTAAGGGATACCTTCCGGGCCACAATGAAAAATTGCTTCGCTGATAAAGGGAACTCTGCCTCCTCCCCCTGGTGGAGTGGAAGATCTTTAAAGTTGTGATCAGGGCAGGGTTGTATTAAAAATATAGTGGGTGTTTACCATGAACTTGATTTCGAATTAAAAGAAGTTGAAAGATCTTTGACCAAATTTGAAACAGCATTATAAACTGAAAGGGTGTTCTAAGATGATCTAGTACAGGCCCGAGAACAGCAGCCCTAGTGAGGGGCTTTTATGCCTTGATTGGTTCTCGTACACAGCCAAAACCCATAATAAGGCTGATAAACCAGGAAAGCTTCTGGCATGGATTATACACCCACAACACAATGCAAAGGTCCTCACAAAAGGGGAGATTGATGGTTCTTTTAGTTCATCCTATGCCTCATTGTATGAAAGAGGGCTGGCCCCCATGGAAGAAGCCATAGGGCATTTGTTGACCAGCATTGATTTTCCACAAGTGCCCGCTAAACATATGGAATCTCTCAAGCACCCAATTTCAGAACAAGAAATTAGTAACGCATTCTGCCCCCACTTCTGTCGCCAAACACCGTAAGTCAATGGCATTTCGATAGAGTTCTATGCAACTTTTTGGCCTGGACTCTTCTGCAAGCTCCATTGACTTTTCTCAATGGCCAAGCTTGTGGATACCCTCATGCTTATCCACATATAGACCAATCTCTCTTCTATCCTCATAATACAACCTTCTAAGTAAAAATTTATGAATATATTCTACCTCTGCTACCAGAGTGGGTTTCCCCGGACCAAAACACGTTAATCCCCAGGTGTAAAACCTCTCTAAATATTAGATGTTTTTATTCAATAATGGGAGAAACTGTCTCTGACTGGCCTCACTCTGCTTACCTCTCTCTTGCTTTGGAACAAGTGTTCGATTCCTTGAGCTGAACATATATGTTCCAGGTCCTCCAGCACTTCGGTTTTGGCCCACAAATCCTGAGATAGTTCAATGTGTTTACTCTACACCAATACCACAGCAAGACTGAAGACCAGACCGCACATATCTAACTCCTACCCAGTGTTCAGAGGCACACAGCTAGGATATACCATCTTCCTGTAACTATTTACCTTAGCCCTGGAACCATTTGCAACCACGATATGAACTTGGGGTCAAAGTTGGAGCATTCGATTAGGTGATCATACCCATGCTATCTCCTTATACGTGGATGATATCCTCATCTAAATAAGAGATATATACACTGACTTAAACCCTCTGGTGGATGCATTGAGGGAGTTTGATGAGCTATCCATGCAAAAATTCTATTACAATGGGTCCCTTATATTTTCCGTCTGGAATACCTGCCAGAGCGAGAAATTCACTTGTGGTATGGTTATATTGCATGGGCTCCTTTCACGTTTAAATATCTAGGTATCCACCTATACCGTCAACAAAGAGATATACTAGAGGGTAACGTTAGCAGGCTGTCAGATTACTCCATTCACCAACTTAATTCTATACCTCCTGACCACTTGTAGTATGTAAGTTTTAATACTGTATATATATGTACTAGTGTTTCTTTAAGGAATGTTATGATTGAAATATTCTACAGGACATGTGATGTTCTGGAACTCATTCTATGTTGTGCATTCTTGCATGAGATCTCAAGCTGTGCAGTCGTGGGTCCACTCTTCGGAATAAACTTCCATTTATTAATTTATCTCTGCACATTGACTGGAACTTATTTATATTTATGTTCTTAAATATATAAGAACCTACTACACTACTGTCAATGACGGGACGCATGCCCCTGTCGAAAAAGGTGATGCTGCCTCACCTCTTGTATTTCTTCATAAACCTCCCAGTCGATGACCCTCTCCCTGAATACTCACTTAGCTTAATTTTGTTTTTAGTAGATCATATATTGGGAAAGAGTAGGCATAGATTCACATTATCTAAATTAAAACTGCTGACCTCAGGTGATGGTATGGGAGCTCCAGTTTTTTCCAATTATTCTTTTGCCATGAAGTTCCAGTGGGTGGCGTATAGGTTTGCAGGGCATCTCCTATGGGAGACGGGGCTATCACGTTCTCAGATACAGGATAGCACCCTGCATAGCACCTTGTTCCGTCAGTCATATTCTTTTATTCGATTGCCACATATTATTGCAACCATAAAAAGTACAGAGAAAAAAGCACCTTGTTCCCTGGCACCACCTTCCGGGGACCACGCTACCCATTATTAAACTCAGCCATGATATGTCTGAAAGGTGGTTTTCTCCAGACTGTGAGGTCAAGACCTTGCTCTTCACTCCTGTTCAAGGGAATACCGATAGGGCATAATATCCTTAAAGATAGGATGTTTTTGATATGGAGAACAGTTGGTAGTAATACAATAGGAGATATTTTGTTCCAGTAGGACCCAGTTGACCATTCAGGACCTGTGTAACCAATACAGACTTCATGAAGGCTCACTGTACGGCACTACAAAACCCATGTTGACACAACACTAGAACATAGTGGATAGAGAACTGGACACCAACCCTCTCTTCCATACCCTGTACACCATTGGCTACCATTGGCGCCTTGTCACATGAATTTATAACACATTCCAATGGGACCCCACAGTGGTCCTCGCTCAGTTGAGAAACAAGTGGGAGGACCTCTTAGGACAGGCGATCTATGACTCAGAATGGTTAAGAATTCCATAGACCCAAAATCAAGAAGACTATACACGATTAATAGACATCTCTTTTGTTGGCCAAAAGAGCAATAACTATGAGGTGGAAACCCCCCTTCCGTTCCTCACTTCCACAGTGGAAAATAGAGGTCCTTTTATGGGCACAGGCGGCAAGTACTGTCCTTCGCAGAGAGGAAAAGAGAGGACCATGCAAGCAACTCCAGGCAACATATTGGGACACAATCCTTTATGACTTCATGGAATATTCTAAAAATGACAACAGGCCACTGTGATGTCCTGATCCTCTTACCTTGGAAAGCAATAATTATACATATTGCGCCTATCTATGACTCTGTGATGCGACTAGGATAGCCTACCACCAAGAGTAGGTTCTATTTCGAAACCTCATCTGTTACTGACTGATCCACTTTGTGTTTTAGTCCCTAGAAACATTGTTATCTATCCACAAAGGAGAGTAGCAAGCTTAACTCAATTTGATTAGTGATAATTCTAAGAACTGAATGGTGGATTTTTATAGTCTTTTGTCCTGTTTTGCACAGATACAATGTTGGATCTTTTTCTAAAACTAGTGTGGTGCCCTTTTGTAGTGTTTTCACTGGATTACTGTTTATTATGTTAAATGCTTAGCACATTGCCTCTGAGATAAGCCTGACTGCTCGCGCCAAGCTACCAAGGGTGTGAGCAAGGGTTATTTTATAAAAGTATCTCATTACCCTGACTAGGTAGAAGGCCCCCTGCTTGGACAGGGTAACAACCTGCGAACTAGAGACCCCACTCTCTTACAGAAGGATAGAGACAAAGCAGGTCAGGCAAGAGAAGACTAGGGACGAGGGGTGCAGGGAAGGATGTATAGGGGTGGTAGAGTGTGAGGAGAGAAGGAGGATGATGGTAGGGAGTATGTGGAGGCTATATGGGGAAAGGGGAGTGGCAGATGCTATGGGTATTTTCTAAAGTTAGGGGCAGATTTACAAGAAACTAACGCATCTGTAGAGATGCGTCAGTTTCCCAGCGCCAGCCTGCGATACCCTTGCGCCACCATGGATGCGCCGTATTTACAATTCGGCACCCCATGGTGCAAGGATTTACAGATGCATCAGAAATTCTGACACATCTGTTGGCCCAAAATGCACGCATTGCTGGAGTTGTGTCGCAAGCACAACGCAACTCCAGCATTGCATAATGAGGCCTATACTTATTGTACTACGTCACTCCATACGCCTGCTTCAAGCAGGTGTAAGGTTTTGACACAGTGGCGTCCTAGAAGTGGCGCAGTGAAATCTTGTAGATTTCATTGTGTCACTTTTACAAGGCTTTCCTGCATGGGAACGCCCACCCTGTATACATTATACCTGACGCAGGTATAATGTGGCGCAGGGCTTTACAATGTGACGCAACTCCCTAGATGCGTCACATTGTAAATTGGCCGCATTGTTTACGCCGCCGCTGTGTCACAAAAGTGACGCAACGGCGGTGCAAAAGTGTTGTAAGGGACTTGTAAATCGCCCCACAGTCTTTAGAAATGCATTTAAGGAGATATCCGCCCCTCTTGTGAATTGTTTCCATTCCCACCAGGTGTGTGAGCTTAGTTTGGAAAGATCTTTCCATTCAGAGAAAATGACTTTGAGACCAGTTGTTACAAGAATATCCCAGAGAAGGCGGTCGTCTTTGTTAAGTTTATAGTGTATCTCAGGGAGAAGAAACCCATGTAAATAGAGGCTAGAGTTGGTGTTTATGTCAAGTTCAGAATTTGTGATATGGTTTCCTTATTTCGGCACTAAAGTTTTTAGAGGAGGTGCATTCTAGTAGCACATGACTAAGGTTTACTGGCCCTTATTTGCATCTCCAGCAGCATGTGTCGGAGTTATGGAGGTCTAATTTAAATAGTTTAGCAGGGGTCCAGTGGGTCATTTGCACCACCTAGTATTTACTCTGAGCTAAAGTGGGTGTGATCTTGTTAGTGGTAAGATTTGCCCAGATTTGTGGCCAATTAAATGGGGTGTCTGTAGGATTGCTAGTGTCATGGAGGAGAGATTCCCGTTTAAATTGTATTGGCTTCGTTAGTGCAGAGCTTGTGGGTGATAGTAGAGTTTAGAGTTTGGAGGCTAAGTTCCCTCTTTAGAATATGTTTGTTGAACAGTAGGCAGGTCAGCAATCACTGGGGTTTAATGCATGGATATTGTGAGAAGTTGGCCTGGCATATGCTGTCCACTATTCTAGTGGGCACCTTGCACCAGTCCAAACGACCCTTATTGATGGTAGGTTAAAGACAACCTTTATAGAAAGCTATCCTAGTGATAGCTGTGGAGAGCAGCCTTCAGGCTAAGTCTTGGAGGAATGTAAAGCAGCTTGCTTTACCAGTCTATAATCTTGTGAATGACCGAATGAAAGGAGAACCACACCAGGTATATATATAAAATATATGTATTTATTCTAAACACATCCCTCTAGTCTCTTTATGAGGCTAGAGGCAAAAGTACATTCAGTAGACTTAATTAGCACACAGTAAGTTAGCACACTAAACGTTGAGCCCTAGGGGCGTACCAAACCATATATTAAGAAAGTGGTATAAGAACCAAGACTGACATAGAGACAAAGCCTAGACCCAGTAGAACCGCTGGGGCCACCAGGAACCACCCAAGGTAGTGACACAGGGGATGCGTGCAGTGTCTGAACACAGCCGCGAATCACCATTACCTTCTATGGGGAAAGTCGCGGTTGGAATTTTAAGGATAAAGGATACTTAGGAGAGGACTTGGAGCAAACCCCTTTAGAACTAGGAGGTTCTAGAGTCAACACCTATGTGAGCACCATAGTACTCGAATTACCTCACCCAGGGAAGCCGGGTGCATAGGTGTCTTTTGATGTCGGGTTTCGTCGTTGATTTCAATGGTGAGTTGCTGCAAAAGTGCTGCTGGCGACCAAGTGAAAAGTGTTGAGGTGGATCCAAGGCTGGATCAGAGATGTGAAGAACCTAAAAGCAGAGGGGACAGAGTCTGGGTCACTCGCCAGTGACCAGGAAGGCGATGAGATAATGCTCACCGATGTCGGTTGCTTGCAGGTGAAGAAGGTGAAGTTTGACTCCGCAGCCACGAGGACCAGGAGGTGTCGATGATGACCAGGTGCTGGATTCAAGCTGTCCCACAAAGGATGTCAAGTTCTGCGGTGTCGGTTTCTGAATTGGACCCAACAAGCCTTGGCAACAGCAACCCACGCAGGAAACAAAGATTGGCTTTGGTGCAGACCAGCAAGGTCTGAGGGACTCACTCCTTGGTGGGGACTCAGGACACGTATGGAGCAACCAGGAAAGCCCAAAGGAAAGTAGAGTTACCTTTGTGGGGACCCACCAGTCGACAGACCAGGGATCCGAAAGAGGCCTCAAGCAGAAATGCTAGAAGCGGGCTTAAGGAACACTTGTGGAGTGTAGGCCCATAATCTTTGATGCAGATGGTACTCGGGGCTTGGTCTACAAATAGCCCAATGCACAACTTCAGGAACGCTTGGGAAGTTGATGCACTGGCAAATGTGCACGGTGTCCAGGAGTTCCAGTCCCACGTCACTCGTGAGTGCTGCGGGTCTCAGCTTTGCTGGGATCTCGTGTAGGTCTCTGAGAAGACTGAAAGTCCATGTCCTGAGTCACAAATACTTCAGAGTCCAGCGGGAGCCTCGGAAATGCAAACCAGCAAGATGCTTCTTTGATGCCTGCTTGAGCAGGGGAGTCCCTCCTTGACCCCAAGGGAGGTTTTTCCATTTTCTAGTCTTGTAGAATGTCGAAGTTCCAGGATATATGTATCCTAGTTTCATCCAGGTATAATATGAAGTCCTGTTGCCAGGGGTCCCTTACTTATACTGAAGAAAGGGGTTGGGCATACTCTGGGGACCCACCTATGAGAGGATCTAGGAAGAGGGGTGGCTACACCCCTTTCCCTTTGTCCAGTTTTGCACCAGAGCAGGGGCTGAGTGCCCCTGCAACCGGTTTGAACTGGGATATGCACAGGGACATCAAGTGTGCCCCCACCACTGTCTGAAGAGCATTCTCCGAATGCACCCACCCAGCACCAATACACTAAGCCTGTCTGGGAGAAAGTTACACCTCCCTGTGACAGGAATCCTATTGTGCAGGCCTCCACTGCCGGAGTTTCATCCAGCAGCAGGAGGTCAGACCCGTGTCTGTGGCTGCAGCATCCATTTTGTGATGCTAGGGTTCTTTTAAACTAATACCGGTTAGGTCAGGGTGTACATGTCTCTCCCTCTAGAAGGGTGGAATTCTACCCCCGCCGCCAGGACTGGCAGGGGGGTGGGGGGTAGTATTCCAAAGTGTTTGACACCAAACACAAGATGTTTCCATGCAGTCATTCCAAAGTTAGCATTTACCGCAAGGTTATAATGCACTTGAGAGTATATGGTCTGGCTGCATCACAGAACATCCTTAGAGAATAGGCTCCGAAAGCTGCAGAGGGGTCCTGCTCATCCATGGGCACCCTCTCACACAAAACCAAGCACCCTGCCTTCAGGATTGATAAGGCCTGCCATAGGAGTTACTTATAGGTTTATATGTGTCAGTGATTAAAGGTAGATATAGATAACCTATATCTTAGTAAGGGGTACATGCACCACCTTACCCAGGCTGCAGTAGCAGACCTGTGGTGCCATTTTGGAAGGCTTCCCAGGGGTGGCATAATGCATGTTTCAGCCCCCGGTAGGCCTCTGGGGTACCTGTGCCCTTAGTACCTAAGGTACCATATACTAGGGACTCACAAGGGTACCCCAGTAACCAATCTAGAATGTACCTAAAGTACATGCAATTATTTTAGAGAGAAAGCAGCTAGGCTGGGGTCCTGGATAGCAGGGCCCCAGTCAGACTAAAGTCAAGAAACAGTGAAACACCAGCAAAAAGTGAGGGTAACCATAGTAAGCAGATCCTACTCTCCTACACAACCCCCCCCCCCCAAACGCAGGGACATTAAACTAACCTTGACCAGTTGAATCTTCATGTTCTAAGTGGAAATACCTGGAGAGTCCATCTGCATTGTCTTGGTTACTCCCAGGTCTGTGTTCCACTGTATAGTCCATCCCCTGTAGGCAAATGGACCACCTCAAAAGTTTGGGGTTATCACCCTTCATCAGTTTTAGCCATAAGAGAGGCTTATGGTCAGACTGAACAGTATAGTGAGTGCCAAACAAGTATGGCCTCAGCTTCTTCAGAGCTCAAACCATAGCAAAGGCCTCCCTCTCAGTAGCTGACCAATATTTCTCTCTAAGGGTCAGCCTTCTGCTAATAAAAGCTACTGGCTGGTCCTGACCTTCATCATTCGATTGTGACAGCACATCCCCTACCCCCAACTCAGATGCATCTGTTTGGAAAATGAATTATTTGGAGTAGTTAGGACTTTGCAGAATTTGTGCAGTGCACATGGCCTGCTTCAGGTCATCAAATGCCTTTTGACAGCTAACTGTCCACTGAACTTTGTTTGGCATTCTTTTAGACGTTAAGTCATTCAGGGCTGTCACAATGGAACTATACCCCTAGACAAATCTTCTGTAATACCCAGTCAGGCCCAAGAAAGCTCTGACCTGAGTCTGGATGGTTGGAGCAACCCAGTCCATTATGATCTGGATTTTTTTCTTTAATGGTTAAACCTGGCCTCCACGGTGGGCCAGGTACAAAAGCTGACTCTGCCCTATCTGGCTCTTAGTAGCCTTGATAGTTAGGCGTGCCTTCTGCAGGGCCTCCAAAACAATTCTCAAATGGACCAGGTGATCCTCCCAGGTGGAGCTAAAGACAGTAATATCAGCTTGATATGCTGCACAGTAGTCTTCCAGGCCTGTTAGGACTTTGTTCACCAACCTTTGAAAAGTGGCACATGCATTCTTCAGACCAAAGGGCATTACCACAAATTGATAGTGCCCACTAGGGGTTGAAAATGCTGTCTTTGGCTTTGCATCATCAGCTAACCTGATCTGCCAGTAGCTAGCTGTAAGATCAAATGTGCCCAGAAAGTTGGCTGAGGCCAAAGTATCTATAAGCTCATCTGCTCTTGGGATTGGATGGGCATCAGTCCTAGTGACTGCATTGAGGCCTCTGTAGTCAACACAAAACCTCATCTCTCTCTTACCACCCTGGGTGTGAGGTTTTGGTACCAAGACCACTGGGCTAGCCCAAGGGCTATCTGAGGGTTCAATAACTCCCAAATCTAACATTTTCTGAACTTCTGTCCTGATACAGTCCCTGACATGATCAGGTTGCCTGTCAATCTTATTTTTTACAGGCAGACTGTCCCCAGTGTCCACTTCATGAGTGCACCAGGTAGTCTGACTTGGAGTCAGTGAAAACATGTTCCTATACTGATTGAGCAGCTGTCTGCAATCAGCTTGTTGCTGGGCACGGAGATTGCCTGCCAAGGCCACACCATCAACTGACCCATCATCAGGGTTCTGTGAGAGCAGGTCAGGTCACTCTCTTCCTCCTGTCCCTCATCAGTGGCTATGAGCAAGCCCATGTCTGTCCTGTCAACATAAGGTTTCAATCTGTTGACATGAAGCACCCTATAGGGGCTCCTGGGAGTTCCTAGGTCTACCAGATAGGTAACCTCTCCCTTCTGTTCAACAATAGTGTGGGGTCCACTCCACTTGTCTTGGAGAGCTGCTGGGGCCACAGGCTCTACCACCCACACTTTCTGTCCTGGCTGGTAAACAGTCAGTAAAGCCTTTAGGTCATGCCAGGCTTTCTGTAATTCCTGGCTAGCCACAAGGTTTTTTGTTGCCTTTTTCATGTATTCAGCCATCCAGGAGCAGAGACCAAGTACATAGTCTACTATGTCCTGTTTAGGGGTTTGAAAGGTAACTCCCATCCCTCCTTCACACGAATACACCTTGAAATCCCGCATTCTTTTCCCCCGCAGGGAATCACAACACTGTTGTTACAACGACCGCGTTGTGATTCCGCATACCATTACTCCGCAAGTCGGAACAACGACTTGCGGAGGGGAGGCGCTGGAAGTTGGAATAGTATAATTTACTATTCCAACTCCAGTCTGTGCGGACACTAGGGAAGGTGTTGAATTAAAATCCAACACCTTCCCCCTCCTCAAGTCGTTGTTTCGACTTGCGGAGTAATGGTATGAGGAATCACAACGCAGTTGTTATAACGACTGCGTTGTGATTCCTTGCGGGGTAAAAAGATTCATGGTAAACGCTATTTACCCTCCTTCACCAGACACAATGGGCCTCTTACAGGATGCCCAAACAGAAGTTCAAATGGGCTGTAACCAACCTCCTTCTGAGGAACCTCCCTGTATGCAAATAAAAGGCAGGGTAGCTGTCCTATCTCCGCCTGAGCTTTTCTGGGAGACCCTTGATCATACCCTTTAAGATTTTGTTGAACCTTTCAACTAAACCATTGCATTGTGGGTGATAGGGTGTGGTGAATTTATAATTCACTCCACACTCCTTCCACATTGCAGTCAAGTAGCTAGACATAAAGTTTGCACCTCTGTCAAATACTACCTCCTTCGGGAAACCCACTCTTCAGAACACTCCCAAGTGGGCTCTTGCCACCACAGGTGCTGTAGTGGCCCTAAGGGGAATTGCCTCTGGGTACCTAGTGGCATGGTCCACCGCCACTAGGATAAACCTGTGCCCAGATGCTGTCTGAGGATCCATGGGACCAACAATGTCAATCCCTACCCTCTCAAAGGGAGCCCCCACCACAGGTAGTAGTATCAGGGGGGCCTTTGTTGTGCCACCTGCCATGCCACTGCCTTGACAGGTGACACAGGAGCGACAAAACTCCTTTGTGTCTTCAGACATGTGGGGCCAATGAAAGTGAGGAACAATTCTGTCCCAAGTCTTATTTTGGCCCAGGTGACCTGCTAGAGGAATATCATGGGCTAGTTTCAATAGGAAGCCCCTGGATTTCAAATAAAAGTATAACTAACCTCCTGCCTGCACCAGGCTTGGGGTCTCTACTCTCTGAGTACAGGAGTCCATCATCCCAATAAATCATATGGATGCCACTAACATTCCCAACAGCCTCAGAAGCAGCCTGCTCTCTGAGGGGATCAAGAGAAGGGCAGCTCAGCTGCTCCTAACTCAGATCTGCCTTGGAAGGGCCCCCTGTCCACAAGAACTCAACCTGATCAGGCTCAAGCTCCTCTGGGACAGTTCTTTCTTCAGGAGCATAATCATCTCCCTCAGGAGACTGATCTTCACTCTGAGTCAGGGGGGAATGCACTGCCTTAACCCCACTGCTCTTTTTCTTGGAAGGCACCTGGTCCATTATTCCAGAATCCAGGGCCTGTTCAGTTTTAGACATTTTGGCCTGTGACCTAGTCACAGCAAACACATGTGCAGAGATCTCTAACATTTCTGCATGGGTCCATAACTCCACTTCAGACCTGGCTGAAGTCTCTAAATCATTGCAAAGCAAGCATTCTACAGGGAGGTCTGTACTTACAACAACTTTCTTGAGGCCAGTTACCCCTCCCCAGGAGAAATTAACAACTGCCAAGGCATGGTTGGTCCTGACATTGCTAGCATTGGTCACTTGGTAAAGTTCACCAAATATGATCTGCCCAGGGTCCACAAGGTCTTGTGTCACCATTGTGACACTTGCCCCTGTATCCCTGTAGGTCATAGCCTCTTTTCCATTTATCAAAGGCTGATGTCTGTATTTGCCCAAGTAACTGGGACTCACGCAGGAGGACATATCCATGCCTCCATCTCAGATCAGTACAGCCTGAGTTGGAACTCTGACTAGGCCAGAGTCCATCTCAGAACCCAGGGTTAACCCTACTACACCCTTCTGCTGAGTGCCACCACCTGGAGCTGAACTAGGGGGCAATGGTGGCTGGAGTTGAATCTTTAGCTCTAGTGCAATCACTAGTCCAATGGCTGTTCTGTTTACAGACTTTACACCATGGTATCTCCTGGCCTTTCTTTTTGGAAGATTGGGAATCCCCACCATTAGAAGATTTTGGGGGGGGGCTTGTGAAGACTTCTGATCTTTACCCTTCTCCCCACCCTTATTAGGATCTTGCTTCTTCTGGTCACCACCTTGGATTTGTACCTTCTGCTTCAACCTGATTCTGACCCATTTGTCTGCCTTCTTTCCCGATTCTTGGGGAGAGGTCAGATCAGAGTCTACCAGGTGCTGATGCAACAGCTGATTCTGACAGTTATTAAGGATCTGCTCCCTCATAATCAAGTTGTATAATCCTGTATAATCACACACTTTACTGCCCAGTAACCAGCCCTTCCAGAGCCTTAGTAGCACAATCAACAAAGTCAGCCCAGTCCTGAGTCTGAGCCTTTTGGGTATCTCTGAATTGTATTCTATACTGCTCAGTGGTTCGGCCAAACCCATTAATCAGAGCATTCTTCAGGACTGTGTAATCATCAGCATCCTCTTCTCTTACAGTGAGGAGCTTGTCTCTACCTTTGTCTGAAAAGGAGAGCCATAAGATAGCTGCCCACTGCTCATGGGGGACCTTCTGAACTTTGCAGGCCCTTTCCAGTGCAGTTATCCATTTGTGGATGTCATCCCCACTCTGGTAGGGAGGGACAATCTTGCTTAAGTTTCTATGGTCATAAGACCTTTCCCTACCACTAGGGAAGTTTTTTGTGGTTTTTTTTGAGTCTTCAATACCTTTATTAGTAATAAGTAATTGACACAGCTTTATGCCTACAACCAACCAGTGGCCGGCAGCTCCTCAATGGGAAGATCATTCAGTACACAGAATATTTATAACATCCACATATAGTAACACAGCATGCCGCCTACAACCACAATGGGCCGGCCGCGTTTTAAGTAATAATCACCATTGCAAGTATGTGCCATGTAGCGTTTTTCCGTGCACCCCCACATCCACATACCACAGAGGAAAGCCAGCCATGGCTCAGTATGTTCCCATTATAAAATGTCTAGATTCAATATGAGTGTCGGAGCAGGCGTGTCATCAGTTATGGAGACTGTTTTTCTTGTTTTTGAACTGAAACACCAGTTTACATGAATCAACAAACATGTTCATATTTGTACCTGTCAAATTTCTAGTTTACTAAATGAGCAAGGAGCAACTAATTGCAACCTAAACATAGGCAGAGAGCAATACGATTCTATTTTGAAGAGCACTTCGCACGCATCAAGCTGCACATCAGTCACTCACCACACCACATATTGCGCATTTGGATTCCACACTGCCAGAGCACCCCAATAGAGGAGCCGTGACTTCTTGTCCTCATCCTATGGGTATTTAAGAGTCGTCCCCAGATTGTCTTTCACTGCAGGCCAGCAAGTATTCCCGCAGTGGGGCCCAAATGTCTCTGGGTTTCGATTTAACGGGCAATTCTTCTGCATATTTCTCAAGCTGGTCCCTACAGTATACCATATCCTTCAGCCACCCTTCAACTTTAGGGCGTTGAATGCTATCCCATGTAAACAGAATTCTTCTTTTGGCTAGAAGCAAGGCCACCTGGATTAGTCTGCCGAGGACACCTTTCAACTGTGGAGCGTGTCCTAGTAAACACAGGGCCGGTGCGTTTTGCAAGTCAATCCCTGTCATCTTTGCAACACTAGACAGTACGACATCCCAATATGCATGTGCATGGTCGCAGTCCCATGCTAGATGTATAAAACCCGCAGAGTCTGTCCCACAGCGCCTGCATTTGCCCTCCTCCCGTAAGCCTATTTTCCACAGCTTGTGCGGAGTGTGGTATACCTGATGCAGGAATTTTAAGTGTATGATCCTCAAATTACTATTGGGGGTCAGTTGTCTAGTTATCGAGCATATCCGCTCCCATTCCACCTCCGTCAAAGGGGGATCCAGTACAGTGTTCCATCGCACTAGGCTAGCATCAACGGTGCGTGGTGTGTCAGCTTGGACAGCTTTGTACAGCTTAGTGACCATTTGTTTCTTTGTAGGGGCAGTGATGATCACCTGAAGTGGCAATGACGTTTCAGGCTCTGTCGGGAAGTCATTGTAGTGAGCTTTTACCGCCTGTCTCAGCCTATAACAGATAAAATTAAATAACAACGTCGGGTTTGTAACATAGGCCATTTGCTCTCTGGACATATACGTTCCCTCAACATAAAGGTCACCCATGGTCACGATTCCGACTTCGCTGAGGGCTTTTATCGAACCTTTGTCTTGTGCAACCGACAAGGCAGCATGACCCTCAATGGGTAGTGTAGGGGCATATAGAGGGAGTTTGTGAGTTCTACGCCCAATCGCCTGCCACGCCGCAGTGGTGACGTCAATTGTGTTAATCTGTGTTTTTGGCGTGTGTCTACGGGAATGCGTTACAATGCCCTTTAACGGTATAGGGTCAGTGTCGCCCTGTTCAACCGCCACATGCGGTATGAAGGTATGATGTTTAAACCAGTAGTAGGCGTGCTGAGCTTGGCAGCACAGATAGTACATGTATATATCGGGCGCCTTGAACCCCCCCTGTCGTATGGGAGTGACAGTGTACGCCAGCTTATTCTTGGTTGTTTCGTGCCCCACACGAGCCTCAGTAGCTGCGTTTGGACTGTTTTAAAAAAAATGAGCCGTCAAAGGGACAGGTACGTTACAGAACAAGTATAGAAACTTAGGCAGTATCAGCATCTTTATGATGGCTATCCGGTCTGCCAGCGATAATGGCAAACACAGCCATCTGTCTACTTGAGTGACCAGAGCCGCATAGTCCGCTCCGTAGTTTTCAGCAATTACCACTTCCGAGTCCCTGTGTATCCACACTCCCAGATATTTCACCGGTTCATCAGACCAAACAAGCGGGTACTCCACCATTGGGGATTTGGTATTGCAGTTAATGGGATGATCACCGACTTTTGCCAGTTGATGTGGAGCCCAGAGTGTAGACTAAATTTTACATATTCCCGTAATAGGGGAGATAAGTATACAGATGGTTCACGAACATACAAGACCATATCGTCCGCATAAAGTGATATCCCCACCGGTCTGTTGTCGAAATTTAGTGCCGCAGCTCTGTGTAACTGGCGGATCTTACACGCCAGAGGCTCCAGTGCAATGGATAATAATAACGGGGATAACGGGCACCCCTGTTGTGTGCCTCTCTCTATTTTAAGTGGTTCAGATGTATCACCACCAATCCGAACTCTAGCAGAGGGGTCCGTGTATAGTAATTTGACCCAGTTGACAAACTTGGGGGGGAAGCCCATTCTGTATAGTACTTGTATCATGTATCCCCATTCTACGGAATCAAATGCTTTTGCGGCGTCCAATAACACCGCAACTGCCTGGAGTTCCGGGTTCAAGACATGCAGCATAGCAAAAATGGTACGCAGATTCAAAGATGTGGAGCGGTCTGGGATAAAGCCAGCTTGGTCTGGCAGGACCAGAAGGGGCATTAGCGGCTGTAGCTTCGTGGCCAGGATCTTCGCTAATATTTTGGCATCTAAATTAATAAGAGACAGAGGGCGATAGGAGTCACATTCTTCCGGGGGTTTATCTTTCTTCAATAGTGTAATAATCATTGCCTGACGTAACAACGGTGGTAGTTTGCCTTCCTCATAAGCCTCTGCATACATCGCCAATATGTGGGGTGCAAGCATCGCAGCGTGTGCCTTATAGAATTCAGCTGTCAGCCCATCAGGCCCAGGTGCCTTCCCATTTGGGAGCGATTGGATAGCCGCTACCACATCCTCTTCATCTATCGGCAAACTAAGATATTTCCTATGTACATCAGAGAGCCATGCACACACAACGTCGTCTAAATATTCATTTAAGGCCTTCCCGCTGGTTCCCCCCCTAGAAGTATACAGCGAGCCATAAAATGTTCGGAATTGCTCTACAATTTCCTTGGGGGAGTGGTGCTTTACTCCATTACTGTCCACTATTCGGTCAATGGGGGGCTGTATAGACCTGCACGCTAACTGGGCCGCTAGCGATCTGCCAGGTCTGCCACCTTCTCCATATCACCTGGCACTGTGCCTTTTGGATATGTACTTGACTTCAGTCTCTGCTAGTTCATTATACTCATCGACAAGTTCGCGTATACTTGCTAATGTCTCTGCGTCATGCATGGTGTCATATTGAGTTTCAAGCTCCCTCAGTTTCCCTTCTAGCACATGTAACCTATTTCGTATGTCTTTTAATATCCCCGCTACCGTGCTAATACAGGTTCCCCTTATCGTGACTTTAAAAGCCTCCCACAATGTCCCCTGACTGTCCACTGACCCAACGTTTTCCTCAAAGTATCTCTCAATGGCTACCCTGAGCGTGTCCGCATATGTGGGATCTAGGAGTGCCTCTGCTCTGAATCTCCATGTAAATGGTGGTCTCTGATTCTGAGGAATGGTCATTGTGAGCAGTATCGGGTTGTGATCTGAGAGTGTTCTGGGCAGTATAGTCACATCCGTCACCCAGCGGTTGACCTCGTCACTAATCAGCCAGTAATCTAATCTAGACCACCCGTTCGTTGCCGGTGTTATGTGCGTGCCCGCCAGTGTCTCTGAGTGTCTGTGGCGCCATGCATCTATCAGCCCGAAATTCCAGCATACCATTTTTCACGCAGTTTGCGACTCTGACCATTCTGGCCCCCTGTGGATTCGATTTATCCATCTTAGGATCTAATTGAGTGTTCAGACCCCCCCCCATATGACCGCCGTTTCCGGCCATGTGCGTAATACTCTATATAAATTCATGTATTCAATTGTGTCGTCCACTACTGGGCCATAGAAACTTATGATCGTTACCTGTACGTGTACCAAGTTCCCCCGCACCATCGCCCATATGCCCTCTTCATCTTTTGCAGAATCTAGCACCTTGAAAGCTACCCCCTTCTTTATTAAAATTAATACACCTCTCGAATAGGAAGAGTAAGATGAGGCAAGCCTATACGTCGCCCATTTTTTTGCTACTTTGTCCTCAGTTACCCCAGTGAGGTGAGTCTCCTGTAACAATGCTGTTGTAGCATTGTGCCGGTCTAAGTGTGCCAGTACTTGCCGTATCTTCTGTGGTGTGTTAAGTCCGCGTACATTCCACGATATAGCCTTATAGGAGTGGTGTGGCTCGCTGGTTAGAGGCGGCAGACCCGGAAGCAGAGAACGGCCCGGGACCAGGGTTCAATTCCCGACGCGGCAGGGTCGTGGACCAGGGTCAGCGGACTCGATAATTCTCACCTCGGTGCCTACTCTAACCAGGGATCACACTCGGCAACTCTGGGCATTAGCTTGCCTCATCTCTACAACGGCCCCCCACCTTCGCCGGGGATGCCTGGTTTCACCTTGGAGATACCCAGTAGGGACCATCTCACAGGGATAGCCAGGACGGGTTCCCCAGCGGTCTACAGCGCCACGACGCCTCAGGACAGCAGTGCGCTTTACAAGACACATACATTTACATATGTAGTTCCCATTATGATGGTATCAGTGGCCAGGCCCTGTGTCTAGCGTTCGAGCTTGTGGGTGAGTGCCCCTCTTTACAACTGGTCTTAATTGCAGCGTGTCTACAATCAATTGCCCCATACCTGTAAAAAAAAACAGTAAATCCCCCCTCCCTCCTCCCACTTCAGCACACCCCAATCGCTAAAGACAGGTTCCCCATTTAACTCCCCAATAAACAGTAACATAAGAACCCAGAAGTCAAGTTGGGGATCACCCATTGGGGGTCGTGACAGCTACCACCACTCCCAGATATCTGGAGGGAGGGGAGCCATCGGTTCTATCTTGTTCCCACAAATCTAGCCCGTAGCGGCAGTTGTGTGTCCACCCCTTATCTGGTCCGCCGGCAATGACGTGCGGTGTGTTACCCGCTAACTCGAGCCGACAGTACCTGTAAACAGTTTAATGGAACATTTCAGTATGCAACATACCCTCCACGCTATTCATTCGTCAATGTCCGATGTTGGAGACGCATTGGCTTGTTGTTGTTGGCGTCGCAGTGACTTTGCATGATCCATAGCTTGTTTGGGTGTCGTGCAGATTTTACCCTTCTCGAATGTTCCAATGCGCAGTCTCGCCGGGTATAGCATCGCATATGGTATTTGTTCTTTCTGTAGGAATTTCCTCACATGTTGGAACTCTTTACGTGCCGCTTGAACGGTGGGCGTGAAATTCGGATAAACGACAACGTGTTCCCCTGGTGTTTAATGGAGCCTTTCTGTGTGGAGATGCGTAGAACAACTGTATCACGGTCTCGAAAATTCAATAACCTGGCGATAATGGGCCTCGGAGGTGTGCCCGGTGGAGGACGCGCCGCCAGTGATCTGTGTGCTCGTTCAACCGCGAACAATGGAGACAGTTCGTCCTTACTGCATACTTCCTGTAATAGGGTCTCGACGTAGTCCTCCAATTTCCCTACATTTGTGGATTCCGGCAGACCTATTATGCGAATATTGTTCCTACGGGATCTCGCTTCACTATCCTCACTCCTTGCCTGTATGACCTCTAAAAGCTTGGCGAATTCGCCTGTTTTGTCCGCAATTTGTTGCAGGCCAGCCTCCGTGTCAGATATACGCTGTTCAGCCTCGTTTAATCGAACTGTGTGTTTGTCCAATTTCTACGAGAATTGGTCCATCCTTCCAGTTAGGACTTCGATTTTCCCATCGATAGACTGCTGAATACTTTGTATTGCAGCTAAAGTTTTTTCAAGGGCGGAGGTCTGTGGTGTAGTCGCCTCGTGGTCCGCTTCCAGTGTTGAATTGTGCCCTTGGCGTCCACCCTTACGCAGTTCTAAGGTAAGCTTGGGCTGTGTCTTGTCCGGCTTCCCCATTGGAACAGACCTGTGGGGGGCCCTGGCAATAAAATGTGTGTCCGTTTCTTGAGTGCTTCTAGAGACCACGTACTGTCGCTCTCCGTCGGTCGCTTCAGTGTGCGTGGTGGGCCTTGACAGCACAGCTCACCCCCTGATTTTGCCCGCCACCACGGGGCGACCTGGTGTAGTTATCCGCTTATGCTTCGTGGATATCAATCGACACGTTTATCAAGCACCCCACGTACCACTATTCTTGCTGTCTGGGCGTTTCTGCCACACGGCGTGCCCCCTGTAGTTCGCCAAATGAAGTGCCTGGTAAATCCGCTTTCGCCCGGCCTGCTTCTGGCGGCAAGTGTGTGGGAGCTCGAGTAACGCCTCGCCGTTCATCTGCGCCCCTCTCTCTTCGGCACTGTGCCACGCGGGGTCAGCAGTCTCGTCGGACCGTGCTTAGCGGCAATCACTCTCCTCTAGTTCAATGTTCGTAGCCCTCTCAGCTATCCCTCCAGTGTAGCGGGTTCCATGCTGTATAGGCCGCTAATAGTGTGTCTTGTGTGGGTCCGATAGTAAGCCTTTTGGGTGCGCTCTGTTGGCCATTCACTCATCCCCCTCTCGCTAGAGCGGGGGGGGCGACGACCCCCGGCGCAGCCGCCAGAATGCCACGGGAGGTGGCGGGTATGTGTCTCAGTATCACGCCCATGACTGTCCCGTGCCTCCGCCTGTGTGGATCTCCACCCCCGATAGCAGCCTATGGACGCCTGCTGCGCCGTGGTCTCGCGTGTAGCTGTATCCGGCCCACCTCTCCCGACGTCGCTGAGTGTTACCTCCGCTGTCTCGCCGTCCGATCCCTCGCCTCCCAGCGGCCACCCCGACAGCGAAGTAAGCCTCAGCAGGGCATTCTCGATTCAGCCAGCCGTCTGTCCAACAGCGAGCACAGGTCCTCACGGCTGCTTCTGCTTCCTGTAGTCCTGGCGTGTTCCTTAGACCGCCATTTCCAGCAGGTCCGCCCAGGTCTCAGGACAGATCGGTTTCCGCCGTTTCAAGTGCCGATTGCAACGCCACACAGGGCTTCAGCTGTTTACTCCCATATTCAATTTCGCTAATTCGCGATATTTGGGCAAGGATAATAGCAGATGTCTTCCGATGGCTTGCGGAGCTGCACTACAGTGCGGCCATTTTCGGCGAGCTTCAAGCCACGCCCCCCACCACTAGGGAAGTTGCTGCCACCATGGGACTCTAGTCCCATCTTTTTTCTAGTTTTTTCAAGCTCAAGGCACTCCCTTTCTAAGGCTACTCTTTGTCTCTTTATTCTCAGCTGAGCTTCTTCAAGTCTCATCTGTTTCTCTCTCTTCTCCTGGGAGGTGTCCCTCCTATGAGAAGAGACAGAGGTCCCTACAGATGTGTCAGAATGGTTAGTTTCCTGTGAAGGAGATCTTGGCCTTCTAGGCACACCCCCTACTCTTCCTGGTGGGACAAAGACAGGGCAACTTTGGCCTTCTTCATCTCCCGTAGGAGCTAGGTCATTGTCACCTCCCTGGCCAGCCTCAGATTCCAAGTCCTGGTGTTTTGAACCACTGGCCTCTTCTTTTTCTGCTGTCCCCACTCCACTGCCTACTTCCAGGCTCTGATGCCTGTCTAAAGTCATCTAGCAGTAATGCCTCTATGAGACGTTGGGTGTTGGGGTTCTGACCTGTCTTCAATTTCCTCATAGCACACAGAGCCCTTCTCCGGTCAGTAATTGGTATGCTAGAATTATTTTATTTAATGCTGGGATTTTTGCATTACATCTCAGGTTGTAAGGAGGTGTTTATAATGGGCCATGATGGAGAGCTATGGAATTGCGGCTGATGGAAGTGTGAGATTTGCAGAAAATCTTTCAGTAGCTTAGACTGGTGTTCAGAATACTGCCAGTTTTTGCGATTAACCACTTTTTTCATCCCACTTAAGTCAGTGGTGACAAGTTTGATTTCTCTTTTCACTGGCAGCACACTTGAGACATTATAAAATAGATTGAAGAGCAGTCCATCTGTGCCATGGAAGGGATTGGGGGTGCAAATTAACAACTGTCTGCAGCTCACGGTAGGGGTTTACGAGCCAACAAATTAACAGGAAGAGCTGAACCATAGGTTGGCTGTGACTCTAAGAGTCTATGTAAATCGCACAACAAACATCACGTTAGACTATGATAAGTTCTCTTCAAGATTCAACAAAGCATCTTTTTTACATGCTGGAGATTTTCAAGTTAGCAGATTAGCTTATTTGAAAAGCATTTATTAAAAGTGGGAGTTTTTAAACTTGAACTGATAAACATTCCTGCCCCAGCTCTGATGACAATGCTATAAGTGAATAAAGAGACAAGTCAGTTGTCATGTATGCTGTATTGTTAGCCGAGCTTTTTACTAAAGATTGAGCAACCTTTATATGCAGTTAAATAACTATTTTTTTTTATGGATTTCACATTCTGAACTCAAGTATTAGAGCTGGTCTCATATCTGATAACAAACAAAAAGGTGCTCAGTGAAATAATGTATTTGCCTATGATCACACAAGTTGCTCAAGCAGGAATTGATACCAGATTTTCCAATTTCATGCTTTCAATTCAGCTACTAGAAATTTATTTCTTTCTGCCATCAAAGATTAATTCTTTGTGCTTAAATGGTTTGTGGTTAATTCCTAAAGGATGTGATTAGATGTTGGTGACAGGCAGAAGCCACAGTTTATTTTGCACAGTTTTACATAACACGGACCTTGGACAGTTTTACCCAGCGCAGTACAACAGATACTGTATATTATTTTTATCAGCACCACTGCCAACAATAGATACATTCCTGGATCGGGCTCAGGGAGCCTCTGCTACTGCTGAATCCTTGCAGGCCCTCGGCCTCTGACAGTAATAAAGCAAGATTATTAAGACAACAAGGGTCCTCAGGGAATAGTGATAAACAGCAAGAATAATTTTTACAGACCACAATCGGTGCTATAACCAAATTTCCAAACCCAGCCGGGTGAGGAATTGTTTAATTTGAAGATAAAAAGAAAGTGTGGTTGACCAAAGGTGGTCAGTTATGGACAATTCAGATGGGGCACAGTCCTGTACCTATCCATCAACGAAAGGAATGTAGCAGAGGTACTACAGAAGTAAAGGAAAGGGTTTACAGACAAAAGATTTGGAGCCAAAATGTCGCTTGTAAATTAATGAACAATGCAAAAAACAAGTTTCGACATGCAGTATTTACAGAATAGCATACAATTGAATTTTCTGTAATACTGTTTAAAGCGTCAACGTTTCGATCCCCAGGCTCCTAATGAACCGGGATCATCATCAGGACTGTTAAAACATTTGCCTGTTTCTAGAAATGCCTGCGGAAAATAAAGGAGGAGAAAAAGAATGGAAAACATAAGGCATCCGCCTAAATATGTAAAAGATATATACAAAACATTTACAAACAGTTTGCGTGCCGAGGACTACTTACACTATGTCGGTTGGTGCAGTTGACCTGAGGAATACTCATAATAATGGAGCCGTCTGGTGATTTGAAAAACCGGATTCAGTGGTGAGCGTGGACAGTTGTGAACTAATGAGTGAAAAACTCCTGCTGTAGTCGGAGATCTTTGTGCACGTGGGGTGTTTATCAAAGCGAGCAGTGCCTCCAGTAATTTAGAACATATCACTAGCGCATAGTGAACGTGTGGGGCCATGACCTATAAGTGAGGCCAAACTGGCCAGTGAATATGTATCATGCACAGGCGGGGTGAAAGGGCTCCGTGTTCACGTCTTGGAAGTGACTGTTAAAACCAGTACTGACCTGCCGGGCAAAATCGTGATAACCTGGTCAGGCACCAGAGAGGTCAAAATACCGAAGGAGTGTCGGTACCTGTAATGGGAAAGCCATTGTTTTAAGGAGGTGCCTGTTGTGCAATTCGACCGCGTGGGTATTGAAATGGCACTTTACCTGGTTAGGAGGCTGGAAAATAAGCCTCAGAGTAGAACGAACTTTGGATTATCAATCGATGTATTAACTTGCTTCCTAAAATAGGGCGAGTATTATTTCAACAACCGGAGGGCTGGAAAAAAACAAGGGAGGAAAAACGAGGATTAGAAATTTGGGCAGACGAAACCCTCGGTGGGGGTTTCCAAGAGAGCCCTGGTGCGTGCGCTTACCTGGTATTGCCTCACGAGTTGCATCGGGATGACGGCGAGACTTGGTGGTCTCTCTCCGTGTCCTGGCAGCATCAATGCGCTGTCCTGGTGTTGCTGCTCCACCGGCGCTTAAGGCATGTGGTGGATTTGAAAAACAGAGGACGGACTGGGTGTTCGTTTCCTCTGTGGCGGCCATGTTGGAATGGGCATGGACCGAAACATAATAGAAGGACTGGAGTGCACGCAGGATTTAAGGATGGTGAGGGTGTTGGAATCTTCGTAATGGTGAATGTGAAACGCGAATCGGCCATGTTGTAAGGGCTACCATAGTGATAAAGTAAGGAGTGCATTTGAGGAAGCATACCTCGTGATTTGTGCGACGTACTCCTCGAGTGACCTCAGGCCTCATGTATAGCCCTCTAATACATAACGATAACTTTTGCACAATGTCGATGTTAAAATTATTCAGTACTCCTATGCATATACAAAATATTGGAGTGACATGTAGTGCATAATAGTGGTGGAGCCACAGGAGTTACACATATGTAATTTAACACATGCAGCAGAGTGGGGTCTGGAATACCGCTTGGTTAATAGAGTCTCAGAGAGTAGGACCAATTTGCAATGTCAGTAAACCAAAATTTTGGTTTTTTGCAGGGCTTGAGCAATGACCAAATCAAAGGAGGGAGGTCCAGTCCTCCATGCGGTTTAGGCCGTTGTTGATAGAGTCCAAGAGTATTATGCACTTCAGTTCTTCTTTATTGAGGAGGCTTGTCATGCTCCCTCCTCTTGGGGGTAGTTTTAGTGCCTTTAAAATTGTCCAGCGGATGTCGTCCTCATCATGGTTGGCCTCAGTGAAGTGCTCTACCAGCGGTGCATTCTGTGTTTTGCATCTGATGCGACTTCTGTGCTGGCAGATGCGGGTCTTGACTTTTTGAGATGTTTGGCCCACATATACTTTTGGACATGGGCATTGAATGAGATACACAACATTACTCGTATTACAGTTGGTTAGGGTATTGCATTGAAACTTAATGTTGTTAAACTCTAATGTCTTACCTTCAATGGTTAGATTACACACAACGCAACCCCCACATTTTACATGTCCAACAACGGGGGACAGTCCCCATCTGGATTCAAGAGTAGAGAGTTGTACAGGGCCGGGGAGGGCTGCCCTAACCAAATGGTCTTTCAAATTCTTGCTTTTTTTTAAAGCAAAAAGTGGGCGTTCGATCTTCAGGATGCCTGCATTGATAACAGGCCAATGTTGTAAGATCAACTTTCTTAGTTTATTGGATAGTGGAGAGAAGGTTGTCACACATGCTATCCTTTCCTGATCTTTCTTAGGGTTGGGGACAAGTAAAGTGTCCCGGGGACGATACCAAGCTCGTTTCTGGGCAGTCTTTACAATTTTTTTGGGGTAGCCCCTGTCTCTCAGTTTGTTAGCCAGGATGGCACTCTCTTGGAAGTAGTCCCCCCTGTTTGAACAGTTTCTCCTAATTCGAAGGAACTGAGAGAAAGGTAGCGAGTCTCTCAAGGCCCTCGGATGGTTACTGGTATATTCCAACAGTGTGTTTCTCTCAGTAGGTTTTCTGAACAAGCGAGTAAGCAGTTCTCCCTCATGATGAAAAATAGTTAAGTTTAAAAAGTCAATGGAAGATTTATCAGATGAAGATGTAAAGCTCAGGCCCAAACAATTATTGTTCAGCCAGTGCATGAAGTGGCGTAGAACATTGACGTCAAATTTCCATAACATGAAAATGTCATCAATGTATCTACGCCACATGATGACACCGGCGAAGAATGGGTTGGATGGTACAAGAATGACCTGTCTCTCCAATTCGTCCATAAAGAGTATGGCCAGATTCGGAGCAAAAATTGCGCCCATGGCGGTCCCCTTGATTTGCTGATAGAAGTCGCCTTTAAATGAAAAGAAATTTCTAGTGAGACAGATTTCCAAAAGTTGACAGATGAATATTGTGGGTATGGCATGTGGACATTGGCGTGTGTCCAAGATTCTTTGTATGACCTGGAGTGCGGCAACCTGTGGTATATTGGTATAAAGAGCCTCCACGTCCATGGTGCACAAAGTGTCAGTAACTGGATTGAAAGACTGATGTTCAATCAAATTAATCATGGCCATGGAGTCTCGTACATAGCAGGGTGTAGAAGGGACAAAGACTTTAATGAAGTGGTCAACAAAGGCACCTAACAGTTCCAAAATTGATCCACAAGCAGACACAATGGGACGTCCTGGTGGTGTAGTGATATTCTTGTGGACTTTTGGTAACGTGTAAATAACAGGGGTCCTGGGGTTTTTTACGTTTAAGTAGTTAAATTCCTTCTTGGTCAAAAAACCCTCCTCCAATGCATCCACTGTAACCTTACGTATTAGTTCCTGAATTTCTTTCGTAGGGTTAGACGCTAGTCTGAGATAGTGATCTTTATTGTCCAGCTGTCTCTGGATTTCTGCTGCGTAGATATCTTGGTCTTGTATAACAATGCCACCCCCTTTGTCAGCACTTTTGATTATGATAGAGGTATTAATTTTAAGGGAACTGATGGCTTGTTTCTCCTTGAGTGTGATATTATATGGTATAAACCTCCTTTGTTGCTGTAAGTTTGAGAGTTCTTTAAGAACCAATTTCTCAAAAGTTATTACCTCTGATGGTAGCATACCTGCAGATGGTAAGAAGGTCGAAGGTGGCCGGAAGGGAGTAAATGCTTTGCTTTCAGACGAGGGGTGAATCTGAAAGAACGCCTTCAGTCTGATGCGTCTGAAGAAGCGTAAGAGTTCCGTCTGTACCTCCAAAAAGTTAGGCGCTATGGTTGGAACAAAAGATAAGCCCTTTTTAAGGATAGAAAGATCATCCTCATCTAGTGAGTAGTTGGCGAGGTTGAAGATGGGAATTGTCTCAGATCTCTGGGGGCCCTGTGTTACCATTGGTAATAGTTGTTCCTGGTTCTCCGCTCGCCCGGGGGATTGACCCACCGTTGAGGTTTCTTGACTCGCCCTCGTTGTGGCGGTTCTTGTTGGCCCCTTTGTAAAAAAGGAGTGGAACTATGTTGTGCTCCTCCTCCACGTCTCGAAGTGCTGGAGCCTTCGCCTGCGTCTGAGGTGTCAGATGATTCGGCGGAAGTATCCAAGAAGCCAACCAGGTTTTGTCGCCTATTGAATCTACCCCAAGGTCTATTGTGCTGGGGGTTGGAATAAGATCTGTTAGTATAAAAATCTTTTTGTAGATACGGATAAGTTACTTCAGGATTGTAAGATTTTATGTCCTTTTTGACCTTATTTGATTTTTTATTCTGTTCAATTCTGTAAAATTCTGCCACCGTTTTGTCAACCTGTTCTATGAGTTTTTTGCTTTCAGTTATATCATTAGAGTCCTCTATTTGTTTGAGGATATCTGCAATTTCTGTCTCTAGAGTTTTTAGGGTTTCAGTGGCTATATCAATACCTAAAACTAGCCAGTGCCGGGAACAAGTAGTTCCTATATAGCTGAAATTTGATATGTATTTAGGATTGTCAGTAAAGATACCTGGTATATTCCTAATCTGTAGGCCTAAGGGAATCACATTGGCCTTAAGGTAGTCCGTCAGCATCAATACCATGAGTTGTAAGCGGACTTGCTTTTTCCTTAATTTTTCTAATTGTTCAGGTATTGAGCTATCTGTCTGATTGGGAATATCAGAGTTATCTGAAAGTAGGGAGGGGCCAGAGCATATGTGTTTGATATAATCGTCAGTGTATAAAGGAGCTAAGAGTGACATAGTTGCCTCAGTGTGAAAAGGAAAGTTTTGGATTCCTCCGTGTGGGTAAAGTAGGAATAGAAGAGATAGGGAATTTAGTACTAGGAAGCCCAAAACAGACTTGTTTGGACGGATTGTAACCCTTGCAAACCAGCGTTTGCGCTCAGGTCATTTTTATTTAACAAGGGAACCCAATAAGTACCTTTGGACCATGGGTAATCAATTTTATTAAGACAACAAGGTTCCTCAGGGAATAGTGATAAACAGCAAGAATAATTTTTACAGACCACAATCGGTGCTATAACCAAATTTCCAAACCCAGCCGGGTGAGGAATTGTTTAATTTGAAGATAAAAAGAAAGTGTGGTTGACCAAAGGTGGTCAGTTATGGACAATTCAGATGGGGCACAGTCCTGTACCTATCCATCAACGAAAGGAATGTAGCAGAGGTACTACAGAAGTAAAGGAAAGGGTTTACAGACAAAAGATTTGGAGCCAAAATGTCGCTTGTAAATTAATGAACAATGCAAAAAACAAGTTTCGACATGCAGTATTTACAGAATAGCATACAATTGAATTTTCTGTAATACTGTTTAAAGCGTCAACGTTTCGATCCCCAGGCTCCTAATGAACCGGGATCATCATCAGGACTGTTAAAACATTTGCCTGTTTCTAGAAATGCCTGCGGAAAATAAAGGAGGAGAAAAAGAATGGAAAACATAAGGCATCCGCCTAAATATGTAAAAGATATATACAAAACATTTACAAACAGTTTGCGTGCCGAGGACTACTTACACTATGTCGGTTGGTGCAGTTGACCTGAGGAATACTCATAATAATGGAGCCGTCTGGTGATTTGAAAAACCGGATTCAGTGGTGAGCGTGGACAGTTGTGAACTAATGAGTGAAAAACTCCTGCTGTAGTCGGAGATCTTTGTGCACGTGGGGTGTTTATCAAAGCGAGCAGTGCCTCCAGTAATTTAGAACATATCACTAGCGCATAGTGAACGTGCCTCCTAACCAGGTAAAGTGCCATTTCAATACCCACGCGGTCGAATTGCACAACAGGCACCTCCTTAAAACAATGGCTTTCCCATTACAGGTACCGACACTCCTTCGGTATTTTGACCTCTCTGGTGCCTGACCAGGTTATCACGATTTTGCCCGGCAGGTCAGTACTGGTTTTAACAGTCACTTCCAAGACGTGAACACGGAGCCCTTTCACCCCGCCTGTGCATGATACATATTCACTGGCCAGTTTGGCGTCACTTATAGGTCATGGCCCCACACGTTCACTATGCGCTAGTGATATGTTCTAAATTACTGGAGGCACTGCTCGCTTTGATAAACACCCCACGTGCACAAAGATCTCCGACTACAGCAGGAGTTTTTCACTCATTAGTTCACAACTGTCCACGCTCACCACTGAATCCGGTTTTTCAAATCACCAGACGGCTCCATTATTATGAGTATTCCTCAGGTCAACTGCACCAACCGACATAGTGTAAGTAGTCCTCGGCACGCAAACTGTTTGTAAATGTTTTGTATATATCTTTTACATATTTAGGCGGATGCCTTATGTTTTCCATTCTTTTTCTCCTCCTTTATTTTCCGCAGGCATTTCTAGAAACAGGCAAATGTTTTAACAGTCCTGATGATGATCCCGGTTCATTAGGAGCCTGGGGATCGAAACGTTGACGCTTTAAACAGTATTATAGAAAATTCAATTGTATGCTATTCTGTAAATACTGCATGTCGAAACTTGTTTTTTGCATTGTTCATTAATTTACAAGCGACATTTTGGCTCCAAATCTTTTGCCTGTAAACCCTTTCCTTTACTTCTGTAGTACCTCTGCTACATTCCTTTCGTTGATGGATAGGTACAGGACTGTGCCCCATCTGAATTGTCCATAACTGACCACCTTTGGTCAACCACACTTTCTTTTTATCTTCAAATTAAACAATTCCTCACCCGGCTGGGTTTGGAAATTTGGTTATAGCACCGATTGTGGTCTGTAAAAATTATTCTTGCTGTTTATCACTATTCCCTGAGGACCCTTGTTGTCTTAATAAAATTGATTACCCATGGTCCAAAGGTACTTATTGGGTTCCCTTGTTAAATAAAAATGAGTAATAAAGCAAGAAGCATGTGTAACAGCTTCCTGCTCCGAGCTCCGTGACACACTGTGGCAAACCCGGTGCAGCCCAGAGGAAGACTCTCAAAGTCATTTTACCTGCATTCTGCTCATAGACATAGACTTAAACTCCTCGCACTTCACATTCCAAGAAAGTGACAATCCCTTCTCTTGAAAGGAACAGCGAAGTGCGCGCTTTGGGAGAGTATGTGCGCACTGGGAGCAGGTAGTGTGCGCGCCCGTGCGAGCGAGCATGCTACAGGGAACAATGCGTAGGACTCGCAGATATATTGGACAAGAGATCTCTAAAAAAGTGGGAGACTGGTATTACAAACAAGGGCCCCACATTTTCTCAAACTTAGGTAATGCATGGTTTACAATCTCTGTCAATTTCTCCATACTGAGTAAGTCCCAGAGTTTGTGTTTCCAATCTGCTTGCCTGGGTATGGTGTCTGTTCCCCATCGTAAGAGCGAACCCTACTTCACAGTGCACAATGCCAGGGTTATGGCCCTCCTCTTGGGGGAATGTAAAGGGTACGTTAAGGCATTGGGTAGCCACAACAGGATATAGGTAGGGAAGTTGGGCAATTAAGGTGTTAAACATATGATCATTGTCCGTGAGAACCTCCGACCAGTAGCGGTGCAATTTAGGACAATGTCATAGTAAATGGGATAATGAGGTTTGAGTTTTTTGATTGTGTATAAGATTTAGTTTCAGGAGATAGGCGTTTCTGGGGAGAGTCTGAAGTCCTCATCTATTTTTTTATATTGACCCCTTTACGGTAGTCTAAGCAAGGGTCATATGAACAGTCAGTACTTCTGTCATAGAGCTTGCGGTAGAAGTTCTTGAACGTGGTTAGAATGTCTTTATTGTTGTTGGTTGAAATGCCTTGTTCATTTGTTATGGAGGTAATCTTAGGTTTACAACAAATTTGTTTTAAATAGGAGGCTAGTATTCTACCAGCTTTATTCTGACTGCATACTTTGATATTTTGATGCCTTTGTTTCTTTGAATTAGAAGGTGGGCTTTCTTGCTTAGGATTTTGCTGAATTCATAATTTAGGTCAGTTGGTTTAGTTGTGACTTATTTTTGAGGAAATTAAGGGATTTTTCTAGTGTTTCTATTTGGACTTTCATTTGGTCTAAGGCTTTTATATCTTGCTTATTCTTTTTAGAAAGTAGTTTAATCATGTAGTCTCAAATTGTGGTTTTCAATGCATCCCACATTATTTGAGAATTTGAAACCGATTATTTGTAAATTTATATGAATCGTTCAATTAATTTTTTGATTGACTCCTTAAATATGGTGTCTTCTGAGAGGAGGCCATTCATTCTATAAGTATTGGTTGTAGACATGGTACACAAAAAAATTCAAGTAGAGAAATACAGGCATGATCAGAAACAAATATTAGTTCAACGGTGGGGTTTCAGGTAGCTGCAAATGCAGATCATCTACTAAGATGTAATCAATATGTGAGAACGAGTTATGAGAAGAATGAGTAGTCCTTGGCCGTGGGTTGCAGAGTCTCCAAATGTTGTTTAGTGTAAGTGTTCTATATAGGTGTAGCATTTGTTATGAGACTTGTTAGGCCTAAAAGGGCAGGCGGAGTTTCTGTATAGTATGTCATCCCATGGGAGATTGAAATCAGCACCTATAATGAGTCTGCATTGGGGAGGCAGATGTGATAGTTTGTTTCTAAGATTAGTCCAAAAAGTAGGGGTATCACTATTGGGAGTGTAGATATTCACTATTATAAGCACAGTGTTGTCTTTATTTAGTTTAGTGATAAGCCAGCGTCCTTCTGTGTCAGCTTCAGATGAGGTAATAGTGAGACCAGAGGAGGTAGAGATGAGCATTATTAGGCCATTTTTCTTGTTTATTTCAGGGGCACAGGAGAGGTCACCCACCCAGGACTTCTGCAGTAGGAAAGCTTTTTTTAAGGTGACTTTAGTCTCTTGTAAGAGTATTATGTCACTGTCACGAATCACCCGTGCCCCGGGAGGGAACTGACAATACACATGAGTGGTGGTGTGTGCCTCATGGGACAGGTCCTCTGCTCTCTTCCCAGCAAGAGGAACAGCTGGACTGGACTTGGATTGGAGAGCCCCTAACTTCGGAGGAATCAGCTGGCACTCACCCGGGCTCCTTTAAGGGGGAACTGAGCCTCGAAAGCCCCACCCATGAACTCAGCGTCACAGCTCCAGAAGCAATAATTGAACAGGGCGATCCAGAGGAAAGAGAGGTGTGGCCTACCTCCGGAAGACGAGACGAGGAGGAGTACGCCACTGAAGAGTGTGGAGAAGAGAGTCGCAGACGCGAGATGCAAAGACCCAACCCCTACCTGCAAGAAACATAGAAACGGCCAACAGGAAGAGACAGAAGGCCAACGACCCGGTGTTGCACCCAGCCACACTCCCAGAGAAGTGTGGCTCAGTCAGGTACGTGCACGCTTCTCAGGGTGGGCTTGGAGGAGGGGGAAGACCGGCGATTAGTGGGTTCCTACCACACTCCTCCTGCCTGTTGGACCCTTCCCCTTTGCATGCCTTAACGTCCACAGTACTGAATGACGACACTGGTGATCCCTCACTCCCTTTTCCCGTAGCAATATGTCAGATCCCCCGACTCACAGTTCCTGCACTTGTCTCTTAGTTTGTTTACCTGAGGGAACCCAGGTAGCCTGGAGGAGAAGACTGGAAAAGAAGCCACCGAAGAAAGCAGTCCCGACCTAGGGAAAGAACCTCATCTAACCTAAATAGGAAGCATTATTCTTGTATTGAAATCTGGCTTTCTTCAAACACTGCGTATACATAGCAAATAAAGAGACCAAAGCACTTTGGAGCAGCAGTCATTTCTTACGATCCCTCAGAAGTGATGGAGAATGCCCGCATAATGTCCGTTAGTATAGACATAATGGACACTTTAATACAGCACTTGATAAAAGGACAGGACAAATTAGAATGGGCCGTAGAGCGACAAATGACCCTGGCCCAGGCAGACCGGGACATATTCAAGAATACCATAGCTGTCCAGATGGAAGGTCTGCAAAAGCTAGCCTAAGACCAGGTTCAGGTAATCTCCCGGATACAGGACGTTAAGAGCAGCCCTCACGATCCTCCTGGTATCTCCTTACAAAAGTACCTCATTGGGGAAGATCCGGATGCCTTCCTCCTCAATTTTGAATGTGCCGCATGAGCCTGTGGATGGCCCGTGGAGAAATGGCCCTTCTATTTGGCACCCCTGCTTACACGAGAGGCACAGGTCGCCTACCAGGCAGCCAATGCTCCTGGTAAAACCCCTTATGAGGAAATCAAAACCATAATCCCGATCATTTGTGGTTGGACGCGGAAGTATGTAGGGTGCGTTTCCGGAGGGAAAAGGGAACCCATGGTGAAAATCCCAAGACCCTGTTTTTCCGCCTTAAAGCCGCTGCAGACAAGTGGCTACGACTAGGGGAAAGCAGTAATTAGGAAATAATGGACCGGATATATCTGGAACAGTATTTGGAGGCGTTACCATATAACACGCAAAGATGGTTACGACAACACACCCATCCTACCATGAGACAGGCTCTTTCTCTCGTGCCCAGCCTCGTACTCCTTTATGGGAACCAGAAAAACACAGTCACCGCAGACAAGGGAGACAAGAAAAATGTAACAAAAGCAGGCCAATTCCAGATCCTCCAAAAGCACGTCCCCACCGGCCTGAGGTTTCTTTGCCCCGGGGTCCCCAATGCTTTGAATATGGCGATTGGGGCCACATTGCCCGGCTTTGCCCACCTAAAAAGCCCTCCGATGAACCTATGGAAGTGGGATACATCCCAAAGTCTATCCTGTACTTTGCAGAGTTGGGACATACATTCCATGTAAGTGTACTGGTGAATGGGCGATGGGTTAGGGCTTTGTTAGACTCACCGTGTCAGCAGTCAGTAATCCAGGGGGAGCAAGTTGAGACATCTCAGATTATACCCGATGCCCTTGTACATATAAGTCAAGTCAAGTCAAGTTAAAATTTATATAGCGCACTACTCACCCAGAGGGTCTCAAGGCGCTTGGAGGAGGGGGTGTTCGTTACTTATCAAATAACCAGGTTTTGAGTTGTTTTCTGAAGGAGAGGTGGTTCTGTGTGAGGCGGAGGTGGGTGGGGAGAGAATTCCATGTTTTGGCCGCTAAGTAGGAGAAAGATCTCCCACCCATGGTGGATCTTTGGATGTGTGGAATCGCGTTGAGGGCTTGATTGGACGATCGTAGTTGGCGTGTGGGGGTGTAGAAGGTCAGGCGCGTGTTTAGGTATATAGGTCCTAGGTCGTAGAGGGCTTTGTGTGCGTGGGTGAGGAGACGGAACGTTATTCTCTTGTTGACGGGGAGCCAATGGAGGTCTCTCAGGTGGCCGGATATGTGGTTGTGGCGGGGTATGTCTAGAATGAGTCTGGCGGAAGCGTTCTGAATGCGTTGTAGTTTTTTCTGTAATTTGGCTGTGGTTCCGGCATAGAGGGTGTTTCCGTAGTCCAGTCGGCTAGTGACAAGTGCTTGGGTGACCATCTTTCTTGTTTCGGTGGGGATCCATCGGAAGATTTTTTTGAGCATACGTAGGATGTTAAAACATGATGATGAGATGGCGTTGACTTGTTTGGACATCGAGAGGGAGGAGTCCAGGATGAAGCCCAGGTTGTGTGCGTGGTCCGTTGGTCTGGGTGCGCTGCCCAGGGCCGGTGGCCACCATGAGTCGTCCCAAGCGGAGGGGGATGATCCTAGGATGAGGACTTCCGTCTTGTCTGAATTCAATTTTAAACGGCTGTTCTTCATCGACTCGGCTACGTCTTTCATCCCTTCGTGTAGGTTGGTTTTGGCGGTATTAGGGTCTTTGGTGAGGGAGAGGATCAGCTGGGTGTCGTCTGCGTAGGAAATGATGTTGAGGTTGTGTTGGCGTGCGATGGATGCGAGGGGGCTCATGTAGACGTTGAAGAGGGTGGGGCTGAGTGATGAACCTTGTGGTACGCCGCAGATGACTTGGGTGGCCTCTGATCTGAAAGGGGGAGGCGGACCCTCTGGGTTCTTCCTGCGAAGGACGAGATGATCCAGTCAAATGCTTTTCCTTGTATTCCGACGTTGCTGAGGCGTTGTATAAGGGTGCTATGACAGACCGTGTCGAATGCTGGAGAGAGGTCTAGAAGGATGAGGGCAGCAGTTTCTCCATTGTCAAGTAGTGTTCGAATGTCGTCTGTGGCTGTGATGAGGGCGGTCTCGGTGCTGTGTTTGGCTCGGAAGCCGGACTGTGAAGGGTCGAGGGAGCCATTGGACTCGAGGAAGGCGGCGAGTTGATTGTTGACGGTTTTCTCAATGACTTTGGCAGGGAACGGGAGGAGCGAAATGGGGCGGTAGTTCTTAAGTTCGGTGGGGTCAGCTGTGGGTTTCTTCAGGAGGGCGCTGAGTTCGGCATGTTTCCAGCTTTCCGGGAAAGTAGCGGTGTTGAGGGAGCAGTTGATGATATCTCGGAGATGGGGTGCGATGATGGAGTTGGCTTTGTTGAAGATGTGGTGGGGGCATGGGTCGGTTAGCAATCCGGAGTGGATGGAGTTCATCAGGCGGATGGTGTCTTCAGTGTTGATTGGGTTCCAGGCGCAAAGGGTGGCGGTGGGGGGCTTCAGTTTGGAGGAAAGGGGGGTGGGTTGATCGCCAAAGCTGTTATGTATGTCAGCGATTTTGCTGTGGAAGAACGAGGCTAGAGAGTCGCAGAGGTCTTGAGAGGGAGTGATGTCGTTGGTGCCAGCGCTGGGATTGGCAAATTCTTTGACGATGTTGAACAATTCCTTGCTGTTGTGGGCGTGGTTGTCGAGTCGATCTTTAAATGCTGATTTCTTGGTGGATCTGATCAGCTGATTTGCGGGTGGCGTTCTTGAGGGCGGTCATGCTGTCAGTGGTTGGGTTTTTTCGCCAGGCCTTCTCGAGGGTGCGGAAGTTCTTTTTGGATTTCTTAAGGTCGTCATTGAACCAGGGGGCTTTTTTGCTACCTGGCTTATTTTGAAGGTTTTTCAAGGGTGCTAAATCGTAAGCGCTGTGGGTGATCCATTGTGTGAGATGGATGGCTGCTTGGTTTGGGTCCGATGATTTGGTGGGAGGGTTTTGGTATAGCGATGTGGTGAGCTGGTCGGTGGTAATTTTGTTCCAGTTTCTACGGGGCATTTGTTGTGGGTAGTGGTGGGTCATAGTCTTTCGGTAGTTGAAGTGGACGCAGATGTGGTCCGTCCAATGGAGTTCTGTGACGTGATTGAAGGAGACGAGCTTGCTGGAGGAGAAGATTGGGTCGAGCGTGTGTTCGGCGTGGTGGGTGGGGGTGTTTGCCAGTTGTTTGAGTCCGAGATTGGCGAGGTTGTCCAGAAGGGTGGTGGTGTTGTTGTCGTTGTTTTTCTCCAGGTGGAAGTTGAGGTCTCCTAATAGAATGTATTCTTCGGAGGGAAGGGCGTGTGGGCTGATGAAGTCTGTGATGTCTTCGTTGAATTGTGTGCGTGGTCCTGGTGGTGTATAGATGAGGGTGCCTCTGAGTGTGGTCTTAGGGTCGGTGTGAATTTGGAAGTGAAGGTGTTCGGCGGTTGCGAGGTTGTGGTCGGAGCTGGTCGTGATGTGGATGGTGTTCTTATGTACGATGGCAATGCCTCCTCCTGTTCGGTTGATGCGGTCCTTTCGGATGATCTTGTAGCCGTCCGCGATGGCTATGGCGATGTTGGGTGCTGATGAGGTGTTCATCCATGTTTCTGTAAGAAAGGCGATGTCCGGAGATGTGGTGTCTAGTAGGTTCCAAAGTTCGGTGGCGTGTTTGTGGACCGAGCGGGTGTTTAGCAGGATGCACTTCAGGTGGTTAGTGTCGGAGCTCTGTTTGGCGTTTGTGTGTTTAGTGTGGGTCCTGATGCAGTCGAACTTGCAGGAGTGGCAGGTGAAGGGTCCATGGGTGTGTCCTGGGGTGGCTTGGTGGCAGTCTGGGAGGCGTCCTGTGTTGAGTGCGGAGAGGGTTGCGGCATCGTACGTTATGCGGGTGGAGTGGATTTTGTGGGGACCAGGGGGTCTGGCGCTGGGCGCGGTCCAGGCGCGGACGGGCGTAGACGGGCTTACCTTAGGCGCACCTTCGGCGCATGGGGCGCGTTCGCAGCGCGTTATCGCTGCGCGTATGTTGTTCTGACATAAGTGGCTAGTGAAGGGGGGCGGAGCGAGGGAGGAGCAGCTGGGAGGCGGGAGCGGGGTGGAGAGACGAGCTGGGAGGCACAACAACAAAATGGCAGCAGAAACAAAAGCGAAACCGGACGAGATAGGGGCAATCTGGCAATAGTATGAATATGGGCAGTGGCACCGGCACAATCAGGCACAAAATACCGATACAAGCAATGCGAGCAAATATGGGCAGGCACAATTAGTTATATAAGCAATGCGAGCAAATATGGGCAGGCACAATTAATTATATAAGCAATGCGAGCAAATATGGGCAGGCACAATTAATTATATAAGCAATGCGAGCACAATCAGGCACAATTAATTCTGGAAGCGATGTGCAGTATAGCGCTACGATACCGAGTTCACCAGGGAGCGTGGGGAGCGACCGCTTCTGCACAAGTCAGGACGGTCACAGCGCTTGGTCAGACGAGTCAATCCTTAGCTATCAGTGGGAGGGAGGAGCAGCTGGGAGGCGGGAGCGGGGTGGAGAGACGGCTGGGAGGCACAACAACAAAATGGCAGCAGAAACAAAAGCGAAACCGGACGAGATAGGGGCAATCTGGCAATAGTATGAATATGGGCAGTGGCTCAGGCACAAAATACCGATACAAGCAATGCGAGCAAATATGGGCAGGCACAATTAATTATAAAAGCAATGCGAGCAAATATGGGCAGGCACAATTAATTATATAAGCAATGCGAGCACAATCAGGCACAATTAATTCTGGAAGCGATGTGCAGTATAGCGCTACGATACCGAGTTCACCAGGGAGCGTGGGGAGCGACCGCTTCTGCACAAGTCAGGACGGTCATAAGGTGCGTCATAAGGTGCGTCCATGGAGACATCAAACCCTCCCATTTAGCAGAAGTGGTTCATTCCCCTGAGGGTGGGTCCTCCTTGATCATACGGGTGGGGGGTGTGGGAAACCTTCCCCAAGACCTGATAATAGGAACCGACAATGCAGAGTTTCTTAACATGTTCCTTAACACCATCCACACACAAAGGGAAAGGGCACGTCAGGCTAGTCCCAAGAACAAGCCCCTGACGGCCCTCCTCACCCCGACCTGTGACTCCTAAATAGGAACTTCAGGTTTTCCCAAACCAATGATCCTACCCTTCAGAATGCCTGGAAAGCTGCCCAAGATGAGAGCGATAATGCAGCGTATACATAGCAAATAAAGAGACCAAAAGCACTTTGGGAGCAGCAGTCATTTCTTACGATCCCTTACAATCACCTTTAAGTTTATGTGTGTCGTCCAGGATTTTCTGTCTTTTAGTTGTATAGTTTAAGCCCATAACATTAAAAGAGAGAATCTTTAGATTATGCATGAAGAGGTGGTGTGAATTATTTTAGAGCTGACCCATGTATCATGCCAGGGAGCAGGGGGTGGGGAGGGAGAAGCATGTGGGTGAAGAGAGGAGCTAGGATTGAGTGGTCTAAGGGGTGTAAGAGGGAGACATGCGGTAGGAGATAGGTGAATGAAGGAAGGTGGAGATGAGAAAGAGTTATAGAGGAAGAAAGAAACAGAGAGGAGAGAATGAGTAGAAAAGAACAGCTAGATAGTACAGAAGTAGTGTCAAAAGATGTAATACATTGCTGGGTGACCTAAGGAGGTACTAAGGGCCAGATGTAGGTCGGTCGGTAACGGACGAAAATTGGTATTTTCGGCCGTTGCCGACCGGTATTTCAGAAATGGTATGTAGGGCCCTTAATTTTACAGAATCGGTAAATTTACCGATTGGTAAATTTACCGATTCTGTAAAATACCGAATCGGTATTTTTACCGATTCGGTAAATTTGAGCCTTACAAAATCGGTATTTTACCATCAAATCCAATTTGATGGTAAAATACCGATTCTGGTGTGCATGCACATGTGTGCATGCACACCTCTGCCATATGACAGGCAGACCTGCCCTTGGGGCATGTATGCCTGCCACATGGCACCCGAGCCTGTTTTGGGGGTGCCAGAGGGTGTCAAAGTGACATCCCCTGCACCCTTGCTAAAATCGGTATTTACCGATTCTGTAATTACAGAATCGGTATTGCCCATTGATTCCTATGGGCTTCACAGCCCATAGGAATCAATAGGAAATACCGATCCGGTATTTCCAGATTCGGTAAATACCGAATCTTAACGATTCGGTATTTACACATCTGGAAATACCTACATCTCCCCCCTTCATATTTACCACTTCTTAAATACCGAATCGGTAAAATTCGGTATTTAAGAAGTGGTAAATAAGAATTAGCTACATCGGGCCCTAAGTGTGGAGTGGGAGGTGGTGGCCATGAGTGGAGGCGCTCGGAGTGTAGGAGTTGAGGCTCGCGCCCTTTGTCAAAGTGTAAGGTGGGATGTGAGCTATGTACTCCAAACCATGGGGCAGAGAATGTGTTTTATTCAATCGAACAATTCATAGTGAGACTGTAATAACCATGTCAAATATTGCTCTTGGGTGTAGTGTATTAGTATTATTTAGTGGGTTCTTAGTTTTGTTTAGTGGGTTGAAGTGCATCAGGTGTGTGACGGTAATATAGGTAGGCAGTTTACCAGTACAATAATTGGTAATGTCAGGTAACAGTTATTGTAAGCGTTCAAATGTTCAGATGTGCAAGTGTTCAAACATATATTTTCTTATGGAGCTCCAAACATAGAACTATAACTAAGTCCATTTAGACATCTACCTGATATATCCAATTCTGATAAGATCATAATTATGTCATCTTAAAAATTACCTTAATGCATAGACAAATTGCCGCTAGCACATAGTAGCAACCCATAGTTCAAAGATTGTTGTGGAGCAGATTAATTTTAATCTGCTGGTGCAGGGTCACCACTCTTGCCACGGGTCCTTATCAAGTAAGGAGGATTTGACACCGGAGCGAAGTCAAACCATAGGTTATTTGTTAAGCATTCATGAATGGGTCTCCATCCGACAAGTATCATAGAGATACTCATGGAGAGAGCACTCTTGAACAATGGTTACATGGGTTTTTATAGGGAAGATCATAGACAAGAAACGCCCAGAGATCAATAGAGCTCTGGGAAAAACACAAATGAGACAATCAGTAAGAATCATCAAAATTGGTGCCTTGTGTAACTGTCACGCCCTGAAGCTGCATGACAAGATAGGTTATCTGAGCAAACTTTATCTAAGGCTTTACCATTGTTTAAAAAACACACGAAACCCACAGTGCAGACATCAGCTGTTCTTTTGTGATGACTTTGCATGTTTACGCAGCCTTCAATGTCTCAGTTTTAGATTTGTAACCTAATGTTTATGCAGGTGTGGTGTCAAAGATAGAGCCAGGATGAAAACAGGACAAAGGTGAGCATGGATAAGGCACAGCTGAATTAAAAAATGAAAGAATTAGATTTTACATTTTCACATTATTAAACAGATTAATAGTGCTTTATGAAGGCAATATTAACATATTGGGTTGTCAGAGTGTTAAGATGTCTAATCATACTGACCTGACCTTTAATTAAAAATTGAGAGTTGGATAATTTTATGCTATGGTACATAGCTGAGTTGGAAAGCTCTAGGGTGTGTAGAGTAACACTTGGACTTAGTTGAACATGGTACTGGTAGATATTAGCGGTGAGAAGCCTGCAGAGTGGTACCCATGAGAAGATTGTTAAAGGGATTAATGATTAATGGCATCAATAAAGGACGTGAGGGTGGAAAGCCTTCTGACTGGGGCAATTAGAGCTTGGTTAGAAGTGTTTAGAGCTGGTTAGAGGAGTGGGTTAATTATAAGGATTTCTGGTTTAACTCTTGTAATTAAGTTCAGCACAAGAAAACAAGGAGGTCACACCATGTACATTCTATGTGTGAGTTTCTGATGGCAAGACACATAATCAGACAAGGGCCAGGAATGGCGTGCATTCAAAATACTCAGTACAATCATGTAAATGTTGGTACATGGAATGAAAGAATAAAAGAAGGAACAAAACTTAGAAACCCCCCCTCCCCAACTTCCCCCCTCCTCCCACCCGTCCAATGCTCCCATTCTGCCCCCTTTCTCTCTTCGTGCTCCCTTCCGACCATGCCTTATTAGCTACGCCCGCCTTAAGAATCTGCCAACTTCGGGGCCGTAAGCCTCAGCAACCTCAGGTATCGTGGGCATGTGACTTCCCTAAATTCAGTGGATAAGAGTGACAGAAATGGTTGCCAAAGATCCTCAAATTTGTCTCCCTCCCCTGCCATAGTGAGTGACAGTTTCTCCATACCGAGGACATGCCATAACCTATGCAACCAGCCTGTATAGGAGGATATGGTGGAGGTACGCCAATGTGTCAGTAAGTTTTGCACCGCTGAGCCCAGTGCGATCACTATTTGTCTGCCTCTTCGGGAGCGCAATGGATAGGTCAGTGGGTTAGAGAGCCCTAATAAGATGTATGCTGGAAAGCGTGGGAGATCTGTCTCGAAGTGTTTGTCCACTTCGGTTAACACTTGCACCCAGTAAGGTTGTATCCGTTCACATTCCCACAGTAGGTGTACTACGTTGCCAACCCGGCCACATCCCCTCCAACAGCATGCCTCTCGGCTGTGGTCCATCTCATGTAACCTTTCTGGAGTATAGTACCAGTATGTTGCTACCTTCGTGAACGTCTCCGTGAGCCCCATGTGGTATGCGGAGTGGCGTGCTCTATAGTAAATCCTCTCCCACTCCTTATGGCTAAGGGTCCTACCTAGTTCCCTCTCCCATCTCTCCCTGCCTGGATTGTGTGTGTGCATCTGTGTGACCTGCAGCATTCTATAGAGATCAGAAATGAGTTTTTCATCGGACGTGTGAGAGATGAGCCATCGCTCGAACGGTAGGAGCCGTCTGTCCGCGCTTGTGCGTACTTGTGGGTGTAGAACCCAGTGCCGCACTTGTAGTTAACGTAGCCGTTCTGTCTCTGGTAAGCTATATTCCTGTTTAAATTGGAGGAAGGGAATGACTCCCACAGCTCCGTAAACATGGTATAAGAAGCGGCATCCTGCGGACCTCCAATGGGCAAAAGTCGTCCCCTCTGCACCTGGGGCAAAATCCGGATTATCAACCAGCGGGGTGAGAGGGGAAGGGAAGGTCGTAAGTAACCCTGGGCGTAGTGTGCGGAGTGGGGCTCCGCGGAGCTACGCGAAGTGGGCACACAACTACGCCCACCCGCGCACTCCGCGTAGCCCCACTCCGTGCGGCCCGCCTCCCTCCCGCCCTCCCTAAATACATAAATAAAAGTATAAAAAGCATTTAAAAACACTTACCTTGTCTGCCGCGTCCCCGGGGCTCCCTCTCGCCGTCCCGCGATTCGTGCCGCCACCGATTCGGATCCTAATGCGCATGCGCGGGCGGCCGCGCATGCACATTCCTCGTGAGAAATGCGCATGCGCGGCCGCCCGCGCATGCGCATTAGGATCCGAAATGGCGGCGCGAATCGCGGGACGGCGAGTGGGAGCCCCGGGGACGCGGCAGACAAGGTAAGTGTTTTTAAAAGCTTTCTATACTGTTTATTTATGTATTTAGGGAGGGCGGGAGGGAGGCGGGTGGCGGCCGGCTACGCACCGTCTGCGGAGCGCGCGTAGTGCCGCCTGGCTACGCCCGCTACGCAAAATGCGTAGGAGACGGCACTCCGTGCACTCCGTGCACGGAGCGTAGCTGGCCGCCCAGGGTTAGTCGTGTGCAGTGTTAGGGGCATCCCATACTTCCAGGGGAACTCGTGTTATATACGAAGCGTACAGGTTAGGAGGTCGGTGGGGTTTGCAGAGAAAAGGGATTTCTTGTAGTGGGCGGCCAGCCACCGCTTGGTCCTGAAAGGGCCAGTGTTTCTCTGACTCCCATTTGCTCCATTCGACCAAGTATTGCAATTGCGAAGCTTGGTAATATTTGTGTAGATCAGGAATCCCCAGACCTCCCATCTCTGGAGCAAGCGTGACTAACGCTCTCCGCATTCTGGGCTTCCGGATCCACCCGGCGGGTGGACGAAGCGGAAGGGCACGGAAAAGATAGAGGATCTGAGATATGATAGTCATTTTGACCGCTGCGATCCTACCCAACCAAGAGATTGGATAATGTCTCCACCTGCTTGGCTCTCCTTGAATTTTCCCGCGGAGTGTGGCGTAATTGGCCGTGTGATAGTGGGGAGTGAAGAGGCCAATTGGATCCCTAGGTATGGAATGGTGTCTGTTGCCCATTGAATGGAAAAGAGGCCCTGCAAGTAGGATCTTGTGGAGGGAGACAGCAAGAGATCCAAGGCTATTGATTTGTCCGTGTTCATTTTGAACCCAGCAACCTTGGCGAAGGCATCCAGGTCGGCCATACACGCCGGTAAGGCAGTCCTTGGAGTGTCTAGTGAGATCAAGATGTTGTCTGCATAGAGACTGATTGTGTGGATATAGCCGCCAAACTTGATCCCTGTGACCGCCTGTTTTTCCCGTAGTTTCTGCGCGAGCGGTTCCATATATAAAGTGAATAGAAGGGTTGAAAGTGGGCACCCTTGCCTCGTACCTCTTGTAGGAAGGTGGATATCTGACTATGGTTACCCCCAAACTTTTTGCCTGGTGTTTAGCTGGTTTTTGACATAGTTGGCCTGGGATCCTGCTATTCAGGGCCCCAGGCTAATTGCTCTCTCCTTAAAATGGACCCAATGTACTTTAGGTGCATAACGAAATTGGAACTGGTTCACCTTATTGGCCCCTGTAACAGTGTACCCAGGTACCCAGGGCATAGGTGCTTCCAAGGCCTACCAGGGGCTGCAGCATGTATTGTGCCACCCCTGGCCTGGCCTCCATATTTGACACAACTGGCTGATCACTCAGCTGGGGTAAGTCGGTGTAACCACCCCTTACTTAGGTGTAGTATGCCTATACCTAACCTAAAATGGACAAATATGTTCCTATCAGTCACTCCTATGGAAGGCCTCATCAATCCTGGAGGCAGAGTGCTTGGAAATATGTGAGATGGTGCTCTGGCATGAGCTGAGCCTGTCTGCAGCTTTCGGAACCATGTCCTTTAGCTGTTTCATGATATTGCCATACCATATACTCTTAAGTGCATTATGAACCTCGCGGTTAAATGCTATCTTAGGTTTGGCTTTATCAAAACATGTCGAGTAAGGTGTCATACGAATTGGAATACTACCCCCTCGCCAGTACTGGCGACGGGGGTAGCATTCCACCCTTCTAGAGGGACAAGACATGTACCTAGCCTGAACCCCGGTTAAAGTTAAACAGAGCCTTAGCATCTCAAAATGGATGCTGCCACCACAGACACAAGTCTGACCTCCTGCTGCTGGGAGTCCTTCCAGCGAGGGCAGCTTGGACAAAGGGTTTCCTGCCTTGGGAGGTGCTAGCACCACTCCAGACAGGATTTTGTGTATTGGGTAGGACAGGGCTGAATAGAATCAGACATGCCTGGGGCACACAAGGTGTCCCTGTGCATAGGCCAGTTCAAACCGGTGCTGGGGCTTTCCAGCCCCAGTCCTGGCGCGAAACTGGACAAAGGAAAGGGGGTGTAACCACCCCCCTTCCTGGTTCCACCCAGAGGAGGGACCTAGTAGGTGATCCGGCCCCCCAGATTCGAATAAGAGTGGGAGCTGTGTCCTGAGACTTCAGATCATCCTGAATCAACTTGAAATACAAAAGAAGACTGGACTTCGACATTCTGCTGCACAGAAGACGGAAGAGAATCTCCCTTGTGGCCAAGGAGTGACCACCCTGTGAACACAGGCACCAACCAGCAACTCGACGTCTACTTTGCTGCCGCCTCCCGTCGGAGCCCGAGCCCAGAGCTTGACAAGACGCAGACTCCCAGACTTCTCACTGCCCGATCCACAGTCCCTGCAAAGAAGGGACCCGTGGAGGCACCGAGAGACGTGGGACCGGACATCTTGGAAGACCCCCGAAACGCTGACTGCGCAGCATCAGAGGCACCCTCGATGCTATGCTTTGGGGTTTGAGAAGCCCCAACCTCGAGCAGCCCTTGCACCGAAGATCAGCCCCCCAGCATCTCCACGATCTGCGTGGGGCCCTTTTGCATCGTGCCACTCGACGCGCCTAACCGTCCACTTGCCACGCGGCTAGTGGCCATCTTGGCGACGAAACCTACAACTTTCACTGCGGGTCTGGTTGCTCCAGACTTGCCCTTGCTCCTGTAAAAAGGAGCCCCTGCTCTGACCTTGCTGGTCCGAGTAACAAGCCTTTCTTGATTCCTGCGTGGCTTGCAGTAGCCAAGGCCTGTTTGCTTCTATCAAGTCGCCGACACCGCCAACAGCGAGAAGCCTGCGTGGGACAGCTCGTGACCGACTCCTGGACGTCTTCGACCCCTCGTGTCCACGTGGCTGCAGAGAGAAGCTACACCTCGACGCCTGTTTGCACCCGACATCGCCTGGTTCCACTCTGGTTCCACGGTAGTCACTGGCTAGTGACTTTGAACATTGTCCCCTCTGCTTTCAGGTCTTCACCTCTTCAGATCCACCCTTGGATCCACCGGAACTCTTCACATCGAGCCGCCTGCAGCATCTCCAGCTCCAAGCACCATCGACCTGCGTGACGAAACCCGACACTACTTCGACCCTATGCACCCGCTTCCTGTGGGTGAGGTAACTCAGCTCCGCTGGTGTTCCCACACTGGTACACACCTCTAGTGTCTGTGTCTCAAGTTTCAGCTTTCTAGGTCACTCGGAAGGTTCCTTTCTAACTAACTTTGTACTTTTTACGCACCATTGACATTGCATTGGTAAAGCGTGCACTTTCCGCACTGCTCCCGAGTCCTGCGGGCCTTTCCCGACTTCTTCACTGCTAGTCCCGAAGAGCTCCAGCGATTCCCCAGGCCCTAGGCCTCTTCACTTTCCCCATAGTGGTTCTTATACCACTATTTTAGTATATGGTTTAGGTGGCCCCTAGGGCTCATCCATATAGTGCAACTTTTGTGTATTTAAACCGTGTTTTGTTTTAACGCATTTGCTTCTGTGCTCATAAAGAGTATCAGGGATATTTGTAATAATAAATCTATATATATTTTCAATATATATCTGTGTGGTGTCCTTTCATTTGGTATTCAAGGGATTGTATATGGTAAAACAGCTTGCTTCACATGCCTTTACAGAGTTTAGCCTAAGACTGCTTAGTCCATGCTACCCCTAGGATAGCTTGTCTATAAGGTTGACTTTACAACCTGCACCATAAGGGTTGCTTGGCATGATACAAGGTGATTACTAGAACTAGTGAGCATCATATATCAGGCCAACTTCTCACATTGGTGAGCAGCGGATTGGGATTTGAGCTTGCTGTTGTTTTACCATTACAATCTTTGAAAATATCATTTGAAAGATCATACAGGTACCTGATAGGTACACTAAAACAAGACTAGATATACTTAAGTTCTACTGAACTTAGTTGTTGTAGAGGATAGGGAGTAGCACACCCTGACTACAACTACTAGATAGGTTTTGTAGGAAAACACCAGTGTAGGTAGATTGCAACACATCCACCACACTAGAGCAATGTCTGGAACAGAGGGATCCAATGGAACCACCTCTGTTGAGAGTGACCCTCCAAGGGCACCATCCAAATTTGCTACCTTTCCATTTAAGGAACTGAGGCAACTGTGTTCCATGAGAGGAATCAAAACAGGTCCTTCGCCTACAGCAGGACACCTCAGAGAGCTTTTAGACCAGTCTGAAGCTCTAAGGGACTCCAAACCAGGCCCCTCAGGGACTGGAGATGGAGGATCCCCCACTGAAGATGATAACTCTGATGCCCCTGCCCCTGTCGTCCAGATAGATGAGGAAAACCAGACCACTGGGAATACTCAGCCTGAGGAAGAAGAAGAGGAGGAGGAGGAGGAGGAGGAGGAGGAGGAAAGTGAGTCTGATGATGGGACTAGCCAGGTATTAGTCAGCAGGCTTAACCAGGCTAACTTAAGCTTATTTGGGACTGAAGGTGGGTCCAACCCATTCAGACCCCCAAATGGACTTAACCAGGAGCATAGGAGGAGGAGGAATCACTCAGGTGAATCCAATACTTCCCATGTTTCTAGAGGTTCTCATGGCAACTCCAGAAGGGAGTTGACTAGCCCTCAGAGAAGGGAACATGAGGCCAAAATGAGAGAGGCTGAACTTAGGATCCAGAGACAAGAGTTAGAAGTTGCCCTGGCCAAAGAGAAACTTGCTAGAGCAAGGCAGCCTAGAGAGAGTGGGTTAGAACCCACTGGTGGCAGCACTATCCCTAAGGATAAAGACAGGTCCTATGACCATAGAAACCTGAGTAAGATTGTGCCCCCCTACAAAGCTGGGGATGATATCCACAAATGGATGACTGCACTTGAGAGAGCTTGCAAAGTACAGCAGGTCCCTCAGGAGCAGTGGGCAGCAATCTTGTGGCTCTCCTTTGAAGGTAGAGGCAGAGACAGACTCCTCACAGTTAGTGATGGGGATTCTAGAAACTACCTGGTCCTGAAGAGTGCTCTGATTGATGGGCTAGGCTTAACCACTGAACAGTACAGGTTAATGTTCAGAGACACCCAGAAGACACAGACTCAGGACTGGTCTGAATTTGTTGAATGTGCCACTAAGGCTCTGGAGGGCTGGTTGCTGGGAAGTAAGGTTACTAACTATACAGGATTGTATAATTTAATTATGAGAGAGCAAATCTTAAGTAATTGTCAAAATCAGCTTCTACATCAGCACCTGGTGGACTCTGATCTGACCTCCCCACAAGAATTGGGTAGGAGGGCAGACAAATGGGTCAGAACCAGGATCAGGCCTAAGAACCAGGGTGGTGACCAAAAGAAAGAGACTACCAAGCCTCAAGAGAAGGGTGGGGATAAAAGTAAGGAAAAGACTTCCCCAGGGCCCCAAAACTCCAAGGATGGGGGTGGGTCCCAAGACACTTCTTCAACCCAGAAAAAGCCTTATTGTTATGCGTGTAAACAGGTTGGGCATTACAAAACAGACAGCTGTTGTCCCAAGAATGGCAATAAAGAGAATATACCTCCAAAGCCAGCTCCAACACCTCCTGTTACTGTCAGCAGTAATCCCCCAGGAAGTGGGAGCACACCCAGGAATCTGGGTGGGTTTACTTTTGGAGGACAGGTGGATTCTGGCCTAACCAGGTCCCCTACCTCAGATACTCTTGTCTATGAGACTGGCATGGGGTTTGCCAATTTCACTGCTTGCCCAAACACTTTGAGCAAGTATAGACAGGAGCCCCTCATCAATGGCTTGAAAGTTGAGGCCTTTAGAGACACAGGGGCTAGCATCACCATGTTGGCTGAATGTCTAGTCCCCTCAAGGCAACTTTTACCTGATGCCACATATCAGGTGACAAACATTGATGGAATAGAAACCAATCACCCCATGGCAGTAGTAAATCTTAGCTGGGGAGGTGTCACTGGCCCAAAGAGAGTGGCAGTGTCATCAAACTTGCCTGTAGATTGTCTACTGGGGAATGATTTAGAAATCTCAGCCTGGGCTGAGGTTGAACAGGAAACCCATTCTAGAATGGTAAATCTCCATGGAAAGGTTAGTGGGGCTGTGATGGCTACAGCCCCAATACAAGATGTCCTTCCTGAAAAGGTTGATAGGGCTGAGCAAACCTCAGCCCCATCTTTAGCTAACTTCCCTCCTGAAAAGATTAGCAGGGCTGTGATGGTAACAGCCCATATCCAAACTGAGTCTCCTCCTGAAAAGGTTGGTGGGGCTGTGATGGCCACAGCCCAAACTCAAACTGATACATGTGTTGTGAAGCCTGAAAAGATGGATCACTCCACACAGACAGAGAGCATTGAGGAGGAAGAGAAATCTCCCTCCCACCAGACTTTAGGAAAGGATCAGCCTCCTCAGGGAACTGATCTTACCCCTGATGAAGGAACTGTCCCAGAGGTAGTCAGGCCTAGCCTGACAGAGCCTCTGATGTCAGTGGACCCTTCTCAGGTGGGACCCAGTCTGGAGCAGGTATCCTGCCCCTCTCTACCTTGCCTTACTCAGCCCAGGGCTGCAGAGGACAGGAAGGATAGTGAGCCCCAAAGGGCCCCCTGTCAAATAAAGCACCCCCATCAACAGATTAGGGGCACCGAAACTAGTAGCCCTAGTGAGGTGAAAACTTTAAAAACTCCTGAGGGAGCCCCCTTAAAAGTAGTTAGGGACCTCCCACAGATGGATTCTGTTGGGCACAGCCAAACCTGGGACCCCAAGGCCCCAAACCTGACCTGTCCCTCCAGTAAGCCCACAAGAGGGACCCAGCCTCCAGCGTTAGGTAGCCAGAGGTTGACCCTGAGAGCACAGTGCAACTCAGTCAAAGAAAGAAAGGCACACGTGGTGGAGAGTGATTGGAGGAAGCTGAGTCCTACAGAGGGATCTCACTTCAGTACTCCATCCCAACACCAGCCTTTAACTTTGCAAAGACACACCACAGGTAGAGATTCCCTATGGTGGAGACCCTCAGATACCCTTAGGGTGAGGGATTGCTTAGTGGACCATGAGACAGGGGGTAACCAAGCCAGAGCTGGTACTTCCTTATATGGCCACTTAGGCAATATAGGCTTACCTGGTCAAGGATAGCCTTATCTCCTTTCGTTTGGGGGGGGTTATGTAGGAAGGTGGATATCTGACTATGGTTACCCCCAAACTTTTTGCCTGGTGTTTAGCTGTTTTTTGACATAGTTGGCCTGGGATCCTGCTATTCAGGGCCCCAGGCTAATTGCTCTCTCCTTAAAACGGACCCCATGTACTTTAGGTGCATAACGAAATTGGAACTGGTTCACCTTATTGGCCCCTGTAACAGTGTACCCAGGTACCCAGGGCATAGGTGCTTCCAAGGCCTACCAGGGGCTGCAGCATGTATTGTGCCACCCCTGGCCTGGCCTCCATATTTGACACAACTGGCTGATCACTCAGCTGGGGTAAGTCGGTGTAACCACCCCTTACTTAGGTGTAGTATGCCTATACCTAACCTAAAATGGACACATATGTTCCTATCAGTCACTCCTATGGAAGGCCTCATCAATCCTGGAGGCAGAGTGCTTGGAAATATGTGAGATGGTGCTCTGGCATGAGCTGAGCCTGTCTGCAGCTTTCGGAACATGTCCTTTAGCTGTTTCATGATATTGCCATACCATATACTCTTAAGTGCATTATGAACCTCGCGGTTAAATGCGATCTTAGGTTTGGCTTTATCAAAACATGTCGAGTAAGGTGTCATACGAATTGGAATACTACCCCCTCGCCAGTTCTGGCGACGGGGGTAGCATTCCACCCTTCTAGAGGGACACGACATGTACCTAGCCTGAACCCCGGTTAAAGTTAAACAGAGCCTTAGCATCTCAAAATGGATGCTGCCACCACAGACACAAGTCTGACCTCCTGCTGCTGGGAGTCCTTCCAGCGAGGGCAGCTTGGACAAAGGGTTTCCTGCCTGGGGAGGTGCTAGCACCACTCCAGACAGGATTTTGTGTATTGGGTAGGACAGGGCTGAATAGAATCAGACATGCCTGGGGCACACAAGGTGTCCCTGTGCATAGGCCAGTTCAAACCGGTGCTGGGGCTTTCCAGCCCCAGTCCTGGCGCGAAACTGGACAAAGGAAAGGGGGTGTAACCACCCCCCTTCCTGGTTCCACCCAGAGGAGGGACCTAGTAGGTGATCCGGCCCCCCAGATTCGAATAAGAGTGGGAGCTGTGTCCTGAGATTCCAGATCATCCTGAATCAACTTGAAATACAGAAGAAGACTGGACTTCGACATTCTGCTGCACAGAAGACGGAAGAGAATCTCCCTTGTGGCCAAGGAGTGACCACCCTATGAACACAGGCACCAACCAGCAACTCGACGTCTGCTTTGCCGCCGCCTCCCGTCGGAGCCCGAGCCCAGAGCTTGACAAGACCCAGACTCCCAGACTTCTCACTGCCCGATCCACAGTCCCTGCAAAGAAGGGACCCGTGGAGGCACCGAGAGACGTGGGACCGGACATCTTGGAAGACCCTTGAAACGCTGACTGCGCAGCATCAGAGGCACCCTCGACGCTGTGCTTTGGGGTTTGAGAAGCCCCAACCTCGAGCAACCCTTGCACCGAAGATCAGCCCCCCAGCATCTCCACGATCTGCGTGGGCCCCTTTTGCATCGTGCCACTCGACGCGCCTAACCGTCCACTTGCCACGCGGCTAGTGGCCATCTTGGCGATGAAACCTACAACTTTCACTGCGGGTCTGGTTGCTCCAGACTTGCCCTTGCTCCTGTAAAAAGGAGCCCCTGCTCTGACCTTGCTGGTCCGAGTAACAAGCCTTTCTTGATTCCTGCGTGGCTTGCAGTAGCCAAGGCCTGTTTGCTTCTATCAAGTTGCCGACACCGCCATCAGCGAGAAGCCTGCGTGGGACAGCTCGTGACCGACTCCTGGACGTCTTCGACCCCTCGTGTCCACGTGGCTGCAGAGAGAAGCTACACCTCGACGCCTGTTTGCACCCGACATCGCCTGGTTCCACTCTGGTTCCACGGTAGTCACTGGCTAGTGACTTTGAACATTGTCCCCTCTGCTTTCAGGTCTTCACCTCTTCAGATCCACCCTTAGATCCACCGGAACTCTTCACATCGAGCCGCCTGCAGCATCTCCAGCTCCAAGCACCATCGACCTGCGTGACGAAACCCGACACTACTTCGACCCTATGCACCCGCTTCCTGTGGGTGAGGTAACTCAGCTCCGCCGGTGTTCCCACACTGGTACACACCTCTAGTGTCTGTGTCTCAAGTTTCAGCTTTCTAGGTCACTCGGAAGGTTCCTTTCTAACTAACTTTGTACTTTTTACGCACCATTGACATTGCATTGGTAAAGCGTGCACTTTCCGCACTGCTCCCGAGTCCTGCGGGCCTTTCCCGACTTCTTCACTGCTAGTCCCGAAGAGCTCCAGCGATTCCCCAGGCCCTAGGCCTCTTCACTTTCCCCATAGTGGTTCTTATACCACTATTTTAGTATATGGTTTAGGTGGCCCCTAGGGCTCATCCATATAGTGCAACTTTTGTGTATTTAAACTGTGTTTTGTTTTAACGCATTTGCTTCTGTGCTCATAAAGAGTATCAGGGATATTTGTAATAATAAATCTATATATATTTTCAATATATATCTGTGTGGTGTCCTTTCATTTGGTATTCAAGGGATTGTATATGGTAAAACAGCTTGCTTCACATGCCTTTACAGAGTTTAGCCTAAGACTGCTTAGTCCATGCTACCCCTAGGATAGCTTGTCTATAAGGTTGACTTTACAACCTGCACCATAAGGGTTGCTTGGCATGATACAAGGTGATCACTAGAACTAGTGAGCATCATATATCAGGCCAACTTCTCACACCTCTCTCGATGTTAAAACTGGCAGAGCTATAGCCATTCACCCTAACTACCGCTGTGGGGGATTTGTAACAGTTAACAATAAGGGTACGAAATTTCTCCCCGATCCCCACTCTCTCCATTACCTGCTCAAGATATGGCCAATGGACGCGGTCAACAGCCTTTTCGGCATCTATCGCTAGCATCATACACTCTCACGACGCTCGGGTAGCTTTCTCGATCAGGTGAATAATTTGTTTGGTGTTATCTGCTGTTTGGCGTTCAGGAATGAACCCCGCCTGGTCCGGGTCTACAAGGCCGGGCAGGTAAGAGGCCAGACGGGCCGCTAGAATCTCGGTATACAATTTAAGATCCACATTCAATAGGGATATCTGTCAGGATTTACATCTGGGCGCCTACCTAAACTGTAAATACACTACATCTCCCAGAATTCCAGCGCTGGGGGGAGTGATACTATAAATGAAGGGTGGGGCTTTATTTCCCTGTTCGTGATTTTGGAAACTAGAGGGATTTTGAACTACTGCATTATGTTTGCCGAAGCGCAGGGAGGTGTTTATTTAGGGCGAAGCGCTGGCTGTTGACTTTGGAGTTTCCGGTGTGTCTGAGGTCCGGAGGGAGCAGCGCCTTTTCCGCAGTGCCCTTGGTTGCTAGGACGATATTGCACGCGACCTCGGGTGCTTCCGGGTCGCGGCTCTAGCAGCGCGTCTGTTCAGTAGCGGCAAGGCAGAGCGGCCGGCTGTTGATCCAGAAGAGAAGCGGAGGTGGCTTCTTGTTGAGAGCTGACTCGACCGGGACCTTTCTACGTACCAGTGAGTTAGTTAGTGTGTGAGTAAACGCGCTAACGCAGTGTTCTGCATTTCAATCCTATATAACGTGACATTATAACTTTGTAGGTGAGAAGCTTCACTGGGGGATTTCGTGTTCTATTTCTTTTGAGAGCGGAGCGTAGTGGGGGGGGAACGCCTACACGTTACCGCTACGAAGGTCATTGACCCAGGAGTGTTAAGTGCCAAAGCGGAAGGTTGTGGGGCTCTACACCTTGCCGTGTTTGAAGTCACATATTATTGGAACTTGGTTTTTTCCTTACGAGCGGAAGACAGTAGTAGGATGCTACGTCTTGCCGTTTCTGGATTGTGACAATTTAGTTTCTTTAGGGTAAAGGAAACACGGTGCACTTTTCATTTGTTTTGGATTCACTCTGGAACTCTATGTGAAGAGAGAGAGTTTCGGTTATCTTGTGTTGATTCCTACCATAAACAAGGAGGGGTGCGTTACATTAGATAGGTTATCACATATACGTGTTGCTAATGTGTTTCAAGAGTATAACCTGACTTTTGTATCATTTAGGGACCAGAGGTTGAGATATCTTCTACATCTCGCGACAGGGAAGAGGTGGAACACACACACTTTAGAAAGGTGATTCTTAAGGTGCTATTTAGCGAGAATGAAATGAGTGTAGCATTGTATTGTGGATGTTTGTAACCGGGTGTGTTTTCTCTTGCAGCTATCCCTTCCCTGCAGTCCCCTTCCGTTCCCTCCCTGTTTTCTTTATTTTCCCTCACCCTATCACTCGAACACACTGTGTTATACACATCAGTGTGTTGGTGAGGTCGGGAGGTGGAGCCCTATTTCTACAACCGGATCCTGCAGAGTGGGGCCTGACAGAATCACGAACCCACGAATTACAATCTGCCTGGTCCGGTTGTTGTTAATATGGCTACCATGGAGGATGTGTTGCATGCTCTGGTTTTGGTACAACAGGAGCTGGCGTCTTCTAAGGCAGAGACTGCTGCGCTCAAGGACAGAGTAGAACAGTTATCAAAGAACCCTTTTTCGACGGGTCCATCACAAATACAAGTCACTGTTCCCCCCCATTCCTTTGGCCACCCCAGAAAGGTATGCAGGAGACCCTTGCAAAATACAGGTGTTCCTTACTCAGGTGTTGCTTCATTTTTCCTGTAAACCTGCCTCCTTCCCTACCAACCATTCGAGGGTAGCGTTTGCTATTTCCTATTTAGTGGGGGATGTGGCTAACTGGGCTGTGCCGTTGGTAAAGAACAATGACGCTATTTTGTCTGATTGGTCCGCATTCAGGACAGAATTTGAAAAAGTGTTTGACCGGAGGGCCACCACATTTAGCGCTGATAAGGAATTGTTAACTTTGCGACAGGGTAGAGGTGAATTAATAACATATCTCACAGCGTTTAATCGTCTGGAGGCAGAGTCTGCATGGCCAGAAGAAAAGAGAATGTCCCTTTTTTATCAAGGGTTAAGGGACGAACTGAAAGATGTAGTGGCGCAGATTGATCCCCAACCTACTACCTGTGTGGACATGGTGAATTTAGTATTAAGGCTTGATAGTAGGTTGACGGAGAGGGGTGGAGACAGAAGGTAATGGGACAAAGGTTCAAACCGTTATGTGAGTTTCCCTCCTAAAGCTATGGGTACTGCTGATTCAGGTTCAGAACCAATGGAAATCGGAGCTATCAGACCCCCGTTAACCAAAGAAAAAAGGGAAAGTAGAAGATTACAAGGCCTTTGTATGTACTGTGGGAAGAAGGGGCATTATGTAAGAGAGTGCCCTTCAAAGCCCAAGACTCCCATTAGTTGGAACCGTAATAAGAGGGTGGCGGTTTCCGCAACAGCTCGAGAGTCAGACAGTTCATTGGGGCCTATAACAAGAGAAGTAGAATCACCAGACTGGAAACTTACATCCTTATACTCCAAGGGGATAGGGGAGACTGAGTCTCATTTGGTTCTTACTATGACTTTGGAGTGTGAACAAAAGACCCATCAAGTGTTGGTAATGTTGGACTCAGGAGCCACGGGTAGTTTTATCGATAATGGTTTGGTTTCTCGTTTGGCTATACCCAGAGTACCTAGAGATAATCCAGAGGAGGTCTTGGCAGTTGATGGACAGCCCATAAAATCAGGTCTTATAACTGAAAAAACAGCTGAAGTGGTGTTGTCTATTGAGGTGTCGGAAGGGAGACATGTGGAATCATTGGAGTTGAACATCATAGATGCTCCCCAATACGAGATTATATTGGGGATGCCTTGGCTGACTTACCACAATCCTTCCATTGATTGGAAAACCAGAACAGTCCATTTTTTATCAGGGTATTGTCAGGAACATCTGGTGCCTTATGTGGCTTCCCCTGTGGCTGTATTAGCTTGCCAGTTTATGGTGGCTACCGCTGCAGAGAAAGAAGTGGTCCTTCCCATAGAGTACGAGGCATATCAGGATGTGTTTAGCGAAAGTAAGGCAGAAACATTACCACCTCACAGGGAATATGACTGCCGTATAGATTTAGTTGACGGAGCTACGATTGCAACATGCAGAGTGTACGCCTTGTCTGTACCTGAAACCACTCACCTAAAAGACTACATAGACCATTATGTCAGTATTGGGTTTATCAGACCATCCCGTTCCCCTGCAGCCTCTCCGCTTTTCTTCATAGCGAAAGCCAATGGGGACCTTAGAGCCTGCGTGGATTACCGCGTCTTGAATAAAGCCACCATTCGCAACCGATACCCTCTCCCCCTTATTACGGTTTTGATAGACCAAGTGAGGGAAGCTGTAATCTATACCCGCTTGGACTTGTGGGGTGCTTATCACTTGGTCAGGGTTCGTGAGGGGGATGAGTGGAAGACCGCCTTCAAGACGCGGTATGGCCTGTACGAGTATTTGGTCATGCCTTTCGGGCTGTGTAATGCCCCGGCGGCTTTTCAATTCCTGATTAATGATGTTCTGAAGGAATACATAGATCTTTTCGTAGTTGTCTATATAGATGACATTTTGGTGTGTTCTATGGAGGAAGGTAGCCATGGAGACCAGGTATGCAAGGTACTGTCCAAGTTAAGGGAGCCCAGTTTATTTGTGAAACTCAGAAAATGTGAGTTTGGTGTGTCTAGTGTAGAGTTTTTGGGAGTGATGCTCAGTCCACAAGGTTTGCAAATGTCAGAGCGCAAGGTGAAAGCGGTTCAGGACTGGCCAGTTCCGAAAAATGTGAGAGAGGTCCAGAGTTTTCTGGGCTTCGCGAATTACTATCGTCGCTTTATCTTGCATTTTTCTCAAGTAGCAGTTCCCATTACAAGGCTATTGAGGAAGGGAGTTCCTTTTGTGTGGACAAGGGAAGCCGGAGAGGCTTTCCAGAGCCTAAAGAACTCGTTTATTACAGCCCCGGTACTCTCACACCCTAATTTGGAGCATCCTTTTGTGATCGAGGCCGACGCTTCGGATGAAGCAATAGGGGCGGTGTTGTCTCAGAGGAACATCAGTACTGGGCAATTGCACCCTGTGGCGTATCTGTCTAAGAAATTGAGTTTGGCCGAACTCAACTATACTATCGCTGAAAAAGAACTCCTTTCTATAAAAAGGGCTTTTGAAGAATGGAGGCAGTATCTGTGGGGAGCTCTTCATACCATCACGGTCTACACAGACCATAGGAACCTGCAATACATGTCCTCTGCGAGACACTTGACACAAAGGCAAATGAGATGGATGCTCTTTTTCGCGGAGTATAACTTCGTGGTCACGTTTCGTCCTGGTTCTGAAAACCGAAAGGCGGACGCTTTATCCCGACAGACCATGCCAAACCTGTTGGGAGGGGTGGACAAGCAGGCCATCATACCAACAGGGAAGGTTCTTTGTGTGGTGAGGGCTGAATCCTTTCTGGATGACGTTAAGAGTCATCAGTATCCTGGAGGCTGGAAGACATGGGCAAACAGAGTTACAGAGAGGAAGGTGAGACAGGGGTGGCCTTTCTATCAAGATAGGCTATTTTTGCCCACGGTTCCATTACAGAAAAAGGTGTTCAGTTGGTGCCATGAGGGGGTGCTAGCAGGTCACCCTGGTATCCGTAAGACCATTTGCACTGTTCAGAGACATTTTTGGTGGGCTACTTTGAACAAGGATATAACTGCGTGGGTTTCTCGATGTGACGTTTGCGCAAGAGCTAAAGGAGTAACCACTAGAAAAGCGGGGAAGCTCATTCCTATGCCTACTCCGAATCAACCGTGGCAGAACATCAGTCTAGATTTTGTGTCAGGGCTTCTCGGCCATCTTGGTGGTAGTGGACAGCCTCACTAAAATGGGACACTTTATCCCCTGTAAAAACCTCCCAACTGCAAGCCAAACAGCACAATTACTAGCCAGTAATATCATCCGTTTGCATGGGATACCGAGAGTGATCGTTTCGGATAGGGGGCCTCAATTTATTGTGAGATTCTGGCGCATGTGGTGTCGCGCCCTGAACATTGAATCCAATCTATCTACCAGCTTCCATCCCCAAACGGATGGGCAAACGGAAAGACTTAATCAGACTTTGAAAAAATACTTAAGGTGTTATTCTAGAGAAGCTCATGAATCCTGGGTAGAGCTGCTATGGATGGCCGAGCTGGCCTATAATAATGCCTGGCATAGCTCCACCGGAATGTCTCCTTTTAAAACTAATTATGGGTATGATGCTAACACTTTGCCCATTGATATCCCAGTCGTTCTCCAAAATCAGCCTTCTGTCAAGGAAAAGGTGTTGTTACTGAGAAAGGTGCACAAGGGGGTGCAGGTGCACTTGAATAAGGCTAAAGAGGTGTACAAGAAATGGGAAGATCGTCACAGACTGGAGAGTCGCCAGTATGCGGTGGGTGGTAAGGTGTGGCTGTCAACCCGGAACATCCGTTTCAGGTTGCGCAGTGTTTTCCATCCCCGGTACATTGGCCCTTACCCCATTGTGAAACAGGTGAATCCTGTGGCTTACAAGCTGAGGCTGCCGGGTTCTTTGCGTATTCACCCTGTGTTTCATGTTTAGTTGTTGAAGCCCGCGTTGACAGCCAGGAGGGCGGTTCCTCCTCCAGTGGTGTGTGATGGGGGGCTTGAATACGAGATCAAGAGCATTCGGGACTCTAAATGGCGCAGGGGGGTGCTTATGTACTTGGTGTCCTGGAAGGGTTACACCGCGGAGGACGATTCGTGGGAAGCCTGTTCAGATGTACATGCCCCCGGTGCGGTGCGGTCTTTCCACAGGAGGTTTCCTGCTAAGCCTGGTCCTAGGAGGCGCTAGGGACGGGGACCTACTGTCAGGATTTACATCTGGGCGCCTACCTAAACTGTAAATACACTACATCTCCCAGAATTCCAGCGCTGGGGGGAGTGATACTATAAATGAAGGGTGGGGCTTTATTTCCCTGTTCGTGATTTTGGCAACTACAGGGATTTTGAACTACTGCATTATGTTTGCCGAAGCGCAGGGAGGTGTTGATTTAGGGCGAAGCGCTGGCTGTTGACTTTGGAGTTTCCGGTGTGTCTGAGGTCCGGAGGGAGCAGCGCCTTTTCCGCAGTGCCCTTGGTTGCTAGGACGATATTGCACGCGACCTCGGGTGCTTCCGGGTCGCGGCTCTAGCAGCGCGTCTGTTCAGTAGCGGCAAGGCAGAGCGGCCAGCTGTTGATCCAGAAGAGAAGCGGGGGTGGCTTCTTGTTGAGAGCTGACTCGACCGGGACCTTTCTACGTACCAGTGAGTTAGTTAGTGCGTGAGTAAACGCGCTAACGCAGTGTTCTGCATTTCAATCCTATATAACGTGACATTATAACTTTGTAGGTGAGAAGCTTCACTGGGGGATTTCGTGTTCTGTTTCTTTTGAGAGCGGAGCGTAGTGGGGGGAACGCCTACACGTTACCGTTACGAAGGTCATTGACCCAGGAGTGTTAAGTGCCAAAGCGGAAGGTTGTGAGGCTCTACACCTTGCCGTGTTTGGAGTCACATATTATTGGAACTTGGTTTTTTCCTTAAAAGCGGAAGACAGTAGTAGGATGCTACGTCTTGCCGTTTCTGGATTGTGACAATTTAGTTTCTTTAGGGTAAAGGAAACACGGTGCACTTTTCATTTGTTTTGGATTCACTCTAGAACTCTATGTGAAGAGAGAGAGTTTCGGTTATCTTGTGTTGATTCCTACCATAAACAAGGAGGGGTGCGTTACATTAGATAGGTTATCACATATACGTGTTGCTAATGTGTTTCAAGAGTATAACCTGACTTTTGTATCATTTAGGGACCAGAGGTTGAGATATCTTCTACATCTCGCGACAGGGAAGAGGTGGAACAACACACTTTAGAAAGGTGATTCTTAAGGTGCTATTTAGCGAGAATGAAATGAGTGTAGCATTGTATTGTGGATGTTTGTAACCGGGTGTGTTTTCTCTTGCAGCTATACCTTCCCTGCAGTCCCCTTCCGTTCCCTCCCTGTTTTCTTTATTTTCCCTCACCCTATCACTCGAACACACTATGTTATACACATCAGTGTGTTGGTGAGGTCGGGAGGTGGAGCCCTATTTCTACAACCGGATCCTGCAGAGTGGGGCCTGACAATATCGGTCGGTAAGCCCCGCACCTAGTCTTGTCTTTCCCGGGTTTCGGGATGACTGCAATCGAAGCCTGAAGAAGATCAGGCAGTATAGCTCCGCGTTCCGCAAATGTATTAAACAGTCGAGTAAGGAGCGGGGCGAGCAGAGCGCAGAATTTCTTATAGAAGATTGCGGAGAAGCCATCCGGTCCCGACGTTGCGTGAGCTCATCCCCATTTGTGCTGGCGCTCCCTATTGTCTGCCGTTGAGAGGGCTATAAACTCCCCTCGAACAACCGCCTTCAGAGCCGCCCACTGAGTCGCCGGAGTCGTGTCCGAGTTGGCGTTATGGGAGAGGTTGTCCTTAACTGTGCCTTGAATGCGCTTCACAACATCTGCCCTATGTAATAGCGTGTCTCTAAGTTGCCAGACTCTGGGAGGGTATGATGCAGGCGGGAGGGTAAATGTGGCAGTGATTGGAGTGTGATCTGAAAGCGATGCAACTCCTATTTCCGTTGTAGTCGTGAGTGTGCACACTGGGCCCGAGACTAGGAAGTGGTCTAATGTAGCGTACGTCTTATGTGCATTGGAATAGTAAGAGTATTCCCTATCTTGGGGATGGAGCCTGCGCCAAAGGTTATGCAAATCTAAGTCGGGCAAGCGCTCTACGCCGTCTGCTGAAAGCGAGCCTGCTTGGTGTGTACGCTAACTAGATCTATCTAAGGAGTTATCGAACACTAGGTTTAAGTCACCCCCCAGCACAATGTGTCGGTCTGATGTGGCTGTGGCCTCAGTAAGGGCAGACTGTAAGAACTTTTCTTGACCTTCGTTCGGGGCGTAAAGGGACCCAATGGTAAACGTAAGACTGCCCAGGGCAAAACAGTATATCAGAAGCCTCCCCTTAAGCTCTGAAAGTTTTTTCAATACCTCCCCCTTGAACCGCTGCGCCACTAAGATCGCCACCCCCGCCGTCTTGGTAGAGCTCGATGAAAGCACTGCGCGGGAAATTTTCGGGAGCACAGCCGATAACAATCGCGCGCCAGTAGGTGCGTCTCCTGAAGTAAGCATATGTCAGCCTGGGTATTCTCCAGACAGGATAAGATCGCTTGTAGCTTAACAGGATTGTTGAGGCCCCTCACGTTGAGGGTCAAGATCTTAAGAGTGGTAGGAGGCATTACTGCGGAGAAAACCGGGCAGGCTAGTGTCGGCAACCAAGAGAGCAGGATCCTCGGTGAGAGTCAGATGTATGGCACAAAGGGACATCCCGGTCAAGTGTGAGCATGCTTGTCGTGGGCTAAAGTCGGACATGGAGCACTGGACACCCTCCCCCCACTTCCCCAACACCCCCAAATCCCCCCTTCCCTACTCCCACCCCCAACTCCCTCAAAAAACACCCAAAGTTCAAAGGTCCATAGTCCATCACCTTCATAGGCAATCAGGAACGTGTTTACACGGGGAACACAAGCACCACGGAACACTCCCCCCTCCTGCCAACGGCCCAACAATAAAAAAAAGTGAAACAGCCTGCAGCTGCAGTTATTGAAGCCATGAAAGTCAGCTGGGATGCATCGAGTTTAGGTCTGAAGCAACCGCCTCAACTGCCGCTCGTTGGCCATCTTTGATCTCGGTCACAGGGGGCTTCTTGACACAGCGTCTCCTGCCTTACTGGCGCCATTGGGAGCCCGGAATCGTTGCAGATCTATCACCAGCAGGCGACAGGCTTCCTGCAATGAGCGGAGCTGATAAAGTTTGTTGTCGAGTTTGAACATTATGCGAAATGGGTGGCCCCCGCTGTAAGGGATCTTGAGTTGTTGAAGATGTGCCGTGACTGGTCTGAAAGTCCGGCGCTTCTGTAATGTGAGTGCCGACATGTCCTGGAATAGGACCGGTGTATTATTCTTGAAGGATATGGGGTGCATCTGCCGGGCTTTCTGAAGAATGTACTCTTTTGCGCGGTAGTCCTGCACACATACCAATATATCCTGTGGGGGCTCGACATGGCTCTCGGGGGCCCCACTCTGTGTGCTCTATCTATTCGGAGTTCAGACTCTAACGGGTGGCCCAGGATGTGGTTAAAAAGTTCTCTGGTAAATCCAAACAGATCCTTGGTATCCTCGGTCAATGTTACTCCTCGAATGCGCACGTTATGGCGACGTGATCGATTTTCTAAGTCCTCCACATGTGATTGCAGGTCTACCTGCTGGTCATGAAGCCGCAGTATTTCTTGCTGTAGGGCCTCAACATCTGTGTCGTGCCCGTCTTACGCGGTCTCTAGTGCCAACACACGCTCTCCTAGTCCATCGACGTCCCTGCGAACCTCCTTGAGTTCCTCTGAGAATTCCTTCTTAAAGGTGTGGATGTCATCTCCCAGTGCCGTGAACAGGGATTCCAGGAAGGCTTTCGTGATTGGTTCGGGGCCGTCTGCAGAACCTGTAGCTGGGTGTGCGGCCGCTGCCGCCATGTCTTTAGGGGAATGTGTCACCTGCACTTTAGCAAATAGGTCTTTTACTGTTTTGTCCTTACGCACCCTCGTTCCGGACATGATATGAAGTGCTCCGGAGGTCCGTCTTCCTGAATTATAAGGCTTTCTGATTGAAAACTTAGAAGCTTGTCTGCAAATCTTAATTATTGGCGATGAAGGAGACTCTGTGTAGCCATAGTATTGTAACATAATCCACCTAGGCGTGTGATCCACCTAAACATGTAACTCTATATATCCCGATGGTCATAATAAATGCATTCGACATAATGCATAGACAAAAGCTTAATCAAACTGCAAGCCTACCAATAGGAGTCCAGCATTACTAAAAGGGCTATCAAAACATTGCGAAGGCAATGTTTATATGTTAACTAAGAGTGTAACGTCTCAATGCACTGACCAGTGGGTGGATGATATGTTTTTTTAATTTCAGCTTCTGCATTAAAAATCACCCTCACCAAAATCTACCACCACCAATCTTTGTGAAATGAATAGCCTACATGTATTTAATACAGTGTGCTAATTTAGTGCTCAAAGGAATTAAACACAAAGCATGAAGCTTGGATCTAAAATGGGAGAGAGAAAGAGATAACCATTGTGGGAAAATGTCCATCTCTACAGGGTCACCCCCAAACATTTTCCCTTCCTCCTCTACTTTTTTTCTGACCTCATTTTTGTTGGCCTTAGGACTCTGAGCACTTTGCCCCTGCTAATCAGTGCTCAAGTACAGGTGCTCTCTCCACTAAACCTGACATTATTGGCACATACCCAATTAGCAGATGTAATGTACTTATAAGTCCCAGTAAAGTGGTACTCCCTGTACCTAGGGTCTGTAAATTAAATGCTATTAGTGAGCCTGCAGCACTGATTGTACCACCCACTTAAGTAGCGCTTTAACCATGTCTCAGGCCTGTCATTGCAGAGCCTGTGGGTGTTGTTTCCCTGCCATGTTGACCTGGCAAAATAAACCTTTTGACAGGCCCAAACCTGTCCTTTTAATACATATAAGGCACCCTTAAGGCAGGCCTGGTTAACTCAGAGGGCAGGGTGCACTGTATTGAAAAGGCAGGACATGTACTTTTAAGTTTAACATGTCCTGATAGTGAAAAAATCTTAAAGTCATTTTTACTACTACAAGGCATATATCTCCCATATGATAACATTGGGATTACCTTATTAGATTTTAAAAGAGTAATTTACAAATGGGAAGATAAAACTGATTCAAGTTTGGTGTCTCTGGAATCCTAATTTAAATTCCAAATTTATGGCGAAGTCAAATCTCAAATTACACATTGGAAAATGCTGCTTTTAGAAAGTTGTCAATGTCTTGCTTTTTGGGCGAAAGTGGTGCGGTCAATTCCGCACCCATCCGTCGCACTGCTTAGTTTCGGGATTGTCCCTTGCAATAAGTTGAGCTTTATAATTTTGTCAAAATACTTCTCATGAACCATTGTTACTCATCCATCTTCATCCAAATCTTACATCATGTATTTAAGACCACCACAGAGACTGCATAGTTCCACTTGAATGATTTATTTATCATTTTCAAATGCCACCTGGCGTCATCTTGACTTTTACAAGCAGCACGTGTTCATAAAGCATCCATATAGAGCAGGTATTGTACAATCCACCCAATGCATTTCGAACCTTATCTGGTTCTTCGTCAGGGGTTACTACAAAAATGAAAATGAAACAAGTAACTATGTCATATATACGATAAACTTATTGCAAAATCATACAAACAATATGTGTACCGTTAATTACCCACCCTCGTTGTTGTCATGATTGTTACACAGAAATTAACCTAGTTCTTCAATGCTACTGATGTACAGTACTATCTGACAGTGGACGCTCGTAATCATTAATCTCTGGTCAATGCATCTTGCAAAGAACACCCCTTAACAAGAACAGTTTGTAAAATTACATGAACGCTCTATTACTCTCTCCTGCTACCTCCCCTGTTCTCCCCAAGGATTCTACAAGGTAACGGCCCCTTCAGTTATAAACGTAACCCTCCTTCCCTTCTACCTTTAAAGCCGCATTTTGGTGCTTCGTCTTTTTCTTTCCTGTTGCGTTCTAACTGGACTCGGTTGCTTTTCGCCATTATATAGTCAAATCCTGTTAACCTGTGAGTAATCAGTGTCACGTGGGCCCTGACTCCGTCCTCCCCTTTCGGAGTCAGGGCCCACGTGACACTGATTACTCACAGGTTAACAGGATTTGACTATATAATGGCGAAAAGCAACCGAGTCCAGTTAGAACGCAACAGGAAAGAAAAAGACGAAGCACCAAAATGCGGCTTTAAAGGTAGAAGGGAAGGAGGGTTACGTTTATAACTGAAGGGGCCGTTACCTTGTAGAATCCTTGGGGAGAACAGGGGAGGTAGCAGGAGAGAGTAATAGAGCGTTCATGTAATTTTACAAACTGTTCTTGTTAAGGGGTGTTCTTTGCAAGATGCATTGACCAGAGATTAATGATTACGAGCGTCCACTGTCAGATAGTACTGTACATCAGTAGCATTGAAGAACTAGGTTAATTTCTGTGTAACAATCATGACAACAACGAGGGTGGGTAATTAACGGTACACATATTGTTTGTATGATTTTGCAATAAGTTTATCGTATATATGACATAGTTACTTGTTTCATTTTCATTTTTGTAGTAACCCCTGACGAAGAACCAGATAAGGTTCGAAATGCATTGGGTGGATTGTACAATACCTGCTCTATATGGATGCTTTATGAACACGTGCTGCTTGTAAAAGTCAAGATGACGCCAGGTGGCATTTGAAAATGATAAATAAATCATTCAAGTGGAACTATGCAGTCTCTGTGGTGGTCTTAAATACATGATGTAAGATTTGGATGAAGATGGATGAGTAACAATGGTTCATGAGAAGTATTTTGACAAAATTATAAAGCTCAACTTATTGCAAGGGACAATCCCGAAACTAAGCAGTGCGACGGATGGGTGCGGAATTGACCGCACCACTTTCGCCCATTATGCAAACTTCTGTGAGTTGGGACGGCTCACAGTTCCGATCGCACGCACACAATTGAGGAGTTCCAGTTCAAAAGCCGAAAACGAATTTGAAGGGGAGGTGTGCACTCGTGTACTTTCTAAACTTCTAAATGTCTTGCTTTTGACATTTGGTGCCTGCTGCCTGCCTCTCATCACATGTCTGAGGTGGGTGAGAGCTGAGATTTGTGTAATCCCCCTAGACAGCCACACACAATGGGAGCCTAGGTGTGACTTTATGCACCAGCCTTGGCAGAATGGAAAGGAGGAGTTGAACCCAGCCTCACTTACACCTGTATAGACTGTGTCCTATTGCCACACAAAGGGCAACATACCCCCTTGTAGTAAGTCTGCAGCCAGGGCAGGAAGTGCAGGACCACTGTGTACTTCACGGGTCTCTCTTTGAAGTCTCTCCCGCTTCAAACTCCCAACTGGGTATAAGTACTGGATTCTGACACTACCACTTCAGTACACTTCATTGCCTCAGGATAATCTGCAAGAAAGAAGAACTGGAGGAGGAGGAGCTTGGCGGGCATCCGAGATGGCCGCGTGAGCACAGCGCTCTCCGGACCCCCGCCGCTCCCGGCTTAATATCCTGCTTTAATCCTGATTTTTTGCGAGGATTCATATAGAGGACGTTGGGCTGATCTACCTGGACCTTTCAGAAACTGATTTGGACATCGGGTGCCTGAATTATGTTCATTTGAACTTTTGGGCTCCACCCTCGAAGTACGCCCGGGACTGGGTGAGGTTCGGTGGCCGTCTTGGAGTTGAACAACAACGGCAGGGGGATTGGTCTTGCGGGTCCCCTTCTTAAGTTTCGGTTTCGTTTCTGCCTCAGACTGGGACACTGGTGAGAGGGTCGGGCCAGAGCTGCGGCCGGGACACGAGTGGGTTGTCTGGCCCTTGGCTGCACTGTTCCTGGAGTGGGCTGCCTCTATCCTGGTGATATCCCTCTTGTAGTCCTTTGGTCCCGGGGCCTCCATTTCTGGTGCCCGGTCCGTCGACCCTGCTGACTTTACTCGTGACGCATCTTCAAAATGGCGGGCAGAGGGGACCGAGAGACGCGCAAGACGAAGACACCGCTGCGCGGGGGTCCGGTTCAATCCAATGTTATGGATCGTTATACCCACTCTAAAGGGTCCCCCGGAGCTGCCCTGCCCGGTCCCATCGCGTCCGATCAAGTAGTGGATGCGTCGACGGAGCCCTCCTTGCAGGACATCATGGGCGCCATTTCTGGCATGAGGGAATCCATAGGCCAACAGTACGAAACCTTGGCCCACAAACTTGACACTGTGGCAATTGAGGTGAATTTGATTCGAGCCGATCTCTCCAAGACGAACGAAAAGGTGAAGTCGTTGGATATCAAATCATCCAGCCTTACGACTGACGTCTCTGATATTCAGACGGAGATTGGCAATCTCCGTAGGGTGAACGATTTCATGACCCGGCGCTTGGAGGATTTTGAGAACAGGGCACGTCGCTGTAATGTTCGCGTGGTGGGTGTGCCGGAGAATCCAGAACCCCACTCGGTTGATCTCCTGGTTGAAGACCTCATCCAGAACCACCTTTCTCCGTCTGGCCTTAGTACATTTTTCGCAGTGGAGCGCGCACATCGTGTTCCAGGGGGCCAGGGCAAGCCGGGCGCCCCGCCGAGACCTATTATTGCAAAGCTTTTCCACTATAGAGATCGGGACGCTATCCTGCAGGCCTCGCGGGTGAAGGGCCCGTGGCCTTTGAGAATGCCACGGTGAACTTTTATCCGGACTTTTCCCAACAGGTCCAGAAGCAGCGTATGGGATTTCGTGGTGCCAAGAAGCGTCTTAGGGACATGGGGATGCGTTACGCAATGCTCTTTCCGACTAGGTTGCGGGTGGAGTATAATGATCGTACTTTCTTCTTTGATCGGCCAGATGCTGTGAATGACTGGCTAGACTCCCTGCCTCATCGACCTCCTGAGACTGAGTCCGAAGCCCACCCGGGCGGTGCTGAGGGTGGCGTAGAGAGCTGAACATTTTATCTTTGACTGATGCCTTGTTTTGTATACCTTCTCCAGGGATGTAAGCCTATGTTCCTCTACCTCACATGTGTTTTGATGTATGATCTTTTTCTCGTCATTGGTTTGATCGGGGGTCGGTGGGACAGAGCCTTTCCTCCTCCGGGGTCTTTGTGTAGAATAGGGGTTCTTGGGCGACAGGCACACTGCAGGTTGGGGTGGCTTTTTAGCTTTTTGCAGGGGTGCAGGGTGGGGGGTGTTTTCTTGTTACCTGGGGGGGGGTGGTTGGGAAGTTTGTTGTTTGTGTGTTCTGGGTTCAAGGCGACTTTATTCTGTATCTGGATTGCTTTTTATGGTCATGCTCATTGGTGGGGGGTTTGTGCTTTTTCGGGTGGGATGGGGGATCAATCTGGATTTATCCCGCATCGCAACACGGCTTTGAACCTGCGTCGTCTTCACGGCGCGATTGCGGGGGCGGGGCTTCTGACGGAGCCGGCCATTTTGGCATCGTTGGATGCTTCCATGGCCTTCGACACGGTGGAGTGGCCTTATCTTTGGGCGGCTCTTGAGAAATTTGGGTTTGGGCCTGCTACCGCGGGTTGAGATTTGTCTCGTGGAACGTTAATGGTCTGGGAGATCGTATCAAGCGAAGTGTGGTGTTGAAATGTATACGACGTTTATCTCCTGACATTGTTTTCCTGCAGGAGACTCATTTGATAGGCAATGTTTGTCATGCAATGAATAGGTGGGGCTATCGCCTCGTAGCGCATTCGGGGTTTACCTCGGGTTCCAGGGGTGTGGGTATCCTTGTCCGGGCTTCCCTCCCCCTGGCTATTGATGATGTTATTCAGGATGATCGGGGGCGGTATGCTGTTCTTGTGGGTCGATATGAAGGCCGTGCCCCCTCCTTGTTGACTGTTTATGTGCCCCCCGGCTTGCAGACTTCTACCTTTTCAGATTTGGGCCGTGTCTTGTTGGACCTCCCTGATAGTACTCTTTTTCTGGCTGGTGATTTTAATTCAGTAGTCTCCGGTCTCCACGATCGCCACCCCCCTAGGGATACCCCTGCGGCTCAGCAGTGGTTGGGTGGATTTTTGGATACCTTTGGCCTGGTGGATTGCTGGAGGCTTTTGCATCCTACGCAGCTTCAGTACACCTTTCACTCTGGGGCCCATGGGAGTCTGTCTCGGCTGGATTATTTCCTGATGCCTGCGGCTCAGTCCCCAGCGGTGCGTGAGATAGTACACCTGCCCAGGGGTGTCTCTGACCACTCTCCGCTCTGGCTTCGTTTTGAGGTTGGAGTGGAGGCAGTGGGCCGGGTGGCCCCCATTAATCCGTGGTACCTCACCTCCCCCGAGACCCGCACCCTTCTGCTTAAGTCCTTTGACTCGTATTTTCTGGATAACGAGGGGTCGGTTTCCTCTGCTGTGTCCCTATGGGAGGCCTTTAAGACCGTGATTCGTGGGCAGGCCCTCTCCCTTATTGTTGAGGCTAAGAGAGCGAGAAATAGAGAGGTGGTTGATCTTGAGGGGGAGATTTCTGCATTGGAGGAGGGTTTGGAATCTGGTGTCACGCCTGAGAAGCTCCATGCCCTGGGTCTGAAACAATTTGCTTATAAGTCCATGGTCACAGATGCCGCCAAAGTGATGTTTCGGGAGCAACAGGGTCGTTTGTATGATGTGGGTGACAAAGCGCGTAAATTGCTGGCATGGCTGGATAAGAAGGAGAGAGCTAATCGTGTGGTACCCGTGATTCAGTCTGCGAGTGGTGTGAGTGTAACGGACCCGATTGGAATAGTTGACCGGTTTGCCGATTACTTCCGTGTGGTGTATACCCCTGTGTCTGAGAGGGATGTGGTTGACTCTCGCCTTTTGTTGCGTGATATAGCCCTGCCCATTGTTTCCGATTTAGACCGTGTGGCGTTGGACTCCCCCTTTACGGTTGATGAGATAGCTACTGCCATCCGTTCCCTCCGTTCGGGCAAAGCATTGGGCTCGAACGGGTTGCCGATCGAATTGTACAAGTTGCGTCCCGATAGGGTGGCTCCGTATCTTCGCGCCATGTTTCTGGAGTCCCGGGAACGGGGTATTCTCCCTTATGATCAGAGACTGGCCACAATAGTTGTCATCCCCAAGGAGGGTAAACCACGTGATCTTTGTTCCTCCTACAGGCCCATATCTCTACTAAATGTTGAACCCAAGGTGTTGGCGAAACTCCTGGCATCCCGTCTCTTGACGGTCATTAGTGACTTGGTCCATCCGGATCAATCTGGATTTATCCCGCATCGCAACACGGCTTTGAACCTGCGTCGTCTTCACGGCGCGATTGCGGGGGCGGAGCTTCTGACGGAGCCGGCCATTTTGGCATTGTTGGATGCTTCCATGGCCTTCGACACGGTGGAGTGGCCTTATCTTTGGGCGGCTCTTGAGAAATTTGGTTTTGGGCCTGAGTTTATTGGTTGGGTCCAGTTATTGTACGCGGAACCTCTGGCGCAAGTAGTGGTGAACGGTAGGGTCTCGGTTCCTTTCACCCTTGGAAGGGGTACCCGTCAGGGATGCCCCTTGTCTCCGTTACTGTTTGCGCTCGCCATGGAACCATTGGCTGCTTGGCTTCGGTGGGAACCTTCCCTCAAGGGGATCCGCTGGTCTCCGGACTTTGAGGACCGCGTCTCGCTTTACGCGGACGATATCCTTTTATATCTCACCTCCCCGCGTAAATCTCTGTCTGTTCTGTTCGACGTTCTTGCTTCCTTTGGAGCCAATTCGGGCCTTGTTATTAACTGGACCAAGTCCTGTGTATATGTTCTTTCGGGGGTTTTGCCCCCCTTGCCGAGCAGACTTCCGATTCAGGTGGTCCACTCGGGTTTCAAGTATTTAGGGATTTTTATTACGTTGGACCCGACGCTCCGCTTTGAGCGTAATCTCCTCCCACCATTGCTTAGATTGCGCCTGGATGTGGCCCGTTGGCGTAAGCTTCCTTTGTCTCCTCTGGGCAGGGCGGCTCTGTTTAAAATGATGTCCTTGCCGCGATTCCTTTACGCGCTCCAAAACTCCTATGACGCTATTCCTAAGACCTATTTTCAAGAGATTGAGAGTCTTCAGCGGCAATTGATATGGGATGGGCGTCCGCGTATCGCACTCGCAAAGCTCACCATCCCTTGGTATGACGGGGGCATGGCGCTCCCCGATATCAAGCGATATTACTGGGCTTCCCAGTTGTCTGCCATTAATCACGTGATGTTTTCCCCGGGTCGTAATCCTGCATTCGAGATGGACAGATTCCAGCTCCCGGGTGGGGACTTTACTAGAGTACTTTATTCTCGATCGGCCGGGCGCCATCTTGTGGGCCCATCCAAGATCGCAGTAACTGTATGGCGAGCTGCGAATGTGAGTTTGGGGTGGGAGGATCGCTTGACGTTGGCGACGCCGCTTTACGCCTCGGAACGTTTGGGCGGACTTTGGTCCACCAAGGGTTTCGACCGCTGGGATATGATAGGGATTTGTAGGGTGGGTGATGTATGCTCGAACGGTAGTGTGAAGTCGTTCCAGGCCCTCCAGGCGGAATATGGTTTGAGTGGTAGGGAATTTTTTCGCTACCTGCAGGTCCGGCATGCCCTCGCCTCAGTTTTGGTTCCTAATGAGGCCCTGCCTGAATCTTCCCCCCTCGAGGACCGTGTCCTTGATGGGCATCTTCCCGATAGTACTATTTCTCTGATTTACAAGAAATTGATCAATAATCGGGCGGACTTATTGGTCCGACTTCGGGAGACTTGGGTTGGCGGTGGGTTGGAGCTGGACGACGAGGATTGGCAGTCGGCACTCTCTTCTCCCAAGGAGGTGGCCATTCCTGCCCGTCTCCGTTTGGTTCAACTTAAGATTCTTCATCGAGTTTATGTCACGGGTCCGCGTCTGGTGACGATGGGCTTTTCTTCGGATGGGCTATGCAAGCGTGGTTGTGGTTTGAATGCGACCTTTTTACATATCCTTTGGGAATGCCCGGCTGTAGCGGCTTACTGGACTGCTGTGCTTGAGGTGATGACTGCTGTGACTGGTGTTGCCCTGCGGCCGGAGCCGCGACGGTGTCTGTTGAATGTGTGGGAGCACACTGACTACTCTGTGGCCCAGACCAGATGGGCTACCCTGGGATACATGATTGCGAAGCGGGATGTTGCGCAACTCTGGGGCGCTTCCAGGCCCCCTGAGGTTTCGAAGTGGGAAGACAACATGGACTGGTCCATGTTTCGTGAGAAGACGGTTTATGTGGCCAGGGGCAGACCCAGGGCGTGGACGAAGGTTTGGGGCCAGTGGAATGATTATCGTGGGGATATTTGCACCCCTCCCCTTGTAGGCACTGCTGAGATTGTCCTATCTCCCTAGACGTGCGTTCCCGGAACCTCCCCATACGGGTTTTTTCTATATTTCCGGTTCTCCCCGCTGCTCCCCTCCCCCCCCTTCCGACTCGATTGGAGCCTCCGGGCTCTAGGTGTGTTCTCCTGATCGTGGACCGTCCCCTCCTTTCTTTGGGCTGACCTTACTTATCGTACATTCGCCTTTTAGTGTTTGTTTTTCTTTTGTAAAATAAAAATTCGAGTTGCTCTGTGATATTTGTGGAGCGATGCTTTGTGCTCGAGCTGTACCCGACCGCGGGTGTACGTTTCTGTTTCATGCACTGTGCCTTGTTCTTAGCGGCCAGCCCGTGCGGTTGTAGGCCCATTCTTGTACTTTTCTATGCTTGCTCCAATAAAGGTTTTTGAAAAAAAAAAAAGAAAAAAAAAAAAAAAGAAAGAAGAACTGCTGTGCTTCTGAAGGACTGCACTCTGCTGGTCTCCTGCTTTGCCATGCTGGCCTGCTGCTTGCTGTCCCCTTGCCTGGGTAAGAAGGACTGGACCTGCATCACTTGATCCCAGAACCCAGAGTGGCTCCAAGTGTGAGCTGGCTGCCTCCTGATCTAAAGCCTCAGGGACATAATAGGCTGCCAACCCCTGCACTTGGACTCTACCACCTATGAGTCTACCCTGCCAAGTGGCACTACCTCAGTCCTGGACCCTTAGTAGTGGCCCTATGGTGCCTGCCAGTAGAACTGGTGCATCTTCTTTGCTGAGTTATGCATCCCTGAGTAGAACCAATCCATCTCCTTGACTGAGCAGCGCATCTCCTAGCAGAACCGACGTATAACCGCGTCTGCGTGGATTGGACCTGTCACAAAAGACTCGCACCGCCTCCACATCCCTCATCTTGGGACCGGCAAACCACCTTCATAATGGCCGCTGCACAATGCTTTTCCTGGCGCAAGCTCCTCGCATCTCTCGTCAACAGCAGCCTCATTGACAGCAGCCTTGATGAGGATGACAAAATCCAGCATAGCAGCTTCACTGCTCATCGGAATTGACGCATTGTCTGTGCTGCGCAACGCATCCTCAATACCGAACTTGGCATCGCCAGCCCCATTGACAGGATCTGGGATGCACCAGAACCTCGCGCTGCAGCCTCATTGCATCTCGGAACTGACGCATTGCCTCTGCTGTGTGATGCATTTTCAACTTGGATCCATGCAATGCTCTGCAACCAGGATTTAAGGTACATTATTTAGCAGGCCTAACTAGGTCTCTGTAGCCATCCAGCACTCTATCATTGTCGGCCTGAACTAGTGACTTTGTCCAGGTCCAGCGCAACCAGATATCCCCAATAGAGCTTTTTGGTGCTATTTTTCCTAAAAACTTTAATATTCAATATCTCCAGTTCCACTAATTGGATTTTTGTCGTTTTGGTCTTGTTTTATTTGTTAAAATCAGAGCTATATGTCTAACCTGGTGTGGAATAATTCTGTGTGATGTTTTCACAGTTTTAAGTGTTGCACAAATACTTTACACTCTGATTCTGACTGCTCCGTGCCAAGCTACCAAAAGGGGAAGCTACCAGAAGGTGAGCACGGGTTAATTTAGGGTTGCCTGTCTCTAAACCTGACTAGGATTGTGGTTGCTGCTTGACCAGGGCTCATACCTCAGAAAACCAACAACCGAATTTCTAACAGCAAAGTAGTGGCCGAATTGCACAATAGGAAAACAGGAAACCTTGCATCAGGTAAGGTTCTCACTTGGCCACATTGTCTGATGTATTTTCTTTCATCATCACATGAGAGCACCTTGAAATGCATCAGTTTGGGGTGGGCACTGCACTAAAACAAAAGGCTATAATGTTGCACAATCAAGTGACATCCTCTGCCGCATATAGGGGCAAAAGATAACTGACTTGCTTGGTTCTGTAATAGCATTGTCGCCAGCACAGTGGCGGTGGGACAATTAATGTTCCTCAGTTCATGATTAGAATCACTTCTAACAATTCTCACTCAATGCAATGGTATAATTTAATGTGCTATGCTGAAATGTATTGCATTGGTCACATTATAATAAGTACACTGTTTTGAATTTTGAAAAGGCTTTATCATATATATATAACAGACTATCTGAGCCAAACACAAGCAGACCCCTCACTCATGGGTACAGGAACTGTATGGGGCAGAAGGGGTAAATTCCCTTAGGCTTTGGAGTGGGGGGTGCAAGGGAAGAGATCCTGCCTACCCCAGATACTGAAGGGGAAAATGAAGATTTAACAGTGGCATACACAACATGCCTCTCTAAAGCCACATTGAACATTACTTGCATTTCCTTGAAGGGCTGTAACCTGAGTGTTGGACGTGGCCTTTTTTAGGGGATTTCCCAAAAGCTTTAGATTTTTTTCTCCTGTTTTTTGTTGATTCTCTTTTTGTGGCCTTAGGACTCTGGGTACTTTCCTATTGTAATGCAGTGTGAGAGCGCGAGCGCCCTTACTTCACATGCCAGGAAGTGATGCATATTTGATTTATTTGAGTGCTGTACCTGTGAGTACCCTGTAAAGAGATATACTGCATACCCAGGGCAGATACTGCACTAGGTACCAGTGGGCAGAGTGTGCCACCCACACAAACATCCTTTCAAACAAGTCTCACGCCTGCATTGCAGCCTGGGTGCGCATTTGAACTAATGCTCAAATTGGTATGTCTAAACCATTAGCCAATGCTGTGCGGGCCATTCACTACCACTAGGGCACCTCTAGGGTAAGCCAGAGGAATGGGGCAAGTTTTAGGAGAAAGGCAGGACAAGTACACAATGGTTGTTCCCTGCCCAGGTAGTGTATAATCCCCATGTGGGTTTTCCCTACCTAGGAGGTCTGCCGTTCACATGGGTCAACATGGGGGAATTGCTGAATGACTTTTAAACTACAGTTTTAACTTACAACAGGAAGTAGCATCATGGTGTTTTCAGGCATGTCTTAAGTCTGCCATTGCAGGCCTGTGTGTGTACGCATTTGCACTTATGATCCTGTTGGCCAATTCGTTGGCCAATGCTGAGGGTGCCTTTCACTAACACTAGAGCACCCTAGGGTGAGGCCTGGGGGGTGGAGCAAGTGAGATGTGAAAGGCAGGGCATGTACACATGTGTTTTTCCTGCCCAGGTAGTGAAGAATACCCATGTGTGTTTTCACTACCTATGAGGTATGCTCTTCCCATAGGTTAACATGAGGGAATGGCTTAGATTACTTTAAGCTGCTATGGTGGCTTACAGTGGAGTGCCTCATGTTGTTTCCTATCATTGGATTCACCATGGCAAATCCTCCCTTGTGATAAAGGTGGAGTTGGCATTAATAGCTTAGAAATGCCAATTCCAGAAAGTGCAAAAACGACAATTGATGGAAAGAATGCAGAACAATGTTATACATTCACTGCAGTACAGAGATCTGGGCCTAAATCCATTGTTTTTTTGCTCCCCATGCCATCCCAGTTTGAACTGAGCCGCATGCAAATCAGCCTTGACTCTGCCCCAATGGGAACGGTCCAACCCAATCTGCCAAGCCAGGTCCTCCCTGGACTGGAAACAAGCATCCTAAGACCGGTTTCAGGGGTTTACCCCTCATCAGCCAGGATAGCTTGGGATAGCTTAACTCCAGGGGCATGGAGAGCACGGGACCCACGTCTAGGCATACCCGTCCCGCTCAGGGTGACAAAAGCAAAAACAACAATTGATGGACAGAATGCAGAACAATATCATACATTCACCCCAGTACAGAAATCTGGGCCTACATCCATCATTTTCCCAGAGAAAGTGAACAGTTCTCTGCACTCAAGTCTTTTATTTTGACTCCAATCCACAATGGAGGCTGGGGGAGCACATCTGTGAATTTCCCAGAGACAGCCATAAACATTGGACATGCAACTGGAACAACAGACCTCTGCCATTTGATGACTTGGCTGGATAGATTGGGGGGAGCGGTTTTGACACTTGGCCACTGGGAATCCAGATCATGGCCCCACTACAGATTACGATCTGCATTCCAAGGGCTCATGTGGTTCTAAGGGGAACCCTCTGAACCACCCCCAACTTCAAAGGCACACTATGGTATAACTACTGGTACCATACCTCAGCAGGTGAGAGATACACTTGTGGAGACGTTGGACCAGAAATCTTGGAAGAATCTGTTGTGCACAAAGAGGACACTGCCATTGGAAGGAACCATGCACCCTGCCTGAATAGTGACTGGCCTGGGCTGACTACCTGCGGGTGTTGGCTTGCATCCTGTTCTTTGCGGAGGTCTTAAGGACATTAAAGACCTCCCGTGAGGGACCTACACCATCTACGTGTTTCACCTGGAGAGCGGTGCCGTCTCAAGCGCCTACTTATAGCTGGCAGTTGACTGGTGCATGCCCTTAATGCACCTCAGGAACCGAGCTGCTGCTCGTTTTTAATATAACCTTGTTTTTTATTTACTTTAACATTTTAGTTATTATCCCCTGTTCTTAATTTGCGCTGACAGCGCCTGGCCCTCACTTGCACTGTAACTCGGTGACACTCACCGCTGTTTGGCGGGTCCGCTTCCCGGCGCAGGTCCGTTTTTTAGCGCCATCTTGGATGGGGATGGTCGAGCATTAGCGCTGATTGGCTGGTATCGCGCTCTAGTCGCCAGGAGGACGCTAGGCGTATACTTAAGAGAGCCATGCTGACGCGCAGCGGATACGCGCTGCGGGGACGCCAGATTGACGCCGGAGTTACGCCAGAGTTCAGCCCGTCTGCGCCCGTCCGCGCTGAGGACGCGCTGCATGACGGGCTGGACCCTGGGCCTCCTGGCGTGCGTCCTCCCCTACCACTGGAGAACTTGTACGGTACCCTTCTTTCCCTGAGACCCCATGCGCTTTGTTGCCATCATCGGCTCAGACCCGAGGTTCTGAGCCGGGCCCGTTTGTGTCCCTCTTGCAACAGTTCTTTTGCTTGTCCTATTCAGGCCCGTATCCATTCTATCCCTTTGCAGCCCACCAGCCATATCTCCCAACCCAAACAGGGTTTTTTGATCAATGCTCGTTCTCTGATCAGACATGGGATTGAATTTCACGACTTTGTCAGTTCGAGGAATCCTGACTGGGTCTTTGTTACAGAAACCTGGGCTTCTGAGTCCGCTGGCCACGATTTGCTTTTGGCCATTCCTGAAGGATACACCTTCCTAAGGTTTGATAGAGAACGTGGTAGAGGTGGTGGAATAGCCATTCTTTTTAAATCTACTCTTACCTGCACCATAAAACCCTTATCGGTCTCTACGGATCCCTTTGAGGCGCTTTACTTTTGTATTGTGCACACCCCGGTGAGTTCCTTTTCCGGTATTTTACTCTATAGGCCCCCTGGGTCCAGAGTCAACTTTTGCCCAGAACTTTTTAGAATTTTGGAACCTTATTTTGGTAGACCTCAATTCACCATTCTGGGCGATATTAATTTTCATTTGGAGGATTCTGCTTTGAAAGATACTTCCTCTCTGCTTAATTCCCTGGAGGCATGCGATTTTGTCCAACTAGTTCTCCACCCGACCCACAAGGCAGGGCATATCCTTGACGGGATTTTTTCTAACGATTCCAGACTAGAGGCCGGTATACCGGTACCAATTACCTGGTCTGACCATCTAGCAGTCCCACTGTCTCTAGACATTCCCTGCCCTGATGTTACGGTGGGCTCTGGCAAAAAACAATCTAAAAGGAGCTTCAAAAACTTCACTAAGGAGGCTCTTGCCCCTTTTATTCGTAACATCAGTATTTCAACTCAGCGGAAGGTGGATGAATCGGCCCAAGAACTTACTGATGCCATCACCAGAGCCGTTGACGAACTAGCCCCCCCCTCCTTGAAATCTGCAGCTAGACAGAAGCCATCTGCTCCCTGGTTTTCTGTCGATCTGAGGCTTCTCAGACAAAAATGCAGACAGAAGGAACGTGGTTGGCGTAAATCCTGGGATCACAAAGATAGAGAAGGCTATAAGAGCCTACTACGAGAATATAAAAAGAGAGTCATTAAGAAAAAACAGGACTATTTTTCCAACCTAACCTGTTCTTTAACATCTTCCAAAGAGCTTTTTAAAATTGTAGACTCCCTTTGCTCTCTTCAGGTCCCTGACCCAGTAGTTGCTTCCCAGGAGCTATGTGATGACATATCAAACTTTTTCTATAAAAAGATTGACGATATTTACATAGCCCTAAAGTCGCAGAGGAACCTGCTTAGTTCGGAGGACTCCTCGCAAATTACACGTCTGGAAGCTTGGAATAAAGACTCCCCTCAGTCCCTTGAACACTTCCCTGCTCTCTCTCTAGAAGATCTTAATAGCCTGTTGGATAAAACAAAATCTTCATCCCCACTTGATCCAGTTCCTCTGAAAGTACTTAAGAACTGCAGAGAGATCATTCTTCCCCCGATGCTGGAAGTAATGAATGGAGCCTTGGAACAGGGTATCTTTCCGTCACTCTGGAAGAGAGCCATCGTAAAGCCGCTTCTGAAAAAGACCACCTTAGACCCTGGAGTGCTGAAGAACTTTAGACCCATCTCTCTGCTGCCGGCCCCTGCTAAGATGTTGGAGACCCATTTGAATTTCCATCTTTCAAACTTCCTTGACACCTCAGGCTTCTTGGATGGGTCCCAACATGGCTTCAGAAAGCTGCATAGCACGGAGTCTGCCTTGACGAAAGTCATGGATAACATCCGCAGAAAAGTAGATTTGGGTCTCACCACCGTACTAGTGCTGCTAGATCTTTCAGCAGCATTTGACACCCTGTCTCCCCTGACTTTAACATCTAGGTTAAGGGAGGCAGGGGTGGATGGACCGGCGCTCAGCCTCCTGAGCTCCTTTTTACATCAACGAGAGCAGCGTGTCATGCTAGGTGAATACCTCTCCCCTGCTAAGTCTTTGCAATGTGGGGTGCCACAGGGGTCGGCATTGAGTCCGACCCTGTTTAACATCTACGTGGCCCCCCTTGCAAGACTAGTAAGATGTCAGGGGATGGAGGTAGTGTCGTATGCTGACGACACGCAGATTATGGTATCCCTGACCCACTCTGTAAGTGAAACTGCTTCTAACTTTAGGGCCTGCATGCAACTTGTTGCAGAGTGGATGGTTTCCAACTCCCTAAAGTTGAACGGGGACAAGACAGAGGTCCTGGTCTTTGGCAAGGACCAGGACATGTGGTCAGGTGATTGGTGGCCTCCTTCGTTAGGTAGCTGCCCTATACCTACACAATCTGCCAGGAACCTAGGCGTCATCTTTGACACCCAGCTCTCCATGGAGTTTCAGGTTAATAGAACGGTGGCTACCTGCTGGGGTGTCATTAAGACCCTGAAAAGGATCGTGCACTATCTGTCCCCACAGGCACGGAAACAGGTGGTGATTGCCCTTGTTGGCTCAAGGCTTGACTACTGCAACTCAGTATACGCCGGGGCCAACAAGGGCCTGCTTCAGCGTTTGCAGGTCATACAGAACGCTGCAGCGCGGTTTGCTCTCGCTTTGCCCTGGTTGGCATCTATGACCCTAGCGAGGAAGAACCTCCACTGGCTCCCCATCCCCTCAAGGATCACTTTTAAACTTCTTTGCCTTACATATAAGGCCCTAATTGCAGGCTCGGCTGATGCCCTTGGTTCATTACTCACCAGATATGTTCCGAGCAGATGTTTACGATCCAGCGAGCTTAATCAACTGGTAATTCCCAGAGCCAAGAAGGCTAGATGGGGGAGTAAAGCTTTTTCCATACTGGCACCTTTGATGTGGAATTCCCTTCCCCTTGAAATCAAACTACTTCCTTCCCTCGACCTCTTTAGGAAGTCACTGAAAACTTGGCTCTTTATTAAGGCATACCAGTAGGCTCTGTTTCTGTCTGCTAACAGCTTTTATTTGGCTTAGGCGCCTTGACGCCCATTGGGCATAGTTGCGCATGACAAATGATATTTCATTCATTCATTCATTCATACTTCACCTGCTGGATCCTGACTGCTGCACGATGTGAGAGTTGGACCTAAGTATTGTGCCTGAAGACCAGATTGACTTGTGTGGAGCCCCCAAACCATGCCCGCATCTAAGGAGTTTTAATCAACTGCATCGTGGGGCCTCAGCATGCACAAGTGTCTTGTTGGTGGTGAGCGAATTCACCGGTTGTGGGACTCAGCATGGCCCACTTCGTTGTCTGTGCGGCATCTCCTCGTGCGACACACCGACTGCATGCTTATTGCGTGCAGTGTACAATTCACAGGTTGCGACCCTCGGAGAGAGGGCGTATCCCTAGTACATTCTACCTCATGCTGTACTACTGAACGTGTATGCGGGATCGGAATGTCTGGTGCGACTCCTATCATTATGCACCAGATGTTGTGCCTAAGTCCAGGGAGGTGCGACAAAAGCGACTGTGGGTTGATTGTAGCCGAATTCTCTGGTGCTACTCGAATAATTGTGGACCAGATATGTTGCCTCATTCGAGGGAGGTAGAGTGAATCTGACCATGGGTTGATTGTGACAGGATTGTCTGATGCGACTCATATCATTGTGCACCAGACATTGTGCCTCATTTCCAGGAGGGTATGGAGAACTCGATTTGTGGTTCATTGTGACTGGATTGTCTTGTGTGACTACAATCAACAACAGGTGTTGGATATCACTTCCCGTGGGATTTGGGGACAGCTGCACCCCCATTCACTGAGTGTTGTGTTTTGCCCTCTGTGCAGCGAATCAACTGCCCTCCCCTCACCCTGCCCGATGAATTTGTTTACCGAGGTAGTTTAGCCAAGATTGAGCCTGGGTGGTGAGTGTAAGTGACTAGGCTGAGGAACACTTCTGAGAGCAATCAGAAGCGGGTCAAGAGACTGTGTGACACCCCAGTGCTTCGCAGAACCAGGCTGGTGTCGGAAGTCTAATTGAGGGACCTCTTGATTGAACTGGGACAGCCTCTAGCCCATTTCTGCTTTTCATAAAGTGGATAAACTTCCTGAATGGCGGCCAACCCTACATTTGGCGACTGTTGCCCGGTTACCCTGATAGTTACTTCATCCTTCTCCCCTGGGCCCCTCACTAAGTGTGACTCCGGCCTTAAGCCAGTGTAGTAAGGGTTGTTTTTGTTTTACTCTAACCTGTGGGAATAGTAGTGGGGGGATAACTGAGAGGTGTGGAAGGTATTGTGCCATGGGGTCCGCATTCATATTACCAACTGACCTGCAGGAAATCATTACAGTGCGTGTATTTGTGCTTCATACAGACTGATCGATATCCTTTGCATCGTGTTGCGGTGCTGTGAGAGTGTGGGAGAGTGTGCTGCATGAGAACAGCCTGCTAATAGTTGCTCTGTGAAGCGGTGTTATTTTACTTATTTATTTCATTACCTAACGAATACTCAGTTTTGACATTGGTTAAACCTGTGTGGCCTTGGCCCATGGTGCTGCTGAAAAGTGTTATAAATTCCTGTGTGTACACATTCCTTATATCGCTGTGACCTGGGTGCACCCTAGAAATGTGTGGATTTGAATTGTGTGATTTGCCAGGGTGGGCCCAGTTCTGACAACGTATCGGACCGCATAAGGGTGCTGGGGTAAAATGGGATTTTTCCCAAATGTGCATATTACTCAATCAATCAATCAATCAAGGACATTTATAGAGCGCACTACCTACCCGGAGGGTCTCAAGGCGCTTGGGGGGGGGGGTGCTGCTACTGCTCGAACAGCCAGGTCTTGAGCTTCTTCCTGAAGGAGAGGTGGTCTTGGGTCAGGCGCAGGTCGGTCGGGAGGGAGTTCCAGGTCTTGGCGGCCAGGTGGGAGAAGGACCTTCCTCCTGTTGTCGTTCTTCGGATGCGGGGGACGGCGGCGAGGGCGTGGCTGGCTGATCGGAGGTGGCGTTTGGGAGCGTAGAAGTTGATGCGGTTGTTGAGGTAGCTCGGGCCTTGATCGTGTAGGGCTTTGTGTGCGTGGGTGAGGAGACGGAAGGTGATCCTTTTGTTGACGGGGAGCCAGTGCAGGTCTCTCAGATGTCCGGAGATGTGGCTGCGTCGGGGGATGTCGAGGATGAGTCTGGCTGAGGCGTTCTGGATCCGCTGGAGTCTCTTCTGGAGCTTGGTGGTGGTTCCGGCGTAGAGGGCATTGCCGTAGTCCAGTCGGCTGGTTACGAGGGCCTGGGTGACCGTCTTCCTGGTCTCGATGGGGATCCACCGGAAGATCTTCCGTAGCATGCGCAGGATGTTGAAGCATGACGAGGAGACGGCGTTGACTTGTCTGGTCATGGAGAGGGAGGAGTCCAGGATGAAGCCCAGGTTGCGTGCGTGGTCTGTCGGTGTGGGTGCGGTGCCCAGGGCGGGGGGCCACCAGGAGTCGTCCCAGGCGGAGGGCGAGGAGCCCAGGATGAGGACTTCCGTCTTGTCTGAGTTCAGTTTCAGGCGGCTGGTCGTCATCCACTCGGCTACATCTTTCATCCCTTCGTGAAGGTTGGCTCTGGCAGCGGCGGGGTCGTTGGTCAGGGAGAGGATCAGCTGGGTGTCATCGGCGTAGGAGATGATGTTCAGGTTGTGTTGGCGTGCGATGGGCGCGAGGGGGCTCATGTAGACGTTGAAGAGGGTGGGGCTCAGCGAGGATCCTTGAGGTACACCGCAGATGACTTCGGTGGCCTCTGACTTGTACGGTGGTAGACGGACTCTCTGTGTTCTTCCGTCGAGGAAGGAGACGATCCATTCCAGTGCCTTCTCCTGAATTCCGACGTTGCTGAGGCGCTGCACTAGGGTGCGGTGGCAGACAGTGTCGAATGCCGCGGAGAGGTCTAGGAGGATGAGGGCCGCTGTTTCTCCGTTGTCCATCAGGGCTCGGATGTCATCGGTGGCAGCGATGAGGGCGGTCTCGGTGCTGTGGTTGGCTCGGAAGCCAGACTGTGAGGGGTCGAGGGATCCATTCGTCTCGAGGAAGGCGGCCAGCTGTTTGTTGACGGTCATTTTAACACTTTTGGGCCTAGTACTGCTAGTAATATTTCCAAGTGTGATTTATGCCCAGAAATACACAATGTTCATATTGGGTTCATTAATGTGTGTGTTGAATGCAATCTTTATTTACATACACCTCGTGTGAAGTCTCTTTTGTGACGCTCAGTGTATTTATTGTGTGAGAATGCTGTGGCATTGATTTACACATTTCCTCTGTGATAAATCTGTCTACTCTGTGTCAAGCCACCGAAGGGTGATCGCAGTTCATTTAGTGAGTGTAATCACCTAATCCTGACAGGAGTGGTAGGTTCTGCCTGATTTGGGCACTGCCTCAGCCAACCAGAAAGTACCAGTTCCAACACTGAGTAGCAAACTTTGTGGGGGCTCTATGGTATCCTTGTTTTGTTGACTATTTAATTGCAGACTTTAAGGTGTTAAGCCTCCCCTTAAATCAATCGGTTTGTAAAACTGGGCCAACTAGCAGAATAAGGGAGGTAGGAGATACTGTTTTATTTTTATGTTACTTCTGGCCTGACTGACTTGAGAATTTTTTTTTTAGAAGACGCTCATCACTTCAAAGACCAAAATTAAACAATTAGCAAAACACAAAGAGGTGTCATAGCCCCCTACGAAGTTTGCACCTGCTGCAGGATTTCAAATGGGCGTGTCCTGTCATTACCTTCAGTGTCTACTGAAACATTACAAACCGAAAAGCACACCGTTACATCTTATGACGGAGCACATCTATGCATAGTGTCGGTTTTCTTTAAGGTGAGATTAGTATATACTAATACTAATTGAATACTATAATTTGCATAACTGAACACAAAGCACTAACCTTTGGTGTTCAATAGAAGCGAGAAGGGTGTAACCCTACAGTCTTTGTGCTATAGAATGTGCAATCCTGGACTCAGATCCCAGCTTCCCCACGTTACCAAATTGTGTGATCTATGGACCACTGCTTCTCCATGTACCATTTTCCTTAATCATTCAGTTTGACAGCACATTGAAGTAATTCAATTCAGAATCTGGCCTTTCCAAAAACCTGACTTTTATATGGTTAATCAAATATAATCTTGTATCACATTAAGTAACAATTGAGGTGGACGTTTTCTTGAATGTTTCATTAAAAAAATATTACTTTCAATAAATATCACTGAATTCATTGATATAATTGTATATACTTCACTGAGACACAGAGAAATGTTGAAAACAATGTTTTTTTAAATGCTAAAGCCTTTAACACATTTTTTAATGACATTTGTTGCCGGATTCACATCGTTTGATGACTTGGCTCATAGTTTGGCTGTTGTAGCCAAATCCGACCCCTGGCTCGGTACTAGGGGCTGTCTGTGTCCCTTCCTACCCCCCAGAAATGTAGTGTCTCCTACGCCCATACCCTCACCTCCTTCCTCGCAAAGCCCAGAAGGTCAACCACGGACATCATTTAGGGGTCGCAGCTGCAACCCTTGCTTGTCCCATGCGACCCCTGGCACCGTTTCTGTGACGCCTAGGCTCCGGCCAGACTAGCCATGGCTTGCATTCAGCATTCCCCCAAGGCACTTCTTAAAAATGTTCAGAAACAGTGGCGTAGGAAGGGGGTGCATTGAGTGTGGACCGCCCCGGGTGTCATCACTGAGGGGGGGTGACAAAATGGCAAAAACATGTGTTTGAACACATATTTTTGCCATTTTGTCAAGCCGGGGTGACAAGTGTCACCACTGAGTTGGTGACAAAGTGGCAAAAATGTGTGTTTTAAACACACAGCCGCGGCCCATGGAGGGAGTTGCAGTGGGGCAGAGAGGCGGGGGGAGGGCCAGGGAGGGGGGGTGCTAAAAACTGGCATATGGATAATTGGAGGTAAGTAAACAATTCAATTAATAAAACGAATATCGTAGCGCGCGCAGCATCGCATTTTGCGATGCAGGGCATGCTACATAATTCGTTTTATTTATTAAAATATTTATTTACCTCCAATTATCCATATGCCGGTTTGTAGCACCCCCCACCCTGCCCCTCCCCCGTCCTGCCTCTCTGCCCCACCGCAACTTCCTCCACGGGCTGCGGCTGTAAACACATATTTTTTCCATTTTGTCAAGCTGGGGGTGACAAGAAATTTTCCGCACCGGGTACCTTGCTACGCCACTGTTCAGAAAAGCAAGGCCCGCGCTTGAAGGGGTTAATTCATTTCAGAATGCATGTGAAGTGGTACTGTGCAAGAGGAAGGAAGCAAAGAACACGAGTCGTGGAGGGGTCATGCACCCCAGCAAAGATCAGTCAATAAGCTAGCTCCTCCGATTGCAGGACGCCTGGCTGTGTCTAATCAGGTAAAGCTTTAGCATGCATTATTTATTATAAATGCATATTTATCTGATCGTGATGCTTCCCAGTCGATTCCACACACCACCTAGCAGTGCTAGGCAATTTACAACCTGTCTGAAGCACCCCCATATCCCTTGCAGAACACACAGGGCTGACTTGCATATTGGACCCTGCCTGGTGTTTTTCGCAAAAGGCCTGCTCAGGCTTAGCTCCTGCTCCTTCAGTCCAAAGTAGGATCAATGAAGAGTCAATTTAAAGACCTGGCTAAAATTTGAAACCTCTGCATATAATAATAGCGCACATGCTCTACATTGATAGATAAGTAAATCAAAGGGAAATGCACTCTTAACTTAGCCTCGACGTTTTGAAGCACAAACTTTTGTTTCAAATACATCCACTGTGCTACATAAAAGAATTAGAAGAACATTTATGTTATTGTTTATTCTCTATTTTACTTGACAATTAGGGCCATGATATGTATTAGGGCGCACTTTCCCTATTTGCACCTGGTGCACCTTAAAACAGATGCACTGGGTTTAATCAGAGAAAGTGCATCCTATTACATAGAATGCGCGGCCTCCAGGGCAGCCAGGGCCTGACTGGCCATAGCGGGCACCGGGCAATCCCCCAGTGCGCCGCACGGGTGGGGTCCGGTTTTGGGTCCCCTGGGGGCCGTTTTTGTTACAGGGCCGTTTTTGCAGCATGCTGCAAAATCGTCCCTGTACCTAAATCGGGCGAACGCCGGCCCCGGCAAAGGGCTCGGCGGCACCTCCAACCCCCCCACGAGTGAGGAGGGGGGCCAGCCGAGCACTTTGCCAGGGCCGGCTGTGGTTCCCAGTCCGGCCCTGAGGGCAGCTGCGAACTCGTGCAGCCCTGCGGGCAGCACATTCAAGTAAAATACAGAGTGGCTTTGAAGCAGCCGCTCCGTGTTTCACTGTGAAGGCAGCAACCTCCCTTCACTTTGAAGGCAGATTAGACAATCTCTTGTAGGCGGGTGTAATGTAATGTAAATTGATACTTGTATAGCGCACTACTCACCTGCAAGGGTCTCAAGGCGCTTGTACGAATACCGCTGTGGAACCCATCCTGGCTTTCCCTGTGAGGTGTCCACTCCTGGGCACCCCCAAGGTGGAGGCCAGGCATCCTTAGCGTTGTGGGGGCCGTTGTGGAGATTAAGCAAGCTATTGCCCAGAGTTGCAGAGTGGGACCCATGATTAGAATAGGCACGAGACAAGAATTATCAGGTCCGTGGAATTTTGAGCCCAAGACCCGCCGAGGCGGGGAATTGAACCCTGGTCCTGGGCTAGACTTCTGCATCAGGGTCTGCCGCTCTAACCATTGAGCCACACTTCTCCATGAGGAGAAGTGAGAGATAGGTGAAGTCACTGACGGCACCCGCCTGCAAAGAAATGTTTGGAATGTCCATAGAACCAACTTTACCCCCTGCAGAGGACTGCTCTCGGGGCGCACTGACAGTGTGCCACCTTTTAGGTGGCGCAGTGTCAGTGAGCCTCCTGACAGCTACTTTGTCTCTTCGTCCGTGACTGAAATACGACATGGGTGCATTTGCATAGGGCACACCCCATGCAAATGAGGGTACGCCCCTGCAGATAGCGCTGCCACTGTATGTCCCCTAGCGCTATTGGTTTTAAAGAAGGGACCGCACAAGCATCTGCAGTCGCTTCTGTAATACCAAAGTGCCAAGGGGGCTCACAAAGCGGGCGCAAACGCCAGCTCCACCCTCGGGCACACCCTCTCTCTTAGCATTGAGAAGCCCTAGGGCAGCTATGCGCTCTACAAGTAACAAATAATAATAATACTAGCAAGTGATGGGAGCAATGGCACAGATACCGAGAGAGAGAATGAAAAAGTTGGAGGTAAAAGCAAAAGAGTGATAGTAAAAAGGAAAGAAAGGAAGAAAGAAAGATTGGAAGAAGAAGCTTTAAAGGTGTTGCGGTTAGGGAAGGGAGGCGACGATTCAGAAAATGGATGAGAGAGAAACAGCCAGGGAATGTTCGGAAAAGGAGATGGGTACACTAGTGTGTAATGAAACACGCGTGTTGGAATCCACCATTTTCCACCATTTTTTCCCAAAAGTTTCTTTGATGAGAACTCTCCCTAATCTATCTCTTATAGTTGTTGAAATAGCTCACTATGATCACTTAGCACAGTATTGTGGCTTGTATGACATACTTTGCCAGAGCTGCATTTAGTTCCTTGTCCATCCTTGACTGGCTGAACATAGGTGTAGCTTGCCTTTTTAGGCTTCGAAGTGCTACCCTCCATTTTTGCATTTGTTTTATTAAATACAAATTGACAGCTGAGGTAATACAAAATGCTTTTAAATGCTGGGTGTGCATGTGCTTGTGGGTAAGAGTGTGACTGTGAGAGCAAAAGCTTGTGTATGTGTGGGCATTTGTGTCTATGTGTGTCTGCGTGTGTGTGTGAGTGAGTGAGAGTCATTGACAGCTAGTGAGTGAGCATGACTGAGATTGAGTGTCACTAAGTAGGTGGACTTAGAGTACGAGTGACTGCAGATGCGTAATAGTGGGTGACTGAGAATGTATTAGCATGAATACATGTGAGGGAGTGTTAGAGATTGTGAGTGAGAATTAGTGAGTGACAGTGAGTAAGTGTAACCGCAAGTGAGAATGATTGAATTGGTGAGCGTGAGTTAGAATGAGGGGTTGAGAGGAAAAGAGAGTTTGAGTGTGTGTATGAATGAATCAGAGTAAGAATGGGAGAGAGAGAGTGCAAGAAAGTGAGTGAGTGAATGTAAATGGGAGGGACTGGGAATGTAGTGTTTCCCTTGTGCGTGTTTGCCCAGGTATACTCTTGAAATCCTTGGCTTAGAGACTCACCCATGCCAAAATATTTGTTCTGGTGTACTGACAGCAATTCTGATCACTACAGACACCTTTGACAAAAAACTTGTACTGGCAAACTATAGTTATATCCTGCCATAATTAGTCCATGGTGAAAAACTGGTGCTGTGATACTAGAAATAATTCTTGACATACAGGGCACCCTTGGAAAAATCCTGGCTGGCATACCTGAGGAAAATATTGGCATAAGGGGAAGCCATAGCAAAATATGGGTGAGAACACATTGGAGGGAATACCTGGCATATGGGAGGACAACAGTGGGATATGGAAGGGGGTCAACTATGATAAAATGCAGGACCTGACATGCTAGAGATATTGTTTACCATATAGGTGCCCTAGAGCACATTTTGAAACAATTGGTTTGATTGGCTTAGCACAACATTAAGAGATATGAATATTTAATGAGAGCCCTTTCAGAGTATATGACATTTTAGCTAATCTATGTGAAACATGTGCTTTTCAATGCACTATCTGACCCAATATTTACAAAGATTTTCTCAGTTTTGGAACCCCTCTGTATATGAGGTCAGGCTCATCTGCTTCATGAGCTATAATTCAGAGCTAGTATTATTTCCCCACCAATTTCGAAGATTATGTCAGCACCATAACATAGGTGGTATTTGAAACAGATATTTGTTTGAGTTTCATATTAATGATGCAGTTAGTATGGATTGTCAGTAATGCCAATTATTGTGATTTCTTCAGGATTAAGTTCGTAAGACATCACTTCCTGAAAAGATTCAGGGGCAAAGGTCATATGATGTAACTTCCTGTGATGTCATTAGCGTCAAAGGGTGTCTGATGTCACTTCCGCTACCCCTGGCATTTTGGTGAATCGACGTCCATGAGGTCAACACTGCTCACAATGACCCTGAGGAAACAGGAACCAACCAGATGCAAAAACGAATGGTTTTGATGTGAACACGGTCTGACCTGCACACTTAAAATTGTTTTGTTTTACATGTTTTTGTTATTAAAGGGCTGGAGCGCAGCCGGCAGGAAATGAGGCTGGCCCAGCCCCCAGCAACAAAACCGTTCCCACCAGCAGTAATACTATACCCCACTATGTGAGTCTATGAGGAAAATGCCCAGTGACTGGTAGGGCCAGTTGGGGCCTGCCTATTCAAGTGCCTCTGTCTATTTTACGTTGTTCTTTATGAACTGCTCAGTGGGTGTTTGTTGGTTTGTAGCTAGATGTCAAACTTGCAGCCATACAATTTACTAAAGACATTGTAGAACATATTATTGGATAAAAGAAAGATGTTGAAGCACATCTGTGTGACAGACATCATGATGACAGAACTCAGTCTACAGATGACCTCCATAAACCGATACTGGATGTGGGAAGGGGTCTCTTACCTTGAATATAGAGCTGAGGGCTCAGAGGGACACATTAGAAGGAGGGCAGCCAAAAGATGTGGAAGGTTCCTACATAGGGACTTTCTTGAAAAAGCTGGTGGGCACAGAATTTGGCATTGTAGCGACTAGAGGGCACATAGAGTACCAGTAATACTGCCCCTACTGGGAGCACCCCAAGACCAATCACAGCATGACTGCTACATTTTTTAGATTGAAACCTGATACTCCAAAAAGCAAGAAAAAGGGGATATTACAAAATTGATGACAGAAAGGTGTGACTGTTTCCAGACTCTCTGGACATGGTAAGGAAGACTTGAACTCTGAACCAGACCAGATCCACTCCTCTAAGGGCGAATACATTATGCCAACTGTGACACCTAGAGCAGTGGATACGTTGATGTAGTCTACATAGGAAAGAACAGATCCTTCCTGATCAAACAGGTCGTTTAGCCACTGGTTACATGACAAAGCCGATCACTCCTAGCAGCAGAAATTGAAACTTGAGAGGCTGGCGGGCACTGTGAGCAGGAATTCCCCATCGTATTCACATGGACATATTGACTGTTGTTAGTTTCTCCGTGGATAGAGTCCTGGAGAGTGGACTTTGGAAAATTGGTTTTAAAGTTATTATATGGATCTCAGACGAGCAGGTAAGATCTAAGGGCCATGGTGCTCTGGGGAACTGTCAGAACACATACCCGACATAAAGGCATCAAGACTCACCAAATGACCTCCGGGGATGTGCCCCGATGACCAAAAGATGGGGGCGAATATTGCCCATTTAGAAGAAATGCACTTAACACAGAAAGAAGGGTTAGTGGTGCAAATACAGATAGAGGGGCAACTGTACTTTCCAAGCTATTTGGCCTAGTCCATAGGTGTCCTGATATGGAACAATGGTGGACAACGACAGACCATCTATTACGCTTAATAGCAGGATGGATTTGGCAATGGTGAATATTCCTATGCACCTAGTTTTCTCCGGGCGACACCCAGAATGGGTAGTCATCACACTTAGCTGGGTTGACGCACTGCCCCATGATAACACAAGGGGACTTTAACTGCAAAGCAGATGTGGATCTAGTCAGACTGCAACCGCCAATGCTCACCTTAACGACTACAAAGACCACTTAAGCACTCAGATAACGGTTGTCCATTGGGGACTGACTGACACTTAGAGGGCACTGCTTCCACTTGACAAGGACTACCACTTCACCTCGCCTATGCATGACATACATGTTAGGCTCCATAGATTGGTCTGCAGCTATCCGGCTGCATACAGCAGTGGCCCCGGCAGAAGATCTGATCAGGACACTCTGCTGACCATCCCCTTTGGTATCAATCCCCAAATGGTAGCTGCAAATCACTGCACAGGAAGTTCAAATTGTCAGGAACTCAAAACAGGAACAGACTAACAATTATTTGACAGATAGCAGTGATTCTGCACCCCCCATTCTCATAGGATGAAAAGCCTTTTATTCGATCATAGCGGCCACTGTAAAGAAATGGTAGTAGGCGGTCGGACAAAAGGCGGAGCTGAGATAAAAAGCAACAAAAGAATAAATGAAGGGACAAAGAGAAAAGGAGACCGAGGAATCCTTGACTGGAGGAAGATTTGATGAATAAGAGAGAGAAATTTGCATTCTTAATAGAAAAGTTGAAGTGCTTTACTTATAGGGCATATCTGACTAGGGCACACAGGCGGTGTGAACAAGGCAGGGTGCCTGCTGACCTAGTTGCCGAGACAGGAAATGAGGGGTATTCCAATGCTGAACATGCAGACAGGAAACGTCTATGCAGCACAATCGCAGAAAGAGCTAAAGAAAGCATTTACAGACTATTACACCCAGTGCTTCATTTTAGGCGGTGGTTGCAGGTGGTGCCCATGGACAGTTCTTTTTCCTCAACAAACTTTGATCCAGAGAGAGGAAAATATATGAGAGGGAAAGATGTAGGAAGACAAAGACATAAAAACAGTGACAAAGGGAGAAAGCAGGGATGCAAAAAGAACTTGAAAGAGTGAACTTAAGAGAGAGGAAGTGCAGGGCGGAAAAAAAAGCATACGATGGAAACAGGAGTACACTGCCTTGGTCTTTGGCTCCTCCTCCTTTCCTAGAGCTGACAATATTGCCACAGACCAGAAAGCATGAGAAAATATTGTTCTTTATATAGTTATCACTAAAAATAAAAGTATCTCAACCTACATCTAGTGTTTGTGCAGTAGATCTGAAACTAGGTGAGTGGCGCATACAATGTACCCCAAATAGCCATGTGTGACTGCCCCAAAGCCCAGATAATCTCTCACAGAAAAACAAGGTGCTTAACACCATCATGGGACATAATGCCTTTCTCTGCTAATATTCACGTCATATCCTCTTTGCATAATGTATAATGACATTTATTGGTTATATGTACATTGCTACTTCTGATTTGCTTAAGGTGCTTAACTCCAGTGTTTAACATATATAACTATGGAAGATAAGACTGCTTCACGGTAAGTGACACACACAGCTCATGTTTAGAAATATTCGGATCTTTCAATATGGTTATGGTAATAACGCATAAGTATGTTGCATTGGCTGTACTCGGAAAGCCCTGAAGTGGGAGGAAGGAAAAGGCATTCATATGATTGGGGAGGAGCAATGAAGGCTCTGACAGCAGCTGGCCAACCAGATATTTGCCATTAATGGCCAGTCTGCCCCATGTCCACAGTATCCCCCTAAACATATCTACCCTCCCCTTGAGGTGACACGTGACCCATACACAGACGCATGTTTTCTCTGTTGACTTAAAAAACAGGCCTTCTGACTATCAAGGTTTTCCTGCTTTGGCAAACCTATGGTGCGCCCGTGCCCTTAGTCCTCTGAGCATGTGCCTTGCCACTTTGGAATTCTCTAAATAAAAGGCTCTTTAATTAAGGGGGTCTGCAAAAATTCCACCAACCCCCAGAAATACGATTTTCTAGATAGTATGAATTGTTCTCTTGATTTCAGAAATGGCTCTCATCCCCCCCCAAGCAGACTTTGAAAACATATTTTGAAATATCAGGATTCACAGTTGACAAATTTATAGTAGCGCTAGTGAGATCTTTTCATCAAAATTTTAGGGGCAGAGTAATTGACATCTGATAAAGGTCCTCATAACAAATGCAGGGCTATATTGCGATCGGTGTGGCGCAGCGGCCAGAGCGGCTGACTCCTGAGCGCTGGGCTTGCGGTTTGATCCCAGGTGGCAGCTCAGCTCAGTATCATGTGCCTCTGGGCAATTACTCAATCTCCCTGAAGGCTCCCAACGCGGTGATGTGTTCGTGCTTTACAAATAGGAATTAATATTATGGATGCGCAAACAATCACAATTGTGAGCTGTGTGATAAATATCATTCCCCCACAGATTTCCCGTTATAGATTCTGGCAGATCAAACTTTCCGAAATGTATCGGGGAGGGGTGGGGAAGGCCCATAAAAATTGTAAAACGTGCAGAATTCGGAGAGTTAAACTGCACTTGAAGTAAAAAAAAAATAACTCGTAGCAGGTGGAACTTACGACATGTGGAAAATACTCCCCCACCCCGTAATGGTATTTACCAGGGGTTGGAAGTACCTCACGCTAGGCTACCTAACTTGTAATAGAACCAGTCTTTCACCGTCATAACCTTGACAACTTCAACTTCAAAGAAAGCAAAAAGCTACCACTTTTGATCCCGATGGTGGGTCATTGTTCTTTCATTAAAAAATTATTTTTTAAAACCTCAACCCTGCAGCTCTCTTCATAAACTGTGATCCATAACAATCACAGCTTCTAACACTGAACAAAGCTTCAGACAAAATGTATACGATTAAAGATGCCACTCTGCATTTAAAAAAATCCCCAAGAGGAAGGAAATATTATTAGAACAGATTTGAGAAGCTCATGGTTCGATTTCAACATACTTCCCTTTTTGCAAGCCCTATGCTTTACCCAATCAGAAAAGAGCACTCTTACAGGCCCACTGCTGTGCCTGACATTTATAATCACAACAAAAGCTTAAACTAGGAAACATGACGTCACACACCCGCATGATTTACTGTCAGGTAATCAATGCAATAGCAATGTCCAATCACTCACTCGAAATGAAACGAGCGTGTGTAGTAAAGTGAGGAGAGACTGACCCAGCCTCAGCAGCACACCCTAGAAACAAAGTTTCAAAGTCCCAGCTTCTGATACAGTTATAAACTGGGCACACAGTCGGCTGTGACCTTTTTGGACTTCCTTCCATCTGTGGCTTTTTCTCCCCCTGAAGATTTCCATGACTGCAGGCAAACCACAAATCACTGTTTCAGGTCAAGGCCTATGCAGAGCTGCAGCAGTGCACCCACAGCAATACAACAGGCACCACAGTAGTGGGCCTACAGTTGTCACCCAGAAGCGAAGATGAAGATATTTTACCTGCAACAGGCAGAATGGGGAGAAAGTGTTTTAATTGATCTGTGCCCATGCAAAAGCATACTGCATTTTTCTATTTTCACTGAGACACTTGCAATATTTTTTTTTTCTATAGTGAAGTGCTACAAGGGATAGTAGATGGGGAACTACCATAAAATAAAACACTTTGTGACCTGATTGCAAAGTACACTTTGTAGTACGTTTAGTAATATTGCAATATTTTTGCCAATGTACTAGAAAATGCTCCTCATAAACCTACGTGCATAGGTCTCTTTTATGAGCGGAGATCTCCCCCACAGTGTGCAGAATTTTCTGCACACACCCATATGTTTTCGTAGTAAATGTGGGAAGGATATAGGTAAGTGGCCCGAAACTGGTAATACGTCTAAATAGGTGGGGATTAGGGAGGCGTAAGGAGGAGCTATGGGAGGGACATGGAAATAACAAAACACACCCACAAAAGTAGCGAATTTAGGCCAGCCAAGTCTTGGTGTAAGTGTAGCATCACACATGGCTAATCATGGTACTGCCAAACACTCCCATAGAAAATTATGGAGGCACAAAATATCAATAGAAGCATATAGGATATGTAAAAATCCTGTTTTTGAACCTTTTTGTTTAGATTTTTATAGCAAATATTTTAATGTATTTCTTTTTCTCAATTATCTTGGATGACAACACTTGCAACACACTTGGTAATACAAGGACTGACATCTGTGGACTCTAATACCCTTTGATAGGTGAAACATATTACAACATCAACCAATCACATGCAAGCTGGCCACATAAAAAAGGAACTCATGCACCCAAGCACCATTTGTGCTTTCACTATGTCAGTGAATATGTTTGTTGCTTTGCCGCTCATTTTGAGGAACAATTATTGAGGAAGATAGAGAGGGTTGACAGGAAAAGGCTCAACATCTTTGGCATGGTCAGAAAAGCAGTGTTTGTCAGATGCCGCTTCTCACCTGAAGTGATCCTTGACATGGCTGCAGACAGGGAGCAGGAGCTTGATACACCTACAGCCTACTCCCAAGCTATCTTGCTTATGTCAAAATACTATCTGCACTCCATTTTATAGCCCCTGGATCTTTTCAGATGGCAGTTCTAAAAACATAAGCAACTCACTCTCAAGGCTTGTATCAGGTACTGAGATGCATCAACAGAAGGGTGCACCAGTTTGCGGAACGGCAAAGGATGGTAAGGGAATTTAATGCCTTTACCCACTTCCCTTGTATGTTTGGTGCCATTGATTGCACCCTCGTTGCATTTCAGCCACCTCACCACACAGCACACCTTTTTCACAACAGGCACTGCTGGCAGTCCATCAATGTGCAACTGTCTACAATAGCAAGGGCTGCTTCTCAAACGCATGCATTGCTTTTCCTGGAAACACACACAATAGCTCCATATTCCACCAGTCACCTCTTGCAAGTTGGTTTGTTACTGGGGATTGTGGTGACACGTGGCTCAATGGTAAGGAAGAACATCTCACACGCGCTTTAGACATGATGAATTAATTACATTTAGAATAGAACTCCTTTTTCAGAAATGTCTTGGTAACAGATGATGCAGGTATGGTCTTTCGCCTCCATCTCCTCACACGCTACTGATGTCTAGCAACACAACCTCAACAGGTGTACAACAGGGCACACACATGTACATAAGCTATCACTGAACACACTTTGGGATCCTTGAGTACAGATGCTGATCTTTTGACTCTACGGGAGGGGTGCTGGTGTACTCCACAGAAGTTGTGGGTAAGCTTGTTGTTGCCTGTTGGCGTTGCAAAACATCATGAAATGCAGGATCAAATGGTGAACAATTTTTTTCTCTTGAGCTGTTAGATTGATTGCTGCATTTATGTAGGTGGACAGTCTCTTGTCAAGGATGAATGGTGACGTACTATACTGTCCATATATGACATCCCGTTTAGTTCACATAATTTCATAAACAACCTTGTTATTCTGTATTTATTATAACATTTACAATCACACTATAATTCGAAACCTTTTTTACTAACAGCACTTAATTACAGTAATTCACCCAGTAAAGTACATTTTCCTCACAAACATAGGGCCTGATTAGGATGGGGACCGCCCCACAAAGGGTCAGGGTCCCACAAGCCAAATTACAATGCGACCTCCACCGTGGCAGTCACATTGTACAGGTTTTCCATTGCGGTGGGTGATTCTGGCTGCAGCGCCCTCCACAATGGAAAAAGGGATGTTTAACACATCCCTGTACTACGTGACAGGCACCATGCATTGCCTGCCACTTAGTACTGGGATCCGTTGGGGGCATCATAGGTGCCTCCCCACACCCAAAGACAAGGGCTTGGGGTGAAGGGGGCCCAATGCCCATCCCCACCAGCCTTTGCATGGCGGGTGAACCTCCATAGAAAGGCTGGTGATGAGGGACCATCCTAATCCCTACTGCGGTGCCATGTAGGCACCGCCACCATTGTAGGGATTGGGAGGTCCTTTGCAGCACTGGCGGGCTCAAGGAGCCTGTTGGATGCGTGGTGGTCGGGCTTTCCTGCACACCGCCCACCATCAAAATCTGGTGGGCGGAAAAGCTGCTTAGGATGGCAGGGAGACCACCACCGACAGCCTGTTTTCAGTGGTTTCCACATCATCCAAATCAGCCCCCTAGTTCACAACTTAAATCTGCAACATCATTCATGTACAAAACCACTGCCTGTAACTATCTTTGTGTTCCTCAAAACATTTTTCAGTTTCTCTATATGCAGTGGTCTCCTTTACACACACGGCCGCTCACAGTCTCCTTCCTGCTCCATGAGGTCTGCTGAGGGATTGAACCTCCCATAACCTGCGCATCATTTGAAGCACTTGCCTCCCCACCGCAGCGGACTCGCTGGTGTGAGCGTGTCTTGCAATCGGCAAGACTTGACATCGCTCCCAGCTGGAGTCCACTGGGTTGAGGCTTCAAGGCGGGTAATATCGTAAAGGGCACCGACCGGGGGACTGCGAGGACCAGCATTCCACAGTCAGCCCAGCTGGTGCCTCTTCCCCCGGCGGCCACGCCCACCGCCTCCCGGCTTCATTACTTTTCGCGACACCCGCTTCGCGGGTGCCGCTCACAGTCTCCTTCCTGCTCCATGAGGTCTGCTGAGGGATTGAACCTCCCATAACCTGCGCATCATTTGAAGCACTTGCCTCCCCACCGCAGCGGACTCGCTGGTGTGAGCGTGTCTTGCAATCGGCAAGACTTGACATCGCTCCCAGCTGGAGTCCACTGGGTTGAGGCTTCAAGGCGGGTAATATCGTAAAGGGCACCGACCGGGGGACTGCGAGGACCAGCATTCCACAGTCAGCCCAGCTGGTGCCTCTTCCCCCGGCGGCCACGCCCACCGCCTCCCGGCTTGATTACTTTTCGCGACACCCGCTTCGCGGGTGCCGCTCACAGTCTCCTTCCTGCTCCATGAGGTCTGCTGAGGGATTGAACCTCCCATAACCTGCGCATCATTTGAAGCACTTGCCTCCGCACCGCAGCGGACTCGCTGGTGTGAGCGTGTCTTGCAATTGGCAAGACTTGACATCGCTCCCAGCTGGAGTCCACTGGGTTGAGGCTTCAAGGCGGGTAATATCGTAAAGGGCACCGACCGGGGGACTGCGAGGACCAGCATTCCACAGTCAGCCCAGCTGGTGCCTCTTCCCCCGGCGGCCACGCCCACGCCTCCCGGCTTCATTACTTTTCGCGACACCCGCTTCGCGGGTGCCGCTCACAGTCTCCTTCCTGCTCCATGAGGTCTACTGAGGGATTGAACCTCCCATAACCTGCGCATCATTTGAAGCACTTGCCTCCCCACCGCAGCGGACTCGCTGGTGTGAGCGTGTCTTGCAATCGGCAAGACTTGACATCGCTCCCAGCTGGAGTCCACTGGGTTGAGGCTTCAAGGCGGGTAATATCGTAAAGGGCACCGACCGGGGGACTGCGAGGACCAGCATTCCACAGTCAGCCCAGCTGGTGCTTCTTCCCCCGGCGGCCACGCCCACCGCCTCCCGGCTTGATTACTTTTCGCGACACCCGCTTCGCGGGTGCCGCTCACAGTCTCCTTCCTGCTCCATGAGGTCTGCTGAGGGATTGAACCTCCCATAACCTGCGCATCATTTGAAGCACTTGCCTCCCCACCGCAGCGGACTCGCTGGTGTGAGCGTGTCTTGCAATCGGCAAGACTTGACATCGCTCCCAGCTGGAGTCCACTGGGTTGAGGCTTCAAGGCGGGTAATATCGTAAAGGGCACCGACCGGGGGACTGCGAGGACCAGCATTCCACAGTCAGCCCAGCTGGTGCCTCTTTCCCCGGCGGCCACGCCCACCGCCTCCCGGCTTGATTACTTTTCGCGACACCCGCTTCGCGGGTGCCGCTCACAGTCTCCTTCCTGCTCCATGAGGTCTGCTGAGGGATTGAACCTCCCATAACCTGCGCATCATTTGAAGCACTTGCCTCCGCACCGCAGCGGACTCGCTGGTGTGAGCGTGTCTTGCAATTGGCAAGACTTGACATCGCTCCCAGCTGGAGTCCACTGGGTTGAGGCTTCAAGGCGGGTAATATCGTAAAGGGCACCGACCGGGGGACTGCGAGGACCAGCATTCCACAGTCAGCCCAGCTGGTGCCTCTTCCCCCGGCGGCCACGCCCACGCCTCCCGGCTTCATTACTTTTCGCGACACCCGCTTCGCGGGTGCCGCTCACAGTCTCCTTCCTGCTCCATGAGGTCTGCTGAGGGATTGAACCTCCCATAACCTGCGCATCATTTGAAGCACTTGCCTCCCCACCGCAGCGGACTCGCTGGTGTGAGCGTGTCTTGCAATCGGCAAGACTTGACATCGCTCCCAGCTGGAGTCCACTGGGTTGAGGCTTCAAGGCGGGTAATATCGTAAAGGGCACCGACCGGGGGACTGTGAGGACCAGCATTCCACAGTCAGCCCAGCTGGTGCTTCTTCCCCCGGCGGCCACGCCCACCGCCTCCCGGCTTGATTACTTTTCGCGACACCCGCTTCGCGGGTGCCGCTCACAGTCTCCTTCCTGCTCCATGAGGTCTGCTGAGGGATTGAACCTTCCATAACCTGCGCATCATTTGAAGCACTTGCCTCCCCACTGCAGCGAACTCGCTGGTGTGAGCGTGTCTTGCAATCGGCAAGACTTGACATCGCTCCCAGCTGGAGTCCACTGGGTTGAGGCTTCAAGGCGGGTAATATCGTAAAGGGCACCGACCGGGGGACTGCGAGGACCAGCATTCCACAGTCAGCCCAGCTGGTGCCTCTTCCCCCGGCGGCCACGCCCACCGCCTCCCGGCTTGATTACTTTTCGCGACACCCGCTTCGCGGGTGCCGCTCACAGTCTCCTTCCTGCTCCATGAGGTCTGCTGAGGGATTGAACCTCCCTTAACCTGCGTATCATTTGAAGCACTTGCCTCCCCACCGCAGCGGACTCGCTGGTGTGAGCGTGTCTTGCAATCGGCAAGACTTGACATCGCTCCCAGCTGGAGTCCACTGGGTTGAGGCTTCAAGGCGGGTAATATCGTAAAGGGCACCGACCGGGGGACTGCGAGGACCAGCATTCCACAGTCAGCCCAGCTGGTGCCTCTTCCCCCGGCGGCCACGCCCACCGCCTCCCGTATTTAACTGCCATCATTTCCTCCGCGACGCGGGACGCGCGCGGGACGGAGCTCGGGGCGAAGCCCGGGCAAAGGGCGGGCCCTCTACGGCCCTCAAAGGCCAGATAAGGCTCGGCTTGGCCGATCCCTTAACGTTTTTCATCGCGTACCTGGGATCAGATTACCCACACGTACCGCCATACCGTCCCTGAAATGTCTACACCTCCCGATGACGATCTTCCAACTAGGGCAGGTGTTTCTTTTTTGGGCCCACTGGATAAATACTTCACAAGAGCTGTAGCCGAAGTTGATAGGGACTTGGCCCTGGCAGAGCGTAGAGCTGCTCGCAGGCTCTCTATCGAGCAACTTAAAAACACTGCATTAGACTCTTCTCTTAAAGTTATCCCTGATTGGCATTTGCACAACGCCTCCAGGGAAAACCCCGACGCTGACCTGTTTAACACGGAAAATATCCCTCAAATTTTTCAGGTCAGCTCGTCCCCTAAAAATTACATATCCACTGCCAGTCAACTTGAACCATCCTTCTCCAGCACATCAAACTATTGACCTCATTGACCTTGTCACCCCTAAAACTCTTAAAGCCCCTGAACCTGTTAGTTTAAGCACTACAGAAGCACTAATGCCCCTGGATGTCGAACAGCCACCATCATCCCAAAATCCTTTCTCGCAACAAAAGAGCCTAAAGATATCGACAGTAAAAAATTTCCAAAAACAGAAACAGCAACTTATTCGCTCGCCCCCGAAAAAAACGCAGGAAAAGAGGATTGGGAAATATAGACACCTTTGCCCGCAAAAAAACGCCCTCCAAGGACCTACTTAGGAAAGAATTACTTCAAATAGTGGAAGGGGCGCCAAACGTACCCGAAAAAACACTTCCCTCTCATACCCCACCTCCCATAAAAGATTTTGTAGATGCGATGGAGCACTTATTGAAAGCATTACTACTCCCAATAGTTGAGAGAGTAAAGAGATTAGGCGATCAACTGGATACTCTTATTAAAGGTCCAAATTTAAAAATTACAACTAGTAAGGTTCAAGTCAATTCATTACACTCAAAGGAGGCTGAGAAACCATCTAAAGAGGTTAAAACTAGACCTATGCCTGTTCCAAATATTTCCACTGTACAACCCTCTTCTGTAAAACTGAATTTAGTTATTAACATTCCAGTCGTCCCAGAAAAATTGCCTTTAAATCGCTAGCCCTATTCTGTCCAAATAAATTCGCTTATGGAATCAGCCAGAACAGGGTTTAAAAATCCCGCACGGGATAAGAATAAGGCCGATTTTAAATCTAAAAGACCTATAAGTGAAAGAAATGTGGACTTACCACCGGAAGCTTCACACAATGTCATTGTTTTAACGGGGGTTTTGCCCTTACCATCAGGAATGTATGAACACCATACCAGTCTAAAGAATAAAGTCATTTTTTGGCTAAAAAACAACAGGCCATTGCCACCTCACATAAATGGCGACATTATTATGGTGGGAAGAACAAATTGGGTCGGTATACGTCCCAAAGATATAGAGGGAGACGTTGTAATTATTACTTTTAAAGACCCTAGAATTATCGCGCACATAAGGGACTGGTTTACAGTCCTAAATAGAGGCCCGATTACACCTAAAGAGGTATCATACTTCTACCCTGAAGCACTAATGCCTAGAAAGTCGAATTGCCCTAAACCGCATTATGATCTTTTTCCCATCCAACGCCACCAAAGATTACCTTATAACACTTATCCTTCTAGGCATGGTATGATGGAGAATTTATGCCCCCCACCTCCTACACACAACTGTGCTGGATATGGTCAATATTTTCCCCCTAAAACACCCACTTGGAACCTTCCTTGCTACAATTATTATGAATCTCTTGGTGGCCTGGACGAAAATGAATGACTCTCCTCATCTGGCACATCCTCTAGCGTACTATTCACAAATGGATCTTTGGGGTGCAGTAACCAAGGAGAAAGGAGGCTTGTAAGGGATGTTATTACCACCGTCCCAACAACCACGTTTCCCCTCGCTCAACAGCCAAACATCACAATCAATTCCTCTATCCAGCTGGAAAACCGGAAACTATCTCCTAACTTACAGATACTTAGCTGGAATGTGGCTGGCATCTCCTCAAAAATTATTCAACCGGGATGGCTGGATGTGGTAACTTCTTGTTCAGTACTGTGTTTTCAGGAAACCTGGGCACAGACTCCGATACATTTACTGGGCTATCAGACCTTCCATTCGCCAGCGATAGAGAGCAAGCAAGGTAGACCTAGGGGGGGCTTGACTATATATGTTAGTGTGGGCTTAGGACTGAGGATCCGGAAACACCTCCTTAGGGATTCCTACCAAATAATCCTCTTTGAAATGGGCCCTTCCTTGACTCTATTAATAATTAACTTTTATAATAATATGTCTTCAGAGGGGTTGGAGAAAGTACTAAATGACTTGTTCAATGTCGTTGTTTCGATAAAAGAATGGTGTAGGGGTGAGTGTGCGACTGCCTTCATGGGTGATTTCAACTGTCATATTTGCCAAAACACTCCAAGAGGCTCATGTGATTTTTCGCCCACACAGGAAAATGAATTCGAAGATGATATTTTAAATCACTTCCTACACACCAAAACAGGGGAGGTACTAAACAATTTTATGGCTTCTTTTAATTTAGTTTTCGCAAACGACATATGCTCTCCACCGAGACCTTTTAAACCTTCCTTTCACGGACGAGGAGCAAATTCTACTATTGACTTTGTTCTTTTTTCAAGGACGCATGCTCCCCTTATATCATCCTGGGATACCCTTGATCACCTATATGGTGACCATTATCCCTTGATTCTATCTATTGTGGTATTACCTCCAACACTTCGCCACAAACATCCTTTAATAACATACGAGCAACCTATTAAAATAGGAGCATTAAATGGCTACACCCTAAAATGGGAAAAAATCAATCCATCGAGCCTTCTTAAAAATCTTTTAAAGTTGAGGTGGGAGGAGGTACACACATGTTTGTCCTTGATTGAACAGCCCCAAGTAATCCTTGAAGCTTTCCTGAAAATACAGGAAAGTTAAAAAAAGTTACTTACCCGCCAGTTCAAACTAGGTCCTTTTACCCCTAAAGGGTGGTTCGATAAAGCCTGCACTAGAGCACAAAAATTACTGAAGAAAGCCTTACACTCGAGCCCAAAGCTATCCACGGAGATACGTGAGGCTAGACTTCAATATCGCCTAGCCATAAAAAACAGGAAAAGAACTCTGAAGGCGGAAGCTTGGCAGACTTTGCTGACAACCTGTGGGAATTGTGATTCCTCAGCATTTTGGAAATTTGTAAATGCCCCACTGCCATGGGTAAATATGCCTGCGAGGAATTTGGATCTTGCTATTTACGGAGATACCTGGGCTGCCTACTTTCAAAAACTATATAGTAGACCTATTTCTTCCAATACTTCTTCATTGGACTCCATTCCTTCCTCAACCTCTACCACAATGGCTTCGAGAAAGGGCACTTCCAGCATTGTTTTTATGTGTGAGGAGGTCATGCTAGCAATAAGGGAGAGCCCTTCTGGGAAGGCACCTGGGCCAGATGCCATCCCAGCGGATGTTTTTAAGGCGGAGCCAGACTTTTGGGCCCCAGTCTTAACCTCTGCCTTGAACTCAGCAAATGCGTATGGCCAAATACCAACCTGGTCAGAGGCAATTGTGATACCCATTTACAAAAAAGGAGATAGGCACTTACCATCTTGCTATCGTCCCATCTCCTTGCTTGACTCTCTAATGAAGGTCGCGGGTCGTATAATTTTAAAACGTTTACAGAACTGGTCTGAGGAGGATGGTGTTCTTTCAAGACTACAATATGGCTTCCGAACTGGAAGGGGCACAGTGGAACAGAGCCTCAATTTACATCTCCTTATGTCTAAATATGTGGAGGCAAAAAGGGGTAATCTTTACGTACCATATATAGATCTAACCTCCGCTTTTGATTGTGTGGTTCATGATCAGTTATGGAAGGTCCTTGAGCAGCTGGGGATAAATCCATCTATCCTAGACTTTATCAAAAATTTGTACAGAGATGCGGGGGCCAGGGTGCGGTTTGGTCTGAGGGGGGAGTGTTCTCCAAGGTTCACTATCACCAGAGGGGTGAGGCAGGGGTGCATATTAGCCCCCCTGCTTTTCTCTCTCTATATAAACGCTATCAGAGATCACTTGAAAAACATCGAATGTGATTATCCGAAAGTGGGAGGACATGCCGTACCAATTTTGTTGTATGCCGACGATGCGGCTATTTTATCTCAAACACGACTGGGCCTACAAAGAGCAGTTACCGCTTTTTCAAATTTTATGCATGAAAGGGGTCTGAAAGTGAATATTGGCAAGACTTTTTCCATGGTATGCAGTAAGGGACTAAAGAAAATCCCATGTCCCATATTCATTGAAGGTCAAAGAATAGACACAGTTGATAATTTTCCGTATCTGGGCATCTGTGTCCATAGAAAGGTGATATGGCAGTCTGCCGTTAAAGCTAGGAAACTTGCTTTTGTTAGAGCAATTGGGGCGCTCCGAGATTTTGCCAGCAAAATAGGGGGGAGACCAGTAAAACAGCTTATTATTATCTATAAAGCCAAATGTGTTTCAACGGCAATTTATGGGGCTGGTCTGTGGGGGATCGAGAATATATCATCCATTCAAATAGTAGAAAACCATTTTTTAAGGTACCTACTAGCAATACCGAAATCAACATCAGTTTACTTGACCCACATAGAGTTAGGCCTACCATACATTTCAGATGTAATTAAAGTTGAGCCACTTCTCTTGTGGCATAAAATCTGGTCCACCCCGGAGGCTGCATTAAATCGAGAAGTAATTTTGGACATTCTCAAACTAGAAGGGGCAAAACACACGAAATGGCTGGCATATGTAAAAAGTGTTTTTTGTGAAATTGGACGCCCAGATTTTTATACTGACCCTATGTCTTTGGAGAATATTTCTAGGAAAACCATCTGGAAGCCAAGAGGTGGGCTATCCAAAAACTAAATAAAACAACTTTGGACTTCCAAATGATTACTTTAAATAAGGGTCTCCAACTGTATCTTTCCACTGATTTTTCTTACTTTTCTAGAATGCTTCTTACCAGATTTAGATTGGGCTCCTTTTACCGCCTAATAACATTCCCTTCTTGTAATAATTGGTCTCGAAATCTGTGCCCCTGCCCTTGTGAGGACCTTTCTCCTCAATCGAACATTCATTCTATATTATTCTGTACATATTATCTAGTTCCCAGGAAATCTTTATTGAGACCTCTTTTGAAGAAATGGGGCTTGAGGACCTGTAGAGATGCCTTTGTTCGGTTGCAACAGTTGGAGGACAAAGATGTCATATGCACTATGGAACAGTTTTTGAAATTGCTGCTTAAATTCAGGAAATCTTTATGATAGCCCATGCATGTTTGTGTTTTTAAATCCTTGGCTGTTTTCTACTTTTTTATATTTTTTATGATGATTGTGTTTTAACAAAATGTAATGATTGCTTTTATGATATCCTTTGTGAATATCGAATAAAGCTTATTTTTGATTTGATTTACACACACGGTTCCTGCATCCTGCAAGTGCAGATCTCTCTCCCCCATGTGGAGGTCTCTGCCTTGCAAGCAGGAAAGAGATCTCCACATGCAGGATGGAGGCTACAAAGTTGGGCCTACTTCACCCCCTAATGCGACAAACAGGAAATTACATCCAGGAAACAAGCCATTTTCTGATAATTCTGAGGCATAATTTTACCACAATAACACCCTTTTCCATCCTATTGCTCCAATCCAGACCCCAAATACTGCTGAGGGACAAGATGAGTGTGTTCCCAGCTTCAGTGATGAAGAATTTTGAAGTTACCCTCAGCGTTGGGGGGGGGGGGTACAGATAGCCAGACGCCAACCCAATCACCTATGGAAAACATGATCACTCTTTTAGTGGTAGGCAGTTTAAACTTTTCATACCTGCGAAGACTAACTTTATCACTCAGAAACTTAGCTTTGGAAGCTTATTTCAACACTTTGCAATCCTCATTCAAAGCTTCTACCTTCCAAAAGGGAGTGGGAGTGGATACAACTTTTCTTCCTCTCATTAACTCGAAAAGGAAAGACCCAGAAACAGAGTGAGGGGTCATTCTGTATGCCCAGACAACATCTCTAATTGCAGTCTCACAATCCATTCTTGCCTTGATGGCACTCTGTATGCATTCAACCAAAATCCTGTTGAATCTTTCTACTTTACCATTGGCCTGGGTAAAATACTGTGGAATGCGTAAATGTTTCACTTCTACTTTGGCTAAAAATTCTTGCATGAGGTGGAGGTAAACTGAACACCGTTGTCAGTAAATAATTCTTCGGGAACACCGTTGTCAGTAAATAATTCTTCAGGAACCCCTTCCCTACTAAACACATCTTGTAGAAAGCAAATGACTGACTTGGTTTTGGGTTCTGACACACCTCTAACTTTTACCCATCTGGAGAGATGATCAATGAGAATAATTAAATATCTCATGAAATTGGGGAGTACGTGGAATGGTCCTAAAAAATCTAGCGCAACCTTTTGCCAAACTTTTCTGGGACATAAGACAGGTTTATAGGGTGGAGAACATATGGATAAGTGTTTGTCACTATACGAACATTGGGTGCATTCGCTCACAAGTGCTTCAACTTCGCGATCAACACTGGGCAACAAAAAGTCATTTTGAATTCTGCGTTTGGTAGCAGTCATGCCTAGGTGACCAGAGTGGGCTGATTCTAGAATTCTTAAGGAGGTACCAATTTTCCCTCTCTAACCAATAAAATATTTTCGATGGATAACTCATTGGCAACTTTGCAGAAAGGTTGTTAAGTGGGATCAATGGACCTTTCTATGGGCCAACCTGCTACAACAACATTCATGACTTGTTTGAGAGTGGAGTCGCTTTCTAAAGCTTTGCGCCACTCTTCCATGTTGGCGCAAATTACAGTATCATCAACCATAGCAATGATGCATTCTTCATGTCTTCCTCATCATTTGCACTAGGACCGGGATCTTGGACAGAGAGTCTAGACAAAAAATCAGCCTTAACATTTTTGCCTCCATCTATATGTTGGACACAGCATTTATAATCTGGCTATCTGCTTGTCTTGGTAGGTGTTCATTTGGTGGTTGTGGTGGGTGATTTGGTGGTGGTGGCGGTGGTAGTAGATGTGTTTCTGGTGGTGGAGGTGGTGGTGGTGGTGGTTGGGTTCGTGGTAGGGGAGCCGGTGCAGGTGGTTGGTTTGGAGGTGGTTGGTTTATGGGTGGTGTGAGGATTAACAACTTGGTTTGTGGATGGCGTTCTTCTCGTAGGTAGCGGTGACTAGGAACAATCTTGTGTTGACCACGAAGGTTAAGCTTGGTATTTGTTTGGTAATACCTGTATCATCTTTATTGTCAAGGCAGGTTGCCTTGCACTTCCTTCCCTCAAATTTCGATGATATTCATGATGCACATTTCACAACATTAGCCAAAGCACGAATCCACTTGTCAGTCATTTGAAGGGGTCCTTTAAGGTAGTCGGGTATCTCATAGAGAGTTGCCCCCAATGAATGGCCTACTTTTGTAAATGTTGATCCTCGCAGAGTAAAGGATTACACCATGCCAGCCACCTCCCAATATGCATGGCCATCTGGCAACCTTTGAAGTTGTTCTGAGCTGCCACTAGGCAGCTTTGGTGGTATGCAGCTTCATATGGTCACCCTGCAGGTCATCTGGCATGGCCTGCAGGGTGACCATCAGAAAGGGTTGCCATCTAGGACACTTTGGGGAGGAAGACTTATGAATTGGAGTGGTGTTGAATCCTCATCATAGGTGACCTCACTCTCAGATGACTGAGAGAAGACTGAAGTTGTACCTGCATGAAAATGTATGTTGAGGCAGTGTACGATGAGGACTGTATGGAGGTGAGTCTTGTGTAAACTGAACAAGCACCCGGGGCTGCGTAGGTAATGGCTGGGACTGGCAATCCTCAAAGGGCTCTTGGAGAAAGACTGTTACCTAGCCTTGATTAGGATTTTTTATCGTATTCTGTATGAAGGCAACAATGTCCGCCTCATTCCCTTCTATTTCCTCCTCAACTAGATCCTGTTCCTCCTTGGGCAGTGCTGGCAGCTCAAAAAACTCCTTAGAGGAGGACTGGATTTTCTCCTTGGATTGGCTGCTGCCCTCCACTTGTAGATGCTTAAACATGATTCTTCAGTGCAATGTCTCCTGTACCTGCAAGAAGAAATCGAAAAAAGTTGAACTACATCAAATACATTTTTGTGACAATACTTCTATAAACAACTTGAATATACATTTTTATAAACAATTATTTTGTGAATTTAGTACCATGAATAAACATTTGAAGGTATGGGTTCATCCGTGCATGACATTTTTCATTGCTACAATATCAACTCAGCAGCTCCAGCCACTGATGTTTCCTTTTTGCATGGCCCACTTGATATCAGCTACTGAACCATTGTCCTCATACTTGGTAAGGAAAGAATATCTCTTGATCCAGCAGCTGCAGAGATAAGAATAATGTAAAATGATAAATGAATGATTGATGTCAACCTATAAAAGTGATCTGTACTGTAGTGTCCTGTGAGTGAACCCTTTTGTCTCCTGGTTGACTCCGTAGAACTGTGGAATAAGTGTTAAATAGTAGTTAAACAAATGCCGGTGTAGATTGTTGAGTTCACAGTTACATGCAGGCGAATAAAGACATGTAATTTCAAGCTCCGTGTATGGTGTAGTCATTGGTGGGTACCCAGGGTGGGGCGGACGCTACAATTGGTGGCAAAATAGGGGATAAGTAACCCGATAATCGACAATGCTCTAATATAGAGTTTTGCCGTGGTCCAGCAAACTGCTTGTGCATGTCACGTATGCCTCAGTCGAAGAACAGAATCAATGTTTGGCGTATGTGGAGTCAAAGTGCAACTCCAGCCAGTGTGAAGTATTTGAAGATAATGGCAGCTTCACTGAGAAGTCTACTCGTTGTTGGCCAAGAACCTGCTGGTTAGGCCATAAAGAGATGTATCCCCCTCGAACGCAACCTAAAGCTATACATCATTCAGAGTGATAATGTTCAAGGTGGATGCAACCAGGTTGTGGAAGAGCATCAAATAGCGACAGCAAATTGCAAGATAACGCTGCGATCAGAAGCGCTGTGAGGCAGAGATCAGTCATATTCTTCCCAGAACTGATTAAAGAGACTCATTGGACCACAGTGTTGAGTGAAGTGGCCCGAGAAGAAGTGCCCATGGTTGAGCTTACGAAACCATTAATATACGAAGCGGCATACCACCAAAGCTGCCTGGTGGCAGCTCAGAACAACTTCAAAGGTCTCCAGAAAAGCGAAGGGCCTCAATTGAGACCAAAATGGAGGTCAAGGGAGGTATAGGGAGTGTCATGGAGGGGTTTAAGGAGGTAAGTCAATCACCCACAGCAGAGTATTCAATTGTTTTACTCTGGGGGTTTAAGCATGTAACTTACACTTTTGTAGTAAGTTTACACTCAGTTTGAGAATGCCAAAAGTAGTAGACTTACTACAAAGTGTAAACTTACTCAAAAGTGTAACTTACCTTAATGAACCAGGCAGCTAGTTAATATTTATTTTGAATATTAATTTAGCCACCACTAAAATCCACAACCTGCAATGAAATAATAGTTAAATAATGTAAAAAATATAAAAATAATTACCAGCGTTGGAAAGGGCAGTTGCAGCAGAAGGACATAGGCTATGCAGACGGCCACCATATACATTTAAAAGGTAAAAGAACCATGCCAGCAAAGTAGTCCCTTGTGGGCGTGTCTGGTTGTGCTGTGGGCGTGGGCTGGGGGCGTGACTAACGCTGGGGGCGTGTGGTACGGCCATCACATCGTGGGCTGTGGGTGTGTGCTGGGGGCATGACAAACGCTGGGGGCGTGTGTCCGCCCTTCATGCCATGTGAGTCGTACATACAAGCGCCAATTATGTTGCTGCGCAGCATCAAGGGGCACGCTGGGGGCATGACACGCTGGGGGCGTGAGAAACGCTGGGGGCGTGTGTCCGGCCTTCATGCCATGTGAACGCAATTGCGCCGCACCAAAGGGCACGCTGGGGGCATGTGCTACGTTCCGCCCTTCATGCCATGTGGGTCGTACATTAATCAGAAGATCGTCTGCTGTGGCCGTGTGCTGGGGGCGTGACAAACGCGTTCACCTGGAGGCCTGGTAAGTAACGTTACTGCAGCCTCTCCTGCGCGCTGTTACTGATCTCTCTCATTCAACGAAATTACACGCGCCTGCTACCATCAACCAGGGCTCTAGCCGGGCTCTGGCGGCGGATCAGTACACTAATTACACGTGCCTGATAACATCAACCAGGTCTGCAGCTGGGCCTCAAGCGGGGGAACACGCGCCTGCTAACATCAAACAGGCCTGCATCTGGGCCTCAAGCGGGGGAACACGCAAATGAGCGTGTCTGCGAGGACAATTACTGCGGCCTCTCCTACTCGCTGTCACTCAACTCTCTCATTAAACGGATTTACCCGCGGCTGATAACTCTCTCATTCAACGACATTACATGCGCCTGCTAACATCAACCAGGGCTGTAGCCGGGCTCAGGCGGCGGATCACTACACCAATTACACGTGCCTGCTAACATCAACCAGGGCTGCAACTGGGCCTTCTCCATCCCTGTTCTAATGAAACAAAAAATGTTGTCTACCGCGAGATTTTAAAATAAATTGCCCTTGCCAAATACACACATTACACACATTCTATTTCATACCCGGACAATGTCGGGACGGGCTGCTAGTCTGAAAATAAAATGAATTAAAAGAATAAAATAAAAGTAAACTCTGGCATAATCAAATGACCATTAAAATACATAATTAACATATTAATTATTTAACATTCAATAATTTACTCTTTAAAAAAAAGTGCCCACTTTGTCCCTGAATAAAACCAACACCCCCAAAAAAATCAAACATTACTATAATTTTTATAAAAAATGATTAAAACTAAATATCACAAACTAAAAAAATAAAAGCAGAAAAACTGCACTAAAACATTATAATAAAAAAATTACAGTAAACAATATTTAAAACCTCAAAATCATTGTAGAAAAACTACAAAAATAATAAACTTACCTTTGACATTTATGTCCATGATATGTTTTTGCTTGCAACATTTTGACCACGGTATTATTGTCAAACAATATTTTGGAGTCAATATTTTTAGAACTAATCTTAGGGGAATTCAGGGATTAAAAAGTGAACAAAATACATTAAAAATTAGGGCAGGAGAGGTCTTCTTCTCCATGTCAACACACAATACCCTAGAGCTTTCTAGGGGAGGGAACTAAAGGCTACGAGGTATTCCGGGTGAGCTGGCCTTCAAACTGATTATGCACACACAAAAAGAAGCTACCCTGAATAACTAATTGATTTCAGAAAAGTGACAGCATTCTGACAAGCACTAGGCACTATCCAGAGGGCAGCTGGGCATCTCAAAAAATGTAAAGGACTGTCCTCCACCCCTCTCCCCGATGATGGTGGAGTGGGGGAAGATCTACTCATTTTATAGGCCATTCATCACCTCCTTAATTGGCTCATTGGCGGCTCCTGTCGCAATTAGTAGTTTAATGGATGCCAAAATCTGGTGTCTGCACACGCTGCCTGGAGTGTGTATAGTTTTTTTGCTCTAAATGTGTGGTGAGTAGTTGTTAGCAAGGGCCTGGCATGAGCATGTGACGTGGTTGCCAGGTGCAAGGAATTAAAGATAATGTGTAAGGAGCTTTCGGCATCCTGATAGGGAATGCCTGGGGGCAGCGTCACTGCGGTGCATTGCCGGGTGGCTGCAGTTTTTAGAGCAGTCCGGTCTGTGTGTCCCCGGCTGACTCGTGTTACGCGTTAGGTCCGGGGGTGCGGTTTCAGATGTTCATCTGTATTAGCAGCTCGTGCGAGTAGCGGGAGCCTGCATGTAATTGCAGTGGCCATACTTCTAGTGTTTGCTTTGAAAGTGATCCGATACGTGGTAGAGATTATGTAGATACTTTTCACTATTAGAAAACAAGGGAATTCATAGAAAATACAGAATAGGATCATTGTGCCACATTTTGAAAAAGGTTATTTATCATGTTTGAACCGTAGGACACGAAATATTAAAAACACAATAGTAAAGGTTTAGATCTTTTGGCAATTTTTGGTCAGTATTATGTGGTTTTGCTCCGAATAATCAAGAAAAATTACCTATTGGTGGATAATGAAGATTTTTGTAAAAGAAACAAATAGATGTGCAATGGAGCCCCTTACATTTTATATCAATTAATACTGCTGTATTTAGGGAGAGGGCCTATTGTATCCTAAACATCTCTATTTCTGGCACTGTACTCCTATGGTATCTGTCAACAAATTTCTGCGTGCTGGGGACTTTATTGTCCGATCTGTAACCATGGAATGTTGTCAGTTAGTCCAGACTCCCACGTCCTAAGGCAGTACACCCAGCATTGTTCACAGGTGTGGAGCCTTTTCTGTATGTTTAGGTAATTTGTGTTGATCTTTTCGAGTACCACCCATTTCAAATCCACGCCCGATGGCCTTTCTCCAAGTAGTGGCATGTCAATTTGGTGGTGTTTCTTTTGCACCTGATTTTACTTCTATGTTCATTGATTTCCATGTTTGTTTTCCAGGTGGTAATTCCAACGTAAAAGAGGTCACACGGACAGGTAATGAGACACATTTTTCACTATTGCAGTTGGTGAAGTCCTTCAAGATCCATGCTTTCCCTGTTTTCATGTTGTTCACTAAGATTCCGTGATGAACTGGTACACTCAAGAACACTACCCCCACAAGTCCAAACCCAGACATCACTATTGGAACACCAGCGATCAGTGGGCCAGTATCCCTGTGGGAATTGTGTGGCATGCCAATACACACGATCTACAAAAGAGGTGGACATAAAAACAGGGAAACCATTGATCTTGAAGGACTTCACCAACCGCAACAGTCAAAATGTCGCCTATCTAAGAGACACCACCAAATTGACACGCCATGTCAAGTGTCTAGTTCCTCAGGAGCAGTACGCTCAAGAAGCCCACCTTCCGGCAGCCTTGACTCTGTGTAAAATACTCAGGAGGATCAAAGTGGCAAGACGAGGGGAAGGGAATTAGGGAGGGTACTGCGGGTAGGGAGACCTGGAAGGAAGGTAATTCAACAGTTAAGTTCTGGTTCTCTAATTTCTAACTCTTCTTAAATGTTTATATATGAATTGTAAACTAAACAACCTTTACCTGTAAAAAGAAAATCAAGGCATTCAAAGGAAACCATATACTTGTAATAGTCACTTATATCCAGTAACAATATTTAAAGTTTCCTTGGGAGCACTCTCCTGAATACTTGTTTTAATTTCACGAAATCCAGTACTTACAATACATAGTAGTCTTATCTCTGAAAAGAGTTCAATGGATATTATACATTGCTGAAAGAATAGTCTTTATTCTTGATCAAGTATCCGTCTTCTGTATGCTAATCATGCAGTTAGTTATTCATCAATTGTGTAATTATCTGTAAATCAAGAATTGTTGTATATTGTTCAATAATGGAATTATCTTGATTGTCCTGTATCTCTAACTGCATCTCAATTAGACCCTGAATATGCAACACGTTGGTTCCTCACGTGCGCATTCCTTGGGTGTCACAATATGCAGTACTCAAGCCATACACAAAAAATTTAGGAGCCACCGTCTCCTACCTGACAGTCTGTGCCCCTGGAATGCTCCTTTATGAAAGGAAACCAGCGTACAACTGAAAACTGCTCCCGCAGCGAAGATGTCAGGAAACCAGACCGAAGACTCTCCAGCCACTCATTGAAGCCGAGGAATAATCTGCAGGGAGTGGATGGGTGCGGCCGTCTTTTATAGGGGCTGTGTGACGTACAGCAACCTCGGTGCATCAAAAAACGGCATCTCATGAACTAGCTACAAAACTACAGGATGAAAATGAACAAAGTCAAATATGGAAAATAAAATAGCTGGGACATTAATTATTCCTGGTCTTTGTGCAGTTTAAGCGGAATAAAGACCTTCGATATGTGGCACTTAAAAAGGTTAGATATGAAATGTTCTTTTGTCATTGTGCACACCTGTGATGAAAAACAAGGTCATGGCAGCGCAGACGGTAAACATCGTTTACCACGAAGTTTTCACAACGCGGTACCTTTAGCACGCATCCCTTACAACTCAAGTCGTTACCACGACTTGCGCTGGAGGGCGCTAAAGGATTAAAAATAGTAAATTTACTATCCAAACACCTTCCCTAGGGTCCACGGGGACTGGTGTTAGAATAGTAAATTATACTATTCGAAATCCGCGCCCCCCAACGCAAGTCGTGGTAACGACTTGCGTTGTAAGGGATGCGTGGTAAAGGGATGCGTTGTGACCGTACGCGTTGTACCGTCATACATCCCAGCGCAGACCATATGGCCTACAAATAATAGTGAGAGGCATAAAACACAATGCCATTAGAACACACAGCCGGGAACACATGGGCCGGACTGCTCTCCAATCTGCAGCCGCCCGGCAACGCACTGAAGTGTTGCGGCCCCCAGACATTCCCTGTCAGGACGCCGGAAACTCGTTACACATTATTTTTAATTCCTGGCACCTGGCGACCACATCACATGCAGGCGCCAGGCCCTTGCTAACAACTACTCACCACACTGGTAGAGTGTGTGCAGACACCGGATTTTGGCATCCATTACACTACTAATTGCGACAGGAGCCGCCAATGAACCAATTAAAGAGGTGATGAATGGCCTATAAAATGAGTAGGTGTTCCCCCACTCCAACTTCATCGCGGGAGAGGAGTGGGAGTTACTAGGAGATTGGCGAGGGAGGCACTTTGAGGGAGTAGGGGTATGGCTGGATGTATGAATGAGGACTCAGGAGCATCTCATTTTGGAGCACCTTTCCTGATATACTGCATGTATTACATATATGATTATTTATCTCCTAATATTATATCTTATTCTACCTTTTAGAGTGTGACTGCAGGGGTCCCTCTGACCCTCTTCCCTTGGTGCAATTAGGACCCTGCCTTGGGGTAAGAATGTGAGCTGGTCTCACTAAAGTAATGTAATTCATTGTATTATGTGCTCCACGTTTGCAGTGACACTTGTTCCACATCCACATGCGTTATTATTATATATGCATGGTATGTTTGTTCTTTATAGTGACCGGGCATCCCCTTTCATACAGTCTCACATTTGTTTTACAGGTTCAAAGAAAACCCTGTATTTAGTTGAGGATGGCACAGGTCACCCTACATAGTGGTAATATCTAACTAGATGTGGAGCCATAAGTTCCTTCATCCTGATAAATGCCACGGACCCTTTAGGCCAATATGGCAGAAACATGTTGACAACACTGTTGGTGACGGGGTACTAGTTCCCTCAATCCCCACACTGATTTTTAATACCAAGTAAATGCCTAGCAAATAAATGTATTTTGGCCTTTTCATTGTTTTTTAAGCAATCACTTTCTCACGGGCCCCCACTTTGATTTTAGAAGTGCCTCCCTATCTCCGGGTGTAGGTTTGCTCTCTTCCAAACGCAGTTTCTAGAGAGCGAGAACTGCCAATGATGAAGCATGACACCTGAGGGGGTGTGAGGACAGTTCTTTACACTTTTTGAGATGACCAGCACCCTACTAATTAGTGACTAGTACTTATTTGTGTTGTCTTTCTCTGATAATACAGTAACAGGATACAAAGTGTTATGGCATGATTGAGGGAATACCTTATCATCCTCATTTTCCTGTCCAATGTGGGTTTCCGATTTTCCCAGTAGCAAATCTCACCCCTGTTATTGTTCTTGCAAGTTCTCCCTAATAAATAGTGTGCAAGAGTGTAAGTGGCAATATCTTTGTTGTCAATAGGAAGCATGACTTTTCCTACTCATCCCCACTGGATTCTAAGTTGTCTCTTTATATCTTTGACCTGCCTTCAGGGGTGCTCTACACATGCAGTCGCACTCGTGATCAACCAGGCATATTTTTTGCATTTGCCTGCCTTCCAAAAGACTCGTCTAGATTCTGCTACCCTGCTTATGTTGAACTAGTTAAAAGAAACACTTGTGCTAGATTTTCTCCTCCAAGCAAGAGACTGCTAAGAGCGACGAAGGAGACTGTTTCTTCACCATTCTATTCCCGTTATGGCGTGGAACATCTACAAATTGAGAAGTATGGAAAGTGATAGCAAATTTTACTGCCATAGCTTTAGAGATGATTTCTGATGAGCTATAGGCTCAAAGACCTGTAATTTCAGAAATATGATGGATTTTGATTTTGTCCTGGCTTCCAAAGGTGTCGCAATTGAAGGTTATTAATGCTACCATTTCATAACTAGGGACACATGAACAGATTGATCAAGTACATAAAATCATTACAAGCCAACATTCCATTGATGATTAGATGGGTCCTGAGAGGTGAAGTAGTTGGTCCCGTTTGAAAGGTATTTTTGGCAGTTGAGGAACGAATATCCATCATTGTTGTTCTCATATTAACCTATACTATTCTCAAGGTATATATTGCCTCCATCAGTCACCTTGCTAGAGTTTTTGAAACCTCTTCTCATTTCCCTTGAAATTAGTGACTGACAATGACCAAGATTGAAAATCTGATTAGGGGTCTATGGAATGTTTTGAATCTGATCTGGAACTTGAAGTGAATTGTTTAATTATCATTAATGTGTCTCAATGTTGCACAATAAGTAGCATGAGAGGGAGGGAACTGCAAATGCTGATTATTGCCTCTGTGTAACTGTAGCTGCAGTACACATGTTGTGTTGCCCATGCTAACCAAACCAAAAGGCAGCACCTTTCTATGAAGATCAAAGCCCATCTTTCCCATCTTGATTCCCAAGATAATAAAGTGTTGATTAGGAGGCGCAGGCGAAAAAGCTTACAATTGTGATACATCTGAATGGCATCTTTGTCATGAACTCATTCTTCAGCACCTGTGTATGGCCTATAACTAAGTTATGTGATTTTCATAGCAAGACAAGGTGTACAAACCCAGTGGCGTAGCTGCCTTAAATGAAAAAAGGAGGGGGGCGCTGGCGATGGCCACAGGTAAGACTCGTGCTGTTTGGGGCGCACCGCCCCCCCGCCCTCTCCCCTTGCTACACCACTGTACAAACCTATAAATCGGTGCACTGCCTTTACTGTTAATTCATATATAATTGATATTTCTTTTGTTAATCAGCCCTTTCAGGCTTTAATTGGACTGTGCATATTGTTTACAGTGATGTAGGCATTCAGAGAACTAAGCCCAATGGTCCATAGCGCTATTTCTGTGTGTAACGCTTCAGATGTTTCCAATGTAAAGCTGTTAACAGTTTCTTTTCATCTTGATTTTTGTTTTACTTTTTGATTTGCAATGAATATTCACTTTGCTTTGTGCATGCCCTCTCTTTCTTTTCATTGTAGATCACGGTTTCGGCTTAGTGATCTTGGTAAATGTGCTTACAGCAAAATTTAAATTTCCATGTAGCACAATCTATTCAAAGTATGTGATTCAGGGGCTTTTGCAGCATGTTCCATTTTTTCCTGATCAATGAAAGTGTTCCTCTGCATGAGTGAGTGTGATAATGCAAACAATGGGGTAATCACTGTGTTGGGTCTCCTGTTTTGGTAGTTGAAGACTGTGGACAAGATTTGCAAAGCTGTTCACATACATTTGAAATAGAAAAGCAAGCATACACCTTTAATGTGCGCTTCTGTTAACAAAGGTTAATTTAGAGATATGCATGGCACATGGCACAGAAGTCAAACCTCCTCTTGTGGAATAATCTGCTCTGTGTGTGGACGCCCCCACACACACACGTGTTGCTCAGGTTTACATCTGATTATGGACAGAAGGACCCGCAAATGGACAATACATATTACAAACGTGGGTGAGGCAAGAGGGAAAACAATAAGAGGATCAGGAAGGTCCATACAAATCCACCAATATACCTACACCACAAAAGTATAAGACAAGCACTATCTACACAGTTCACACTCAAAACTTCTAATATAGTACTACAGGTTAGCCAGGCTCAGAGTTACCCCCACTCACCCTTGATTTAGTCACACACAACACAAAGCCTGCTCATAGGAGGTGCAACAGAATCACATATAAACAATCGAAAGTAAGGAATACCTGCCAGGAGAAAGTTAGAAAAAGTGAAACAAATAGTAAATGGTGTACGCATTCACACAACCATGGATGGACCCATACTCCCTTCCACAAACACAAAAGATGGGAAAAAAAGTAAACATGAAGGCAAAATAAAATCCCACATCACTATAGTCTGTCATTACAAACTATTCACATATAATGACCCACAATATAAGCACTACAAATTAAAAAACACATTAAAATTGCATTTTACCCCTCCCAATGTTTTTTCTCATCAAACCACCAACCAATTGCCCACAACAAGTCAGCACTATAAGTAACACGTACAGGTGGAACACGTTTTTCATAATGTCTGTCTGTCTTTGTTGCAGAACTCCTCATGTTGAGGAACAAATAATTAATTGAGAAAGCGACAGATGATAAATGTCCACTCTATTTGGTATGTCTCAAGAAGAAATAATGGGTGGATAATGTTTTCCTCCAGGAGTGATTGAGGATATGGTTACAGAATGAGAGCTGTAGCTAACATTACCAAGAGCCCACTCTATTGCCATTCCTGGCCATGCAAAGCACTAGCTGCACTTCCATTCCTGGCCACTAGCTCACCCTAGAGGACCAGTTACATGTCTGGCATCTCAGAGTAAAGACCATCCTTGTGCTTGAACCTGGTGTTGACCTGCATAACTAGCCAAGTGCATTGGTACATCACCATGCCACCGTACCTGTAGGAGACGCATTAGGTGGCATCTGCATTGCCTGTTTTCTTTGTGAACTAGGAACCATTGACTGCACATGTGGACATTGGCCACCCAGATTTTTGATGCAGCAATGGCAAGCATAACAGTGCAACGTTACAAAGTGATATCTTTGTAACTAAAAATGCAAAACAATGATTTTGTGGTCCACTTTAGACCAAGGGGTAGCAAGGCAGCCCACTGTGCCACCTTCAGTTGGTGTAGTCAGTGGACAAAGTAAATATTTTTTAACTGCCCTTATTAACTTTGATCAGTGACTCTAATGCCACAAGACAGAAACTGAAGTTAATAAATAACACTGCAAGAAAGAAGATATTATGACACAGTTGTGGGTTGAACGCCAAAGAGGTGCACACATTAAAAGGTGGTGTGTGTGTGTCTATATATGAAGGCGATTATAGTGATTATTCCATAAAATGTGATCACGGTAGTGGGGGTTAGCATCCAGGGCCACAGAGGATTTATCCATGTCCCTTGATATGCAGCAAATGGCCTATGTTGGCATTGGGATTTGGTTCAACACTGGAGTTTGAGTATTCTGTAGGTGGTTGTGGCCAACTGATATACCAGGGCATGACCTGTTCCTGCAGGATTATCTTGTGGTCTCTCAGGCAGGGCTCAAATGATCTATATGAGCTTATTATGAGGCTCTGTGTTCACCTACCTCACCATTTTGCAAATGTTGCATGAGGAACTCCAATGTTTCTTTCAAGAGCTGATAACGGCACTCCAACAGAGGGTTGGTATTAGGGAGCTCGTCATTTAGAGTCAGCAGTCAGGTGAGCATGTAGCATGTGTATGGTGGTAGGTATGCCATTCTGATAAGAGCCAACATTCTTTTCACCCTCCACAATGTTTGTGCCAATGTGCAACAGTGGCAAGAGTTTTTCTCCCAGAACTGGATATCTGCTTTTCCTCATGAAACATCATTCGGTGGCTGTTGTTCCCCAGGTGCTTTGAATGAGGGAGAAAAAGGGACATATGCAGGCATGCACATGTGGTAGGGTGTGGTTGTGAGCAAAGTCATACTGACATTCTGTCCTGCAAAGGAATCTGAAAGTAGGCCACATACCTAGGGGCCTAAGAATATGAAATGCTCCTAGTTTCGAGAACCCAAATCCTGAGATGCTAAAAGAATTGGCATCTAGTAATATAGAAGCATTCAGACAATTGATTTGTCTGTTGGTGACAAAATGCAGAAATAGACAGAGCATCTTTACAAGAACAAATGGAAAAATTATCTGTTGAATTAGAGATAGATCCAAATCAAGAACTGATCAAAAATGTTATGATGAAATGAAAGTATGTCTAAAGAAGCATAAGGGAATAGTTAAGACATGCAAAGCCAAGACATGTATAAGAGATAAGTTGGATTACGATAAATATCAAATTGTTACAATCTCACACCAGTTCAACAGCCTGAAAAGGCGGAGATCCTTTGAGGGTACCAGATTGTTACAAGAAATTGAAACCAGTTCTGAATTACTCTCAGAAATTGATACTAATCCAGAAGAAAGATCAGCAAACCACAAAAAGGTACTCCCTGTGGGGAAACTGTTGGTGATTGAGGAGGTGCATTTTTGTGTTAGATCTTTGACAAATACTCAGGCAATGAGGGCAGAAGTACAAAAATGACAAAGGATGTGGCACAGGAGAAGGGAAAAAAGGCAGAACACTGTTACCAGGAAGGAAACAAAAATGGAGAAATACGTAATTCGAACCAACGTGAACGAGATAACAATTCTTTCCAAAATGGTTTTGACCAAAGGAGACGAGCAAATCTTATTGCTAGGTTTGTCTTTTTTCCCAGAAAGATCTTTGAATTATAGCCAAACCAGGAATGAGGTGTATAAATGTATTCACAAATTAAAATTAATGAAATATCATCCTATGAAAGTCAAGCAACATTGTCCACATAAAGTAGCTGATAATCTTGACCATGAACATTTGCAAATTTCTGATCTCAAACTAACTAATGAATTGAAAGAATTTAAAAATGAAAGACTTGGCATCTCAGAATTAGCGTCAGAATTAATACAGCTCAAGGTATATGGAGAAGCAGATACACCTTTTAACGAGCATCTACTTTCCGTCAAGCACTACTGAAGGACTCGATTAACATTTTCATCATTGATTAAATGAAAGACCTTTATGCCTCAATATATGAAAAACGAGAAGAATTATCCATCAGCTTAGACTCTACAAGAACTTAATGGCAAAGCTCCAAGAGAAAAGAGATTGTGTGATACAAAATTCCAACACAGGGTAAATATAGTTATCTGACCATTAGAAATGTACTAAAAAGAAGCTTATGAGCAAAAAAACAACACCGAAACATAGTCGAGAGGAAGTTAGCCAGGCTATACTATACGGAATTAATTGAAATATGATGCTCCTTAGCCAGAATGAATATCTCTTTTTAAGAAACAATTGCCCCATGTTGCCAATCTTATATCTAATTCCAAAAGTGCTTAAGAATCTGCTTCATTCTCCAGGCAGACCAATTATATCTGCAAAGGATAGCATTTTTTAGAACACCTCCAAATACATTGACTATTTTCCTCAAGAACATGTGCATAACCTTCCATAAGATGTGAGAGACACAGGGGACCTCCTTAAATGCATACACGATATTCCTAGGGAAAACAATGACCTCTTAGTGCCTTTGGATGTTACCACTTTGTATAGCAGTATATTGTCATAGTGATGGTTTAAGTTCAGTTGAGCACTTTCTTAGGGAGAGGCCATCACAATTATACAAGCACACCCAGGTGCTTTTAAAAATGATTAGATGGTGCCTAGAGAATAATTATTTTTTGTTTAGCAAAGAGGTGTTTCGGCAAGTAAGAGGTACAACAATGGTCACCCGCATTGCTCCTCAGAAATGCAGGTTTGCATATGTGCTGGTGGAAGGAGCATGTGCTCCAGAAAGATTATATAACAGCATTGAACGAACATGTGGTCATTTGGGTCCAATTTACTTACAACTTCTTTGTGATTTTGAAGGGTTCCGTTGAAAGTACGTATACATTTGTGCAAGTGATTCATTTCATCAATCTAAATTTACAATTTACAAGTAGGATCAGTGAAACTGAGGTTAACATTCTTGATTTGACTGTATTTATTAAAAGAAACAAGATTGAAACAAAGTTATTCAGAAACCCCACAGTAGGGAACACTACATTCCATGCAACAGGTTTTCACCAACAAAACCTCAAGGCCAGTATACCTTATGGAAAAACGTTCAGACTAAGAAGAAATTGCAGTAAAGATGAAAATCTAGAGTCAAGCCACCAGGAAATGATTGATAGATTTATAGCAAGAGGCAACTCTAGGGATTTATCAGAGAAAACTAGGAACATATTACATCAGAAAGACACAGAATCCCTTATTTTTAACAGCAAATCAGCATCTAACAAGAAGCAGCAAACTCAACATATTAGACTAATTATGATGTATAACAGTCAAGAAAGCACCACCAGACAGCTAATGCATAAATATAGGCATTTGATTAGAGGAGATCTGGTAATTGGTTCAAGAGTACCAATAACTTCAAGCATTACCTTTAAAAGGGCACGCTCTATGCATGATAACTAGATCAGAATTCAATCAACATCTCCTTCGAAACAGCGACATTCCCGGAAAGCTGGAAACACGCACAAATCAACGCCCTCCTCAAGAAGCCCAAGGCGGACCCTAAGGACCTCAAGAACTTCCGGTCCATCCCCCTGCTCCCGTTCCCGGCAAAGGTCATCGAGAAAATCGCCAACATGCAACTGGCCCGCCACCTGGAAGATAACAACATATTGGACCGTCACAGTCCGGATTCAGACGAAACCACAGCACCGAGACAGCCCTCATCGCCGCCACGGACGACATCAGGCGCCAACTAGAGAACGGCGAAACATCAGCCCTCATCCTCCTGGACCTGTCAGCCGCCTTCAACACGGTCTGCCATCGCACTCTAAAGACACGCCTCCTAGAAGCCGTAATCCAAGAACAGACCCTTGACTGGACCACGTCCTTCCTCTCAGGCAGCACCCAGTGCGTCCGCCTCCCGCCCTTCCGATCTGAGGCCACCGACATCATCTGCGGCATTCCCCAGGGCTCATCCCTCAGCTGTTCAAAGTCTACATGGCCCCCCTCGCACAAGTGGCCCGCCAATACGACCTCAACATCATCTCCTACGCTGACGACACCCAGCTCATCCTCTCCCTCACCAAGGACCCGCACACCGCCAAAACCAACTTCCACGAGGGAATGAAGGCCGTCGCCAACTGGATGAAGAACAGCCGTCTGAAGCTGAACTCGGACAAGACAGAGGTACTCATCCTCGGACCCACCCCCTCAGCCTGGGACGATTCCTGGTGGCCGACCACACTGGGAACAGCACCGACACCCACAGACAATGCACGCAACCTAGGATTCATCCTTGACTCCTCCCTCTCCATGTCTAAACAGATCAACGCCGTCTCCTCCTCCTGCTACAACACCATCCGCATGCTCCGCAGGATCTACAAGTGGATCCCGACTGAAACAAGAAGAACAGTGATACAGGCCCTTGTCAGCAGCAGACTGGACTATTTATTTATATTTATTAAAACATTTATATAGCGCGAACAAAGGCCCAAGGGCATCTCGGCATCTCGGCGCTATAGCAACGCACTCTATGCAGGAATCCCAGCCAAACACCTACGACGACTACAACGCATCCAAAACGCTTCTGCCCGACTGATCGTCAACGTCCCCCGCCGCAGCCACATCACCCCCCACCTGAGAGACCTACGCTGGCTCCCCGTCGACAAGAGGATCACCTTCAAGCTCCTCACCCACGCACACAAAGCACTCCACAACGCCAGACCCGCCTACCTGAACAGCAGACTCAGCTTCTACACCCCCACCCGCCAGCTCCGCTCTGCCAGCCTACCCCTCGCCGCTGTCCCCTGCATCCAACGAACAACCTCCGGCAGCAGATCCTTCTCCTACCTCGCCACCAAGACCTGGAACACCCTCCCTACCCACCTACGGCAGACCCAAGACCTACTCACCTTCAGAAGACTCCTCAAGACCTGGCTCTTCGAGCAGTAGCGACACCTCCTCTCCTCAGCGCCTTGAGACCCTCACGGGTAAGTATCGCGCTTTACAAGTACTTTGATTGATTGATTGATTGATTGATTGATTGATTAGCCCTGAAATGACATGAGTAAAACATGGCTCCAACAAATTAGAGGCTTTCATAAATGCAGCAAAGGCAAAGCGTGTCAAGATGGCATAACTAATATTGAATACACTATCCATTCCAAAAAAGAGATAAACATTTCAGGAGTTTGCAGCCTACGTGTTGTCCTGCTCATGTAGTCTTAGAAACTACAGGTGCATAAACAAATCCTCCAACATGTCAGCGATATCAAAAATAAAGACAGTAGTTATCCTGTAGCCAGGCACTTTGAGGAATTCCACATGGCCAAACAAAACATTTACAATATTTTGTCATTGATGCAGTTCAATGTAGCTTCAGGGAAGACAATCAATTAAGAGAAATCTATTAGGTATTTAGAGTCAACGCATATATTTGAGTTAGATAGTAAGATGCCAAACGGCTTAAATGTGGAAGTAGACCTTCACATATTTTTTAAATGTAAATTATGTGTAGCTATTTATTTATTTCAGCAAGGCTGTTGTTGAATTGTTGTATCTTATATGGTGAGTGTAAGTATTTTACTGATAAGTCCACATGGGCATCTGAAGTCTGGATATTTAATAATAAGTGTTTTATCTCAAATTAATTTGTGATTATAATAGGCACATGTGGGTGTAAAATATTACCTTTTTTTACATTAGGGCGATTGAGGTTTCAGTTAATATTTATAAGCATCAATACACGAATGATGAATGAGTGCTAATATTACCCACAGTGGGTGTGACAGAGGATTCATGCGAATTGAGCAGTGAGGGTTTCGTTTACAATATTTTGACGCATGGCAACGCAGCAAGCCTTACTGCTGCGCTGCCATGTGTCAAAAGAAAAGGGCAGGGATGCGATGTATCTACAAGATACAGCGCATTCCAGTCCTTCTTCCCTGTACTGCCGCACACACAGCAGCAGTGCGCTAGAGCAGACACCGTTGCATCATTTTGCAAGCATGCCTGTGCTGAGGGGATGATTGAAGGATACCTTCCTGCACAAAAACAATCACTAAAGGCATTTTCCTCTTTCTATGAATTCTGCAGCACAGTTAGAGAGAAGAAAAATGAGGCGCAATGAAAGAATTTCTCCTCAATGCGCCTCCTTGCGCCTCCCCTGAAGAGGCTTAGGATTCTGAGGCATTCCTAGGTTTAGAAAATGTAAATCTGGGAATGCATCAATTTCCATGGATATTGCGTTGGAACACCGACAGCAACACCCATGGCATGCCCCTTTCATTCAGAGATATGCATGAAAGGGAAGCATATTTTCAAGGCTATGAGGGTGACTTTATGTGGCCTTGTAAATATGGGGAAGCCCATTACGCTGCTGGTGCGTCAATAAAATTGATGCATTGGTGGCTCAATGGGCTTGTAAATAAGCCCCTGAGTTTATGGCATGATTATATATAATAATATTAAACAAAAGTAACAGTGGTGAAATGAAACAATACCTCGTCTGTATATACTCAATGTGTGATTTCGGAGTAATGAGTTTTGAATTAATTTTGGGTAGTTACCATGATTTTGTTTAATGATGATAAATCGCCAAGACACTTAACTCGATCAAATCAATTTGTCTGTAACGTAATGTTTGCCATTTTAGTATTTTTTTATTGATTTCATTGGTCACATGAGCACTTCATTGGTCACATGAGCACTTTATAAACGCCCCCAACAGGGCAACTGGGCGGTGTGAGCAAGGCCGAGTATATCGGCCGATGCGAGTTAGGCTGATATTTTCTATATTGTAAATCCACCAGGAATTTAATTTGATCAAATGGAAGATGGAAGAAACCCCACATGAATTGTTTTATAGATTGAGAGATGTAACAGACAAATGTTTACATACCTTGAAGACAGCTGTAGCGAATATAAGGAATCAAATCTTACTGGTGCAGTTCATGGAAGCTTTGCCTTGTCACATGCAGAAATGGGTGAAAAAGCAGCCCAACCAAAATAATGAGAATATGGTAGAAAGTGCAGCTGCATACCAAAGAGCCACCATATCAAAACCATCAGGAGTCCTTCCAGTAGCCTGGATACTGCTACTGACCTGGTGGACCAGCTGTTCCGATGGATCCATAGGCTGTACGGAATCAGAATCAATTCTGAGGAATCTCTGTGAGGAGCAGAGGACCTGGAATTGGAAGGATCACTGGCGGTGGGACAGAGAAATCAATCTGTGAAAAAATACTTTGTTGTGGGGGTCACCAATTATTGGGCTGTGGTGAATTGATGCACATCGTACTCATTTGCCCTCATAAGTGTTGGACTGGAACTGATGGCTATTGGAATGGTAGAAGCATACTATGGGGAAGAAGCTCTTCCAAGACATTTATACATAAGTGATGTGAGTGTTAATAACCTTCCCACTAAGGCACTAGTAGGTGGTGGGTGTGTGCAAACATTGATTTCGCCTCACTTATGTCTATCTGGTAGGAGGGACCACCTCCTATGTATTTATAGGGCCTCCAAAAACCTATCCAACAATGCAAATCATCCTGTAGCAGGATAACAGAGGAGTCTTATCATTGTATTACCCAAGTTACCCCAACCAGCTGGATTACGGATAGACATTCCTACTTTTCTGGAGACAATTAAGCAGATAGAGCACATGGAGGAGTGATGGAAAGAGGCCCCATTGGAAAAGAGGCAATACCATCTAGCTCAGGATGACCTCATAAAACTAGAGTGACCTGTTGAGCAGAGAAACAGAGATATGGGACTGCACATGCTACTGCTAGTGGGAAAAGTCAAGTAGATTGTAATTCAGAGGGTATAGGGAATTTCCAGATTGCTCAAAGGAAATATGTACACCACAGTATGCTGTAACCTTGGCTATAGAGGGCTATATAGGAAATCCTTTTTAGGGCTATTGGGAAGCCCCCAATTCGTAAGAAGGAAGGGACTAGTGTAAAGAGTACTAGCAGGACAGAATCCCCAATTACTGATACCTCAGGGTTATCGAGAGAAAGTTAGCTCATAACCACATTACTACTGTGTGCCATCAGTTGGTGGAGAAGACCCAGCAACTAATACTGGAGAGATTCCTTTAGCTCCGGGTTTAAGCTGTGGTTGTCTGAATGTGTAAACATTGTTCCTTATGCCCAATTATACATGGTACGTTCCTAAAGTCGCTCTCCAACCACCTAGTATCATAATTCCTTTCCAAAGGACTGGAACGGCCCTTGTAGGACCCCTGGATGCCACAAGAGGGGGCTATAGACAGTGTTTAACTTGTTAGAAAATCGGTGCCCATACTCTGCTCAGCAGCCCATGGTTAGTACTATTACATATCTGTGCAGTCTTCAATCCACCACATGCCTCTTTATCCCAGTACCAGACACTTCCTGCCCCTTTATCTCATTCCTGCAGGTTCTGCGTTTTCCCTTTGGGAAGTTTTCTTCATCTTTGTCTTCCTCCGTCTTTCTATTTTGTGTCTTTTCCCCTCTCTTTCTCTGGGGTAACGTCTGATTAGGAAAAAAAAGTGCTGGTTCCCAAAAGTGAGAGCTGGTGGCCCCCACCAGCAACCACTGGCTCAAATTAAGCACTGGCTATAGATATATTTTAGTGGTGGTAGACAACGCCAACCGATATCCTGAAGCCTTTCCCACGATAAGTACAACCATAATGCACATTTGTAAAAGTCACCAAAGACAGTTTAGGTCAGGCTCAGAGTAATCAAGAAAATTATTACCACCACAAAGCACTGTTACACCCTTTGTTAGCGGCTGAACAGGTACTAGTACTATGGCCGACCTTAGAATTCTAAAAGATGGCCTAATGCCAAGGTCTGTACAAAGTCATTGAACTATTAGGGCTGATATCATACAGAGTAGCTCAAAGGGTCAAATCCCATTTAAGTGTAAAATATTAATAGGCTAAAAAAACTGGAAGGGGCTAGTAGACAGGTCTGGAAAGATATGCAAACTGGAGCATGATGACTTTTTCCAAGTACCACCAAGTTGTTGGCAAGAAATGGCCAACTTAGCAGCTCTCACCTCTTACCAGCAACGAGTTATTTGCATTATTGCTACCACTTTAAGATCTCTTTTCTTGATCAATCACATGGAAGACCCACTGAGGTCTATCAGGGAGGCGTGGGTAGCCGATGGATTAGAGTTGGATGATGAGGACTGGGTCGAGGCTGTGTCTTCCCCCAAGGTGGTAGCGATACAGATGAGGTTGCGTCTGGTGCAAATGAAGATTCTACATAGGTCTTATGTTACTGGTCCGGGCTGGTGAGGATGGGATGGAGTACAAATGGGGAATGCAAGATAGGCTGTGGAGATACTGCGACGTTTCTACACATACTGTGGCACTGCGATAGAGTTCCAACCTATTGGCGCGCCATACATGAGACTTTGCGAGATGTCCTGGGTTGTGAGGTGAGATTGGAGGTGCGCAGATGTCTCTTAAATGTTTGGGAACCCACGGATCTTAATCAATATTTAAAGCAATGGGTTACGCTGGCCTGTATGATTGCCAAGCGCAATATAGCACAACTATGGGGAGCCACCCAATCGCCGCAACGCGCCAAGTGGGCCCAAGACTTGGACTGGTGTATGTTCAGAGAGCGTGCTGTGTATGTTGCGAGGGGCTGCCCTGAGAAGTGGATAAAAATATGGGGGCCGTGGAATATGTACAGGGGGGATATTTGTGTTCCCCCAGCCAAGCGAACTGATTTGGTCACTCGGGATTCCCCATGATTCCAAGTTTTTATTATTCTGTTTTATGTCCTGTTTGCAAGACGACCTCTGTTCTGAGCACTGCAGTGATAATGCCGATGTATTCCCAATGCAATTGTTATGTTTGTTTCATTGTTTCATGATTAATAAAAAGAAATATTTTTTTTTTAAAAAGATCTCTTTTCAAATTTGCCAAACCTGACTAATCTACCATACCCCAAGATAGTAACCCCTCCAAATGAACAGTCAGATTATGAACCTACAGAATTCCAGAAGCATGACAGGAGCAATACGTCAGGAAGTAGAATTAATGCTCTAGTTATGAGTGGTTGAGCCTTCTCAGAGCGATTGGTCGGATACGATTGTAATCATACCAAAAGAAGATGGAACTAACCATTTTTGAATAGATTTCCATTGAGGTAATAGTATATCTTCCTTTCATGCCTATCCCATGCCTTGGACAGCCAAGCTAATCCAATAGTTTGGCGAAGAACAGTTAATCCGCAATTTTTATCTATCAAAGGGGAACCGGCAGGTGCCATAAAGGATACTGTAATATAAAGAAACAAGCGGTCCCTTACTGCAGAATGATACCAAGCATAAAACAGAGAAGTCAGATTAATTGAATGCTGAAAAAATCCCAATGGATATTTAAATGTATTTATTCAATCATATAACACAAAAAATAAAGTGGGGAACAACGAAGTAGAAAAAAGAATGTCAAAACTCAGAAATGTTTTAGTGACTCTGAAAATATTAAGCCGGTCATATCACATATCAGTTTAGAGTATCAATGCTATTACACCTCTTTACATAACAGTTTCAGTAGTCATGGTACTATTGTCAACAACGTTTCGAATCCTCCATAAAATATGGGGTTCATCATGAGGGCATAATAGAATATGTCTGAGACGAAAAATGCCTGTAAAGGAGATGAAATGGTGAGATGACCAGGAAAATATATAGATCACCATGAAACATCCTTCTCAAACCTCAAGGTTTGTTTCAGTTAAAGTGCTGCCTCTTGGACTACCTGGGCCGCAGCAACTTGCCAAAAATTGATGGACAAAATAATATTGCCAAATCTCAGGTATGACGCTGTGTACCACGGTTTATGTGGTCATCTTTAGCCCCTCTTGGGATTTGCATCTCCAACATTTAGATTGGGTACTTGAATCCTTAAAGGAGGCTGAGCGGACTTTAAACCTCAATAAATGCAAACTATCAGCCCTTTAAGTAAAGTATTTAGGGTACACATTGAAGAAGGGACAAATTCGGCCTAAGGTTAAAAAAAATGGGACCTTACAGAAAATAGCAGTGCCACAAACCAAGAAAAAGGTAAGATCTTCCAGGGTTTTATGGAATACTACAGAAAATTCATTGAAAACGTCTCTGATATAACATCTACACTCACTGATGTATTTAAAAAATCCTATGGATAGTGGGGTACAATGGAAAGCAAAGCAGGAAAAGGTTTATATAATCTTAAAAAGTGCTCTTCTCTGAGCCGATTTTTAGATGCCCTTCTTTCAGAATTCCAATTATTCTGCAGACAGATGCCTGTGGAACAGGACTAGTGACTTTAATGTCCCTAGAGTTCAGTGATGGAATATATCATGTATGATACATCAGTTGGAAATTACTATCCTATGAGTGTCACTATGCTACTATTGAAAAATAATGCCTGGCCATCAATTAGGTGATAGAATAGTTAAGATACTACCTGTTAGGAAGGATGGTTTCTTTGTATACTGATCATGCTCCCTTCACACAGCTGACCCGAAATAACGATATGAGCCAGGGGGTACTGCCCTGTTTCCTCACATTGCTTCCTTTTTCATTTTCAGTCATCTATGTAGATAGAGACCCTGGATTTATGCGGTAGGAGTTGACTAAACTATGTGGCAAGAAAAGACAAAATATGCGACATAATGCATCTCATTTTGCGGTGGGTATTACTTCATTATTTTGGTATTGTCACCCATTTTAACACTGCCTTTGCAAAGGTTTCACCTCATTAGTATCATCTCAACACCCACATACAGAAATAAACTAATGAAAGATGACCAGTCAACCTTTGCGAAGGGACAGCCACTGCATGGCAACAATGGATTGCTTTTTTTTTTTATTTAGTAACTTTGATCCATTTGAGTTCGAAATGTTCGTTTGGTAAAATGTGTAAAATATGCAGCAGATGATGTATTAGGTGGCCAATGCGGCAATTCCAGAATTGTGCGAAAAAAGTTGCGGCCTCAGAATCATATAATTCCAGTGGCCCTATCTCTAGAAGAGGTAAATTCCAAGGCAACGCTGATTTTTTGTGTGTAGGTTAACATCAGATCACCTGATCGAACATCAGATCACCAATTACATTGACTTTAGGAGATATGTCAGTTACACAGTTGTTGATCAGTTGTACCCAACAAGACATCCACAGTCGGCGGCTTTGCCTTTAGACAATGCTTGATCTTTTTAAGATTAAATTGGAGGGATCCCTAGAGGCCGAGATACGGGAATTCAGGGCTTGGCTATCTTTCACCCAGCCGGGTCGAGGGGTGGTAAGAGCGATTGCTTTATAGGACACCCTGTGGACTGCGGTTTTTAGCGGGTGTGGTGTTGCTGCTTCCTTTCTTTTTATTTCCTTAGTGCACTCTATGTTACATTGTGTTTGATGATCACACAGAAAGGCGGGATGACTTGCTTTCCTATATGTTCGATTGTTCGGTCATAATACCCATCAGCAGGTTGTTTACTTATCACGTATCACATTATTGTTTAAAATCGAATAAAAGAGTTTTTGAGGGAAAAACAAGATTTAGTTGAAGAGGAACTGTAATTGACATTTCACTGATTGGCAAACTACACATTTGGCACACCCATTACTTTGTTTCCGTAATGCTAGTGGTATGTGCCACCAGTTGTGTGGGCCTGACAGGGGTGTGTGATGTTTGAGGATGTGACAGACACGAGTCTTATTAGCATACTCACAACATGGCGTATAAGGCACACTTTGAAAAAAAATATTTAAAAGTGGGTTGTTGGTCTGGCTCAAACATGGCAAACCGATGAATGTTGTGGACACCATTTCACACAGTACATTCCATAACTCGCACCACATACCAAATCGCTTACTTGATAGCTCTGTTTTAGTTTCTGTGCCATTGGCAAATTGGTGTTTTTTTTCTGTGAGTTTCACTTTTTTAGGATGCCCTTATTTTAGAATCCCTCTGCACAAGGTCTTTGAGCAGGCCATGCACCCAGCACCCTGGCCGGCAGCAACAGAGGCTGTGCACGCCCTGTATCCTACCCTCTAACTTTAAATCAAAGCCATACCCTCATTAAAGTGTTTGGCCTTGCTTGTGCTTTTTTAGACTGCTTGAAACTCACGAGTCAGAAATGATTTGTGAATCTGACACAATGACACCTAAAATGTACGCTTGCAGTTTCCTTAAGATCGCAAGTGACACAGGATTTAAACTCCAGCCCCTTTTTGCTTTGTGGGCTTTGCACCTCAGGGGTTGGTCCCACCTTGGCTGTGGATTTTTTCCCCCACAGTCTGCAACCTGCGAGTCAAAACTGACTCACGAGTTTCAAAATGTTGGAAAATATTTTCAGTGCCATTATCCAGCAAATCACATTTCTTTCGAAATTCAAAATGTGATTGACAGGATTCCTGAGATAAGACTTGGTAGTTAAAACAGCAGAGATATACAAAAGTGTTAATCCTTTAATTCCGGGCTGCAACTTTTAAAAATGCTTATATCTCAGAAACTGCTGAACGGATTAGGACCAAACCAAAATAGCACATTACTCTGAGAAAGTTCTATTTTTCATGCCAAGTTTGGTGTAAATCCGCTCAGCATTTTAGGTTGTAGGTATGAGCAAAATGTCTTATGGGATCTAAAATGAGAAAATACTTTTTTCTTCAACTATTAACCTTTCCTCTGTACAGACTTCAGGAAACCCCGCAGGCCAAAGCTTAGCCGACTAAGCTGGCAGATTGCCACATATCATGCAAGTCTGTCCACGTGGTAAAAAGTTGTAGCGATCTCAAAAAATGCCTTTTCAGAGGGAAGTGTGCCTGAACCATAAATACACAGTGGCAACTGCCACTGTGTAATAGTTTGGATCTCAAAATGTAAGAATAAGGGATTTGTCAATTCTCAGAATTTGGTACAAGAAATACTGGAATTGCATGAAAGGCATTCTAACCCCACATGAGATTTTCCATGGATCATGCAGGCAGGGATTCTGTTGATGAAGTGTGATGCTGCACAGTGAGCTGTGACGTGTATCTCTCCCTAGTAAAGTGGCCCGAGTGCATCAGGTGCAGAGCAGTGGTAAGCACTTGTAACATGGCTTTCTTATACAGTTCTACTGCAATGTGTGTTTTCCTAACTCTAATGTGAAGACCACCTTTCTCCAGTGAATGGACCACGAGAGGAAGGCAACATCACCAGCATGTCCATGGACAGTGAAGAGCGACTGTGTTGAGCTTCAGGAGCCAGTGCAGTCAATCACTGAGGAGAATGTTCCCGCCTCATTTCAGATGATAGGCACACATGTTAGGAAACAGCCATTACAACTATAGGCCTGATTTAGATCTTGGTCGCACAAGTTCTGCCCTGTGGCGGCGGCGGCGGCGGTCCCAAATACTCCCTTCCTCAAGCTGATGGCGGTCTGCCTGATGTATTTAGATGTTGCGGCAATAGACAGGAGACCACTGTGGCATCGATCTTCTCTGTTTACTAACAGTACTCTGTCACCGTCATGCCGGAGGGTTTGCGGCAAGCAGATTTAGATGTTCTCGTTGTACCTGCGGCGGTGTCCTAATAGAGTAAACCCACTGTGGTGTGAGACAGGTAAGTGTTACTCATCATTATCTTACTTTGCATATATGTTGTGAATGTGTCATAATGTATATGTAGGAAATGTGTTATGCCCGTTTTTTGTACATATTGCATGCCACTCAAACAACATACACCCACGGGCACCACAAGTAAAACACCCACATGCAACACAGCAAAATTTTTTGTAAGTGTCAATAAAAGTGTGTTGATTTTACCTTGATGAGTAGGAAAATTAACACTACTGCTTTACACCTAAGAAAAATGTTGCATGTAAGAGCAATGCAGAAGTACACAAGGCTACACCAATTGTCAATACACAATACATAAGACAATTGTACAAGTAGCTTACCGTAGATATCGGTGACAACGGAGTCGCTTGGCATCGTGGTGAGTCGAAGTAGCAAAGGAGGGGCCTGGAAAATGTGGTACTAGACAGAAACAGAAGAAGGAAGCAATATTATTTCAATTACACCAACTCAAAGTAGGAGGGATTCCCACCACAGTTGCCACAGCGGAAAGGCACACTGCAATTGGGGCAGGGGAGATCTGGGCTGGAGCCCCGCCAACAACCACTTCTGCCTATACCTCTGCCAGCGCAGTTGAGAATACCTGGCAGACTCAGCGCGAATGTGGTGGCCGTTTGTCTATTGACGAGCAAACATCTAAATATGGTGGGCGGACTGCCAAGCTGGAGGGTGGGAAGACCATCAAAAAGCAGCGGCCGGATCTGATCTGCCAAGATCTAAATCAGGCCTCTAGTCTTTACCACACAATGCCTTTCCCATGCAGTCTTTACCACGCATGCATTTACCACACAGGTAAGTATTTGTGCCTTTACCACACATAGTAAGTACAGGTATATATTACTAATAACGGTAAGGCTAAAGTTAGGGTTTAGTGGTGCGTAGTGGTAAAGAGTGGTTAGGGTAATTTTAGGCTTAAGGACTGGGTAGTGGTAAATCAAGCAGTTAGGGAGATTTTAGGGTTTAGGTTTGGTTAGTGGTAAAGGGACATAAAGTTAGTTTTAGGATCAAGGGATAGGTAGTGGTAAATTGAGTGTAGGAATAAATTAAAAAAGAGGGGTACTGTGGCAGGTCCCCTAAAAAATGGCAGCAGTCTGTCTTCACTTTTCACGCTTTTCAAACCTCCAATGGGATGGAACAATGCAATTTAAAATCAGCATATATGAGGTTGGCTCCTTTTCATGAACAGCATTGAGAAAGGCATATTTGCCAAAACGCGTCTGCTGTCCTATAAAGGAATTTTAGAAAACCCTGTGAGTGCTCCAAACTGCATCTTTGAAGTTCGAGATGTGTATATATATATATATATATATATATATATATATATATATATATATATATATATATATATATATATATATTTTTTTTTCCCTCCAACGAGTCTCCTGCAGCTTGAAAGAGCACACGGACAACCAGGTAAGTGTCAGAACACTTTATTGCCAATATGAGGAATATATTTCATCCGTAATTGCATCCCTTCTGCCAACGCGTTTCAAAGCTGTCCGCTTCTTCTTCTTGGGCTTACGATGCAAAGCTGATTAGCAGTTCTCAGTTTTTTCCCATGATTCATTGCGTTTTGTAACGAACGAATCCCGTTTCTTTTCGGGTATTTTGGGACTTGTAGTTTCTGTCTGCTTATAGTTATGACCTTTAGTGGGTTCTTCAATGCACCAAACATTATTAAGGGGTTCGGAGGCTCTGTCTGAAACCTCTACATAAAAGGCACTCCATTGCGCCCCAGATGAGACGGATTCCTCATGATTGATAGGCCCCTGCTGCGCCGGTTAAGGCAGATAGTTCCATGCCTCCACAGCCCCCGCTTTCTTGGCGTTCGCCTCGCAGGTGGTGCTTCTCTCCACGGCCAGGAGCAGCCGTGCACATTTTTTCCCTCCAACGAGTCTCCTGCAGCTTGAAAGAGCACACGGACAACCAGGTAAGTGTCAGAACACTTTATTGCCAATATGAGGAATATATTTCATCCGTAATTGCATCCCTTCTGCCAACGCGTTTCAAAGCTGTCCGCTTCTTCTTCTTGGGCTTACGATGCAAAGCTGATTAGCAGTTCTAAGTTTTTTCCCATGATTCATTGCGTTTTGTAACGAACGAATCCCGTTTCTTTTCGGGTATTTTGGGACTTGTAGTTTCTGTCTGCTTATAGTTATGACCTTTAGTGGGTTCTTCAATGCACCAAACATTATTAAGGGGTTCGGAGGCTCTGTCTGAAACCTCTACATAAAAGGCACTCCATTGCGCCCCAGATGAGACGGATTCCTCATGATTGATAGGCCCCTGCTGCGCCGGTTAAGGCAGATAGTTCCATGCCTCCACAGCCCCCGCTTTCTCGGCGTTCGCCTCGCAGGTGGTGCTTCTCTCCACGGCCAGGAGCAGCCGGATAGCAGGGGCCTATCAATCATGAGGAATCCGTCTCATCTGGGGCGCAATGGAGTGCCTTTTATGTAGAGGTTTCAGACAGAGCCTCCGAACCCCTTAATAATGTTTGGTGCATTGAAGAACCCACTAAAGGTCATAACTATAAGCAGACAGAAACTACAAGTCCCAAAATACCCGAAAAGAAACGGGATTCGTTCGTTACAAAACGCAATGAATCATGGGAAAAAACTGAGAACTGCTAATCAGCTTTGCATCGTAAGCCCAAGAAGAAGAAGCGGACAGCTTTGAAACGCGTTGGCAGAAGGGATGCAATTACGGATGAAATATATTCCTCATTTTGGCAATAAAGTGTTCTGACACTTACCTGGTTGTCCGTGTGCTCTTTCAAGCTGCAGGAGACTCGTTGGAGGAAAAAATGTGCACGGCTGCTCCTGGCCGTGGAGAGAAGCACCACCTGCGAGGCGAACGCCGAGAAAGCGGGGGCTGTGGAGGCATGGAACTATCTGCCTTAACCGGCGCAGCAGGGGCCTATCAATCATGAGGAATCCGTCTCATCTGGGGCGCAATGGAGTGCCTTTTATGTAGAGGTTTCAGACAGAGCCTCCGAACCCCTTAATAATGTTTGGTGCATTGAAGAACCCACTAAAGGTCATAACTATAAGCAGACAGAAACTACAAGTCCCAAAATACCCGAAAAGAAACGGGATTCGTTCGTTACAAAACGCAATGAATCATGGGAAAAAACGGAGAACTGCTAATCAGCTTTGCATCGTAAGCCCAAGAAGAAGAAGCGGACAGCTTTGAAACGCGTTGGCAGAAGGGATGCAATTACGGATGAAATATATTCCTCATTTTGGCAATAAAGTGTTCTGACACTTACCTGGTTGTCCGTGTGCTCTTTCAAGCTGCAGGAGACTCGTTGGAGGAAAAAAAAAAATATATATATATATATATATATATATATATCCCTTTTATTGATTAAATATGCTGACATAGATAGGGCCCGCCTCCTAACTGAAATTGAAGCATTAAATGAAGAACTGGAAACGATGGGGCAGGCAGATGAGCTAATAAAATTGCGCAAAGAAATGTCAGCACGCCTCAAGAAGGAAGAAGAGAAAATAGAAGATCGCAAGACCCAAAAGTTTCAAAGAGACAAGGCAGATTATGAGTTGGGACAAATTTTCACATGCGCCAGAAAATACGATAGTATCCGCAAAACCCATCAAAAACAGGGCACTACAACTGGCGCAAAAACAAGAAATACACAAAGAAAATCAGGTGAAAATGGGGCTTCAACATCTAGCGATCAATTAACATCTAATAGCGAGTCAGACTCAGAAATGAGAAACCCTTCAAGAGACGTAAGCGGAGTGAAACCCTCTCCGGGGGAAGAAATGAACCTTTTAGCCGCTCAAAGACTGGCATCTTTGAGACCAAGATTCCCACAAAAAACAAACGCAAGTGGGCAAACTACAAACGCAAACAAAGGAGAAAAGCAGGCCGAACAAAAAGAAAAGGAATTATTGGAGAAAGAAGTAACCCAAACGGTGGTGAATCTTTCGACAATTCATTTATCAAAAGAAGAGACAGCAACATTAAGTCTAGGCCTATCATACTGCCCGCCAAACAACTTTGACTACCCCAATGTCCGGATGGATATATACAAGGGAATCAGGGAGTTGAAACTAAAAAAGCTATTTGCCAACAAGAAAAAACTGGCAAATAATCCCAATCAAACAATAACACAATCAGATGTAACACAAAGCATTTCCAACACACAGGAAGAACTAGAAGAACTTTGGAATGGTGAGACGGCCCCAACAACTAGTCAAAATCCAGAAAATCCCATAACAACAATCAAAACAAAGGGTGCTGGTTTAACGAATTTAAAACGGAAATCAAAATTCTTCCCCGTTACATTGCATGACTCCATTGACACTTTTCACGAGGTGATCACAAATAAAATTAAAAAAACTAAATTAAAAAATCAATATGACCACTCAGAAACACCGTAATCAGGACCACAAGTATTTTCAACTGATGGAAAAATTAAAAAACAACAATGAAGTAGTAATAAGAAACAGTGACAAGGGCGGAAACATAGTCCTATGGCCCCAAGAGGATTATAAAAAAGAAGCATTAAGCCAATTGAACAACAGACAATGCTACACACGTTCGGATATAAAAACCATGAAAACAATGCATCAAATGTACTATAAAAAACTATCAACATGGCGCAACAACAAATTGATTAGTGAAGATGAATATAAGTATCTGAAAAATGATAATCCGGTATGCCCCACAATCTACTTCATACCAAAAATTCATAAGGACACCCAAAAACCACCGGGACGACCCATAATCAGCGCCAGGAATAGTATATTTGAGACAACATCGGTATATGTGGATTTTTTCTTACAAAATTATGTAAAGAACTTACCGTCATATGTAAGGGACACAACCGATTTTATCAACAAAATCAAGAACATTACATGGAATCCGGAATATTTACTGTTGACATTAGATGTATCTGCACTCTACACCAGCATTGCACACAACAATGGTATTGAAGCAGTAAAGTACTATTTAGCGGAAAGAGAAATTGTGTATCAAGAACACAACCAAATGCTTATAGCAATGATTGAATACTGCCTGTACAACAATATATTTATGTTCAACCATCTTTTGTATTGCCAAACTCGGGGTGTAGCTATGGGGGCCAGTTTCTCCCCGAGTTATGCTTGTCTCCACATGGGGAGATGGGAGAAACTGGTCCTCACGGAACAACATGAGGATACGATGAGGTCGAGGGTCAAAGTCTGGCTCAGATTCATCGATGATTTATTCGTTGTGTGGCATGGCACTAGAGAGGAAGCTGAAACTTTTATAATCCAGATCAACCAAAATGATCTTAATTTACAGTTTACTGCAGAAATCAGTGCAACTAATGTAAACTTCTTAGACACAGGTATACATAGTCAACAACAAACTAGAAACTAAAGTACATCGTAAAATAACTGCAGGAAACTCAGTGCTACACTCTTCTAGTGCACATCCTCAACACTTAGTCAAGAGCATACCTTTTGGCGAAATGCTACGATTAAAACAAATCTGTAGCAATGCTGAATCCTTAGAAACAGCACAACGCCAGAGTAAACAGAGGTTTTTAGAAAGAGGCTATTCTAACAAAGTCATAGACCGAGCAATTGCCAAAACTCAAAACTTAGACCGCAACACTTTATTGGCTAAAAAAAACAAAACTCGGTTGACAAATCACTCATAAGAAGTAGGGGAATTGTATAATGACTCAGAATTCCGCCTTATAATGGGTTACAGCAAACAGCATAAAGAACTAAACAAGATTATACAAGGCAGCTGGCCCATACTACTCAATGACCCAGTATTAGGACCCCTGCTACCGCAGAGGGCGTCCATTACGTATAGCAGAGCACCATCCATGAGGGACTGTTTAGTGATGCCCAATCCAGAAATTAAAGCAAGCAAAGATTGGTTCAAAACACGCAAAGGTTTTACAAAATGTAAATCATGCAAGGCTTGCACACACGGAATAAATACAACTACCTATTGGAGTCCATTCAGCGCTAAATCTTACAAAATCACAAAAACACTCACATGTAAGTCTGAATTTACGATTTATGTATTGACCTGCCCATGTGGTTTAAAATATGTGTGCAGCACAAAATTACAGGCTCATGTACGAGTACTCCAACATCTTCGAGCGATCAATTGTAGTGTAGTTCCTATTTTCCCAATAGGCTCTGCGCATTGGAATAATACCTACAGCAGTAAAGGCCTAGACCAGACGTTAACTAGGTCTACTACTGTCGATACTAGACTTAATTTTTGGGTTTGCCAGCTAAGCTCAGAGTTCGCTAGAAACTTTCTCGAATGTTCAGGAAAGAATTACCTCCCCTGATTAGACAAGAAGGGATTTAGTTTCTGACAACCATAGAACATGACAACTTTGCTCTCCCCTAATCAAGAGTCAATCTCGAGAGTCGTGTGAGCACAAGGCAATTATTTTACTCAGTCAGTACGTGCATTCTTAGTCTCATCAGAATGGAGAGAAAAGGAAGAGACGGGCGTGTTCAATAAAAGGTGTTATTTATTGATCAGTCTCTTTTCTCATACATGAGAAATGGATCGATATTATTGCAATACTTATAGTTAAGTAAAGTGCATACATTAAAAGCAATAGTATAAAATAATACTGTAAAAACATTGATATGGTTTCTGAGCCATATGATGTTTAAAATGATTAAAATATATTTACATACACATATACATTTGACTAAACGTACTCAACTGGTGTTTCTAAATGCGCCTACCCCGTGTACCTGACCTAAGTCTAATGCGTGGGCGGGAATAGAAAGTTACAGTTTAAGTTAAGTTTGTTTTTGCCAAGTGAATAACTAAAGAATTCTCTGTGAGGGGTTATTCAGTTCTGTACCTGGAATTTAGGATGAATGAGGAATGGTATCTCTTTCTCCGCTCTCGATATTCCAGGCCGCCTGCGAGGCCTGCCCGAAAGCGCCGGTGCTGGGTCTCTCGGCTTGAGATAGCAGCGCGTCTCTCAGCGCGTCAGGAAGGCGGGGCTGCTGCCAGCGGGGTCTGCTTCTGCTCTCGGCTTCGGCAAGTATGGCTGCTCCGTCTCGTCACCACGCGTGTGTTTGCATAGGGCAAGATCGGTAATATTTATACCTTAAAGGTGCCGAGATTGACGTAAGGATGGACATAGATACGTCAATAAATATGTCATTCGACTTGCTCGTTAGCACATTCTTTACTAAAGTTCTCGGTGAAATCAAAACAATGGCCGCAGGGTTTTTCCCAGGTTGTCATAGGTTTGATTTGTTATGAGAACGTCGTATGCCTTATCAGGGGCTGGAGGAATGTCGCTTGTCTAATTAGATCTCAAGCGTTATGACCTAATCAGATAACACGTTCCTGTGCCGTAGTGTGACTGCGTCAGATAACGGTATCTGCATCATGGGGCTCGTCTTGCCTCATGGGCTGACTGTTAGTTAACTTGATAGTTAGTTTAACCAGAATAGGGTCAGGAATAGGGGGATTGATTCAGAACCTATAGGAATACACGACACCCACTCCACGCTAACTATGGTCATACCTACTAATCTATGCATAGTATAACATAGTACAACATACTATAGAGAATAGTGTATACCTTACCACCCCAAAATACATAAATGCATTTCGAAATTTTCAAATATACTGAAAAGTTGCAGTCATATATATTGTATGCACTTAAGCTATGAATTAAATGCAAAAGTAAACACGCATTTGTATGCATTATTGCTAATTTGGTATTTGAGAAATACACATGAAATGGCTCTTAATATGGCTATACAGAAAGAAAGGTCGAGACCATTTCATCACATAATAAAATATTTGTGAACATTCCAGCGGGCAGCTAAAGTCTAAATAAAGTATCCAAAAATAGAAATCTTAGTTCTCTAGGAATAGTTTCTTACTTTAAGCAGAAGATCAGTGTCCCGGAAAAAATATGGAAAAAATATTTTAGGGGGTTGCTGAAAATTGCTGTCTGTGAACTGGATTGTAATTGTTCATGTGACTTTATTTTTAAAGTTGAAGGCCGAATTCAGGGAACGCCGTGTGCGAGTTTACTCAAAAGTCTCTATTTCTGTTCTGGAGAGAACATCATATCATTCAGGCTTTCGAAAAAACTGTCAACAGCTTCATGGGAAAGTTCCTCTAAGTCGGAAATAGGTGTAACCATGCATTCATGCGCATGATTGTCTCCATTGAAATTCTGATTTGCATCACTGACAGAAGGTCGTACCTGTTCGATGCTGCTTTCATCTTGAACTTCACTACTCTTCAATCGTAGTGGTGAAGATTCCAGGAATGCCGTCATCAGGATTGGCAGCCTTTGAGGGCAGCACAAAGCGTGAACCTTGGTAGGAACCAACAGTGTATCTGCATCCACTGGCGCATCCGATTGTAGCGTCAGACAGGTGTCTAACACGCATTCTTCTCCGCATAGCAGACACCTTAGTACAGGTAAAACACACCTTTGCCACATTGGTCGAAATGATAGAAACCAAGTCATGTTCAGGTCTCTAAGCCGGGAGAGTCCCAGGATTTTTGATATCCGGTCCCAGTATCCAATGGCTAGGATCGTATCTTCCATTGTCGCGAGAGTTTGATCTGTGACATGGGTTGCCATAACGAAAAATAAGGACTAGGAATAGGATTCCTGCAATTAGTCCCAGGATCAAGGGAAGTCCGCCAAAAATCGAATGGACGAAATCTGGAAAAATACCCAGTATGGCTTTGAATGGTGTTAATGCCATCGAAAATACTGTCTTAAATACCCCTGAGATCCCATTGGTATCAGAAATATTTAAGATTTCGCTCAGGATTTCCGCGAAATGTACGGGGGAATTAGTTGATAATAATGTATGTATCTCTGCAGTCGTCCTTGCGACTTGTAGATCATACGTTTCTTTTGATGACGTGAGCCTTGTAGGCGTCTGAAGAAGCACTGTTTTCATTCTGCTTAAAGTATCTATTCGAATGGGGGAACACCGTAAACTTACTTGAGGCACGCCATCGGGCCAGAGCCGTGAGGGAAACGGCAGAAACAGCGCAACGCCGGGAGGCAGTCCAGACCAGCGGACTACACTCCCCAGCAGCCCCTGGGGCGGAAGCACGCCCGTGACGTGCGAGGAGCGCCCGGAGGCGCCTGTAAAAGGCTGACCCCCCGGGAGCCCAGGGGGGAACACCGTAAACTTACTTGAGGCACGCCATCGGGCCAGAGCCGTGAGGGAAACGGCAGAAACAGCGCAACGCCGGGAGGCAGTCCAGACCAGCGGACTACACTCCCCAGCAGCCCCTGGGGCGGAAGCACGCCCGTGACGTGCGAGGAGCGCCCGGAGGCGCCTGTAAAAGGCTGACCCCCCGGGAGCCCAGGGGGGAACACCGTAAACTTACTTGAGGCACGCCATCGGGCCAGAGCCGTGAGGGAAACGGCAGAAACAGCGCAACGCCGGGAGGCAGTCCAGACCAGCGGACTACACTCCCCAGCAGCCCCTGGGGCGGAAGCACGCCCGTGACGTGCGAGGAGCGCCCGGAGGCGCCTGTAAAAGGCTGACCCCCCGGGAGCCCAGGGGGGAACACCGTAAACTTACTTGAGGCACGCCATCGGGCCAGAGCCGTGAGGGAAACGGCAGAAACAGCGCAACGCCGGGAGGCAGTCCAGACCAGCGGACTACACTCCCCAGCAGCCCCTGGGGCGGAAGCACGCCCGTGACGTGCGAGGAGCGCCCGGAGGCGCCTGTAAAAGGCTGACCCCCCGGGAGCCCAGGGGGGAACACCGTAAACTTACTTGAGGCACGCCATCGGGCCAGAGCCGTGAGGGAAACGGCAGAAACAGCGCAACGCCGGGAGGCAGTCCAGACCAGCGGACTACACTCCCCAGCAGCCCCTGGGGCGGAAGCACGCCCGTGACGTGCGAGGAGCGCCCGGAGGCGCCTGTAAAAGGCTGACCCCCCGGGAGCCCAGGGGGGAACACCGTAAACTTACTTGAGGCACGCCATCGGGCCAGAGCCGTGAGGGAAACGGCAGAAACAGCGCAACGCCGGGAGGCAGTCCAGACCAGCGGACTACACTCCCCAGCAGCCCCTGGGGCGGAAGCACGCCCGTGACGTGCGAGGAGCGCCCGGAGGCGCCTGTAAAAGGCTGACACCCCCACTCGCCCCGCGAGTCGCGCGCGGGAGAAGCCCGGGACAAGGGCGGGGCCGTCTGTGGCCGTCCGGGGCAGGAGGAGGCAGGGCAGGGCCACCCCATTTCTCCTACCGTACCGGCTACAACCTGTGAAGCCACAACTCAGCATGTCAACACGCTCCGGTAAGGCCTTGAGGGGTTGTGGGGAGAGTACCCCCAGCGGTGCTATGTTCGGCTCAATGGACAAATTCTTGACTAGGGTGGCGGCTGTCATAGACAATGAACTTGCCAAATCTGAACGGCGCCTTTCACTCGACTTCCCTCCTGCTAAGAGTCCTTCGCCAGCAAAAGTTGTGTCCCCTTTAAACCCTACTTCCCCTGCACTCTTGCGTGGAGATTCACCTGGAGATTCCCTTATTGCACCTCCAATGGGTGGTTTAGAGGGGGCAGATAGTTCACTGATAGGTGTCCACGGTACCAGCCCATGTGCCGTGCTTACAGATCCCTGCAATGAGCTCTCCCTAGCAGACCCACCTGGCACCCAGTCCCTACACTGCCCTGAGGTTCTGGCTCTCGCTCCACAGGCCCCGTCCATGAAGCAACCCATCCAGGAGCCCACTAAAAGGAAGGGGAAAAGGGCAAACCACACTCGAAAGGGTTGTCCATTTAAGTCTATTAACCACCCCAGGTACCCGCTCCTGAGGGGTCCTTCCCCCCAGAGTACTGCAGGATCGGTATCCTCGGTATCCTCGGGGACAGCCACTTGCACACCAGTTGTTACTGATATAGTGCCACCTTTCTTGTCGGCCCCACCAACGCCTGCTCAGGATAACGTGGGTCACTCTATGGAGGCGTTTGAGAAGATGGTCAAGTCTCTTGTGCTGCCACTTATAGACCAGGTCAAGAGGTTGGGGGAAAGGCTTGACTGCTTTGAGCAGGCTACTAGGGACAATTTCTTTGCTCTAAAAACCCTTCTCAAGCACCAGCCAAAGCCCAGTGAGGATAGGACAGATAGGTTAGAGGAGTCCAATAGGATAGAGGCCCCAGTGAGACCCCCCCTGGGAGACCAGTTGACGCAGCCGCCTAAGTACCCTGCACCTGGGAATACGATCTTGGCTGCTCCTAGGGGTGGTCCTAGTCAGACAAAAACGAAGGCTCCCACTTGTGTTGCCCAGGTGCATGCTACCCTTCCCCCAGCAGTAATACCTCCGGTGGCTGGCAAGGCACCAGGGCAACACAAGAAGGGAGGGACGGGCCCTACTCCGCAACCTGGGGTTGCCATATCCGATGCAACTGGTGGGGTTGCATCAACTCCTAAGGTTTCATCTATTCCTGTCCCACCTACACATCGGCCCCTTTTGGGTCCTCCCCAGATCAGTAGACGCAAGTGCCCCCCAGTTAACCTCCCCCCTGAGTGCCACCCGTATGTCGCCATCCTCCTGAAAGTTCCCCCTCTTGGGAGTACCCAGCGTGAAAACCATCAGGCACTAAAAAATAAGGTCATCCACTGGCTGAAAGCCAACAGGCCCTTGCCCATGGGAGTGGATGGCATTATTCTCGGTGTACGCAGGGTGGGTTGGATTGGACACGGGAAAAAATCGTTTGAAGGGGATTGTGTGGTCGTAAATTTTCAAGATGCTAGGGTTGCCCAATTTATATGCTCTCAAGGTCAACCCACGGCTGGTTCGGGTATCGACATAGTCGATTTAACATTCTTTTATCCACGGCCTATTATGACCACCCCCTCCACCCATCTTGGTCAACCCTCCTTCATTGGCAGCCTAGGGGGTCAATTTTTGGTGGAAAACACTGCGCACGGCCTTCTGACCCCGGGAGTTCCTTCCCAGCAGTTATGCACAGCCCCAGTGTTGCTAAATTGGGGACCTGGGAGTTGCTGACTCGGTTACGATCCAGGGGAGGTCATTGTGGCCCCGGGTTTTGTCGCTGAGTCAACACCATACTCCAAACCCATTGGCCCCTCCTCCCCACTGCAGACTCTGGCCATGGCCGAGTTTGTAGAGGGGAGGGGGGAGATCAGGGCTCCCCACTACTCTCCGCCTAGTCCCCCTGTTGTGGGTTTTGCGGACTTGTCACCCCCTGTCGGGGGTTGTAGCATTGCAGCTGTAACGGACCCCCCGATTAGGGTTTTCAGCTGGAATGTTGCGGGCCTCGAGAGGAAGCTGGCACTGCCGGACTGGAACGAGCGTGTGGAGCAATACTCCATATGCCTGTTCCAGGAAACATGGAGCCGGGTGCCCCTTCATAAGGCGGGATATTCCACCCACTTTTTGCCGGCAGCAGAAAGTGCAACTGGTAGGGGCCGTCCCTCTGGCGGTTTGTTAATCTGGGTAGCCACCAAACTTAACTGTAGGGTGGAGGAGAAGGACACTAATTGCCCTGACCTCCTAAATATTTTGCTTCGCAATTCCCAGGGCAGAGTCATCTTAAATATTTTTAACATTTATGCCCGCGGCACTAAGGGGGGAAGAGAATCCTCAGTCATAGCTTGTTTGGAGGTGCAACTCCGATCATCTTCATACGGGTCTTGTACACTGCTGGCAGGTGATCTGAACTGCACTTTCGAGCCTCTTGATCTGGATATTTTAGCAGATCAGGAGGAACTCGATAATGGGTGGGGGATTCCCCCCCTCGAGCTTGGCCCTGTTAAAAAGTGGACGGAAGTGGCCCTCCAGATCAACTCCCTAGCTATGGAATTCGGGCTTAGAGCTGCCAATGGCAGGACCAGGTCCGACAGGGCAGGGGCACACACCTACAATAGGCCAGGACACACGTCACGCATTGATTATTTCCTCCTTGACATACACCTGTGGGGCATGGTGGAGGACATGGTAGTTTTACCTTCTGTGGAGAGTGACCACAATCTACTGTCCCTCACCCTGTCACACAGGTGCGTCAATAGCACCGTGAGTGGGGCTTCTTGTAACCCCGCTCCAGACCTGTCAGTGGTCTCGAATTGTGGGCGTAGGATGAAGTGGGTGAGGCTGGCTCTTTCGGAGGAGAAAACCTCTGTGATCAGACAGCTTCTGGCTTCAGCCCTGGCCAATCTCGACTGTCAAGAGGAAGGACAGATGGAGGTGGCTCCTAGGTTTTGTGCCATAATCCAGGCCATTGGTGACCTCTTTGTAGTCCCAGCCCTCCCGAGCGGAAGGAAACCCAACCTACGTCCGGGTCAGGGCTGGTACAACCAAAAGTGTAGGGAGGCGAAATCACTTCTTATCGAGGCAGTTAAATCCAAGTTACCGCTCAGGACTAGAGAGGCCAGGAGACACTATACACTCTGCCAGAAAAATGCAAGGTTGGAATGGGAGGACAATTTCTGGCAGGACCTCCTGGCGGCCAGCCGTGGGAAAGACGCTAAAGGTTTTTGGGACATGGTGGGCAAAAGGAATCGTCCCGACGATTCCCGGAGGACTTGTGCGATCAATGCCCAGACTTGGTTTTCCCATTTCCAAAATCTTTACTCTGCTATTGAAGGCCCACTTAATGATCCCTTTAAAATTCCATCCTTTACTCTAGACCGAGACCAGGAATTGTTTTCCCCCCTCGACGTAACAAAGCAAATTAAAAGCCTGGTCCCCTTGAAAGCTGCCGGCCCGGACGGCCTACCGGGGGACATTCTCCGTGCCTATCCGGAAGAATGGGGGGCTCTAATCTCTGCACTCCTCAATGCAATCATGGGGGGAGGGCCTGTGCCTGACTCCTGGAGAGGTGCGGAGGTGGTGCCCATCTTCAAAAAGGGCAGTCGGGATTCACCAGGGAACTATAGGCCCATAAGCCTAATAGACTCCAGTCAGAAACTGGCCGGGAAAACCATCTTGGGGAGAATTACTCAATGGGTGGACGACAATCACATTTTGTCCGACATGCAGGCTGGGTTCCGTTCGGGTACAGGAACCATTGAACAGGCCTTTAGGCTTCTGTTGATACACTGGAAGGTGGTGGTGCTGGGCAAAGGCAGTCTTTATTTGGCCTTTATTGACCTTAAGACTGCCTTTGACCTGGTACCGAGGGAGGAACTTTGGAGGGTGCTTGATGGTTTAGGGATGCCCCCGTACCTACTGAACCTCCTCATTAACCTGCACACCAACACCTATGCCCAGGTTAGATGGGGTTTGAATGGGGAAAAGACCGATAAAATCAGGGTCGAGAGGGGAGTAAGACAGGGCTGTGTCTTGGCCCCCACCTTATTCTCCCTCTATATTAACGGGGTGGTAGATTATCTTCTGGGCGAACCATCAGACGCTCCTAGCTTGGGTGGAGTAAAAATTCCAACTCTGTTGTTCGCCGACGACACCCTCCTCATTTCCAAAACCCCCCAAGGTCTACAGTCCTTACTGAACCGCTTCCAGGATTTCTGTACCACTAAAGGCCTCGTCATAAACATAGATAAGACCAAGTACCTAGTCATGCACCCACCCCGCAAACTTGGTCTCCCTCCAATTCTGAACTCTATACCCCTAGAAAGAGTGGCGGAATTTGATTATCTGGGGATCCGCCTGAATGATGCAATGAGCTGGACTGCCCACATTGATAAAATGACTCTGGCTCACAAAAGGGTGGGGGGCGCCCTTCTCAAGGAGTACAATAACTCCTCAAAACATTGTGTTGCTCCCATACTCGAGATTTACAAAGCCCGTGCAGTCCCTGCTTCTCTCTATGGATCGGAACTGTGGGGCTTGGGAAAGGTCGATCCACTGAGCAAGGCCGAAAATAAATTTATTAAGGACCTTCTTGCTATTCCATCGAGCAGCCCGACCGTCCCAATGCTCTTGGACACTGGTTGTAAAGCCATAAGGGACCAGGCTCGGCTTCGCCCCCTTTTGCTCTGGGCACGCTTGTGGAGGGTCCCGGAGCTACAATCTTACGCCAATGGGCTGGCAGAAGTGATGCATGCTGATGGCTGGAGTAGCATCAAATGGCTGAAGGACATAAAACATCTCTTAGGGGAACTGGGTTTGGCCTCTTGCTGGCATAGTCACTCCGCTCCACCAAAGAAGACTCTAAAAAAACTTTTCTGGGAGTGGGTTGACGTGAAGCGCTCTAGTAGCCAGCAGCATTGCAAAACCACCGCAGCTTTCCTGTTGTTTAAAGACGTTGTCTTGTATGAGCCATATATGGATATTATAACAGTAGCCATGGATAGGTCCTTGTATATAAAATTTCGGCTAGGTACTTTGCCTTTGGCGGATCTCTGTTCAAGGTGGAATAAAGCCCAGCACACATCACGCTTTTGTGCCTCTTGTTCGGATAAACCAGAGACGGTGCCACACTTTCTCTTTGAATGCCCGGACTATGGTCGCCCCAGATCACGTTGGCTTGCCCCCATTTGCAGAGAATTGGGGACTCGTCAGCACTCTGTTGCCCTTCGGATTCTTTTAACGAATACAGCCCCCCCTATTGTTTGTGCTGTTGCAAAATTTTTAAAATGGGCTTGGTTGATAAGACTTAGAAGACTGTCCATATCAATTTAATTCTCTTTTTAGCTAATTTATTCTGATATATCGTGTTTTAATTGCCATTCTATTTGTACAGTCTTACTTATTTCGACATGCTGTTTTTATATTTTTTCTACTGCTTTTATGATATGTGCATATCGAAATAAAGCATCAATCAAATCAAATCTATTCGAATAGAAGTAATTTTCATATTGGGCCATGCCCTTGCCTCCCTGTCTGGGAAGGAGCTCGGAAACAATGAGCGTCCACAGCACTTGACCTTGGCCGTCGTAGTGACTAGATAAGGAGTCCCGGGCATAAGACTACAACATGTGCGGTCTACAATAAGAATGTAACTCCCATTATAGAGTCTTTGAAAGAATGGTTCTATTTCAGTTGCAGGTGCGCCTTGCTGGTGACATGAAAGGTTGTATGAATTCCCTTCACAGGCTCCGTGCAAACTAATACCGTTACACAGAAGTGTGCCGCTTAGTGACATAGCACAATTGTTGCCACTAAGAAACACTTTCTGTCCTTTATTACTGACACATGCATGCGAATAGGGCAGGTTCCATGTTGTTTTAAGGTACCCTTTACCCAATTTCTCGTACATGCCAGCCTGTATATATTTTTGGCAGTATTGAAACCTGAAGGTTGAGATTGGAATATTTATGATTCCGTGGATTATCCATTCACTGACAGGTCGTTCTGACATTGTCATTGGTAATCTTTCTAGTTTTTCAATGCTCAAGATTGTATAATCAGCACCCTTTTGCGCCATACCGATTTGTCTATCAGTAAAGTTAAAGATTTGGAATAGTGACGTTGTGTTGATTAAACGCCAAGGCACATGGCCTGAACGCAGATTTTGTAACGTCCAGCCAAGCTGTACAATAGAACGCAATTGTGACTGACCATGTTGTAATAACAGTAAGTCTTGCGATAATATATCGATTGCTGAAGACACAATGCTGTCCAAAGAAAAAATTCTGGAGGACAGAGTCATTAACCCATTGTCCACTACAGAAAGTGATTTTTCCAAATTAATACGGTCAATTTCCCGTATTCTCTCTGCTGTTTCAATTTGAGTAACCTTCCAGGCCTCATTGTATGCTGCATATACAGAGGCTGCTATGAAACGCTTTTGACGCTGTTTGCGTGGTCCCAGAATGAAATCACGCAAGTCAGCACCATCAGTAAGTAAAGTTAGGTGTTGCTTAATTTCAGGCAGTGTGGAAGTTTGAAGCCATTGAAGGCATAATTTGCCCACACTGTAGGTTGTTATTATCCCTGGGTGATGTCTTTGGGGATATCTAGGGTCTGGCCTGGTCATTTTGAACCCCTGTGTTTTATTCAGGAATCTGTCTTGACAGTTATTAGTATCTGTTGGCCGGATCAACCACTGTTTCCAATCAGGATGTGTTCTGTTTTGGTTTAATATATGGTTTACGTCTATCTCTTCATCTGTATCAGAGCTATTGCTAAACATTGTTGGCTTTGGAATAGACGGTTTATTTAAATCTTTGATTTTGGCTAAGCCAAGACAGGTGGTTTGTTGAACAGTGTCATTTAAAAATATCATTTGTTCTGGGATCATGCAGGCTCTAAACAAAGCTTCTATACCCTGTACTTGCTATTCTTTAGTACCCCAAACACTTTTCAAATCAACATTTTTGTCCCAATAATCAAATCCAAAAGTATTCATTTGTTCAAAGAACGAGTCAGAATAAATCAATTTTGTGTTGGTTATCATGGTTTTGCTTCCTGTCTTGTTTGACAATTTAAAATAAAATGTTTCAGCATTACTTGTGTTAAAACCTTGAAAGTATGAATATTTGTCATAAACGGTTCTTGAGCTCCCTTTTGGAGGTGTAGCACAATGTTCCCATTGATTATAATTTAAAACATTTCTAGGTTGTGCAGATTTATGTAGAAAATGGTTACCATAGTGGTTATAGCAATACATACTATCATAATTTGTAGAACCTTGCAAATAATCATGTTTGGTAAATTTAGCAGACATTACTAAATCAGACATCATATTGTTAATGCTTTCGAAGTCCCAATCATCAGCAAATGAGTTTGGTTTTACAAAGTCACTCAAGGAGATCTTAATTTGGTGTGGATATTTCAGGATCTCGACCGGACCATAAATTTCATAGTCAGTGTTGTCCCAGGCTACCCCACCAGGTATAGGATTGGCTGTGAAGTTGGCTGAAGAAAGTTCTGGAGAAAGTTCTCTTTTCTCGATGTGTGAAGATGTGTGTGGTTTGAGGACCAAGTTGATGTTCTGACTTGCTGTGTCCATTTTAGCATATTTTCCCTCAATGAAGCGTCCCAAAGTAAATACCATGATGAGCCAAAGTATGAGGATAAATGCACCAAAACCCACCCAAAATTCAATCCATGGAGAAATCAGATATGTTTCTTTCAGTTGTTTCAAAAGTTCATTCGCTTTGTCTTTAAAGGATTTTGATGATGGCTGTGTCTTTGATTCACTGAAGCCTTCAGAGGAATCATCGAAGTTGATGAAGTAGCCGGATGCAGTTCTGTCAATTGTTCCAATTGGTTCAGGATTTTTGTTTCTTGCATTTTCACTTGGTACTTCATTATAGATTGGTGTGTCTCTGCTAAATGTTTTTATTTGGGTTTTCAGAGGTCTGAGTTCTATTGCATTGTTGCATAGTCCTTGTTGTTCTTCTGTAGGCGTTTCGAATGTGATGAGCCTCTTCGTTAGGACCTCTGAACTGGTAGCAAACCTTGGTGTTCTGCTACTTATTGGGAGTCCACTTGGCCTACTGTTTGTTATCGGCCACATGTTGTGGTTTTACCAGGTCGATGGATACAACTCGGTTCTCCTTTTTACCAGCAAGTGGCGGTAGTACAACTGATCTTGTCCCGTTGACAGACAAGACAGGAACTGCTTTTCTGTAAGAAGGCCCAAATTCCTTCTTTACCGCGATCTTCTCCCTGACTAGATCCCCGACTTTTGGAATCCAGACAGGTCTTGCTGGGACAGGTGGTGATTCTTCAGTGGTTGTTGGCTGTTGTTTCAACTGTATGTTGCTCAGGTCTTTTCTTGTTTTGTTTAAGTCCTGCAAAATAGCCAAACGGTCTTTGACATCAAAGGTTTTTTCTTTCACCACTGAAGTCTGACTATCAAGGTCAGAGATCAACATCCTAGTTCCAAATAATAATTCGTACGGACTGAATCCCTTCAGAGAATTTCTTGGCAAGTTATTTAGACTACGTTGGACACTTATTAGATGTTTGACCCACCCAGCTCCCGAACCTAATATCCTTTCTATTATAGATTGCTTTCTGCCTTGGTTTTTTCTTTACACCATCCCGTACCCTCAGGAAGGAAGTGAGAAGATTCCCGCTGGGCTGTGCTCATTTGGCCATTTTTACCCCCAGGCTGGTGTGCCTGATTGAAAACAATGATCAAACGTAACATGCTCTTAGCGTATATGCCATTTAGACTCGCAAATCTTGTATAACAGTCCGGACGTCAGCCGAATGCTGGTGATCTACATTATAAGTGGAAACTAGCCTGTATATGTTAATCGCAAGCCTTTCTATTTACTGGTAACATTATCTGCCTTGATACGACGAGGTATTAAACTGTTTCTCTCCCCACTGCGATCTCTGTTGCAGTTTGGGCAGTTTTTTACAAACATGGTGTAATGCAGGCTCATGCCTGGCCACCAGTACCGTGATTGTAATTCTTCCAGAGAATCTTTTTAATTTAAGGTGTCTGAGACCCTCGCCCATGTGTGCGTCTGCGATTAACAAGTTTCTCCTGTCCATGTTTGGAATCACTCTATCCCCCACTCCAGGGATTTGAGCAAAAGGGACGGAGTTTGCATCGATTATGTATGTATAATTGAGTGGATAGTTGATCGGTAACGCTGAGCAGTCGCCTTTTGATGACGTTTTCACCGCCAGCAATGTTTCACCGTCAATGTATTTTAATGTACGCTTTTTTCGAACTACGGGAGCCGATTGAGTGGCTGCCGCTGCGGCTGTTTCAGCCAATGAATTCCCTACAACGTGAACGCCATCACGCTGGTGACTCAGTGAGTGTGTCACGTGAGTCTTTGGTAGTTCTTTTTGTAAAAGAGCTATTTGTTCCCAGAGCAGTTTCTGCTTTATTGGTGCATCTGTGTCATCTTTGTAACCGTTTTGAATCCATGTCTGCAAATCCTTGTTGTATGATTTGACGCAGTAATATGAATCTGACACTATAAGTGTCCGGAATTCGCGATCCGCATTATCTAGCGCCATTTTCAAAGCTATTATTTCAGTTTGTTTTTCTGAATTAGTTTCTACTGAGTGTGATTTTGTTAATAGAGGTCTTAGTTTACCTCCGCGCCACACTTCTTTTGTAATCTCACATGTGGGGTTGTATGCATGTTCTCCCCAAACGGACGGTTGAGCATGTCCGTCTGTATAGATTACACAGGCGTAATGTCGTAGAGGCAGAATGTCGATTGGCAGAGGATATGTGTTTTTTTTTTTTATATTCTAGATTTTCCATTTCTTCTAGTTCTTAGAAAATTGTCAGCCAGGCTATACTTGATAATTCATATCCTACGTACTGGACCTTCAGATGGGCAATTCTGGATTTTTTGAAGTTGAATTTGTAACCCTCTGCAGCGAAACCAAGTATTATGGTGTTCACTCTTTACAAGTGAGTCTCCAAGTCATCATCTGTTAAGTAAATGTCATTGACATAAGATAATGCTTCATCATCATATAGTTGTAGTAATTCTGTTACTCTCGCTGAGAATACCCCCGGGCTGTTCTTGTACCCCTGGGCTAACCGACAGAATTGTTTTTGAGTGCCATTTACTGAGAATGCAGTTAAATATCTGCTCTCTGGTGCTATGTTTTGACAAAAGAATCCATTGGAGATGTCCAAGGTTGTTTTGTATTTTTTGCGCACTATGTTATTCATTAGTGCAGCACTGTGTGAGTTTTGCACTGCAAAAGTTTTGCAACATGTGTTAAGGTGTCGGTAATCCAAAACTAGACGATATGAGTTGTCTGGTTTGGACACCGGAAACAAAGGATTGTTCATTTGTGAGGTGCAAGTTTCAATCACCCCCTGGTATTCTAGCTGATCTAGTATTTCATTTACCTGTTTTTTAGCTTCTTGCTTAATTGGGTACTGCCTTTGTGCAGTTGGTTGTGATTTTAACTGGATTTTGTGAGGAGGAGAATCCTCATCCCATCCTACATGATTTTTATATAAAGCAGGTGCTAAGGCCACTGCCCACTTTCTAGCAAGTGTATATTTTTTATGAATCGGGATTTGATTCGAGAAGGCAGGCATAATTACTTCTTCGCCATGAGGGCCCTCCCTGACAAACTCTGGTGGCCAGTCTTTTTCAGCTAGAAGGATATCATAGCCCTTGGAGAGATTATCCCAAAATAGTCCCCTTATTTTCCTAGTCTTATCTCCCTCTATACGTAATGTTATCTCGTATATCTTGTGGGGCTTGCTAACTCTGGTGTCTGCAGTTTCCACTTGAAGATATTCATTCGTGTCCACTGTCTCCAGATGATTCATAAGGACTTTGCGAGCTATGCTCACCTCTGCTGCGCTGTCTAGCATTGTCTGAGCCCACTCTCCGTTTTTCAGTTGTGTCCTCAGTATTCTCGGCATTGTTAACTACCTTGATACTGGCTACCTTCTTTTTTGGAAATTGTAATTTCTTTTTAAGCTGAGCAGGTTCCTTGTCTTTGGACTTGGCGTGCTCTTCTCTTTGTTCTGATCGTCCTCTTCTTTCCGATTTCTGCGAGGAATTCTGAAAAGATTGAGAGGGACGTGTATCAATGTCTTGATATCTATCAGGTTTTTTAATATTATCCCTATTTCTAAGGTTATATCTATTCCCAGAGGGGTCACTCTGCGGTGACCTCTGTCTTCGGTTTGGAGATTTTTCCCTTCGCCTAGGAGACCTTCCTCTGGACTGGAATTTCTTTTCTTTAGGATTGGATTGTTTGTTTCCATCCCAGTTCTTTTTTGTTGAATTATTGTTAAAAAATATTTTTTCTGGACTTTCAGTCAGTTGCGGTTTTACTGGTATTCCACCTAGACTATCTCTGCCTAGTTCTTCATAGGATTTTTCTATGATTCTGGCTATTTCAGCTGGTTGGTCTGCTATATCTGTCTCTTTTAACCTTTGGCGGATCGCCACGTTTGCTGCTTCACCTTTTATGTTGGCTAATAGTATAGCCGAGACCTGCTTGAAGTCTTTTAGTAATTTCATACCAAGAGTTAAAGCAGGTTCTGGACCGTATTCGTCTTGAATTTGTTTTAGCACATCTGGTATCACCGAAATGGATGGAACACCGTGCGTTTTTGTGTAGATGGAAGCAAAGACTGTACCCCAAGTGTCACAGTCCTCTATGTGTAGTGCGATTCCCATTGGGAGACATATAGTCAGAATCCTGTGTTTTTCTAGCGGGGTGGTGTCAGGAAACACCGCCTCTATTTGGGTAATTTTTTGTGCCAACCAGAATGGTATTTGTTCCCGTTTAGCTGGAACTTTACCTAGGCAGGATTGGATGTTCTGTGGTGTAATTTTATTTGTGTTCCCCTGGTGAGGGGTCAGCTGTGGTAGTTTAATCGCTGGCTGAATTGTTGAAGTCCGCATTACATACTGTACTAATTGTCTGTGAATTTTTAGTAATTGTTTTAGCTGTATTAACAGCTGTGGTGCAGGCATCTCGTCGATGTCTGGATGTGGTGTGTATCCGGCTAGGACCGGCCACGTTGCTCCTGGTCTACCTAAAGGACCGAGCCTTGTAATGTGAATATTATGTTTTAGGGCGCCATCAAATAAGAGCAAATGCTCTTGGAATTTGAGTGGTACTTCCACCTCCTCGAAAGGAGTGTAAATGTCAGGTGGTACCTCAATTTTGTAATAGTGGAAGTACTTTGTTACAGCATTTGCTGCTGGAAAATGTATCCATGTATAGTATACCTCTGTCTGCCGATATTCGTGTGCCTCAATTACGAATATGACTGTACCACCTCTAGGTGTCAGTCCATTTTCTATAAGTTTTAAGGTTATAGATTTCCTTTTGGCGACCGGGATGAGTATTATATCCCCGTCCGCATCTAGTGCAGCATTATCAGCTGCTGTTATTTCAGCTGCTAATCTAACTGCCTCTCTTTCTTCATCACTGTCTCCCATTTTACCGACAGGATGGTATTATGTTTATTTGCAGATCAGGTTTCTTATGGAAACAGAGATTAGATGCACAATATTTTGGAACACTGTATCCTTCAACGTTGACTATACCAAGAACCATACATAGGAGTTCCCCCCTGCGAGGTTTTGGAGGATATAACCTTTCACCCACTCCAGACGTCTTTGGAGTATAATGGGAAAAGGGGTCTGAGTGAGAAAGCACGACTGAGTTACTCTAAATGTCTTATGTTAGTTTTATCGCCCTTTCCAAACGCGTTGGGCGCCATGTAGTGTAGTTCCTATTTTCCCAATAGGCTCTGCGCATTGGAATAATACCTACAGCAGTAAAGGCCTAGACCAGACGTTAACTAGGTCTACTACTGTCGATACTAGACTTAATTTTTGGGTTTGCCAGCTAAGCTCAGAGTTCGCTAGAAACTTTCTCGAATGTTCAGGAAAGAATTACCTCCCCTGATTAGACAAGAAGGGATTTAGTTTCTGACAACCATAGAACATGACAACTTTGCTCTCCCCTAATCAAGAGTCAATCTCGAGAGTCGTGTGAGCACAAGGCAATTATTTTACTCAGTCAGTACGTGCATTCTTAGTCTCATCAGAATGTAGAGAAAAGGAAGAGACGGGCGTGTTCAATAAAAGGTGTTATTTATTGATCAGTCTCTTTTCTCATACATGAGAAATGGATCGATATTATTGCAATACTTATAGTTAAGTAAAGTGCATACATTAAAAGCAATAGTATAAAATAATACTGTAAAAACATTGATATGGTTTCTGAGCCATATGATGTTTAAAATGATCAAAATATATTTACATACACATATACATTTGACTAAACGTACTCAACTGGTGTTTCTAAATGCGCCTACCCCGTGTACCTGACCTAAGTCTAATGCGTGGGCGGGAATAGAAAGTTACAGTTTAAGTTAAGTTTGTTTTTGCCAAGTGAATAACTAAAGAATTCTCTGTGAGGGGTTATTCAGTTCTGTACCTGGAATTTAGGATGAATGAGGAATGGTATCTCTTTCTCTGCTCTCGATATTCCAGGCCGCCTGCGAGGGCTGCCCGAAAGCGCCGGTGCTGGGTCTCTCGGCTTGAGATAGCAGCGCGTCTCTCAGCGCGTCAGGAAGGCGGGGCTGCTGCCAGCGGGGTCTGCTTCTGCTCTCGGCTTCGGCAAGTATGGCTGCTCCGTCTCGTCACCACGCGTGTGTTTGCATAGGGCAAGATCGGTAATATTTATACCTTAAAGGTGCCGAGATTGACGTAAGGATGGACATAGATACGTCAATAAAGATGTCATACGACTTGCTCGTTAGCACATTCTTTACTAAAGTTCTCGGTGAAATCAAAACAATGGCCGCAGGGTTTTTCCCAGGTTGTCATAGGTTTGATTTGTTATGAGAACGTCGTATGCCTTATCAGGGGCTGGAGGAATGTCGCTTGTCTAATTAGATCTCAAGCGTTATGACCTAATCAGATAACACGTTCCTGTGCCGTAGTGTGACTGCGTCAGATAACGGTATCTGCATCATGGGGGCTCGTCTTGCCTCATGGGCTGACTGTTAGTTAACTTGATAGTTAGTTTAACCAGAATAGGGTCAGGAATAGGGGGATTGATTCAGAACCTATAGGAATACACGACACAATAACATGGATAACACGTACCCGGTGGCCAGACACTTTAAAGAGTGCCACCAATCTGACAACAAAGGTCTAACCTATTATCTAATAGATGCAATACCACCCAATAGACGTGGGTGGGATAGAGAAAACAAACTAAGAAGGTTGGAGACAAGATACATCCTCTTATTAGATTCCAAACAGCCCAATGGACTCAATATAACGGAAGACCTGTATACGTGCCTAGAATAAGTTAAATCCATCCTGAATAGAGTGATAAAATACCTGTGGTAATTCCTGAAAATAAAAGGCAATTAAATTGTGCCCAGGTTAAAAACAATTCACAGTTAATATCAAGATAATAGATCTAAGAGTGAGAATCAGGGATCTCCTTTGACTACCAATTTCAAGGAATTATGATGAATGATTTTATCTTTTTATCCTGTATTTTATCATACATATATGTACATATATATTTATTATATTTATCATATTTAATATGTTTAAATTTAATATGTTTATATTGGTAGTCATTTATGCATAAAGATTTAATTTGGAGATATCTGGGACAAAATATGTAATTAGACCAACTGTAACCCATTGAAAATCTACTGCAGTGGTCATAAACAAATTGCAAATGGCAATGACTCATTAGGGATCACCTTGAAAAAACTGCATACATACAGACAGATCACATGAACTATTTTAGACTGATGACGGAAAAATCTAGTATAGAAAGACCACTAAAATCTAGAAAGAACAATGAAAGCAAATAATGTATATGATACAACAATATAAACTAAAAAATGACATGAGAATAATAATGTTATGCTGCTACGTTTGGATATATGTTTGCACAAAAATATGACATTAACCGCTATATGTATCAACAAACCATTTTGCATTTCCTAAATAGCGAATTTTAAGGAATCGCTATTTAGGAAATGCAAAACGGTATGTATGTACAAAATTGCTTTCCAATAGCGATTCCTTAGCATTCCTTAATTTGAGATTAGCAAATTGTCAATCGCAAATTACCCCTTCATTTCCATGGGCCAGGAGGCCCATAGGAATGAAAGTGCAATTTGCAATTAGCACTTTGCTGATCGCAAATTAGGGATGTTTCCAAGGGTGCAGGGGTGTCTCAAGAACACCCTGCTGCACCCCTGAAAAAGACATTTGGGGGCATATGGCGCACATACATGCCCTAAGGGCATGTATGGGCGTCATATGGCACCTTTGGTTTTTATCAAAAAAGATTTTTGATAAGAATTCGCAAATTACCACCAACTAGAAGTTGGTGGTAATTTGCTACTCCTTAATGGCATTTTTTGCATTTTATTTGTTTGATACATTGCATTTAAGGAATCGCAAAATTTGCAATTCCTTAAGTGCAATCGCAAAATAAGGATTAGCAAATTTTGCTAATCCTTATTTTGCATCAAACTTGTTTGATACATTCCATTTGTCTATTTAGCATTCGCAAAGGCCGAAATTCGCAGAATTTCGGCCTTTGCGAATGCTAAATAGCTTGATACATATAGCGGTATGTCTTTTTTTAAATCACTAGCACTTTAAAAGCACTTTATTTTATGTCTCACTCATGTGTAAATATATTGTATTGGTAAGTTTCAAATTCAGCATTTTAGTATTTTACTATGGAAGAGCTAAATCGATTGAAAGTTGAACATGAGATTTTTGACACTATTTCAGTGCAATAACCCTTCCTTACCTGGATATATATATATATAATGTTTACAGATTGGCTGTGTATGATCAATTTACATACATATTGAGCTATTTTAGCTCAATATGATCAAATCACAACACTTGTACATAATGTTTGCACCAAGTAATATTGAAACTACAACGTAAGTCTGTTTACCATTACTATTGAGACTATCACATGAAGCACTGCAAAAAAATGAGCACTGTCACTTTAAAAAAGTTTCCCGCACTACAAACATTTGTCAAGTGAACAAGCGGCGAGAGGCTGCGAAACGCGTCTTTGACTTGGGGAATAAACGAAAATAATTAGCACCTTAACAGGGGTCCGTGTCCTGCTTGATGTGCGCAGCGCGTGAATGACAACGTGGCGACATTTAGAAGGACTTTTCGTGATATATATATGTATATATATATATATATATATATATATATTCACTGAAAAAACCATAGGTTATAGACCATATATAGTTAGGGATTAGCATTTAAAAAACCTTATTTTACTCACACAAAACCATTGAAATTCCATATATAGTTAGTTGTACTAACTATATATCACGCACCCGCAATCCACTGCTGATGATGTCACATATTACATCATTCATGACATGGTCAGTGACATCACTGATGACATCACTGATGACATCTCAAATGACATCACTGATGACATCACTGATGACATCTCAAATGACATCACTGATGACATCACTGATGACATCATCCAGTGACTGTGTGTTTCTGTAAAGTTTAAATATGTTTTACATATTGAAGAATGAGTAGATGTAGAAGTGTCTGGATGAAGGATTTAGTAGGTGCGTGACTGACTGTATGAGTGAGTGATTAAATGTGTCTCACTGAGTGCATGGGTTAGTGACTAAACTGTCTTAATTTGTGCATCATTATGTCTGTTGTTCTGTAAACTGCTGCATGTGTTGATCAGTAGCTATATGAGTAACTATATAGGTTATTGATTGGTTGCCCAAGCATTTGTATGGGAGACTGAGTGTGTGTGTGAGTGGCTGGGAAGTGTATGACTCTGTGCATAGATGTATGGGTTCAAAAGTGCATGTTGGAAACAGCTGTATGGGCGGTTGACTGTGTGCATGACTGTATTGGTGAGTGAATAGATATCTCAGTGCTACATGTCAAATTAAGTACAAATGTAAAATACAGTACATGTGAGAGTTGACATATATAAATAACTGTGCATAAGAGCCAGTGAATGTGTGAGTGGCTGTATGGATCATTGTGAACTTGTATCCAGGATTGTATAAGTGAGTAAATATGTTTTAGTATTTGTTTGAATAAGTAAGTAAGGTGTGTTTAACTGTATAGTTAAGGAAATGGAGGTGTGATTGATTGTTTGCATGACTGTCTAGGTGTGTGTGTAACTTCATGGATGAGTGACAATCTGTGAGTCTGTGTTTACACTGAGTGTATCTAAGGTTATATTAGAGTCTGAAGAGGTTCATCGTATTATCACAACAGTGATGTCATCAGTAATGTCATTTGAGATGTCATCAGTGATGTCATCAGTGATGTCATTTGAGATGTCATCAGTGATGTCATTTGAGATGTCATCAGTGATGTCATCAGTGATGTCACTGACCATGTCATGAATGATGTAATATGTGACATCATCAGCAGTGGATTGCGGGTGCGTGATATATAGTTAGTACAACTAACTATATATGGAATTTCAATGGTTTTGTGTGAGTAAAATAAGGTTTTTTAAATGCTAATCCCTAACTATATATGGTCTATAACCTATGGTTTTTTCAGTGAATTTTTAAGGTTTTGTAAATGCTAATTCCTAACTATATATGGTCTATAACCTATGGTTTTTTCAGTGAATTTCATTGGTTTTTTAATAGCTAATATCAAAACCTTTACAATGTATTATTCTTTAAAAAGAAAAATATTTTTTACATGTTTTTTATACAATTTTTTTTGTATTTTTTTTTGTTTCGCTCCCAGTACGCGTACCGGTTAGCTTCCCGTTAGCTCAATCCGGAGGCGCGACCCGGTACGCGAACTGGTAAACGTTCCTTTTGCGCACCTCTCGCGTTACAAAACAACATCGCGACGCTTCGCGTCAGCATGACGTTTCGCGTTCTCGCGTAATACGTCATATTACGTGCTACGTTCGCGTACCCGGAAGCGCAGCGGTACGCGAACCGGAAGCGATCCGCGGCGCGGCGCCGACCGCGTAATGTAAACATAGCAGGTCATGTGACTCGGTAATAACACTTTTCATTGGTTCATTTCACTTTTGGTTTCCTAATGATGTAATACAAGGTCATGTGATCTAAAATGGACACTTTTCATTGGTTTAGAACTTTTGTTTTTCCCAAATGATGAAAAACCCTCCTTCTTTCATCACTCTGACTTTCATCTTGGTGAGAGAAAGACCCTTTATTGAGACTTTGTGATGGCTTCATTAGTAGCTTCAGCTGGTGCTAGCCCACCACCTCCACCAAATCCAAGAAAGAGAGGACCACCTGCAGAAGTAATTCTGCAAGAAGAGGAAGAACAGGAAGAGGAGGAAGAGGAGGAAGAGCATGAGTTTTTGCCAGAGGAGCCCAGGAGGTACAATCGACAGGAGAATTATATCTGGCAATTCTACAGAATTCCTGAGGGGCAAAAGAAAGTGAATGCTCGTTACGTGTTTTGCCGCATATGCGGTGATAGATTGTCAAGGGGCACTGATAAAAAATATAGTTATGGCAATCATACTATGCATCGGCATATGAGTAGGTGGCACCCAAATAATTATAGTGCTGCCCAGCTACGTGACCAACAACAAAATCCCCTACAAATGGCAAGAAGATCGGTGGTTCCAGAGGTGTCGGGACCAGAGGCGAGGGAGGTGATTGCAAACATCCAAATGTTGTTTGGGCACGTAAAACAAGTGTGCGTGGAATGTGGCGCTTTCATCTGCTACAGAGAAAGTAGCATCACTTTGATTTTGCGAGCAATTCAAAATCATATTAATGTTTGCACAAGACGCACCAAAAAATAAATTCTTTTTTTTTTTTTGCTCCTGTTGAGCCCTTTATAATGGATCGTTTTTGTTTCCCCCCCCCCCAAAAAAACCAAAAAATTTTAAAAACGTTCAGAAAATACAAAAAAAGTAAAAAAATGTTCAAAAAATACTAAAAAAAATATAAAACAACAAAAACATAAAAAAAAAGTTCTTTTCAGAACTAACTCCCCATTATAAAAAAATTGGTAGAATATTTGGAACTCTGCCAACCTCTATTTCTCTTAGTTCGCTCCCGGAGCGCTACCCGGTACGCGTACCGGAAGCTAACCAAAAAAATATTTTTTAAAAAAGAACAGTAACTATAAGGGAAGGAAATACACAGTTATGTTAAAAGAAAGACAGCTCTAGGGAGTAAACTAAGGATACTGTTACCTACAATCCACTGTTGATGATGTCACATATTACATCATTCATGACATGGTCAGTAACATCAACAGCAGTGGATTGTAGGTAACAGTATCGTTAGTTTACTCCCTATAGCTGTCTTTCTTTTAACATAACTGTCTATTTCCTTCCCTTATAGTTACTGTTCTTTTTTAAAAAACATTTTTTTGATCAGTCATAAACAGTGACATTAATAGAAACAGAGAGAGTGAACAAGAGTGAAGAAATATGGTCCTCCTCAGCCACCCTCAGAAAACCAAGGGGGTCAAGATACATCTACCGTGCCCCCTTCTACCCATTCTGAACATTATTTGCCCTCCATCTTGTATCTTGATTCGAACGAAACACAAAATGGTGGACTGCCATAACGCTGCTGGTTTGCGAACCGGGCAACTTCCCAGGAAGCGGTCCAAAAAAAAAAAAAGTTGGGAAAGTAATTCACAGACACTAAGAGTAATAGAGATGGAGTGAGTGAACAAGACTGAGGAACTATGAGAACAGAGGGACTGAGAAAAAGAGTGGAAGGAGTTGAGTAAATAGGTAATAGAGAAAGGAATGAGGAAAGTAGCAAAGGCAGGAAACTGAGGATTAAAGAAGTGAAGCAGTGGATCTAATAGTAGGTGAATGTGATAGAAATGTAACGAAAAGAGTACAACTATTTACCTTGTAATTGCCGTTAAATTAATCACATTTTATTTCTATACTTTCAATCTGTGAAAGAGAGAACCAACATTTGAAAAAAATTAAAATATGTATTTAAAAATTACAAAAGACAAGGGAAAATATTGAAAGACAAATAGTTTTTCAACAACTTTGACACTGACAGAAGCTTCTGCTTCTCCAGGTCCTCTACACAATCCTAAAGATATACATTTTAAACTAACAGTATCTTGATGCAGATGAAGTGAGGCCTATCTTAAAACATGGTGCATCTTTTGCATTTTTCTTGTTTCAGAAAAGTGTCGCTTCAGTATGCCAATAACATGTCTCCTATCCAGAGATTTGTTTGAGGTGAGGCCTACTCAGAGTTCAAGATGAGATTTACACTTGTTGAAGTGTACAGAGGAGATAATATCTGTGAAAGTCTACTAATGAAGTGAGTCATGTCCACTGCACTCTTCAACAAAGTAGAAACCTCCTATGTTTCCCTGGACAGACCTAAACTTGATCTGCACAATGTGATTCGTAATGATAGGAAACTCAGGTGATGTAATTGAAATATGTGCAATTTATTTTGCTCATTTCACAATCACATCACTTGTGTTTCCTTTGCTTAGGTATCTCATTGTGCAGATGTAGTCCAGCATATGAAAGAATACGTAGAAGTGCAGCACTGCATACAATAAATTTAACACTTACAGAAAACTCACCTTCTCCATGCCTCCTACACAGTTCTACATATACATCATAAATGCAAACAGTACAGAATTAATTATACATGTTAAATGGTTTATTTTTGCTGTTCTCAGAATGTATCAAAATTCACTAAAAACAGTGACTTGAAGGTATTCATCATGTAACAGCGGGGAAAAAAAAACACAATCAAAATGATTGTGTTTAAAAAACCCATACAACATCAGAAAATAAAATTCAGAACTCCTTAAAGTTAACTTACTTTCCATGACGTCCAAGGATGTCCTATGAACAGCTTACACTCTTTTGTGCTGTTATTACTTTCAGCCCGCCACTTTCTGAAAGAAAACCTCCATCGTTTTTAAAAACACGTTACATGCAATAAATGACTTCTTGCTCTCTACCACTATTTTCCACAAGGCCAAATCTAGTCAGAGATATTTATAACTCTTGGATTTCTTGTAAGCCAATCCCATCATTTGGCATTTCCGCAACTTTCAGAATTAAAATGTTGAAGATCATTTTCACAATCCTGGAATAGTAATATCTTCCCCTTCTTGCTCAGTCATGTTCTACATTTCCTATGACACTGATACTGCTTAATATGAAGCAGACTTACACTACCTCTATGAGTACTACAATTATTTAATTCTCTACATCACTTTTAATCACAAAGCAATGTAAAACAGTAGACAGCATTGCAGACTTACATTCCCTCTACTCCATGTTTTGATTGGCTGCTTCAATTAGCTTATGAAAAGAAACAGTTTTTCTGAACTCATTTAAAGTGCACATACATCTCCATGATGTCCAATCCTATGATTAGAAGTTATGTCTCTGAACTACACTTATCCTCAAGGCCAAATTGTGTAGGAGCCATTAGAACTTCTTGAAATTCCACAGATCATATCCCGAGATTATTTTCCTAAAATTTTGGTTTTAAAAACACCAGGTAAGAGTTTTTAAGGTCATACGGCAATTTTTTTTTGAAAATTAAAACAGAATCATTGCAGAATGACCAGCCATTTCTAGACTTTAAATAAGCTGTGTAATGTCCTGATGATATTGAAGGGCCGTCATGATATATAATTGCTGTAGTTACAAAAGTCCTTCCTGATATTGACAACTGCGAAGCTACAAAATTTTTTATTAAAGTTGTCAATTTTGTTCCATCAGGCCTACATCGTTGGAACATTAAAATGACGTACTGGCCATATGTTCGTATAAATAATGTGGACATCATTTCAGATTTACATTGGCTACACTCCATGTTGTGATTAGCAGCTTTTACTAGCTTATTAAAGGAGACTGATTTACTGTCTGGCAAAGTTAAATATATAAATCTTTCTGAGTCTACACTAGTAGTACTTGATACCATACAGTTCTCGCAGTCATGCTGCCATTGATAAGAAAGCCCAAACAGCTGATCTACATCTACACCTTCAGCATGTAATACATCAAGCATATACATTAAAAACTCCTGACAATCTTGCTGAATATTTTGAGAGAATTGTGTTTGCCCTGAACATCTGTCTAACAGATTTCGAATTTCAGACACACTTTCTATTTTTGTTCTATCTGTGCTACATTTCTCTAACACAGAATTCAACAAACTGCAAAATCTTTGATCAGAATTGACCACAATCTCTTCTTTTACATTTTTTAGAGAAAACAAAACATTAATTACTACATTAGCATAGCAGTTGACACCAGAACTGTTTTCAAACTGAAAACCAACAACATCTTCAACAGAATCCTCTTTGTTTCTGCTTGTAATTTTAGGTTCATTCACTTTTTGTCTTTTTGCTACAACCTCCCCAGTATTGTTCTCATTTCTTCGTTTCCGGCCTACCAGACGTTTCTCAAACAAAGGAAACTGAGGCAAATGTGGCGCATACTCTCTTCTTAACCTATTGTATTCCTTAACACAATCTAGATCTGCACAAATGTTTCTGACATCACACTCAATCAAGTACAATCCCGATAAAGTTCTAACTCGTGACAATGCCACATATGCCATACCCTCCTTGAACACAGAACTGCCAATATTCACCAATGCAGTGTCTACACTTAAACCTTGCGATTTATGAATTGTCACCGCATATGCCAAGCAAACAGGGAACTGCTTACGGCGAACATATAAGTCTTTTACAAGCAAAAATCTAGCAGAACAACGAGCAATTAGCTGTACTTCCTCAATGCCATCAAATTTAATTTTTAAAAATTCTATTCCATCTCTATTTCTGTATTTCACAAAATCAACAACATTACCCATTGATCCATTTACCAGACCTCTTTCAACATGTAAATTCCTTCTTAAAATTATACGGCAGTTCAAGCACACATTCAGAGTCTTTTCAAAACCTGCAGTTTTAGATATACTCTTCTCTAATGAATCCAATTTTGTTTTCAGATTCTCAGACAAAATAATTGTTGATCCCATATGCTCTACTCTATCAATAGCTTCCACTTTCACAATCTCTTGCTTTTCTAAATGCAACATTTTGTTGTTAAATTTGGCACATTCTGCAAGAGTTGGCATCAAACATATTCCAGATTTCTTATCAGTAATTTTCTGAAAAATATTCTCAGGCACAACATCTTGTTCTGGATATAAATTTGACAGTAATCGTGCATGTAAAGCTTCTTTCCCATGCTCGGTCACTTTTCCAATTCTAACATCTTGTAGAATAGTCTTGTAAACTTCATCCTTTGCCTGACGCATATTTTCATGCAGTTCAGCATAATTGAAGTTTAACCATATATTGACGTTGCCAATGCTGCCTAGGCACTTCCTGGTATCTTCATGCGTGAGCATTTTGAACACAGGTTGCCCTTTCACTGGTGTCAGCTGCAGAAGATCTCCGAAAACAATGATGTGTTTGCCACCAAATAACACATCATACTCTGTTTTGAGAACTTCTTGCATCCTCAAATGCACAAAGGCAAGCATGACATTGGAAACCATGCTTACTTCGTCAATGATAAGAAGTTTCATTTTCCTCAAGATTCTTGAAACTTCAAAACAAGCATCTCCAGATAGCTTGTGATATTCTAATTTGTTGTCATGCTCCACTGGCAGCATCAGTAAACGATGTAAAGTAATCCCTTTAATATTATGTGCTGCCAGTCCAGTTGGAGCAGTGACAACACAAGACAGCGATGACTCTGTCCTTTCCTGCAAATAGCATGAAATTGCTTTAATGAGGAAACTTTTTCCAGTTCCCGCTTCTCCACTCACGTACAGTCGGACAGGCTTCAACGACGTACATGAGCACTCTTTCTTATCATGACTTAATCCATGATCAATTTGCATGGTAACTTCGTCATATATTTTCCTCTGCTCAACGTTGAGTTGCCTTTCCAACTCTTCTAAGTTAACCGCATCCTCTTGAGCATGTGCCATGGCTCTTTCCACCTCATTCATAGCAGTGGCAGCTTCATTTTCAATAAGAGGTCCTCCTAGTGGATCCTGACTCAATGAAGCAGAACTCTGACTGTCCTGAGAACTGTCTCTGGCAATCTCGGCTGCAATCGTTGCTTCCTGCTCAATTTCCGCATTCAACATTTCTACATATTTGGGAAAAGCAGGACATTCTATGGTCTCCTTGGCGGCATTGAAAGAGTCTTCATAACAGAGGAAATCTCCAAGCAGTTCCTCTTCTGCACGCCAAGGCTTGAAAAGTTGCAAAAGTGCTAAATAGAAAAACTCCTTTTTTTCAGGAGATTCGCCACTCAATTTTCGATGGTTTATCAAGTGGCATTTTCTTTGCTTGACCAGACATCCCTCACTTCCTATTACAGCATACACTCCTTTCTCAGTATCTTCTTTGATGTTCCTCTTGAACATGTAATTTTGCAGAACCTCATACAGACAAACATTCTCTAGGTGACTGCTTCGATTTGGATAATATGTATCCAACATGTTTGTCTTCAAAATGTCGGTACTGTTTGGCTCCTTTTCCGCCAAATACTCAATTTCCCGCACAGGTTTGAGAACTCGATTACGCGTTGCAGCAAGACCAAGACTCGCCCAAACGATACTCCTGGACTTGGCATAGAGACTTGCTGAAGACAACCGGTCAGAACATTCGTACGCTCCGATTTCTCGATGCGACAACATCTTCAGACTGAAACTGTACAACTTCTTGCTGAGGCTCTTTTCATGGGAAATGTCCTCCCACATATCCTTCAATTCTGTCTTCTCTTTTTTGGTGATGTAAGACGTCACATACCGAGCCACAGCCATACAGTTATCAGCCACAAACTGTATATCCATGTTAGCATTCCACATGGACAAAATCACCGGGTTGTAGTCGTTGATGTACTTGGACTCTTCGTTCCTCTTCAAATTGTAAGTGTTTTTAGGTGATTTCTTCATCACATTGTGTCGCAGCGAAGACATCAAACTGTTTACTCTTCCTTTAGAAATCACCGGTCGTGGAAAGCCGAAACGACATTTGGTGTAGAACTTGTCTTTCTTTCGGAATTTACGACGGCAGTACTTTCCACATCGATGGCTTTGGAAACGCAGAACTTTTTCTCTTAGGCTTTTCTTCTCCTTTGCGTTTGGAACAGCACACGTAGAATACTGTTGGATGAAACTCATCACTGAGTCTTCTGGATCCGTTCCAAATTTAGGTGCATCCTTGATCCACAGCAACATATGTATATGAGGAGCACCTCTTGCTTGGTACTCCTTTCTCCAGAAGAAATCCAACACCTCTCCAAGAGGTGGATTCTTCTTATTCATGATGAAAGACATCATAGCTTCAAATCTATGATTGAAGTACCTACATACATTGACTGGATCCAAAGAGCACAGTTCTCCGGGTGTCTTGAATTCGATGTTTTCTACGTTAGCATTTGCCTCTCGTAGAAATTCAAGTAAGTCTTCCCAGCCATACTCGGCACAGCTCAGAGTGAGGAACCATGTGGGAGTACCTAAGTTCCTCAGCATACATTTTAAATCACCATGACGACGGTACCAGTACTCATTAGTACCACGCTGACACGCCATGAGATTAATCAGGTGAGAATCCAAAATACTATCTTGGACATTCACTTTATCCATAAAATCACTTGCCGAGATGTTTTGCATGTGTATACCACTTTTCAAGATGTGGTTCACTGCATATGACAGTCCAGACAGATCGCTTTCAAACAGGAGATGAAACAAATAAGGAATGCATTGTCGAAACCTAGCATCTCCTGCATACAATCGCAAAGTCCGGTATTCAGAAGCAGGAATTTGATGAGGTCGCTCATCATATCTTCCTCCCTGACCTGTTGGAAAAAGCTGTGGGAAACACCGAGCTTCCAAACTTTCCTCCCAAACACTAATGGGACTCCCTTTGGCTTGTTTCATTTGAAACAACTCAATAGCATTCCCCATGACTTCCTTTGAATGCAAAGGATGAACACTATAATGTTCATATATTTCCTCACTAGTAGAGGGTTCTACTTTCTCAATTTGACCAGCACACAAATCGCTATCCTCTTCCTCACTTACTTCCTCTTCTGCAACATATACATTCTTATAGTATTTATTATTTTTTTTCAAATACAATGTTGCCTTTTTAACTTTCCTAACATCTACTAAATCTTGCCATATTTTCTTATTCTTTGTCGGAACCCCATTAACTAAGATAACCAGAGGTTCCTCTTCCACTTTTTCTACTCCAATTGTGTTAATGTTTTTCTTGAAATCTAGAGGCAAATAAACAACTCTTCCCTTTAATCCTCTCTGTAAATCTGATGGAGGCAATTTCCCTGTCTTTGGCTCCATTCTTACAATAGCCTGAAAGGGATGGATACTTTGAATCAAAATAGATTCATAAGTATTTAAGTCCTTCAATTCAGAAGGAATCTCAACCAATTCCAGATTATTATGAACTGCTCTAGCAGGCATCTGGTTTTGTTTTAATTTGTTACAACAATAAGTACACACACGTTGATCCAATCCCAAATCAAAACAATTTTCTACCATCAAGTATGTTGCAAAATCCTTCCATTCACTATTATTTTCCCTTTCACTTTTTGCATATAAATCCACTAACTTAGTCTGATTCTTATAATAAGTGCGTCTACAACACACACAAGTGAAATTAGGCCTCTCACTTGATTTCATGTCAAACGTCGCAATTTCCCTCTGGAAATTATCTGTACTGGAAACCTGTACACTATCTTCCAAATGACCCTCTACTTCTTGCTCAATTTCAACATTCTCCTCTTTACTTCCAAAGTAACAAAACTCAATTTCTTCACATATATTCTTCACATCTATTTCAGAAACACGCAAAAGAGCAGCGCATAATTGTTTCAGCATAATTGCTGGACTCTTAGCATAATACAACAGTCTAACTAACTTCCTCACTTTGTTATGATGCACTGCTAGCATCCTGAAATGATGAAAAACACTCTGGCATACTCTCCTGGAAAGACAAGCCAGTGAATGACCATGCAAACCTGTCACTTCTCTCACTCTGCAAGGATCTAATTCTTGCAACAACCTTATTTTCTGCTTCAAACTTTTCTTGTTAAATGTCCGTACAAAATCACAAAGCAAATTGATGGAATCCTGTCGCACACTGCAAATACTACTACACTTCCAGGTGTACACAGGACCCTTAGCACGTCTTCCTAAAACCTCATTACCTAACAACTCTTCTGCCTCTGTTGTCACAAGTTTTTCTTTTTCAACTGGACAACCATCTTTCACTTCATAAGCACGACCACTGATGTCAACTGCATGCACCAAATCATTATCCTGGAAATAACTCTCTTCATTAAAAAATGCCTCACAGCTTGAACTATGTATCCATTCTCCAGAAAAAACTTCACAAAAATTACTACGATTAACTATTCTCTTCCATCTACTATTTCTTTTGAAATCAAAAATTGCCTTGTTTAGCTTCCTAATTCTATTGATTATCAAAATAAATAACTTACGTTTAATTTCAAAAGCCTGATCAATAACTTTCTCAACTTTTTTTTTTCTCCTATAAAAAACTAATTTCTGTTGACCTTTCTTAATATTTTTTAACAAATTGCCAATTATCCTGTTACGGAACATTCGTTTACGAATCTCCGTAAACTGTTGTTTCCTTCTACTATCATGCACAGATTTATCTCTTGCTCTAGCAGTAACATTTTCATTTGTCCTTTTCTTTCCATTTGATTTACTTGTCATTTTATGGATTGAAACATTTTCTGTACTAATATTTTTTTTATTAGAAATATTTCTTATGAAATATTTAGAGCTCTTACCCGGTGCTTTCTTCATGGCTTGAGAAATCTTTTTGTTAGAGGACTGCTGCATTTTTTTTTTCTCCTGCTGTCTTTGACGTTTTGCAGCCTTCATCTCTCTTATTTTTGTAGGCATAGTTGAATCTGAGGAAAAATATAATAAAAATGTTATTAAACATTATTATCAAACAGTAAATTAGTAATAGTGATCAAAAACTTAACACACTACTTGACATTTTAAATAGAATATTTTTTAGTCCTTGCAAATTTACAATACAGAAATAGCAGAAAAGAAATGAGATTTATATTTATGTTACCTATGCTATTTTATATGTGAATCTGATCTAATTTTATGAGCATATTTTAATATTTTATTGAAGACACTACACATAACCTGTTTTTGAAGGTGTCTTTATTTTTAAATTAAACGGTTTACCTTTTTACTTTTTATTGATTATAAAATTTAAAAATAAATGTTTATAATTCCAAAGGCTCAAGCAGGTCAGCTTCCCATCCTATATCATATAATTCGGACAAATCTGCATCCTCATCACGCTCTTCTTCATCCTCAGGATTTAAATCATCCAATGGATCAACATCCACTGATGTTTCAATTACAAGTTCAATGATGAGGTCAAAATCAACTGATTGCAGATTGTCGCTCATGTTGAGGTTGTCTTTATCTTTAAAGAAAGACAACAACAATGAGATGTTGCAGAGTAAGAGACAAATCTCACAGATTATAATAGTAAAATTATTTAACAGGAGTAACATTTTGCAGCTATTATTTAGCCATGTCCAGCGATGCTGAGCAGGTGAAGCCTATGTCTAATTTTTCACTGAACAGGACTCATCTGTTCTTAACCTTGGATAAGCCTCAACGACTCTGTGTCCCCTGCACATACTCAAATGTTAAAGTGCAGATTTATATTAAATGGCACATCCCCAGGCATGCACCAGTTAATGTGCACCACTGCTTTACCACCCATGGTGTGCCGCATTTACAATCAGATAGGAGAAAGCTGCTTCAAAACCCTGCGCCTGCTTGAAGCTGGCATAGGTCTTGACGCAGCATTGTATAGATGGGGCACCCCTGATCCTTGCTGGAGCTGCATCGCACTTACGATACAACTCCAGCAATGCGCCACCTTTACGGCACAGATGCGTCACGCATCTGTGCCTTTTTTGCCCCATGCTGCGCCGCATTGTAAATGCAGCACACCATGGGTGGCGGAACAGTGGCGCAGGATGACTGTCACATCCCTGGGGATGCGCCACTCATCATAAATCTATCCCTAAGCTTCTTATCTTGTTACAGATGAACTGCCATATGTATCATCAAAATATTTTACATATTATAAATAGCAAATTTTAAGGAATAAATAGCGATTCTTTACTATTCCTAATTTGCAATGAGCAAATTGCTAATTGCAAATTACCCATTCATTTCCATAGGCTAGGAGGCTCATAGGAATTAATGTTGCAAGTTGTGATTAGCAATTAGCTCATCACAAAATAGGATTTTTTTCAAGCGTGCAGGGGTATCTCAAGAACACCCTGCTGCACCCCTGAAAAAGAAATTTGGGAGCACATGGCACACCTACATGCCCTAATGGCATGTATGGGCGTCATATGGGACCTTTTTTTAAAAAAAAAAAAAAATGCTTTTTGAAAAGAATTCGCAAATTACCACAAACTAGAAGTTGGTGGTAGTTTCCAAATCCTTAATATCATTTTTTACATATTTTTTTTTGATACATTGCATTTAAGGAATCACAAATTTTGAATTATTGACATTTTAAGTAATTTCCACATGTGCACTGTTTTCTAAATATAATTTGAAAATCGTTTTTGGGGAAAAGTAATGGTTTGCAAATTTATGACAAGGACATAATGGTGTATGCTTCTCTATAAGGCATTTCAGTATCTCTAATGTCATTTTTCCCATATTACATTATAAGACCTTTCCCCATGAAGCACATTCCTTGTAAATATGCTCCCACCAGTGCATTGCAAATTTAGATTTTGACTGTTTCAGACACATAGCCATGTTGAAAGTGACCCAAAAAAATTGCAAACGTTTTAAAAAAAAACATTCATGTGTCTTAATGACATTTTAAGTCATTTCCCCATGGACAATGTTTTCTAAGTGGCACAAAAGAGGTATACACCTATCATAAATCTGTCCCTAGCATTATAAATGATTAAATCAGGATGACAATAAGATGTGGCCTATCCAGAGGTTTGTTTAAGGTGAGGCCTACTCAGGATTGCAGATTAAAGTTATGCTTGATGAAGAATACAGAGGAGATAATTTATTGTAAAGGCCTACCAATGAAGTAAGTGATTTCTACTTCATTGCACCAGTCATCATAAATGTATCCGTAAGCTTCTTATCTTGTTAGACATCAACCGCCATATGTATCATATAACTATTTTGCATTTCCAAAAAAGCGAATTTTAAGGAATAAATAGCGATTCTTTACCATTCCAAATTTGTTTGAGAAAATTGCTAATTGCAAATTACCCATTCATTTCCATGGGCTAGGAGGCTCATATAAATGAAGGTGCAATTTGCGATTAACAATTTGCTCATCACAAATTAGGAATTTATTCCAAAAGTGCAGGGGTGTCTCAAGAACACCCTGCTGCAACCCTGAAAAAGAAATTTGGGGGCATATGGCGAACATAAATTTTAACAACATTCCTTTACCTCAAAAACGATTTTCAAATCATAACTTCAAAACACTACACATGGGAAAATTACTTAAATTGTCCTTAAGACACATAAAAGCGTTTTTTGATTGGCTTTCCTGCATGGTAGGGTCACTTTTAACATGGCTATGTAACATAAACATTCAAAATCAAAATTTTCAATGTACAGGTGGGAGCATATTTACAAGCAATTTGCGCCACAAAGAAAGGTCTGACATTAAAATGGGAAAAATAACATCAGGGACAGTCAATTGCCTTATAAAGAACCATACACCATTATGTCCTTCTCATGAATTTAAAAACAATTCCTTTTTCCCAAAAACGATTTTCAAATCATAATTTCAAAAAACTGCACATGAGAAAATGACTTAAAATGTCAATGAAACACATGAAAGCGTTTTTTTATTGGCTTTCCTGCATGGTTGGTTCACTTTTATCATGGCTATGTAACACAAACATTGATAATTAAAATTTTCATGCACATGTAAGAGCATATTTACAAGCAATTTGCGCCACAGAGAAAGGTCTTACACTAAAATGAGAAAAATAACATCAAGGACAGTCAATTGCCTTATAAAGAACCATACACCATTATATCATTGTCATGAATTTAAAAACAATTCCTTTTCCACAAAAACGATTTTCAAATCATAATTTCTAAACACTGCACATCAGAAAATGACTTAAAATGTCATTAAAACACATGAAATCATTTTTTGATTGGCTTTCCAGCATGGTTGCGTCACTTTTAACATGGCTATATAACAAAAACATTCAAAATCAAAATTTTCCATGCACATGTGAGAGCATATTTACAAGCAAATTGCGCCACATAAATCATAATTTTCTCCTTAAAGCACACTATTCTCTATCTAAAGTAAAGAAATATTTTCTCACCTTAGCAAATACTTTGAGTTTGAAAACAGTCTAAGAAACACACCAATTTGTCTTCAGCAGAGCAAAAGGTATGCACTCCAGAGTCTGCAGCTATCAAAAGCACAGAAATGGTGTAATTCTTCACACATATTTCTCATGTCACCCAATCAAAACTCTTCCCTCACTTTTTTTCAAATGAAAACCCTTCCCCCTCTGCCCTTTCTGCCTATTTTCCATAGCAACCAGCTCTTGGAGAAACTCTGGTGTTTGCAAATTCACACAACAATGTTGCAATTGAACTCTGAACTCTCAGTGCACCAGCATATCCAGTGCTTTCTTTCATTTAATGATTTTTTATTGACCACTCAAAATACATCTTTCAAACAACACATCTGTACACCCTAACTTTCTGTTTTCATCAATCAAAATCCACCAATCACTGTTACTACTTCATGAACACAGAAACTCCACAGTTTTTTTCATTTCAAACTCACATTTTTTCAACTACCATTTCATTGCCACACTTCATCTGACTGCAGGAGAACCTTCTCTCACCATGTTTTCTGTCTGGATTGTTGGTCATAGTTATATTCACTGGGCTCAAAGGTACGTTGAAAGCAGGAATTTACCTAACCTCAATTTACAAGATGTGGAAATTAAGTGGTTTGGCCACAGAGGATTAAAATGTCACCAATTGATACCATTGGTGAAAACCTTTATGCATTTGCCAAAACCTGACCTGTTAATTGTGCACTGTGGAGGTAATGACTTGGGCACTTTGACTGGTGTAGGTCTGGAAATGCTTTTAAAGGACACCTTTGAGCAATTAATGGCACTTTTTCCTCAGACTGCCTTGGTATATTCAAATATATGCCAAAGACAGAAATGGAGGTGGTCAAACCAATTTTGTCCACAAATTGAGAAGTCGAGGAAGCATGTAAACAAATCTGTTTCAGCTTACATGAGAGACCATGGAATGGGCTCCCTGTACAACAATAACTTGCGTTACTACATGCAAGATATCTACAGAGGAGATGGAGTTCACTTCTCAGATGAGGGCAACAGAATTTTCACTCTGAATTTAAGAATGTGCATTGGTACCTACTTATAAGTACCTAAATGTACCATAAACCCAAAAGCTCTTCTCAGAGCTACCCTACATCTAATCACTCACAATTATTATTTTACTCTAACTTTTTTCACTAATTTTCAACAAAGTACACTCCCTGGGGCGCTACCCGGTACGCGTACCGGGAGCTAACCTCGCGAAATTTTTTAAAAAAATGTTATTTTTTCGCACATATGGGCCTCATCAGCCACCCTCACAAAACCTAGGGGGTCAAGATAAGTCTACCGTGCCCCCTTCTACCTATTCTGAACATTATTTGCCCTCCATCTTGTATCATAATTCGACCGAAACACAAAATGGTGGACTCCCGTTACGCTTAAGGTTCGCGTACCAGGGCGCTCACCGGTTCGCGTACCGGGTCGCTTCCTGGGGAGCGCACCATCAAAAAAGGTGGGAAAGTAGTTCACACAAAAGCCACTTGAGACAATTTCACCAAATATAGATTAGCTCATACTACATACCAATCCCTACCATTTTCACAAATTTGATTGGAATTCCATTTAGCCATTTAGCCTGTAGACCTCTCTAAATACCGTGAGGTAAATTACTTCACAAAACACATCTGAAGTGTTGGAATTGACAACCAATTAAAATGTTACTTTCATTTTCTACTTTTTTTACCTGACATTTGATTGGTTATGTACCCGAATATATATAAAGGAAGAGAAGGAAACACAGCCATTTTGACTACTACTTCCTGGTGTACATTTCTATTAGAATTTTCATTAATAACTTCAACTTCTTTTTAAAGGTAAGTTGTTATTTTTAAAACTGAAGTATATTGTGCACTTTAAATTAATATGGCAAACTTTTTCTGTTAGTTATATACTATCCCTCTGTAGTACTTATAAATTTAGATACACTTTTTTATATTCCTACTTCCACTCTGATACTATACACTGCCCAAAGATAAATTCTCTGTTAAAAACTGCCTATCTAAAATTAATCCCAACAGTGCCCTACCTCTACTAATATATATTTTTTTTATGCAAATTTCAGGAAAAATGGAAAGTGAACAAAACATTTCATTTGAAATTGTCCTTCCAGAGTCCAACACAGAAATCATTGATCCAAATGAGATTGAATTTATGGATGAAACTTGGGACCAAGAACTACTGCAATGTGTGCAAGCAGTAGATAACCTCCTTGCAAATGAGGACATTTTACAACCTCAGAGACTACAATCTATATTCCATGATTATGAAATTTCTGACAATGAAATGTTAGAAAGTTTAATAAATTATGAAACACAATAAAAAAAGTTAAAAAAAAAAAAAATAATCAACAAAACCAACAATCAATTAACATACAGCATTTGAAAAGTCTATCATTCATTTTTTATTGTGATACGCTCCCCAGTACGCTTCCCGGTTCGCGTACCGGGCGCTAACCACGAAAAAAAACAAAAAAAATTTTTTTTTTTTTTGCTTAGCGGGGCCCCTTTAAAGCCTCCATATCAAACCTAGGGGGTCAGGGAGTATCTACTATGCCCCCTTATGGTCATTTGCCCCTTCGCTTTTGCCTCCTCTTGTCTCTCGATCCTACCGAGAGACAAGATGGCGGCCGCTCCGGACTGTTTAGAATGTTGACAGACACCGGAGAGCCAATCAACTTCGCTACGCGAAGTTCCGTTACGCGTCAAGTACGCGTACCGGGGCGCTGCCTGGTCCGCGCTTACAGATATATATCTTTTTTTGAACGTTATTTTCTCAAAATCCACTGCAGCACATATATTGAGACCTACAAAAGGCACATCGGGCTACCAGTCCCTACAATTTTGCCAAGTTTCGTGCAAATCCATTCAGCCGTTCGGGCTAAAAATGAGGCTAACCGCCCTATGGAAAACTCAATGTTAAAAACACGTTTTGGGACCCCCCTTTTTTCTCGGCCCCCCCTGGACCAACTCCCCCCAAATTTCCAGTGGCTGCTCAGAAACAAAATGTTCCATTTTGCTGAAAATTTCAGCCAATACCGTCCACAAACGCCAAAGTTATTAGACATAGAATTTTCAAAAAACCCATAGGGAAAAAATCCTAACTATATATACCTACTGGCGACCGCCAGTAGGTAATATATATACACACATGTAGTTTCCAGAGTTTCAAGGCCAATTACACAGCGGTCCGAGCAGGACTCGAGCAGCCAGGTCCTTCCTGGCCATCGGTATTGGCCAGGAAGGACCAACACTCATGAGCCCACAGGTCCCTTGCCAATGTGATTCTCATTATGGGCGGCCACCATAGTCCGTGCATAACCTAGACACACAAAGTGGCAACCTCAGCACTTTTGTTCACAGACTGTGAGTGAGCAGGTATTAACTACTACACATTGGGTGCGCTATCACAGCATTAGTACATATTTCGCTTGCATATCAGTACACAATAATGCAATTGACTGCGCTCTGGTGACAATCATGAATGTCTTTATCAAAAGTATTTTGTTTTGTGGCATTTTTACATGTGATGTCAAGTTATTCACTGTATATTTTAAGTGACAGGTGTGTTCTTGGGTAGCAGCATTATAGTTGTATGTATAATATAATGTATCGTGCTATTGCTGGCATCTATTTTGAACATTTACAAAATGGTACCCAGTATATTTGACTCTTCATTTGGCATTATGTGTTTGAGTCTATTTTCACTGTCAATATGTATTCATTTGCACTACGAGTGAGCAACACTCTTTCACCCATGAGAAAGACTGCAGCCAAAACGTGTTAGGAAAAGCCACACAGCTAATAAACTTCAAGTGCAGCAACAGTAGTGGATTGAGCTTGTCCTTTGTATCTGGAGGAGTGGAGAAGTGTGGCTCAATGGTTAGAACGGCAGACCCTGATGCAGAGGTCTGGCCCAGGACCAGGGTTCAATTCCTGCCTCGGCGGGTCTCGAGCTCAATTTCCTCTGACCTGATAATTCTCGCCTCGGTGCCTATTCTAACCATGGGTCCCATGCTGCGACTCTGGGCAATAGCTTGCTTAATCTCCACACCAGAACTAACAGCGCTGGGATGCATGGCTTCACCTTGGGGGTGCCCAGGAGAGGGCATTTCATGGGGAAAAGCCAGGAAGGGTTCCACAGTGGTGTGCGTATAGCGCCAAGACACTCATGAGTATAAGTGCGCTTTACAAGTACGAATCATTTCATTTCATTTGTATGTATATATATATATATATATATATATATATATATATATATATATATATATATATATATATATATATATATATATCGCAGCACTCCGTCATTCACCAACGTCCACGCTTTAGACGGAGACAGACCACTTAAATTGTGCCAGAAAAGAAAAGTTTTATTTGTCTGCTCGGTCCTGACGCGTTTCGGCTTGGGGTGAGCCTTGACATGACATGGTTCAACAGACTTTTTTGTGTTTAAAGTGCAAGTGCTTACAAATTAGTGCTCACGTGCAAGTAAGTACTCAACAATCCACGTTCAAGACCTTATTTCTCCACTGTCAAATCCGTATTCATTAAACTAGGAGCCTAGTGTCTTCATCCCCACCCGGGTTCGATAAATCCTGTTAGCTAACGTGGATTGTTGGGGAGAAGGGAGAATCATTGCTTAGATGCTTAGGTGCAACGTTTGAGAAGCGTTCCCGAAGAATAGAAAACTGTTATGAAAGGTTATATTGGGTGTTGAGAAAATCGGATGGTTTGCCTACAGATTGAAGAAGGTCAATGATTGCCCTTGGGAGCCTCCTACATTTAAGGAAATGAAATCTTGCAGACGTGAAAATATCGAATTAGAGTTGTTTCTTAAGCCCTGATGACGTCCTATCTCCAGGACGAAACGCGTTGGCTGTTGGCAGTATAAGAAATACATCGAGAATCCAAGAATAACATTGTTTTGGAGAATTGTTGAAATACATCGAGAACCCAAGAATAATTTTGTTTTGGAGAATTGTTGTTATATGGTTGTTGGTTCTAATATAGATTTGTTGTGCCAAATGCAATTAAATAATTATACTTTCTAAAATTTAGCACTCCCAGCTCATTCTTTGAGTACTTATTAGTCAGTTTAGGGTAGGACGGTCCCCTAGTAGCTGGTAGAAGTGCAAAACAAGGGAATATATTGGTGAAATTGTCCCTCAGAGTGCACCTATCATTATACCCTACGTCGTCCATTTTCTCCTTTTGTTAAACTCATGTGCAAGTATTCAACAATGGACATAGTGGAAAGACTATCCAACTCATTTGAATGTTTCCTGATGCCGAAACCATGCTTATTACATATTATTATAACTGCTTACAATCTTACTGTATATGAATATAAATATTGGAATCACAGTTAAAAATCGTGTTTGTTTATATACAGCGTATATACATCAGTATAACATTTCATAATTGCTAAATTCATTGTGGCATATGTTGTAGTGTATAGTTATCCACTGTGGCTCATGATACATATCTAGGTGTGTGCGGTGTTAGAGATGAGTAATAAATAAAATGTAAAGTGACAGTGCAGAGAAAGTGGGTCAGATTTATATACAATGTGGGGTTGTAAGCTATAGGTTGTCCATATTCAAATACGTTGCTAGTCTAATTGTTCCTGCAGTAGACCTAGTATTCAATAATCCCCGGGTTACTTTCTAGTTAACATTTGAATTTTCAAGTATGGACTTTAAGATTTAAAATGTAAAGTCTGTGTATATATATATATATATCCAAACACACAATCCAATAACATACACCCTCAGCACAGAAGGCAGGACACCAGTCTCTAGTCCACGTTTATTACAAAAGGCGTTTCGACTGTGAACAGTCTTGATCACGTGTAAAGTGTACATCATCACCAGTAACTGATAAAGTTTCAACAGGTACAGAAAATAGAACAAGCATTTACAATGCAACGGTCTCGCCTTTGCCAAAGTTAGAGCTATTGGCATTGTAAATGACAACATTTTTATTTATGTGTTGGTTTTGAAAACAGATAAATAAATGGCATTGTCATTTACAATGCCAATAGCCATACAACTTGTAATTACATTACACACACAGAGGGTCACACGCACACATACAATCTTACTACCACACACAATTTCTCTCTCACACACAGTCTCTCTCTCTCCCACACAATCTGTCTGTCTCTATCGTGCACACACACTTACAATCTCACACAAATGCTCACACATAATCTCTCGACCACACACACAATAATTATCACTTTCTCACATACACACTCTCACACACAATCTTTCTGACGCAAACACTTGCAATTATTTCCACACACACAAATGATCTCTCTCACGCACACATAATCTGTCTGTCCCATCGGTGCACCCAACAATAACTGGAAATGTGTCAGCGCTGTACAGGAGACCTCTAGCGTGATTTTTTTAAAATTATTTTTTTACATACAGACACTGCCTTCCAAATATTGCATTTAAAGAGAATAAAAAAATGGAGAGCATTCTATGAACCTTTGTATCTCTGTTTCTTTGTATCTAGTTTCTTTCAATGCGCAGTATATTAAGCCTTTTCTCGAACAATAAAACTCTGTGGAGGGAAAAAAGCTGGAGGCCTCTCTATACTAAAATAATTGAAAACAAAGGGGCAGGAAAACGATGACAACATTTGGAAATCACCCGTTAAATGTAAATAGATATGCGGTACCCCAAAATGAAATATTCACAGCTTACAAGGGAGGCAGGCCCTTGTACACTCGCAGTACTGTTCATTTACATCTAAGCACAGCAACATGAGGCCCGCGCCATGTTCTAAGTTTTGGCTTTTATTAATAGTAAGAGGTAGCAAACAGTGTGTAACAAGTTTGTAACAGTGTGTAAATAAGTCCCCTTTACCTTTGGTGAAGTGACTTATATACGCTGTATGTATGTACACTGTAGTAATGTTAATTGACTAAACAAAAGATTACAAATAAATTGAACTTTATAAGGGCTTCATCACAACATACATTAAGTAATGCACGAAAAGCAACATCCATCAAAGTTGGACGTCTGGCGAAAATCCAAATAACTTGGTTTTGCTCTGAAATCTAAGCCCAATCACAGCCCAAGCAGCAATTCAATGGACTATCTCAGCAAAAAGGAAACGGAGGTCGTGAGTGGGTTTTTTACGTCAATCTATGTTTGCAACTTGTGCGGACCATCAATCATTTCACAGTGACAAGAAAATCCAGCTTAAGTTAAAGAACATGGATCAACATATCGGAGTACAATGCGAGCTTCCAATACACCCCAACCACTGATTTCATTAAATTGAACTTAACCTCTCTGTTCATCCAACTTCCTCATTTTTCAGAATATGTAATCATCAAGCACCAGCCTCCATGTTATCATCAAAGCGGTAAGCAGGACTGGCATTAATATGTGCACTGCAAGAAATTCACTGAGACGCGGCCGCAGAAAGGATTTCTGGCAGATCCGTTAAACCAATAAATCATCACAAACAATTGCGGGGTAACTCTCACTCGTGATTAGCCAGGGACCTTCAAAACATCCGAGATGGGGCTGTGGCAACAGAACACATCTCTCTGACCACACATACCATCATTCAAGAATCAAAACTACTCACTGCAGTGGGAATGCCTCGCTACGTATTTATGACACGAAGAATTCTGTGAACCAAAGAGGGAAAAACAACATGCCATGGAGCCGAGATGGCGCGTTTTCATGTCCGTGGTCAGGAAAAGCATTTTACACCATGGCGTTACAAAGCAGCTGGACCAAAATGTACTTGTCTTGCACTTTTAAAGCGACACTGGCTTTTTTCAAAACAACAAAAACAAGCGTCCGCGAACTTGAAAAACAAGAGCCTCACCGGAAGTCAGGCAAAGTCGCCTGTGACGGGGGCGGCCCTGCGTCTGGACCGGATGAGAAGGGGAAGTGAAAGCTTCTAGCGACGCCAGAAGGAGAGCGGAGTCCCTCAGAATTCACCTGGTAAGTTGAAAAGGGCTGGGGGGGCCTCGGTTCCCTCGTTGTGTGTGTGTGTGTGTGTGTGTGTGTGTGTATGTGTGTATGCATGTGTGCGATGGCGGGGGAGAGGGGGGGTGCACTCGTGTGTGTGTGCGCGCGTGTGTGTATGTGAGCGGGGGGGGGTGGGTGTCTGTATGTATGTGCGTGGGCGCTTGTGTGTGTGTATGCGCATGTATGTGTGCGTCCCAGGAGACGGCGCCTGACCACAGCGCTCGTTCGCGTGCGCGTGTCAGTTTGGAATCGCCTCCAAGGCGATGCGCGCGGCCAGGATTGTCTCCTGGGAAGCACACATGCCGACAAAAGAGCTTCGGCGGAGACGCGCTTCCGCCCGTTCAGCCGAGCCCTAAAAAGGACTGTGTATGTTGCCCAATTCATGGCGGCCATGATGTAGTGGTAAACAGGCATGTTATTTGGCATAGAATATGCTGAATAAACAGGAATGTGTGTGCAAATCATATCTACAGTATTGTACAGGGAACTCATTGAACATAGTGAATATACATGTATAACGGCAAGTGCGCAAATCGCCATGATCCTACCACATTGATCTGCATGAGTTTATACATCCAAATAATATAAAACATACTGAATAAACTGGTATGCATGCGCACTTCATATCAACAGTATTTTACCAGGAACGCAATGAGCGTAGTGAGTATGTATGTATAACGGCATTGAGGGCAAGTGCGCTAATCGCCGTGATCCAACCACATAGTTATTCATAAAGTCACACATAGAGTAAACCGATTGACATTGCTTATGCAATAATGTCCAAATAATATAAACATAATGGTGGATAAACGCACTGTACAGAATGTATTACAGTTGCGCCGCATGCCAAAATCAAGCCATAGTGAACTTTCTGTACACCAAAGAGGCCTAAGACAGACCAAATTAATCAATGCTACGTAGCAATGGTGGACAAGTACCCACCACAACATCAGGTCAATAGTAAAAGGGCAAGCATCAGCGCAAGTGCGCCTGTCATCCAAGTCAGACCAAGGTGATCAAATGGAGAGGACAGTCCTGGTCAAAGTCATAACGACCGATGGGGGTGTGAAATATGTAGAACTACACAATTTAGGGCAAGTGCCCAAACACTACTGGCATCAGGTCAGGGATGAACGAAGTTACTTGTGCACCTACCAGCTACTTGCTGGTGAAGAATCTACTCTGACAAAGTGAAAGGTGTGAACGGTGTGATGGGGTGAACAAGTGGTTGGAGAAAAGGGTAGGTTGCCCGTGTGGGTGGGTACAAGTAAGTGGGCCCCTTCCTTTTCGCCTGCAAAGGAAACAAGAAAAAAAAGGGTTAGAATGAAGTGACCAAATCTGATAAACAGAAACCACATCAAATTCAATTTTAAAACATATAAAAACTATTTCTGCTGCACACCCTGGCAAGGAGGAAACAAAAACAAAGAAAGGAAGCCTCGTGACTCATGTGGGGACATACAAGTAAAAACAGTACTGCTGAAGCGTAAACAATCAAAATCATCCATGTTCAAACCCACGGACGCGGTATGCCTGTATCTTCCCTACACAAAATGTAGTGTAACAGGCACAAAGGTTTTTCACAGGGTAGGTGACGCACATACACCGTTGTGTTGGTATGAGTCTCTATGTAGCAAAATGCTCTCACAGCGGGTGAATCACTGATCGTAGTGGTGCGAGAGTTGTAAATCACTGCTGCACGCCGCCGATCAACAGCCGCAATGTACTTCACAAAGGGGCACAAATGCACACACCCTTGTGTTACCGTCTCATACACAGATGGGCATTTACATCAGGCAGTGGCTGCTCGTCCCGCCGCTGCCCCGGGGAAGTGGTGAGAGTCCACGTCTGCCGACGCGTGCCAACAACACCACCCACAAAGGATGGATAAGCTGAAAGCAGGCTTACCTTCGTGTAAAGAATGCCGGCCTCGAAGCATCTCGCTATCCCGTGAAGAAATGCGCGTGGCCGGTCCAGTCTCAGTAGTATCAAACACCAATGTTGCTCCTTCTGGAGTGCAGGGACCCAAGAAGGGTGGCGTACACGCTGGCAGAGCGTACCGGTTACCAATATCCAAAAACACAATCCAATAACATTCGCTCTCAGCACAGAAGGCAGGACACCTGTCTCTAGTCCAAGTTTATACACAATGTGTTTTGACTGTGAACAGTCTTGATCACGTGTAAAGTGTACATCATCACCAGTAACTGATAAAGTTTCAACAGGTACAGAAAATAGAAATAAGACTGTGTATGTTGCCCAATTCATGGCGGCCATGATGTAGTGGTAAACAGGCATGTTATTTGGCATAGAATATGCTGAATAAACACCTGCAGCACGAGACTTATCATCTATGCCATCAAATGTACCTGCAAGCTCTGGTACATTGGGAGCACCACCTGTACAGCTAAGAAAAGGGTTTTGGAGCATCTTAGAGCCATCACAAACAATGACCCCAAGTACCCAGTGGCACGTCACTTCCACGACAAACATTTCGCCAATGTAGCAGAACTTAGCTATCTGATTCTAGAGCAAATCCCTAAAAATCCAAGAGGAGGGGACAGAGTGCTCACACTCAGGCAGCGGGAATCAAGATATATTATCGATTTCTAAACCAAGAGCCCGGGGGTTTGAACATGGATGAGGAATTGTCAATACATTTAAGAGTAGGGTCCTAATTCCTTCTTGCAATTTTGATTGTTTACGCTTCAGCAGTACTGTTTTACTTGTATGTCCCCACATGAGTCAAGAGGCTTCCTTTCTTTGTTTCTGTTTCCTCCTTGTCAGGGTGTGCATCAGGAATAGTTTTTATATGTTTTAAAATTGAATTTGATGTAGTTTCTGTTTTTCAGATTTGTTCACTTGATTCTAACCTATTTTTTCTTGTTTCCTTTGCAGGCGAAAAGGAAGGGGCTAACTCACTTGTACTCACCCACACAGGCAACCTACCCTTTTCCCCAACCACCCGTTCACCCCATTACACCCTTCACACCTTTCACTTCTTCAGAGTAGATTCTTCACCAGCAGGTAACTGGTAGGTGCACAAGTAACTTGGTTCATCCCTGGCCTGATGCCAGTAGTTTTCGGGCACCTGCCCTAAATTGTTGTCACAATTACCTAGGGGGGCAAAGGCTAGATAGAGTGTGAATGAGGTATGGAGTGAGTGAACTACATCTCCCAGAATCCTTAGGGATGATGCGGTCCTATCTCTCTGTCTATCATTTTTTCCTACATAATCTTTTTCCACCTGTGAAAGGGTGCTTGTCAACTGATACGAAGACTAGTCATACCGTGAACCGGCCTGAGAGATCTCAGCTTTGCCAATATCCCGTTTGCACCGTAGCGCGAGGCGGAGGAAACGCCCACCAGGAAGATGCTGCCCGGTTTCCTTCATTGCAAGAGCTGAGACGTGCTGGCAAGTCTTGGTTCCGCCGCGCCTGGGGCGCTTTTATGTTCACTATCACTATAGCGCGAGGCAAAGGAAACGCCCGCGAGGAACGCTGCTGCCTGTTTTTTGTCATTACGAGAGCTGAGACGCGCTGGCAAGTCTTTGTACTTCAACGCCTAAGGCGCGTTCATTATTTCTGTGAGTCTGGAGAAAACAAACGCGTGGAGAGTGTATATTCATTTGCGCTTGGGGCGCTAAGTGCATTGGAGGTCTGATCGTTTTCTGGAACCTAAGAGACAAGGTCATAGCAGTTTTGTCCTGCGGGAGATAATTTATTTAGTTATATAAAGTTTTGACAGCACTTGTAGCTTTATCAGTTTAGCGTAGGAGCGCTTTCACTATTTTTGGTACTGATCGTTTTCAAGCTTGACCTTTACTGCTTTGACCTTCTAGCCCCCATGAGCTGTTGAGGGCTCGGATTAGTTCAATTTCTATATGTGAAGATCCTACACATAGGATACAAGAATTACCAGAGGTCGGCCTGGTAACAGATAAGTACATTGTTATCTGGGTATCAACTTGTTCAATGACCTTGAATTTATGGAACTAAACTATCACTGTGAAAAGAAGTGATAAAAACTATTTTGATTTTCCTTTGCTTTATTTTTTCCTTTTTGTGCTTTTTTGTTATTGAAGTATGTGTAGCAGCTTATAATTGTAAGTGTATTTCGACACATACAACATTGATAGAGACTGATGACATTGAGTGCATATTTATGTGTGTTTGGTTATCTCTTTATACAGGAAACACTGAGCTACCAAAGGGAGAGAGATCAGCTCTACTCCACATCAGTGCTTGTCTACATTTATTTTGACGCTGCAACTTTATTGTTTCCTTTGTCCCTTTTTTTCCCTTCCCCGATTGTGGTGATATCTGGTGAGTGTTTCCATTACTCACAGGTAGTTCCACATAGGGGAAAAGGAAATCTAGCATCCTCATCGCATCGCTCCCGGATGACTAGACTGCTCAAGCAAGACAGAAACCCTTTGTTTAAGCAAGAAGCAGAAGAGGTCTTTTCAGCGGTGGCTAATACCGTTCAAACATCTGTGGCCCATATGAATGTATGTGTCACGTTGGAATTACCAGGAGAGAAGCCTATTATGGTACATGCCCTGTTGGATTCAGGGACTACAGGCAATTTCATCGATGAACATTATGCACTTGAATTGGGTATACCATGTATACGGAAAGAGACGCCGGAACAAGTCCGAGCAGTGGATGGAACTGCCTTAACCTCAAGGCCAGTACGATTCCACACAGAGCGATTGCCCATGCAATTTGGTATGAACCATTTTGAGATCATACAGTTTGACCTTATTGATGCCCCGAACTTCAAGCTGATTCTAGGAATACCTTGGCTTACGCTACATGACCCACCAGTAAAATGGGCAGCCCGTACGGTGGCCATGAATTCTTCTTTTTGTGCAGAACATTGTATCCCGGACAGAAAACCAGTACACACACACACAGAAAGTGTGGCGAAATTGCTAGCGAGTGCTTGTAGTTCTCATAGTGTGTGTAGTGCTTCTACGTTACCACAGGAATATTCTCTCTACAAAACAGTGTTTGACAAACAAGAAGCAAACAAATAACCTCCCCATAGGGACTATGATTGCGTGACTGACCTGGAACCAGGTGCCAGCATTCCCTGCAGCCGCATTTACGCATTAACAGAGGCAGAAACCCTCTACCTACAGCAATATCTGGAGAAATTGTTATCCTCTGGCTTCATTCGTCCCTCTTCTTCCCCTGCTTCATCGCCCCTGTTTTGTATACCGAAACGCAAAGGGGGTTTGAGGGCTTGCATAGATTACAGGGCGATCAACAGATTAACAAAGAAAAACAGATATCCTCTGCCCTTGATACCTGTTTTGTTGGATCAGCTAAAAGGATCCACAATATTTACTAAATTGGACCTGAGGGGAGCCTACCATCTGGTACGCATGCGGTGGGGGGATGAATGGAAAGCGGCCTTTCGCACCAAGTTTGGGCTGTATGAATATCAAGTAATGCCCTTTGGTCCTTCTAATTCCCCGCCGCATTCCAATACTTCATGGATGAAGTATTGAGAGGATTTTCGGACGTTTCTTGCATCGTATACATCGATGATATTTTAATCCACTCCGCTTCCTTAGAGGATCATGTTCATCATGTTTCGGCAGTGCTGGAATGTCTGCAAAAACATTCTCTTTATGCTAAACTTGAAAAATGCCTTTTTCATTCTACAGAAGTGGAATTCCTGGGATATGTCATTGGACCCAGTGGGATTTGTATGGACAAGAAGAAGATTGACGCCATCACTCGATGGGAATCACCCTTTAGTGTAAAGAACCTACAAAGTTTCCGTGGCTTAGCCAATTTTTATATGAGGTTTATCAGGCACTTCTCCAAGATTACCCAACCAATGACACACCTTCTAAGAAAAGGAGCTGTATTTCGTTGGAATGAGGTGGCGGAAAAGGCGTTTCAAACGTTAAAATCCTGCTTTACCAGTGCTCCGATCCTAAGACATCCAGATCCCAGTCAACCTTTTGTGGTGGGAACAGATGCCTCCTACTATGCCGTAGCTGCGATCCTTTGCTAAAGACATCCAGAAACAGGACAGCTTTATCCCGTTGCCTTCTTTTCCAAGAAATTATCTTCCTGCGAGGTGAATTATAGCATCACAGACAAAGAGCTGTTGGCCATAAAAAGAGCGTGTGAAGAGTGGAGAAACCATCTGATGGGAGCCCGTCATACAGTTGAAATATACACTGACCATAGGAATTTGCTCTTTCTGAAAAGTGCTAGAGCCCTAACACCTCGGCAACTCCATTGGTCCTTGTTTTTTGCTGATTACGATTTTGTAATCAAATTTAGACCTGGACCACAGAATGGGAAAGCCGATGCACTTTCAAGACCTATGCTCGTGCAGGAAGATGGGTTAGATCAGGACGAAGATCCCCCCATTATACTACAGAAGGCCTTGTTTACAACAGAAGTATTGGCGTTGACAACATCAGCCTCCTTCCTAGAAGACGTGCGGAAACAAATCGAGAAGCTAGATGTACAGGAGTGGGTCCTCAGAGATCCACAACATCGTTCTATAAGAAAAGATCTGCTGTTTTATGATAAATGATTGTATATTCCTGAGGGTCCCCTTCAACAACAAGCCCTGCAATGGACTCATGATTCGTCTCTGGCTGGTCACTTGGGAAAACAGAAAACCCTGCAAAACATGAGTAGATATTTCTGGTGGGAGTCCTTAAAACTGGATACCGAAAAATACGCTAAGGTTCAACATCAGCGACCTAGCGGATTACTCAGACCTATACCGTTACCTCCTGCACCATGGCACTCTGTATCTATGGATTTTATTGTGGAGATGCCTCCTAGCTTGGGTTACAATACGATTCTTGTAATTATAGATCACTTAACCAAAACGGAACACTACATAGCATTAGCTAAATTACCTTCTTCGGGCGAATTGGCCATTACCTTCCTACAAAACATAGTAAGATTGCATGGACTTCCTTCAGTCATCATTACTGACAGAGCTACTCAATTCACATCCAAATTCTGGAAAGCACTGTGTGACGTTATGAAAATTGATGCCCGGTTGTCTACAAGTTATCATCCCAAACAGATGGCAAAACGGAACAGTTAAACCAGACCCTTGAACAATATTTGAGATGCTTTACCCTGCAATATGGAGAAGAATCAAGAACACTTTGCATATAACAACGCCGAACATTCCTCTTTGGGTTGCTCTCCCTTCTATTGCCTCCATGGATATCATCGTAATATGCTGCCATTCAAACAGCCGGTTACATCTACACATCCCACCATACAAGAACACCATGCACATCTTAAATCAATACTTCTGAATACTAAAACACATCTAGAAGCATCAAGAGCCAGAGATAAGCTTTATGCAGACAAGAAAAGAACTCCAGAACCTACATATAAAGTGGGGGACAAGGTGTGGTTAAACACAAAACATCTGAGATTTAAGGGGAATACTTGGTTACAACCCACGTTTGTAGGCCCCTATACCATCCACAGCATAATCAACCCCGTGGCCATGAAGCTTGCTTTACCTACTTCCTGGCACATCCACCCTGTGTTCCATGTGTCTCTGTTAAAACCCTGTCTCCCCAGTGCTAGGTTGCCCAGGAAACCGTTGCCGGTGGATGTGGAGGGGGAGGAGTATGAGGTACAGGACATTCTCGACTCCAAACACATTAGGGGGCGGATACACTATCTGATCGCGTGGAAGGGATATGGCCCTGAAGACCGATCTTGGGAACCAAGGGTCATTCTCCATTGCCCCGGTCTTCTGAGATGCTTCCACTCCCGGTTTCCTTCTAAGCCTGGTGGACCGCCGAGACATCGGTCATGGAGAGGGGGTTCTGTCACAATTACCTACGGGGGCACGGCTAGATAGAGTGTGAATGAGGTATGAAGTGAGTGAACTACATCTCCCAGAATCCTTAGGGATGATGCGGTCCTATCTCGCTGTCTATAATTTTTTCCTACATAATCTTTTTCCACTTGTGAAAGGGTGCTTCTCAACTGATACGAAGACTATTCATAGCGTGAACCGGCCTGAGAGATCTCAGCTTTGCCAATATCCCGTTTGCACCATGGCGCGAGATGGAGTAAACGCCCGCGAGGAAGATGCTGCCTGGTTTCCTTCAATGCGACAGCTGAGACGTGCTGGCAAGTCTTGGTTCTGCAGCGCCTTGGCCGCTTTTATGTTCACTATCACCGTAGCGCGAGGCAGAGGGAACGCCCACGAGGAATGCTGCAGCCTGTTTTTTGTCATTACGAGAGCTGAGACGCGCTGGCAAGTCTTTGTACTTCAGCGCCTGAGGCGCGTTCATTATTTTTGTGAGTCTGAAGAAAACAAACGCGTGGAGCGTGTAAGCTCCCATATTCATTTGCGCTTGGGGCGCTTAGTGCATCAGAGGCACGATCGTTTTCTGGAACCTAAGAAACAAGGTCATAGCAGTTTCTTCCTGCAGGAGATAATTTATTTAGTTATATAAAGTTTTGAGTGCACTTGTAGCCTTATCAGTTTAGCGCAGGAGCACTTTAATTAGTTTTGGTACTGATCGTTTTCAAGCTTGACCTTTACTGCTTTGACCTTCTAGCCCCCATGAGCTGTTGAGGGCTCGGATTAGTTCAATTTCTATATGTGAAGATCCTTCACATAGGATACAAGAATTACCAGAGGTCGGTCTGGTAACAGATAAGTACATTGTTATCTAGGTATCAACTTGTTCAATGACCTTGAATTTATGGAACTAAACTATCACTGTGAAAAGAAGTGATAAAAACTATTTTGATTTTCCTTTGCTTCATTTTTTCCTTTTTGTGCATTTTTGTTATTGAAGTATGTGCAGCAGCTTATAATTGTAAGTGTATTTCGACACATACAACATTGATAGAGACTGATGACATTACGTGCATATTTATGTGTGTTTGGTTATCTCTTTATACAGGAAACACTGAGCTACCAAAGGGTGAGAGATCAGCTCTACTTCACATCAGTACTTGTCTTAATTTTGACTGCTGCAATTTTATTGTTTCCTTTGTCCCTTTTTTTCCCTTCCCCGATTGTTGTGATATCTATCTGGTGAGTGTTTCCATTACTCACAGGTAGTTCCACATAGGAGAAAAGGAAATCTAGCATCCTCATCGCTCCCGCTGTATCCGGCTGATCAGGTTAGTGTTAACCTCTGTCGTGCAATTGTGTAGTTCTACACATTTCACACCCTTGGTCGTTATGACTTTGACCAGGACTGTCCTCTCCATTTGATCACCTTGGTCTGACTTGGACGACAGGCGCACTTGCGCTGATGCTAGCCCTTTTACTATTTTGGTGACCTGCTGTTTTGGTGGGTACTTGCCCACCATTGCTACGTAGCATTGATTATTTTGTTCTGTTTTAGGCCTCTTTGGTGTACAGGGAGTTCACTAAGGCTTGATTTTGGAATGCGGCGCAACTGTAATACCTTCTGTACAGTACGTTTATCCACCATTATGTTTATAATATTTGGACATTATCGTATAAGCAATGTGAATCTGTTTACTTTATGTGTGACTTGTGGTTGGATCACGGCGATTAGCGCACTTGCTCTCAATGCCGTCATACATACATACTCTCTACGCTCATTGGGTTCCTGGTACAATACTGGAGATATGAAGCGCGTACGCATACCAGTTTATTCAGTATGTTTTATATTATTTGGATGTATAAACTCATGCAGAGCAATGTGGTAGGATCATGGCGATTTGCGCACTTGCCGTGACTTTGTTCAATGCGTTCCCTGTACAATACTGTAGATATGATTTGCGCACGCAATCCTGTTTATACAGCATATTCTATGCCAAATGACATGGCTGTTGACCACTACATCATGGCCGCCATGAATTGGGCAACATACACAGTCCTTTTTCTATTTTCTGTACCTGTTGAAACTTTATCAGTTACTGGTGATGATGTACACTTTACACTTGCTCAAGACTGTTCACAGTCGAAATGCGTTGTGTAATATACACTTGGACTAGAGACTGGTGTCCTTCCTTCTGTGCTGAGAGCGTATGTTATTGGATTGTGTTTTTGGATATTGATAGCTGGTACGCTCTGCCGGCCTGTACGCCACCCTTCTTGGGTCCCTGCACTCCAGAAGGAGCAACTTTGGTGTGTATATATATATACTAGCATATATACTATATATATATAGTGTGTTTTTTTTTTTTTCACTGACAGGAAGGTAGAAGTTGGTCCAGGGAAGTGCTCTTTTGTGATTTGGTGTACATCCATTCAGAAGTGTTTGAAGTATTAAGGAAAATCCAAATTTGTATGTATAGGGACATAGTGGATCCGCAACCCCTTTTGATCTCATGCTGAGATCTGATTGGCTTCCAACACTTCAAACCAGGAAGTGTTGGCAGCCATCTTGTGACTTGCCCTGACCCAAGTCAGAGAAAAAATTTAAAAAGAAAAAGTAAAGGGGGCATGGTTGAATCACCCCAACACCCTAGGTCTCTTGGGGGAGTCCCACAGGGTCAAAAAAGCATTTTAAAAAAAAGATTCTACGGAAGTCATGTTGGATCTGCGGCTCCCACTGAAAATAAAAAAAACACAAAGCGAGGCCTCCTGCACTTTGTTACTAATCGCCCTCCGGGTGGCCCAGGTCTTTGGGGCATTTTAATAAAGGAGGGGAGGTAAACTAAAAAACACATACATTCCCCAGTTGAAGTTAGCAGACCTAACTATAACTTGCGCCCCCACCATGCACTGCTTATGACCTCACATATTACATCACTAAGAACATGTTCTGTAACATCCTTTATGATATCACTGATGACATCTCAAATGACATCCTTGATGACTGATACCATCCTATGAGTGTGGTAGTTTGTTGTATAGTTTACATAGTGGTGGGTAACTCCCATATTACTTCTCTACCTAATCTTGTACTGCCTGTTTCCAGCTAAAGAGTGTGTTTACAAGACACATATGCTCCTAATGCATCATAGGTGTGTAGAAGAAATGTACACGTTATAAATCTTTGTATTGAAGAGTAACTCTGTGTGTAGATGACAGTTAATACCTTGAGTCCCAACTTTGTTTACTTTGTGTCTGATAATTAACCCCTTCCATGCTGTTAAAACCTGAATCGGGTCGGGGACAATCGATATTTGCCCGGCGGTATTGCCTCTGTGACCCTCTAGTTATTTAATCAATGAAGAGGCAGGCGCTGGAGACTGGAAAGCAGGAAACAAGGTTTTTATTTTCTCCGGAGGAGAACACAACGAAACGGACAGAAGGTATCGTTCTGAGGTGCTCTACCTTACGTTTGAGGCCTGGCCCCTTATATACAGTGTTTGTGGTTTTTATTACAGTTTACATACATATGACAAAGCTTTGATATACGGAAAGACATTCCCGGAATCCCCCTTTTGGGCCCGTTCCCACACACATTTACAGTTGAAGTCCCCACCCTAGTCATAACAGGTGATAAGTATCACGCAGCTGGATATTCCGCCGATTCACGGAATGTGGGGGGTTTGATCGGATCTCATGGAGTGGGGGCTTTGATCAACCCGGGGATCCTTTGATGGGGGAAGCTTTCTATTGTACGGGGAGGGGCAAGGAATGGTATCGGCAGAGCTGGGTGTCGGCCTGGGAACGGGGAAGACAAAACGGGCACACGGGGAAAAAGGGGGTTTGCATCTAAGGGCCGGAGATCATGAAAGGGAAGCAGGGAGGTGTCGCGCTGGGAACAGGATGAGGGCCTGGGGCAGAGCAGCGCCGAAGAGGGGTTTATGACTCAAGGCAGGTGCAAGCAGGGGGTGGTCAGCGTGCAGGCTTAGTGAAGGCGAAGGGCTATGTCAGGGGCCAGCAGCATGCAAAAGGGTTCGCTCTGATCGGGGCATCTTAAAAAAAATGGCGGGCGCGCACGACAAAAGTGTGGCATCAGGGGAAGAGGCAAGATGGCGCAGATAATGTTCACCAAAACGTACTAATTTTCAACAGTCCTCCCTTTAACATATTCAAGACATCTTGCTGGTTCATTTTCTACTCGGTTCTATTGTGGTGGGCATGAGAAAGGAAACGGTAGGAACCCTAGAGGAAAAGAGTTGTAAACAATACATTTTAACATTTCTAGTTTTTAGGAGGTGGGCCTATTTGATAAACTTTGATCAATTTGTTTAGCAGGAAAGTCATAGGAATGTAATACAAAAACGATTCTGTAGCGAGAGCAGCAAGCATATTTCATACTGGCAGGTTATTACATATATATCAGGTTCGGATTGGAGCATGATCAATACAATGGCGGCTGGGAGAGAAATGAGGTCTAGCAGAAACGGCGATTGGGGATGTCAAATGTTCGAAGTTTAACGAGTTCTCATCATTCTTTGTTGCCTTTCGTTGGCGCTGTTGAGCACCGGCGGTGGAGCTACAAGTCCAGCTCTGTTCTAAGTTCTGCGTTGCAGGGCACGACCCTTTCCTCGCGTTTCTGGTCGGAAAGGTCCTTTTCGCCCTGTGTCCTTTGAGGTGATTGTCAGAAAGTTCAGATGGAAGAAGAGCGTACGAAACAGTCCATAGGGTAGGTCAGAGGAAAAGGGGGATGGAGCAAGGCCAAATTAGGAACAAACTAGGGGAACGAGAGACTTCAAACAGGCGGGCGTGTGACCGAATTCAGAGAGCGGGGACTTGTCGACAGACACTGGACATCGAGCAGGGGCATCAGGTCGACCCTTTCTTCTCATGTTGTCGAAAACAGTGCCTCGTCCTGCAGCTCTTTTCTGTCGTGGTCTCGCCTTGGCTAATGTCGCAGGTGTTCCTTAGTCTGCAGTCAGGCCTCGTGCTCCCACATCCGGTCCTTCTCTCCTCCAACAGCAGTACCCTTAAACAAGTTTGAAAAGACAGTCTTTAGAGAATTTGCAGATGAAGATAATTAAAAAGTCTATTTCTCTCCCAGCTCCAGGCAAAGAATGAAAAATGCCCGTTATATTAGTGTTCACAACTGGCATATGAATGACCGGTGGCGGGCCTGTTGGATTTACTATGACTTTCCTTTACAATTATTTATCACAGTCACGACGGTTCATCTGATGGTGACCCACCTCCGTGAGACGGACCTGGCAAAGATATGCCGTTCTCTAGAGTTTTACATTTACAAAGGGTACTGTGAGTCGTCAACATGGTACTACACAGGTATTTTGCTGAGAGACGAACATGGCTAAACATTTCCTTTCTATCGATGCATCCTGCCTTTCAACTACTACGGGGTTCATTTCGATGATTTCTTTACCTTGGACTAGTCTGTTAACCTTGTAAAACATCATTCTGGATCCTACGTAACCTTTTACAGCCCGATTACTTAATTAGGAAGGACAGGGGTTTTATGGGAAAACAACCAGGGACATAGGAAACTTGTGGTAAGGGCATAAATCGACCCATCTCTCACAACCGGAGATGAGGGGTAGTTTCATTATTCCAGTTTTTGGGCGGCTGATACAGGGGAGGTAACAGGGGTGATCATTTTTTCTGGTTTGGGTATTGCGACAATTCGGGGAGGGGAGGGTCGCGTATTCTGAGGTCCTTGTTTTATACCATAGGAGCCGTTGACATGTAGTTCCCTTATTTCGGGTCAGATTAGGGAACCTCTGTCGTCTTACCTGTCCTTTCCCTTACGGCCCAACCTCGGTTCATTGACTTCTAGCGGAAAAGGAGAGGTAATGACGCGGCTTCAGGGTGATTGTATTAAAGACAAGTTTTTGTGCAAATACTGACGGTATTTGAAGCCAATTAGGTGGTGTGCTAGGGGTGGCAATCTGCCAATTTCGGGGCTAATCACTCGGAAGAGTGGGAGTGAAAAAAATAGAGGGAGAGAGAGAGAGAGAGAGAGAGAGAGAGAGAGAGAGAGAGAGAGAGAGAGAGAGAGAGAGAGAGAGAGAGAGAGAGAGAGAGAGTGTGCAACGGCAGGCTAAATAGTACACGTGCAACAGAGAGGGTGGCGGTGTATTCAAGAAAGGCTATTTAGTGCATTACACAGTAAAGGGCATTCACGGGTCTGCGTTAGAATCTTGTAATCATGCAGTTTGAGCATTAGACAGGGTAGAGGGGACGTGCCTTGAGAAAAAGGAAAGAAGAAAGGAGGTACCATTTTGTCGCACTTCTCGCATTCTCGGTCCTTCGACCAGTTGGGTCGACGCCTCAGTCACACACACACATTCCCTCATAGTTTCGCATCATACGTGACATGGGTTCATTCGTCCGGTCTGGTTTAAGGGTGATCACTTTTTATCAGGTTGTGCTAATTTTCCGGGTTTGTTCGATACGTGAGTAGTTTGCAGGCGTGCTTAGACACCACCTTGCGGCGCTAGTCCGCTTCGTGTATTAGACATGGCAAGGCTTCAGATCTTCGCCACACCTCGGCTGTAATCTCTGATGTAACCTGCAGAGGGAGGAAAAAAAGGGGTGGGGGAAACAGCATTCGCGCATATTCAAACACATGGATTCATAAGTCCTTTACTTACCTCTTACTCGTCTTTCCTCCTCGGGGCAGGGTCCCCGGGGATATGGTTTCTGGAGTCGAGGGGGGGGGGGTAGTGTGTCCATATAGGTCGTGTGCGGGGAAACGTAAAAAGGAAACCAGAGGTGCTTAGTGCGAGGTATCTAGTCAAAGGATGTATCTCACTATCGAGATCCTTAAAACCTCTTTCAACGCTGTGGCGTTCTAAGGTTCTTCGGTTCTTGGGTCAGCTCCGTTCCCTGATACTTTGGAACGTTGTACTTTATCACATTTACATTATTTCATTTCACCCTCCTTTTACATTCCCTCATTTACACCGTTCGTTTTACCCATCCTTGGAAGTCAAGGTCTTCCTCTACGCGAGAGTTCATGAGTCAGTCGCGTACTTTGAAGGCGGAGTGTCGTGTTGTCGATCCGATCCGTCCTCCAGGGCTGGGCAACCATCTTCTTTTAACCTTAAAGAGAGAGCAGAGTAGGGTGCACAGAAAAGAACTTTCCCACCGACCCCACATTTTTTTTTAAAATAAAGCATGCAATACCCGTCCATAGTTTCAGAAACTTTATTTTGCAAAATCATTTCAGCATGAGGATTATGAGGGTGCGGTCGTATTTGGCCGGTCGTGGCAATGGCTAAAGTGCGTACAGTGGGGGGTGTCGTTTGCAGCAATAAAAACATCGGAAAGTTTTACTCATTCATTTGTAAGAGACTAAAACGTCTATTAATTGGCTGGGGGTTCGGGGGCATTTATTTCATAATTTAGAAGCATAATCATAATAGTGGTAATCAGATTTCCTATATGCATACCGTACGTGAGCGTCGTAAATGAGGTTTACATCAGTTATAAAAATATAATACATTGTACATTTGTAATCAACATTTGTAACGGGGATCCTTTCATACTGTTCGTCGAGTGAGTTCTCCTTGTCTTTTCTAGCCAAGTGTACAAAGGATCATATAAAATCTCAGAACATCAAGTTTATATTAGTGCGAAGGAACACCACGAGGTGTTCGTAAGTTCCGATTGATACCAGCGCCATTTTGGGCGGGGCCGGCTCAGTCCGGAAGCAGCATCAGGGGGAAATGTGTCCCATTACTGGCAGTTTGGACCAGAGTCCTTTTCGGCAGTTCTAGAATTCATGCTAACAGAAGGAGTGGCAATGTCATGTTTGTTTCGTTGGCGATCAAGGCAGCCGTCCCTTACCGGAAGGCTGCAAAGGCCGAAGGTTCCGCCGGGGACCTTTGTAGGATCTTCAAGGCTGCGGAGATGCTGTCGGAGATGGGGGCTCGTGCTCCAGGGGGCAAATGTTCGAGTTATATTGCTGGTCAAAGTTACTCTAGTGGCCGGGGCCCACCTTCCAGCGGACCCAGACGCCATTTTGAGGCCCTACAGGGGCCACTCTCGTTGAGTTTGCAAGAGTGGGAGAGATCCTTCGGAGTGAAAGGAAGAGGTCCCTGTTGTGTGAAAGCGGGACGTTCAGCTGGGGTGCAGCTGTGATGCCCCCACCTGGGGGGCGAGGGAGACTCGTTCGCATCGTCTCCTTCTCCCGGTGCACTCCATGCCGCTCCTTTTCATCGCCCCGCATGAAGGTCTCTCCACATCCGGTGTCTCCCAAGTCCTGTGCTCAGTGCTGTGGGAGTATGGCCACCTGTGGCGCGCATTCGGCGCGGCACGAGTATCAGTGCAGTCATTGCAGGTTCGGTGTTCCGAAAATATGGCCACCATTGCACGTTCGGTGCTGCGCAAGTACTGGGGTGCCACCATGGTGTGTTCGGTGCTGTGGAAGTATTGGCACCATCGCCTGACTGGGGGTGTTCGGCGTCGGGCCGGGGGCTGGGAGACCTCCTATCGGTGGAGGTGGGAGAGGCTCGTCCGCGTCGCCTCTCCCTCCCAGCCCAACTTGGACAAATTGTTGTGGAGGTACGTGCAGGACATCCCGCCGTCCAGAGCTGCTGCGGCTGTTACGGAAGAGAAAAGGAAAAAAGGTGCCTCGTTCTCCTCTGGACATGTGGCGGGACTACCTACAACTGCCCCGGCTGCTGGCTCCTGCCTCTCCTCCGGCTCCCCCATACGTTAAGATTTCCTGACCAAGAGTTGGCGGCCGGGCCCGCCTTATATGGGTTGCCGTTGGTTGGGCGTAGCCGTAACCCTGCCCAACTTTGGAAGGTTCCAGAATGGGGGGGGGGGCGAATGTTCTGTTTGACTTTCATTTTTCTACAGTTTACCGTTATTATTCCTTGTTTGTTGTGCTAAATTAAAAGTTCAAGTTCATTAATGGTCTACGGATTTTGTTTTACCATTTCTTTCTTTCCAGGTTGTTTTTATGCTAAGTTTCTGCTAACAGAGGTTGAGTAACACGGAAACACGTGTAGAGGGATGACGCAGATTTGTACATTACATACACACAAACTCAGACGGGGGACAGTACAAGTACGACATACAAAGACCCAAGACGAATATAAAACAGTTATTGGTCATAATTATCTCTTTCCGTCTGTGAATTTGAAACGAGGCTGGGTTCCCGTCTTGACGTTGCCCGACTTAGGAAAACTTGAGCATGCCGCTGAAATTGTCCTGGCGAAATCTGTGCCATCGGGCATAATCAAACGTGGTGGTTCTGTCTGGTCTGTCTATGTAAGTCGGGTTCTTCTTTGTCTCGCGCTTTTTCTCGTACTGCCGGCCTGTCGTTCCTGTCGGCCCGTTGCCTTTACTCACGCTCAGTAGAGTCGGGCATTGGGCTTTCCAGTGTCCGACATACCTACAAAAAGCGCATTGGTCTGGCCCTAAGTCTGGTCGTCTTTTGCATAGTGTCGGGGGATAAGTCGTGGGTAGCGATGTCCTGGGGTTGTCCTGTCGGTATATTTCTCTACTTGGTTTGTCCTCGTCTTTTCTCTGTCGTTGCATAGCCTCTCTGCGCCACATACCGAGACTGTCGAGCATAATTGGCGTTGTCTTATTATTTCGAAGGGCTATTTCTAACGTTTCTATTTTATCAAGGTCAAAGGATCCTGCCAGTGGCCACTGTTTGTCTTGACTCTCTTCGGTATACCTGTGCCACAATTTATTATAGGCTATGGTGACTAATCCATAGTTTATGAACATGTCCTTATTAGGGGTGCCTTCTAGTGGAGCTATATGGTCCACCTCTAATACACGGTCCGGGCTAAACAGGCTATTAATCAGTGGGGAGAAGACAGACATGACGGCTCGTAACGAGGGACTAAAAAGTCAGCACTGCCTATCTTATCACTAGGTGCAAAGACTGGACAGAATATTTCTATTCAACGTTGTTTGCAGGCAGTGAATACCTCATGGATCAAAAATAACAAAAAGACCAATAAATAACAATGGGGAGAATGAGTAGGTCCGCAAAGATCTGCGTTACCTACCCTTTTCACTATCTGCAAAAAGGGTGGTCTCTTCCCTGTTTGCAGACAGGGAATCTCCAGGAAACAATAGTTTTGCGAACAACAGTTCAGTTTCAAGTAATTATTGAGTGGGGGAGAAAAAAATAAGCACGGCTGCTGCCCTACCTATCCTCCACTGCTTGCAAAGAGAGAGCCCGTTGTTTCTCCGTTTGTAGACAGTGAATCTCCAAATAAATAAAGAGCAATACTAGTATTTTTAAACAATCAAACAAACAAGCAATTATTTCGCAACTTGTCGTGATTACACGACCTTACCCGGACCATGTGGACAGTTTCTTGTCTTCCGAATCCAGCGCCCGATCGTCCTCTTTTTCTCGTATTTCTCACGGCACTCCTGATGGTCCCCAGTCAGGACCGTAGATCACTCGAGAGAGGTCTGTTCGGAACTAGTGAAGTTCGGATGATCGGCTGCCAGACGAGGGTCTATTGGGCAAGAGCTCTCCCGATCGTTGCAGTCGTTCACTCTGTCGTCGGGACCTCTCCCACTGGATCCACGAGTCGCTGATGGGCCCCACGCTTGGGACGCCAATTGTTAAAACCTGAATCGGGTCGGGGACAATCGATATTTGCCCGGCGGTATTGCCTCTGTGACCCTCTAGTTATTTAATCAATGAAGAGGCAGGCGCTGGAGACTGGAAAGCAGGAAACAAGGTTTTTATTTTCTCCGGAGGAGAACACAACGAAACGGACAGAAGGTATCGTTCTGAGGTGCTCTACCTTACGTTTGAGGCCTGGCCCCTTATATACAGTGTTTGTGGTTTTTATTACAGTTTACATACATATGACAAAGCTTTGATATACGGAAAGACATTCCCGGAATCCCCCTTTTGGGCCCGTTCCCACACACATTTACAGTTGAAGTCCCCACCCTAGTCATAACAGGTGATGAGTATCACGCAGCTGGATATTCCGCCGATTCACGGAATGTGGGGGGTTTGATCGGATCTCATGGAGTGGGGGCTTTGATCAACCCGGGGATCCTTTGATGGGGGAAGCTTTCTATTGTACGGGGAGGGGCAAGGAATGGTATCGGCAGAGCTGGGTGTCGGCCTGGGAACGGGGAAGACAAAACGGGCACACGGGGAAAAAGGGGGTTTGCATCTAAGGGCCGGAGATCATGAAAGGGAAGCAGGGAGGTGTCGCGCTGGGAACAGGATGAGGGCCTGGGGCAGAGCAGCGCCGAAGAGGGGTTTATGACTCAAGGCAGGTGCAAGCAGGGTGGTCAGCGTGCAGGCTTAGTGAAGGCGAAGGGCTATGTCAGGGGCCAGCAGCATGCAAAAGGGTTCGCTCTGATCGGGGCATCTTAAAAAAAATGGCGGGCGCGCACGACAAAAGTGTGGCATCAGGGGAAGAGGCAAGATGGCGCAGATAATGTTCACCAAAACGTACTAATTTTCAACAATGCTGATGACGGCCCCCGGCCGTCATGCATCACGGTGGGCGTTTGCTGATGACGGCTGGGGGCCGTCATGAACCTGCCCACTCTTCAAAAAGGCCGCATAGGCGCAGAACCGCAGCCGCACCCAAGGGGTTAATTTATGACACCTCAGCATGGGTGCAACCAAATTGAGGCTGTACATATAGTTACAAATCAGTAAGCGTCTCCCAGATACACATCCTTTTGGGGATGACAAGCAACTGTCAGCAATGGTTTATTGGCTATGCTAATATTGTAAACTTTTGCAAGATTTGGTATGAAAAGACCCAGCCAACTATTTGCCATAGCCAAAGAGGTAGAAAAAGCATTTGTATCTCTAAAACAAATCGCTTTCTTCACCACCTACTCACAGTGTAATATCATGAAAAAGAGAGCTTCAGGTGTTCTCATTCAGGATCATGGTGATTGATTACATATTATTCTAAATTTGGGCCAAGAGGATATTTCAGCTACTGTTCCGCTCTTTTTAACCCTTTTACCTGCCTCTATAGAACATCTGTAAAGGGAGTTCTGGCTAAAAATATTCTATTAGAGACTGCCTCCGCAATAACATCTACACAGGGAGATCCAGTTAATATTTCCACCAAAGCCAACAACCTAATAGTGGTATCATGGAATATAGCGGGGCTAAAAAGTAAAGTGCCTCAAGATTGCATTCACAGATAAAGCTGATGTCATCTTGCTCCAGGAAACATGGGTTATAGATCCACACCACAAGCAAGGATACAGATTTTTTTCTATTCTGGCACTGGCATCGCAGGCTGGCAGACCACCCAAAAAACTAGGGATAGAATTTCTTAGATGGAATTTCAAACAGTTTTAATGTACGATGAATACAGTAGAAGCAGTATAAAGTTTGCTGATTCTCAGACTATATCAGTGTTGACAGAGTGTGTTGCAATGGCCGATAAGACTACCACCGTTATGGTGAGTGTCGATTTTAACATTTGTTTTGAGCCCTCAACTTTCATAAGAGCCATAACCTGCGATGAGGACCAACAGTTGGGTATGCCCCAGTTACAAGGCTCCTGTATTTCGTATATGTCTAGGGCTGCCCTCCAGCTAATATATCTGTCACTTAGCGTCCATTTAAGAACATGCAATTGCCGCCCTGCATCAGATCTGAGCCGGAAACCCACTTTCAGGAGAAAATCATACTCAAGTAATAATGATTACATTTTGTTACATATGTACTCATGGTCAGATCTTATTGATATGGAAGGAATTCTTCGCTATGAGAGTGATCATTATCCCCTTTTCCTTGCATTGCAGGGAGGTCTAGACCTTAATAACCTCAGATACACAAGGGAGTCCTGTGGTGATATGGCTATCACCAACAATAGGAGCAACGTCAAATGGGATATAGTAGCAGAAAACAATGTTGCGTACAGCCATTTATATCAATGCTTAATTCCAAATCTAACTGGATTCAATGATCTCAGGCTCCCAATACATATCGTTATGGACCACTGCGCTAAATGCTTTGAGGACAAGAATTATTTTTATTTTCTCAAACCTGCTAAGCTGAATAGAATCTCAGACCCAGGTAATCATGGTACAATAAGGACTCTATGGAAGCCAAAACTCTCTTGATTAAATCTATTAAAAATGGGATTTCAGAGTAAAAAGCAAAAATATCCTGGGATACAATAGTATGGGGGGACATTCTGGATGCTGTCCTGACTACGAATCAGACATCTTTTGGTATATGATCAGTCATGGCGGCAAATCTAAAACAATGAGACCTGAATCCAATATACTACCCCAGGACTGGGTTGCCCATTTTCAATCACTCTCTATAGCAAGGGAAATTATGCCAACATACCCTCTAAAGCAACAGTTACAGAGGCCTAGACCACCGGAACAGATAATGATTTCTCTGGACATAGGGCCCTACCTGGAGGAAATACGAGTCGTAATTGTCTTTTCCTTTGATGAGACGTGTGTGTCGAAGTTGCTCAAGGCACTTGTCTCGGATAAGATACCAGGGGATTTAGATAAATCAGAGGCAGATATTTGGGCACCATATGTAAACCAAATTGCCAATGCCATTATGGCTGGTGCATCAATCCCCGCAACCTGGAGAGGATCAGAGATTGTTACCATCTTTAAGAAGGGCCAAAGATCTAACCTAGACAACTATTGACAACTATTGTCCAATAAGTCTCATTGATATCGCCCAGAAAATATTTTGCAAACAAATTTTGGACTAGGTGTAAATTGCTTTGCACAGCTAATTTGCAGCTTTTAATTTGGGTGTCTAGTACATCAATCATATTTTTGCTATTTTGCCTAATTTAGCATTTGCTTGATCTGCCCATACAGATCTTCCTTATAAGTAGCAATCATGGAACAGCACATGTATGCCTTGTTAGGGAGTGAAAGAGTAAATAACTTTTTTATCTACTGTTTTCTGTCATGAAAAAAGCTGCAGATCTGTTCATGTATATGAATTAGATAGAGGAGTAGAAAGAGTAACATGTACCCTATTGCAAACAAGCAAAGAAAATTACCCCCACGCCCTCATCAATCGGTACAGGTAGTAAAAAATAAAGCTATAATTGGAGTGCAGAGTGTCCTGTCACTGCACCTGCTGCACTACTGATAGTTATGCCCATGATAATATATATTTTAGATGTTTTGCGTTCAAGGGTTATAAGGCAATCAATGATCTTTCCATAGCCACACACACACATGTTTTTCATTTGCAGAAGTCCTTTCCGGAGGTTTATATTTACCACTCTTAATGATGTTTAAATAGGTCTTCCGTTACCCATAGTCATAGGATGTTGTAGGAAATCAGCCTTTTCTGCGTGCCTACCCTGGATTTTTTGCCTTTTTCATGACCTTGTTTTTGCTGGCTTTAAAACTCTGTGCACCCTACAGCTTCTAACCAGGTGTAAAGTGCCTGTGTTCCACCTTTAAAGATATATATATTTTTTTACTTGTTTTTTATTCAGAATTGCACAACAAGTTACATCACATGCCCAAAAAACAAGGAGCATCATACAATTCGGACTACCGATGCTGTCTCTACATTGTACTGGGTGCACTGGAGGCACCCCCAGCCCAGGAGCAACACAATGAAACACACATCTTTATATTAGTGTCCAGTATAATTCTCTTGCAAATTAACAATCCCAGGAAAAACATAACAATGAACAACAAGTGCGACAGCGACAAAGCGGAAACGGCCCACAGGAGCCCCAAACAGGGAACAGGAGTAGGATACACAGATACTGGGGCCCTGGGCTTCTAGGGCAGACAACTGAACTTCCTGCATAGGGGGTGTATGGAAGGCAGGTACAGAGTATCAGGCAATTGACGGCCCAACCTATTGATACATAATTATGGTCAAGCTAGACCTTAGACACTTCCAGCAGCCACAAGGAGCCCCCCTTTCTCACGAAGGTCCACTGGACTCTTACAGGGATCACTACCATGTTCACCTTTTAAAGATGATTACATTGGCTAACTCCTGATTGACATACTTAACTTGCCCATAAGCTTATAGTGTATTGTGTACAACACCCATAGACTGGAGGTCAAATGCCACCTGTGGACTGCAGTGCTTTTTGTGACAGCCTCAGAGTGGGCCTACAAAGCATGGCTTCAGGCCTTGCATTGTAACCTGACTGCTGCAGTGTAAAATCTGCAATGCAACCTTTTCAAATAAACCCTTTTAGACAAATAAAGACCTCCCTTTTAAATATTAGTTCAGCACACCTATGTAGGCCTTTTAGCCCACAAGACAGAGTGCATACTATTTAAAAGTAGAATATATGTGACATTAGAAATGGACAAGGCCTAGAACAACATTGGCACTGGTCAGCCTGTTACTGACACACAAGAAAATACAAAATATAGATTATACACTTAAATGTTTTCTTTTTTTACGGAGTTTTATATAGCGCAAACTTAGGACTGCATCAAGCTAATGGCAATATTTCGTACCTAGGACTAAGCCAGCCAGAGGGTCATTGCCGTCAAAAGTGCTATGTCATAGACTAGATTGGAGGAGGCCATGTTTAAGTATGTGGGCGTGTCAGCGTTTTATTTTATTTTCTGAAAAGTTCTGAAGTCAATGTACCTGGTGAGAAAAACAATAAAGGTGGAATACCTTAATTAATCTCACCTGCTGCTAATTACTCTGGGTCTGGATTCTAATGCATTGTTTTTGTATACGGTGCTATTTCAGACAGGCACTAGCCTTATGCAAACTAGCCCTGGTCCTTCTCTAATAGTCTCTATTGACTGCAAAGTCAAATCCCCTCTGAATTGGAACCTAAGCATCACATATCAATTGCAGCCTTATTCTTCATTATCAATGAGGTGCAGCTTGTGTCTTGTGCACAGCGAGCACGTGGCACACATACCTGCATATTAGTGGTATAGCCAGGTGGACATGGGCCCTAATACAAGAAAAGAAAATGAGTGCCTCTCAGTCCTCGCTGGGTAGTCATAGTGCGCTATCAACCATCGGAAACTGACCCCGTTGCACCTGCTGCACCAGTGATAGCTATGGCAGTGGGGTATACCAATTGCACTTAGGATATCTCGCTGAGAAAAGCAAGAGGAGAGTTGAGTGAAATGCTTACATTATTATAACAAAATGGAGAGGTGGAGGGAAATGCTCTCGTATGTCCCTCCTGCACAAATTTAGAAGCACAAAAAGGTACAGTGCTTCTACAATAAACCAATGTATCACAATGAAGACACCATCCTATATTTTAAGACAGAGGCCAATTTCTTGTGTGTTACTTTTGGGCTTGGCAGTTTTTGCAGGGTCATCCCTAAACTTTTTGCCTTCCTCCTAGTCTTTTTTCTGACCTGATGTTGGTGGTTTTAGGACTGCTGTCCAGTGTAAAGTGTGTGTGGTCTTTGTGGTAAACATGGTAAGATTGGTCTACTCCTGTTTGGCGTATATATTTTACCTATCAGTCCCCAGCAAAGTGGTATCTAATATACCTGGGGACAGTAAATTGAGCCACCCACCAAAGTAACCTTTAAAACCTGTCTCAGGCCTCTGCCATTACAGGGCTTGTGTGTGCACTTTACTGCCGCTGTGACGTGGCACGCAAAGTGGTTGCCACGTCTGTGACCCCCTTTTACTACATTACGGTACAAAAGGGGGTGGTGATGGACGGAGCACCTGAACCAATCAAACACTCACACCCAGTCAACAGATCTGGGTTTAATCCATCACCGTTCTTTAGCCCACTCTGCCACCCCAGTTCAGACATGGCCATATGCAAATCAGTCTGACCCTGTGCCTCATGGGAACAGTCCAGCCCGAACTGCCAAGCCATGCCTTTCCTGGACCGGAAACAAGCTTCCTAGGAACGGTTTCTGGCATTACAGCCGTCTTCAGCCAGGCTTGCTTGAATCCAGTGGCAAAGTGAGCAAGGGACTCACGTCTGAGCATACCCTGCCAACTTATGGCGAACAAAGCGGTACAAAAGGGGGTGGTGATGGACGGAGCATCTGAACCAATCAAACACTCACACCCAGTCAACAGATCTGGGTTTAATCCATCACCGTTCTTTAGCCCACTCTGCCACCCCAGTTCAGACATGGCCATATGCAAATCAGTCTGACCCTGTGCCTCATGGGAACAGTCCAGCCCGAACTGCCAAGCCATGCCTTCCCTGGACCGGAAACAAACTTCCTAGGACCGGTTTCTGGCATTACAGGCGTCTTCAGCCAGGCTTGCTTGAATCTAGTGGCAAAGTGAGCAAGGGACTCACGTCTGTACTGGGGTGAATGTATGACATTGTTCTGCATTCTGTCCATCAACTGTTGTTTTTGCATTTGTCACCCGAGTCGGATGGGTATGCTCAGACGTGAGTCCCATGCTCTCCACATCACTGGAGTCAAGCTATCCTGGCTGAAGACGGCTGATAGCCAGAAATCGGTCCTAGGATGCGTGATTCCGGTCCAGGAAAGACATGGCTTGGCAGTTCGGGCTGGACTGTTCCCATGAGACACAGGGTCGAGGCTGATTTGAATATGGCCATGTCTGAACTGGGGTGGTGTGGAGTGCAAAAAAACGATGGATTTAGGCCCAGATCTCTGTAATGGGGTGAATGTATGACATTGTTCTGCATTCTGTCCATCAACTGTTGTTTTTGCATTTGTCACACCTTTTACTACATGTCAGACACCCATAATGTAGGCCCTGGCTAGCCCTATGTGCAGGATGCAATGTAGGTAAAAGGTAGGACATGTGCCTTAACTGTGTGGAATGTCCTGGTAGTGATAAGCTGCCCTCTCATAGGAATGCATTGGATGCATTGGGGATTCCCTGATAAGAGTTTCAGTGGTAATTCCTGATATGAGAGGAGCAGTGTGGTCAAGGTATGTTTGGAATAGTAATAATAAATGCTGCGTATTGGTGTGCGCAGATTTATTGTCACTATTTTAGAAATGTCACTTTTAGAAGTTGGCATTTCTGTGTGCTATGTGTCTTTGTGCCTATCTGATGTGTATTGCAAGTCTTGCTCTGGAGTGACCGGGGCTGATGGGGTGCCGTGGCTCCAGAGGGGCTGGGTGAGTCTGCATTAGGCTGAATAGGCAGATCTACATTTGGAGTAGTGGGCAGAGTAGCCCCTGACCCTGAATAAGTCTGTGCCTGCCTTGTTCAATGCTGGCTCCACCTCCCTGTAGTGTGTCTGGGGCCAGGACCTACTCTGACAATGTATAGAAATGTTGGAGTGCTCCCAGAACTTGTTTGGACCAGGCGCGGAGCTCTAACAACAAAGACATATGTGGTATAAGTACTGGGGCTGTGACCCCATGACGGTGTGCTTACTTGGACCTGAAGGAAGGACTGCTGGGCGCCAGGAGGAACCGCTGCGGGACCCAGCTGCTGACTGAGGGGGGCCGAAGGAGCTGCCCTCTGCTGTGAGGCACTGCGTACTGGCCTGCCTGGGCCCAGCTCTGCCCTGGGTGATTCCTGGGATCTAGCGCCAGGCAGGCACTTTCTGACTCTAAGCATAGTCTACAGGAACTTCCGAGGAGCACTTTTGGACTCTGCTCCCTAACCAGCTTGAGGAAGGGTGCTGCCGTTGAGCTCTTGGAGGAGGGCCAGCAGCCGGTGTGTGCTTAGGCACCACCCCTGCTCCGCACTGTGTGTGGTGGGTGATTTTTAGCTGGTTCCTAGAGCCCTGAGAAGAGGGCTCCAACTGTGATCAGAACGAGCACTGCGGCCGGAGGTGAGTGGGGGCACCAGTAAATTCTTGCCGGTGCCCGGGCTGTTGCGGAGACTTCGCTCCCTATCCAGGTGCCTGGGGGAGGAAGCCAGGCAAGAGCCAAGCCAGACTGTGGGCGGGGTTTACTGAGGGAGGAGCCGGGAAAAACGCCATCATTGCTCCCCAGTGTCATGGAGGGAGAGCGTGGAAGGAGCTTGGGCTGTTCGTGGCCCGATTGCAGACTGGTCTCTTCATCGCCGCCGTGCCATTTGCTAGGCACTGCCGAAGGGAGGCGAGACCACGAAAACACCAGCTGGAAGTCAGGCAGTGTGTTGCCTGACCATAGGCAGGTTGCCGTGATTGGAGGAAGTCCGCAAAGAGACCGGAAGCCAGTCAAAGGACGCCTGGTTATGGGCAAAGACCCACGAGAGGGATTGTGTTGGGAGCCTTGAGAAGGCTCCTTACTTGGAGGGAAGCAGCGCTCCCCCCCCTTCAAGTCCCTAAACAAACAGAGAAGCAGTGGTGCTGCGGCAGTGGCCATTAAGAGGCCCCATGACAGCTGGACTCGTCGGAGTGAGGGTGAGTCCGGCCATCGGGGGAATTGTCTACATGGAAAAGACCAAGTAAGGTATTCCTGCCCTCAAGGGCATTGCGCTACCTGTTGGTAGCAGTGCCGCCCCGCCCCTCTGTATTACGGGCCTTGTTTCGGCTGCATCGGCAGCCAGCGGGGCAGTTTGGAGGCCTCGTGTCAGAAGGGACACGCACAGTGGGGAGAGCCCTCACTTAGGGGACAAGAGCATAGAGGGGACGCCCAGAACGGGCCCCCGAAGTTGAGGCCAGTCGGCCTGATGGTCGCCCTATGTTAAGAGGGCCCATGATGTGATATTATGTTCTGCGTAACATGTTATACTAGGATGTTTTGCCTAAAAGATGTATGCATAATGCGTTTATGCTACCTGTGATGTACCAGTAGTTACTAGTGATGTTTTTCTCCTTAGGTGTTCTAAGGGTTCTGACAGTGGCCCGATTGGCCCTGTCATGTATATAATCCCTTTTAAATTACTACGAAGTGCCATTTGGCACAGTGTATATTTGTGATTATGATCTAATGTGTTTATGAGTAATACAAAGGCTATTTTCTATATAACCTTGTGTGGGGTTTCTTTTGTGGTGTGCCTAGTGTGTCGCTGCTGTGTGTGTGTGTTGCACAAACGCTTTACATATTGCCTCTGGGATAAGCCTGACTGCTCATGCCAAGTTACGGGGTGAGCAGGGGTTATCTTCAGCGTGTAACTCCCTTGCCTTGACTAGAGTGGTGGTTTATGCCTGGCTTAAGCGCATGCGCTAGCCAACCAGAAATCCCATTTCTAACAGTTGCACATAGCAGAACTATGATTAAGTGGGAACGCCATCCTTTATGGAAGAGGATGCCTCACAAACATAATAGTGTCGTGCTTCGTCATCGGCATCCTCTCCCCACCCTGGTAAGATGGTACAACCAGGAAGGACTCAACTTCCTCGAAGACTTGGGGCTAGGAGGGAGTCCTTGAATAAAACTACTGGACAAGGCTGGATCTAAACAATCTAAAAAAAACTAGCGTTCCTCAGTTATCGCCTTTATTCGTGAGGACTCTAGGTATGTCTAAAAATGATCTATTGGGTCGGTAGGTAGAGGACAATGACTCAAACCTGCCTCAAAGTCGCCAACATGTTTCTGCCCACAATAACTAGCCTATCAGGTCTGGGGCATTCGTCAGGGCTATAGGATCCCTAAATTTTAAACAATAGGCTTGATATATCCTACCAGGAAATGCCAATACATCACCCATGTAAACATCTGGGTGAATCATACCTGCGTTTTCTTAAAACCAACTTAAGCAGCCAACCTGTTAGAAAAATACACAGACACAAGTATATATCTACGTGATGTAACAAGTAAATTTTCTGATCTAAGAACAAATGTACAACAGAAAGTATTGTTACCGGATAGCATCGCAACACTCCCCTAAGTTGAGTCATAAAACCCAAAACGTGAATCAACACCTGTCTCAGCCTCTGTTGATTTTGTCTCACTCTGCCACTTCAGACAATGACCAATCATACAGAACTCAGATTAAGGCCTGCTCCAGGGTGGCTGGCGTACCGTTCAGAGGGTGTGTGGCCTGGTAGTTAGGGCTGGACTGCACCTTTTACAGCCGGACAAAGGCTGCTTAAAACAGGCAAGCTAAAAAACTAGGGTTTGAAATGCAATTTTCAGATATATTCAAGAACGGGTGTGGTGCAAAGACATTCAAATAATAAAGAAACAGCACTCTTGTGGTGTGCCCTACGCTAGATTAAATGGCTCGTATGCTTTATTATTTTGTATACTAGCTTTATTGAGTTTCCTATTTGGACATGACATGAGCTTTGAAATGTGATAGGTGTCATATAGGCTTTAAGGCATGCTTTAAGGCATGCTTTAAGGCATGCATGATTACTTTTGCAGAGGATGACCAAAAAGCATACCTCAGTTAAACTTACAGCTCATAAGCTTTATGAAGTCAAACTGTGCCATAATTATCTGGAGTTCAAAAATACCAAGTGCCATACACTTTCTGTTTATATGCTTGCCAATGTTTCTTACTGTTCTGTTTCTGCATTGTAATGGTTGAAAATACTCTAATTTAGTGTTTGCGACAGATAAAATGCTTTTTCGAACGTACTAATCCGTGTTAAGGAGTCTTTACAACTTTTTTCAGCACCTAAAATGAATTGCAGACCGAATCGGTCTCTGGAAGGGGCATGTTGTAGGCATCCTTTCCAAATACCAAATCAGTATCTAATGTATCGACGTTTTGCAACCGAAAGGCAGTCGTAAAGCATTGATCTTTTACTGAGACCTCAACGGAGGTGGTAATGCAATCAAAAAGGGGAAGGAGTCTGTTTAGGACCGATTCTTCTTTGTGAGTGAAAAAAAAAAGTTTGAAGTGTAGGCAGTGGTTCACAGGACCTCTGTCAACTCTTAAACAAACAAAAAAAGTTAACTTTTCTCCTTAAACGCAGACCCGTTTCCTGTAAGGAAAACAGGCTGTTTTGAAAATAATATTTACTTCATTGAATGGCCCCAGCAGGCCACCATCCCTGTGATGGCCTCCAATTTTAGTTAGTCACAATTTGCAACATAGCTCATTAATATTCATGAGGTAGGTCAGAACACGACCTACTACAATTCGAATTTTTAACAACCAACCTATTGGCACAAAGATGAGTTCTTAAAAAACTTTTACTGATCATAAAATAATGATCACAATTTGCAAGCAGTAACTTGAGAATAGATATTTGTGCATGCGGCCCAAAATCTGTAAACACTATGCAGACATTTCTACACCCTGACGTTATAAAACAAAAATAGAGTTTAACTGTTGCCTAGCATCATGACCTTTCAATGTAACAACACCAAAACCCTACACAGGCTAGGACTTCCCTAGTTACCTATGTTAAGTGCTCAAGGTGGAAGTTCACAAACCTCCTTCTGCCCTATGAAATCACCATATATAGTTTCTCTCGACATTTCCTTGCTGGGAGCAGGGTGCCTCCTGGCTAGTCTTTTAGCTCACATACCTGGTATATTATGTGGAGGCCTGTAAAAAAAAATGGGGTGTAGCTTCCATTCGTGCAGTCAGGGCTCGAGTCGGGGGTACACGCGGGTGGACGGCGTCCCCCCACTCTTTTCACAGGGTGGACGCCGTACCCCCTGCCAAGAAGCTGAGCCCCACAGAAATAAGCTGAACGTGCCCCGGTGTAATTTTCATACACCGGGACATGTTCGGCAGCACGTAACGTCATTTGCATAGTGTCAGTCCCCCCACTTCTTTTTATAGGACTTGTGCCCTGGGTGCAGTGGCACCAGGGACCTTAGGCCTGAGGGGCCCATTGAGCCCTAATGATTGATTTATTTTAAAATTCAAACCGCAGCTAAGAGCTGTTCCCTTTCTTACACGCGGTCCCATGACACACTGCTATAATGACTCTCTCCTTTGACATCTAAATTCCACTTTACGAAAAATTCACCTCAGAAGTATTCTAGAGCAGTCTTAACGATTCCTAAATCATCACTAAAGCAGCAATTGCATGGCTACGTCAAAAAAGAACACAGCACGTTGCTCCCATCTTCCTATTCAAAATACAGCCCCATGGACTTTCCAGAATCTCAAAACCGTGAACATAAGGTTAATATTTTTTCTGCGAAAGGTGGCCACCCAAGCTAGGAGGTCAATCGATGTTTTTTTTTATGTGGAGCAGCTCAACCTGCAAGACATGGGTAAGTGGGTCGAGGAGGCCCCCGTGTCACGTTTGACCTCGTTAGGCAGACCGTGGTCAAATCGACTGATGTGTTTGTTATCAGCCAAGAATGTCTCAGGTGTCATTCCGCGGCCAACGCAAATGAACGTACTTTGCAAACTGTGTTGTACGAGCGAAATACACAGAACTCTCCCCCCCCCCCTGCTCACTGACTATTCCTGGAATTTTGCAATCGACTGTTGACGGATTCTTTTATGGCCTGCATGAATGGGTGGCTTCCTAGCGCGGCGTGTCGGGACTTGCAAAGGTAGACCTCTGAAGGGGAGTTTGCTAAAGTTTCACTGGAGCCGTCTCGGAGGCTGTTAATTATTACTGGCATGGTGCCACTTTTCCACAGCAGCCTAATGCCTGATCTTGCATTGACAACCTCCCTGTGGTGTTCACGAATGTTTGCATTACCTTTACCGACGGAGAAGACGTGAATGTTTTATTCAAAATGACCTAATTGTCCGAAATTGTGCTTTAAATCGTCTTCATTACTTGTTTGGATGTTTTTACTCAAAATGCAGTGGTATAAAATCCCTGTGCACGGTGGTGCGAATGATGACGTCATTTTACGTCATAAGTGATGTCACGTGTGAGAACATGAGCAGCACCTGCCCTGGGAATGAGTTAGGGTTTGTGGCTTTGTGCAGTATGCCATAACTGCAGAACTTCGTTTTTTAAGGGTTTATATTGTCATTAACGGAACGAGGTTTTCTATATCTTAATCTTCGGGTATAATCATCAAATAACCCTCGTGTGGACCTTTGTTCGTTGATTAACGAGTTTAAAAGAACCATCTAGGCATGATAACCGACTACAACATTTGCATTTATTATATGTGTGTTATTTAAACATAGACTTTTGCACATTTTAATGAAACATTTGTTTTTGTTTACAACTTAAATTTCGCTGCTGCATAATCAAAACAGCACTTTAGCCTTATTGCAGATGCAGTCACATCTGGGTGCGGAGCTCGGTCCGGTGCCCATAGCCTTAAGACATGTGCACCATACACAGGATTGTTTGAGTGCTAGACCTGTGCTCACAGCTGTGTCCATTGATGGGCCTTTGTTCAGGCCCCTTGCCTTGCCACTTTGTGTCACATAAGTCATTGTGCTCTGCCTTCAGTCTTGTGCAGCATAAGTTGAGCAGAGGGTCTGGCCTTTGGCTAGGTCCAGCATTTATCCTCTTGAGGGCATCCTTCTGCATACAGCTTTCTGTTGTATTGTATTGTATTGTATTGTAATTGCATTTATATAGTGCTTACTACCCCTGACGAGGCGTCAACGCGCTTTTTCGGGGAGTAGCACGCTACTCAGGGACCCATAGAGGATTAATATTTAATTAGTATAGTGAAACATGCAAGTACATTTTAAGTGTGGATAGATTAGTCAGTTATTTGGATTTGGAATGATAGCAGAAGGATAGAGGAGGACAAAGGTTTGTATTTATATAGCTCTTGTTGACACACGCTATTCAGGAAGCCTGTAAAGGATTAGTGGTGAATTAATATGGTGAAATATGAAGTAATTTCAGTGGTGGATATTAGTCAGTTACTTGGAATGATAAGGATAGCGGAGGGATAAAACCGGAAGAAAGATTTGCATTCATAAAGAATCATAACTTTGATAGAGTTCCAAAGTGAGGCTGAAGCAGGTTCAGGATTGCATTGGTGAGGGGGATCGGGAACGAGATTTAGACAGAGATCTTTCTGGTGACTTGGATCGGGAACGCAAATTGGGAAGTCGTGCCCTAGCTACTCTGTACTGGCTCCCTGTCCATGAGCGTATTATGTTCAAAACTATGTGTTTGGCCCAGCGTATCGCTCAGGGGAAGGGTCCCATCTTTCTCCGGTGTATCAGCCCAGGCGGTCTCTGAGATGGCTAGGGACTATGCTCTTTCAAGTGCCTCGAATCAACAGGGCACGGATGGGGGGGTCGATCCTTTAGATACCTGGCCAGCAAGCAATGGAATACTCTACCGATTGAGCTTCGCATGGAACCATCGGTGATGAGGTTCCGCCAGAAACTGAAGACTTACCTGTTCCCCAAAAAGTAGGGCTCGGTTCTGCCGGGTGCCCCGGAGCTTTCTGCTTGATTAGCTGGTGCAGCCTGTTTTTGGTTCTTCGTCTTCACAGCGCGGGGACTCACTGTTCCTAGTGAAACCAGGCGCTTTATAAAATTTATTATTATTATTATTATTATTATTCATATAGCACTTGTTACCCCTGATGGGTGTTGCAGCGCTTTTCTGGCGAGTAGCATGCCACTCCGGAACCCATAAAGGATCAGTGTTGAAAATTAGTATAGTATAAATATGAAGTAATTTGAGTAGTGGATATGTTATTCAGTTATTTGGGTAGTATTTTAGTATAGTTGAATATGAAATTTGAGAAGTGAACATGTTAGTCTGTTAATTTTGATTGAAAAGGACAGTGGAGAGATAAAAGAGTGAATGATTTTTTTTTTTAGGTCTTAGCGGTAGGAGGAGGCTTTTGGATGAGTTTTGGAGGGGAGGAGTCAGAGGGAAGAGTTTAGAAAGGTTTGTTTTAGGGGATCGGTATAGTAAAAAGAGGTGTCAGATGATGCAAGGAGGGGTAGAGTAGGAGAGAGTCTAGAAAGGGTTATTTTTGCGATCATAGTAGTGGCATGGTGTTTGGGATAAATGAGAGAGTGGATGTAGAGGATGTATTGATCGATGTATAGGATGAGAGATAGTGCAGTGCATTGGAAGGAGTAGTAGAAAGAAGTTTGAGATGAGTCAGAAGGTTGGGCTAGAAGATATATTGAGCGAAGTATAGGCTGAGAAATAGGGTAGTGCATTGGAAATGCTAAATTAGAAGGAAGTGATAAATATATAGATCCATAAGTACATTGAAAGTATGTAGATACATAAAGGAGGTATATTGGACTTGGCCCTTCTGGCAGGTTCACCCCTGAACTTTTTGCCTTTTAGTGTTACATAATTATAATGATTTCTGGTCTTTGCGCCCTTGAGCACTGTGGCGCAGTGTAAAGTGCGTGCGCTCTCTGAGTGCGTGTGTGAGATTAGCCTGCCCTCCCATAGGAATGCATGGGGAATGTGTGTGTCCATGCTAATTCCTGATGCGTGGGGAGTGCAGGTGCGAGTTTGGTATGTGTGGACTTGTGTGATTAAATGCTGCGCGATGATATGTGCAGCGTTATTGTGTCTAGTGTGGAAGTGCCACTTCTAGAAGTTGGTCTGTCTGTGCAGTGAATGTACTGGCTTGTGATTGGCTGGGGCTGGCTGTTGTGCCAGGCTCCTGGAGTCAGGATGGGTCTGCCCCGGTGGTGAATGGGAGATCTGCATGTTGATGGCTGGGGACCTGAATAGGGCTGGGCTTTCCCCTCACAATGCTGGCTCCACCCCCTGTGGTGTGTCTGATGTCCCTGACCCATCCTGTGAATAGAGAGAGGGGCTGAGCAAAACAAAGTGCTCAGGAACCAGTTGTATCTGGTTCGCCCCTTGCCTGCACCTTTAGGCAAAGGAATTGTGTGTATAAAAAGAGGCTGTGACCTCTTGTAAAATGTTCTTGTTTTTCCTGACTAGAATCTACCAGGGGCGTGCTGCTGCTGGGGCCCAGGGGAAGGCTTGCCTCCCTGGGCCCTGCCCAGCCCCTGGATGTCCTGGAGGACTTCTTTTGGACCCTCCTGCCCTCTCACCTATGGGGACCTTGAAGAGACTCTGGGGGTTGCCCAGCACCTTCGGTGTGCTGGCCTTCATTTTTCATGCCCCTAGCTCTCCCTGCGCTTTGTCCCCCTCTGGGAGCGCTTTACTTTGGCTCTGCAGCCAAACTCGACCCCTCGCAGTCCGGCTTTAGAGCCAACCACAGCACCGAGACCGCCCTCATCGCAGCCACCGACGACATCCGGACCCTGCTCGACAAGGGGGAAACAGTGGCCCTCATCCTCCTGGACCTCTCCGCTGCGTTCGACACTGTCTGCCACCGCACCCTAGTCCAGCGCCTCAGCGACATCGGTATCCAAGAGAAGGCACTGGAGTGGATCATCTCGTTCCTCGCCGAAAGAACACAAAGAGTCCGCCTCCCCCGTTTCGCTCCGAGGCCACTGAAGTCATCTGCAGCGTCCCGCAAGGATCTTCACTCAGCCCCACCCTCTTCAACATCTACATGAGACCTCTTGCAGCCATCGCACGCCAGCACAACCTCAACATCATCCCTTACGCCGACGACACCCAGCTGATCCTCGCCCTCACCAGAGACCCCGACACCGCCAGAACCTGCCTACACGAAGGGATGAAAGACGTCGCCGAGTGGATGAAGGACAGCCGCCTGAAACTGAACTCGGACAAGACGGAAGTCCTCATCCTGGGATCTTCGCCCTCCGCCTGGGACGACTCCTGGTGGCCCCCAGCCCTGGGCACCGCACCCAAGCCAACCGACCACGCACGCAACCTGGGCTTCATCCTGGACTCCTCCCTCTCGATGACCAGACAAGTCAACGCCGTCTCCTCATCGTGCTTCAACACCCTGCGTATGCTTCGCAAGATCTTCCGCTGGATCCCGACCGAGACCAGGAAGACTGTCACCCAGGCACTCGTCACCAGCCGACTGGACTACGGAAACGCCCTCTACGCCGGAACCACAGCCAAGCTACAGAAAAGACTCCAGCGCATCCGGAACGCCTCCGCCCGACTCATCGTGGATGTCCCCCGACGCAGCCACATCTCCAGCCACCTGAGGAACCTGCACTGGCTCCCCGTCGACAAGAGGATCACGTTCCGGCTCCTCACCCACGCACACAAGTCTCTCCACGACCTGGGCCCCAAGTACCTCAACGACCGCCTGACCTTCTACATGCCCACACGCCAGCTACGGTCCACCAGCCTCGCCCTCGCAGCCGTACCACGCATCCGAAGAGCCACCGCCGGAGGAAGATCCTTCTCTTACCTGGCTGCCAAGACATGGAACTCCCTCCCCATCCACCTTCGGCTGACCCAGGACCATCTCGCCTTCAGGAAACAACTCAAGACCTGGCTGTTCGAGCAGTAGCGTACCCCTTATACAAATGCAATGATTGATTGATTGATTGCAGCGCTGAGCTGCTCTCGGTCCAGAGGGAATCCCCGGTGCAGGGATTCCCCCGAATTTGCCCAGCGCGGGTGCCCACCCCGCTTACTTCGAGGTGTTAATGGCAGGAGCCCACCCTGCATAAATGCGTGCATTAATATGGTTAAATACGGGTGCCCACCCTGTTTCTGCATTTATTTTTAAAATCGAGGGTGCCCACCCCTCATTTGGCACCAAGAGAATCACGCCACGGCCCGAACCGCAGTAAAATGGCTGCCGCATCCGCAGCCCGCCCGGTTGTGGGTGGGGCCGCCGGACGGAAGTCCCGAGTGTGCCCGGAAGAAGAGAGAGGAGGTCGGGAGCCCACCCCGCCTCCTCGGCCCCAGAGAAGGAGAAGAAAAAGTCTTACCGCGGCCCGGGGTTCCCGTGAGCTGTGGAGAGCCCCGGGGCCGCCAGTGGGGAGAAGAAGCCTTGGTCCCGCCTCTCCGGTTTCCTGTGCGGAGAAGGAGACCGGAGTTGTTCCCAGCTCGCATGCTGGCCGCCCCCGCCGCGACCACAGGAGGAGTGTTGCGGAGTGTTGCGGGGCTCCCCTGTGCTGAGGGAGCCCCGCAGTGTCCGGTGAAGTCCAATGTCCCGCCGCCGATGGGAACAGGAAAGGAGCCCCCACCAGGAGATCCGGTGAGTGGGGGCTCGTGAGGTGGCTGCTGGTGAGTCAGAGCGGCCCCGTCTGGCAGCGGGCCACTCCAACATGGACATGGGCTGTTGCAACATGGACATGGGCTGTTGTAGAGCCCCGTGGGGCGCCAATGGGGGAAGAATTTTGTTAAGAAGCCCCAGTGAGGCCCCCGAGGGCACAGCAGTGCCAGGGCCCGTTATTCCTATTTTAATCAGAGCCCAAGAGGCTCCAACGAGTGGTGGCATTATTGTTGAGGAGCCCACGAGGCTCCTAAGGGCACTGTTGTTTATTTAGAGCCAGAAGGCTCAAACCTATTGCGCAGTCTTTTGTCCAAAGGGCTAGTGAGAGCCCTGTCGCAGTGATCCTTTTCATCTGCACAGCAAGTAGTGGGCAGCTGCACCGTTTAGGCTTTTATTCCTAGGGGACATGTCCTTTTGGACTCAGGAGTGAGTCGCACTCCTTCGCCCTACCTTGGCCTTCCCCAGCTGCGCAGCAATTAGTGCCAGCTGCAGCGTTTAGGCCCCTTGCTATTGTTCCCAGCTGCCCAGCAAGTAGTGGGCAGCTACTACGTTTAGGTTTTGGCTCAGTGGCGCAACCTGGACTTTGATGTGAGTTATGTGCTAAAGGTGATTTCTGCGCTAAATGTTACCTACACCGCTGAATGTGTTCTTATGCATCATGTGTTTTACCTACACCGCTGAATGTGTTTTTATGTGTCATGTGTCTTACCTACACCGCTGAATGTGTTCTTATGCATCATGTGTTCTACCTACACCGCTGAATGTGTTCTTATGCATCATGTGTTTTACCTACACCACTGAATGTGTTCTTATGCGTCATGTGTTTTACCTACACCGCTGAATGTGTTTTTATGCGTCATGTGTCTTACCTACACCGCTGAAGGGGTTCTTATGCATCATGTGTCTAGCTTCTAGCCTATACCCCTAAATGTATTTTTATGCATAGGTGGTACTTACCTTTTACCAGTGGTTACTGGTTGTGTGCTATATTTGCTATTTGGTGCTTAAAACGATCTCCAAGAGCTTGATACTGAGCTCGCCCCCTGACCAGAGTCCCAGGACCACTGGACTCTATTGTGCCTTCCTTGCCAAGTTGCTGGGACTTGTCTGACCTCCAGGTGCTGCTGGAGCCCCGCCTGAAGTGTGCCTCGCTCGCCCCCGCTTCGAGCTGCCCCGCTCTCCTCTGAGCCCGTCCGCTTCGCTGGGCCGCCCGCAACCCTGCCCTCTTTTGCAGCCCGTGCCTGGCCGCCCTAAATGCCTCAAGCCGCGCCGCTCTCCTCTGAGCCGCATCCGCTTCGGTGGACTGCCCGCACCCTGCCCCCCTCCTCCTCTGAGTCCCACACTTGGGTCGCCCCAGCCGGAGCCCCCTTTGGGAGGTGAGAAACGCCCGCACGCTTGTAGTGTACCGGCCGCCTCCCGCCTGCTCCGGTCTGCCGAGGAGGTCACCCGCATTGTCCCACGCCACCAGAACGGAAGGCACGGTCCGTACCTGCCGCCAGTTATTATATGTTCCATGTTCTCAAAGTGTTACTTCTACAAAGTGCTAATTCTACCAACGGCTAGTTCTAAAAGTGCTTATTCCTGACAGTGGTCCATGTGGCCCTGTCCCATGTATATAATCCCCTATAAATTCTGCCCGTGCTGCTGGCACATTGTAAAGTGTGTGTTTACTATCTGATGTGTTTGGTAATACAAGGGCTATTTTCATATATACCTTGTGTGGAGTTCCTTTTGTGGGGGGCCTTGGATGTTGTTGCTGGTGGGTGCGTGCGCAAATACTTAACTTCCATTAACTCCGGGGTAAGCCTTACTGCTCGTGTCACGCTACCAAGGGGGTGAGCAGGGGATATGTTGGCGTGTAACTCCCTTGCCCTGACTAGAGTGGTGGTTTCTGCCTGGTTTTGGCGCCAGCCTTAGCCAACCTGAAATCCCATTTCTAACACGGTAAGTATATGTAGATTAAAGATATTGATAGAGGCACAGAATGAGAAATAGGGTAGTGTATTGGATTTGCTTTTTCAGGAGAAAACTGACAGACACACAGATCCAAGTACATGGAATGTACATAGATGCACAATGGAAGTATGTACATGTAGACCAAAGATGATTTTTATTTATTTATTATTATTTTTTCTCTTAACAAAATAATATTATTTTACACGTTTATACAAAGTAATACACGAAGATAAGTACATATCTATAGTGAAAACAAATGCTTATATACAGAGGGATATGCTGTAAATTTCTGTTTGCGTATGGTGCTTATGTGGGGAAGAGCCAAATCATGAATAGTTTTCTGAAGATAAGGTGGTTGTCGGTGGGTCTTATGTTGGGGGGTAAAGAGTTCCATAGTTTGGCTGCTTGAACAGAGAAGGACGTGCCACCCATGGTTTTTTTCTTGTATGGTGGGATATTGAGGCGAGATGCTCCTTTAGAGTGGAGGTTCCTTTGTTGAATGTGTTTGGTGATTTTATTCCTGATGAAGAGTGGTCCTATTCCATGTATTGCTTTGTGCGTGATACAAAGCAGCTTGAACGTGGATCTTCTGGCAACCGGTAACCAATGCAGAGCTTTCAAGGCAGGTGAGATGTGGTCTCGCAGTTTGATACGCAAGAGTAGGCTGGCAGCTGAGTTCTGAATACGTTGTGTTCGGGTTCAGGGCGGGGTTGAGTACGGTGGATCAGGCCCTAAACTTGACATTACTGGCCGGAAAGTATGTGGAGGCGAAGGGCACTTCTCTACATATGGTGTATGTGGATTTAACAGCAGCATTCGACTGCGTTGTCCACTCAAGGCTGTGGACAATTATGCTGCAAATGGGAATCGACCCCCCAATAGTCAATTTCCTCTGTGAACTTTACTCAGGGGCAACGGGAAGAGTAAGATTTGGGACTGGAGGCCAACTAACTGATAGTTTTTTGATAGAGAAGGGGGTCAGACAAGGGTGTGTGCTGGCCCCTTTCCTATTTACCTTGTACACCAATGGGCTAGAGGTTGCTATGTTAGAGGGTGCAGAAGATCTCCCAACAGCCGGTCGTCGGCAGATACCAGCCTTACTATATGCCGACGACGCGGCGATCCTTGCCAGAACCCCAGTCCAGCTTCAACGGGTTCTGAATAAGTACTACTCGTTCATGGCCAGCTTGAATCTTAGAGTAAACATAAAAAAGACCTACGTGATGCATGCTGGCATAAAGCGTAAAAAACCCAAGAAAATTTATGTGGACAAATCCCCCATTGAACGAACAGAAACATATCCCTATTTAGGGATTCTAATTGACGAGGATTTTAAATGGAGGGAAGCCGTCAACTCGCGTAAACTGGCTTTTTAAGGGCTGTCGCTGCATTGAAGGCCTTCGCACTTCGGTTGGGCAAGAGACCCCCGACTGAAATGCTCAAAATATATAATGCAAAATGTCTTAGCATTGCGACCTATGGAGCAGGGGTCTGGGGTGGGGAGAACGTAGACCAGCTCCAGAAAATCGAAAACTCATTTCTAAGGTTTTTGTTGGCAGTCCCAAAAAGCACCACAACATACGGTTGTCATCTTGAACTTGGTTTGGACTATATATCGGACATTATTAAAATCCAACCAGTTATGTTGTGGCGGAGGATTTGGGCGACGGAACAATGTTACCTTACAAGATCAATTGTTCAAGACTGTATAAAGCTTGACAATATGGGGAAGATCAGGTGGCTGGTTTATGTTAAGTCATTCCTAACTGACATTGGACTTGCAAGATTTTTCTTTGATCCTCCATCAGTTTTGGACCTCTCAAAAAAAGATTTAAAAAGAGCCTGTTTGTCGCATTTGTCTCAAATGCGTTTGTTAAATGAGATAGGGAAACCTTCTGTACAGCAATGCCTGCTAATGCAACTTGTCCCCACCATTCAACCATACCTACAGTACAATCTAAATCAGTATGGTACATTTTTGTTGCCCGTTTTAGGTTCAATGTGTTCCATTGTATGATTTCCTTTCCCTCCCAAAATGATTGGTCCACAAATCTTTCCCCCTGTCCCTGTGACTCCATTTCTTTACAATCCACTATTCATGTACTCTTTTTTTGTAAATTTTATGTCCCACCACGCAGGCGGTGGATAGTACCACTCTTGAAGGTTCTGAGGATGCGTCAGTGTCGTTCAGCCTATTTGGCCTTACAGTTTTGGGAAACTGACCCTATGACAAAATCCATAGTTTACTTTCTTAAATTTTGCATTAGACATCGCTCTAATCTCTGATAAATGGTTTAAATTGTTTAATGTCAATATGAATACTGGCAAAAACAGCTTTTAATATTTGGAATTCAAAATGTGAATTGTTTATGTTTTTATTGGATTTTAAATATGATTATGAAATTGATGTTTTTATGAACTTTTATGGTATTTCAAAAATAATGGAAAACCGAATAAAGACAATTTGATTTGATTTGAATACGTTGTAGTCTTTTCATGGTCGTTAAAGGTGATCCGTGGTAGAGGCTATTGGCGTAATCGAGTTTGGACAGAACAAGGGAAATGGTAGCTTGGACCTTGTGTGGAAATCCCAAATGAGGGAAAATTAGTCGCAGCGTTTTTATAGTAGCAAAGCTTGATCTTGCTAGTTTATCCACTTGGGCATTCATCGACAGCTTGGAGTCCATGGTCATTCCGAGGTTTCTTACTTCCTTCGATACTTTAGGCAGTGATCCCAGTTCATCAGGCCATGCGGCAAGCGGGTTGTAATGTTTCGAATCACCACACATGAGTATTTCAGTTTTTGAGGAAGCATTCAATTTGAGATGGCTCCAAGTCATTCCCAAGCTACCATTTCCCTTGTTCTGTCCAAACTCGATTACGCCAATAGCCTCTACCACGGATCACCTTTAACGACCAAGAAAAGACTATACGGATTCAGAACTCGGCTGCCAGACTACTCTTGCATATCAAACTGCGAGACCACATCTCCCCTGCCTTGAAAGCCCTGCATTGGTTACCGGTTGCCAGAAGATCCATGTTCAAGCTGCTTTGTATCATGCACAAAGCAATACATGGAATAGGGCCACTCTTCATGAGGAATAAAATCACCAAACATATTCAACAAAGGAACCTCCGCTCTAAAGGAGCATCTTGCCTCAATATCTCACCATACAAGAAAAAAACCATGGGTGGCACATCCTTCTCTGTTCAAGCAGCCAAACTATGGAACTCTTTACCCCCCAACATAAGACCCACCGACAACCACCTTATCTTCAGAAAACTACTCATGATTTGGCTCTTCCCCACATAAGCACCATACGTAAACAGAAATTTACAGCTAATCCCTCTGTATATAAGAGCATTTGTTTTCACTATAGATATGTACCTATCTTCGTGTATTACTTTGTATAAACGTGTAAAATAATATTATGTTGTTAAGAGAAAAAATAATAATAAATAAATAAAAATCATCTTTGGTCTACATGTACATACTTCCATTGTGCATCTATGTACCTTCCATGTACTTGGGTCTGTGTGTCTGTTACTTTTCTCCTGAAAAAGCAAATCCAATGAACTACCCTATTTCTCATCCTGTGCCTCTATCAATATCTTTAATCTACATATACTTACCTCCTTCATGTATCTATATACTTATGGATCTATATTATCACTTTCTTATAATTTAGCATTTCCAATGCACTACCCTATTTCTCAGCCTATACTTCGCTCAATATATCTTCTAGCCCAACCTTCTGACTCATCTCAAACTTCTTTCTACTACTCCTTCCAATGCACTACACTATCTCTCATCCTATACATCGATCAATACATCCTCTACATCCACTCTCTCATTTATCCCAAACCCCATGCCACTACTATGATTGCCAAAGTAACCCTTTCTACACTCTCTCCTACTCTACCCCTCCTTGCATCATCTGACACCTCTTTTTACTATACCGATCCCCTAAAACAAACCTTTCTAAACTCTTCCCTCTGACTCCTCCCCTCCAAAACTCATCCAAAAGCCTCCTCCTACTGCTAAGACCTAAAAAGAAATCCTTCACTCTTTATCTCTCCACTATCCTGTTCAATCAAAAGAAGTAGCATTAGTGTCAGGAACTTGACTAACCCCTATTTGTCCATTTCCATTGTCATGCATTTGCCAGTTGGATTCCCTCCTCTTTGAAGGACATAGTTGGTGTTCGGTCTGTACAGCTCAAACAGACATTTCAGCATGTAGTAGGTAGAGTTTCAACGTGTTGGCACCTCCTGTATCAGGTGTCTAACCGGTACTCTAGTTGCACGCTGAATGATCCTGAACTATTTACGGGCTATAAAAAAAGGACTGAAATGAGTGCAGAATCTTCTGCAGGTGGGCAGTATGTTGCTAACTATGTCTTCTTTTTTGAGAAAATCCTGCACAATCAGGTTGACACAATGCTCCAAACACAGGACCCTGAAATATCCACCATCTGCCATGGCCTTGACTATATTGCTGGTATTGTCTGTGGCAACAAATCAAATTCTAAGACCTTTGGGCCAAAACCATTCCATCACTTTGCTGTCAAACTCTTACAAGATGCTGACATCTATATTGGATTTCTTCATGGCAAACATTGCTACTGTTGCATGATGCCATATTCTTTACAATCTTTTTTCATTGCTGAAGCCTGCAGATAGCTGCTACCTAACCCCAACAAAAGTGATCCAGTGTGCGTTTATACACATGTAATTAGTTGCTGAACAACTGGTCCAAATGTCTATTATCAGGTGGATAGTGTGAACAGTCTCTGCTGCATAGCTTGTCCAACCATCCATCATCACCCAACTTAATTTTGGTTCAATGAACCATATAGGTGCACTGTGCAAAAGTATCATAAAGGCATACAAACATGATAGATACGAACTACAGGTCATAACAGTGTAAGTATATAAAACAATTACAGTGATAATACATCAATCATCAGAATGCTATCACAATACTAAGACAAAAACCGATGGGACAAAGACCTCAGAGAAAGTTATTGGAATTGGGATTATTAAGGGTCCGCTATGTCACCTGAGTTATCTATATTATTTTCCAGTACGGGCTGCTCAAGAATACTCACTGAAATAGGTGGGGTAAATATGCACACTGCAATGATTGAAAGAATACAATTTTCAAGCAAGAAAACATACAAGTATGTAATTATTCTGAAACATTTCTCCCAGCTGTTCTTATCCTAATATAATCATAAAATACTTATATTCCGATTTTGCAATAAAATCATACAAGAACATAAAAGAATCCATTAAGATAAAGAAAGGAAATGAATAGAGTTATATGGCATACAGTATCACTAGTAGTGTTCCCTATCGTACAGTTTTACAAACCTCCATAAGAAATATTTATACGATTAAACATATTAACTGTGAATTTAAAAGTTGTAGAAGCAAAAAAGCTGGCCTGACCTGATCAAAGGAATCAATTAAAAAGAGAGGTTTTAAAAATTTGTGACAGAACTGTGTACACATAGGATATTGCATCACGATGTTCAAAGTATCACATTTGAAAGACAAATTACAGGAACAATATGGCGGATCGGTATACTTATAATATGTGCCCTCCGGTTGCAACAACTGATGAAACTGATCGAGCCTAAAAAAAGTTAAAAGTTGGCGCTGGTGAATCGGTATCTCATAGAGTAAGTGATGCTCTATCCCTGGAACTGTCTTAACCATGGTACATTTTCAAAATAATGGTTTGGCCAGTGATAGAGCTTCTCCCTCAGCAGCCATCCTTACATTAAAAGGTTCATTTAACCAGGCATGTCTTGTTTTGCAATATTATATAGATTAGAAAATAACTCTGGTCTTTCTAAGTTAATCATATTATCTGTGATGTAAACCAGCCATGGTATATTGCACACATTGTCTAAGTTCATGCAATCAAGTATGATTAATCTGTTCAGTCTTAGAACTTCTTTTAACCAAATACTACACCAGAGCAGTAGGGGCCGTAACCTAATATAATCTATAATGTAACTGATACCTATTTACCGCGGACCAGGTTGGGCTATCATGTGGCGTCCCTCAGAGCTCTTCCCTCTCCCCCCTCCTCTTTAACCTTTACCTTACCCCTCTGATTCGGTCCCTGCGAGGAAGCCATGTCACTGCTTTTAATTATGCAGACGACATTCAGCTAATTTTTAACATTGACCACTCGGACCAATCAGTTGATAATTTTCAGTCGACTTTGCGCCACATCAGCGATTGGATGGGAGCAAACCACCTGAAACTGAACCCCAATAAGACCGAGCTGGTTCTTATCGGGGGCCTCCAATCCTTGGAATTCCAATTTCTGGCCCTCTGACCTCGGCAGTCCCCCTTGCCCTGTCAACTCTGCCAAAAGCCTCGGAGTGATTATTTCTAAAGACCTGTCAATGAAGGCGCAGATTAATTCTGTGGTGTCTTCCAGTTTTTTCCATCTGCGAACTATTCGGAAGATTGCCCGCTTTCTCACGACCGAGGCACTTACCCTGGCCCTCCTGGCCCTGGTCATGTCCAGAGTCGACTACGCAAACTCCCTATATGTCGGGATCCCGGCCTACCAACTGAACCGGCTCCAGAGGGTTCAGAACCAGGCGGCCCGACTGATCTTTCATCAGCCCAGACATCAGCACGTCCGTCCCTTGCTAAAATCCTTACACTGGCTTCCGGTGACCGAGCGCTGTTATTTCAAACTGGGCTGCATCGTCTTTAAGGCGCTGGCTGGCCTCGGCCCTGCTTTTATTTCTTCTCTCTTGTGCAGCTATGTCCCCTCCCGCAACCTCAGGTCCTCCCGCCTGGCCCTGCTCACTATCCCTTCTTTCTTTCTTTCAAACGCAAGAAACATGGGGGGCTACGATTTTCTTTCCTTGTACCTTCATTTTGGAATGCACTTACACCTGAGTTCAGGTTCACATCTTCCTATACTCAGTTTAGATCTTCTTTGAAAACCCTTTTGCTTCGCAAGGCCCATGATTAGCCTTTTCTTTTGGCCGTCTTCACCTTTTGTTTCTCAAACCGTTTTGCTCTCTGGATGCTTCATCATTTTGAGGAGGGACGCCTTCCAGAACCCCATTTCATATCCGGCACGAACCGCGCACTAAGGTCAAGGTCAAGAGTTGACAACATCTAGCACTACAACAAGGAGGGACGCCCTCGAGACCCCCATTGACATTAGCTATGAACTAAGCGCAACAGCCGACCATCATTTATCGTCGCAGCAGATCCTACACGTAGAACTCAAGTACTGTATACTATGCAGCCCTATAAATAAGGGCACAACTGCATTTTTCGTGCGGCGCCCTCCTGTTGTTTTCCCAACTGGATAAAAACATCGTTGCCATCCCATCAGGTTATATAAAGATCTTACTGAGGTGGCTGAAGACCTATATTATTTTATTAATATCGTGTACCCAACGAGAATAAAAAATATTCATTATATGCGAAGTGTGATGTATATGTTTTATTGCAAATGACGGACTCCTGAAGAAGGCAAATGCCGAAACGCGCGTAGAGACTCCACCCACCGCTTTGCTTACTCCAATAGCCCTGTGTACCATCACTGTCATTTGAATATTTGTATTCTTTTGTTATTAATTTTTTCACTCATATGTTTTTTTGATTAGCTGTTTTTTTGCACAATTAGTATATTTATATTTGTTTGTCAGTTTATATCAATATGAAAAGAGAAATATGAAAGATGTATCAACTCACAAGAAAATGATCAAAATAAAACAAAAATATATTTTTACAGAATCATTATAGTTATCACCTTTGTGTATGTATGATTGGATTTAGCCTGTGTCAGAATAGTTTCCTAGTCTGTTTTTGGCTCAATTAATCAGCTCACTATTAGGTACGTTACCAATATAGCTCTCTGGATGCTTACCAGCGCCAAGAAACCGCATGGTGAAAGTGCGCTTTATAAGTTTTTATACATACCTAATTCCTCATATGTAATTTCAGTGGAGATATATTGTTGTAATCCCAAAAGTCCTCTGAGATATTTATTCTCTGTTATCATCAGTTGGTCTATATCCGCAGAACTCCATATTTCACTGCCAAAGGTTGCAATTGGCATTCCTTTGCCTTTTTATCTATCCAGCATAATTTTCAGAGGCTACTGGCCCAAACAGGAAGAGAATTCATTAACGCCTGCACACGCTGCACAATCGCCTGTGTTCTTTTTAATTAATGGTTGCCAGCTAAGTATAGAGTCTAATACGATACCTAAGTATGTAAAGTTAGCCACCTTATTTAAAATATGGTGCTGGACCAAAAAAGCGGCACTTTTTATGTTCTTTGGTCCCGGGATCATAACTTGTGATTTACTAAAATTGGTGCGCAGGTCATAAAATTAACAAAAAGGATTAAACGCTGCTGTAAAGATCTTGTTGTATGTGCAATTAAAACAGCATCGTCTGCATATAAAAGAGCCGGGCCCAATCTGTCACCGGGACTTGGGACATCTACACCTTTAACTGTAAGGGCCTTCTCAAGATGATTCACATACATAATAAAAATGAAAGGGGGCTAGTATGCAGCCCTGCCTAACCCCCTTACTAAGTGCAAATCTCTTTGTATATTCACCATTATTGCTGAAATGTACTGAGGCCATTAATCCGTGGTGTAGATCCCTAAGGAAACTGACCAAACACTCATCCATCCCCATGGACCCCAGTGCAGACCAAAGTTTTTCCTGATTGACCAAACCAAATGCAAAGGTGGCATCCATGAAGGCAAGATGGAGAGAGCCTTTATTTGCCCGAACATATGTATTAATTAAACTGTGGAGGTTAAGATTCTGTTGGACAGTACCCCTCCCTGCGTGAAACCCATACTGAATATCAGACAAGATATTCTGTTCTTCAGACCACTGGGTCAGTCTATTCAGGATGACCCTGCCTATGATTTTAACTTCGGTAGCTAATAAACTAATAGGTCTATCACAGGAAGGGTCACTCCTGTTTCCCTTCTCGAAAACCGAAACAATAAGGGAGTGTCACCAGGACTCCAGGAGTGTTTGGCTTATAGTTGCATTAAAATACAGTGTAAGGAGAGGAGCCCATAGATCTACACAAGCTTTAAACAAATCACCCGGAAACCCATTTGCCACAGGAGGCTTACCCTTGGTAGAGATTCTGTAGCGTCTCTAACCTCTTACCAGTGCAACAATAGTTTAGCTGCCTGGTCCCTTGGGGAAGGGCCCTCAACCAGACACACTCCCTGATATAGTACCAAAAAGTGATCTTTCCATTTCTGAGATGGTACCAGGCCAACCAATTTGAGCACATCATGATGGAGCGCTAGAACAGCAACCCTGGCAAAATCAATTTGACTGCAAACATTCTATTTCGGGAGCATGGCTGCCACAAAGTCTACAAATAACACTCCTTTCAAAGAAAAAGGGAGAAGGTCCAACACTAACCTTTTATCCAGCTTCCCATTTTAAGCAAGCTGTTTTGTGGTTGCGTTCAAAGGGCCCCTTCTGCCAAAACATGCTCATAATAGCAGCTTGGATTTTTTATAATTTGTGGTGCCACTGACACAGGGAACTTACGGAGAGAGGCAGAAGGTGGTAGGCTTATTGTGCGTCTTAAAGCGGTAGTGACTATATGGGGCGGTGTCTTCATCTGAGGCTTGTGCCATATGGAGGTTGTTGATGTGGGTGATGCTAGCACAATGCAGGTGACAGGTCTGCTTTATGTAAAGCTGTCATCCTCTTCTTCCTCATCACCTCCTTCTTCTTTCACTGTCATCATAGCCACTTCCCCAATCTCATCACCACCACCACCAGCGGCTATCTTTTCAAGGTGCTCCTTCCATTGGATTGCGTGATGTTTTTTCATATGGGATGTTTGGTCTCCAGTACCATAGTGTGAACCTGGCTTATCTCAACGAACAAATGAAGCATAATGCAATTTTATCCTCCTGCTTGCTAATCGTAAGGAATTCCCAAGCTGGGTAGGATAACTTTTTCAGTGTGCCAATGCCATTGTCTGAAAAACTGGATGGTAGGTGGGTGTGTTGTTTGCCTTTCTGCAGTGCCTACTTTGACTGAGTTAGTGAAGGATGTAGGTCTCAGTGGGGCCTTACAAATATGGAATCTGGTGGAGGTGGTGGTGGAACAGTTTCTGAGCAGGTTGAATAGGAGGTGTCATCTCGGTACCCTCTAAGCTGCCCTCCGGACTGAGAACAATCACTAGCTCATCATCACTATGGCTTTCCATAATTCTAATGCTTTCTGGAACTTTCCTTTTCCCTTGTCTCTTGTGGCGGGTCTTGGACTCAGCCAGAGTTCAATCCATGTCCAGATCATCAGAATGGAGGTTTGAAGAAAATTGTGGAGTAACCTTTCTTTTTCTGGTTGTAGATCGTTAAGCCAATGGTTCAAGAGCTACATCTTGCTCATCAGGAAGCTCAACCTTCTGTTCGGCTCTACTTCAGGAAGAGCTGTTGCTGGCTATGGCTCCCGTTGTCCACTCTACTTATTTTCCTGCGATGATTGGATACTTTGCAGGTGAGACAAATCCAGTTCAGACTCACTGCCCGTTTCTATGACTGCAGTGGCTGCCATGCTGAGAGACACGGGGTTAGGTCCAGGTGGTGTAGTTGATGCATGAGTGCTTCTCCCAGCTTTTTGCTGCCTGGAGGAGGGTGCGGCAGGCACAACACTTTTCCTGAAAAAGGTGATGGCGGCACCCCAGTGATGGCATTCTCCTTCCTCTCTGCCTCATTTGCCACTTTTTTGACAGAAACACCTTTCTTTGGGGCCATCTTGAAGTTTTTAGTGTAGTGTCTTGTGATATTTTAGGATGGAACCCTTTTGGCTGCTAACAGACTCTATAAAGCTGTGACATTGGTGTCAGAGTGCAATGCCATGAAAGCTAGTATTGCAATGTTGAGTTTGCAGTTTCACCCAGCAGAATATAGACGTGTATTAATAAGCTCTGCATGTGGCATAGTCACTGGTGAGTACCCAGGCTGGGGAAGACGCTACAAATGGTGATGAGATAGTAACCTGAAGAACAACCAAGCTCTCCCAGAGAGTTTGCTGTGGCTCAAGCAAAGCACTTGTGTGTGCCACTTGTGTCGCTGTTGAAGAATGGAATCGGCACTTTATGCATGTGGAGTCAAAGCACAACTCCAGCTGCTGTAAAGCACTTGAAGACAACAGAAGTTTTGCAAAACAATTCACGTCAATGGTTAAGAACCTGTTGGTCAGGCCAGATATATAGTTACGGCACTGCCACGAAATATACAGTTGTACATTATACAAAGTGTTAACTCTAAAAACGGATTTCACCTGGTTTACGAAGCACAGCTACTGATAATCATAACTTGCAAAATAACGCTGCGTACAGAAGCACTGCAAGGCGGAGATCAACGAGGTGTTAGAAAATGCAAATTGACATTGAGAAGAAAAGAAAAAATCACTCACTAAATACACTGAAGAGAGTCATCGTACCACAGCGCTCTTTGAAGTTGGCTCAAGGAGAAGTGTTTGAGATTGTGCTTACGGAGCCATCCATCCCCAAAGAGGTTCATTCACAAAGTTGCTGTGTGCGGCTCAGAACAACTTTACAGGTCTCTGGCAAATAAGGAGCCCAGAGGGACTCTTACTAAATTGGTGTGAGTCAGAAGCCACCACATCACAAGGTCTCACAGATGAGGTGCCCAAACCAAGTCACAGGGATCCACCCGCGGCGTCAGTAAGTTCCACACTGCTCTACAACACTGTTGCATTCCTTAAACTACCACCACCTTTTGATACCATCAAAAAAGCGAAATATCGGAGGTAGATGGACTGCTTGAATAGAGACATTTAATGATTTAATTTATGACCTTGAAGAGACTGATTACAAAAAGATTACCAAGCATCTCAAAAATCTTGCTGGTGATGGTGTGAAAGAGGTCATAAAGAAAATGCCACAAGCTGATGAAAAAATGACATTATCATCAGATTGAAGAAACACTGAATCTCAAGTTCAATCCAATACCAACGTTGATTACGAACAAGGCTCCTTGTTTTCTGTTTCTACAGATTTGTACATATAAATACAGACAGAAAAGCATTTATTTTCTTGTGTGTATTTATTTTTAAATGTGGATAAAAACGGAAATTGGGTGCTTTTTTGAGGGATTCTAAATATTCTCTGCCATGACTGCCAGGCCAATAGCTGTGTGAATTGATAGGTAAAGGGGATAAAAAAGAAGGGACATTTTAGTAAAGCGGCTTAAACAGCAGTAGATATACACATGGTTGATACTGAAATATATAAGTGCATTGATTTATCTTCTGCATGTGTTCATATCAGTGAAACCTGGCAGGCATGCATGCATGAGTGCATATTTATCAGTTAAATAAATGTGAAAATATACCAGTTTCAGCTTCATCTTTGTCATAAAACCCATAAAAATACAGATAAATTCAGACAAAATTTGCAAAAACGATTTAAAAAATAAATACCATAAAATCAGGAGCCCTAATTACAAAAGATACATTTTCAGTCAATGACGTCAAAATGTTGGTGAAACCATTGGTGAATTTGTGGAAAGACTTGATACGCTCATCAAACACTATAAGTTCAATGAGTTTATTAATGAGGAAGATAGGCAACTTATAGTTATTGATGGATGCTTGTCCGATTCTTTCAGACGACGAATGGTGAGAGAGACTCCTAGTCCGGAGTGAGTGTTGATGGCTGCCAGAGCTGAGGAGAGTTCTGAAAGACAAGCTGGTGAAATGGATGCCGGAGGTGCCCAGAGTGAATCAGTCATTAGTATAAAAAGGAAGTCAAAGCAAAAGACTGAGGACACACATTGATGTCTACACATAAAAAAAGTTATGTTTTAGATGTGGATTTTCGTTTTCACAGGAAGGTATATGTCCCACCATTGGACAGAAATGTAACGGATGTGGAAAACGGAACCATTTTTTGACGGTTTGTAAAGTGAAGGGAATGGTAAGTGTGTCACGACCTGAAGAAAAATGGCTGCCAAAACATTCCAGAAGCAACGTTCGATACCCACACACAAGTTCAATCTGTGACATCAATTGAGGCTAATCGAAGGGGAACACAGTAGATCGTCAACTAAATCATCGACAAACAGTTCATCTGCCTCAATATTGAGTGAAAGTTAGGAAGGTGGTTGTGCCATGTTGGCCGCTGGTAATAGGTTAAAAAAACAACAAGCAAAAAGGCATGGACAAAAAAGAACACATACAGGGCTATGGCAATTACACACTGACTACAACACAAAATGGGCACCGGCCACATGTTAAAACAACAACAAGCAAGGAGGCATGGACGAAGATGGCATACACATAGACAGGGAGCTCCCGGGACAAGCCACTGAATCCTGAATTATCCTCGGGTAGTGGCTGACATCTACCACTACACAACGGTGCAAGAACCCTTGCCCGTCTTCAGGAGTGTCGTACCGGGATCGCAGGCGAGCGGCCTGGAGAGCAGACTGGCATGCACAACAGGTATGTGGGCATGATGTAGGCCCACTGGGTCAGTGCCGCGGTGAGAGACGCATTAGCCCTGGAAGTAAGTGGCACCCAGCAGAGATAAATATGCCACTGAAGCTGTAACCTGGCCCAAACACTAACAGTCCGACCGGAGGCGAGAGACGCATTGGCCCTGGAAGTAAGTGGCACCCAGCAGAGATAAATATGCCACTGAAGCTGTAACCTGCCCAAACACTAACAGTCCGACCGGAGGCGCTGTGTGGACAGACCAGCTGGAGGAGACCATAGAAGAGGGGCTGACCTGCAATCAGCCTGATCTTGTCGCTGACCGGAACTGTGACTGCTGTCCCTCAAGTCGGCAGCTGCGACCTGCGTGGGCGGGGGGATTGCTCCCAGATTCGGAGGCATTGATGCGCTGATGCGATGTGGCCAGCACCTGGGTAAGAGTCGGAAGCACTTGTTGAGGCCTCTGAGTCCCATGCAGCTGCTGCCTTGTCCTGCAGACAGCCGAGCATGGGCCGGGTTTGGACTGAGGCAACCCTGGCCCTGCTGGAGAGAGGGGGTGCCCCTCTGCTGGAAGTGGACGCCCCGGCTGGACTGCTCATTTCCTGCTGACAGGTGGGGCTGTGCTACGCAGTGTTGTGTACCATTTTAGGACCCTATTGTAATTTTCCAGATTCATGCCCTTATATAGGTATAAAACACCATATCCTTATATAGACATAGAAATCATAACCATATTTAGCCTTAGCTCATGCAGTCCAAATACGGCAGGGATACTTCCACTAGTTACGAAAATCTACAACGATTTCTTGGAAAACTCGGCTTCAGCAGCCAGGGACTTCCCCTTGCTCGAGAACTGACTTGTCCAAGAACTCATGGAGTTTTCAAAGAACTGAGACTCTTTAATGACGTTATTATGTCCACCTTTACGTCAAACTCGGCAACTTCAAGGTATAAATATGCCCATACTTGCCTTAGCAAACACACGGTGGTTTGGAGCAGTTCGATTATCTACTTACCCAACGCATCCTGCTACAGCAAGTGCCGAAGGAAGCCGACCCTCCAGCAGACGCACCGAGAGAGACGCTGTCTTTTCTCTTGCTGAGAAATCCAGCTCCAGTGTTTTCCAAGCTCCCCTTGCGGGGTGTTGGGAAATCGAGTCCTGAGCCTGACCTCCTTCATTCTAACCAAGATACGGAGCTCTTTAGACCCTAAGAGAAATCTTGGACAGATTCTTGGCAAAAGAATACTATATTTATTCTACACCTCACTTACTTCTTCCCTCGTACTAAACTTAGGTTAGGTACATTGGGGTAGGCGTATCTTAGAAGCACCAGTTGAGTACTTTTAGCCTCTGTTATTTAAGTATGTATTTATTAATGGTTTAGGAACCATACAATGCTCTTACAGTATTATTTTATTCTACTCTTTCTACTGTATGCATTATATTTTGCAACCAGTTTTAAGATTGTAGTAGTTAATTTCTTATGCTTGAGAAAGAAGACTGTTCAATAAATCCTTTTATTGAAAACGCCCGTCTATCTATTGTCTCGGCACCTCTGGTGAAACGAAGGATGCACGATTGACTGAGTAAAATATCTATCTATTGTTTCCACAACTCTGAAGATCAGTTTATTCTTGGGGAAACAAAGTTGTCATGTTTATGCGGTTGTCAGAAACTAATCCCTTCTTGTTTATTTGAGAAAGTTTCTAGTGACCTCTGAGCTAGCTGTCACTCACAAATTAAGTCTAGTATATTCGATAGAGACCTAGTCGACATTAGTCCTACGTCACATCTATAGGATATATTATTCCAATGCGCAGAGCCTATTGGGAATATAGGAACTACACTACAGCAGGACCTCTTGAAGCAGAACCCTTCAAACTGTTGCTATGGGTGCATTCCCCCCCTCTAAATGCAGACTGCCTACCCCTGTCCTGAAACAACCGAGACATAGTGGGTGAGGGGGTCCGATTGGATCAACCCTCCTCCCGACCATGCCAGCACTGTGGTGATTGAACCAGGCACCCTGGAATATATCTTATAAAAGTGCTCCGTCCATTCAGAGGCCTGAGGTGCTGGCACCTTCTGCCATGGAGCCTCCTTTTTGTGGGGACCAGCACCGCGTCAACTACTTGTGCTGTGCACATGGCCTCCCCTGGCTTTCGCTGGCCTGTCTAAAGGCCTGAGTCTCCAGGCTTAACCCAGAACGACATTGGCACTCTCAGAACTGTACCACCACAGGTAAAGGCATAAACTACGAAAGTATGGGAGAGAGCTAAAGCACTGGGATCACCTGTTGTTCCTCCTCCCTCTGACCTGAAGTGGAACCTCGGAGTGGCAGACTATCGCTGAACACCCACGACTGAGTAAGTACCAGCAACTGGTGAGAATTTCCCCCCTGGAGAAGTGGTGAGACACCATGATCCGTATGAGGAGGAAAGGAATGGACCCAATCGGTCAAGGGCGCTTGCAGACTGGGGCGGCTCACGACTCCTCCACCGAACACACAGAAGATTGTGTGTCCCAACAGCACTAAAATCCACTAGTTGACAAACTGGACATAATTTCAAATGAAATCTGATTTTCCATAATGGTGATTGATCAGCGCCTGGGTGCAATTTTTATTTTTTTTACAGAGTTTTATATAGCGTGAACTAGACCTGAATCGGGTATCAGAGCGATTTACATAGTATCAGTTGCATTACATGAGGACACATTCATTATTTTTGTTAGGCAGGGGGAGATTAAGTGATTTGCCCAGAATCACAGGATGTTCAGCGTCATTGCTGAGACTCGAACCCAGTTCCCCAGATTCGAGGTCGACCGCCCTAGCCGTTAGGCCAACTCCTCTCCCGACTATGAATCTCGGGCTCCTCAAAGCAGATCATAGTAAACTTGCAGATAACATGAAAAACACGACAACAGTGATGGCCGAGGTGATCCCGCACAGAAAGAACATGCGAGCAAAATAGCACAACTCCAACGCCAGGTGGCCACACTACCGTACCGTGTAGAGGATGCAGAAGGAAGCGCGCGCCATAACACTGTGCAAATCATAGGCATACCTGAAAATTGTGAAGGACCCAACCACACTCTCTTTATAGATAAGCATTGGCATAGCCAATAGGTCTCGCTTTTAGGACCTTATAAGTATTTAGTTATGCAGCACAATATCCTTGGTGTAACAACATCAACCATTGCATGGCTAAACAACAGGACCAGGAAGACCTAATTCTACTCTTCAGAGGGATGGGGGGGGATGAGAAATATGTGAACCATGCCCTGTGACTAATATGCAAAAAAAGAGACGTTAACAATATTTCCTGTATACTTTACATAGACACAGGCAAAACCTCTTTTGGGGTTAACCTGTGTCTGTAGTTTGTGGCGTCCCCAGTCGAACCGGACAGAGGGAGCACTGCACGGCATGTTGTCGCTGCGCGTCGATGCTCGGAAACGGCTATCAACCTGCTGGTGCCAGGGGGACTTTATTATATTTGTACTTCACACAAAAAGACGTTTTTGAATTGCTGTACATCAAATCAGAGGCAAAATCAGAAGCTTAGCAAGAACACAATCTAATCTCCCACTCATCCCCTCGGCACGGGCAGTCACACAACAACTTCAGACTTCAAGAAACTTAAATAAATGACCTCCGAGACACACAGAACTCAGGCCACTCCAAGGTATGGAATCAGCAATGGCAGACATTATGGCCCTTTGCTCAAGTGAATCGGACACCTTAGAATTGCTCACTTTGGCTGCACCCCACAAGATGTACTCTGGGGTGCCTGCAGAATGGAACAGGGGAAACCCAAACATGCTTCCATGGGTGCAACTCCGTCCTCACCAACTGCAGTCATCACTATGTCACGCTCTTTAGAGAAGAATAGCATTTGCCAGTTCAAAAGCAGCTAGATTTTAACCGCATAATGCTGCCCTACACGTGTAATAGGGCATTTTTGTGCAAGAAAACCTCTCTTGATTTAACACTACTGGCCCTCAGGAAGCCACACCTAAAGTGCACAAACTGGAACACTAATTCTCCTTACTTAAGGCCCCAAACCACTAGGCTCCCCACTTTTAAAAAGGCCGTGCATTATTGAGCATATTGTTGACCTCTGACACCCAGCCATACATAAGCAGATTCCCGAAACGTTCTCTAAGCAGGAACTGGCCCCAGAACACACTCTCAGGACCAGAAAGGCACACCACGACCAAGGCTAGCAATCAACCCCTGGGTAAGGGTTAAACTGAGTCCATTTAACCCCAAAGGCTACAACCCCTGCAGCCCCACACAACACCCTGCGCTCCCATTAGTCCAAAGCACCGGTTCTCCAGCACGGATAAGTGGCCAAAAGCCAACATCAATCAATTATGTATTATTATTATCCGCAAAACATCATCAAATGACAAAAAGACAACATCTACTACAGGGAAAATAATTTTAAAACTCTTTGAATAATTAAAAGGTGTGCCATGAGAAGCGCTGGAACCACAACAATCTCCTTAGCTTAATTATAAAATATTATCCACAAGTTACTGAACTGGTAGGCTGTAATGTCATAATTAAACACCATGCCCTGGGAGAGCGGGTTGTGTGACAATATGAGAAAGGTGGCACTTTATAAACCAAATAAAGAAATACACACATGCTGCATGTTTTTTTCTCTTAAACCAAGAATAATTGGGAAAGATTTCTTCTATACTCGATAGAAATATGGCAACAGCTTTTATTTAAGACATGGTTTGCACGTGTGTCTATCCAGGCACCAAAGGCTTCACAATTTATGGATAAAGTCTGTGCTTTGTCTGCTTGGGAATGCATTTAGGGTAAATGCCCTACTTACGTCAAAGTTACGTCAAAAATATCTGGAAGCTGCGCTTGTGATTCGCTCGCACACTTTGACACTTCTGGAGAAATCCAATTCTAACTTATGATGTTAAACTCATGTCTGGGCGCGTTTTTAATCAATTTTTTTAAAAGGCATTGGCCGCGGCGCTGCGAAAGTGACGCGGCCGCAAAAGTGAAAGTGATCTCGGCTGTAAGGGTGCCTGCAAGATGGCGCCTATGTTCGTAAGCGCGCGCCTGCGCGCGTAACCGCTAGCTCTAGGCCACCACCAAATGTGTGTGGTAGCATTTTCTGAAGCCCTTACTGAAAGTCTCGCCAGAGCAGCGCATGCGCATGCGCATGCGCATGCGCTGGCTCTGGCGAGACCTAAAAACTGGATGTGTGACCAGGTTGCCCTGGAGGGGCTCACAGAGATATTCTGTGTGGAAAGGGCACATAGAGTGCCCCAAGGAAACCCATCCCAGGAGCAACACTGCGTCCTATAGTGGCCCGCATTCTCATTTGCAAATACCGAGACACTGTCCTCAGATGTGCATGAGAGAAAGCACCCCTACTTCATGATACGCATCTCTCTGTTCCCAGACAATAGATGGTTGGTTCAATGGCAAAAGGCCTCTTACCAAGAAGTGAAATGATCACCTTAAATCTCTAAACTTCAAGTACGCTTTGTTCTATCCAGCTTGGCTGAAAATTCTTTATGATTAACGGAGTCACTTCTTTGAATCCCCAGAGGCCGCCTGGGCATGGTTTGAAGATACATTCCCAGGGCTGACCCCCAACGGGACCCAGGGCAGCTCCTCCTTCCGATCCCAGCAGGTGACGACTGGGAAGAAGAGAAGGCTAAGGACACCTCGTAAAGAAACCAGAAAAGACCCAGTTGCAAGAACAAGTGCTGGAGGGAAGACGGATAGCGATACGGACACCCACTGAACTCCGTGACTCTGGGCTGCCCTCTGCTGAGGAGTCATCCGCAGACACTACGGTGCATTCAGACTCTGAGAACAGTCTAATGCTTTTCCTCATTGTAACTCCACTGTTTTCGAATGAGCTATTTGGGCTGTTGAATCATTTACTGGTTATGCGTGGTGTATGATGGACGGTAAGGTTTACTTCGATTGTATAACCTGTAATACTGTTAGTCACATGCATGGAACGCGAATATGCTAACTCAACTAAACAGGTGATATACTTTGCCCTTATGGCCGCTGCAAGCTTATATAATATAGTGACATGGCGACATAAGCGTCACAGGCTCTACGCATAACTACACAGGTGCAAAGGACAGATAGTATTCCTGCAGGAGACACATATTACTGACTCATACGCATCCAAACTTCAAAAGAAATGGAGAGGACAGATTTTTAACACATTTTACTTGGTGTTTATGAGGGGACGGCAGTTTGTATCAAGACAGAGGTACTGTTTGAAGCTCTTGAAGAAAGCATCAATGATAAGTGCTATTACGGGGTAGACTAGATGGTAGGCCCGTAGTACTGGCAGCATAAATGCCCCAAACATGGAGCAGGATAGATTTCATGCACAACTTATTAAAGCACTTGCAGACTGGACCATGTACCCATGGATACTTAGGGGGGACTTCAAGGTTGTGCTGGATATAGATTTAGATTTTTCACACCCTCCTTTACCAGGCACAGCTTCCACTAATCAGGAAAGATGCTTCGCACACAGGTTCAAGGGTGGGCTATCGCAGATGCCTGGCATAGTAAAAATGTTGGCATGCGTAAATACTCCTATTACTCCCCACACCATACACTATATACACAACTAGACCGCATCGTCTGTACCACCACCCTATTATCCCAAATAACACACACCATGTGCCTCTGGAAAACGATATCAGACCACAACTCCCTAGAACTTACTTTGTTCTGGGGTCGGAGTCCCACACCAGTCCCCAACTAGAAGCTCATCCCCCACTTGTTGGAGGATGGGGTGTTCTGTGACACCTTAGCAACCACTGTCAACAATTATTTTAGAGAAAACACCAACAAAACTTTATCTTGATTAACTGAGTTTGAAGCATTTATGATTGTTGTCAGGGGCACATCAATAAGAGCAGTAGTGGGGATACGTCAAGCAGTCCATAACTAACTGAAGTCAGTGGAGGAGACATTGGGAGAACTGGAACAAGCAGCGGTACTAGATGCACAAAATGCTGGAAGGTTGCAGACTGCATGCATTAACCATTAACTATGCAGAGCTATAGGAGCGTCTGCGCTTTTTTTGGTCACCAAACATACACACAAAAACTACATGACGAGGCTGATAAATCGGGTACACTACTCGCCCAGATGCTGAAACCAACCCCACCATCAGCCCTATACATTAAATTAATACTCCAGCAAAGGTCCATGTTACTACACAGTTAGATATTAACACTGCATGTTGTGACTATCATGAGTCACTATATTGGGCCCCATCTGCAATAATACCCCAAGAAATTGATGACTTCCTAGACAGCTTAATGCTCCCACGGGTCCCCGCTGCTGACAGAAGGGCCTTAGCCGTGCCAGTGACTACTGCAGAGATAAAAGAGCCAATCAGGGAACTTCCCTGCAATAAAACCCCGGGTCTGGATGGCTTACAGGTTGAGTTTCATGCTACATTCACTACCCAGTTAGTCCCCCAATTAGAATGGCTCTGCCAACCAGGTAGTGCAGCATGAAGGTGCTTTGCACCCCACCACAGTGCAAGCCTTGGTGACCTCACTGCCAAAGCCTGGCAGGGACACCACAGATATTACAGCCTATCGGTCCCAATCCTTACTAAACATGGAGTTAAAAATACTGAGCAAGGTACTGGCCCACTGATTTCTTCCACTACTGCCATAATTTATCCATACGGACCAGTGCAGGTTTGTACCGGGCCAGAGCACCTTTCTAAATATACGGAGATTTTACCACATAATGGATGCCACCCCGGTGAGCTCCATGTAGCAGGATGTATTTCGCTTGATCTATGGCAGGCATTTGACTCCCTAAACTGGGATTATTTGTTAGCTTCTCAGTATAAATATGACATCCCACCAGCTTATCTTCACTGGATTAATTTATTACAAAAAAGGGGTTTTATCTAGAGCATGTTTCTCAAAATACAGATCATAATAAATGTTGACACCATTAATCTTCTTTTGTCTGTCTTCTTTATTTCTTTATGATTCTTCACAAAAAAAGTCCTAGCCCCCAACACGTGTTTCGTCTCTCTCTGTGGTGTAAGCCACAGACTTCCTCAGGGCTAGAATATGTAACACAAAAAAACTTGTATTACAACTCTAAACTCTTTCCTTTGCATAGTTATTACACAGAACACCAACAACACTCTCATTGTTGAGGCAACAGATGGCAAAAATTAAGTTCACCAAAAAGTGAGTAGTGCAGGCAGTATACTCATTATGAATATCGCCTAAAAGCACACAATATGTGTTAGCAATTGTGAAAATACCAGAAAGGAAAACCACAACAAACACAATCACCCAAGTTAAGCGATAACACTCATCATAGTCCAAAGAGTTAGGTCATTAATAAAAATAAAGTTAAGTTAAGTTAAGTAAAAAAGGAAAGAAGGGGAAAAGAAAGAACCAAAGGTAAGTGACAAAGCAAAATAACAGACAACTCAAAACCTAGTACCAAAAACATACACCAACCATATTAATAAGGACCATAAAGTGACCATGCCACAGGCATGCATAAGTGAATCGTCTTATGAGTATCCTAATAAGCAAGATAATATGAGTCACCACTCACCCAATATCTCACAGTAGTCCAAAACAAATTTCAATATTCAAGTTTAAGAGAGTAATCATTTGTCGCATTTAAAAGTACCTGAAAAAACCATAAAAGAGCCTGATAAGTCAAAAGTTATCCAAAAGATGAAAGTACTCTAAGTATTTGCAAGTCACCCTATAATTATCTGATATAAAGAAACCCATTTAGACAATGTGGCACCCAAAACAAATGATTACAAGACTTAGAGGTTCATACATAAAGTTTCATTAAAAACGAGTGATAAGATTCACATTAAAACAGTTTGTAAATTTATATGTGCATTCTGCAACTTTATATATAATATTCAGTGTGATAATAACCGCTGAGTATATATCATAGGTCAGCCATGTTTCAAATTAAAATTAAATGAGCGCAATCCAAAAACCGTAATCGGTATAGCCAAATCACACAAATAATAGCAAGCGATTAAAGAGCATAAGATTTTTCTCTCTTATCCGCACACATGCTACGGATAGTAACGAGAGCCCGCAACGGCAAGCCCCTCATAAGCGGAAACATTAGTGATAATCAAGCAGAAGAAAAGCCATTTAAGTACGGCTAATAAAAACAGAGTAAAAGTGAGTACACTATAGGGGTATAAACCCCATAAATGTCAGTACGCCTTACCGTAATAGAAAAACAGCATGCTCCCTGTGTAGGACGGCGTCTAGCACCCGTGCCATATTGTCCTTGAGTATTTATAGAGAAGAAATAAGAGCGAAGAAAGACAGCGATCTTGGTCACAGTAACCCTGCGTGAATGGCCGCAATCTTAGTACAGCAAATTAACCGGGTGTAACACAGAGAATCCGTAAAACCAGCAACCATAAGTGAAGCAGCAGTCATCTATCTCTATAGTAATCCTACACTGCAAAGCTATAGTCAATAGAAATACAAAAGCAATGGGGGACATCGTTCTCATTTACCGTAACGTCCCGTGAACGGCTGCCATCTTGGAATAGAGGATTAGCCATATGGAACACAAAGACTCAGAAAGCAAACAATCAATAGTAGAGCAGCAGTTGTCTATCTCTGTAATGATCCTTCACTGCAATGTCGTATCCAATAGAGATATTAGTGATCTCTAGTGTATTATAACAATAATGAATAAGAATATGTAAAAGTAAATAAATAAAATTGCCTGAGCACAAACAATCTCCCAGTTCCATCAAATAAATTCAGTTTGAATAAACATAGCTAATATGTTAATAAATAAAAAAGCAATGTCAACAGAATACCAATCACCTAATCCAAACACCCAAAAAGTGCATAGACAGAAAAGTGAATTAATCAGAGTAATACATAAAAAGGTTAGTCTTGTGTTTGCTGTTAACGGTGATCTAAATTGTGCTACGAGATCATGTGTAAAGCATAAAACACAAATATCGTCAACATATAATCTCCATCTCTCAGTATCATTTTGGATTGCAATATATATACGGGGACTATACAGAATCGCAATTATGACAGCAAGACATAGTAGGAATGGGAGGAATTGTATTAAACCAAGAAAGTTCGACATATCTTATAACATAAGGTGACCCAATCATTTTTAACAACTTATGATCTAGTACAACATAATTGTCATCACCCATTAGAACATAATTATATACACAAAGAGTAATGCATATCAGTACATTTTCCTCATTTAAAAAACCTACATAGATGTACATTGTGGTACCAATAACCTATTAGTGGTATAAGTACAGCATCATCCAGTAATATCTCTAGCAGTGGGAATGAGGGAGCTATTGATGGCACTTCTGAACAGACTGTGAGTCACTCTTTTTTAAAGGAGGTACAAAGAATATGAATGGGAAATTCAAAACCGAGAGACCAGAGAGGGGATGTAGCAGGAGGACCAAGAGAGGAAAAACGGGCAGACGGAAGTATAGGCGAAAGGGAGCGTTACCACACACGCTCATAGGAGGCCAATCAAAAGAGATATATTCTAATAATGATATCCATGTCATTAATTTATCTAATAGGACTTTAACAAATGATATGACATCTGTCCTTCGAAAAGGGATGAACTTTTGTCCTACTATGAACTGTGATATTAATGATGTTAGAATCGATATCTATAGGTTTATGAGACAACTCAAAATCAATTTTTTTTTGTTGCGATTAATGATGTTAATAAAGACTTGATTTCGAATGCAGTGTGTGATGATCTCACAATACAAGATGTACATGACACCAAAATGTTACTCTCCATCGGTGAGAACAAAAATTACCCTATAACATTGCATCAAGTATTACAAGATTTAGATTGTTGTACAAATAGGAGTGAAAACAGTGGTCTTAAGGAAAAGTCTAAATAGACACCATAGTTATCAAGTGGTAATAATATAGATGCTTTTTATAAGAGTGTTAATAAGGAGTCGGATATTCTGGAAAAGAACGTGAGGAGAATGAGGTTATCACACCATAAAACAATCTGACGTTTAATGAAAGGGCAGCACTTAGAGCTTTAGGGAAAGACAACACCCTTATCATTAAGGAGGCTGATAAGGGTGGTAAAATCGTTGTAATGGATAAAGATAAATATGATGCTGAAATCTTGGGCAAATTGGGTAACACTCATTGGTACACGGAACTGACACATAATCTGATTTTAGGAATCTCTCACACCATTAACCAACACCTTAAGGAATGGCATACATTAGGTATCATCAATGATGATGAATATAAATATCTAACAGTAGACCAACTTCGTTTTCCCTGCCTCTATGCCTTACCTAAGGTTCATAAGGCTGCTGCATCACCCCCCGGCAGACCTATCGTGTCGGGGATAAGGGGACCTACAGAAAGATTGGCAGAGTTTGTAGATGTTTTTTTGCAGCCATATATATTGAATTTGCCTTCTAACATAAAGGATACTAAACACGGTCTTAATATTCTGAAATATTTTATCTAGGAACAAGACATGATGCTTGTAACAATGGATGTTGTATCGTTGTATACAAATATAAGTCATGAGCATGGTTTGAGTGCCCTACAACACTTTCTCTACAAAAGATCAGTTGAACTTCTGGAACATACGGAGATGTTGATTACGATGTCCAAATTTACGATGTCCAAACTCATTCTGGAGCATAATGTTTTTTTATTCAATGATCACTGGTATAGACAAACGTGCTGGACTGCCATGGGTTCCAGATTAATGCCGTCTTTTGCCTGCCTCTTCATGGGGTGGTTTGAGGTGGCGCAGATCTGAGCCCGGGTGGTGCACAATGGCATGAATACATCTACTACTATGGTAGATATATTGATGATTGTTTGCTTATCTGGAGAGGTGGGAGGCCGAATTATTAAGATTTTTCACTTACTTGAACAGTAATGCACTTAAAATGTCTTTCACAATTACCCACAGTAAGGAAATTATTGTTTTCTTAGATGTGGTACTGTGTGTCAATCGAGGGAAGCTCTGTAGTAAACTGTACAGGAAAGGAACATAATGTAATGCAGTGCTACACTCAGATAGTGCTCATCTGAGATCTCAAGTCAATGCAATCCCATTTGGAGAACTATACAGGGCACAACGTAACTGTAGTGAGGATTCTGACTTTTCACCATGTGTGAGAAACATTAAAATTAGATTCTTGACAAGAGGCTATGCCAAAGAGGTTGTGACAAGAGCTAGAGAGAGAGTAGTTAAACTGGCTAGGAAAGATACTCTACAAGCAAGAAATAAAACAGTTAAGGGAACCAAAAATCCTGTGAGAATGATAACGGGCTATCATCCATGGTCCCCCAGGATATATCAAATTTTGAAAAAGTATTGGTCCTTACTTAATACAGACCCCTCTATTACATCCACATGTTGTGAGTCAGCCTTCCATCACATACCGGAGAGGCAAGTCAATAAGAAACATGATTAGTCCTAGTTACCCAGGTCTCACTCTCATAGTCTAACGTGGTTACACAGGCTAAAAACAGGTTTTTTCAGATGCTGCAATTGTAGCCTATTTAGGATGGCATTACATGGGCTACGTAATTTTTGTTGCAATGGTTCCCAGACATTTGTGATAACCACCCACATAGACTGTAACACTACTTATGTAATTTATGCTGTCATGTGTAAATGCAATAGGATCTACATAGGTAGTACCATTAGGAGACTCAAGGATCGTATTTCTGAATACTTCAGGGCACTGAAGAACAGGGATACTAGATACCCCATTGGGGCCCACACAATAGAGTGTGCTGCACAAGGGGCACCTTTTACCTTCACGTTTCATGGTATTGAGGTTATTTTACCTGACATAAGAGGGAATTAATATTAAGGCAAAAAGAGGCACGCTGGATCATACAATTGCGTGCAGTCGACAGAGGGATAAATATTGATAATGAGCTCCAATACTTCCTAGGGAGCTAGGAAGTTAATATGGTTTGAAATTTCAGATCCGGCTGGATCACAATGCCTTAATCAATTGAATGCTGCCTAAATGTAAATATACTGTATGATCGAGGTGAATAATTCTTAATATTGCACCTCCTCATTTTGTTCAACTTCTATGAGGTTATTAGTACCACCATGTACATCTATGTAAGTTTTTTAAATGAGGAAAATGCACTGATATGCATTACTCTTTGTATATAATTATGTTCTAATGGGTGATGACAATTATTTTGTTCTAGATCATAAATTGTTAAAAATGATTGGGATCACCTTATGTTATAAGATATGTCGAACTTTCTTGTTTTAAATACAATTCCTCCCATGTTTGTAATTAGGGACAGCCATCTTGCTGTCATAATTGCGATACTGTATAGTCCCCTTATATCTTGTAATCCAAAATGATACTGAGAGATGGAGATTATATGTTGACGATATATGTGTTTTATGCTTTACAAGAGATCTCGTAGCACAATTTAGATCACCGATAACAGCAAACACAAGATTAACCATTTTATTTATTACTCTGATTAATTCAATTTTCTGTCTATGCACTTTTGGCTGTTTGGATTAGGTGATTGGGATTCTGTTGACATTGCTTTTTTATTTATTAACATATTAGCTATGTTTATTCAAACTGAATTTATTTGATGGAACTGGGAGATTGTTTGTGCTCAGACAATTTTATTTATTTACTTTTACATATTCTTATTCATTATTGTTAAAATACACCAGAGATCACTAATATCTCTATTGGATATGACATTGCAGTGAAGGATTATTATAGAGATAGACAACTGCTGCTCTACTATTGATTGTTGGCTTTACTGAGTCTTTGTGTTACATATGGCTAATCATCTATTCCAAGATGGAGGCCATTCACGGGGCATTACGGTAAACGAGAACGATGTCCCCCTTTGTTTTTGTATTTCTATTGACTATAGCTTTGCAGTGTAGGATACCATAGAGATAGATAACTGCTGCTTCACTTATGGTTGCAGGTTTTACTGAATCTCTGTGTTACATCTCGTTCATTTGCTGTTCTAAGATGGCCGCCGTTCATGCGGCATTACGGTTACCAAGATCGATGTCTTTCTTCGCTCTCATTTCTTCTCTATATATAATCGAGGACAATATGGCGCGGGTGCTATAAGCCGTCCTACACAGGGAGCACGTTGCTTTTCCATTACGGTAAGGCATACTGACATTTATGGGGGTTATACCCTTATAGTGAACTCATTTTTACTCTGTTTTTATTAGCCATACTTAAATGGCTTTTCTTCTGCTTAAATGGCTTTTCTTCTGCTTGATTAACACTAATGTTTCCGCTTATGAGGGGCTTGCCGCTGCGGGCTCTCATTACTGTCCATAGCATGTGTGCGGATAAGAGAGAAAAATCTTAGGCTCTCTAATCGCTTGCTATTATTTGTGTGATTTGGCTATACCGATTACAGTTTTTGGATTGTGCTCATTTAATTTTTATTTGAAACATGGCTGACCTATGATATATACTCCGCACTTATCATCACACTGAATATTATATGTAAAGTCGCTACATGCATACATGTATTTTCAAACTGTTTTAATGTGGATCTTATCATTTGTATTTAATGATACTTTATCTATGAACCTCTAAGTCCTGTAATGATTTATTTTGGGTGCCACATTGTCTAAATTATTTTTTTATATCAAGTAATTAGATGAATGTTGAAAGCCAATAGAAGTTGGATTTACTTCACTACTGTCTCGCGGACCAGGATGCTTATAGTGAGTATTATCTATTGGTTATAGGTTGACTTGCAAATACTTACAGTACTTTCATCTTTTGGATAACTTTTGGCTTATCAGGCTTTTTTATGTTTTTTTCAAGTACAAATGATGACTCTCTTAAACTTGAATATTGATATTTATTTTGGACTACTGTGAGATATTGGGTGAGTGGTGACTCATATTATCTTGCTTTGTAGGTTACTCATAAAACGATTCACTTATGCATGCCTGTGGCATGGTCACGTTATGGTCCTTATTCATATGGTTGGTGTATGTTTTTGGTTCTAGGTTTTGAGTTGTCTGTTATTTTGCTTTGTCATTTCCCTTTGGTTCTTGCTTTTTCCCCTTGCTTCCTTTTTTCTTTAAGTTAACTTTATTTTTATTAATGACCTATCTCTCTGGAATATGATGAGTCTCATCTCTTCACTTGGGTGATTGTGTTTGTTGTGGTTTTCCTTTCTGGTATTTTCACAATTGCTAACACATGCTTTTAGGCGATATTCATAATGAGTATACTGTCTACACTACTCACATTTTGGTGAACTTAATTGTTACCATCTGTTGCCTCAACAATGAGAGTGTTGTTGTTGCTCTGTGTAATAACTATGCAAAGGAAAGAGTTTAGAGTTGTAATACAAGTTGTTTGGTGTGTTACATATTCTAGCCCTGAGAAAGTCTGTGGCATACACCACATAGAGACGAAACACGTGTTGCGGATAGGACTTTTTTTTGTGAAGAATCATAAAGAAAATAAAGAAGACAGACACAAGAAGATTAATGGTGTCAACATTTATTATGAACTGTATTTTGAGAAACATGCTCAGGATATAACCCCTTTTTTTGTACCTAATGGTGTAGAAGTGGTCTACATCTCTGGTAATTGGTGGGTGGCGATTATCGTATCCTTAGAGTAACCAGATATTGTGATTTGACTTCACTACAACTTTGCGCAATTAATACTTAACCATCTTCATCCTATTGGATTACCTTATTATACTTATTAGATTCATCTCCCACGGCACACGCATGTGCGGGAAGCCACATATCTAATGCTTACTCAATACACATGGGCATGAGACAGGGCTGCCTAATATCCCCAATGTAGTTTGTCCTGGCTTTGGAGCCTCTTATGCAGAACCTACGCCGGGGCCCCCAGGCGGGGCATCCCAGTAGGCCCTACTATATACGCAGTGTCGGCATAGGCTGACAACATAATATTGTATGTCAAACCTCACTGATGACTTACATGCAGTGGCTAAAACCTTTTCCTTATTTGTACGTATCTCTGGATTGGTGGTAAACGTGAATAAATACCATGCCTTTTACTTTCAAAGCGACCCCCAGCCCCCAACCGTTGCATTCGGAGACTGGAGACCCACTGTTGCGTCTAACACCTTCAAATATCTAGGAATACAAATATACAGGACGGCCCACGACCTACTAGAAGGAAACCTTCAGAAAATGATCCCCTCAATGCATCTCTCAGGCGTCCTTCTGTACAACCCTCCCCCTCTAATTTGCAGAGCGCCTTGCAATCTAAAACATGGTGATGCTCCTGTATAATGTGTTAGTTTGCCAACCTACCCACGGTGGTCCCAATGCATTTCTTCACACCACTAAACACATTATTGATAGAACTCGTCTGGACTGCTGGTAGGTGGCAGGTCAGACTACCTAAATTGCAGCTACCATCTGTAGACGGTGGTATGGGAATGCCAGATTTAAATCATATTGAATGGCTGTCCAATTACAATGGCTAACGTATTCATGAAATAGCCTTCATGTCCCAAATGCTCGCTCAGGATGCTCTACACAAGTTGCTGTGCCCCAAGGCATGGGCCCCCGCTGCAGCACCACTGCTATTGAAAATTGCCATTGAGTACTGGAAACGGGCTCTGGAATATACAGATAAGACTGTCCTTATGCTTCTAACATACCACTACTGAGACTCACTACTCCAACAGGCACGCTGACACAGCCCAGACCACATACTTATGAACAGGCAGGAGTAACAACGGTTGGGGCTCTGTTTGGTGATAGCATGCTATTGAACCATGCTGGCGTTATACACAGACTCACATGCCAATATTATACGCTACACTAAATTACACTAGGCCCCAGATGGCACTGAACCCACCATGCACAAATTTGTCCACTGAGTTTATTTAATGGTAAATGGCAGACACTTCATTAGATGGTTATACTGCGGCCTACCAAGACACGTGGCAGTACCGCTGACACAATTGCAGGAGCGGTGGGAACGTGATCTGGGAAAGAGCCTACAGGACAAGGAGTGGAAGTCCATTCTTGAGTCTCCAAAGAAAGTCTCCCGTAACTCCAGGCTCACATTCATACAGTTTATGATACTGAACAGGGCCTACCTCACACCGCACCAATTGAATGCCATGTTTCTGACGGTGCCCGCAACATGTCCCAGATAAACAGAACAAGATGTGGACAAATGTTATGGGCTTGCCCCATACGCACTTTTTACTGGTCACAATTAAGCTTGGTGCTGCATTAAACGGTTGGGGGGAACAGCTGAAGACTGGCAGAGGGATGCCTATTAGGACTGCACCCCTAACCCAATAATTATCGGGTGCAGGTGAAATTTGCAGATTTAACACTTCTTCTAGCGAAGCGCCTAATAACTAAACGATGGAAGGCTCCCCAGCTATAGCAGCATGGAAGGAAGGTATATTACAGTGGTAGGGCAGAGGGAGGCGCACTTCACAGAGACAAGTAAAGGGGCTTAAGGAAAATACCGATTGCAACGGAGTGGGATACTTCCTAGATACCTTTCTTACTCTGGATACCCCAGACACATCTACACCAATCGTCTGAATCCCGGTTGGGGAAAGACTTGGTGCTCGATAGAGCGATTGCTGCAAACACTCTACTGTCTGCATAGAATGGGCCTAACGACGAGTACACATGGTAGCATACTTAATTACACTCTGGACATTCCATCACATAGTAATATATTGCATTTACTGTGTAAGCAGGCATTTGTAGCTGGAGAATTATCCATGAACTGATTGTCCTCAAGATTTCACCACTGTATGTTTATACCTGCCAGCAAGGAGGGGAGAATGTTTAGGGGATTATTCTGTTCTCTGAGATACTAATGTCACTACAGCACAATCTATCGCGCCATGAATACTTAACTGTGTAATGCTTAAATACCTGGATATTATCCTATTGTATACTTATCATAATTGATAGAACTGTATACACCTTACGAAGCCAATACAATTTGTGGGAAAAAGGAGGCATGGACCACAAAGTACACATGCAGGCCGTTTGAAAAAGCACACAAACTACTTCAAAATGGCTGCTGACCACATATTCAAACAACAACAAGCATGAAGGCATGGACAATGAGCACATGCAGGCCTATGGCAAAAAGCACACTGACTATTACACAAAATGGTCTGCGGCCATATGTGCAAACAACAACAAGCAAGCAGGAATGGATAACAAAGAACATATGCAGGCCTATGGATACTGACCACGGAAAATGGCCACTGGCCACGTGGCATGCAGAACAAAGACAACATGGGGCATATGGCAAACACACAGTCACACACACACGCACACACACACACAGACACACGCACACACACACACACACACACACACACACACACTGTGACCAGACAAAAAGCGACTACTTGGCCAGCAAACAAAGGAGTCATGGTAAACAAAGAAGAAAACACTACCATTAATCCAGCAATGCCAAAAACTAAATTTAAGTCAGCTATAAAAACTCCCCAAAAATACACATCTTCCCAAGGCATAAAAAACATGATCCCACAAAAATACACTTTAACACATTGCAGAAAATCAGGAAATACAAAAAAAACACACATTTTGCATTTAATTCATGGCCATCCCTAAATTATAGACTTATTAAAACAACATATACCACAGAAACAACTGTTTTAAATGCTGAATGCCTAGTACTGGCTGGATGACCCATTGGCCCATGGGCAGACTAGGTCACATGGTAAAATGAATAGTGCAAATTTCAAAAGCATGGAGAAAAAATACTTAACTGTGCAACCTTTTTCCCTTATAAAAATTAAAAAAGTGAATGCCAAAAATAGACCCCTACTGCAACTCCAGGCCACCTGCAATCAAACTAAAAAATTGCATAAAAAAACGTAAAATGTGCAAATATATACTGGTGCATGCCCTTTATCAAACAACACCCTTATCCAAAAGCTTTTTAACTTACTTCACGGAAAGTCTTTAAAATTCATTGGTATATGCAGCAGGCCTTGCGGACAAAGAAAGTGAACCTTTCATCTCAGAATACAAATGAAAAGTGACCAGGGGATGGACAAAGCACTGGTAGGAGCTTTCTGGACAGGAAGAGGAAGTTGGAGTCTCTGTGGCACTTCTTCTTGATAAAAAAATGTAAAATAAAAAAAAGTGTTTTTCACACTGAACCATTAGTTCTTGTAGAATAGCCACTCGAATGGTATTTGTGAGTTTGTTTAGCATTCTTCTTGAGTAGAAAATCTACTCGAGAAGCAGCCCTCGACTGCTCACGACCGTCTGTGTTAAAAAATGGTGCCGGAAGGCTCCCTGGAAACCGGAAATCTTGTCAGGGGCTGACAAATCTCTTTTACAAGGTTGCTTGAAGGAACCTTGCATTGATCCTGTTGTCCTTGCATTGCTTGAAAAGGAGCAAAATTCCACCACATGGTGATTGGCAGAATTTGACAGAAACTTAAAATTTCATCTGGCCATACTATCATCCTCCAAATGCTCATTCATTTGAACCTCACGCATTTATTTGTCTCAATTCTGCCCAGACCCATTCAGCCACGTCTTTGGACCACGCAAGAATCGTGGGTTCCAGGGGGGACATGAGCCTGACAGTAATCCTATGTTTAGCCGCTCCCCCTGTGCAACTCTATAAGGTCTATAGTCTTCCCCTCTTTGGGGCATGGGATAAATATGAGTAGGCATTGATTCGCTGTGGCCTTAAGTTGAGCTCCGTTCGTCTGTCGTTGGTAACAGACTAGCATCTTTTAATGCTGGGCTATCATGTTAAATCCCCAGATCATGTGGATGAACACCGAGGCTAACCACTACATCTTGGGCATTCATTCAAGTAGGCTGGGCATATCTTGCAAAGCTTTGCCCTCCGTACAACATAGAAGAGGGCCTATTTGAATCAAGCATTCTCAGACACTTCCTTGACCAAAGGGCACGTCCTGGTCAATTCCTTATCAAACATGGGTTCTGGCAGATCTGCCTCCCATTTACTTTGTGCAAATGCGATCTGCAGTTGATTGTCCTGAAGGGCTCAGTAGAGATTTGACACAACTCATCCAGAGGACCCCATATCTCATAGCATTTCTGGGGGGAGCACATCTCTATGGGCACCACTGGAAAAGAAGGCCACAACCCTATTGCTGCCCTAGTTAGAGCAGTGAACTGCAAGAAGTGCCCCGGACCCACTTCAAACATCTCGCATGCTGCTTCAAAGGTGATGCAGGTATCTTCCTGATAGAGGCCACAGAGTGTCTCAGAAACTCCATCCTTCCATTTAGCCAGAGACATCACTCATCCAAGCCTTAAGAACGGTTACAGCCATCATATCGGTCGTTTTTTTGAGAATTGTGTTACATGTGTCACCCTCCTCATGGCAATGTCCCATGCCATTGAGACCTATTGAACTATGTATGAGTATGGACTTTCACGTCGAGATCCTGCCATCAGAGTCGCTGGTAGGTTCTCCATGCAAGGGACCAGCACACCACCGAGCCTGTGTTGCAGGTGTGATGCCAGGGTATACAGCTCGAGGTTCAGCAGTCCTAGCTCCCCGGTGTGGTGTCCATTTTGAGGATTCCCAGGCACACCCTGCTTTCACTTGCCCTTAAAAATAATTTCATGAACAGAGTATCCATTTCTCCGAATGTGCATCAAGGGATGAGGTATTGTGAGTTCTGGAGTATGTATAAACAACTGGGGTGCACCACCATTTTTGCAAATGAAATTCTACCCACCACTGACAGTGGCAATGACTTCCAGAATGTCACTGAGTTTCTCAAGCCATCCAGCACTCGCCCATGGTAGGAAAATATTGCTTCTCTGGCATATGTGTCACCCAGGTCTCTGAATACCTCCAGTTCCCATCGCAGTCCAACCTGTTACAAGGCTTCCAGTAGCCTGCCCTCTAGTCCTGCCAGGGGGAAAATAAATGATTGTCTTGATTTCTCATAATTCAGGATGCCCTGCCAAGCTTCTGCAATTTCTGCATTAGATGTGGGACTGATATCGCAGGCAGTTGTAAATCTATCAGGGTTGCATCCACGTACAAGAAGACAATGTTCTCCATGACTTCCATGCGTACAGCCCACTACTCCACTGCTGCTAAAAAATGAACGCCAAGGCAAATAATAGTAGAGACAGTGGGCAGTCGTGCCTTGTGCCGCTCTCTACATTTCAAGCTTTGGATATATACCCACCCAATCTGATCCTTGCCGTCTTGTCCGTGTAAAAAATTGAGACCCATTTTATAAAAATGGGGCTGAATCCCACCAGTGTTAGCACCACCCAGACATAATACCAATTCAAGGTAAGCCTTTTCAATGTCTAAGGCTGCCAGGGCTCCCTCTATCTCAGAGTCCTGAATGAAGTGCAGTTCATCTGTCAGCCTATGAAAATGTTTGAGGGTGCTACATTGTGGGATGAACCCACACTGATGATTGAGTATCAAATGGGTAATCAACCCTTTCATCCTATAAGCCAGTGCCTTCGACAACACCTTTACATCCATATTAATCATGGACAACAGTGAATAGAAGCCCTTGCATGTGAGGTCTCTGTCTGGTTTTGTTTTGGCAATATTACAATGAGAGCATCGTTCATGGATTTCCGCAGTCTGCCAGGAATACAGGCTTCCTGAAATACTCCTAGCAGTTTGTCAATGAGTACTCCTGAGTAGGCTTGATAAACCTCGTTGGGGGGGCATCTTTGCCCGGCATACCCTTTATAGCTTCCAGTAATTATTCCTTGGTGTGGCCTCTTTCCAGGTCCAGCATCTAGTCATTGTCTAATTTTGGAAAGGTTATCTTGCTCAGTAACTCCACCCCGGCAGTGTCTCCATGGCTCACTGGCCTCTTGTAAAGGGTAACTAGATGCTGCTGGAGTTCCTTATTAATCGCAGCCTGCATGATCACCATTGCACCCTGTGGTTCCTCTAATGCCATGATCGTAGTTGTGGGTCTCTCATGCTGCAGCAACCAGGCCGGAAGAGTGGCCGGCCTGGCCCACTCCAGGTGTAGCCTCTGTCCATACTCTTTCAGGGTAAATTTGTCTAAGATGTCCCGTAAGTCTCCTGCTTTTCCCCTCACAGATTGGGTTTCCTCTTCTAGTGACGTGTTACGCGTGGCAGCCCTCTGTAGTTGACCTACAATCTGTTCATGCTCCCTGAGGTCACACTGTAGTTGGCGTTTAATGCTAAATATTTTTGCAAGGCATTACCCTCTCAAAACTACATTGAACGCATCCCATTCCATTGCCATACTCGATGTAGCCCCCCAGTTCTCTGTGAAACAGCCTGACATTACTTCACTAATGTTGGATTGAAAGGTAGCATCTTTCAAGGTTTTTGGATAAAGCCGCCAGGTAAGGATAGTCTGGCGGCCATGGGCATAAGTGTATTTGAGGAGCAGTGGTTCATGGGCGGACATGAATCTGCCCAGATGTTCCACCAATTGTATGTGAACCCCCAGCCCTCATGTGACAAGAATCCTGTCAACCCTGCCGCACACATAATGTACAGACAAGAAGCAAGTTAGCGCTGTTTTTTGGGGGGGTTCAGTGTTCTCCAAACATCCATACGATCCACGTACGTCATGACCTCGGTCAGTGGGCCGGCCAAATACGGTTTCGGTAGTCTCCATTAGGGCATCCTATCCAGGTCCTTATCTATGATACAATTAAAATTGTCTGCCCAGATTAGGAAGATGCCTGCATATGGGGCCAGTGAATCTTATATCATTCAAAAGAAGGCTTTGTCATCATGGTTTGAGGCATATAAATTTAACATGCAGATTTCCATCTCATCTAAGAGCCCATAGATCAGAATGTGGTGAACCCTCTACATCAGAGAACGCCTCCTGATATTGGAACCACACTCCTGGGGTTATCAATATAGACACTCCCTTGACATGCATGGAATAGGTGGAGGAATACAACTGCCCATGCCACTTTTCTTTAGCTTGCCAGCTTCCTCTCCGACTAAGTGAGTTTCTTGCAGCATTGCCATACTCACCCCATAGCATCTCAGGTAAGTGTGCACTCTATAACACTTTGTGTAGTTGTGCAGCCCTCTGACATTCCTGCACATGATTTTCACTGTCCCTGACGTTTGCGTAGCTGTCCAGGTAGTGCCCCCTGCTTTTCTTCGTTGGAGTGGTTGAATGAGAACACCCCTCCATGCTACTCCCATCCAGACCTTGTGGCCCTTTGTTGCAGGGCCCTTGTGATGCTCTAGCTATTCTGCTCAGCATAATAATGAATCTCAACAGCAACTGTTCCTACTTCCATCCCCTGAGTAAACATTTAACCTTTAAAACAGGGATCTTTACCCCTGCATGCAATGCTCGAACCCAATCCCTCCCTCCAGTCGCTATCTCATAACAAGACTGTAAATCCTTAAACTTCAGAAACTGTTCGATTTTTAGACTAACAATTACAGGCGAGGTCTGGCTCCCCACACCCAGTGCACCCTAATGAGGATTACAACCATGAGATGGAGGGCCAACCCCCCCAGTGGTCCCTAAGGTGGCCTAATTTACAATAGCTGGACCTGTTGGGAATCCTAATCTGTACTGTGGCTTTCAGTTCCCCTCTGTTCAGTTTGTGACTTCAATAGTGGTTCCCAGCATCCATGTACCCAGGCCCAATTAAAGATGGTTCCTACCTTAGCGTTCAGGGTGAAGAGTTAATATGGGCGCAGTCCCCACAGTCTTATCTGCCAAACCCCAAGTAGGCAATAGGATTAGTGTGTCCGTGGCCTCGGGTGCCACCTCAAGTCCATGGTGGTCCCCTCATTTTTATTTATTTATTTATTTTAGTTATTAACAGAGTTTCATATATCGTGAACTTGACCCAAGTCGAACATCAGAGCGCTTTACATAGCACCAGTTGCGTTACATGAGGACACATTAATTTTTGTTAGGCACAGGGAGATTAAGTGATTTGCCCAGAATCACAGGATGTTCAGCGTCATTGCCGAGACTCGACCCCGGTTCTCCAGATTCAAGGTCGACTGCCGTAGCCGTTAGGCCAACTCCTCTCCCCTCTCATTACCCAGAGGAAGTCGATCAAGGCCCTGACAGTTAGCGGGTCCCCATTTCTGAAGGTACATTCGAAACACTTGTCATATGTGACTGGCTTGCAGCGATGTCTGCAGGGGTTGTCCTCCGAAAGTTCCAGCGTGTCCCGGATATGACCTCCAACACATCCAGCATGCCATTTGGCTGTACCTGTATCTGCTGCCCTCCTGCTCCGTGTGTCATTCCCCACCTCTGTCGCTCTGCAGATCCACTGAGCCTGCTTTGGCAGGCTGCGCAAATGCTCCCTCTCGAGCCCTGTGGGCTCCAGATCCATACCCCCTGTCCAGCCAGTCCCACACCTCCTGCAGAGAGGCAAAGAAGTGAGAGCGCCTCCTCTCAACTTTACTGGTAGTGTTATAAGCAATTTCTTCAGGGCCTGGAACTTGTACGAGTAGCCAGAGAAAATTCTTATTATGTGTTCTTCAAACCTAGGGTCTTCATCTTTACTGGCTCATTGTAGTATTCAATTCCTGTCCCAATATTTGAGGAGTTTTGCAATTATGGCCCTGGGGGACGAGGGAGCTCCTGGGGTGGGCATCTAGCCAGCATTCAATGGGCTCTCGCCACCATAGAGAAAGCTGAAAACCTTTCTGCCCCACGATCCCCCTGAGCCACTGTTCCAGAAATAGTACCATGGCTTATCCCTCTGCTCGCTCCAGGAACCCCACAAAATACAAATTACAGCGTAGTGACCTCCCTTCAGTGTCCTCCATCTGCTCTTCATGGTGGTTTGCCTGCCTTGAAAGAAAGTGTATTATAGCTGTCAAGTCTTTCCCCTCCTGCACCTTCCCCTCAGTTTCTTTCGAGTGCTGAGACACCCTACAGAGGTCCACGCACAACAGGTTAACCTGAAAGATTATGGCATCCATTTTGTGCTGCATGGGAACAGTCCAGTCTGAACTGCCAAGCCGGGTAATCACTGAACCAGAAACAAGCATCCTGGGACCGGTTTCAGGGTTTCACCCTCATCAGCCAGGCTAACTTGAATCCAGTGGCACAGTGAGCAAGGGACCCTCGTCTGGGCACACCCATCCCCCTGAGGGGGAGTGAGCAAAAGAACAATAGACTAATCCATATCTCTTGACTAGGGGAGAGTGGTTGCAAAGTTTCAGAACTCCATCCACCATCTTGTTGTGTTTGCTTTGTTCACCCTAAGTGGCCAAGGGTATGTCCAGACGTCGGTCCCTTGTTTGCTGCGCCACTGGATTCAAGCTAACCTGGCTGATGAGGGCTCATACCCCGGAATCAGTCCCAAGATGCTTGTTTCCGGTCCAGGGAGGAACTGGCCTGGCTGTTCGGGCTTGACTGTTTCCATGAGGAGCAGGGTCAAGACTGATTTGCATATGACTGGGTCCAAACTGGTGTGGCATAGTGAGCAAAAGAACGATGGATTAAACCCAGATCTCTTGACTGGGGGAGAGTGGTTGAAAGGTTTCAGCACTCCGCCCATCATCATGTTGTGTTTGCTGGATCTCTCAATAGCCACCAGTATTTGTGATCGCATGAGCTACACTCCGGAGACCCGGGTCTCTGGCCAGTTAAGTGTTCCATTTGTAGTTTCTGCGAATCTCATGAGGGCTTACCAGGCACCATGCTGTTCCTCTGCCCTAAAGTCTCTCTAGTATACTCTGATCAGAGGGAGCTGGTCTGGATCCGGTCAATGAGCAGCTATACTTCCCCTCATGTAGGGGCTGCAGGTCCCAGTCAGATCTGTTGAGCTCAGACCTCCATTCGCCGTAAACATTAGAATTTGGCACCAAAGATCACACCAAATCCCTGCCACATAGGAGGCGTGCTATCCTGCAAAGCGGGAAGGAGGATCCTCTGTCACCTCCAAAGGATCACCCTAGTGATGCAGGACCACCACACCTGCACACTCTCCATTGCAGAGTCACTAGGACAACCAGGCCGCCGTCCAACGGGCTTGGTCACCCACCCCCTCATCGCACCGGGCAGAAGTGCGCAAGGCGCACAGTAAACCTGATTCTAAGTACCTGAAGCCCTATGGGGACTCAACAGATCTCCGACAATGTCTTTTCATCTTGGGCTCAGGAGGAAGGGTGCCCCAAGTGGTCACTTCTCTTGGGGGCCCACACGACAACTTCACAGCCTTCTTGTCCCAGGCTCTGCCTGAGGACTCTACAGTCTCCTTCGGCCGTGGGTTTCACCCACGGGTCCTCGTAGTCTGCGGTCTGGTAGGCCAAGCAGCTTCAGCCTGAATACTTGTTAATAGCTTATTGGGCCTTCCAGCAGCCACCAGGTGTACCATTGTCCATCAATGCCCCCGGATGCGCTGGTGTCTCTCTAAGTTTCCCAGGGGCTTCATCTCTGACCAGTTGATGCCATTTTCTGCATACTCTGTTTGAGCCCTGTTCGAAATTGGGTTTCTGATTGGCAGAGGTATGCACCCTGTCCAAGCAGGAATCACAATCCAAATCAGGGTAAGTATAGTGCACCCTAAAAGTTTACCTGTGCTCAAGACCCTGCCCTAGCCTGCCTTGGCTACAGGCACAGAACAGGGGGGTATGCAACTCTTTGTGTGGGGACAGGCACACTCCTAGTCAGATGAAATTGTCAGCTCTTCCCTCTGACTCTAGCTCAGGAAGACCCAGCAGCCCAGGGATGGGTCATCAGGATATGCAGGGCACACTGCAGCTCCCTGTGTATGTGACTGCCTGTCACCCAATGCAGATGTGTCTTCTAGAGACAGGCAGTAGCACATAATAGTTAAAGTAAGAAAAGGCCAACTTTCTAAAAGAGTCATTTTCAGACCCGTAAATTAAAAACCAACTTCACTAAAAGATGTGTTTTTAAATTGCAAGTCCAGAGACACCAAATTTACTTTTCTCAATTGGAAGTTACACTTATAAAGTGTTACAACGCAGCTCTGATGCTAGCCTATGGGAGAGATAGGCCTTGCTGCAGTGAAAAACAAATTTGGTGTTTTTTCACTACCAGGACACGTAAAACTCAAAAGTACATCTCCTATCTTTTAAAACACAGCACCCTGCCCATGGGGCTACTTTAGGGGTGACTTATATGTAATAAAAGGGAAGGGTTGGGGCTAGCAAGTAGGTGAACTTGCCAGTCAAAAAAACAGTTTAAAACTGCACACACAGGCTCTGGAGTGGCCGGCCTGTGACATGCTTTAAAGGGCTACTCATGTGGGTGGCACAATCAGTGCTGCAGGTCCTCTAGCATAATGCAATTTACAGGACTTGGGCACATATAGCACTGTACTACGGAATTATCAGTAAATCAGATATGCACTTGTGGGAGGCCAGGTTTGATAAACAGGCGAGGAGGCTGTATGAATTTGCCAAAAGGACGATTTTTATTGTCAATTGTAGAAGTGGTAGGTTGTTCAGGATGTTTTCCTTCCTGTTCTTCTCCCGATGTATCCCTAGGTGAGCTTGATGGGGATTCAGAGGTAGATGTTCCCGGCTCCTCCTCTTCGTTCTCAAGGTGGTCTCCCCAGAGGCTCATGGGATAGGAAAAAGAGGGAGCCGGCATATATGAGTTTTTATGATAGTTTGTATTATATACCTGTCACCACACCTTCAAGTGCTCACAGGGTTTCTTCTCATGTGCTGGTTGGGGTAGGGATAGGTCCTTATAAAGTTCTGGCTGGGGTAGGGAAAAGGTTATTATCACTAACCTATGGGACCTGTTAGTGGTCAAACGTACTGCCCGTCAAAGAAAAGGGTAAATGAGGCAGGTTAACTGGTGCGCTAGATAACTTTGGGTGTCACCTGTTTAGGGAAAACAACTTGGGCTTACAACACACAGGTACTGCAATACGAGACTCCAGCCCCCTACCCATAACTCTCCCCGTTTTCACTACCCACTTCCCTTAACCCCAACCCCTGGTCCCTCAAGACGCTCTCACTCACCGGCTCCGCTTCCCAGCATCCTCCGGTGGGCACCACCAATCCTTGCAGCACCTCTCGTCTGGTTCCACGTCTTCTCCTTTCGGTTCCGCGTCTTCTCCTTCCAAGACGTCCTCGTTCCTGGGTTCTCCCTCAGACGTCCGCCTACAGGGTCTGTCTTCATTCTTCCTGTCCTCCGACACTTTTCCTGTTGCCTGCGCGCCACCGGTCTGAGACGCCTCCTTTTCGATTCCGCCTGATTTCCTTGGATTTTGGAAAACACTTCCAGAGCTATTCCCCCCTCTTCCGGGTCCCCGTCGGCGTCTCGCTGTGGAGAGACAGGACAGGGGTATGGTTTTTGTAGTCCTTCTTCATAGTCCTTCACCTCCTGGCCATTGAAAGGATCTCGTGCTTTAAGGGGATAGTCCTCCCACGGCGACACACAGGTGAGCCCCTCCTGCATTTTCTCACAACACTTTAGCACTGGTCAGCAATGAAAAAGTGCACAGAGTTCCACACCCAGCAAAAACGAGGTTAATTTCACAGTCAAAGCAGGAGGTCAGAAAGCAAAAAGCCTGGGCAAACCAGACCAAAAGATGGCAGGTTTAACATGCCTGTGAAAGGCATCACAGGGCGGGGAACACCTGCTCACCATCAAAGCCCTTAATGAGGGCATTGGTATGCACACTTTCCGGGGATGGCTTCTGCCTCAATGTGGCAGACAGGGAGGAATCCGTATCACAAAGGACAAGACAGGGTGCTGGGGAGCTCCTCTCTAGCATATCCAGTCGCCCATCTTACTTGGCCATGCCCCCCATTTATCCATATTTTTAACAAGTTTAAATACTTTAATTTAACATTATTTACTGTGGGGCTTTATTTTAAGTAATTTTCTCCATTATTTTCCATATAAGGTGTTCCCCTTAAGTTGTAGGCCAGTTGTGGTGCTGGACTTACTGCTGTTTCTTTTTTTGTCATTACTAATTTAAACTCTTAGATTTGACTCCACCTCCCCATTAAGGTGGCAGAGTCATGTCCGTCTACACTTTTGAATACCATTAAACTCGTATTTTGTGAATAGTCAAAAAAATAGTAAACGTACTCAAATGTGTAAGAGCAAATTACATGTATATTAGTCACAAGTGCAAGTTACCTTTTTTTAAAAACTTTTTTTTATTATGGTGTATCATCAAAATGTAGATGCAAATGCACAATTGCGTCCATACAGGCAATAATAAAGGGCATGAAACAGGTAGAGTAATATTACACAGCCCTTCAGTCCACAACCCGGAGGTCGGACGGCGTCAGAGTAGAGGGGAGCCATAAAAAACACAGCAATATCAGCCTTGGACACAAACAAAATAGTCACACCACTATTTTCATTTAACAGAACATTGCTAAAAAAAAACAAATCCAGCAGAGAAAGTCAAGACAGCCCACACTCCACCCCAGGGGTCCAGTTCACATCAGTGATGTAACAGCGTCCTAGGCCCTAATGATGTAAAGCAGAATGATAGGAACATCTCACATTGCGCCAGGGGAATAGGGGGAGAAAGGAGTAGAAACCAGTCGAAACCACCTCAGCCAACACCTTCTTTCCTGGGTCCCCTACGGGGCATTGCCAGTTCCACCGTTGGAGAATCACATAGATCGCCACGGAAAGCATTCCAGTGTCCCCACTTCTGGTCCCACACCCTGGGGCAGCCCCTCAGCTTGTATACGGTTTTCTCGGCTATCATGCATTGGTCCATTGCGGCCACCCATCTCACCACCAGTGGCCTGTCCAGGGAGCCCCATCCCATCGCTATGGAGCGTTTGATCAGCAGGAACCCCAGTGCCGCCCACCGCAGTTCAGAGGCAGTGAGGTCGTTCGGCCCCCAAACATTGAGGACACATTCCTTGGGTGATGTGGAAAGTGGTTTGCCCAAGGAGCTGCTCATTTTACGCAACGCAGCCGACCAGAACTGCTGTATCACGGGGCAGTCCCACAGGATATGGTAGAAATTCCCAGGGAGACCATAGCCCCGCAGGCACAATGTGTCGGGTCGCCGACCGATTCTGGCCAAGGTGAGGGCGGACATGTATGCTCGGTGTAGCACTTTGAGCTGGATTAATCGAAACCTGTGGCATATGGCCGACTCCCTCGGGGACATTAGCGCCGAGCGCCACTCATCGTCCCCCAAAGGACCCAGGTCAGCTTCCCACCTGGCCCGCAGCAGCAAGAAGGAGTCAGGAAGGTTATTGCAGAGCTTACGGTAGGTCAGGGATATGGCCTTTTCAGGGAGAGGTTCCGACAACAGTCTATCCTCCAAAGGGGAGGTTGCAGGTATGGAGGTGAAGTCCAGAAAGGCGGCCTGTAGGGCGTGTGTGATCTGTAGGTACCGAAAGTACTCAGTGGGTGCTAGGTCATATTGAGCTTGTAAGTCACTAAAGGTCAGCAATTTACCCTTGCATACCAGATCTCCAACCTCAGAAATCCCTATCGCATCCCACCGGTCAAAACCACGGGAGAAACAAAGGGAGCCCAGACGTTGCGCGGACCACAGAGGCGAGGTTTTGGTAAGTTTGTCAGCCCAGCCCAACTTTGCATTGGCCTTGTGCCAGACGGCCACCGTATGTGCCATAGGCCCAGCATACCTAGCCTTTGTGGGTTTGCTATACAAGGCCCCCAGGTAGCCCTCTCGCCCCGTCTGGTCTCTGTCCAATAAAAAGGCTGGGTTTTAGGGTGAGCCACAAGCTGGGAGGCCCAATAGTAAAGACGGAGATTAGGGAGGGCTATTCCCCCGTCATACCATCCCTGGAACAGCTTATTGAGAGCAATACGAGCCGCACCACCATCCCAGAGCAGCAGACGGAGCCCACTCTCCACTGCCCTGAAGTATGAATCTGGAATGGAGAAGGGGCAGTTCTGTAGGACATAGAGGAAGCGTGGGAGCGCCAGCATTTTAAACAGTGCCGCCCGTCCCAGGAGAGAAAGCGGGAGGGAGCGCCAATGAGCAACGTCGCTACGAAGCCTGCGAAGTGGGCCCAGCAAATTCCGATCATAGAATTGCTGAAAGTCAGGGGTGATAAAGATACCGAGATAAGTAAAGCCTTCAGAGGCTAACGTGATGGAGAACCCCCTGGGCAGGCGAGGCGGCGGACCATGCAACATGTACAGCACCGATTTGGTCCAATTTATTGCATAGCCTGAGTATTTCCCAAAGTTGGTAAGAACGTGGAATAGGCTGTTGATGGAGGATTGAGGGGACGACACGTATATTAGGATGTCGTCGGCGTAGAGAGAGATCTTGTCAACAGTCTCTTCGCTCCATCGTAAGCCTCTGATTGAAGCATCCGTACGAACCCAATGAGCCAAAGGCTCCAGGGTGAGGGCAAACAGCAAGGGGGAAAGGGGACAGCCCTGTCTGGTGCCCCGATGGAGAGGAAACCTCTGGGATAGGAAGTTATTGACCCGGACTTGGCCAAAGAGGTCAGTATATAAGAGACGCACCCATCCGATAAATTTGGGTCCGAAGCCAAAGCGATGGAGGACCTCAAATAGGTAGGGCCACTCAATTGAGTCGAATGCCATCGCTGCGTCAAGGGATAATATAGCAGCGTCCTGGGACATGGTGGGCTGACGGCTCAACACGCTTTGCACCCTGCGGAGATTCAGTGCCGTGCTACGGCCCGGGAGGAAACCGGACCGGTCATCATGAATGAGGGAGGGGAGGACCAGAAGGAGTCGAGTCGCCAGTAGTTTAGCCAGGACTTTGGCCCCAGCGCTAATCAAGGAAATCGGTCGGTAGGAGCTACATGCCATAGGGGGCTTGCCAGGTTTGAGAATGACCGCTATAGAGGCCAGTCTTTGATCGAGAGGGAGCACTCCAAGTTCCAGGCTCCCCGTAAACATATTCAAAAGGTGGGGGACAATGTCAGGGACCATCCCCTTCAGAAATTCGACCGGGACTCCGTCAGGACCCATAGCTTTGCCGGAGTTTACTGCAAAAAGTGCCGTGGTGAGCTCGTCAGCTGAGAGGTCGGCGTCCAGGGCAAGCCGGTCAGAGTCTGAGACGGTTGGGAGGCGCATCTCCTCCAACAGTTGTCTAGATTCGGCAGACGAGTAGCCACTACCAGCGGTGTATACAGTTTCAAGGTGGTCAGCGAACACCTCCGCAATGTCCTGGGGGTCCACCACCACCAAACCATCAGGCCTAGTGATGGACGACACCCATCTGGACCCTTGGTCGCGACGCTCCAGCCATGCAAGCATCTTGCCTGCACTGTCTCCTAATTTGTAGACCCGATGACGCGTGTGGAGCAGGCGCGCCTGTGCCTTTTCCTGGGTCAGCGCTTTGTAGACCAGTTGTTGGGCCTGAAGGAGTTCAGCCGCGGAATCCGATGGTGCCGCGTTGTAGGACGCCTCAAGGCCGATGAGAGTGGTCTCCGCCTGCGTAATGTGCTCGGCGTGTTTACACAAATGATTTGTCCTAAGGGCTAGTGCTTCACCTTTTACAACTGCCACGTAGGCCTCCCAAAGTGTAACAGCCGAATCCACCCAGCCCACATTTTCCGCAAAGTAGAGCTCGGTACGCTCCCGCAACGCCTCTCTAATATCAGGAACCTGCATGAGCCAGGGATTAATAACAATGGGTCCCCTCACCAACTGGCGATTGTAAGTTAGGTCCACCATGAGCGGCGAATGGTCGGAAATACCGCGAGGGAGACCTCTCGGGCGGATAAAGCAGCCTATGTCAGCGACAGGGCAGAAGAAATAGTCAATTCTTGATGTACTGTGGTGTGCGTTAGAGTAATGTGTGAAGTATGGGGTATCTGGGAAATGAGTGCGCCAAATGTCTTTCAAGCCTAAAGCCTGAGCGAAGTCAGCCAAGTCAGAGCTCTGACAATGTGAGCCCCTCTTGGGCCTTTGGTCTAGGTCGTCGCACATCGTGGCGTTGAAGTCCCCGCCAATTATGAGTGTGCCCGGGGGGAGGCCCAACAGTTGAGTGCCCAGTTCTTTGAGGGAGTCTCGTACCAAGGTTGGCGGGAGGTATGCAGAGATGACGTTCAAGGGGTGCCCCTCCCAGGAGGCCTCAACAATCGTAAACCGGCCCAGAGGGTCTGCCCAGCAGCGTGAGTAGGTGAGTGGGAGAGATTTCCTGACCAAGATCCCAGTACCTCAGGACCCAGGAGTAAACCCAGCATGGACCAAGAGCTTGTAGCCCCCACGCTGCAGCGCCCGACAGGTGTTGCCAACGAAGTGGGTCTCCTGCAAGAGGACTATGTCAGGGGAGTGGCGCCGGAGGAACTGTAGGATGACACCTCTTTTTATTTTGTGACCCAGACCATTGACGTTCCATGTGAGGATTGTAAGGGACCTAGAGAGTAGTTGAGTCATGACTGCGAGATTGAAGGGTCGCGTATTCTGGGCGCCCCAGGAACAGCCACCAGCGGCGGCGAGGCCAAGGGACTGCTCGAGTCACGGGGCACCTCAGGACACACAGTATCCAGAGACCAAGGAGCAGCCAGGACAACAGGCCAGGCACCACGGGACCCTGGACGGACAGGAAGGCTAAACTAAAGACAGCTCCGCTGGAAATGAAAGGATAGGTGAGCAATAAGAAACTAACTGTAAAGGCCCTGCTAAGGACAAAAATAAGCAAAATAACAGCAACAAAACATTGCCAACCCCTCCCACCCCCCTCCCCCACCCCCCACCCTGCATCCCTGCCCGCAGATTCAAAACTATCCATACCCCAACGAGGCAGAGCGCCTGTCGCCCACCCACTCATAAATGGGGTACTGAGGTCCGAAAGTACCTCTTGCCCGACCAAAAAGCATTATAAATGTACTACACATTGTAAGGTTGAACCATGAGACTTAAACAGTATTCACACAATAGGAAAGTTACTTGTCAGGCAGCTGGCGCAGCTCGATCTCGGCCAAAGGAAACAGGTCCCAGAAATAGAGGTCAGCGCAAGGAAGAAAGTGGGCCGCCCCCGGCGGACCCATCGGTCAGGCGGCAGCCGCATGGAGGAGAGCCCAGTGTTCCATGACGGGGCCAGTCTACAAGGGAATGTCATTCCACTCCGTCAAGAGGGCCAGTGAAGAGATCCTGACTCTCAGGCAGACAGTCTTCTCGCAGGGTCGCATTCGGTGTAGATCGGTGCCTTGGAGAGCCTCCCACTCTACTCCAACCTTCCAGCCAGTCCCACACCTCCTCCGGCGAGAAGAAGAACAAAGTTTTCCCATCCTTTTCGATCCGCAGCTTCGCCGGGAAGAGCATGGAGTATTTAACGCCCTTGTCGCGCAGGGCTCTCTTGACCTCCAGAAAGCTGCGACGCCTCGCCTGCACCTTGACTGTGAAGTCCGGGAATATGGAGATGCGGGTGTCCTCCAGGAGAAGAGGTGGACCCGATCTGGCAGCTTGTAAGATAGCGTCACGGTCTCTAAAGTTAAAGACCCTCGCAATGATGGGAAGTGGGGGGGCCCCGGGCTTAGGTTGGCCTCCAGGGACCCTATGCTCTCTCTCAATAGAAAAGTAATTCGAAAGCTGTTTCGGTTTGAGGTGCGTTGTGACCAGGGACTCCACAAAAAGGTCAGCCGAGGGCTCCTCCATTCGTTCCGGGACCCCCAAAATTCGGATGTTGTTCCGTCTCGCCCTCCCTTCATAGTCGTCCAGCTGGTCACTCATTAACTTCTGCTGTTTCTGAAGCTGGGCAACTTGTTGCTGAAGAGTCAAGGTGTCGTCTATTAAAGCTGCCGTCTTGACCTCCACGTCTTTCACCTTCGTGTCCATTTTACGCAGGTCAGCGCGCAGGAGAGTCACCTCAATGTTCACGGAGTCGATTCGAGTCTCCAAGGAGGAGCGGACCCCAGCAATGGCAGCCATCACGTCCTCAAGGGTAGTCGCCTTTGCTCCCTGCGTGGGGGACGTGAGCTTTGGATCGCCCGGGGGAACAGGCTCTCTGTTGTCCCCCTTGGCGCCCCAGGAATTCTTATTAATCTGTCTCTGAGTTGGGGGCCGTGAACCTTGCCGGACGCCATCTCGGCTAACTAATAGGGGTCAAACACCAGTCGGGCAGGGCGGCACCAAGGTGAGGAATGAAGGCCGGCACGTCCCCACGGCGTAGGAGCGGCGCAGGACCCACGGAACCGCTCAACACAGCACACCTCACGTGGGCCAAGGGGCTCAGGAATCCAGGTGCTGCGAGCAGGGAGACGGGCCAAGGAGCAAGCGGGGAAATAAGAAGGAATGCAGTTCCCACCCGCGTTGTGGCGCAGCTGCGTGTACCTGGTCTCCTCAGTTCAGCAGTGTGAGCTCTAGGGAGGAGGGACTCACTCCGGTGCAGGTCGGAAGAGCCGAGTCCGCGGGCAGCGGGGGGCAACACAGCCAGTAGCGCCCTCACCACGTCAAACCAGGGTCGGGTGGCGGATCAGGAGTGGCGTGTCCGGCAGTCGGGTGTGAGGAGTATCCCCCAGGCGGCCGATCTCCAATATGGCCTCCTATGGGTGCTCAGATCCGGGTGTAGCCCCACTCAGGAGGCAAAGAGTCAGGCCGGGTAAGGTAAGGACCCACCAGGGCCCCTGGGGCACGCTCCCCGTGATCGCTAGGGAGGCGCCGCCCGGAGGGCAAGGCAAAGGGGAGCCGCAGGTGAAAAGCGCCTGAAGTGTAAGGGAGCCAGAGTCGGGTCCTCGCCCGGGATGTTCCTCAGCAAACTATGAGGCCTCTCCGCTCCCCCTCGCGCGGGCCAAGGGGCAAATTCGCGGCGCAGTCCAAACGCCGACTCCCCCGCAGGCGGAATGAGGGCGGCGTTATAGTGAGGCAGGCTCCGACTCCAATGCGGGTCCGGCTAGGCGTCTGTGGGTGGACGGAGCTCCGCAGTCAGCAGGCCCAGAATCCGGGGAGTCGAGTCGGGAACTCCCCGGCATGGAGGGTGCCCTCACAGCGAGAAAGGGGTTATCAGGACTAGAGAGCACTGTTCCTGTCTCACTTTCTGCAGAACCCTTTGGATCATAGCAAAGGGGGGAAAGGCATAGGAGTGGAGAGGAGCCCAAGGTTGGAGGAAAGCGTTGGAAGCGAGAGCACCCGGGTCTAGCATCCAGCTGAAATACTGTGGAAGTTGGAAAGACAAACGGCTTGCGAAGAGGTCCACATCGAAAGGACCCCAATAGTGAGCCAGAGAATTGAAAACGATCGGATTGAGTTTCCAGTCGCTGAAATCTACAAGGAATCTCGAGTTCCAATCCGCTGAGAGATTGGATTTCCCGGGGAGGTACTCTGCCCTCAGGGAGATCTTGTGTTCCAGACAGAACATCCAGAGTTTCCTGGCCAGATCTGATAGGTCGGCAGATTTCGTACCGCCGAGACGGTTGATATACGAGACTGCGGAAACGTTGTCCATCTTCAGGAGAATGGATCTGCCCTGAAGAGATTGTCTGAAGCTCATCAATGCATAGAGCCCGGCCGTCATTTCTAAGAAATTTATATGGTGGGAAGACTCCGAAGGGGTCCAAACACCACCAGTGTCCTGGTCGAGGAGACGAGCACCCCAACCATGAAGGCTGGCGTCTGACTCTAGAACGAAGTCTGGAGTTGAACCAAAGATAGCTCTTCCATTCCAGGCGTCCAAATTGTCTAGCTATCAAGAAAGTTCCAGTCTGGCTTCTTCGTCCAGAGAAACTTGGTCTCCGTACCAAAGACCAGATCTGGGAGCTTTGGCTTTCACTCTCTGAAGAGCACGGTAGTTCAGGGGACCAGGGAAGATAGCTTGGATCGAGGAAGAAAGAAGACCAAGAAGTCTGGCCAACTCTCTGAGGGAGAGAGACTGATGTTTGAGGACAAACCTGATCTCCTTCCGAATTTTGGAAATCTTCTTTTTGGGGAGTAAGAGGGGACACTTGGACGTGTCCACAGTGAAACCTAGGAACTCCAGAGATTTGGAGGGTAGAAGGATGGATTTTTCCCTGTTTATAATGAACCCAAGGCTCTCTATGAGGTTCATGGAGGTTTGCAGATCTTCTAGAATCTCTGAGTGAGATTGGGACATTATCAGAATATCGTCTAAATAGATGATGAGACGAATACCCCTGGCTCTTAGGACGGAGACTATCGTTCTCATGATCTTGGTGAAACACCAAAGGGCGGATGAAAGACCGAAAGGGAGGGCCTGAAATTGAAAAAGGCGATTGTCCCAAATAAATTGGAGAAAAGGTTGATGTTCTATTGCCATGGGTATGGTAAAATAGGCATCTTTTAAGTCCAGTTTGACCAGCCAATCTCCTTTGAGTAGAAGGTCCCTGAGTAGATGGATGCCTTCCATCTTGAAATGACGATAGACGAGGTACTTGTTTACCTCCCGAAGGTTTATTACTGGGCGCCAACCCTTGTCTTTCTTTTCGACTAGGAAAAGGGTGCTTACAAAATTCTTTTGAGACCAAGGAACCTCTATTATTGCGCCCTTCTTTAACATAGAAGAAACCTCTTCTTTGACGATCTCTAGATGTTCTGAAGAAAGAACCAGAGGATTGGGAGTGACAGATTGGAAAGGAATTTCTGTGAAATCTATTTTGAAACCCTGAACTGTTTCGAGAACCCACGGGTCTTGAGTCAAAGATTCCCAGACGTGAATGAAATGTTTGAGCCTGCCCCCGACCTTTGGAGGGGGAGAAGAAAGAAAAGCACTTACTTGAGGTGGTGTTGTTGGAAGCACCACGAGCGGGGAAGCCTCTTCCGCGTGAACCTCTTCCTCTCTGTGGGAAGTACTGTCTGGTGTTGGAGGCGTAGAAGCCTCTACCTCTACCGGATTAACCTCTTCCTCTTCCGTAAGTGAAGGGCCGGAAATTCCCTCACCCGGAAGAACGGCCTCTTCCACTGGCCTGACCAAAAACACGTTTCATATTATTTTAGGCTTTGTCCAAAGCTGTAAATGTTGCGACGTATTTGCCAAGAGTTTTAATCATATCCTCTCCGAAGAGGAGGCCGTTTGGCTTAAAAGATGGCTCTTTTTCTGCAAGATCCCCGAGTTTCGGGTTGATTCTAATAAGCACGGATTTTCTCCTTTCAATATTGAGCGAGGAATTAGCATTCCTAAGGAGTACTATGGCTCTCTGACTCCAACCCTTTATTAGGTTTATATCCAAGGGAGTGTTGGAAATATGAGATTCCTCAGCAAGGTCGAGGATCCTAGTAAGGGGGCCTAGTAGGTCAAGAAGACGATCTTGACAGGCTTTAAGAGCCCTTTCTAGGCCTTTTCTTGGGTCCTTGCCCAACTTAAACAAGAATTTAATCAGGTCGGGGTCTAAGTTAGGTGTTTGACAGACTTTACCCTCTATGAATGGGCGAGGACACTCGGACCTCATGGTGTTACACGATTCTCTTTCTAGAGAGTTCCTCAGCCATTTGGTCACGAATTTAGCTACGTGATCGTGTGGATACCACTTTTTACTGTTAGGGTGGGAGATGTTTTTTGGGGAGAACATTTCCTCACCGAGAGGGTCGAGGATCGCGTCCTTCGACGAAGGGGAGGAATCCGCCCCTGAGAAAGTGTTAAGGTCCCAGTCATCAGTGTCTTGCTCATCAAGATCCAGGACGAATTCGTCGTCGGGATCGTCAAACAACTCGTCTTCCTCAGAGTTGGGATCGACACTAGCACTGACAATAGTTGCGCCGCTGAGGGCGCCCAGTAAATTCGTGCCGTTAGGGGCACTCACACCATGCGTGCCGCGAGGGGCAACCTTACCTTTTGGGGCGCTTTGGCCTCCCATGCTTTTTGAGATGCTTGAACCTCCAATCTCGTTTGAGGTAGCGCGACCTCCGTCAGTGCTTAGGCAATGTTTAGTCTTTTTATTAGCCTTAGAGTGTTCAACTTCCGGATCGGAAGTATTGCCATCAAGCGAAAGGGACCTTTTATTAGAGATGACCTCACGTAATGTATCTATCATGCAGGACCTCATTTCCTTTTGAAGGAAAGACTTGAAGGCGTCGCTGTTATGATTGGGCGAGCTTGCCATAGCGTCATCTGACTCTAAATCAGACATGGCAGGTAAGTAATATTATAAATGACAATAAGGGGGGTGATTAAAATGGTTAAGTGTTTAAAATTAATCTATAAACCGATTAAGTAAAATTACTCCTTCCTTTTTTTTTTTTTTTTTTTTTTTTTTAGGGCTGAAAGATATCAAAACCTGTAATCAGAACCTAATTTTAACCTATTTAGCGTATTTTGTAAAATATCGGGGGCTCAAGGTAGGTTTAAGATCTTAAAAATGCCGCCGAAAGACTTGCGACACAGAAACAGCTGATCGGAGCGCAGTCGGTAAAGTAACCGATGCGCTCGAGCAGCCGATGCATGGTGAGGGAGGAATGGACCCTAGGAGGCATACCACATTGCGCCGCCGTTGCCAGGGTCCATTCCTCAGCCTCGCGTCGGAGAGTTTCAACGATGGGGATCCGAAATTGGTTAACTTGAAAGGGTTTCAAGGGGGTTTGAGCAGAGCGGCGATAAATGAGGAAGTCGGGAACGACAATAATAATATCAAAAGCTTGGCGCGGTTAAAGGAAGGTAAAAATATGTGGGGGGTTACATAATGCACCTAATGACGAAATAATGACGAAAACCCTGATAACACTACCGAGGTCCTAACGGAAATGAAAGGGGGGGGTCGTGAGGGGTCGACAACCATAAATTGGAAGTTGAGGGTTAGGGTACAGCTTGTAGTAAAAGCTATTATAATCAAAGGGTGATGTAAATCATTATTGTAAAATACAGTAAATCCAATAAGATATCAGTAAGGCAGATATGCAAGAAGATAATTAACAGTAATGGAAGATAAGAAGTTAGAGAGTACTTATCTGTTGTGAGCCGCATTTAAAAGAGGCAGCTCTACTCCTGCTCATGGCTTATATTGTTGGCGTGATGTCATCTAGTTCTTTATTATTCCTTTGTGATGTAAGCGGCTGTTGTGAGTTGCATTAAAGGATTAATGCATAATGTTAGCCTCCGTGTCTTTAATGAAATCCAGATTCTCTGGTCATGTTAATAGGAGAATCGCAATTGACTCTGGGGCCACTGGTAAATTGAACGATCAGGGGTTGGTACAAACACTAGCATTTGCCCGTATTACTAGAGTAAAACCTGAGAAGGTGTTGGCGGTTGATGGCAAACCTCTGAAATCCGGGCTATTACTGAACAAACCGAACCGGATTATTTGACGATAACTAATGGTAAACAGAGGCATGAAGAAACTATTTCTTTGAACATTATTGAAGCAAATCAATATGAAATCATTTTGGGAATGCCTTAAATATGGCAACATAACCCTACCATAGACTGGAAACCTAAATCAGTAGACTTCCAGTCAAAGGAATCTAAGAATACTTGTTTGATAACCTCCTCCACGCAGGCGTTGGCATTAGCACATCCATTGTGCATTGCCACAGCAGCAGAGAAGGACATAGCCCTACCTTCAGCAAATGAGCAATACAGGGAGGTGTTTAGTGAGGTTCAGGTGGAAACGCTCCCTCCTCATAGAGAGTATGACTGGCAGGTTGATTTGATAGCAGAGGCCACGATACAGTCCTGTAGAGTATATTCCTTGTCCGAGCCAGAAACCAAACAGCCGAGGGAGTATCTGGATCACTTTCTAGACATTGGGTTTATTCAACCTTCCCGTTCCCCTGCAGCCTCTCCTATTTTTTTAATATCCAAAGCAAATGGTGATTTAAGAACGTGTATTGACTATCGCATGCTGAACAAAAACGCCATCAGAAATAGGTATCCTCTCCCCCTAGTCTCCGTGCTGCTCGATAAAGTGAAAGAGACAACTATCTATACAAAGCTGGACTTATGTGGGGCATACCATTTAGTGAGAATGAGGGAGAGGGATGAATGGAAGAACGCCTTCAGGACACGTTATGGGCTTTACGAATATACTGTCATGCCGTTTGGGTTGTGCAACGCCCCTGCAGCTTTTCAGTACTTCCTAAACGATGTGCTCAAAGAATACGTGGATACTTTTGTTGTGGTTTATGTAGACGATATTTTGGTATATTCTGGGAATGAGAAAGTGCATGAGCATCATGTTATATTGGTGCTGCAAAAGCTGAGAGAACATCAGTTGTACTGCAAACTGAGTAAATGCGATTTCCACATGGTTGAAGTGGAATTTTTGGGAGTGATGTTGAGTCCTTTTGGGTTGAGTATGGCTGAACGGAGGGTAACGGCGGTGTAGGAATGGCCAGTACCTAACAATGTGCGAGAGGTGCAATGTTTTTTGAGATTTGCCAATTATTAACACAGGTTATTTTGCACTTCTCCCAAGTAGAAGTTCCTATTAGGAGACTATTAAGAAAAAGAGAACCTTTTGTGTGGACCAGTGATGCCACGGAAGCCTTCGTATTCCTCAAGAAGGCTTTCACTACTGCTTCTGTCCTAAAACATCCTCAAACAAAACTGCATTTCATAGTGGAGGCCAATGCCTCTGATGTGGCTGTAGGGGCAGTTCTATCTCAGAGATATAAGCAGACAGGGCAGTTACACCCAGTGGTGTACTTGTCTAGGAAATTGAATGCAGCCGAAATGAATTACACCATATCAGAAAAAAAGCTGCTGGACATTAAGAAAGACTTCCAAGAATGGAAACATTATCTGTGGGGGACTCAGCACCAGATACCATATACACAGACCACAGGAACCTTCAGTATTTGAAAACAGCTAGACAGCTGTCACAGAGGCAAATGAGATGGATGTTGTTCTTTGCAGAGTACGATTTTATCATCAGTTTCCGACCAGGAGCAGAAAACAGGAAGGCAGACACATTGTCCCGACAAGGCACAAACAGTGTCCCAAAGTAAGTGATTAAGGAAGCCATCATTGCTCCATTTAGGGTCTTGTGTGAGGTACAAATCGAAAACTTCTTAGAAGAAGTAAAGAAGCACCGTTCAGCTGAAATTTGGGATCAATGGGTTGATAAACATGAGCAGCGAAGTATGAAACAGGGATTGCCTTTCATGAATAACAAGCTCTAATTACCTTTCCAGTCAATCCAACAAAAGGCAGTTGAATGGTGTCACAAATCAGCCCTTGCTGTACATCGAGGATGTTTGAAAACCACAAGTTTGTTACACCGTCATTTTTGGTGGGATACCTTAACTACAGACATAAAAGCATGGGTCGCTCAGTGTGAGGTCTGTGCCAGAGCCAAAGGAGAACATACAAAAGCAAGGGGAAAACTAATGGCTTTGCCAACCCCTATTCAACCATGGCAAAACATTATTATGGATTTAATCTCAAACTTGCCAAAAGATGAAAGATACTTAGCCATATTAGTGGTAGTAGACAGCCTTACAAAAATGGGACATTTCATACCATGTATAAACTTGCCCACAGTGGGTCAGACCACTCAATTGGTGCTGGAAAATGTGGTAAAACTACATGGTCTTCCTAAGGTAATTGTTTCATATAGGGGGCCTCAATTCATAGCTAGTTTCTGGCAGAGGTGGTGCAAGGCCTTGAAAATCACTGCTGTCTGATCCACCAGCTTTAATCCACAGACCGATGGGCAAACGGAAAGATTGAGCCAGACCCTCAATAAATATCTATGTTGTTATGCCAAAGATGCAGAGGAATTGTGGGCGTCCTTGTTATGGCTTGTGGAACTTTCATACAATAACGCATGGCACAGTGCTATAGGGGTGTCACAGTTTCTTGCAAACCATGGATTCCACGCTAAGGTCCTTCCAATATCAATACCCAGCGAAATCGAGAATCAACCTGAGGCAAATTCATAAATCAAGAATATCCAGTCAGAGCACAAGAAAATCCAGGTCCATTTGAATCTTGTCAAGCAGCAATATAAGAAATGGCCGGTTCGGCATTGTGTGGATGGTCCTCATTATAATTCTGGTGAAAGGGTGTGTTTGTCAACTAAGAATATTCGTTTCAGGGCACGCATTGTGTTTCACCCCAGGTAGTTCAAGTTTATTTATTTATGATTTTGGAACTCTGATGGGATCCACATAAAAGATTGACAGAACAAATATATTTGCATATAATCATCAATAAAATACAAAAAAGATATACATATCAAACCAACTAATATATTGCTAAAAAACTTTTTTAAAAGTTAAACAGTTTATGACAGAACATTTCATTGGGAGGGTTATAAATAGCCTCTAGAAAAGAAGTGGCGGAGAGGATACTCAATTGAAAACAGATTGGTCTCAGCCATTTACGCCTATGTGATAATAAGGCCGGGCACACAAGCAGCACATGGGTAACATCCTGAACAAAACTATTACAAAGATTGCACATCGCTGGAGAGCCATACCATCTAGACAATAGATTATTCAGGGGGAGTAAATCCTGCCTCAATAAAAACAGAAATCGCCGTACTCCATGAGGGAGATTCCAGGATACATATGCTTGAGCTTTTTTCATTAAACACGCATCAATGATCGAGTAGGCACCCTTCTTCATAATACAAGCTTCCCTATCCGTTGTAAAACTTAAATTCCAAGAAGCCTGTTTCAAAATGGATTTCAGCTGAAATGCAGTTAGGGAAAAAAGGGTCGATTCATCAAGTTGCAAAAGATCAACCGCAGTTCTAAAAAAATTTACAATTAGCGAGTGTTCTTTAAAAGTTCCTAACAACTCAATTTGAATAAGGTGTCTTAATGTACCCTGTTCCCCCTTAGCAAGACTAGAGACCCAACGCACAATCCCAGCTAGGCCCTGAACCCAACTACTATGCAGGGCAAATTCCAGCCTAATGGCGGCTGTTGAACATGCTGTATTAACCATAGTTAGACAGCGCAAGATTTTGCCTTCCGTAGAGTTTAGAAAGCCCCAACTTTTTATATCTAATAGTTCAATGCCATAAAGCAATGATGCTGGGATTTTAGCACGAAAAACCTCTAGTAAAATAGCAAAATGTCTTCTACCTGTAGCTTTGTAAAGAGAGAAGAGACTTTTACCCTGGACGATTGCTTTCCGGGTATTGTTTGCCATATGGGCCTTTTCACTTAAATTACCATCTATAATTTTTTCAAGGAAGACATAGGATTTTACTACTTCTAATCTCTGCCCACCTACAGACCAACTGAAGCTGGCAAATTTCAACTTTTTCCGTCCAGTCATGCACATGACTTTACTTTTTGAGATATTTATCTTCAAGTAGTGTTCCTCCGCATAGTCATGAAGAGCCTGCAGACGATTATTTAATTCTTTTGGGGTTAGGCCCAGAATTAATATATCGTCTGCATACATCAAACAGACAATCGGTTTACCCGCCAAGACAGGAGCGATTCCTTCACTTAGGGACAGAGCACGAGGGAGATCAGCTATATAAAGGGAAAATAATAAAGGGGCCAATAAACAGCCTTGTTTTAACCCATTGGCTGTTGGTATTATTCGTGAGAGTCCACTTTCCCCGCCTAGCAAAACTCTACACCAGGTATCAGTATGCAATGCTCGGATTAATTCCAAGAGAGTAGATGGCATGCCTAAATTTCCTCCACAGCAAAGATCGATCTACTTTATCAAATGCTATGGAGAAGTCTATGAAAGCCCCATAGACTCTCCCTCCTCGGAGCTTGATATATTTTTCTGTTATGACTTGCAATGCCGTCAAATTGTCCATGATGCCTTGCTTTTGCCTAAAGCCAGTCTGCTCAAAAGGCAAGATTTTTTCTTCGGACACCCAGTCATTAATTGACTTAAGAAGACATTTTGTAAAAATGTTGCCTATGGCATCCAAAAGGGCAATTTGACGATAATTATGCGGAGCATCGCGGACTCCCTTCTTGTATAAGGGAATCAGTATGCTCCCCCTCCAAGAGGGAAGAACAGTTTTCCGAGAAAAACAGAAATTAAAAACTGGAAAAAGGATTTTACTCCACATCTCACTATTTTGTTTTATAACTGAGATCGGAAGTGCATCCGGACCCTTTGCTCCGGAGGAGCGTAAACCCTTTATAGCCAGTTCAATGTCCTTTTCGGTCGGAGGGCCATATGGGGAACTATTTACATGTGCAATGACAAAATCGGACACTAATCCATTACTCGCATATAAACTCTCGATATACCCAACCCAAATTTGTTCTTCGATTAGGATTGGCAGAGGTCTGGATCTTACTCCACAGCCCTCCCCAATCAGAGACTAATATGTTCTAACTTGACCCTTATGTGCCGCTTCCCGTAGATTAATCCATAAGGAGTCCTCATTCTCTCTTTTCAATTTAGCCTTTACCCTACTCCTCCTTCTTTTTAAAAGAATTATTTTGTGGTATCTTTCCAGGGAGTAGGTTAGGTATTGTTCCCTTACTAATTTATTTATTTCTATATTAAGATACCGAAGGCAGCAAGGAATTATTTTTAACTTTCCTGTAGGATGAGATTTTTTTGCAGTGGAAATTACCACTTTCATAAAATCATTAAAACATGATAGTTCAGAACCCTTCCAATAAATCAAATTCTCCACAGCAGCCTCTAGAATACTCACTAAGCCTTTAGTAGCTTTAAAGTTCCAATAACATCTCCCAGACTTGTCTCCAAAATTTACCAATTCACTATTTATAGACCACGAATCCGTCAAAGGGGGAGTTATGTTTACGAAAATAGACAGTCCCTTGTGGTCACTTAAAACTGTATTGGAGACCAACAAATCTTTCAGGAGAAAGAAGGAGGAGCTTCCCACAACCACATAGTCAAGGATAGACTCACTGATGTTAGACGTGTGAGTGAAATTTGCTGGAATATCCGAGGGAAGCCTTCCATTTACTATGATGCAATCAACCTCTACCAATTCCTCCAGTAATATTTTCCCTCTCTTATTGGTCTTAATATTACCTGGGAAAAGGGTTTGGGGTATCTGTAGAGAGTCCTCCTTATGCTTATTTCTGAATCGCTCTAAACTACAGTTTGAAACTTTGCAGTTAAAATCCCCTAACAAAATAATGTGGGGAGGGAATTCAAGGTCGAGGAGGTACTTTATGTGGGAAAAGACCTTCTTATAGCCAGCATTAAAACTTACGTCTGGCGGTATATACGCATTTATTATTACATTTGTTTTTCGCGAATTGCCTATAATAATGTTGGACAGTGTTATTGCCTGGAAAAGATTACTTGAATCTAAGTGATGAGCAAAATTCCATCTAATCTTATTGGAAAGCAAACAGGCCACTCCGCCCTTCGCATGGCCTCTCCTAGAGGGGATAGCTCTACCCTCCAACAAGTAATAATCCTTGCCCACATAGAATTTCTCATCACACCAAGTCTCCTGGAGACAAATCACATCAGCTCCCAATGAGTGCAGGTATAGTAGTTTGTCTGGGCTATTTTTTATTCCAGCCGTGTTCCACGATATTATTTTTAGCTCAGTGTTAAAGATAGGGATGGGGTTTAGAATTTAGTAGAGGTTTGCTTGACAGGATACCGGGCAACCAATTCCATTTAAGACTTTCCTCTACCGAATTCGTTTGGCAGGGGGGGAGATTTTTATATGTCACATGACGGACATTTTTTGAGATATGTATTTTCAACTCATCAGGTTTAGAGGACCTATCTAGACTGCTTAAAGCTGTTATAGAGGATAATGGCAAGTTGACAGGTCTTCCATCCTGAGGAGCCGCAAAAAAGGGAATAACATCAATCCCCCTACTTGTAAACCCCCAGACCACTGCAGGATATGATTTACAACGAGTTTAGAATAACATTTAACCCTTGTTAACTTCCCAACCTCTAATTTCAAAATAGAGACTACATCTATATCGTTAGTTTGAATAAGATTCAAACTATCTATCTCCCGAAAACAGTTGAGAAGTGAAGATCTATTTAGTGTAAGATCGATATCAAACAGTGGGATAAAATCTAGATAGAGAGTGTCTATACTTTCCTTTACAGAAGCAGTCTTTGGCTGAGGAAGATCTACATTTCCCTTATTAGACACATCCCCTAACCCCCTAGAAGTCCTCTCACTTCCAATCATATCAGAAAAAGGCTTAACTATGGGGTCAGGGGCCAAGAGCTGGATATTAGAGGGCAAGATCTGCTCAGCGAAAGGAATACTATTAACGGGCCCCCTTGCTTCGACAAACAAAGGATCTTGGTTTAAAATACCATACTCAGTTAGATCATAAGATGGAGAAGGCACAAGTTCTTGTAAAAGGTTTTTCCTAAGGGAGAATCGATGATTTCATCAAAATTAATTATCCTCTGTCTTTTTTTTTGCGAATCTACGGATTGGTTTCCTCTTTTTTCCTCTAGGCTTTCTATATTTACCTATATTTCCCTTTTTTCCTTCGTTCACTGAGTCCGAGACAGCCTCTTTCTCTTCCTCTCTCAGCGGTTTAAATATGGGAAATACTTCTTTATTCATCTTTTTTTCAGACTCGGTCAAAATTTCCATTTCCTGATTAGGAACAGAAATACAATTAGCTGCAGCAGCTTTTGAAGTACCTGCCAGTAAATTCCTTTGAACATCTGCAGATTTCTTTCCATCTGTATTGTGGAGATTCCCATCTTGTTCTAATCGAACTAAGTTTAAGACTTGAATAACCTTCTCAGGCTCAGGCTCAATCTTTGGTTGGGCAAGTCACGCCTATACTCAAGAAACCGACAGCTGACCCGGCTGACCTACACAATTACTGCCCTATCACTAATATCTCCACCTTGGCCAAACTGCTGGAAAAATGCGTACAGCTCCAACTGACAAAACACATTGATCAGTTTGACCTCCTCAACCCTCATCAATCAGGCTTCCGAGCGAAATACAGCACGGAAACAGCTATGACGCACATAATTGATGACGCACTCCAAATCCTTGATCGCAATTATTCCTGCCTCCTCATCCTTCTTGATCTCTCCTCAGCCTTCGATACTGTCAAACATGAGAACCTACTGGAGCTGTTATATACCAGAATGGGTCTATCCGGGACAGTTCTCAAATGGTTCACTTCCTTCCTACACAACCGGTCTCAGAAGTTCAAGATCAACAACGTACTGTCCTCAGCTGTACCTGCAACTTTAGGCGTCCCACAAGGATCTTCCCTATCCCCCACATTGTTCAACCTCATCATGGAACCTCTCACCACCGTGCTGCAAGCATCTAATGTACACTTCCATATGTATGCCGATGACACTCAACTGTACCTCAAACTACAATCCCCGGAAGACATCAAAATTCTGAATTCCACACTCAGTAACACCCAATCATGGCTGGCCGATAATCACCTCAAACTAAATGCCCTGAAAACTGAGTTCCTTCTGATCTCACCTCCTGAGAAAATCGCCATCACCCAAACCTGGCTCAATCACCTAACTGCCCTCAATGTCCAACCCACTATTGTGGAATCCGCGAAATCCTTAGGCATCACACTTGACGCCAACCTCAATATTCAGCAGCACATTAGCAAAGCAACTAAGGGAGCTAATTTCCAAATCAACACTCTGAGGAAACTTAAACCCTTCCTCCCAGCTAAGGACTTCCAAACTGCTGTGCAAGCCCTAGTCATCCCTCGCATAGACTACGGAATCGTGGCCCTCAGCGGACTCCCCCTTTCAACAACCGCTCCCCTAAGAGCCTCCTTGAACGCTGCTGCGAGACTCATCACGGGCTCTAGAAAACATTCGCATATATCCCCTGACCTGAGATCCCTGAACTGGCTGCCTGTTGAAGCCAGAATACAGCTGAAAATTGCCTGGATGACACACTTGGCCATACACCACAAGTCTCCCAACTAGCTCACTCAAAAGTTGACTATATCTGGTGGCTCGAGATCCAAAAGAAGCACAAAAAATCTCCTCCTGAAACCTCGAAGATTCCGGAAGGAAAAAACATACAAACGCTCCTTCTCAGGAATGGCACCCAGGATCTGGAATGCACTCCCTCCTGAAACAAGACTTATCTCCTCCACTGCATTTTTTAAGAAGGAGGTCAAAGCCATACTTATGGCCAAGTTCACATGAACTCTATTATTGTTGAATCTATGACTCTGCACCGTTAGTGTATTATTGGCACCTATCATTTATTGGTATTATATTGTTATTGGTTTACTTGTTTGCTATCCTATTTTGCTACTCACTCACGATCGCCTACTCTATTTTACCCAATAGTTGGTTTCACCCTCCTGTTGCCCCTACCCCTTGTTTCTGTAAAGCGCTCTGATATCTGCAAAGATCTTGTTTGCGCTATATAAAACTTTGAATAAATAAATAAAAATAAATACATCTCTAATCTCTTATCTTTCTTTATTTGTACATCTACAGAGGATGACTCATGGGGTAGACTAGAAGAAAAACCCTGTTTATTATTTAATAATACCATAAGTATTTTAGTTACTGTTTCTAGTACACAATCTGAGCCACCAACAATTTTTTCCAATAATAATAAGATAGAGGAAAGCAGATGTTCCAGGGAAGCCAAAGAATCAGATATTGGTTTATCAAGCCTAAATGATGGGTTAGGAATCGATGAGAGTCAATAATATTAAACACAGGACTTGTGGAAATATTTGCATTAGACATAGAAAGATTAGATTTATTAGAGGGGGTACTACTATATAATTGTAACCCCTTGGGAGCTAATACTTTTGGAGTATTTACCTGATCTAGGATCTTATTATGATCATACTCATCGTTGGTATATCTCTTGAGAAGCTCCATATCTATATCAGGGAGGGTAAAGTCATTACCTAAGGCAACCACCGGGTGGGGCAGACCAGGAGAAACAAGTGAGCCTTCCCTTGAGGGTGAAGAAGGGTTGTGCACTCACACCTCAACTATTTTAGAGGTGACACCAGAAGAGGGGACAACATTACCTAAACTTGCTCCCTCCGGATCAAGCTGTAAGGGCGTCTGCAATTTTGATGAGACTTGAGAATTATCCACCCCAACAATAGGAGTAGTAACAGACTTTTCTCTATTAATCTATTCGAAGGACACATCCTGATTGTAGAGTCCTCTCATAATATATCCATCCTCCTCTTTACCTTTTTCAGTAGTGTCCACTGACTTTGAACCCCCAATCATTATCTTGTACTTTCCTCTTTCCCATAGCTATATAATTGACATTTTCCCTTCAACTGTATGGCAAGGGTATCCTTATTTCGTAGGTGATTTGATTTAGTCTTAGAGCAGGTCCTACCCACCAATACTCGCCTGGACCGTAATTTTTTTGCAGTCATTTTAAAAACACAGAAAGAATGAACACACTCAAAAAGAACTCTAAAAGGAATAAAAACCAGTGACTATAAAGAGGGGATTGGATAGCCAACAGACCAAATAACTTTTAGGTGTTCCCTAACCTAGGTAATCCACAAAAGGAGATCACAGACACAGCTTGCTCCTAAGTGATTTCTTTAAGACTAAGGGCACAACAAATTAATCGATTCAAAGCTGAATAATTAGTATAAAGGGAAGAGAAGCTTAGAGACGTTGCCCAGCCCGGCCTTAATCGGCCTTTGACGGCCGCAGACGGCCCACCCTTGTCCCGGGCTTCTCCCGGGACGCTCCCGCGCAGCGGAGGTGTGTGCTGATATTAGAAGAATGTGGAGCGCAGGGGGCAATTGGCCAGGCAGGGAATCCTCGGAAATAGAGTCCCTGCAGTACCGCTCGCAGCCCTGCTGCAAAGCCCCAAAACTCCTCAGCCGCCACACAAAAACAGGTCCCCCGCTGGCTTCCTGGACGATGCGGGACCCGCGAAGCGGGTCCAGCGAGAAGTAGAGTCGTAAGGCAGACGACAAACAGCGCACCACAAAAGTCCAAGGTAGAGGTCTGCTCAGGGCAGGGTCAATGCGCTATCAGTCCCGTGATAGCGAGGGTAAAAGCAGTTTTTAATGCAACCTGTGCGCAGGGGGCGGGGCAGGCAGGGAGAGCGGGCCAGGTGTTAGCAATTGGCCAGGAAGGGACTCCTGGGAAATAGAGTCCCTGCAGTACCGCTCGCAGCCCTGCTGCAAAGCCCCAAAACCCCCCAGCCGCCACACAAAAACAGGCTGGCTTCGTGGACGATGCGGGACCCGCGAAGCGGGTCCGGCGAGGAGTAGAGTCGTAAGGCAGAGGACAAACAGCCCAGCACAAAAGTCCAAGGTAGAGGTCCGCTCAGGGCAGGGTCAATGCGCTATCAGCTGGGTCTCCTCGGCACTTCCCCCGGGCCCGCTGGGTGGAGGCGAGGTGCTGTGTCCCCTGCTCCTGCTGTTCCCGCTGTTCTCCGTCCACTCCTGGTCCACTCCCCCTGGACGTATGTCAGGACTGGGGGGCGTCAGCAACTACGGCGGTGACTCGCGGGACCTCGCGGCGTGGTACCGGAATGGCAGGTACATCAGACCTTATACTGTGCTCAAATAGATAAATCCAGTAGCCTACAAATTACGATTGTCCATGAATCTTCGGAAACACCCGGTATTTCATTGCAGTCTGCTGAAGCCGGCTAGGGGAGCTCGGTGTCATGCCAGTGTTGCGGGACGTGAACTTGGAATATGAGGTACGCCGCATTCTGGATTCGTGGTTGAGGAGGGGTGTGCTGTGGTACTTGATCTCAAGGAAATGTTATGCAGCTGAAGATGATTCATGGGAACCCAAGGTTAATGTACACGCCCATACGGCTATACGTGCTTTTCATCTGTCAAACCCGACCGAAACAGGATCAAAGAGGTGCTTGGGAGGGCGGTGTACTGTCAGGGACCACAGGGGGCAGCTCCTTTCTCACCACAGTAATTAGAGGAGAAACTACATATCCCTGGAAGCCCAGGGAGATCCGAGAATCATGGGATAAAAGATGTTGATGCACACCTATCGGCGTGCGTAATTCACTAATGTCCGGAATCCTTCTTTGATCCACATTGGCAGAACGGGTTTTGGATACCTTTCCTTTTGGACGTAGATTCTATCTGTCAGAGGCAGCATCTGCCTCGTATTTGCCAGAAACTGCATTATTTCATATGTTTCCTCTTCACCGGAGTGCAGGAAGACTCGCGATTTTGACCGCATGTGGGAAGCGGAACTATCTGCGTTTGAAGACAGGAGCATTGGAGGACTCCTGCAGAGGCGGCGCTCTGCCTCGTATTTGCTCAGACAGTTTCTTGGCCTCATTTGTTTCCCCTTCACCGGAGTGTGGGAAGACTCACTGTCTTGTCCACTTTTGAAGACCTGATCCTTTTGTGCTTGGAGACCGGAACACTGGGGAGAATTGTTATCATGGAATGACAAAGCTGTTGGCCTGAGGAAGGTGGGGTAAAGCAGCTTCCAGGTAGGAAGTCTACTGAGTTGACACTTCGCCCCTCTTCTTGTTGTTTAAGGAGAAGGAATCCTCCTGATTACAAAAAATTAATTCTGTTTTATGTGCCTTGGAGCCCCAATTTAGATTAGCTTTCAAACTGTTGACAAAACATCATATGATTTTTTTTTTTTTTTTACAATATTTCCCCTTAAAACCCAGAATGGAAACTAAGGGGCCGATTATGATCGCGGACGGACTTTCGTCCGTCCGCGATCACTGAGGAGGAGGGAACGTCCACATGGGCTGCGGCGTTCCCTCATGTGCGATTAGGATGTGACCGCCACCCTGGCGGTCACATCCTCTATTACTAACATTGCGGCGGGTGCGGCTTCAAGCTGCACCCGCAGCAATGTCAAAAATGCAGGTGTTGCATTTGTATGCAGAAAGAGGCAGGCAACGCGCTGTGCCTGCCGCTTTCCGCATACAAATGCAGGGGGGTACCATAGGTACCCCCCATGTGCACCCCCACCCTCCCTTCACCTAGGGGGCTCGCAACGGGCCCCCGCAGTGAAGTTACACATGCTTTTCCACGGCGGAAAAGCCGCCGCGGAAAAGCATGTTTCACATCCCATCCTAATCTGGCTGACGGTGTCTGAGAGACACCGTCACCATATTAGAGCTTTTCCGCCGCGGTTGTAAGCCAACTGCGGCGGAAAAGCAGCGGACGGAAACCAGGACCCACCAGCCATCCTAATGTGACGGTTGGTCTTTGGTGGGTCCGCAGCGGATTTTCCCCATCCTCCGGGCCGGTGGTGGCTTCCGCCGGCCCAGAGGATGCGGAAAATCCGCTATCCTAATAAGTTCCTAAGTGCGGTCTAAACAAAATGGCTGCCTTTTAATTTTGTATGGGCAAGTGGTTCTCCACAAACCTTTAAAAAAATAAAGTAATAAAACTAGTTTTACTTACATTTACACATATATATAAACTGATTAATCTCTACCTAAACACCTCTAAAACAGTAATACACTATATTTACACAATGCTGCCCACATAGAAACAGCAAAAACGAGGAGAAATAAAGCATTTCTTCTTGTTTTGCCATGTTAAGATCAGGTTTTTCCTGGTCTTAATTCTGACACTACCGCTTATTTACGTCACCCTTGTAAATTGGGGGCAGCATTAAAATCAATGGGTGTTGCGGTGGAACGCCCACTGCAACACCTATTGCCCACCCTTTTACACTAAGTATAGCGTGAAATGGTTCCTTATTTACAAGGTGGCGTTAAGCCATGTTAAGTGGCTTAATGTGGCCTTGTAAATAGGGCGAAGCCCCTATTGCCACAGGAACGTCATTAAAAGTGGCGTTCCTGTGGCGATAGGGGCTTGTAAATATGCCCTATATACCACAACACTTTCGCAACAACACTGTATGCCACTCCGCTGTATGCCACTACAATCTACACCATGGCACTGTACGCCACAATACTGTATGATACGACACTCTACAACACAACATTGTATGACACTGCACTCCACACCACTCCACTCTATACCACTGCGCTCTACTCTGCTCTATGACACTATGCCTCTCCACTCTACCAAACTGTTCCTCACTCTATGGAACTCCACTGTACAACACTCTACACCAGTCTGTGCCACTGTACAACTCACTGCTCCACTCTATGCCACTCTACGAACCTCTACTCCACCCTACGTTGCTCTACGCAACTCCCTATATGCCACTCCACCCCGTTTACTTCACTCTTCTCTGTAAAACATTACTCCACTCAACTCCACTCGCTGCCACTCCTGTCTACGCTGCTTAGTGCCACTCTACGAGACTGTACTCAATGACAATCCACTCCACAACACTTCGCAAGACTGCAGTCAATGACATTCCACTGTACGAAACTCCACTCTATGATTCTCCACTCCACTTAACTGTATGCCACTGCACTGTACTCTACGACATGCCACTCCACTCTTGAGCACTCTACTCCACTACATGCTCCTTCACTCTACGCCACTGTACTCACCTCTACAACATTCCCCACTAAGACACACCACTCTACGACATTCCACTGTATGTCTTTCCACTCTATGCTAAGCCACTAAACGCTACTCCACTCCACACCCCTTCATTTTACGACACTCTACTCCCATGTATGCCACTGTACAACACTCTACGCAACTCCCTCTATGGCTCTACACTCTACTTTACTCGACAGAACTCTATAGCACACTACTCTACTACACTATTCCCCCTTAAGCCCCTCCTCTCTGCCCCACTCCACTGCAGCAGAGTGTACAACACACCACCCTAATGCACTCCACTCTACTCCAGGGGACGCCTTTTGAGGCGTGTCATGGATAGTTTGGAAAATGTCAACGAGTTCAGTAATTTGACACATTTAGAAGGCCACTGCCAAAATGAACAGCTGGCAAGTAAAAGGACAAACAACATCGAAAGAAAATAGTTTGTCGATTTTCTACAAAACATCCTTTGTGACTGGTGAACTAGTAAAACTAAACTTTGTTTTCTATGAAGAGGGATCCCTGCAGCTGTTATTTTAATTTTCCGAAAAAATGGTCAAATCTTAAACTGCGCTGCCAGTGATCTCCTCAAGTGGTAAACCCGTTTCTAACAACGCGCCTTGCCTAGTCCCCCCACCAAAAAAAATGCATATGAATTGCGTTGGCGCTAACCAAATAGCCTTGCATTTTTTGTAGATGAAGACGTCAACTGTGCTTCAGTATTACTATCTTTGTTAATATTGTCTTAATTGCATAACATCGGGCGGGGCACGAGCCATTTTAACGGAAGATCAACAGATCTCTATATTTTCCACTAGAGGGGGCACTTGGCTCTCTCAAACTTTCAAGGCAATTTCATTCTTCCATTTCTGCAGTATTTGTCCCTACACAATTATTGAACTACAAACAGTGTATTTTCTTTTGCTCTACGTGGCGAGTTACATTTTATTTTATACGTTATAGCTATAAATTATTTGGGTGAAGCACACATTGGTTGTGGTTGCACGACGAGCATCGATTACACCAACGACAGAAGTGCAGCGCCCAGCGCTCCTTCGAAGCCCCGTTTTAGCGCCACCACTTTTCGGAACGGTTTACATTTTAATCTTTATTTCAGCACCTCCCAAATCCCTCCCCTCTATCTGATTTCTCCACAAACTATGTGATATAAGTAAATCTAAGAACAACCATATCCCATCCTTTTTGGTTTACTTATCTGCAGGGCACAAGTCCTAAAAAAGGAAGTGGGAGGACGCTGATGTCACAAAAGGAAGAGAAAGGTGGCTGGCACCATCAGACTCATTGCCTCCCCTCGCTCATCCCTTAGATGCGATTGCATCAGAGAAGCCAGTGCGTGAGCAGCGTTCTGAATGGGCTCCGATCTCGCCCCAGAGAGGCCAAAGATTGAATGTGTGGCTCCATTTGCTCCAGTTATCGAGCTCCCGGTAAAATAAGTGGGGGGATGCCGTCCACCCGCGTGGTACCCCGACTCGAGCCCTGAGGACGCCGTCCACCCGCGTGGTACCCCGACTCGAGCCCTGAGGACGCCGTCCACCCGCGTGGTACCCCGACTCGAGCCCTGCTTATCTGAAGTTTTATAAAGCACAAGCTTTTTTATAAAGCACAAGCCATTAGAGCGCTTTAAAACGAGAAACAGTCGCTACACACTGAGGGGCATATTTATGGAGGTTTTGCATCACGTTTGCGCCGCGTACCTTGTGTGGCCCTGCACGGCTTGATAAATCCAGAGTAACTCAACGTACCGCAAATCGCTGCGTTACGTTACTCTCCCCAGGGAGATGTTCTATAGGTGGAGCGTGGGTGTTCCCACGCAGCTACCCATGGATTTTGGCGCATTCCCAGATTTACCAAAAATGGTAAACCTGGGAATGCGACAAAATGGAATGCCTCCCCAGAGGAGGCGTAATCAGGAGAAATATTTGTATTTCTTCTTTTTAACCTCTTTTCATGTGAGGAAAATGCCTCAGGGGATTGTTTTTGTACAAGACGGTGTCCCTTCCTGCACGAAAACATTCTTTCTTACAATGCAGGCCCCCTTGCACCATGGCACAAGAGTGCCTGCGTTGGCGCTAGGCGGCACATTGCGCTCAAGTGCTGGGAAATAGCAGGAGTGCATTGTATATTGTTATGTAAGGGAAATTCCTGCCCTTCCCCTATCACGCAGCGCAGCACAGCAAGGTGACTTGCTGCATTACGCGATTTCTTAATAAATATGCCCCTGATTTTGTAGGCATGGGGAGATTAAGTGATTTGTGCAGACACACAAGAGGCCATATTTATCATGTAGTTGCATTGCACTTGCACCACGCAATGGGGTAGATGTGTGATGCAACTAATAAGTGTGATTTATGAAGCCACGCAAGACCACCTTGCATGGCACTGAGTTGCTTGATAAATCCAGAGTAACATAACGCAGCGCAAATCACTGCGTTGCACTACTCTGTCCCAGGAAGGCGTTCCATGGGTGTTACGTGGGTGTTACGTGGGTGTTCCCATGCAAAACCCATGGAGTTTGTTGCATTCCCAGATTTACCATAAGAATGCGCCAAAACTTCTACACCTCCCTAGGTGAGGAGTAACAAGGAGAAACATGTTTATTTCTCCTGTTTTTTTTCTCCTTCTACATAGAAGGAGGTTATTGCCTCAGGGTATTGTTTTTGTGCAGGTAGGTGTCCCTTCTTGCACAAAAACAATCCTGCTTTCAACACAGAGCCCTTTGCATCATGATGATAGGGTGCCTTGGTTAGTGCTAGTCAGCACATTGTGCACCAGCACTGGGAAAAGGCAGGAACGCGCTGTTTCATGGTAAATACAGCTCATCCCTGCCTTTCCCTGTCACAAAGCGCAGCAAGGTGGCTTGCTGCACTGCAGGATTTTTTTTTACAAATAGGCCCATAATGTAGAGGCAAAGTTGGGACTTAAACATGGTTCCCCAGTTTCAAAGTCAGCAGCTGCAACCCTTAAGCACTATTTCTACCCCTTCTGTGCCGTCCCTAGTATGTGGGGATGTATGTCAGTACAACGCGATCTAAAAGATCGCGGTCCTTGACAACGCGGGCATTACAACGCAAGTCGTTACAACGACTTGCGTTGGAGGGCGCGGATTTTGGAATTTTATATTCCAACACCAGTCCACGTAACAGTAGGGAAGGTGTTGGAATATAAAATTACAACATTCCTTGCCCAACAGCGCCATCCAGCGCAAGTCGTAGTAACGACTTGCGTTGTAATGGCAGCGTTATAAAGGGACTGCGGTGTAAACACCGCGTTCTAAACAATGTTTCCCGTATGTGGGAATGTAAAGGGGAGACAACATAACCAGCTCTGTTCTGTGCAGTGCACATCTTGTGGACACTTGGGTTACATGGTGACTGGAGTGAGGGCATGTATCTGCGCCCGGCTTCCTTTTGTTTGGATGCCCATCCAACACCCCTCTAGGAAAGGGGGATGTACTGTGATATGTATCTAGATCAAATTCTTCCCATTATTTTCAGGGGTGTAGCTTCAGGAGGGGTGTTTGGGGAATTAAACCCCCCTCCAATAAATGTATTTTGTGGTAGATAGTTGGATACAGGTGCTTTCAGTCAGGTTTGGTGAGGTGTCTGTCCGATTTCACCAGGAATATTTTCACACACAGACTAAAAACGCACACACATGCTCTCTTTTTCTCTGTTTGGAAAGAGAATAAAAAAAATGTTGGTTATTTCATAAAATAATGGGGCACATGTATTAAGCAATTTTGCAGTCGCAAACAGTGCGATTCGCAAAGATCCGCCGTTTGCGATCGCAAAATGGCTGTTTGCGATGCATGAAAGTTTTAGGATTTGCAATTTAGGTAATCACAATATCTTGAGAGTACCTAAATTGGGAATGCAAACAGGGAATTGCAATTTGTGATTCCCTGTTTGCCATGCAGGAAGGTTTTCCTAAACGCAAACTGTGCATTTAGGAAACGCTTTTTAATATCAATTTGAAGTTGATGTTAACCATGTGCACAAAACTACATTTTTCAAAGTGCCATGTGGCGCAGGCGCACACATGGGGGCATGTGTGTGCCTTTCATGTGCAATTTTTTTTGTTAGCGGCACCTCAAAGGGGCCTTAGGCCCCTGGGCTCCGTTGCCTCTGCATTACCTAATTTGCGATTACCAATTAAGTAATCACAATGTAGGCAATGCAAGATCATTCCCACCTATCGGCCTTGCGGCCCGTAGGAAAGAATGGAGTTGGAATAGCAAATTGCGATTGCGATTCTTAAGGAATCACAATTAGAGAATCGCTATTTGCAACCTGTTTTGATGCATTGCATTTTGCGAATAACCAAATAGCAATTTTTTTAAAAATCGCTATTTGTTAATCAAAAAATGGAAGTTTGATGCATGTGCCCCAATGTGTTTTCTCACTTAGTTCTCCTACCAATCCTCATTACTCTCCCTTTCCACTGTCCCTTTAGCCCCTCTCATGCCCCCTGCTTATCGTACTATGTATTTTAACATTATGGGGCATATTTACTAAGATTTTGTACTGTGTTTGTATCACAAAAGTGACACAAATTGACTCAAAATCATTTTTTCCAATTTACTTTCCAAGGCAAAACTAGTTTTGTGCTGGTAATTCACTTGAAAAGTAATGCAAAACAGCGCATAGATCGGCTTTGCATTACTTAGCACCAAGTGAGTGTTCCATGGGTGGTAGATGGGCTTTCCCATGCAACCACCCATTGGTTTTGATGCAAAACCCAATTTACTACAAAAAGTAGACAAACTTTTGTATAAAAAAATAATGCCTATTTCAAATAGGCACTATCAACAAGAAATGCCTTTATTTCTCCTTTCTTTTCTGACTTTGCATGTGTGCTGCACTGCTGACACACTTGCACTATGGTGCAAATGTGTGTGCGTGGTGTAGTTGCCTGAACGTGCACCAGCGAGAGGGGAGGAGAGTGCATATCTCTGTAAATATCACACTCTCCTGCTCTCTCCTTCTCAGGCAGCACCTCGCAGCATTTTTGCCCGCTGAACTGCGTGACAATTAGGTAAATAGATCCCTAGGTTCCTCCGCGATTGTTTGGAAACCTGACGCTCACCCCCCATTCTTACTGTCCAAGCTATGGCCCTGATTATTTTATTTACATAATCCTGTCTGTGTAATACCCTGTGGATTCACAGCACATTATCCAGTGCTTAGTTAAGCGGAAAACAATTAATGTTCCATTTCAATAACAGAGTAAAATGTCCATTGTTCCTATCATTCCATTGTGTGTATTTACTTTTCTTATGAATTTTAGATTTTTGTTAATCCACATGAGGAGTATAGTCAACGTGTTTCAGCCGTTTTGTGCATTAAACGCCTCATCAGGATCTGTTTCAGGGCAGCATAGTAATGTGCACTGTGAATTCTATGATGAGTGAATGGTAAATTCTGTGAACAGATCGCAATAATGTTATTGAAGAGTTGTCAGGCATGCGCAAATTAGTTCAGGCCCACAGTATTTCATAGATGCCCCATTCAGTGCAGAAGTCTGTGATTAGAATTGGGCAACGGGGGCAGGCCTGTCTGAAGCTTTGTGGGACTCGGGTCAATAATATCATGTGTGGACTTTCCCTGGTGCACAAGCACCTCATACAAAGTAAACAAACTGAGGCTGATTCTCAAACACATTTATGAGTTTGCAAAAGAGTACTACTTGAGTACTTTCCATTGGATTCTTACATGCCTTTGTCAATCAAACTGAAATGTCCAGCTCCCTAATGGTAAAAGTACAAAGAGACCATGTTCCCTTATATTTGTGCTCAATTGTACATAAATATTTTAATTTTATTATCGTTTTAGATGTTTTGGGGCCAATTGACCAAGGCATTGGTCCTGAACCTGTGGTCCAGGGACACCTGGGGGTCTGCAAAGCCTAATCAGGGGGTCCACGACTACTTAGAATATTAACAGATTAATAAAGTGTATATAAAGAAAGAAGCAAAATGTACACTTTACATTTTTGTAAGTTCTGTGAATGCGCAGAAATGGGAAATTGTAGGCCAAAAATTATATTGTTATCCTCAAATAGACTCGAGGGAGCAGTGAAAGTGTATTAAACAAAATATAGTGTGGGTAATGAGTGGCCTCACTTGAATGCAGAAAAGCTCCAACCTTCCTAATAAAATTAACATTTAGATTTGTTCTTATTTGTTTATGAATAAAATAAAATGTTTAATAATTTTTGCATTTGTTTGATGAAAACTTTTTTTTATTTTTTTAGTATTGTTTTGTGGTTCAAATTGTAAAAAATGCTTAGGTGGGGTCCCTACTTCCAGTAATAACTCTGTGGGGGTTTCTGGATTTCAGTAATGATTCAGTTGGGGTCCTTGGGTTCAAGTAATGATATAGTGGGAGTCCACAGAAGTCAAAAGTTTAAGAATCACTGCATCAAGGCATGCAAGAGTATGTACAAGAGAATCACAGGAGCACTCTTTCACATACTCTTATGTGCCTTTGTGAATTGGCCTCAAGGTTCTGAGTAGGCTTGGGCAGAGTTTGCGGAGTTCCGCTATGCAGAATTACGCAAAGTGATAAAAAAACACCTCAAAGCTATGCAGAGTTACGTCAGCGGCAGAGTGCATTACCTCGCGCTGGGTGTTTGTCCGGCGCTGTAAAATCAGTGCAAACTGCATCACTCACAGCACAAGAGGGCACTTCTTCTTTCTGTCACTTGAGTAGAAGTTCTACTCGAGCAGCAGCTTCCTCAACACGAACAGAAGGTTTCTCAACATCAAGCGGTAACGACCATCTGCGACCGCCCACGTTGTGAAATCTCGCTGGGAAGCAGTCTAGCGTTGGATTTGCGAGCACGAGCAAGGAAAAAACGTATGTGTGGAGTGTGAAAAACTCCGCAAATGGAGCGGAGTTCACCGACCAGGCCTCGTTCTGAGAAAGACGTCGAGGATGCTCCAACATATAACTCTACCTAGTAGCGACTGACTTTATCTCCCTTATCATTTATATATCACAAAAAAGGGCTAGGCCTCCTTTTGTTATGTATAAGCGCACTCAGCAGTGGCAGCCTGGGGCCCTAAAAAAGCAGAACATGAGGCAAACAAAACCAGCCGTTAGACCCTTGTGACCGCCCTGCATGTGGGTTTTTGTGGTTGGATCATGGCAGCCAATCCAGCTCTGAAATCAGCCTGCAGACCTCTGGGAAAACTCCGGAGTGACCAGTTCGCCCTCATCGTTATACACACAATCAATTACTTATCCTCTCGGCTAGGACTCCCTTCCAAGCTGCTGTTAATTTGCACCATTCATTTAGTGGTGGTCATTGTTGTGAGTGTAGCAAAAATAAATGTTACTGTGTTGAGTCTGTGAGTTACTGTGTGTGTGGTGTTGACTTAGGCAGCTCATCTGTGCCGCTGGCTGTGGGGCTGGGGCTGGCTCACCGACAGGGGGTGACCGCTTGGCTTTGGAGTAATTTTTATTAGGGTTGAGTGAGAGTAGTTTTTGAAATAACACTGCACCCTGGCTGCCCGGCTGTGACTGACTGTGTGTGCCTCAGCAAGGCTGAGGCTTGTCCAATGCCCTGTGCCTGCTGTCTGTGCCATTAGTAAGCTGACTGTGTTCACTCTTAATTGTAATTAGGTTGCTGAGAAGAGTGTTGTTGGGGCCTCTAATCCTGTTAGGCCGGGTCCCACATGGGACAGAGCAGCCTGGAGGCCACACTGATGCTCTGCATCTGATCTAACTGTGCATGTGTCTGCATATGTGCACAGAACTTTAATAAAGCATCTGAAAGACATGTTCAATGTTTAATGTCATGGTTACACATTCGTTTACCAATACGACCAGGTTACAAGAATACTGGGTTAATGTCCTTCCATTTCTGGTGCTTAGCAGCAGTTTTAAGATCTTCTTAGAGTTTCTTGTTTCTCAAAAGGGTGTCATTTCTGATATTTATATGTTTCCTTCCTCTTCATTTCTTGATTTTGCTTGCGAGAAAGTGTTACTCATAGTTGTTGAAATGCCACTCATAATTACACTAAAATTATGAAAATGCCATACATATCAATCTGAAACCATGGGAGCTATGTTTATATTTGCCATTTATTGCTTTGAAATCGGCCATTGACTTAGTTAATAGATCTAAACCATGGCAAGGACAAGCTTGGAATCGACAAAGCACTGTTGCAGGCATTCAAAGGCCTATTGAAAGGAACTAATGCGTCTATCCGCTATCATGCTTCGGGGAAATGTGGTCACATTTTTCCTATTCCCTCAGGTGTATGCCAAGACTGTGTTCTAGCGGTGCACAGACATAATATCGACTCCAAAATATCGTTTGGACAGAATATCGAGTTTTAAATATCGTTTGGACAAAATATCGACAGGACAGAATATCGACAGCCAAAATATCGTTTTTAAGGTAAGTGAAGTAATATCGACTGTAAATAATATAGAAAGTGAAAATATCGTTTTTTAAATAATATTTAATTATTTATAGTGTTTTTATGTTATAATATGTGTGAAAAGTGTCATTTTATGTTATAATTATTTTTAATTAATGATTTTTTTTAAATTATTGTGTAATTTTATTCTGTAGCGGGTTGTGGGTTTATAGGGGAATAGGGTGGGAAGTAATTTAATTATAATTAATTAAATATGTAAATTTATTATTTGGTAGTAATAATTAACTAATTGGTAATTAAATAATATTTGTTAATTATTTAAAATGTAATTGGTAATTAATTTAATTTAATTGATTAATTGCTAATTATGTAATTTAAAATAATTTATTTCCTGTAGCGGGTTGTGGGTTTATAGGGGAATAGGGTGGGAAGTAATTTCATTATAATTAATTAAATATGTAAATGTATTAATTGGTAGTAATATTTAATTAATTGGTAATTAAATAATATTTGTTAATTATTTAAAATTTAATTGGTAATTAATTTAATTTAATTGATCAATTGCTAATTGTGTAAATTTAAATAATGTATTTCCTGTAGCGGGTTGTGGGTTTATAGGGGAATAGGGTGGGAAGTAATTTAATTATAATTAATTAAATATGTAAATTTAATAATTGGTAGTAATATTTAATGAATTGTTAATTAAAAAATATTTGTTAATTAATTAAAATGTAATTGGTAATTAATTTAATTTAATTGATTAATTGCTAATTATGTTAAATTAAAGGGGTATTTTTAGGGTTCAGGGTCAGTTTTTGGTTTTTGGGTAAATGGGTATTTTTAGGGTTCAGGGTCAGTTTTTAGTTTTTGGGTAAAGGGGTATTTTTTGGGTTCAGGGTCAGTTTTTAGTTTTTGGGTAAAGGGGTATTTTTAGGCTTCAGGGTCAGTTTTTAGTTTTTGGGTAAAGGGGTATTTTTTGGGTTCAGGGTCAGTTTTTAGTTTTTGGGTAAAGGGGTATTTTTAGGGTTCAGGGTCAGTTTTTAGTTTTTGGGTAAAGGGGTATTTTTAGGGTTCAGGGTCAGTTTTTGGTTTTTGGGTAAAGGGGTATTTTTAGGGTTCAGGGTCAGTTTTTAGTTTTTGGGTAAAGGGGTATTTTTTGGGTTCAGGGTCAGTTTTTAGTTTTTGGGTAAAGGGGTATTTTTAGGCTTCAGGGTCAGTTTTTAGTTTTTGGGTAAAGGGGTATTTTTTGGGTTCTCGGTCAGTTTTTAGTTTTTGGGTAAAGGGGTATTTTTAGGGTTCAGGGTCAGTTTTTAGTTTGTGGGTAAATGGGGTATTTTTAGGGTTCAGGGTCAGTTTTTAGTTTTTGGGTAAAGGGGTATTTTTAGGGTTCAGAGTCAGTTTTTAGTTTTTGGGTAAAGGGGTATTTTTAGGGTTCAGGGTCAGTTTTGGGTTTTTGGGTAAAGGTTTTTTTTTAGGGTTCAGGGTCAGTTTGGGGTTTTTGGGGTACAGGGGTACAGTGTAAAAATAAAGTAAAATTAAATTTACATTAATTTAATTTAATGAAATGAAATTAAATTAAATTATATTAAATTATTTTTAAATAATTTAAATTATAAAAATTATTATATACTTACCAATACTTACGTTGTAATGGTAGTGCGTTGTAAAAGTTGCGTTGTAACGTCATATATCCACTGTTGCACTCTTTGGAGTGGAAATAGTAATTTTAACCCCTACGCTATCCAACGCTTTCCCTACTGTTGCACCCACTGGAGTGGGAATAGTAATTTTTACTCTTTTGTATTTGTACGTTAATAATATTGGCTATTATTTAATTAAATGTTGTTACTATATATATATATGTTTTAAGAAATATGATTAAAAAAATATTATTTTTTTACTTTCATTAATTATTTAATTATTAAAAGTTATTTTAAGTATTGTTAAGTATATTTTAGTAATTAATTTTTTATATTAATGTAATTAAACATTGTTTTTATTAAAGTCGATATTTTTTACAACTATATTTTTGTAAACGATATTTTTAACTCGATATTTTTGTACTTACCTGTTTGTAGATAGAAACTCGATATTTTGTCTCTCGATATTTTCTCAACGATATTTTTGTTGGTCGATATTCTGTCCCTCGATATTATTTCAGTGATCCGTTCTAGCACCACTTTTATTCTGCCTTTTTTCTTTTCTTTTATTGCAAAAGAAATTTGATAAAAAACTGTTTACCAAAACTGTGCAATAATATGTTATAAATGCTCTGCTTTGTAAACGATGCATTTGTGCTGTCATGAATTCAAAATGCTATGTAAAGGTTGCTCCTGGAATTTGAGGACTACTACAAAGAAAACGATTTGATCATGAATGCTGTAAAAAAGAAGCTAATGGAAGTGAAGGCAGTCCTTTCTCTGAGAAAGCTCCCTAGAGTAAACACCCAAGAGCTAGTGTGTGTATCAAGCTTGGAACACCTTGGAATAATACTCTTTAATCATAAATTATATTGGCATGCCCATATAGAAAAGGCCCCTCAGAATCTGGCCCTTTGCGAGTCGATTTCGGCTTCATGAATCTGGCTGCAAATTCTCAAACTAGGTTTATCCTGTGGTCATTTCTGCGAGTGTACTCTTTCTCGGTATTAGAAGGGAAAGCCGCATTGCGCCCAACTTCAGGAGGGCACTCTATTTTCTTATAGAGATTATATTTTCTCAATGGAAGGACGAGCAGCAATGATAAATACAGCCTTGTGCGTATTTCCCTTAAACATGAAAACAACAAAAGATACTGGAGATGGGGAGCATCCTTGAATTGTGTGGACAGGCCAGCCGCGACCCGTGGAGGGAGTTGCGGTTGGGCAGGCAGGTAGGGCGGGGGAGGGGCAAGGTGGGGGTGAGAAACACCGGAATATGGATGATTACAGGTACGTAAACAATTACATTAATAAAAATTAATTTCGTTCCATGTCCTGCATCGCATAATGCAATGCAGGGCGCGCTACGAAATTCGTTTTATTAATTTCATTGTTTACTTACCTGTAATCATCCATATTTCCCTGTTCATCACCCCCCACCCTGCCCCCCCCCACCCCGCCTGCCTGCCCCACCCCAACTCCCTCCACGGGCCGCGACTGGGACAGGCCACCATCATTTCCAATGTAGTTTTCACCTGCTTTTTGTCAATGGGATTTCTGCAATTCCGACAAAAGTATCAACCATTCTGCTGACCGGTGATTTTATTTGGGTCAACACCAGGACTGTATATGGGCAGGTACTGTCCAGTACTGAGTACCTGTCAGGGCTTTAAGTGGGCCGGGTCTCACTGGATCTGAGCACCGGCAGTTTTTTAAGGGGGCCTCGAAACGGGTATCTATCGGGCTCTGTTTTGTGCTCTGGCACAGGCGGTCCGTTTTTTTTTCGGACTGCAGAGAAATCCTTTAAAGAGAGCCATTTTCTCTCTTGATTTCCCTTCTCTTTTTGAATCTCAGGAGCAGCAACATTGTCGTGGTGTCACCAGGGCTTTAAGTGGAAGTATTTTAAATATTATATATAAGCCATAGTTGGGGCGTGGCTACGGCGCCGAGACGACATGGCGGACCCAGCCTGAGCTCCGCTGCTCCGCGGAACTCTTCACCTATTTCAGAGCCGGTATTCAGATTCCCAGGGGCGCTGAATGCCGACATTAACTTTTGGAAGATGCAGGGAGTAAAACGACCGCTTCGGGAACAACGCTACTCCTCTGCTGAACGGACATTTACTATCACCCTGTGAGAGACGCCAGCGCCCGCCATTTTAGGTCGCTGCGCTCGCGTCTTGTTTTTTCAGTCAAAGGATGCTGTTTTCATTGCAGACTTTAATTATATGTTTGCTGCCTCCTTTTTTCAGCCCTAATAGGCAGTTTCTCTTGCTGAAATGTGCAATTCATCGTCTTTTGCCGATTGATAATGACTTTTAGATGCTTTTCATTATATACTTTTTCCTTTGCCTCAGCATATTGCTTTTTTCACATGAATTGTACTGCATTTGAGGAAATTGAGCAGTTTTTTTCTTAATTGATGCTGCCTCTTATTTTCTGAGGACAAATAATTGTAGTTCAGCTGATATCTTCACTTTTTGGAGGTCCTTTTTCAGTCTCAGGTTCAATTACATGCAGCACCTGTGTTTTTTACCTCAGTATCACCATTCTATCCGTGCAGTAAATGCAGTCACATCCTTTTGGCACTTCCTAGTGAATTTGAACTACTTTTGTCTCTACGCATGTTTTCTCTATCTCAGTATACATTTTGCTTTTATGCAATGTCCAGCATTTTGAAGGAATTGAGTATCATTTTTGTCTAAAATGATGCCTTTTATTTCTGAGGATTTCTAACTGTGTTTTTTCCTGCTTTTTGGAGGTCTTTTTCCTTTTCAACATATGTTACATTACTCATAACGGACATTATACCTATACTAGTCTTGAGGTTTCCTGTGCCAATCGTTGCATATTCTCTTTTTTTTTTACTTCTGCTGGTGTCTCACAGTATAATCTACAATGGCTAATGAGTCCCACATCGTCAGATCCTCTATATCTGCGACAAAACCAAAAAGATATACAAATGACCTGCCTTCTACCATTCATTCTTCTCAGAATCCCGTTCTAGACTCATTACTGGATGAAGTACGTGGTCTTCAACCATTTATGCCCTCGATAAATGAAAAATTAAAACAGAATGAGGAGAGATGGATTGTTATAGAAGGCAAAGTTCTGGAACTGGAACAACGTGTTAGCGATTTGCAAGATGTTTCATCAAAGATACCTCTACTGGAACAGGAAATTCATAAACTAAAATCCACGCTGAGGACCTTGAAAACCGAAATCGCAGAAATAATTTATGCCTTTATGGACTTCCGGAAAACATTGAAGGTGCAGACATGGTATCGTTTCTTCAGAAATTCCTTCCAGAACTTCTAGGTCTTCAAATGTCAACAAGTCCCCTCAATATCCAAAGGGCTTATCGCTTATGTCGTCTAAATCCTAACGCTACTAAACCACGTGGAATCATCATGCTTTTTCTAGAATTTGCTGAGCTGATGTATGTGCTGAAGGCTGTAAAACATAAGCGTCGTTTTATTTGGTCTGGCCATAATCTGTTTATTTCCCAGGATATCTCTAATGCAACGAATGCCCATCGCAAAGAATTTCTTGCTTAACGACCTCAAATGAGGCACCTCAATATCCAATATGGAATCCTACATCCTTGTTTCTGCAAGATTACTCATGGTGGTCGATCATGCTCCTTTGATGATCCGGAAAAACTCAAACTTTATCATTAGAATTTCTCATCTACTGGGATGGATACTAATACTTGACTTTTCTGTTTCTTAAGAATACTGCTTTGCATCCATAATATATCTTTTTTTAATGTTCGCACTCTATATGTTTTTCCTTCTCTTCATGAAGCTCTGGCTTCATCTTTTCTCCTATTTTCTTATTGCTGAGGTCCGTGCTCTCTGGCGCCACTGTGCTCCTGCTCTTCATCTTCTCTCTTTATTACAGTTCTGGTTGTTATGCCTTGATCTGTTTGCTTCTCTCTTTCTTCTACTTCCTCCTTTTTTTCTCTCCCTCTTTCGTCTTTTGTCTTTCTCTATTTTCTTTTTTCTTCCTCTTCTTTATCTCTGTATCTTGTTTTTCCTGGTTTCTATATATCTTGTTGCTTGTATATATTAGTACTGTGTGTTTTTTTGTAATGTTTCCCATATATGAATTTCATTTGTGGTGTTTTATTTCTTGTAGCTGTATTCCTGATGTGTATTAACTCCATTCATGTCTTGCCCTCCTATCCCTCCATTATGTGTAAGTTTGTCACGTGGAATGTTCGTGGTCTTAATCCACTGCACACCTCTGTCTCTAATAACTGGGATGCCTTCAAGGCCTCTGTTCGTGCCTTTACTATTTCATATGTCTCAAATAAAAGGAAAGTCAACCGGAAAAAATACAATGACCAATTACAACATCTTAAATCATTGGAACATATGTATTTTACTTCTAAATCTCCTTCCAGTCTCCATGAATTGATTAAGGCTAAATCTGAACTCAGCAAATTGGCAACAATTGAATCGCCGGTGGGGGCGGCGCTCGAGGACTTGTGCTGGCACCCGATTTCTCCCCCCCCCGCGAGACTGCGGCACTGGAGGTAACTGGGCTGTGGTGGCTGGCGGAGCTAGGAGGCGAAGACTGGTGGCGGCCGGGCTGCGGAGCCGTCTTCCCTGGGTGAGGAGGCTTTGGGGAGGCAGCGGCCATCTTGCAGAGCTCCGGGCAGCCGCGGGTGGTCTGCTAGGCCCTGGTGTGTTGCCGCGGACAAGTGGGAACCGGGGTTGAAACCACCCGCCCTCCCCTCCTCTTCTGCGTTAAATTCCTGCCTGCTCTGGTGGTCTTCCTGAGCTCGGCGGCTGCGTCGGGCCGCAGTGGTGGTGGGGGGCAGAGGACGAGTGCTGCCCCTGGGTCCTCTGACCTGTCAGCCTCTCGCGCAGTGCTACCGGGGGTGTCACGGCAACCTGACCTCGGTGCTGCGAGTTGGGAAGCAACATCTCTCGACGTGCCGACTGGTGAAGCCCCGGGGGCGGCTGGGGGGGCAGGGCCCAGCTCCTGGTCACACACAAGCTTACACAAAATAAGCGCGGAGTCATTGGCGGAGCCTCGGGCATTGCCAGGGCCATCATCACACATCGGTGGTCGGATCGGGCCATAGTGGAGTGGAGTGGGGCCCTCTGTGGTTGGGGTGGGGGCGACCTGGTGGTTTCTTGTGAGCCCCTGTGGTCGTTGCAGCCAACTTGAGGAGCTTGAGGAGGGGTAACCTGGTTTGGAGATACGTCATCTGGTCCCTGAGCTGTTTTTCACGTTCGGCCCATTGGGTGGTCGCCCCCAGATCTCGGTGACACTTATTGCATAACGATGACGCGTGACAAAGGTGGTTGCGGCAACACTAAGCAGGACACCATAGACAAGTTTACAGGAGCAGGTGCTGCAGCCGGCACTATGGGGTCGCAGAGCCAGGTCCCTGACAACCCGGCACTCTTGGCGGCCATTACCCTGTCCAGGGACATGCTCGACGCCAAAATCGGGGCCGTGGGCTCTGATGTCATGTTATTGAGGCAGGACTTGCGTAATGCGGTTGAACGCAACACAGGGGCCGAGACCCGCATATCGGAGGGGGAGGACGACGTCACGACGTTGAAGAAGAAAGTGGCAGCTATGAAGAAGATTCAGAAAGGTCTGGCATTGCGGGTTGAGGATGCCGAAGGGCGGGCTTGGCGCAATAACCTACGCTTCATGGGATTTCCGGAGGGATGCGAGGGAGACAACGTGGAGCGTTTTTAACTCGGTGGCTGGAGGGCTAGCTCCCCCTGGATGTGCTTTCTTGCTGCTTCGTGGAGGAGCAGGCCCACAGAGATCTCATGCAGAGGCCTCCCCAGGGAGCTCGCCCACGGCCGATCATCGCCAAATTCCTGAACCATATAGACCGCGATATCATTCTGAAGCAGGCCAGAGCCAAGACATCCCTCACCTGCGACAACGCGAATATCGTTATTTTCCCAAACTACACACGCCTGGTGCAGCAGCAGCGACAATCCTTCCTGGCGGCCAAGGCACGCCTCCGGGACCTCAAGCTTCAGTATGCGCTTCTGTATCCGGCCCGCCTGAGAGTGGTCTACCGATCTCGCACACTGTTCTTCGATTCTCCTGAGGAAGTATTTAAATGGACTGACGAGACTGTGAGGGTGGGAGTTCACACGCCACCTGGAAGAGATTCTGACTCTTCATCGAGTGAAGTGGCCCGGCGGGGACAGCGAGGAGGGAGTAGGATGTCACGGTCCAGGCGTCGATCTCGGTCTGGCTCCGCTCTCCGGCAGAAGAGCTCGTCGGCGGGGAAGCAGGCTTCGGCGGACTGATTTTTGGGTCCAATAGAGTATGGGACTCTGGTAATTGTGGTTTGATGTGTAGCTAGGCATGTTTTCCTAGGGCTAGGAACCCAGTCACACAGTGGTGGGCGGGATGGGGTGAGGCCCAAGGGGTATGGGGATCCAGTTTGGGATCCATTGGAAGGTGTGGTTCCTGTCCCCCGGTTGGGGACTTGGCTACTATCCGACCGTGACAGATACTTCCATGTTTGTGAGGTATGGGGTGGAGGGGGTGGGGGGGTTGGGGTGAAGGGGGTTGTGGGGTTTGTTTGATTGCGTATTCATGCTGGTTGCTCATCAAGCTTTGTACACACTGAGACACACAAACACCCGTTGGGAGGGCAGAGGTTTTTCGCTATGTCTGGCACGGAGGTGGGAGGGTGGTTAGCTCCTGGTTCCCTGCACGTAGTCAGTTGGAATATTCGTGGGGCGCTGGATAAGGTGAAGCGAGGGGTCATCCCTCAGTATGTCGAGAGTGGGGGCCGACGTGCTCTTGCTCCAGGAAACACACTTGCTGGGCACTAAGGCTCTATGCCTGCAGCGGTATGGGTATCACCAAGTGTTCCACTTGGGGTTCACACGGGGCTCACGGGGTGTAGCTATACTGATCCATATGCGCATGAGAAACTTTGGTCAGACATGCAGGGAAGGTAAGTCTTTATACAAGGCAGGATTGGGAGTGACATCTTGACGCTGGGTAGCGTATTTGCTCCAGCGCCGCAACGGTGGTCACTGGTGGAACAACTTTTAACGCTTTGGGGGGACATGTCAGACACATTTTCTGTAGTGGGAGGAGACTGGAACTATGTGATGGAGCTGGGGCAAGACAGGTGGAGGGGCGGGGATGCTGTTGGGGTGGGAGGATCACCTACTAAACTTTACTCCCTGGTTACCGGGCTAGATTGGACGGATGTGTGGAGACACCTGCATGGCCCTCGCCGGGAATACACCTACTGCTCCACAGTACATGACTCCTTCTCAAGGCTAGACTATATTTTTGTTCCCAGGGGGCTAGCGCACAGAGTATTTTCGGCGACCATTCTGCCCAGAGCCTTGTCGGATCACTCGCCCGTAGCCCTTACATTCCGGGACGGCAGCCAGTTAGGTGGCGACTGTCGGGGTGGCAATTGCAGAAGGAGAAAAACAGGGAGCACTTGACTAAGGAGATAGATAATTACCTGGTTGTTAATGTGGGGTCAGTGGAATCTCCAGCGGTACTTGGGAGGCATTGAAACCACGCTACGAGGAGTAGATATTTCTTGGTGTGTGGCGGCGCGGAGGGAGCGGCAGCAGGATTTGGTGCATCGGGAGGCGGTTATGGAGGTGCTGGAATGCAGGGGTCGGAAGGCGGATGGAGGTCTGGGCAGAAGACAGCTAGTGTTGGCTCAGCAGCAATATACTGCAATACTGATGGAAGAGGCATGTCAGGCGTGGCTTGCAACGCGTAGTAGGGTCTATCAAAGGGGGGGGGGGACAAGTCAAGCAAGATGCTCCATCGCCTGTGCCAAGGTACCCTGCACGCCCAGCCGCTGCCCTGGTCCTAGACCTGGTGAGAGCGCCTATTCTTGAACCCCCAGCAATTGCGGAGAGCTTTGTGGCATATTACGAGGACCTATACGTGCTCAAAGAATGTCTCGCAGCGGAGACTATTATGAAGTTTATTGATGATCTTCCTCCTAGGATGTCTCGGATGAAGTGCGGGAGCAACTAGATAGGCCCCTGTCGGATGATGAGTTGGGTACGGCCCTTGGGGAGCTGAGTCCTGGGAAGGCTCCGGGTCCGACTGGCTTCCCCAGCGAGTTTTTTACACAGCTGGCCCCACATTTTCGGCCGGTGGTGGAGGAAGCGCGCGAGAGCGGCTTGCTTCCCCCAGACTGGAGACGCGTGGAGGTGGTAGTGTTTCTCAAGCCGGGCAGAACTCCGGAGCAGCATACGTCCTACCGACCCATTTCCCTTCTCAATGTAGAAGCCAAAGTGTTGGCCAAGGCTTTGGCCAACCGGCTTAAGCCACATATTACAGAATTGGTTCACCAGGATCAGGCCAGGTTCATGCCTCAGAGGGCGACCTGTAATAATATTAGACATGCGCATGTTCCAATATCGGCCTGGGGCAGCTTGGGGAGCCGGCAGCACTACTGCTAGCGGACATGGATAGGGCTTTTGATTCCTTGAGCTGGGTATACCTGTTTGCTCTGCTGCGGCGGCTTAATCTCAGCACACGTTTTCTGGCTTATCTGCAGCAGTTGTATACTGACCTTACAGCGTTGGTGAGTGTAGGGGGGCCGAGTTCTCGTTCCTTTCCGATCCAGCGGGGCACGCGTCAGGGCTGCCCCCTCTCCCCCTACCTTTTCGCGCTAGCCATGGAGCCGCTGGCGGCTTGGGTGCGCATTGATGCCCAGCTTCGGGGATTTAGATGGGCGCCATGACTCACTGATAAGATAGCACTCTACGCGGATGATGTCCTATTCTTTCTCACTGATTTAGATACGTCGGGGCCGCGGTTGTTGCGTATCCTGCAGATTTTTGGTGAGACCTCTGGGCTTTACATGAATCCGTGTAAGTCCACGCTGTGGGTTCTGGGGGGTGGACCGAGGGTGGGGGAATGGGCCTCAGCCCTTCAACTGGCATTGGGGGGGATGAAGTATTTGGGAGTTTTTCTGTCTGATACACCGGCCATGTCCAGGAACCGTAATTTTGATCCGGTGTGGGAGCGAACTCGGGAAGATCTTAAGGTATGGTCTCGCATGCCCCTGATGATTGATGGTAGGTCAGCCATCTTCAAGATGGTAGAGCTTCCCCGTCTCCTCTATCAATTGCAAAATCACCCCTACCAGATTTCGCCCCACTGGTTCCGGCAGGTCAATTCGGCATTGGGAGCGTTCCTATGGTAGGGGGGCGCTGTCAGGGTGGCCCTACGCACCTATTTTTTATCCACGTATACTGGTGGGCTTGCTACGTCGGATGTCCTCTCCTATTACCAAGCTGCACATTTGCTAGTTCTCAATGAGTGGTGGTTCAGGGATAAGGGGACCCAGCTGTCAGGACCCAAGACTCCCAACTAGCGGTAATCTCACATCACAGGTACTGGAACTCAATTCCATACCAAATTGGAGGCTCTTGGACGGAAAGAGTACGATTGCGGAACTCCAAGATGGCCGCAAGGTCGGAGTCGACGGTAGCGGTCTAGTGTTTGGGAACTGTCACCGGCCGAATCCAGGTGAGGCGCGCGCTAGCTGTAATCTGCGCACTTCACCTGAAAATCGACCCGGTGAGGAGACATCTTGTCGACGTCCGTAGAAGATAACAAGGCCTTAGTTAATTGTTCTTAAGAAAACTTCCATAGCAGGCTTTAATAAGCTCTTGGAAGTTAACTTAGTTTGTTTATCCTTGAACGACCGCGTTCGTAAATGAGGCGGTGCATTATAGTAGTTATCGAAAATACCTTCTAGAACTCTGTGCAAGGTTTCAATTCCCTTTGAAGTAGTTCCGTTGAGTACAAGCTCAGATAGAAATTCCCCGAATCCTTTTCGCACTTACCGAAGAAGAAGCGACACAAAAGGGGGTGGTGATGGACGGAGCATCTGAACCAATCAAACACTCACACCCAGTCAAAAGATCTGGGTTTGATCCATCACCGTTCTTTAGCCCACTCTGCCACCCCAGTTCAGACATGGCTATATGCAAATCAGTCTGACCCTGTGCCTCATGGGAACAGTCCAGCCCGAACTGCCAAGCCATGCCTTCCCTGGACCGGAAACAAGCTTCCGAGGACCGGTTTCTGGCATTACAGCCGTCTTCAGCCCGGCTTGCTTGAATCCAGTGGCAAAGTGAGCAAGGGACTCACGTCTGAGCATACCCTGCCACACTTATGGCGGCCAAAGCAGTACAAAAGGGGGTGGTGATGGACAGAGCATCTGAACCAATCAAACACTCACACCCAGTCAAAAGATCTGGGTTTGATTCATCACCGTTCTTTAGCCCACTCTGCCACCCCAGTTCAGACATGGCTATATGCAAATCAGTCTGACCCTGTGCCTCATGGGAACAGTCCAGACCGAACTGCCAAGCCATGCCTTCCCTGGACCGAAAACAAGCTTCCGAGGACCGGTTTCTGGCATTACAGCCGTCTTCAGCCCGGCTTGCTTGAATCCAGTGGCAAAGCGAGCAAGGGACTCACGTCTGAGCATACCCTGCCACACTTATGGCGGCCAAAGCGGTACAAAAGGGGGTGGTGATGGACGGAGCATTTGAACCAATCAACCACTTACACCCAGTCAAAAGATCTGGGTTTGATCCATCACCGTTCTTTAGCCCACTCTGCCACCCCAGTTCAGACATGGCTATATGCAAATCAGTCTGACCCTGTGCCTCATGGGAACAGTCCAGCCCGAATTGCCAAGCCATGCCTTCCCTGGACCGGAAACAAGCTTCCGAGGACCGGTTTCTGGCGAAGAAGAAGCGACGACACAGCGTCTCGTTGGAAGGAGCAGAACGACGAGTGAGGCAGCAGATTAAGGGGCACCTGAGGAATAAGAGAAACGATAAGTGACATTTAAGCAATTTAAAGTCTAAAGAATCTGGAGAAAAGTTATATTGATCTAAATACTTACCTTGTGAATAGTCTAAGAAGTGGAATCTACGCTGCATAACCTTGACTTAATAGTTATTCAGTCGTGTTCCCTCTAGAAGATAAAAGAGGCAAGAATTAGTGTGGAATACTTAAAAGAAAGGACAACAACATTTACAAGAAAGAACAGAGTAGAAGAAAAGTAAGTTGGAGTAAATTAAAATAGAATAGATAGGAATAAAAAGAAGAGTTAGCACAAGTCACCCATTGTGTAATTGCCATTTTACAGATAATAGAAGACTGAGGAGATATAAACAGGCACCTAGGATAAAAGAACAGAAGGACAGAGAAAGAGTGAGTTAAATTAGAATAAATAGTGTAGTAGTAGGATAGTTAAGCATTAATAAAGAAAAGACGTTTTTCTGTATTACAGGAAAAATAATAAAGAACTCTGTTACAATACGCCAAGAAAAGAAGCTTAGAAGAGAGGGCAAGACTCTTGGAATCTAATGGTAGGTGAAGTCAGGAGAGGCGGGTAGAGTAGGAAAAGTAGGGGCTAGAGTTGAGAGTAACGATTCTTATTTCCTTTTAGGATCCTAAAAGTAGCGGTCTGCAGGTCGGTCTGACGAGAGGAACCATCCAAGAAAGTCTCTTCTCTTGTTGTTTATTATTTTATCCACTTTCCTCCTTCCCCCTAAGGTAATGATTCAAAGACTTGTGTTCACGAGCTTTGGGTAATTGCCTGGAGGGATTCGGGAGCTAGCATCTCTGTTCCTGTCAGCTACGCAAGAAGTATCCTTTGATAGTCTGACACCGGCCTATGCGGTTGAGCGGCAACTGATGGGCAATAAGTCTCTACACACACTGCTGTATTCCGCACCGCTTCAAAAACGTCTTCCCTCGGTCACACAGGTGGTATTTCATGTCTGGAGGCGGGGTTTAGAGCAGGATGGGGTGGTGGAATGTCCTGACCCGGGAGACTCCTCTCTGGGGAAATGGGTGTTTGCCCCAACTGGCAGCTTTACAGGGCTTTCAGGGTTGGGACTCTATAGGAATCTCGGCCCTAGGAGATGTGATGACAGACCTGACGCTTAAATCTTTCCAGGATCTCCGAAACGAATATGGGATGCCGTGATCCCAGTTTTACAGATATTTGCAGTTCCGACATGCGTTGGCGCCCAGCCTGGAAGGGCTGGAGTCTCTCCCCGACTTCAGCCCAATCGAAGCGAAGGTCTTTATGGAGGAACTACCTGACCGTAAGATCTCTCGCATTTACCAGACATCGGTCCTTCATTGTTCCATGGCTCTACAGAGGCTTAGGACTGCATGGGAAGGGGATATGGGCGAACTGGAGGAAGAGGACTGGGTAGAGGCGCTGGCAAGCCCACGGGGGGCGGCAATAGCTACACGCTTGCGACTGGTACAATTTAAGTATTTGCATCAAGTGTATTTCACCAGAGTGCGCTTGTGGAGGGCAGGAACGATTGGTTCCCCTGAGTGTCTCCACTGTAGGACAGGGGAGGGCGCATTTCTACACACATTCTGGGGTTGCCTTGCGCTACATCGATTCTGGAGGGGGTGTTCTCCTGCCTGTCGGAGGTGCTGGGATGGGAGCTTCCGTACACACCGCGATTGGCCTTGTTGCATGTAATGGAAGGAATTGGGGGCAATAGATACAAGCGGCACCTTTTGCTGTTAGGTCTCACGCTGGCAAAGAGGGACATTGCCAGGGCTTGTAAGGCGCCCCAGGCTCCGCCATTGACTGCACGGAGGAATGGGATGGACCTTTGCATGGGGCTCGAACTGCCGGTCTTTATTGCCAGGGGATGCCCCCGTAAACACTTTAAGATATGGAAAAGATGGGCAGATTACCAGGGGTTGGATCTAGATCCGCAGCCAGAGGGGGACACTCGTTTGCCAGACTGATGGGTGTGTGGGGGTGGGGCTTTGCAGGGTGGCTGATGGGCTCAGTGTTCTGTTTCAGAACTGTAATCCTTTTTTTTTCTTGGTGGCATGGACGCAATCGGTGAGTGGGAGCGGGTTTTGTTACGTTATAAAAGTCAACAACCTAATTGTTGTATCATTGATGTGTGCAGCAGCCTCCGGTTTGCAGAGCTATGCAGTATATGTGAATCGTGACAAATAAAAATGTGTTCTAAAAAAATGCTAGTCACTTATTTGAAAGTTAAATCTGAAGTAAAAACATTGGTCCCATCTTAAATGAATCTACTAAAACCATGGTGTTGTCGGATGAAGATATTGCGGAGGTTTTCCATCAATATTATCGATCTCTTTATTCTGATGACACATTTCCCACTAATCAAAATTAAGATACCTTTTTCCCGGGCCTTCCTTCTCCCCCTTCTCTTCCTGATGAATTTAATGCATTGGAGAGAGAAGTCACGTCTCAGGAAGTAACTAATGCTATTAAATATTTAAAAACATGAAAAGCTCCAGGCCCTGATGGTCTTTCTGTTGAATTTTACGCCACTTTTACCTCCATTTTTGTTCCTAAACTTTTGGCACTTTTTAATTCCTTTATTGCGGATGCCAAAGCTTCCGGCTCTTTTATGGACGCCTTAATTATTATGATTCCCAAACCAGATAAAGACCACTCCCATTGTAAACAATTTCGCCCTATATCTTTAATACATTTTGATTGTAAAATATTTGCTAAGATTCTTGCATCCCGACTTGAAACTATTATTCCTTTATTGGTTAAAACTGACCAAGTTGGGTTTGTGAAGGGTAGATTAGCATTAGATAATGCACGAATGTTTGCAAATATGATTTCTTACGGTAAAAAATACATATCTCCTCTTGCAGCTCTATCTTTAGATGTCGAAAAGGCCTTTGATCGTATCAATTGGCAATTTATGTTTAGAACTCTCCAATGGTTTGGTTTTGGACCTACTTTTATTTCTTATATTAAATTATTGCATTCATGTCCTCGAGCTAGTATTTTTGTTAATAATAATCTTTCCAAATTTTTTTCTTTGTCCAGAGGTACACATCAGGGTTGGCCGCTTTCACCTTTATTATTTGTTTTATGCCTTGAACCTTTCCTGGAGTGTATCCGTGTTAATTCACATATTTCTGGCTTTCTAATAACTCCATAGAAACCAAAATATCTACTTATGCAGATGATATATTAATTTACATGTTGAACCCCATTGACTCCCTCCCGCCTTTTTTGGATGAGGTCCGACTATACTCTAGTATTTCTGGTGATAAACTAAACCTCTCAAAGACAGAAGTTTTGCCTTTAAATTCCATATGTTACCAATTTATGTTTAATGATACTAACTTTGCTTGGTGTGCCACAAAAATCCAATATCTTGGTATTTGGTTTTCTACCTCTCTGTCGGCCACAATTAGATGCACCTTTACTGCATTACTTACTAAAATCCAATCACTCCTTCTCACTTGGTCTCCCCTATATCTCTCCTGGTGGGGTAGGTTGGATACCATTAAAATGATGATTGTACCTCATGTTCTCTACACCTTATATATGTTGCCTATTCGAATTTCCATCTCCTATTTTTCTCAAATTAACTCCACTTGTATTACATTTTTATGGAACAAGAAGCATCCACGAATTGCTCTTACCAAACGTATTCGTCCTAAGTCTGAAGGTGGTGTGCGTTTTCCAAACTTTAAAGCCTATCACTCGGCTTTTCTGATTAAGCAATCCTTTGCTCTATCCTATGATTTTGTTGATATCCCTATTCCCAGATGGATATTTTTTGAACGCTCCTTACTACAAGAATTTTCCTTTCAGAATGTAATTTTTATGTCCAACAGCACTTTCATATTCAATAACCCTATTTTAAAATATTCTCAGAGTCTATTATACAATACATTTTCTAATGGTTTCACTCCATTTCAATGTTTTTTATCCTCCACAATATGGTATAACAAATTTCTTAAATATAAAGGTAAATCATTCTATAACAAATACTGGAAGGAGAAGGGAATTATTTTTGGGCACCAACTATTTCACCAAAATTCTATTATTCCTTTCCATGCCCTACAAGTTCAATATCAATTACCTGATTCTTGCATCAATGAATATACCATAATTTTAAATGCCTTACAATCACAATTAGCGACTTTTGACCTTCCAAATGATACACCATCTCTTACCCCCACTACTTCTTTATATCTTTTATTTCCAACACACAGACCTACGGCTACTCTTGTATATAAGTTATTGTTATCTAATGTTACTGAGAGACCCAAATCCCCTATTGAAACAGCGTGGGAAACTGACTTGTCCGTTTCTTTTCCTATTACGACCTGGGATAAATTCTGGTCTAAGTTATTTAAAGTTTCTGCTGCTGCTCGCATAACTCAATCTTTGTATTTTATTTACAATAGAGCTGTTATCACTCCTGTTTCTATTTCTAAGTTTTCCCCATCCTCTTCTCCATTATGCTGGTCTTGCTCTAATGATACTGGCACTTTGAGACATCAACTTTATGATTGCTCAAATGTATTTAACTTTTGGAAATCTGTTTGGAATGTTTGCATGGAATTTTTTAAATGTGATCTTACATTATCGTTACAAAATGTTTTTCTAGGTTCTTCTTCACCTGATGTTGATGCCTCATCTTCCGTTTCCATGTTGTTTGACCTTTTTATTGCACTAGCCTTCAAAGTTATCTTATCATCCTGGAAAGATAATTCTAAAATATCTTCATTAACTTGGTGGAATTTTATTTGTGATGAGCATAGAATTGCTATTGTTTCCTCCATTTTCCTTGCTCAAAAAATTCAATCTGATCTTCTTTGGCTACCTTTTACAACATATCTCTCTACTCATACTCCTGTACACTAGTTCTTTCCTTATTTTCTCTATATTATTCACATACACAATCTTAGTCCTTTCTTCCTCTCTCTTTTCTTTTTTTTCTTTTCCTCTCTTTTATATCTCTCTCTTCTTTTTCCCTTTCCTTTCCTCCCTTTCTTCTCTCCAATGTGATGCCCATATTACACCATTATGTTATTTGCTTATCTATATTTCGTAATATGCTGTATATATTTATGATTGCTTTTCCTTTTTTATTTTTTATTTTTATTGTTTGCTTTTTGTTGTTCTTAGTTTCTCTTTTGTCTCATGTACTTGAAAACTCAATAAAAAACTTCTTAAACAAAACAAATATAAGCCATAGTTGCTGCTTATTTATCTTATGCAACTAGCAACCATTGACAAAGCCAATAGTCCTGACTTGTAGGTATAATGTGACTTGCTGTATCGTATATCTGGACGTAATGACAAGAACAGCAAAATACAAGTCGGGCGGCACACTGTGCTAAACACAGATTTTTAGCTTAAGTGTTTTTAAGCCATGCCCGTAGTTACATTGACCACGCCCCTTTGAGAGACCCCCTGGTTTTTTCATCCCACTTAAAGCCCTGATACCTGTACCTCTTTAATTTGAAGGGGCGAGTACCTGAGCTTCTCAGTTTTTTTTTGTCAGACCTGCCCCCCCATACGGTGCATTGTGAGCTAGCACAGGGAGCTAGCCTGACCACTATAAGGGGGCTTAGTGGAGTTCTCCCCCAAGAAAATGTGGGAGAAAATTAGAAAAATTGTGTATTCTACAACACATTTTTTATTACATACTAACGGCCCGTCCCGACGTTGTCCGGGTACAAAAAGGCTAGTCAGCAATGGTTTTAGTATGGAAAATAATATTTATTTAAAAGATAAACATTTTTACCTGAGTAGTAGTTCAGTTCCCACACGCTAATGCTGCTTGTCGCTTGCAGCAGAACATGTTCCTCTGCTCGCAAAGGCAGTGTCAGGAATCGCCACAGCGAGCTGTGCCTCTGCACCCGCTGATGACTGAGCGCGTGTGGTGTCCGTCCGGTCCCTTGTGCTCCCAGTGGGCAAACGTTGAGCCGCGATGCTGCGGGTTTGCAAGAAGTTGTGTGTCCGCTCAGAGGGAAGTCCGCCTCTGTGCCGGCGAAGGATGAGCTTGCGCTCTGCGAGTGTGTCAGCCAAGGTGAGCGTGTGTTTCTCTGCTCCCTATTGGAGATAGTGTTACCGTCCCAGAGCCGTCCTGTATAATCCGATGTTGAGCGTGTGTCTGTGCTGTCCCAAAGCGACAGTTAGCAAACGCCCCTGTGCAGTCCTGGCTTACACAATGAGGCGGTGCGGTATAGCCGGTTCACGCAGTCCCTGTGCTGTCCTGGCGTTGAGAATGAGGCCGAGCGCCTCAGTCGGGTCACGCTGTGCCGAAACTCGGCGTGGTGCTGCAATCCGCCACGACGTCTGTGACAGCACACGCCCACAAGAGAGAAACGCTATTCTCAGGCAGCAGGCGTCTCCATGCGTTAGAATGGATTAATGCTGAACGCACACGCCCACCCACGCAGAACACACCTCCTGACTTGATAGACCACTAATCAGGACGCTACTCGAATGCGACTACGCTATTACAATGCTGCCGAACGCTAATCTCAGGCTGCTGCCGTCTCAATGCGTACAAATGCAGTATCGAACGCTATTCTCAGGCCGCTGGCGTCTCAGACGTGACCATGCAGAATGCTGAACGCACATGCTAATCGAATGCGACTACGCTATTACAATGTTGCTGAATGCTAAACTCAGGCTGCTGCCGTCTCAAAGCGTACAAATGCAGTATCGAACGCTATTCTCAGGCCGCTGGCGTCTCAGACGTGACCATGCTGAATGCTGAACGCACACGCCCACCCTCACAGAATGCACACGCCCACCTCAGAGCTGGCGCTACTTCCAACGGACTACTTTGTGACAGGACGTGCTTTGTTCCTTCTACAGTATATGTTGCGCTGGTGAATAGCCTATGTCCATCTGCTTTGCCTGACCTTTCCAATGCTGTATGCAGTGTTCCGGTTGGCGCTGTGGTCCCTGAGCTTACCCGCCTCAACGGTTTAGGCTTTCTCTTTATATTATTAGTATGGATTTGATTGTATTAATTTTTAAAGCATAGTAAATTATGCCATTACAGAGCACCAGGAAACAGCAATCTTTATTGGAGCTTTTCAAACTTCCCTCACTATCACCCTCCAACAGTGGCTCTCATCTCTCCATGGCCCCACTCTCACATGAATTTCATTTGTTTTATAGCACCTCTAATACCAGTGTAGAGGGTGGGAGCATTTTACATCACACACACATACAGAGACAATGAATTATACGTGTGTAAATCCGTGTATAGAAAATGTTACATATAAGGTTTCTCAATTACATACACAATACCCTTCATATTGCTAATGTATCTCTGCATTCTCATTAAGACACCGGCCCCAATGATCTATCATAAGTCATCTCTCCTCACTTTACCTGCCACCATTTTTTATACAAGCACATGGAGATTTTGTGGTACAAGCAATTTTATAACATGTAGTACAAGTGCGGATTCTGTTTTATTTCACCAGAAATCAGAATTTTATCCTCCTGACAATGCCGGCGATTGCCTTAAACTCCTTTTTTTTTAATCTGATCATTCATTGTTCATACTGAGATCAATACATGCACAGATTTGTAAGCTAAGCCTAATTTTTGGTGACCCTTACAGCAACCTTTTCTTCATTTGTCCTTATAGGTGATACCACCTAGTCCGGAGGAAGACCCCAAGTAAGTAATATTATAAGGAGTCGAAATGCTGACGCCATAACATGTAGGTTCCCATCCAGTGCCATCTGATCAAACTGTACTCTAAACTTGAGTCTTGCTTTTGGTTAAAACAAAGTGCGGTCTTATTCTACATGGTTCTTTATTTATATTTGTTGTAGAATCACCGTAAGCGCACCATTCACTTATGTCACGATACACTGCACTGTTCACTGGAGCACCTGTTATACAAATACTAAGTTGTTTGTATTTTTAGGTCTGTGAATATTTCTATTTCTATTAAAACACATAATGGGAATTGTTTTACTATACACACTATTTTGTTTTGGCTAGGGAGTAAAGGGTGTTTTGGCTTCTTCGGAGGGAACCATTGTCTTTAGTTGACAAAAGCACAACATTTTTTGCAAAAAATGCACAATCTGTAGGAAAATTCTGCACATTGCGTGAAATGATTTTCACCAATCACCTCAGTAAAAATTATACATGTGGCCGAATGAGAGACTGTTTCAAGTAAAAACATTCTCTTTACATGGCACACATTAGATTCACAAGTCTTTTTTTACACTGCCACTTGTGAAGATTGAACAAAACTGTGAAAAACCCTAAGCAGAAATATTGCACAAAAATATACTTCCCAAATAACGGGAATTCCACATGATTATGGTTGCATAAGAACAATCTAAATAAATATCTTCTTTCTCAATATGAAGGTGGCGAAACAGTAGGAAAGATATTAGCTTATAAGGTAGCAGAAAATAAGGCTAAAACACTAGTTAGGGCTATTAAAGCCCCAAACAATGTGACTTACAATAATCCCCTCAAAATATTAGAACAGTTTGCTAGATACTATAAGGAATTATATACCCCTGAACGACGACCGGGTCCTGATGATATTAATATACCTCCAGACTAATGAAGTGAATCATATTGATATGGAGCAAGCAGATATGATGAGTAAAGAAGTTACTCAAGCGGAAATTAGATTGGCAATCTCTGCTTTACCTTCTGGCAAATCATCAGGGGAAGATTCGGTTGAGCTTTATAAACACTGTATAGAAGAACTAGCTCCTATACTTAGTCAAGTGATTGGATTTATTGGACAAGAGGGGAAAGCTCCGGAGTCATGGAATATCATGCAAATATTTTTTTTTCTTAAGAAAGATAACGCATCAGATGAATGTGGGTCTTACCGACCGATTTCGTTAATAAATACTGATGCGAAGATATTCCCCAAAATAATGGCTAATCAACTTGCCCCAATAATATCCGCCCTGGTTTCTCCACAACAACACGGATTCGTACCCGGTAGGGATACTACAACTCATATTAATATGGCTTTTACTGCTTTTGATGTCGCCAGGGTAAACTCCACCCCACTCGGTATGATGCTACTTGATGCTGAGAAAGCATTTGACCGAGTGGGGTGGGATTACCTCTGGGCTGTGCTGGATAGATTTGGCATCAAGGGCTCATTTTTTAAATGGATAAAGGCTTTGTATGATAGTTCAAGAGCAAAAGTTTGCTATGCAGGGATGCAGTCGGATACATTTCCTATTTTGCTGGGTACCCGTCAAGGGTTCCCATTGTCATCTTTATTATTTGCTTTATCCATCAAACTGTTTCTAGTAGCAATGCAAAATAATCCGGGTATAGTACCATCCTCATCTGGTTTAAATACCCCCAAAAAATTAGGGTATACGCAGATGATATTGCCGTCTATTCGATAAATATAGATGAGGCAATGATAGGGGTTATTACTGAGGCCAGGATGTTTGGCTCAGTATCTGGATATAAGCTGAACACTAATAAGACGTAAATTATCATGAATTATAAACCAAAGGATCAAATTCAAGGAGTGTGTAAAACTGCTACTTATCTTGGCGTAAAAATTTCTGCTTGTCCAGAAGAGATAGCTACGCTGAATTATGAACTACTGCTAAAAGACACAGCTACTGTTTTGAAAAATGGCATAAGGTTCCACTAAGTTTAATTGGTAAAATTAATCTAATCAAAATGAAGATTCTTCCCAAATGTATCTACTTATTTCGATCTATTCCATTTCGTATTAATAATCTTTTTTTTAAAAGCCTAGATGGCATACTTAGCAGTTTCATATGGGGCTATAAAATAGCATGCCGGGCAATTGATTTAATTAAATTACCTTATGGAAAAGGCGGCCTTGACTTTCCTGATTTCAAAGCATACTTCTGGTCGACATTTATAGGACGTATTCGCAGTATGATACACCCCTATAATGAACCATTTTTTACTATGCTCTTTATCTACAAAAACTCAATCCTCAGTATTGGGTCTGTTTTTAAAAGTGACACCACAAAAAGCACTTACAATCTACAGAAGGTCATTGTGAAACAGGTTTAAATCTCATAAGTTTTATTTTCTTAAAAACATGTCTGATTCATATTTTGTTAATCCATCAGCCTATTGTGCAAATATCAAACACATTAAAAACAATGCAACCGGGCTCCGAGACCCGATGTTAGAACACCAAACTAAAGCGGATAAACGTATCCTATGGCTCTGCCTTGGGGCTGCCAAGCTCACGTTGGCTGCAGCCTGGAAGAAACCGAATGCCCCAGCTACATCACTATGGCACGCGAGGCTGTGGGGACTTCTGAGCATGGAGAGAATGGCGGACATCTTCCTGGGCAATTTTAAAAACGTCCTCTTCCGATGGGGTCCCCTGGTCCGCTTCCTGTCACGAGGCCTGCCGTCTGCGGTCTGCCCATCCACATTCCGTGCTCTCCACCTTTTCCAGGTTTAATCAGACTATATGATTATGGGGGTTTGAAGTGAATGAGTGTGTTGTCACCACCACCAAGGGGGGGGAGGGGGGGAGTGGGGGATGGGGGGGGGACCAGTTGGGTATGTGGGTTTGTTAACTGTTGCGACACTGCATAGCCCGTGGGGGTTGTTGGAATTCTAAGCCTTCTATGGCACTATTTCCATTGCCGGTCACTTGACCATGAACGGATCTGAGTATTATTCCTTGGCATGAGTTGGACTTCAGAACTGATCCTTTTTGCCATGCTATGCTACCTCCCTCTGCATCCTCCCCCCCCTTTTTTTTATTGAGCTTCCTACAGCACCCCCTGTGTGGGGCATACTGCGGAATTGTCGCTTGTATACGTTTTTCCTTTCCTCTCTTCTTTTTTCCTGCAAATTCTAAATAAAAATTTTACAAAAAAAAAAACAATGCAACCAATATACATATTACAATAGACAGATATATGTATTATATTTGACCATTTATGAAGAAAAACATTTTATACTCAAGTAATGTTCATAACAATCTATAAAAATACATAAAAAGTGTGTCAGGAACTGAATCTAAAATGTTTTTATATCGTATAACCGATCCGAATTACTTTAAGAGGGTCAAATTTAAGACTGCACGAGATATAGTATATCTTTGGAGAGCTATCATTTGCAAATTCCAAATGTCGTTATATCATTCCAGAATTCCTTTATAGGACAATCCTGCTCTCTCCCAGGAATTTTCCATGATGGGGGAGGGAGAGCATGGGCACAACTGGGTATCTAAAATCTTGGTGATTTATATGATAATATGGGTTCTAATCATTTGTGAGACTTCAACTTCTTTATAAGGTGACGGATAATATGCGCCTAAAATATTATAAAATTAGAGACTATTTTTTTTTACGCAGTCTCAACATTACTGAATGATCGGACTCTAGCATATGGGAATGTATCCACTTAGCTAAAGATAAATCCTTGATCAGCTCTGCATATAAAAGCTTTAACTTTCAGAAAGATTGTGATTGTAGGAAACTAGCCATAAGCTGGAGCCAGAAATTGGAGTCTAATATCACTGCAAATTCTATATCTTCTGCATTGGATACTATCCGTAAATCAGTACACTCATCTAGTCTAAAGCTGCAGTCATATAGGACTATCTGTTCTCTTTACTATAACCCTGCACGAATCTTGTAATGGGCAACAAGTAACTCAAGTAGTGATCGGGCTAGATGCCCAAAATGTGATTTATACGCAGCTGACTTAACTCATATGTTCTATTCGTGCCCATTATTACTAACATTTTGGAGAGGTCTGGAAAAGACTGTGTCCCATAAACTTAATAAAACTATATAATTTATAGCCATAGATATATTACTGTGCCCACATCAATACTCTGAGACCTCATAAACCTAAAAATAGTGAAGTTATGCCATCAGAGCATATCCCGACATTATCACCTGGCTTTCACAGTAACCCTCGTACTCCCTTGTCAAGTATACCTTTTCAACCAATAGCCTCTCGGGTGCAAGATCTCCGCCATGCTCATTCAACCTATTCTGAGGAGACAGACATTAGGTATCAACATCTCTCTCCCACTCTTTTAGACTCTAACCCTATTTCCTCTACCTCCCTTCCAACTATCCAGTCCGGTGACTTACCACCCCCTGCTCACTCTCAAGGTGCAAATCCTACCCTATTAACAACCTGGGATTTTCCAGTAATCTTCTGGAATACTGCGGGGCTTAGAACTAAGATACTTCTCCAGTCCTGGATAGACGTGGTTAACAGACATAAACTAGCTTGCTTTCAGGAAACCTGGGCAATTGACCCAATTCACATCTTGGGTTATAAAACTTTCCATACTGCTGCCACCCCGTCTATCCACGGAAGACCTAAGGGAGGCTTAGCTGTCTATGTTTCCAATCAAATTTCATTTTTGATTAATGTAGTACCCATGGTGTCCCCAACCTACCAAATTCTCAAGCTTGCCTCTGACAAAAGTTCTAATTATTACTTTGTTAACATGTATAACAATTCTTCACCCAATGATTGTGTAAAGTCACTGATCGAAATCTCCTCATACCTGCAAGATCAGATGACTAAGAACTCACATTTGCAATGCTATGTTGTGTGGGGCGGGGATTTCAATGTTCATTTGTGCAGTGACTACAAAAAAGGTATTTGTGGGCTCCAAGACGAGCATGATCTTCCCATTACCCATTTTTCCCATTCTAGTACTGGGATCGGCTTTAACAACTGTCTATTTTCACTAGCCCTTGAATTCGCTAATGAACTAGTGAATCCTGTCGCTGAATTCAAGCCGACTTTTCACGGCAGAGGTCTCACTACCACTATTGATTATATTCTTTGTTCCCAAACCTTTAATTCCCGTTTAAAAAATTTTGCAACTGGAACCGACCCTTCTAGTGATCATTATTCTAATAGTATCACTATTACATTCGACTTAGTTCCGTCTTCTCACCCCAAGGATAGTCTATTAACACAGCGCTCCTTGGAGATGAGCAAAACTAACGGGTTCGCAGTAAAATGGTCAAAAATTAACCCCATCGAGGTCACCCGTAGTATTATCCAAAAAACCTCGCCATCAATCTCTAACTGTTTGGCGGAGTCCTCTTCTTCCCAGTTGATTCTTTCCAGTTTTGCGAACATCCTAGAAGCTATTCGACTGGAGCTTACCTGTCAGCATAAGAAATTTGATAAGGATTCCCGGGGGTGGTTTGACTCTCACTGTCGCAAAGCCCTCAGTGCACTTAAACGTGCATTACATAGCCAAGATAGAGACCTGTCATTAATAGCTTCATTAAGAAAGAAATATAAGCTGGCCCAAAAAACTCGCAAACAGGAACTAAAAAATAATCTCTGGGCGCAATTGCATGAGAGTGCTGGGAACAAGGATTCCACTTTGTTTTGGCGCACAGTTAAGTCTCCCTTTTTAGCGAATGACTCAGCTGTCCGCCATTTGGACGTGGCGGTTCCCGCTGAAAAATGGGTTGCTCATTATTCAGAGATCTTTGGGGACTCCCTCTTAATACCCGACACCATAAGTTCTGAGGAGTCAGACATTACCAAGGACAATATCTATCCTATTGACATCAACTTCGATTTAGTGGAGGTGACTACCGCGCTGACTTCCTCAAAGACCGGGAAAGCTCCCGGCCCGGACGGAGTCCCTCTTAACATCTTTGTGAGCAACCTAGACCTATGGGCACCTATTGTCACGCAAGTGATGTTAGCAGCACAGCAGGTTGGTCTTATTGATTCTTGGTCTTCCTCTGTGCTTCTACCTATTTTTAAAAAGGGCGATCGAGACAACCCGGCCTGTTACAGACCTATTTCCCTCTTGGACTCGCTGGGTAAGGTCGCCGGGAGACTAATTCTGGAACGCCTCCAGGATTGGGCAACGGAGAAGAAGATCTTAACAGACTTACAGTTCGGGTTCCAAGAGGGACTGGGTACTGTCGAGCAGGCCCTTAACCTGACTCTACTCATGGGCAAATATGCTTGGGCCAAAGGCGGTAAGCTTTATCTGGTCTATGTGGACTTAAGCTCCGCCTTTGACTGCGTTATTCACTCTAAACTATGGGAGATCCTGTACAACCTCGGTATTGATCCTCCACTTTTGAAATTCTTACGTGAGCTTTATTTGGATGCCAACGCTCGCGTGAGGTATGGCATAAACGGTGAGCTATCGGATACTTTTAACATCACAAGGGCGTCAGGCAGGGGTGCGTCCTTGCTCCATTCCTATTTAATATCTACACTAATGGACTGGAGCAAGCGATGCTGGTGGACAGTAAAGATCTTCCATGCATAAATACCCGCCTAATCCCCGCTTTATTGTACGCCGACGATTCAGTCATCTTAGCGAGAACTCCAATCCAACTCCAGCTCCAACTTAATAAGTACTGTCAGTATATGCTTTCGTTAGGTCTAAAAGTCAACATAACCAAGACCTTCGTTATGCAAATTGGCAAAAAAGCCCCTAAATGTAAGCCTCTTTATATCGACAGCACTAGGTTAGAATCTGCTAGAAAATATCCATATCTAGGGATTCTTATTGATGACCGGATGTCGTGGAAACCTGCCACCTCTAGTAAGACACTGCAATTTCAGCGCACTACAACGGCGCTGTCTTCATTTTCTAGGAAATTGGGTAAACCTGCCCCTGCTGTACTTATGAAAATATATCAAGCCAAATGCCTGAGTGTGGCCACTTATGGAGCGGGGGTATGGGGCTATGCTCCCGTTAATGAGCTCCAAGTTATTGAAAATGATTTCCTAAAATATGTTTTAGCTCTCCCTCGCAGTGCCCCCAACTACGGTAGCCATGTTGAGCTCGGCTGGGATTATATCACTGATACTATCAGATACCAACCGATCCTCCTCTGGCACCGTATTTGGACTAAGGAGCAATGTCTCCTTACTCGGTTGTTAATCACCGATTGCCTGACACTGGCTCACTGGAAAAGGATCCCTTGGCTTTTGTATGTTTTTAATTTCCTGAATGATCTGAATTGCCCAGCGTTTTTCACAAACCCCGTCTTATTAATGTCTATTCCAAGAAAGTCTCTGAAGAACCTATGTGCCACCCATTTAAGAGCTTTACGTATGTGTTCTGAAATCGGTAAACATACTAATACCCATTTAATGATGGCACAATCCTCCTTTGGTATGCAACCATATCTGTCTTTTTATTTATCAAATTATGATAGATATGTTCTAACCAGATTTCGATTTGATTGTTTTTACCGTCTTGTGTCGTTCCCTGTGCCTCTAGACTGGTCCCGTGAACTACCCAGATGTCCCTGTGACGATTGTTCTGTCCAGTCCACCTTGCACATAACATTATTTTGCAGCTTGTATGAGACCCCGCGTAAACGCTGGCTGGTCCCACTACTATGTCAGTTTGGGCTGAGAAGATGCAGACCTGCCCTTTTGGCATTACAGTTTTTAGATACACCATATGTTGCCAAATCTATAGCCTGCTTCTTAAAGGCTTGCTTGAAAATTCGCTCTCTATCTGCTGTCTCTGCATCGTAAAATATTTTGTTCATTGTGTGTATAACTCTCACAGGGATCACATAGGTTCCTAATGTACAGATGACGCCAGGAAATACTAATTTTATTTTATATCTTTGTATATATCAATTAATAGTGTTTTTCTTTTTTCTTTTAACTGTTGAAAAATTTTATTACAATGAACTTTTATGATTGTAAATTCAATCGAAATAAAGTTTGAAAAAAATAAAAATAAAATACTGTGCCCACAATCATGTGACCGTAGCTTGAGAGAACTTATTAGTATTATACTGGCCTGTGCTAGGCTGACTATTGCTCGAGCATGGATCGCACAAGACCCACCTTCAACGGCAGAGTGGTGGGTAATAATACCAGATACATACAATATGGAATGTGCATTAGCTAAAGTCAGGGGTGTAAGAGCATTATGTAAATTGGAAAACATTTGGGGAGAATTTGTCTAGGAATGTGTTAAGGAAACTGTTTATTTGTTTATTTGAAGTTATGCTTGCTTCACATGGATTTTGATGTAAGATTATTCACCTTGTGTTTGCCGTATCAAAGTGCTTTAACTTTTGTTGTTTGCCACAACTGCCAGTTTCTTTTTCCTTTATTTTTTTGCATGATGAGCTTGTTTCTTATTTGCTGCAACTTTTTCCTCATGTCATCAATAAAAAATTTTTTTTTTTTTTAAACAATCTACAGTGATCTCCTGGGATAAAAATCATTTCCAATCCTAAATACTCCAATATATTCAGAGGTTGACAAGCCAAGATTTCTAAAATTATCCTACCTCATGCTCCACATCCTCATTGGGCATATCTCAACTCAGAACTGAAAGACCCCGGCAAGAAGGCAAATGGAACAATATGAGTGAAGATTTTGGTAACTGAATGGCATCAATGCTATTAGGTAGTCAACACAAAGAACAGACATAAAAAATTATTGAGCCATTAAATCCTCTGGGATTTATATTTCAGCAGATGGGATATTTGTCACCGTTGTGACGGAGTAACCTGTCTGCCTAGATCCAAATCAGCCCATTGTCTTGATTTTGCATGCTTCAGGCAACATATGACAATTTCAATGGTGATTGAAGCGAACTAGGGAAGAGGGATTACAGTTACACTTTCATATAACATATAGCATTATCCCATGTGATCACCTTTATAGAGACACGTGTAATAATGTCCTCCTTAAGAATTCTCTGTTACTTCACAAGTAATCTTAAATTGAAAACACAAACCCAATATCAAAAGTTGAGATAATTACAACCCAGCCTTTAAGAGTACAGAAAAGACCAGACTTCTGCCATGTCACGGTTGAGAGGCGATGGCGATTGAGACAGTTAATAACCCCTTTACAGCAACAGGGCGCAGAAGCATACTGCTTGCATTTACCGCGCTATGATATTTTAATTACCTTTTGTGTATTTAAGTTTTCTGTTTAAACTCCGCTTATCCCCTGATTTTAATTCTGTCACTGCCGCATTGCTGCACGATAAACAGTGCCCCACACCGCTATTTTAGCGGGCCGGTCCCTCGCGCTTGGATTTTGGCGGGCGCCATCTTGGGGGGGTACTAGGGAGCTGGAACATTCGGCGCGCTCTAGCAGTCAGGTGGACTGGCTAGAGGCAGCGCTTGGTTGCTCAGTATAAAGGGGCTGAGGTAAGAGCAAGCTCGGTCCATGCTGCACTGCGCTTGCATTTACCGCGCTATGATATTTTAATTACCTTTTGTGTATTTAAGTTTTCTGTTTAAACTCCGCTTATCCCCTGATTTTAATTCTGTCACTGCCGCATTGCTGCACGATAAACAGTGCCCCACACCGCTATTTTAGCGGGCCGGTCCCTCGCGCTTGGATTTTGGCGGGCGCCATCTTGGGGGGGTACTAGGGAGCTGGAACATTCGGCGCGCTCTAGCAGTCAGGTGGCCCTATATTAATCAGTGGAAATGACGCGCAGCGTGTGCGCGCAGCGTGTAAGCCGTCGCTACGCCGGAGTCACGCCAGAGTCCAGCCCGTCTGCGCCCGTCCGCGCTGAGGACGGGCTGCAGGACGGGCTGGATCCTGTGACGTCTGACTTACCCGCTCGGTCCGTTAGCGAGGTACTGTCTCGTGACTTGGCGCTTCTTAGACCCCCGGTGAGCCTCTGTCACCATCGGCTCCTTCCGGAGGTCCTACGGCTGGCGAGGTCCTGCCCTTCGTGTAAAACATCTTTTAATTTTTCTTTACAGGCTGCTAGGAAGCCTGTTCGCCCTCCCCCTGGCCTGCCAATTTCTCAACCCAAGCAGGGCTTTTTAATTAATGCGCGGTCTTTGATTAAACTTAACATTGACTTCCATGATTTTGTAAGCACTAGACAACCTGACTGGGTTTTTATTACCGAGACCTGGGCCTCTGAGACCTCTGGCCACGACCTTCTTTTAGCCATTCCAGATGGCTATGCCTTACAGAGGCTAGATAGAGTACAACGCAGAGGAGGTGGATTGGCCATTCTCTTTAAGTCCACTCTCTCCTGCACCATAAAATCTCTATCGACTCCGACAGATTCATTTGAGGCCTTATATTTTTGTATTGTGAATGCCCCTTCGAGCTCCTTCACTGGAATTCTGCTATATAGACACCCAGGATCTAGAGCTAACTTCTGTTCGGAGCTTTTCAGGATCTTGGAACCTTATTTTGGCAGATCGCTCTTTACTATCCTAGGCGACACAAACTTTCATCTAGAGGATTTGGCATCTAAGGACACATCCTCCCTAGTTAACTCTTTGGAAGCTTGTGACTTTGTCCAAAGAGTGTTGCACCCAACCCACAAGGCTGGCCACATCCTTGATGGGATATTTTCTAATGATCAAAGATTAACTGTCGGCGTTCCTTTGCCGATAGTTTGGTCTGATCATTTAGCCATTCCATTGTTCCTGGACATGCCCCGCTTTGAGGTCAAGGTAGGGACCAAGAAATGCCTCAAAAGAAGCTTTAAGAATATTTCGAATGAGGCCTTGGCCCCCTTTATTCGTAGTACGAACATCACATCCCAGCGGATGGTAGATGAGACGGCTTTAGAACTCGCTGACTCTATTACTAAAGCAGTCGATGAGTTAGCGCCCGCCTCATTTAAACACGTGGCACGACATAAGCCGACAGCTCCATGGTTCACGGAAGAATTGAGACTCCTTAGGCAAAAATGCAGAAGGAAGGAGCGATGTTGGCGCAAGTCTTGGGATCCCAGAGATCGAGAAGTCTATAAGGACCTGTTACGAGTCTACAAAAATAGGGTCATTAAGGTGAAACAGGATTATTTTACCAACTTAACCTGTTCCCTTACGTCCTCTAAAGAACTTTTTAAGATCGTTGACTCTTTATGTACACTCCAGGTACCTGATCCCGTGGTTGCTTCACAGGAGCTATGTAATAACATCTCAGATTTCTTTTTTAATAAAATTGATGACATCTATGTGGCTCTTCAATCACAGAGGAACACTCTTAGTGAAGAAGACCTCTCTCGAGTTAAACAGCTTGAATCCTGGGATACGTCTTCTCCCCAAGTCTTGAACCAATTTCCCTTGCTCTCATTGGAGGGTCTCAACCTCCTGTTAGACAAAACTAAATCTGCATCTCCCCTGGACCCGGTTCCTTTGAGAATACTAAAGGACTGTAGGGACACCATTCTTCCTCCAATGTTGGAAATTATGAATGGAGCTCTGGAGCAAGGTATCTTCCCGGTGGCATGGAAGAGGGCCATTGTAAAACCACTTCTTAAAAAGCCCACCCTTGACCCTGGTCTATTGAAGAACTTTAGGCCCATATCTCTTTTGCCGGCCTCTGCTAAGATGTTGGAGGCCCATCTGAATTGTCATCTCTCCAACTTCCTGGATGTATCAGGATTTTTGGATGGGTCCCAACATGGCTTTAGAAAGCTACATAGCACTGAGTCTGCACTGACGAAGGTCGCGGATAACATCCGTCGGAAAGTTGATCTTGGACAGACGACCGTGCTAGTGCTGCTGGACCTAACAGCAGCATTTGACACCCTGTCTCCCGGTACTTTAACATCTAGGTTAAGGGAGGCAGGGGTAGCAGGACCGGCCCTGAGTCTCCTGAACTCCTTTCTACACCAGCGAGAGCAACGAGTGATGCTTGGGGAGTACCTCTCCCCTGTCAAGTCGTTGCATTGTGGGGTACCACAAGGGTCGGCATTGAGTCCGACCCTGTTTAATATCTATGTGGCCCCCCTTGCAAGACTTGTAAGATCTCAGGGGATGGAGGTCGTGTCGTATGCCGACGACACGCAGATTATGGTGTCCCTGACTCACTCCGTGAATGTCACCGCGTCCAACTTTAAGTCCTGTATGCAACTGGTTGCCGACTGGATGATTTTCAACTCATTAAAGTTGAACGGTGACAAAACGGAGGTCCTGGTCTTCGGCAAAGACCAGGAAATGTGGTCAGGTGAGTGGTGGCCTTCATCTTTAGGCATCTGCCCCACACCCACACAATCTGCTAGGAACCTAGGCGTCATCTTTGACACCCGGCTCTCCATGGAGCTGCAGGTGAATAGGACGGTGGCCACCTGTTGGGGCGTCATCAGGATTCTGAAAAGAATCGCGTACTATCTCTCCCCACAGGCACGAAAACAGGTTGTGATCGCCCTTGTTGGCTCAAGGCTGGATTACTGTAATTCACTCTATGCCGGGGCCAACAAGGGCTTTCTTCAACGCCTGCAGGTTGTGCAAAATGCCGCGGCGCGCTTCGTTTTGGCCCTGCCATGGATGTCCTCCGCGACCTCGGCAAGGAAGAGTCTTCACTGGTTGCCCATCCCTTTCAGAGTCTCTTTTAAACTTCTCTGTCTTACTTATAGCGCCTTGAGGGCAGGCCCGACTGATGCCTTGGGTTCTTTGCTCTCTAGGTATGTGCCAACCAGATGTCTTCGCTCGTTAGAGCTTAACCAACTGGTAGTTCCACGCGCTAAGACGGTAAGATGGGGGAACAAGGCCTTTTCTATTCTGGCGCCTCAGCTCTGGAATACTCTTCCTTTGGAGATTAAACTACAGCCCTCTCTTGATCTTTTTAAGAAAGCTCTGAAAACTTGGTGTTTTTCCAAAGCATATCAGTGAGCGCGTGTCTTTGTTTGCCGGCAGCTAATCTTTTTGAGTTAGGCGCCTTGACGCCCAGTGGGCATAGTAGCGCGTGAATAAATCATACTTCATTCATTCATACTTCACTTGTTGTTCCCGGCAAAGCTGAAGGTCATCGCGGGCGGACGTACGAGGATGTTCTTCTCGGAGATAAAAGCAGGGGAATATCTCGCAGAGTTAACAGAGCAACGAAAGGAGAGATGAGGAAGATGAATATGGACATTCTCTATGGCATATGTAGTATGTAGTATGGTCAATGGTATAAGACTGTGGGCACAACTGGGAGGGAGAGGGGGAGCGACGCTACAATGCTAGCAGTCAGCACATAGGTCAGGATTGACCTATTTGCCTGTACAAGGGGGGGGAGGGGTAGCCTGGGGAGGGGAGGGGGGGATGAGAGGGGGGCGGGAAAAGACTTGACAAAAATGGGAAAACAACACAAAAGAGCGAAATGTAAGGTGATAAAATCGGTGTCAGAACAGAATATATATAACAAAATATGGCATTAAGGATTGCGACAGTGAATATATGTGGCTTAAATGATGGTGGGAAAAGGCAAAAGGCGGCATCAATGTTTAGATTATTAAAACTAGATGTGGTGTGTTTACAGGAAACACACATTTTGGGAAAAGAAAAATACAGACTGGGACAGATGGGATATGAGTTACTGGCTAACACAAACCAAGACACAAGAACAAAGGGGGTAGCTATATTAGCAAGGAATGGAGCCACAAAACTCAGAAGGAAAAAAGAAGACTCCGAGGGGAGATGGGTTATAATTGAAGTAGAGACTGTAGCTGGGAATCTAACAATTGTAGCTGTGTATGGCCCAAACGATGATAACCCCGAGCTATTTGAATGGTTAGATCAGGAGCTTGCACTATGGCCAGAGCCTATCATCTTTTGCGGAGATTTCAATATTAATGGTCTATTTGGGTTGGGGGGTTCAGGAGGAGGGCGGTATGGAGGTCGGAAAAAGAAAACTTGTCGCGCTGTAAATAATTTAATGCAGAATAACGCTCTGACTGATCTATGGTCTCATTATAATCCACTGGGCTCAGGGGGCACCTTCTATTCAGCTCCCCATAAATCAATTGCAAGGCTGGATTATATGTTACTGTCCAACGATAAAGTAAGTGGGGCTCAGATAGAGCGGATGCCTAGAATGATCTCGGATCATAATATATTGGTAACAACTATGCCTAGGGTAGATAGTGCGAGCAACAAACCATATATATGGACTTTCGAAAGAAGACTGTTAAAAGACGGAAGATACATCAATAGGATGAATGAATGGATCAAACAGTTCTGGGAAATCAACAGGGGAACGGCTTCAACAAAAACAGTCTGGGATGCATTTAAGGCTGGGATAAGGGGAGAAACCCTGAGCTATACGCTAAAGAGAAGTAAGATGGAGAGATTAAGGATAAATAAGTGGGTAAAAGAAATGAGTAGATTAGAAGAGCAATTAAACAGAGCAGTCTCAAGACAAAACATAACGGATATAGAGGTCACTTTATTAGAGATAGAAGCAAAGAAGGCAGAGTCGGGAGAAGCTCTAATGGAAAAGGCGGCTGGGAATTACCTAGCCAAAAAAGAAAAGTGCTACGAGTATAGCGAGAGGGTAGGACAGTTACTGGCTATCAGAACCAGACAAAACTTGGCTGCAGGGGAGATTAAAGAAATCAGAAACAGTGCTGGAGTAATCGTAAATAAATTAGAAGATATTCAGGAGGTATTTAGAGATTTTTATGAGAAACTGTATGAGCAGAAGGTAGAGGATATAGGAGAAGGGTGCAGGGATTTTTTGGCAGCGATACCACATGAGAGACTGGATAGCGAAGAGAGAAATAAATTAGATGCACCACTAACATTGCAGGAGTTGAAAATGGCAGTGAATAATTTACCAGGGGGGAAGGCCACGGGGCCCGATCAAATACCTGCTGAATTCTACAAAATATTCTGGGATAGGATTGGGGTAGACATGTTGGAGACTTTTCGACAGGTACAGATGCTAAAACTGGCACCACAGTCTTGGGATGATGCAAATATAATTGTGATACTAAAAAAAGACAAACCTCCATTAGACCCAGGGTCATATCGACCTATCACTCTCCTAAATGCGGATGCCAAAATGTATGCCAAAGCTCTTGCACAAAGGCTGAGCAGAGTTATTGAGAAACTGGTAAGCAAGACACAACATGGTTTTATTCCTGGGAAAGGGACCACCCAGCATACTAGACAGCTAATTACAATCTTAGACACGGCTGAGGTAGCAGGAGACCCTGTCGCAGCCATATTCCTTGATGCTGAAAAAGCCTTTGACAGGGTCTCCTGGCAATTTCTGTGGAAGGTAATGGAGTGGTTTGACATAGGCAAGGGGTTTATTAGAGCTATACAGGCATTATACACTCAACCAAGGGTCAGGGTGAAAATAAACAAGTCTTATACAAAAACGGTTAGGATTACACGCGGCACCAGACAGGGTTGCCCGGCATCACCTCTACTTTTTGCTTTATACTTGGATCCGCTACTTAGGAGACTGATAGGCAATATTAACATTTCGCCAGTCGTGATACAGGAAGTAGAGTACAAAGTATTTGCCTATGCAGATGATGTGGCATTGATAACCACGGAACCAGGAAGGGCTTTAAGGGAAATAGAGCTAGAGGCAGCAGCCTTTGGGGAGTTAGCAGGTTACTCAATTAATAAAGAGAAAACTCAGATTATTTTGAATGAATTTATACTATATTCAGATCCCAGAGTGGTCAAAGAGGCAGTGTATTTAGGAGTAAGGGTTTCAGCAAGTTTAGCGGAGCTGGTGAAGTTAAATATGGAACCACTATTAGCAAAGGTTAAAAGCAACACAGAAAGAATTAATAGTCTACACCTGACGTTAATGGGACGTATAAATGTAATTAAAATGATCACACTGCCAAAATTTCTTTATTTGTTTAGGGCCATACCCCTCCTTTTCGAACAATTTTGGTTTTCTAAGCTAGAAATAATCCTTAATAGGTTAATTTGGGCACAGGGGAAAACAAGAAGGGCTTACAGATACATGACACTTTCCCGCGAAAAAGGGGGCTGGGGTGCGCCGGATTTTAAACTATATTACTGGGCCGCTGCTCTGCAGTATTCTCAAGGATTATTAGGGGGTGGATATGAATTTACTAATGTGTATAGAACTGTATTGGGGGCAGGCGCGGTGGATGGGCTTCTGAACACAATAGATTACGGACTTTTTAAGAACACTAGGTTTAAAACTCTACAAGCAGTGTATGCCATCTGGAAGGGAGTGGGGAAAAAATTAGGAGTAGGTAGAATCAGTAGATACACTAGACTGATGACAAATGAAACCCTTCCGGGGGGATATTTAGAGATGATATAATGAGGATATGGAATGATAGGGGTATTAGGAAAATAGGAGATCTTCTGGATATAACTGGCGGGATAATACAATTTGCAGAGCTACAAAAAAGATTTGATATACCCACTAATACCTTTTTCAAATATTTACAGGTGAGGAGTTATTTGAGGGATAAGAGAGGCGGTCGGATAGGATTTAAACACTGCAGGCTATTGGACTATATTGAACAGAGCAAACAGTGTAAGATACGGCAGCTACACGCAGAATTGTATGCATATAAAACAGATGATAGAGAGAAATTCTCAAAAAAATGGACAGAAAAGGTGGAGACCTCCCCGGAAGGATTTCAGAGGTCTTTAGACCTACGAAGATCAGCGTTATACTCGGCAACACTGCAGTCACAGCACTATAAAACACTATATAGCCTATACCACACGCCAGCAAAAATAGCACAATGGGGTGGCACGGATGGTATAACTTGTCCTAGATGCAATGCAATAGAAGCCGATATAGTACATATGTTTGCACAATGCCCTCAATTGTATACTCTGAAAAGAGCCATTGAAGACTTTCTGGAGAAATCACTAAACATTAAGATTATTTTAGATAATGAATTACTACTGCTGGGGGTGAAGAGTGAGTATGAAAACGGCCACTCAGGGTTTTTGTTTATGGTGACAGCCGTCTATCGAATTAGTATAGCAAGGGCATGGCTAGATAAGACATCACCAACATTTCAAACTTGGTTAGCAAGTTTGCTAGCCTCTCATAATATGGAGAAAGCTATTTACGAGAGGAAGGGTAGGAGAACAAAAGAAATGGGAGAGGAGATATGGCATCCTATCACGAAGTGGAAGACTAAACAGAATAGGGTGGGAGTCGGGTAATAGGCTAACATTTTTTATTTTCAATCTTCCACCTGTTACCCTGCACTCCAGCTTTGTATCTTCTCCGGATTAATTTCATATGTATTTTTTTTTCTCTTTCTCTTGTATTATGTTAATTGAGTTATTTAGATATTTCAGGATATATAATTATACATGCTCTGTGTTGTAACGTTGTTGATTGTAATAATTGGAGGGGTAAAATTGTTGTGAAAAATTATAATAAAAATATTAAAAAAAAAAAAAAAAAAGAGTACAGAAAAATGTTCAAGGAATTAGTTTGAACTTTGTTTTCATCTGCACTCGAGTTTCATGGTACTTCTTTGGAATCCAAACCTCCATAAGAACATTCCTTAATATGTCTAGGATCTTGGCAGGGAACTCCGAGTTCCATATAGTGAGATCCTGGCTGCTGAATCATTGCAGCACAATTGCCTAGCAAAGGACAACAAGAATCACAAGGGATGTTAAACCACATGGTACAAGGCACCTACCATTTCTCCAGACATGCAAGAGTTTGTGGTCGTAGAAGATTACATATAGTCTATTAACACCGTATATTGCTGAATTTACAGCCCTTCCGAATTTTTGATTGAATATATTGCTGAGAAAAATAGGAACTTAACCTGCCTATTTAGGTAGTACAACACTTTATTTTCTGTGACAGTTATAGGACTGGTGCAAGGGCTAGGCAATACTGGGCAACAATCTAGGGCTGCACTTGTGGGGAGTGCTTCATAGAAGCTATTAGCATCAACTGGATCTGCATTGCCAGTATATGGGGTGGCAGAAAGTCACTTCTCCTATGACAACAAACATTGTTTCTCTGTCCTTGGACAAGGATAATATATTAGAGTTAGGTATCCTAATGGGTGTAGGAATGGATCCTAAAAGAGTGATTACATAAAGGGAGGTTGTCCATACTCGGCTACTTTTGTCTTTTTGCAGACCTATGACAATAACCCCTGAAACCAAACTTTGAGAATTTAATATTTGCTGTGATTACAGGGAAAGAAGGAGCGAAAGCGGGAGATTAAAAGGGTGGTGCACCAGCGATGAGTAGGAGACATACATGTAGTTCAGTGGCATGTTTGGAAAGCTAACATACTAATGTTAGACATGTCCGAGAGACTATGGAGGTTACGAGAAATGGTAAAGCTTAATGATTGATTGATTGAAAAAGCTTTATTCGAGTTGTACACTCATAAAAGCACACACATATAAATTACATACATTTCTTAAAACAGCAACATTCTATAACAATTATTTTATAATTAAAAATACATAATACACAAACATAAAAATCATTTATCATTGGGAGTTAAAATAAGCTTTTTCAAGATATGCGGTAACTAAATGCAAATGTAGAAACCTCCGCGTTACGTACCATTCCCAAATTTGCACAATAAAAATTGATGCCATACATGTTACTCGCATTTTAAAGTTAAAATTCATATGAGTCTCCCAGTTGCTATCTGTTTGGGCATATCGTACGTAGAATATTAGGGGTACATAAGGTTCAAAACACATTAGTAGATAGAGCCCTCCTCCTTAGGGACCACGCCCAACCCAAATATTTGGCAGTTCCAATTACAATTTGCATTTCAGTGGACGAACAAATTATTCTTAGCCCCTCGACACCAGTTAAGACACCAAGATTCCTACAAACTGGAGCCAACCAAAATTTCCTTGGATTTGCATAAGCCACACATGCAAAAAGAAAATGTGCAAGGTTTTCATTTGGGGCCCCACAAGACGGACAACACGCACTACCTCCAGTTTTCCACCTGGACGTCATACACTTCAAGGGGAGGGAGCCTGCCCTTAGCTGGAAAAATAATTTCCTATCCATTGGGACAGTTATACTGTCCCAATACTTTTCTAAGGATGGCTTTTGTTTAATTTCCATGAATCTACCCCCCAAGGAGTCTGAGGTTACGCTCCTCCAAAGTTTTTGCTCAATGTGGTTCCAGTATAGTTCTTTAATACTAGATTTGTTAGGGAATATTTCCCCAAGGGGATTTTCCCACAATTTGGAGAGCCCAAGCTCCACTAGGACATCCCTTAAGGTTTTCAGCCATGTGATTTTATGGAAAACATCAAGTTTGACTAGTGCTAGAAACCCCTCCGCATAGTGTCTTATTTCCATGGTTGTCCATAGGCGTCTCCAGTAGAGGATAGGCCTCAGTCGGGCGCGGTCGCTAAGCGATCTTCTACCCAAATCCAGACCAAGCGGTATGAGTGGGGTACTTTGGGGAAGACTAGTTATCCCTCTCACAAACCTGTTCTCAGATCTTTGTAGGGTAGTAAGACTCTCAAAGCCCCAGACTTCAGCCCCATAAAGGGTTGCGCCCAGGGCTTTTGCGTCATAAACCATGAGAACAGGTTTTATGGGCCTGGTTTTGGATTTAGCTTGCTCGACCCTGAGTGCTCCAGAGATCTGCTGGTGTTTCAACACCGCCTTCTCTATATGACGTGACCAACCCTGTTTACTTGATATCTCGACCCCAAGGTACGTAAAAACATTTACCAACTCTAGGTTGATTTTGTTCAAAGATACATTGGGTCGAGAGTGACACTTTTGCCCAAAGGCCATCAACTTGGTTTTATTTACGTTAACCTCAAGACCCCGTTCTTTGCAGAAGGAGTCAAAAATATTCAAGGCGCGCTGAAGGCCAGACGGGGTTTTGGACACGATCAAGGTGTCGTCAGCGAACATCAGAATTGGAACTCTGATGCCCGCTAACGAAGGTGCATCGACCGGTGCGTCCAATATCCTTTCTACAATGCCATTAATGAACAGGGAGAACAGCAGGGGTGCCATGGCACATCCCTGCCGGACCCCCCGCTCGACTGGGAAGTTAATGGTGGATTCCCCATTCCTCCCCCACTGAACCTTTGCATAGTTACTTTCATGCAGACGCATTATCAGCGTAAGCAAATCCGGAGGGACCCCTATTTTATGGAGGACCTCCCACAACGTGCTCCTGGGCACCAGATCAAAGGCGGCCCTAAGATCTACAAATGCTACATAGAGCCTGCCTTTGCCCAGGAGTACAGTCCCCCACCGTAGCATGGTGAAACGAAAAATTTGGTCGACCGTACTAGTTGCACGTCTGAAGCCTGCCTGGAAGGGGGATAAAGCATTGTTGTCATCTACCCAAGCCATAAGTTTGTCAACCAGCATCTTCCCCACCACTTTCTGCATGGTTGCCAACAAACTTATTGGTCTATAATTTGCCGGGAGTGACCGATCGCCTTTCTTAAAGATCGGTATTATTATTGCCCCCTTCCATATATTTGGGATTTTAGCCCCTCTCGCTAGACCATTCCCCAACAAAGTCGCATATTTTGCCCACTGGGCTTTTTCGTGTTTGAAAATATCTGAAGGGATTCCATCTAACCCCGGGGCTTTCCCCCCCTGCAAACTTGCTATTACGACATCCGCGTCCTTGCATGAAAATAAATCGCCCTTGCAGAATACCATAGGGATTGGTTCTCTAGCCGTTAGATCCCTACTCTCAGCATACTGGGGTTTGAAATACTCGACCCACAAGGCCTCATCGACATAGTTGTCGGGTTTGTTGGGGGCGCCCCCTCTTCCCCATTTCACAATTTTCCAGAATAGTCTGGAATCCTTCTGCCCTGAAGCTTCGAGTAGCTCCTCCCAATATTCCTCTTCCCACGACTTCTTGGCCATACGGATACTATCATTATACTGTTTCCTACAAGCGCTAATCGAGGCCTTAACTCTGCTCTTAAGTGCTTTGCCCAACTCCAGTCTGGCAACCCTGCACTGTTTATTAAACCAGGTCGCCATAGTGATTGGTGCTTTTCTGTTCGACCTTAATAACTTAGTAAAATGCGGTTTTATCACAGTAAAGAAGGTGTCATGGATATCTGTTAGTTGGACAGAGTCGGGTGTTACCGGCTCAGCTTTTGTCATGGCATCGATGGCATTATCTGTCTCCAATTTAATGGACTCCAAAGTGGACGAATTGGCCAGAACATGTGGCCATCTCACCCGTCTTAAGTCGTTACTCATAACAGGTGTGCTACCACTACCTGATACTGGGTTAGTTCGTGCGGCCCTCCACCATGAGTGGGAGACACAGAGGGGGTTATGATCGCTTTCTAATCTCCCCACAATTTTCATGTCACCCACGCCACACCATAATTCAAGACTACAGATGACGTAATCAATCCTACTTTTGTTATGTCCATTATCGAATGTACAGTTGCCACCATAATCACTTTTTGTCCTGCCATTGAGAGCCCTCAAACCATACTCTAGACATAACGCATTCAGCAATAGAATGTCTTTTGACCACCGCTTTACAGGTACAAGGTTTAACTTTGGGATGCCCCAAAGGGCATCTTCCTCCATTCCTATTGGATATGCAGTGTTTTCTAGTGGCTCGAAAGTCCTATTCAAATCACCAGCCAAAATTACTCTGTTGCCAAGTGACTGGGATTCAAGAGAAGCAGATAAAACCTCTAGGGTAGTAGAATTACCAATACTCATGCCCCTGGCATATATATTATAAATGTCTATACTGCCACCCTTTCCCACAGATAGTCTTAATAGTTGTATATCTTTGCACCCTAGATCAATCATTTTTATTTTGACCTTTGAATTTTGTTTGATCCAAATTGCGAGGCCTCCCATGGGTCTACCCCTGGGGCCTCTCGTTGCGGGTATACAAAAATTTAAGTAACCTGGGCAAAATATTGGGTCGCAAGCCCACGTCTCTTGAAAAAGGCACATTTCGAACCCACTTACAAAATCAATCCATTGCTGTGACAATAATCTAGCCCCCAGCCCTGCCACATTCCATGACAGAAATCTCTCTGGTGTATTTTCAACACAGGACCCCACTTCAATGGATACGATGGGCAACAAATCCTCCAGCATCCTAGAATCGCAAACCTCTCCTATAACAGTGTTTGTACAATTAACAGTTAATCCCTCAATGCTGCAAATAGTGGATGGGATAACTAGTTCGCCCACAAGACCCACTGGGCTAGCAATAAAACTCCCATCGCTCACATTCACTATTACCGATGTTGAACTCATTTCGTCCTTGTTATTTAGCACTTTTCCACCAGGGTTACTTCCCCTTACCATTTCCCCCTCCCGATGAAATTGCTCGTCGGAACTCTGTCAATATCCCCACCTCATCTGGCCCTGCCCATTCTGTGGGAAGAATGCCGGCATATGAATACTCAATGTATATTGCTGTTTATAGTTTTAGAATCGTGTAACCCCCTAGAATATCCCAAGAAATGTACTAGCATGTACTGCCTGAACTTTCATTTCTTTTAAGAGATTGTAGCTGATGGAGTGATGTACATGGAGGCCATCTTTTTCTACCTCTTGACTACCAGGAGGAAAGGATTATCCTTCACTCTCCGCCAGCTCTGTCTCTTCACAGACTCTCCTACTCTCTTCGTCTGTAACCCTTTGCTCTTCAATGACGACCATGAGGGTTCTGATGCTTGATTTCTAAGGAAGAGCTATTAGGCAACCAGATGTTCCTTGTAGGGTCACCTGGAATTCCTACAGGGATGCACCAGCAAATAGAAGAGTGGCAGATGAATAAGGGGTGATAGCAACTTCAACAGTGGAAACAAATCTCCCTATGGCGGATCTCTTGGTGAAGCTGGTATGTGTGTCAGATCAGTAGAGACAACAGGGTCAGTTTGCAGTACATTGGCAGGTGTAGGGAGGATAGCGGCTCTGGGTACGGTGCCCACTCAGACCAAGGAGACCAGACCCTTGATGGAGGTAGCAGCAACAGACTTATGTTATGCCCATATCAGTGATATGCTCAACGCAAGTACCATGAGAAGGAGGACACCACAGCCGAAGGCCAAACTCTTCGAAGCACCAACATCCTCATTTATACCTTCCTTTTTTTGCAGAAAACACACAGATAATATGAGGGGAAAAACAGTTTGGGTTTGTAATTTTCCTCATACTCTCACTCACTCTGCAGTTGCACTTAATGTGGGTGTTTACTTAGTCCAAACGTTGAGGTATTTTGGAGTAAAAAGTGAGGATAACGCATGCAGAAATGATAGACACTGTTTCTGTGGTTTTTCCTCACATTAACCTATTTCCGTCTACATATGGAGGAGGCAAAGTCTTCCATGATGCTCAGAAAGGGCATTTCTAATTCGCCTACTTTTAGCTGATGGTTTTAATGTTGGAAACAATGAAAAGCTCAATGGTTTGATTCCAAGGTGTTCTTTTTCATTTTTTAAATGCAGGGTGATTGGTGACAAAAACCTGGAGCCTGACTGAGGTTCTATGGCATAGCTGGTTGGAAGTCCACAGAGTGCCAGCCCTGGGGTTAGAAGAAAGAGCAGTAGTTCAGAACAGCAGACTATCAGAGTCTTTTCATTTCTCTCAATACCTGAGCAGTCAGTGCACATCAGAATAGAGGTGCATTGGCAGCGCTTAGTCCAGGCCGAATAATAGAGGTGCAAGGATGCAGATGGGCAGGATACAGGTTCCTTGGCAGAGCTGTGCGTGGGTCTCCATGCTCAAGTAATAGGTTTCCGTAGATCACAATAGTGGTGCATTGTTACGTCTGTGCATGAGACTCAAGGCAACGGTAGCAAGGACACAGGTACATTGCTGGAGTTGTGTGTGAGCTTCAATGGAGGAAGGGTGCAGAAGGGCTAGATAGAGCTGCATTAAGGAGCTGTGTTTGGGTCTCAGTACTGGAGTAGCAGGGGTGCTGAAGGGAAGGATAGAGGTGCATTGGCATGGCTGCGTTTAGCCCTCAGTGCTAGGGGTGCTGAATGGCAGGATAAAGTTGCATTACAGAGATGTGCGTGGGTCTTAGTACTAGAGTAGCATGGGTGCAGACGGATAGGATAGAGGTGCATTGCCAGAGTTGCACATAATCCTCAATTCTACAGGAGCCAGGGGTACTTAAGAGCAGGATCGAGGTGCATAGGCAGAGCTCCACTTAGGCCTCAATGCTAAAGGGGCTAGGAGTGCTGCAGATCAGCATAAGGCGTATTGGCAGAGTTGCGCTTAGGTCTCAATGCTACAGGAGCTAGGGGTGCTAAAGGGCAGGATAGAGGTGCATTGGCAGAGCTGCACTTTTAGACCTCAAAGCTACAGGAGCTAGGGGTGCTGAAGCGCAGGGAAGACGTGCATTGGCAAAGCTGCACTTAGGCTTCAATGCTACAGGGGCTATGGGTACTGAAAGACAGGATAGAGGTGCAATGGCAGAGCTGGGATCAGGTATCAATGCTCAGGAGCTAGGGTTGCTTAAGAGCAGGAAGAGGTGCAATGGGAGAGCTTCACTTAGCCTCAATGCTACTGTAGCTAGGTGTGCAGAAGGCCAGTATAGGGATGCATTGGCAGAGCTGCACTTCGGCCCAAATGCTACAGGAGCTAGGGTGCTAAAGAGCAGGATATAGCGGGCATTGGCAGAGCTGCTCTTAAGCCTCAATTCTACAATAGCTAGGGTGCTGAAATACCGGATAGAGGTGCATTGGCAGAGCTGAGATAAGGCCTCAATGCTACAGGAGCTAGGGGTGCTGAAGGGCAGGATAGAGGTGCATTGGCAGAGCTGCGCTTAGGCCTCGATGCTATAGGAGCTATGGGTGCTGAAGGGCAGGATAGAGGTGCATTGGCAGAGCTGCGCTTAGGCCTCACTGCTACAAAAGCTATGGGTGCTGAAGGGCAGGAAAGAAGTGCATTGGCAGAGCTGCGCTTAGGCCTCGATGCTATAGGAGCTATGGGTGCTGAAGGGCAGGATAGAGGTGCATTGGCAGAGCTGCGCTTAGGCCTCGATGCTATAGGAGCTATGGGTGCTGAAGGGCAGGATAGAGGTGCATTGGCAGAGCTGTGCTTAGACTTCGATGCTATAGGAGCTATGGGTGCTGAAGGGCAGGAAAGAGGTGCATTGGCAGAGCTGCGCTTAGGCCTCAATGCTAAAGGAGCTAGGGGTGCTGAAGGGCAGGATAGAGGTGCATTGGCAGAGCTGCGCTTAGGCCTCGATGCTATAGGAGCTAGGGGTGCTGAAGGGCAGGATAGAGGTGCATTGGCAGAGATGCGCTTAGGCCTCACTGCTACAAAAGCTATGGGTGCTGAAGGGCAGGATAGAGGTGCATTGGCAGAGCTGTGCTTAGACCTCGATGCTATAGGAGCTATGGGTGCTGAAGGGCAGGATAGAGGTGCATTGGCAGAGCTGTGCTTAGACCTCGATGCTATAGGAGCTATGGGTGCTGAAGGGCAGGATAGATGTGCATTGGCAGAACTGCGCTTAGGCCTCAGTGCTATAAAAGCTATGGGTGCTGAAGGGCAGGAAAGAGGTGCATTGGCAGAGCTGCGCTTAGGCCTCAATGCTAAAGGAGCTAGGGGTGCTGAAGGGCAGGAAAGAGGTGCATTGGCAGAGATGCGCTTAGGCCTCAGTGCTATAAAAGCCATGGGTGCTGAAGGGCAGGATAGAGGTGCATTGGCAGAGCTGTGCTTAGACCTCGATGCTATAGGAGCTATGGGTGCTGAAGGGCAGGATAGAGGTGCATTGGCAGAGCTGTGCTTAGACCTCGATGCTATAGGAGCTATGGGTGCTGAAGGGCAGGATAGAGGTGCATTGGCAGAGATGTGCTTAGGCCTCGATGCTATAGGAGCTATGGGTGCTGCAAGGCAGGATAGAGGTGCATTGGTAGAGCTACGCTTAAGCCTCAATGCTACATTAGCTAGAGTTCTGAAGGGGAGGAAAAATGTCCATTGGCAGAGCTACGTTTGGGCCCCAATGCTACAGGAGCTAGGGTGCTGGAGGGCAGGAAAATAGTGCATTGGCAGAGGAGTTTTATTCCCTCTGTAACCCTGTAGAAGATGACGTAATTAACACATGCGAGAAAAGGACCACAGAGCCAGGTCAGCCGGGCATTTGGTCCCTGCTATCTTTGGAGTTCTCCTCATAGCACCTTGCATGTGGACAGTTTTCAGACACTGTTCTCATTCGCAGCACCCCTTCTATTAACAACTCACGTTGTGGAGATTTTCCACCATCTCAACACGCCAATGTACAGAGTAGAAAATTAAAGAAATCACTCATTTTGGAACAAATGTATTTTTAAGTCAAGCTTGGGCAGCGTATACGCTCCTCTGTGAGGCATGCTGAATATGGTATATGGGCTATCTGGAGATCTGGACAAGGCCACCGCATTTAGTTGGTTAGTTGGGCTGCTTCTGAAAATTATTTTTCTCTGGTTGGTTAATATTGTGCATCTGTCCACCCTTTTGGTGCATGGTTCCCCCCTGGTGGACATCACCAATTGATTATTTTGGTTGGCCAGCTCTGGCCATCGCTTGACTCCTCGTTCCCACACCCTCCCATCACGCGCAAATGCAGCGTCCATCCATAAACAATCACTGAGATAGGTAGTGGTGGTCTAAAAAGGTCGCACATTCAGTTCTATTTAACAGTACAGAAATGTATACATTTTGATACAAAGAACTTCTGAGAATTACGGTGACAGTCAAGGTAACAGGGTCATCCCACTACTAAGGATGTCTGATCAACAGGTACTAAATACCTACTATTGAGTATATACTAAATAAGTTGTACCTCGGCACTCTACTATTTTTCGCTATCACCAATTATGGTGTGTTGTATATTTATTATGAGAGGTCTATTCCTGTTAAGTATGTCTCAGTTGTATTTACAAAGAAAACAGCTAATACTTAGAGGGACATCATATATGCAAAAATTCAAAGTCAAAAAGAAGAGAACATCTAAGAAATTAATATTTGGTCTTATTGTGTATTTAATATCGTTTTTACTCAAACATATTATGTGATGATGAGTACAGTATTAATCTTCGCATTTGTGTCAATACCGTTTTCAAAGGAACACAAATTGTATACAAAATTTCAATGAAGATATTCATAACCAATAAAACATTTTTGCTGAAACTTGTTTGGCACCACAAAGAGGAGAAGAAGAGAAATAGGAAGGTGTAAAGAGATATTTCCCAAATAATCGGTCACTCGGACAGCCGCTTCGAAGTCTGGGAAATGCCAAATAGCGAGTATTATAACGGAATAGATCCCATCCGGTGATCTGAAGGTATAATATTAGAAAAGAGTATGGCTGTCCGAGTGACTGATTATTTATCAGGTATACAATTATACACAATGATCTGACTTTTCTTTTAGACTACTAAAATAAACGGGATTTAATCTCTAATATGATGTGTCTGCGCCTTTCAGCCGTTCTTTGCATAGAGCCATGAAACAGGGAGAAAATTCATCTACCAGCATATTACTTTAAGAGAAAGGTAGTATTACTTTGCTCTCCCACCTTTCTCCAATAAATGCACTTGCTTTTTGAGTGACATCAACCTTTAGTAGAGCTTACAATCAAAGAACTAAAGCTAACCCGTGCAGCAGGTCCAGACAAGCTCCCCGCAATAATACTAAAATCGGAGGTTAAATGGTGGGCAAGATTTCTAGCAAAGATGTTTCAGGTTGTTCTAAATGAAGGCGTAATGCCACCGACCTGGAAGGGTGCCATAATCAGGCCAATCCACAAGAAAGGGAGTAAAGAGGAGCCACAAAATTACCGGCTGATCAACCTATTAGACATAGGAGAGAAAGTATTCTCTAAAATTGTATTGAAACAACTGAATGAATGGGTTTAAGAGTTCCAAATTGTACCCATAGAACAGGGTGGCTTTAGAGCAGGTCACTCTACAATAGACCACGGATTTGCTCTATGGGCTATGGCTAGGAAGTCGACGGAACAAAACGGCAAGTTATGCTGTTGTTTTGTCGACTTCCGAGCAGCCTTCGACTCAGTAGATCGGGCCTGCCTGTGGGATACTCTAAAGAGATTAAAAATTCCAAAAGATCTCCTCACAATAATAAAGGAACTGCATAGAGAAAATTGGGGGCAAGTTATTAAGGATACCGTGGGCTCTCTGACCCCAAAAATACCCATCGACAATGGATTAAGGCAGGGCTGTGTGTTGGCCCCACAGCTTTTTTCTATTTTCTTGTCAGATCTCCCGGCATATCTAGAGGTGGAGGGTAGTGCCAGCCCTAAAATGGATGGGAATAAGGTACCCTGCTTATTGTACGCGGACGATCTGGTAATAGTGGACCAGACGGAGATGGGTCTCCAAAGAAAGCTCAATGCTTTTAAAACATATTGTGCTAGAAAATTTCTAACTATCAACCTAGACAAAACTAAAACCCTATGTTTCGGGAAAAAGATAAGCAGGTACAGTTGGTACATAGGTGAGCTCAAACTAGAGACAGTCAATGAGTACCGATACCTGGGTATATGGTTCGATAGGGCTCTAAATTGGAATACTCACCTGGAAACACAAAAAGCAAAGGTTCTCTCTTCCATATGCGGTCTAAAAAGGTTTAATGGGGATTATGGAGAGATGTCACATCGACCAATGCTTAGAGCTTTTGATGCAATGATTCCCTCCCAAGCCCTGTACGGAGCAGAGATCCTTTATTTGAGCGGTAAGGGATCCTGGGACGTGATAGGGGGGAAATGCTTAAAAAGGCTCCTATCTCTTCCTCAATCTTCTATGATACAAGCCATAAGAACAGAAATAGGTACAAAGTCCTGGGTGATTCAAACTCAGATGGCTGTAATCAGATTTTGGAAGAGACTGGAAGATCCAGAAAGGCAAAAAGTAGCCCACTGGTGTCGTAAAGAAATACAGAAAAGTGGGCTAAAATGGGCAAAGGCCAGTAGGGAAAAATTGATGGGAATTTGTAAAGTATTGAAGATTGATGTAGATCAGGAAACGTACCAAGTCCTCAGTACCAAAGGTGAGCTGAAGCAAAGGGGGAAAGAATGTTCTAGACGGAGCGATATAGAATATTTAGCTAAGAAAAAATCAGTAGCGCATATGTTAAACGCTTGGTCTAATGAAAATTGGTTCCCCTACTTAGACATTTTACCCAACCGGGGGTATAGGCAAGAGATCCTGAGGCTACTGATTGGGATTAATCCATGGCTAATAAACAGAGAGCTTAAAACAAAAATGTTAGACCAGCAAGGTCTCTGCAGGTGTGAGTTGGGAACTAAAGGAGACCTGTTACATATTTTGCTAGACTGTCTGACACTCGTAGATCAGAGAAAACTGTGGCTGCGCCCAGTATTCCTAAAACATGATATAACAAGCATTTACAATGCAACGGTTTCGCCTTTGGAAAAGTTAAAGCTATTGGCTTTGTAAATGACAACATTTTTATTTATGTGTTTGCCATTTATTTAGGATATCAAAGCCATGTCATTTACAAAGCCAATAGCCTAATCTCTCGCAAATGCGACACCTATTGCATTTGCACCCACACCCACACAAAAAACTGGATCACAAGAAGGGAACAGAGGCACACACAAAACCAGGTCACAAGCAGGCAACAGAGGCACACACAAAACCGGGTCGCAAGCAGGCAACAGAGGAACACACAAAACCGAGGGGGCAGGGAAGCAGCTCTACTTGATAAGAATAAATCAGAGATCTGGCAACGATGGGCGTGATCATGGAGGGAATACTCAATCCACAAACAGGAGAGTAAGAAGCACTGCAACCAAATTTGCAAAGTAAGGAAAACATCAGAAAGAGGTAGAAAGAATTCCATGTTAGACAGAGGAAATGACATATTGTAAAAATCGTAAGGTAGGAAGAAGATGGAAGGAGCTAGAGCCACAGTTACAAGGGAGGACAAGAAAGAGAGGGTAAGAGAAAGAGAAAAATTTAGCAGATATGAGATATTGTTTTGATAAAAAAAAGTCATTGAGCAAGAAAGAAATAATAAAACAGTTAATGATGACAAACAAAGACTCTCCAGAGAGAAGTTGGACTGCGTGTTATAGTGAGGGAAAGGTAACTAGACGTACAAAGAGGAGCAAAGCCAGAGGGGAATTAAGATGAGAAGCTAGAGAGAAAACAAGAGATTAGACACCTCCGAGAAGAATGATAGAGAAAGGGGGAATGAAAGTGGCACTAGTGAGAACTTGGAAGTAATTCAAAAAGAGCGAAAAGTTTGAGAGGCAACTAAGGAGTTTTGGGAGACACGTAGAGCAAAGGAAATACCTGATACAACTGGTAAAATGAGCAACAAGTGACAGAATGCAGCCTGAGAGATAGAGCAGAAGAACAGTGGGAGGAAGACAGAACATTACAAGAACAGTTTGCTTGAAATATAGATCAGAGATTATTTTGCCTGCTGGTGAGCCGATGACCAATAGACATGTCACCTCAAAGGTCACTGTATTCCTCAAGGGAGAGAAGAAATGACCCAGTCAAGATATGCACCTGACTGCATGCCTCCACCTCTCCTCTTGAGCCACAGTCATTTCTGTGCATCTCCCCAAGGATTTCTAAGAATCTGTTTCCCCTGCAGTGCAGGTGCAGTCAGGCAATCAGCATGGCTCTGGTGATAAGAGACCAGTCACATGCTGCCCTTGTGAGTGACCTCTCCCTGGAGAAGTGGTGTGATCTCGGACTTTTCCACCAATTTTATTTTGCTGCATTAAATCTTTTCAATACTCATTTAGATTCCATCTTCTTCCACTTCGGAAAGTGATTGAAATGCTCCAATTGTAACACATACATCCTCCCCAAGGCTACCATGGACTGCAGTGAGCAAAAACACGGGTGTTGATCGGTTTATAGAGTGCGCTCGACAAAAGCACCGTAGGTACCTCACCTCTGCCATACCTCCCACGATTAAACATCTGCTTTCTCCCAGAGGACCTTCAAATGTGCCTCAAAAGCCATCTCCTTCACTTCGAATGTTCAACTATCACCTTGGCCTCCCATGGCCACCACTTGAACAAGCACACATTGATTACCCCAGGCACACATTGTTTACTCTAAGCACGCATTGATTACTCCAGGCACAATTTGATTACTCTAAGCACACATTGATTACTACAGGCGCAATTTGATTACTCTAGGTACACACTGATTACTCCAGGCACACATTGATTACTCTAGGCACACATTGATTACTCCAGGCACCCATTGATTAATCCAGGCACACATTAATTACTCTAGACACACATTGATTACACTAGGCACGCACTGATTAATCCAGGCGCCCATTGATTACTTCAGGAGCGATTTGATTACTCTAGGTACGCACTGATTACTCCAGGCACACATTGATTACTCTAGGCACACATTGATTACTCAAGGCACACATTGATTACTCCAGGCACACATTGATTACTCCAGGCACACATTAATTACTCTAGACACACATTGATTACACTAGGCACGCACTGGTTAATCCAGGCGCCCATTGATTACTTCAGGAGCGATTTGATTACTCTAAGTACACACTGATTACTCCAGGCGCACATTGATTACTCTAGGCACGCATTGATTACTCCAGGCACACATTGATTACTCCAGGCACACATTGATTACTCCAGGCACGCATTGATTACTCCAGGCACGCATTGATTACTCCAGGCACGCATTGATTACTCCAGGCACGCATTGGTTACTCCAGGCACGCATTGGTTACTCCAGGCACGCATTGAATTACCAGGCCTCGTTGTGCTGTATAGCAGATGCACTGCTTTGCTTCGTTGCACTGTTCGCCTTCTGCCTGTCCTTGTTTCCGTTCACTGAAACAAGCCCCATGCCCAGATCGTTAAGCAGTCTCAGGGCTGCTCCACATAAATAAATCCGAACACAAACAGTTCATTCATGCGTGGAGCTACCGCCTCTCCCGTGCACAACACACGCCCTTATACATTGAACTTTGGAAGTTCTCTGACATATAGAAACAGCAAAGCATAAAACTTGTGAGCCGCACATCGTCTCAAAAATGAACTATTTTCGTTTTTTCTGGGTAAATGACCTGCACACGTTCGGCGCTGCTATCAACAATGCCACCCCCGCCCTTTCCCTCCCCCCCCTATATAATCCACCTGCCGCCACCTCCATACCATGCCCCCGGGCTCGTCCAAGACGAAGAGGAGGTGGTCCGCAAGAGTTAAGCATTAACAGCGGGTCTCTCACCTGGAGAGGGCAGACCAGTTCCTGCGGCTCAGAGACATTGCGGCGGCGGTCGGGAGCTCTGGAAGCGCTGCCAAGCAAACGAGTTCACCTGCGTGCGTGTGGTTTCTGTTTTTGCTGCTTCATCCCTCAGAGCGGCTGGTGCCGGGATCGCCCCATCCGACAAGTGCAAAGCCAACTAGAACGAAACACAAAGGCAACACCCCTGCGGAGGATTTGCGGTATCCTGTGAAGAGGGATGGGCGAAAACGCTGTTGTTCCCTTGACCCCCTGCCTTGGTGGCTGTTGCTGCACCTTCACCCTGGTGGCTGCTGCTCTTTCCTGCTGCTTGCAGGTCACGTGACAGCTTTTTTTTCTTATCTCCAACCCTGTCACTGCTTAACTGTAACTTGTCTTTTAGCAGCAACTTGCAAAGTATTAAAAAATGAAAATAAAAAGAGCGCGCTAGGTAGGGCGAGAAGGGCGGGGCCGGCTTCGTACAAAGTGCACCTCGCTGCCGGTTTTACAACCTGTCTGTGCAGGCGAAGGTTTCCAGAGGGGTTCCGATGTGGCCTTTCTGGGACATCATGCGAGTGTGTCTCGGGTGCCCCAGGTTCATTTTAGGTGTGTGAGGGGAGAGCCTCCTCCCTGTGGCGGAGCCCTGACTCAGATCTCGCTCGACCGGCCCGTCTTGGAAAGAAGGGTGCTGCCAGGTTCCCAGAACACACCTGCAGAGGCGGGACATTGGGCGATACAGATTTATCAGGAAAGAATCTGTGACGTATTGCATCCCAGATATGGGCCATCTGATTTCACGATGATCCTTTTGGCATTTAGCTATGGACTTCAAATGCAAGAGGCACCCGGACTGTGGCTAACAAACATTCTTCTCATGCCATTTAACCTGTGTGCCCAATATGGCGTCGTCAAGGGGGTCTACGTACAGGGTAAATTAAGCTCTCTGCTTCAACTGATAACTGGACTACAAATCTATCAGTCATGGCACTTACTGGCCTTTTCTGACTGTTTCTGACTGTTTACAAAGGCGAAATTCATCCGAGGTCGGGAAGGGTGGCAACCTAAACAATAACAAGTCAGGTTCCGGGCCGGCAGCCAATCACAGCGCGGCCCGGGAATGACGTCACGGGGGTGTCCCGGGCCGGCAGCCAATCGCAGCGCGGCCCGGGACAAAGGGGCGGGGCTTAAAAAAAGCACCAGAAACGCCCCCGAATCGCGTTTTCGAGAGAAAACGCGATTGACAGCCTCTGCCTCCCAATGGCTAGCCTCCATTTATGGAGCTAGCCAATGATAGGCAGAGGCGGGTCATCAGCCCAGATAGAAATCAAGAGGTTTTGCTAGCGCATGCGTACTTCGTACGCATGGCTAAGGCAAAACCTAAAAACAAGGACGCAGGCAGCCAGTATTTTAACAGAAATCCCTTCCATTGATATTGTAATTGCCCTGGGGAAATTCATAAAGGGAGTAACGAGTGCCTTGAGAATCCAGGAATAATTAGTAGTACTGTATGAAATTTTAGTTGAACGAAATTGCTTGTAGGGGGAAGAAAATGATTAGGTTTTTATCATGTAAATATAGGTTTTAAGAAATGTAATTTTTAGTGGTATTTTGTATTTTTTTATAATGGTGTGTAGGTTCCTTTTAACGGACTAATTTTTAACAAAAGGTTTTATGAATTTACTGTGTATACTCCATTCTGTATTATACTCATTGCATTGTTTAAAGACTATGGTCATAATAAACATACATTTTGACTTGACTTGACATCAACCTTTGGGGTATAAGGTATAATTTACAATTCACAATAAAATATTTTCTCACGTACTTTGGGTTCTTTGTTCTAAAACACTCTTCCAACTTTATATCACTGTAAGAGTATTAATCTCTTGGGAAATATCTCTTTACACCTTCCTATTTCTCTACTTTGCCTTCCTGTGTACTTTGAGAGAACATCAGCACATATAATTGTTTCTTCCTTGCACGATATGTTGCATGGCCATTAACATTATACACTGTAGCCAACAGATTGAGTATGTAATGTGCACTACAGTTTGTACATTTGTTATCTTACAGCCTTGAGAAAGTTACAGAAAAAGTAATGAAACACGTGTCGGCTGTCATCGGCTGTTTCAGTGACCATCACGATTTGGAGGGCCCTAGGATAGGGACCCCCAACGTGGCCGTTTAATATGTTTCTCCTCTTTGTAGTGCCCAAACAAGTTTCAGCAAAAATGTTTTATTGGTTATGAATATATTCATTGAAATTTTGTATACAATTTGTGTTCCTTTGAAAACGGTATTGACACAAAAGCGAAGATTAATACTGTACTCATCATCACTTAATATGTTTGAGTAAAAACGATATTAAATACACAATAAAACCAAATATTCATTTCTTAGATGTTCTCTTCTTTTTGACTTTGAATTTTTGCATATATGATGTCTCTTTAAGTATGAGCTGTTTTCTTTGTAAATACAACTGAGACATAGTTGACAGGAATAGACCTCTCGTAATGAATATACAACACACCATAATTGGTGATAGCGAAAAATAGTAGAGTGCCGAGGTACAACTTATTTAGTATATACAGCATCCATCCATGTTATTATCTGGAGCGGTAACATTTAGGCCCTTTTCTACAGGCCACTGGCCTGCTTTAGAACTCATGGGAACACAGAGGTAAGATCAAGCATTTGCAATGCAGTAGGTCTCGCATTACTGAAAGTTAGACCTATTGGTGTTGCAAATAATAATGCAACACCAATAGCTGACACTTTCAGTGATGCGATACCTATTGCATTACAAATGCTTGTTTTTTATATATTATGGAAAATCATTGTGCGATCATGTGAAATGGATCACTCCGTATGAGCATGCAAAGGACGAAAAAAGACAGCATGTGAGGTCCAGTATAAATGAGGGTGTTAGTGCAGATACCGCTCTTGGAGAAGCAGCAGAATCAGTCATAGAGGCTGTACAGACAGAAAGTGAATTAAGAGAACTATCGTAAATGCTATAGGTTCCAGAGAGTCAGGAGTCGCTGTTTGAAGAGCGTCCAACAGAACTCTTATCAGAAACAATAGAAGTTGTGCTACCAAAATGCTGAGTTTTAACTATACTCCTCCAAACATACTGTCCGCACAATATTAATTGGTGGAATGTACATCTCACCTCATCCGCTGAGGCCGAATTTATTGCGTGTAAGAAATACAATCCAATTACAAGTGTTGGGGAATTAACACGCAGATTTGGGTGTTTTTCACACCAAAGTGTGTACGTTCTGGTAAATACTGAGTATTTGTCTCATAAATATAAGTAGGTTTGACCCTGCGGTAACAGCAGTTACTGCACATGTTGCAACTTAGGGCCAGATATGTACAAAATGTGCGGTTCCCTAATAGCAATTAGGTTAGGAATCACTATTAGGGAATCGCAAGTAGGAAATGCCATTGCATTCCCGCGTATGGGCGAAATAAAAAATGTTTTTCATTTCCTAAATTGCTATTTCCTAATAGGGAATCGCAATTTAAGAAATGCAAAGCCAAAAGTGCCTCTGGGCTTAAAGACCCCCTGGAGGCACCACGAATTTCCTAGTGCACATGTAAGTGCACATATACCCTAGAGTCATACGTGCACTTCATGGCACAATGAAAAAGGCATTTTGAATGCAATTTTTTATTTTGCACGTAGTTACAATCGACTTGAAGTGGATGGTAATTGCAATTCCTAAATGCCCGATTTGCATTTACAGGTACATGCATCAAGGTAGGATTTTACGAGTACTTAATTGCGATTATTAAGGAATCGTAATTAAGGACTCGCAAAAGCCTATGCATGTAGGAATCGCTATAAAAATAGTGATTCCTAAACATTCCTTAATTGCGTCTCGCAAATTGAGAGTCACAATTGAGGAATGGCTCCCCATTCATTCCTATGAGCCTGCAGGCCCATTGGAATGAATGGGAAATTGCATGCGCAATTTGCGAGTACCAATAGGTACCCACAAATTGTGCATGCAATTTCAAGGGAGCAAAGGTGTCAAAAGGACACCGTGTTGCACCCCTGGAATTGTGATGTGCACCCATGTTGCACACACACATGCCCCAAGGCATGTGTGTGTGTGCAACATGAAACTTTGAAAAATGCACTTTAGTGTATTTTTCAAAGTTTTCACAACTTAACGACCAGTTTAATTGCTTGGTATTTTGCGGCCCCAAATAGCGAAATCGCTATTTAAAAGTGGTTCTTGCATTGCATTTATGGAATCGTAAATTGCGATTCCTTAAATGCAATCGCAATTTAGGCAAACAATTGAGATTTCCTAAATTGCGCGTCGCCAACACTTTGAGGGATCGCAAAAGGCCATTTTGCATTCACAAACTGATGATTTTTGCGAATCACACCGTTTGAGCTTGCAAAAACCTTTGATGCATGTGCCCCATAATGCTCAAATGGCTAATCCCTATTTGCGATTCCTAAATCACTGTCGCAATTCATGATTTCTATGGGTAGAAATCACAAATTACGACAGTTTTGACCCGTTGTACATCTGAAAAGGTCATTTAGCATTTCTTAACGGGTCAAATTAGTGACTCGGCTCTGTAAGAAATCTTATCTGGTACCTAGTAAACTAAATGGAGCCCTACATCTCTACTTCCCTACAAATGCTTGTCTTCATGATCTAGTGCTGGTCAATATTTTGCAGCGGGTGTGTGCTGGCCTATACTTTAATTGTCAACATTTCAACATACAACCGCAGTGACAGATCCACCATTACTAGAGCGAGGACAAGCCATGGGTACATAACTCGGGTGCCACTTACAAATGCCCATCAGACTTCCCTGCCGCACGTGAGGCAAGAAAGTGAAAGGTTGCACCTGTAAACTATTGCCTCTCAGAAATTTGAGTTCATTCGCACACTTTCCCTCAGGTTATGACATAAATAATACAATTGTATTTCCCTCAGTGATAGATTACTCTTGGGGGCAGGTAAGAAACAAGAAGGCGTGTTTGATGAAATAGTATATGTTACATAATAGTTCTAGCCCTGTGTGGAGTCCAGCTTTTGCCGCTTCTGTCTGCCCAGTTCTGATTTCAGAAATGGAAGAATCTACTCTGTCGTTCGACACAAAACAGAAACCCATTCATAACCCTGCACGGGGACACACACTCCTTCACAAGAATCCCGCACAACGCACATGGGAAACGATTGTCCGCGAGGAATCTGACACTTCACACAACAGCGCGGCAGAAACGAGATCGGCCTCCAGTCAAGGTGTACAATTACTGAAAAGTCAGAGGAAAATTGGAACTGTGGACAGCACTTTTTCTTTCTGCTCACTCAGATAGAGTCAAAGAACCAGTTTGCAGTAGAAAACATTCTGGGATGCATTCAGATTAACGTTGTGTGGAATGTTTTAGCTTCAACTTTTAGAATGTTGGTATATAATGTTTTAATTTTAAATCACTGCCCCAAGAAAATTCCTTCAGAAGTAAATCGCTAACCTGCGCTGAGGGGGAGAACCAAAATGTGCAAATGCACAAACAGGTTTTACACCATGGCCCCATGGGGCATTACTTCGAGTTCACCGTGATCTTTGTATGTGTGTTGGGGAGGGGGTACCGGGTTCGGAATCCACTTTACAAGGCAGGATTACAAGTTGTTTCCCCTGGAATGGGGAATAACGTGAATTTTAAATAGGAGGTCCAATTTTGCATGTCTTGCCCCTTCTGGCAGGGGGTGCTATGAGCCCAAATACATGAACATTTTTCCAACTGCTTGCAGCAGGTGGTACATGCTCCAGGGCTTTCCCTCTTGCTCGTGGGCAGTCAACAGCTGGAGGGAAGGTATTCTTTTTCTTCAGTGAGATGGGGTGGGTCGTCTTCTGCTCCTCCCATGCTGAAATACAGGGGTGAGCGAGGCCGGGCATAACAGCTGCCTGCAGCCCCCTCAACTCCGCGGATGGTTCTGGGTGTCCCCGGACCTCTAATTGTCGGGTCTGGAGTTTGAGGACACCATATTCACGGGCCCAGAGACAGCACAACACTTGTGGTTCCCTAGAGCTGTATCCACCCAAACTGGCCTTCTTTCTAATATTCCTATTTATAGAGAGGGGGGACACTAGGATCTGATTATTAGGTCCAGTGACCCTTGCTCCCGAAAAGTAACTAGTACACAAAGGGAGTCACTGTTCCTTGTAGAGGATGAAAGAGGAAGAAACTTTTTTTCGTGTGCTACTTTATCTGTGGGGGACAGTGTGTCCTCATCATAATGCCCTTACACACCCCGAAGGATGTCATGCTTCATCATTTGGGCTTTGCTCCTCGTTGGGCCGGCGCTGCAATGCCCCGAAGGGTCTCTTTATCGGAGATCTTTTGATGAGAAGCTGTTTGGGTGCATGGGTGTAAGTGGCAGTGAAGTCGAAAGTGGTGTGTTAAAAAATGACTGGAGGGAGAGTGGGTACTATTTATTAGGGAGGCCAGGGCCGGACTGGCCGTAGCAGGCACCGGGCAGTCCCCCGGTGGGCCGCATGGGCCGTTTTTGTTACCAAGGTCGTTTTTGCTGCAAAATCGGCCCTTTACCAAAATCGGCCGAAAACCGGCCCTGGCAAAGAGCTCGGCGGCACCCCCAACACCCGGGGGGGAGGGGGAGGGGGGCCCGAGCACTTTGCCAGGGCCGGATTTGGTTCCCAGTCCGGCCCTGAGGGAGGCCTCCCTCCATGCCTGCCATAAAGAACCAGGAGGTGAAGCTAGGGCCCTACTGTAGCTGGAGTGTTTTTTTTAGGCCAAAGATAGCAATGAGATTCCGCAATGCCACATTGCACATTCAAATCATGGAGTGGACAGGGAATAAACCCCTCTCGCTCTCCCTCCAGAGTTGCTACAGTGTAATCACAGAGCGAAAGGTGTTCGAGTGTTTTGTTCGTGTTTATAGCTCGGATCATATGTAACTCTCACTTCACACTTTGTGTCTGTGTAATTTACAACACTTGCACATCGTCTTAACTGCAGTATTTATCACTACTTTGAAGATGTCGCAGGCCGGTCTCTACCTCTGATATTTACAATCTAACAAGCAGTGGAAAAGGCCCTTTTTGCAATTCAATAGGTCTCACAATTGCGATAGTTTAAGCTATTAGTATTGTAAATGACAATGCCTTTATTTATGTTTTAAAGCCCAAAACATAAATAAAAGTCATTGTCATTTACAATGCCAATAGCTCAAACTCGTGTGAATGCGAGACCTATTGCATTGCAAATGCTTGTTGTTGTTGTGAGCAAACACAGATCATGCGAGAGGGCCATGACATATTCCTATCTCGCGGATTGAGGTCTTTTTGGACTGGGACGGGGCACCCAAAGCGCTACCCTCATTGTGGTGGAAGGCTACAGCCGTAGCCAGGAGATAAACATGCTGAGTTGCCACCAAAAAAAGGCTGGTTGAGTTCGTCGTTGAGAGGAGGAGGCTGCTGTGGTGACCTGAGCATGATTCTGCCCTAAATCAGGACCAGCTCTTGGTGTGTCACAACCCCCACCTGTGGGGAAGATACCAGGGCATTTACCAACATCAAGGACCCCCTGGCAGCTGAATCTGCAGGACCGTGTAGGAGGAACACAAGGACACCTGCTGTAGCTTCAGCCCTCATGGAGGGAGTGCACTTGGAGACTCCCATTGTTCAGATCCTGCTGGTGTGGATATGATTGATGTACTGGCCAGGCGGTCCCTGGGGAACTTGACTTCCATATAGCGCTTTGGCACTGGAACACTTTTGACTTTAATAAAGAGTCGCAGTGGGACTCCTAAGACTCAGAATACTAGTGGGGCTTAACCTGAATGTCGCTTATAGTTAATCGGAAAAAACACTACCGCTATTGAGAGGGACTCAGAACCCCGCCTATAAACACAAGAGCTCTGACCTAAGGGGACTGTCTGTATTGTTTATAAATGCTGTATTTACTTTTTATTGGTATATAAATACTCATCTTTTCATAAAAGCAAGTATTTGACTAAATAATTATTTATTGCTGCTGCTGCACATATTTTGAGTTGTTAGCCTGTTTTCACCCTCCTGTGACTGGCTTCTGCTTCCCCTCAGAAGTCTTGGACTGCTCCACTTGAGCTACCACTGAGAGTCAAGTGCTGAAGGGGTACCCAGTGCTTGGACCATGTGCTCGGGACCCATAGTAGGACGGGCCCTGGAACATCAGGATTAAAACGCCTCAACCACCACTGTTGGGCTCAGTAGCTCCTGTTTGCCATGTGGCCCTCTGAACGGGTTTCTGACAGTCATTAAAAAGAGGGATATAATTAGACTTATATAGTACTTGCAGTGTGGGAGATATATATTTCCCATGTATTTAAATGTATTTTTAGCTCACCCAAAAGGTCTCATAGCTGATAGACCCCTTTCATTTGAGTTTCAATAGTTAAGCTTAATATCTTTGATTGGTTGAGGTTAATTTTAATCCCCAGAAATATCACTGTATCCCATCAGAATGTCCAGGCGTTCCCTATTATATTCACAGAGGTTTGTAAATGTCAGCAGCGCGTAATTTACAATGAATAATTGTTTGTTGTGCTGAGCTGAACACACCCCTTCCACTCTATCATTGTTTCATATGTTTTAGGTTTAAATAATTTTTATTATTATCAACATCAGGGCTGAGTGACAATGCATCATTGAGATTCCATGCATCAATGTAAATCACTGTACAGAAAACAGCAGCCTTACCCAACGGTCTATGGAATAGTGGCAGCCGGTAATTTGAGCAGGTGGGGGGGGGGGAGGCAGTAGCCAAGCAAGTGGGGGCAAGGGGCATGGTGGGAGGTCCACCCTGGGTGGCACGAGTTTTGGTAGCCTCCCCACACTCTTAAATTTGTCCGCCGTCGGCGGCATAAAGCCTAGCTATGCCACTGGGGAGGCCACACACACACATACTCACACTCACCCATATATGCAAACTCACTCACACCCATACATTCACAAGCACGCACACATTCACATACGCTCACCATTCACAAGCACATGCACATGCACACACCCATTCACAGCATGCATTAATACACACATTCACACAAACATACACACCACATGCATGAACATAACATTAGAAAAACATTAGAAAACAAGTAAAACGTACCGGGTTGCAGCAGTGGTACTGGGTGGCATGGGTGGCAGAAGGGAAGCCTCCCAGTCTCCTGGAGGGTTGGGATAGCTGCCTCCTTTCATTGGCCAGGAGGAGGTGGCAGTCTCTTGACTTCACAGAGTGGAATGGGCTCAGTAAGAGTTGCTGACCCCGTCCCAATCTGCGATGAGGTGTCACTGATTGACACTTGGCCATGGGCTTAAAACTGAAACGGCCGGGTCCAAAGAGGGAGGACCTTGAGGCACTTTCCAGGGATGAGGAGATCATGCCCACAGGGCTGTGAAATCCACGGCCCGGCAAAGTTCAGCTGAGGTGCCTGATCCTTTAGTACATGTATAGAGCCTGGCCGCCTGATCTCAAAATACAGAGTGTCTGTCAGGCTGACATTTGCTTAGACTGACAGACACTCATGTCTGCACAATTTGGGGGCAGGGCCCCTTCGCCCTGGAGGATGAACTGCACCTGCTGTAGAAATTTTCCAAACAATCTCCTGATAACATAAGAAAACATCTGCTTCTGATTCTAGCTCTGTGACTATTCTGGAGCTTCAAAGGGCCACTTGATTGGAGTGGGAAAGCCGAGGGATAACAGAGCAACATCAGAAATCTATCACTCAAACTCACCCCGTCTCTTCTCCCAACCCACTAAAGAAGATTACCAACAACCATATTCACTCAGCTGGCTGAAAGAAGCATTCCAAAACCAATCTCACTCTACAATACTATGAAATCAATCCATAGGTTGGTCTAGCTTGTCCACTAAGACTCTTGTTGTGTCTGGTTGAGCGAATGAGAGAGCAGATACTTTTTTCTCTGGAAATCAATTTTGAGTTGAACTGAAAAGCCTATGGAAGCATGTAACCCTCTCATTTAACTCCCACTTGACGGGTCATTGTGCTCTCTTCCTAGTCATCATGTGGGGGCTCAACTCAGGAAATTGTAAAAGTCTGATCCCTTAGATTTCACCATTGCCTTTTGTGTGGACTCACTCTGTCATCGTGGGTGACATGACGACCACGAGGACCATAGTCCCAGTCCTTGCAGCTGGTTTACTTTTAGAGAGCCAGAAAGAATGCATCACCATGTCGGAACTCCCTTTGCTCATCCAGTAGGTCACCCAAAAATTCAGGTAGCCCTACCTTAGGCTCCTCATCCTTGATCTCTGCTGGGATTATCAAGACTCCGACCAGCGTGCCTCTGCCCAAATTGATGTGGGTCTCTATTTTCTCCTCAAGTATCATTTGGGCCTCTGTACCTCTTGACTCAAATATCATACAGCTTCCAGTCCATTTCCAATGTATTTCCTTTCAGCTTTGCAGTCTCTCTCCTTCTCCTTGTGATTTCTGCTCCATTGACAAAATTCTGTGCAAAAGACATTCCAATTTCTTCACTGCGTCCATGACCATAGCTTTGATGGTGCCAGCCTCTTCTTTCGGATCACTGTGCAAACATTGACAGACAGAGTGCAATAGTGTCCCCAAACCCCGTCTCATTGCTGAATCTTCTGTCTGTAGGTCTGTCCTATTTTGTGTGGCCCTCGAGACTGTGTCTTAAAGATTAAAGACATCTTCCTTATTCATCATTTTCAGCTGCCATAACAATTGCAATTTTCTGTAACCTGCCAAGGCCAATGTGGTGTCCTGCTGTTCTTGGGTGGAATCTGGAATACAGAATGCGTGGACCAAATTCCACACTAGGATGGTTGGCCCAGGCTTGGAGAAGGAGCTACATGGTCCATCTCTACTGTTAAATAAACTTACCGTACATATATTTCTGAATCCTGTATTCTGTACCTTAGAGCATTATACTGGCGATGACTGGAGAATGAACTACCAAGCCTGGAGCCCTGCAACAAGCAGATCGTGAGTCCATTGACTGCCAAAGCTTGCTGAGTGCCACCGGAACCAGTGTGGCATGTGCTTTGCTGTGGACTGCCTGCTGTCCCGAAAATTGTGTCTTCCACAATGGTTGCTGGAGACTTTGACCATTTTCAAGTATTTTGCTGATATGCACTGCCTCTTACGCACGTAACTGAGCTTAAACGCGCTGCCCCCACGTGCCTCGGAACTATTGTTAAACGCTTCTCGCTCATGTGCGGTCGGGCCAACAAGACTAGAGCGCCTCTTCTGTCAAGGAGTCATGTGCTTCTCGCGCATGCGCTCATGACAAAGACTAGAGCTTTGCCCTAAGGATCTTTCCAGCACACCTTCCAATCAGCGATCGGCGGTTCATAAGCCGTATGGTACCCCGAACATTGCAGTCATTTTTAGGTTTTGCCTGGCGTTACTGCGCAAGCAGTTCGCGCAGGCGAAATCCTAATGTTTACAATATGGGCTATAGGAACGTCCCCCGGCTCCCATTGGCTAGCTCCATAAATGGAGGCTAGCCATTGGAAGCCGGATCTGTCCGTCAAGGCCGGACCAGATTCGTGGGCGTTCCCGCAATTTTTTCCCTCTCCACCCACTTCTGAACATCATCGCGGCGGTGGGTGTGTGTTATTTCTTTTTTTCGAGTTGGCCTGTTTTTTTCTTTTTACAAGTGTCTGTTGCTGGAGTTGGCTGCAAGATTTAAGTTCCCACGAAGCGATCTTTATAAATGTGTTTTCCCTTTGTATGTATACGTATTTTGACGTTTTTGCTCTTAATGTCTTTTTTCTGTTTCCTTTTGTTTTTATCCCGTTCCCGACCCCCCTCCCGCTCTCCGTGTGCCCGTTCCCGCCCCTGCCCCCCCTCCCGCTCCTTGCGTCGCCTCCCCTTACTGTTCAGCCTGTTCTCTAGCTGTTCCTAGGCCTCCATGGCCTGCAGCCAGAGGAAAGTGAAAGTAAAGCCATTCTGGATTAAATCCCCTGGTCGGATCCAGGGACAACTTCTGAATATCTTTTATGGGGAATTCCAGGGAAGCGCCGTTTCCGTTCCCTGGTGTGGGATGCACGAGGCATCAGATCTCTTGTGCAGCTCTAGGCCGAGAGGTTACCAGACAGCACAGCACCGGCATTGTAAGCAGAACGGTCACGGGGTAACGAGCTGCATCACATGATGATGTCCTGGCACAGGGACCGGGCACTGTGGATACTGCACATCACACCACCCCGCAAGCATGCTGCACGGACCCCGTCTTATGCTGCAAGCTGTGGCGTCGTTTTTTTTGGGGGGGGGGGGAGAGTGATGGGGGTTTCACTCTTGGTGTGGCACAAGTTTTTTTGGGGGGGGAGTAGGGGGATGGTGGCCTCCCCCCGCTATCAACTGTCGTCTCGGGGCGGCAACAACAAGCCTCTCCCGCTCCTCATGGAGAAAATGCTCGCCAGCACACCCCACCCCTTTCACTGGCGGAACGCAGTAACAGCCACGGGAGCCTATAGGGCTCGCTACGCCAATGGCTGCAAGCATGCTACATGGCGGTCCTGTCTTATGTAAATTAGCGGTTCACAATGAAGGTTTTCTCTGGCATTTTTGTGGCACACGTCCCCAAGTGTAAAAAAAACGACACAAATTACTTTCATGAATGTAAAATTATGAAACGCACAGATAAAATTAGAACACAACTGTCTAAGCTAAGATTATAAAACAAACTGGAGGAGAAGTAAGGAAAGTATCAATACCGGGGTCACACAGTCAACATGCAGAGACCAGAAAACTAACAGCAGGTTCCCCATAAAATGACGCTGAAGCCTATACAGGGCTGCTGCAGCCCTCCACCTCTCTTACAGCATGCTGGGTTCCGTCATGAGGGGAGGAGTTGTTGGTCCGATTCGGTCGTCTCTTCCTCAGCTGCACACGTCGTATCCGTGAATATTAAGGGTGTATCTGGCACTCGTGAAATGTGCTAGCTGGAGCTACGCACACTGCTCACCAGTGTGACCTCCGTACACACGCCCGGCCCTGCCCACCTGTGGCCGCTTCCCTCTCTGCCCAGAAGGGCCAGCTCTAGACTGTGCCCTGCTCATCCTGCCCATCACTCCCTCCTGCTTCAAGCAGCGCACACAAGTGCACTGCAGTCTGCCAGGCAGTCCCAACTCGTGACCCGCCCACCGGGACATGCCCTGAAACTCACAACAGGAACCAACTACTCTCACTTCCACAAGAGTCAGCTGTTCCCACCCGGCCAGCTCCTGCGTGGGCACACCGCGATTACCCACGTGTCTGCCTGATAACCCGTGAGCGTTTGAGGGCCGACTGTCCTCAAGCTTGCTTTAGGTTGGACAACCAGTGCCTACTTCGGACACTCATCAGCGCCACTCACAGACAGTGACGACCATTAGGGCTCTGCCCACCATTTATTTACTTCTTGCTAACTCATGGGCATCACAACTGCCACGAATGCCACCGGAAGTAATGAATGTGTCCTTGTGTAACGTAGCTGGTGCTCATGCACAGCGCTCCTCTACCCGCAGGTCTAGTTTGCGCTATATAAAACTGCAAGACAATGTAATAATAAACTATTTTAGCTGTTGGCAATGTAAATAACAATGCCATTTATTTATAAGTAAAAAAGAAATGTCATGAGCAATGCCAATAGCTCTAACTTTTCCAAAGGCGAAACCATTGCATTGTAAATGCTTGTTCTTTCACTGATCCGCATACCATCATTATTTGCTTTCATTTCTAAAGCATTGGAAATCAATTTCAGTGATTCACACACTTTCTTTTGTGCGAGCTAATTTAGCAAAATCCTTGGAAACCAACATGAGTGATTCACACACTTCTTTTGTGCGAGACAATTTTTCAAGCTGTTTTTTGGGCACATTTATATTGGTGATCCAAACTCAGCAAACTACATTTTAATTCTCTTTAATATATTGCTTCCTGTGAATTTATTTTGTTATTTGTGTTTCACTAGAATATTTCTTTTCTTTCTTTCTTTTATTGTTTTTACTGCTCTTTTTTTCTCTCTAATTTTGATTTTATCATGGAGGGTATTGGTGCTCCACCACCATTTTTAGCTGCTCCAGGAGAACCTGTTTTAGAGAGGAGTCAATGGAAGGAAGGTTTAGAGGATTACATTGAGGCTATTGGGGGAGATGAGTACACAGACAAACAGAAACTGGCTATTTTAGAGCACTGCTAAGGCGCTGAAGGAAGGCGTATTTTGAGTCATTTACCCTCAGTAACAACTGACAATACAAGTGATGAGGATGACATTGATATATTTGACAATGCCATTAAACAACTTTACAAGTTAGATGTCAAAAAAGTGAATGAGGTAGTTGCATGCCACAAATTCTTAAGCAGAGGACAGTTAGTCAATGGATCTATTGACGTCTTTATGAACGATTTGAGAATTTTAGCTGCCAAATACAACTATTCCTCTTTTCATGATCAAATGGAATGTTGATTTGATGGTACATAAGGTGACTGATATTAAGTTACAAGAGAAATTATTATCTGCAGATGATTTGACTCTTACCAAAACAACTGACTCTGTACATTGTTTTGAAGATTTGAAACTAGGCCGGAAAGAATTATCAGGGAAAAATGCAGCTGAAGTTCACTTGTCAAAAAAGCACTTCTGATTAAATTATCAGCAGTAAAGTTAAAAGTAAAATACCTCCTTCCTATCCCAATTTGGAAAGAAAAGGGTATATATGTTTCAAGTGCGGTATTCCAGGTAATTTGGTCAATGACAAAACATTTCCTGCTGTTGGTCAAGTGTGTAGATATTGTAAAATAAAGGGACATTATGCTAGGATGTGCAAAAACAGGAACAGATTTAGGAATAAGGGCATGGAAGTCAGAAACCAAAATACCGATCATATTAAGAAGGTTAATTGTGACTTTGAAAAGGAAACATTTTTATTAACTGTTTGTGAGGTCAATGGGAATGGGAAGGATGCCCCATTTTGCACAATATTGATAGGAGATAAAGAGGTAAAGGTTATGGCAGATTCTGGTGCAAGACACACTTATTGGTGACGAGTGGTTAAAGAAGTTTCTAGGTGTACAATTATCTCCTTCTGACATCAAGCTTGTGGGGTACGGGAGGAAGCCTATCGAAGTTTTGGGGTTTTTCTCTTCCAATCTTAGTTTTCAATTCAAGTCCATTACTGCAAAGGTTATACGGCCAAAGATGGGTCATGTTTTTTGGGTTGGCCTCAGCAAAGAGACCTGATGATCACGCTGGATCCCGATCAGGGGCTGGGTTAATTTAGATTTAATTCTTCATGTTGGTGATGGCCCAGTAACTAATGGGGGAGAATGTTTCCTAGTGTGTTCTCTCTACAATTGGGGTTACTAAACAATGTGCATAAGATTCTTTGGAAAAACAATGCCATTCCCGGGGTACACAAGGTTAGGAACATTCCTTTACTCCTATGGGGTTACTGTGAAAAACGATTTAGAGAAGTTGTGTAAACTTGATGTTATCAAGGAAATTGAATCCTCTGAATGGTTTTCGCCTGACATTGTCGCACACAAACCCAATGGGAAGGTTCGGTTATGTGTGGATTTTAGAGACCTGAATGACAGTGTGTGTGTGGACAGACATCCCCTGCTTAATATCGGGAAGATGTTTGTCAAACTCAAAGGGGCTTTGGTGTTTTCAACTTTAGATTTATTAAATGCCTATCATCAAATTGCCTTACATGAAGATAGCAAACAGTATACTTCATTCATTACTTTTGAAGGTGCTTTCAGGTATAAAAGGATGCCATTTGGTTTAATTTCTGCATCTTCAATTTTACAAAGAGTTATGCACAAATTGTTTGAGGACATGAGGAATGTTTTGTATTTTCAAGATGATATTCTTGTTTTTGGGTGCAATGCACAAGAGCATACTGAAATTTTACGCAAAGTTTTATATATCCTTCAAGATAATGGTTTAACTTTAACTAAGGAGATATGCAAATTTGGTGTAGGTTACGTGGATTGTCTTGGTCATTCCATTAGTAAAAATGGTATTCCTCCTTAACAAAATTTAGTCATGGCTATTGAAGAGGCTCCTGAGCCTCAGGACCGGGACCAGCTAAGATCCTTTCTAGGTCTGGCAGAATACTACGCTAAATGTATTCCTGTATTTTCTGACAAAACTGTTCACATGAGAAATTTAATGAAAAAAAACAATCATTTTTATGGGATGACAATTGTGCCAATGAATTTAAAGATTTAAAAAAATGTATATCTTCTGCCCCCGCATTAGCCACTTTTGACACTGGTTGTGATTCTGTTATTATTTCAGACTCCAGTAATGTTGGCATTGGTGCTGTTCTTATGCAAAATCAGACTGGACATTTAGCCACCATTGTTTTTGCATCCAGACCATTAAGAGGTGCTGAGAGCAAATACTCCACTTTGGAAAAAGAGACACTAGCGTGTTGGTGAGGCATTGAATATTTTTGAAAGTACGTTTATGGCACTGTTTTCAGAATAAGGACTGATCATTTTCCACTTGTGGATTTGTTTACATCTAAAGGTTGTGGTAAAGCAACTCTCAGGATTGCCATATGGCAATACAAATTTGCAAGATTTTCGTTTTAAAGTTGAATCTATTCCTGGAGTAAAAAAATATCCTGGCTAACTGTTTGTCAAGATTACCGGTGAAGGGTGATCGTTTTGTTGTAGAGGATATTGCTTTGGAAAAGGTTGTGTCCATCTGTGAAGTATCTAAGGGATGTATCAGAGAAGATTAATGGAGATTAGTGTGTGATAATGATGAAAATATCAAAAAGGTTGTGTGTTTAGTCAAGTCATCTTGTCCCAGGAAAGCTGACCTACCCCAGAGCCTTTTACCTTTTTTTCATGTAGCACAAGAATTGTCTCTTCAAGATGATATTTTAATGAGAGGTTTGCAATTGGTCATCCCTGATGATCTTAAACAAACTGGTTTAGACATGGCTTATGAAGGTCATCCAGTATGACCAGTATGAAAAGGAGAATTAGGAGTGAATGTTGGTGGCCTGCTGGGAATAGGTGTATTGAAAGGAAGGTCAGATGTTGTATTGAATGCAGTGCTAGTGACAAATCTGAAAAAAACTGTTGTGTATGAACGTTTACCTGTTTCAAGGCCATCTCGGGTTTGGGAGAGTGTGTCTCTAGTTATTGCTGGTCCAATGAGTTTAGGCCGCAATCCCTTTTATGCCATTGTTCTAGTTGACCAATTATCTCAGTGACCTGATGTCAAACTGGTACTACAAATTGCTTCAAAAATTGTCATTCAATTTTTTATGAAGTATTTGAAAGGGAGGGCTTTCTTGAGTTACTGCTTACGGACAATGGTGTGCAATTGACATCTAATGAGATGAAGATGTTTCTTGAGAGTCACAGTAGTGCACACAAGCGTTCCTCAGTCTACAATCCCCAAAGCATTGGTATTGTGGAAAGGTGGATTAGGGTGTTAAAGGAAGGTTTACAGCTTGCCATTAGCAATGGAAAGAATTGCCATCAGGCTATCAAAGAGTTACTTTGGAGTTACAGAAACACTACCAAAAGTGATGGAGATTTGCCTCCTTTTGAAAAAATGAGGGGTAGGAAGTTTTTGTAGAATTTGAGTCAGAGATGGATGAGGGATTTAGTCTGTAGAGGGAAAGACAATAGAAAAGCTATTGATGATTGCTCTGGTGCAGTGTACTTAAAGGATAACAGTCTGTTGCCCCCTTTGAGAGTCAATGATTGGGTGCGTGTGAAAAAGTGGAGAATGATGAGGTCTGGTGAGTCTAGGTTTTCGGCTCCCATGAACGTTTTCAGAGTTGGTAAGCAGGTGGTGGAGCTAACCGATGGAAATGTCTGGAGTTTGTCCAAAGTTGGAAAAGTTCATCGGTGGTTATGGTCGGACAATGCAGTTCTGATCCCAAGTTAGTGCGGGATCTCATGTTTGTGTGTGACAACATGAATTGGCAGAAAGAGTTCCGTCATCAACCTAGAATTGTGCAAAGACACAATGTTGTGAGACAGAGACCGGCATGGTGCAATGATTATCACATGGGTGTGTACATTTTTATGCACTTTTGGATCCAGCGTACGTATGTCCTTTTATTAATGAATACTGTTGTTTATATTCTTGTTGTGTTTACTACAAACCTTTGTAATTCTTTTTGTTAATGAAGGGGGATGTGTTCTCGGATGAAATCTGAAACACGGAATGCGTGGACCAGATTCCAAACTTGGACGGTTGGCCCAGACTTGGAGAAGGAGCTACATAGTCCATCTCTACTGTTAAATAAACTTACCATATATATATATTTCTGAATCCTGTCTTCTGTACCGGAGAACATAGCCAGCTTTAAAGATTTGTAGACAGATCACTCACATAGTTACCAAATGGGCCACTAGCTGAGCCCTGGCAGCGGTGCTCTGGCTTCCTGCAGCAGCTCAGATGTAGTACAGACCACCACTTGCCAAGCATCAGGGAATACTAAAATCTCTTGCGCTCATCCCCTACTCCACCAGCCTCTACGAAATCCAGGCTCCAACTGACACACACCTGGTTGTCCTGTGATACACTCAAACGATTGGGACAGCTGCTAGTTCCTGGCCCATCAACAGGTTTCAATAACCAACACTGCTCCCCTTAATCTCTGTCATGGAGTGGCAGCTCAATGTCTGCACCATCTGCCAGGACGTGCCCACTCAATTAAATTCATCTGTATTCTGGTATAAAAAGTATCCACAAAAAGTTCAGACATACGCAATAAAAACATATAAAAAGTATACAAATAAACATTTCTTAAAATACGTAATTAATTACCATGTCATATCAAGCATTCACTATGGCATCCTTTAGTCATCAAACCAAGAAGACCCGCAGCGGATCCTCCTCCATAGCGCCCCAATTGGGCACTGAATGAAACAAACCATCTGTTGCGTCATCTCTTTGGGCCCCACAGGTTGCAATGACTCCTCCAAGCCCAGAAAATGGTAGCCAACCAAAGGAAGAGTGGCTCAGATGCCGCCAGCCTAGCCATATCCAGACCAACCCTCTTGATAAGTCTTGATAATGAAAGCAACTAGAGGGCAGGGTTAGAGGGGGAAACACTGTCTTGTCCTCCTCTCCCTCAGGAATGATGATGATTTCTCTCCTTTCACCAACAATGTAGGTGCTGCCCTTGAGAAAAATATCCCCAAATATATTTCTGCATATAAAGATGGAGACATTGTGTTGTATCTTTACCTTTAATGGTGTTCCTTGCTAGGAATGTAACTAGGTCATGAGTTGGAATGTAATGTTTTGAGGGTTTGTCAGTTGTAACTTAGACATGGGACTGAACGACTTGCCTCCCTGTTGGGTGTGATTAAACTACCTATTTATCTCAATGGTGGTGTATTAAACATTAAATTACTGGCGACGATGAGCCCAACAGGCGATGAAGAACCCTGCGTGATTTGGATTTAAGGATTTCTGAAAGAAAAGGATTCCGAGGGCCACTACGGTGCGGTAGTGATTTAATTATTTATTTGGAGTCCTTTTTTCGAGTGCTTTTCGAGGATCCGACCTGATCTGGGAAGCGGCGTTATCACATGCGGCAAGTACATTGTAGAAGTTTTTTAACTTCATTGAAATATCCCGCAGAAGTGCCTACCTCCTTAAAAGTGCGTGTTTTGAATGTTCTGCGCAAGCTGTGCATGAGCGTCTTATCGGATTCCATGACGTTCAGTTGCGGCCCCGCGCTGAAGAGCCTTCACGTTTCCTCTTTCGTCACACGTATTGCGTGGTGACACGCACGCTCGTTTACACGCATTTTGCGGAAGTGCGCTCCGTGATAATACTTTCACTTGAATATCGTTTTAGAATGTTATTTTGGATTGAGGCAAGTTGTTAAGACGAAAACGAAAAGAAGTGCAGTTCGACCAAGACGAGAATGATAAGAAGTACAGTTTGACCAATTGTCCATTTTAGTGAAGTGAAGAAAAAAAAAAGTAATGGAAGTTTCTACCTGACGTACACTATGAAGAAAGAAGAACCTACTAAAGAGAAGTGAAGTTTGCAATTATTATATACATTTTTTTCCTCTTGTTTAGTTAAAAAAAAAGCAGATTTTACTTCTTTATTTTCTGATTGTTGTTTTTCCTTCATTATTTTGGATTGTTATTTTAGATTGTTGTATTAGCTTGTTTAGTTAATTTTCCTTTTCAGGATGTCGTCATCAGCGAGAGGAATGAATCAACCGCCTCAGTTTTTGAGTGAGCAAGGTGAACCGATTTTACCATGGAAAAAATGGAAGCCAATTTTTGACTCATATTTGCTTGCTATTGGTGGTGAAAAGTTTTCTGCGATCAGGAAACAGGCTGTTTTGTTGAACAATTTAGGTATTGAAGGAAGGAACATTTACGATAGTTTGGATCCTATACCTATTGGTAGGGGTGCTGGTGAACCTAGTGATGTGTACGAAATGAGTGTGCTTCTTTTAAAGAAAGATGCTGTTTTCAATTGGGACAAGGAATGTTCAAAAACCTTTGAAACTGTTAAGTCTGAGATTGCAAAGTTGCCAACTTTAGGGCATTTTGATGTGCACAAGAAAACAATTTTGTCTATTGATGCGAGTATACGTGGTTTGGGGGCTGTTCTATCTCAATTGGTGGATGGCTCAGAGAGGGTCATTGGATTCGCTTCTCGTTCTTTGAAGGGTGCTGAGGAGCGCTATTCGGTTATAGAGCGTGAAGCTTTAGCTTGTTTTTGGGCCATCAAGCATTTCAGGTTTTATTTATGGGGTTTACCTTTCGTTGTCAGGTCTGATCACAAACCTCTGGTGCAGTTGTTTTCTTGTAGAAATGTTGAATGTACAACTCCAAGGATTAAGAGATGGATCGAAGGACTCATGGAATACAATTTTTGCATAGAATACTTACCCGGAATTAAAAATATTCCTGCTGATTTTCTTTCTAGATCGCCCCTTGATAAGTTGGTTGTGTGTGATGTTGAGCCTCCAGTTGTATCATGGGTGAGTGAATCAGCGTTGAATAAAGTAGAATGGGAGGTTAGCTTTTCAAATGATCCGGCCAGGGATTTTGTTTTGGAATCCACGGTCAGTGGATGGCCTGTTTTGAAAGAGGTTCCTGATCCTGCAAAGGGTTATTGGAATGTAAGAGATGAGTTGAACATTGTTCAGGGTGAATTGTTCAGAGGCGACAGGTTGATTCCTCCTTTTGGGATGAGGGAGAAGATAATAAACTTGGCACATGAGGGACATCTTGGTCATAGTCTCACTAAGGCGAGAGTCAGGGAATCCTATTGGTGGCCTGAATTAGACCGTGAAGTTGAGATTGTTGTGAGAGACTGCAGTATTTGTGCTGGTAATGATAAGTCAAGAAAAGTGAGCACCGCCCCTCTTTCCCCTGTTGCCATACCTGACCGTCCTTGGACTAAAGTGGCTGTGGATATAATTGGACCTTTTGAGAACCTAGCTCCTTCTGAGAGGTTTGTTGTTGTTCTAGTAGATTATACATCGAAGTGGTTGTCTGCTTCTTGTATGGGTTCCGTGTTGAGTAGGAATGTTATTGAATTTCTGAAGGATGCTTTTACTTGCGAAGGGGTTCCTGACGTCCTGGTCTCTGATAACGGTGTTCAATTCACTTCACAGGAAATGACTGATTTTTTGAGAGATTTATCCATCATCCACCATAGGACTGCTCTTTATTCTCCACAGGCAAATGGTTTGGTGGAGAGCATGAATAGGTCAATTAGAGCTTGTGCTCAGACGGCTTTGGAAAGAAGGCTTCCATTAAAACCTATTCTCAGGGAAAAACTGTGGGCACACAGGAACACTCCTAATAGCGTGACTGGTTTGTCACCTTTTAAGAAACTGAAAGGAAGGGTTGCTGTTTCTAAGCTTAATCCTTTGTGGCTATCGGTGAAGGATAGGGGTTGTGTGGTCAATGATTGGAGATTGAAAAATTATCAAGAGAAGTACAAGCGGAGGTTCGATGTCTTAAGAGGGGCGAAGAGGATTTCATGGAAGGTGGGTGATTTTGTTTTCATTAAAAGAGCAGCTTGGTCACCAAAGGGTGAGTCCAAGTATTTTGGGCCTAGGCGCATTGTGAAGGTCATGAAGAATGTGGTTATGCTTGCTGGGGGAGATGTTTGGAGTATGTCTCGTTGATCAAGGTGTGCTGAGGGGGATGGTGTTGTGAAACCTGGTTCTGATGGTTTTGTGAGTCAAAAATGTTTTAATCACTTACCACAGAATGTTCCTTTCCGCAGCACTAGCACAAGAACAAGAAGACCTCCTTTGTATCTTCAAGATTACTGTTCTAAGTGAATTGCTTCTGTATTTTTCTTGACCTTTTGTTTTTTGACTTTCTTCATTTTCTTTCTTTTGTATTCTTTATCCTTTCCTGTGCTATTTACTTTGTTTTTCTTGTTTCTTCTTCTTGATTATTATACCTTATTGTTTTGTTATTGTAATGAGGGAGATGTGTTGTATCTTTACCTTTAATGGTGTACATTCCTTGCTAGGAATGTAACTAGGTTATGAATTGGAATGTAATGTTTTGAGGGTTTGTCAGTTGTAACTTAGACATGGGACTGAACGAGTTGCCTCCCTGTTGGGTGTGATTAAACTACCTATTTATCTCAATGGTGGTGTGTTAAACATTAAATTACATTGCTTCCGGATTTAATATCTCAAAATAATTAGTTAACTTGACCAAATGCCTTTACTGCATCAAAGGACAATATGACCTTATAATTCTCCTTCTATTTGATTTATTTACTAAGTACAAGACAAGGTGAACATTATCAAGGTAAACGTATTTTTTATGACTCCTGACTGATACAGATAGATTCAGAAGGGCACGCAGTTTTCAACGTGAGTCATCAAAACCTTATAGATCTTGATATCCTGATATTGATATTCGAAAGGGATATAGAGTGGGGTGAGAGTCAGAGTTCCTCTGTTCTGCCCACTTTGTGAGTGAGTGTTATATCAGTTTCCCTCATTGAAAGGGGGATTTTTTCCATATCCAAAAAGGAATTATCCACTTTTGTCAATTTTGGTGCGAGGAGAGAATAAAATATGTTGTAAAGCATTAATTAAGCCGTGCAGCCCTGATAATTGGGTGATTGTCATTTTTAAATGCTTTTGCAACTTCCTTATCAGAAATAGATAGTACCAGTGCCTCGCCCATGAAGGGGTCTAGTGTTTTTAAGGTTGAGAGGATGTGGCTTAATGGCTAGAGCGGTGGAACTCGAAGCTGGGGAACCGTGTATGAATCTCGGCAGGGACGTTTAACATCTAGTGATTCTGGGCAAATCACTTAATCTCCCCTTGTCAAACAAAAAACAATGAATGTGTCTGTCTGTATCGCAACTGATCCTCATGTGAAGTGCTCTGATAAGTTTGTACCTTGTTTGTGCTATATAAAACTCCCAAAAAATAGTAATTTAACCAAAACAAAGTCTCTCACTGATCTATTTTTTATTTGTTCCTGTTAGTACTGCATTTCGAAAAAATACTTTGAGGCCAGTTGCTTACTTTATTTTGAGGTTTTGAACTGCCCCATCTATCAATGACATTAGAGATTCTAAAATTCTAGATTTAGCCATTCTTAGGCACCTTGCCAACAGCCTATCTGCTTTATTCACTCTTTCAAATAAATACTGCTATAGTTCAAGAGACCTCTTACGAAGAATTGGGTGTACAGGAGATTGAGTCAGGCCCATAGTGTTTTCGCCTTGCAAAGCTAAGACAGTGTAGTGAGGCACAAGAGAAGGCAAATATAGAAGAGTTATTTGATATTAATTATTTTATAAAGTGCCCGAATCACCCTGTCAGGGGTATCTCTGTGCTATAGCTACTACAACCAACCAAGAATAGAAGCAAATCAGTACTGTGAGGTTTTTAGCAGCCTTCTGAACTTCAAGTAGTCTGTGCATTGAAGCAGATGGATGGGAAGTTGGTTCCAATAATAAAGGGCTAGGTGGTAGAAAGCTGTACCACCCAAGTGAGATTTTTTATAGCGTGGAGTGAGAAGTAGAGATTTGGACCCTGAACGAAGGGACCTAGGTGGCAGTTATTTGGTAGATTTATTTGGTAGATAACTGGGACCTAGCCCATTTAGAGGTTTGTGAACAATGAAGCAGGTGGCAGACAAGACAATGGAAATTAAATGACACTGTTTGACACGTAAAGTGAAACATTTCAGATTCAGGGATGCAGCCTCAGCTAACTAGAGAACCAGCACACTCAGTCATACTTCCAGGTCAATAGTAGCAGACAGAGCATTTAGGCCTTACTCACACTTAGGTCTCTTGCATAGCAACAGTGGTTGTTGCGACTCCTCACTGTTCTCATTAGTTCACACCCAGCGTGACTGTTTCCTTCACCTTAGTTGTGCCTTTTCTCTGTTCGGTTCCCCTCTCTTCCCTGAACACTCTTCTTTAGTTTCTTGTTATCCGCCTCCTTACCCTTTTGTTTAGTTTCTATCTCCCACCCAATTTTCCATTTTCCCAGTGCCGCGATGGTCTTCATCTTTGGCTCCTTTGTTGGTTTAGTGGCACAATGGGGGCTAGTTACACAGCTGCATCTTCTGTCACCAGGTAAAGTACCAATCTGTAGTATTCGTATGCTTACTTCCCTTCTGTAACAACAAGTTCACCTTTGCCTAGAGTGGCATGGTGGGTGAAAAACGATGGGCTGGATTGCGGCCCGAGTAATTGCGAGTGGCTGAGATTACTTCATGCATTCCATCCATTACTTTGAGCTGTTGCAGTTATCTTCCCTCCTGTAGAATGTCCCCTTAGTAATTTGTGATTCATACAGAGAGATGGAGACCTAAACCTTGATCAATTTGGATCTGAGACACTGAATACAGTCGAGATCTTCCAACTAGGAACCTCTTGTGCTCTCTTCCTCTATCTCTTTCTATCTCACTGTTTCCTCCCCCCTTCTCCCCTTAGCCTGGGTCTTCCTCATCATCCTTGACATCATGCAAGGTAGTAAGTCGACCTACAGGGCTAGAGGGAGGGATGGATCTCAACAGCCTCATGCTCAAGAGTCTGTAACAATGCCCTTCTCCCTCTACATCTCCTCTTCCCTCCTATGGTCCACTTCCAGACTATTGTTTTTGAGTACCCTATTCTACTCTGGCCTCCCTTAGAAACTATGCCTTTTCCCTCATCAACGCTTTGAAAGCATCCTGCAAAGTGGCTATGGAGACCTCTCTGTTATCATTCATATCAAAATATTCTTGGAATTGGATTTCCAATACTGGAACATATCTTTCAACAAAGAGGAATCACATTTCCATGACCTATCCTTCCTTTTTACCAAGCCCTATACAAACTCCTGTAATGACTATGAGGGATTATAATAAGCAATAAGGCCTACTTCTATCTTCTATGTAGCATTCACTAATACATTTGTGTACAAACTTAGATCCATTCTTGTATAAGTTCTGTGAACATGGGAAAAATAAGTGTACTCCTTGTACCGTGGGCTGAGGGACTTCTGAACAGAACACCCAAGTCATGGAGAGTCCTAATAATACACTGGGACTTTCCAATGCTTGTATTTTTATTTTGCAGGAACCTAAAGAGGGTGGGTCCGTGTACCATACTGAAATAAATTCACCTTCTTATTCTTTATGTGCTCCATTAATGAAAGAAACTATCTTTATTTGCATTAAGAGCTTAGGAAGCCTATATTGTCACCATTCCCTCCAGCCTCATTACATAGCAGAGACCTTTGTGTCCCTCATCACATCCTTCATGTCTGAATTAAGGTCCCTATAAACCGCTATAGCCACCACCTACTACTTCACAGATCGAATCAGCAAAGTACTAAATTGAGTAGAGTTTGTGCTTCATCAATCTAATGGCTTTGGCAACTTAATATGTTTGCTGCAGGCAAACAACGTCTTCCAATTCTGCCATGAGGGAACTCCATATCATGTCTCTTCACTGGTGAATTTATCCCCTTAATATTCTATATAATAAATCTCACCATTATTCAGATAGAGTAAAAAAAGTCTACTTGGAAGCAATCTACAGCTCTCATATCCCTTCTTCTCACTGACACTAAATGATTGCTACATAAGCACTTTGGAGATCTGCCCATCCTTTCTCTGTCCCTTCCATATCCAAGTTCACCAATAAGAGTAGAACACAATTTTAGGATCATTACCAACCATAGCAAAGCACATACATCCTTGCTTAAAAGTAGAGAGTAGATGCACCCCAGGAGTGGCCATGAAACCACACCTGCAGCCAGCTGACCCCTACACACTACACAGCTCAAACATCAAAAGTGAATTATTACTAAGAACTTTCAAGAGGAAAAGCAAAAAGTGGGTGGAAGAATTACGGCTAGTAAGATTGTTAGCATGGGTCTCCAGGCATTGTCACTTTGGGTTGTCTGTTGTATCCTTCATATCAGGAATGGCAGACCCCATTGAGCAGTAAGGTTCTTGAAATCTTTAATTTGAGCCCTTCTTGTGTGATATTTTTGTCTCCTTGGCATAGAGGGTTTGTTTGACCTGCTTGAGAATGTTCTAGAGCCTGGGCCCTCCGCTAGGCCAAGGATATCTATGCCTTCCTCTGGTAAACATATAGCATGGGACTTAGAGCTCTGCTGGAACTACAAAGCAAAGAGCTGGACCCATCCATTTAAATGGCCTCCTCCTGAATTTCTTTGTGAATGGGATGAGAATTATGCACTTGTTCAGAGTGCTCTGCGCCAGATCATGAAACAATTTGATCTCAGAGTCTTTGAAGGTGATTTCACCCGACTTCCTTTTCAGGTTGCAGCCTACCAGACAGCACAGCCATCTGGTGTGCTAAAGACATCATGGAGACATTCAGAAAGTTGACCTAGGAATGCATTTCACCCGTTGCTTACCATTGACTTGGTGCTTTGTAACTCACATTTTGTGGCTTTCTATTTGCTGACTTGATTTGCTTTAGGGTGTCCAGCTTGAATGTGTCCCCCCGTTGCCCAAACCTTATTTACTGTATTCTTCCATGACTCGCTTTCTGTAAACAGACCTTTAAATCTTGTTCTTGTCACATTTGCTGCATTCAAAGACAGAGGTCAAATGTCAAGCGCACGCTTTCGAGGGAGCTTGGTGTTTACTTTTCTTTCTCTGACTTCAAAGTGAGAGAATTTATGTGACAATCCTGCTGAGTATCCATATAAGAAGAGAGTGTGCAGTGTATTTTTTTCTAGCACACAAAAAAATGAACTGTGCTGATGTTTCAAAATATATCAGAATTAGTACAAATGAACCACATTTCTTTTTGTAATTCTTAAGTGTGGTCGAAACAAATATTTGAAAATGATCAAAACACACCAATACACTAGGTGATGACATTTGCACAAATTATCGTTGGTGTGCCCTAAATCTATATTTCGGTGCAAAGGTAATGGTCATTTCAATTGAAAATATGTTACTGTAATAGCAGTGCGCTACCACACCATGCATACTCCACATTACCCTACTCCACTTCACTCTATGCCCGTCCACTCTATGCCACACCACTCCGTTCTACACCACTCCAATCTATGACATGTCACTCCACTCTAGGCCCCTCCATTCTAAGACACACCACGTCACTCAACTCCATGCCACTCCAATCTATGCCACTCACTCCATGACACAACACGCCACTTCACTCGGGATGAGAAGTATGCACTTCTTCAGAGTGCTCTGCACCAGATTCTGAAGCAACTAGATCTCAGTCTTTGAAGGTGATTGTGCCTGACTTTAGGTTGCAGTGTACCAGACAACGCAGCCCTCTAGTTTGCTAAAGACATCTTGGGGAAATTCAGAAAGCTGACCTAGGAATGCATTCCACCTGTTATTACATTTGACGGTTTGTTACTCACATTTTCTGGCTTTCTTTTTGCTGGCTTTATTTGTTTTAGGATGTCCAGCCTGACTTTTGTCCCTCCCGTTGCCCAAACCCTGTTTACTGTATTCTTCCACAAACTCACTTTCTGTAAACAGGCCTTTAAATCTTGTTCTTATCTTGTCACATTTGCTGTGCATTCAAATGTCAAGCTTTCTCTTCCGAGGGAGTTTGGTGTTTACTTTTCTTTCTTTGACTTCAAAGTGAGAGAATTTGTGTGAAAATCCTGCTGAGTAGCCATATAAGGGTAGGATGAAGGGTGCTTTTTTTCTAGCACACACAAAATGAACTGTGTTGATGTTTCAGAATATATCAGAATTAGTTACGAATGAAGCATACTTTTTTGTAATTTGGAAGAGTGGTGGAAACAAATATTCGCTCAAAACACATCAATACACTACGTGATGACCTTTGCACACATTATCGGTTGTGTGCCACAAAACTGTATTTTGGTGCAAATGTAAATGGTCATTTCAATTGAAAATGGGTTGTCTGTAATGGCAATGCACTACCACACCATACATACTCTACACTACACAACTCCACTACACTCTATGCCAAGCCACTCCATTCTTTGACACTCCACTCTAGGCCCCACCATTCTAAGACACTATGGCCCAGATGTATTAGCATTGTATTTATCGAGTCCCTAATATCAAATTTTACCGATTCGCTATTAAGGACTCGCAAAATGCAATGTATGTAGGATTCGCAAATAAAATTGCGACTCCCACGCATTCCTTATTTGCGACTGGCAAATTGCAAGTCGCGAATAAGGAATGGCTTCCCATTCATTTCTATGGGCCTAGAGGCCCATAGGAATGAATGGGAATTGCATGCACAATTTGCGAGTACCCAGTAGGGTAGCAATTTCAAGGGTGCCAAAAGGACACTCTATTGCACCCCTGAAATATGCATGTGTGCACATGTAGCACGCATACATGTCCTAAGGGCATGTATGTGTGCCACATGGCACTTAGAAAAACGCAAACATTTGCATTTTTCTAAGGATTTGCAATTTACCACCAACTTGAAGTTGGTGGTATATTGCGATTCCTTAAAGCAGGGTCGCAATTTAAAAAGCGCTTTCTGCACTGCATTTAGAGAATCGCAAATTGCGTATTTCTCAATGCATTCGCAAAATAGGTAATCAAAACACGATTCCCTATTTTGCATGTGCCTTTTGGGATGATACATCCCAAATTACTTTTTTCGGTTCGCAAACGGGCTGATTCTGCGAATCGGCCCATTCGCGAACGGGAAAACGCTTGATTCATCTGGCCCTATATGACATGTGATGCAACTTGACTCCATACCACTCCAATCTAAGCCACTCACTTCATGACACAACATGCCACTCCACTCTATGCCCCTCCACATCAACCCACTGACCCCACTCCAATCTACCCTACTTCACTCCAATCTATTGCACTCCACTCCAATATCCACTACCTCACTCCAATTTACTACAATGGACCCCAATCTACTCCACCCCAATCTGCCCCACTCCACTCCAAACAATATGCCCCACTCCACTCACATTTATCCCACTCCACTGCTATCTACCCCACTCCACTCTAATCTACCCTACTCCAAACTACCCCACCCCAATTTACACACCACACTCCAATCTACCCCACTTTAATCTACCCCACTTCAATCTACTCCACTCTAATGTAAGTCCACTTCAATCTACCCCACTCCACTACGATCCAAATTGATCTCATTCCACTACAATCTACCCCACTCTACTCCACCCCAATCTACCCCACTCCACTCAATCTAATCCAGTCAACCCCACTCCACTCCAATCTACCCAACTCCACCCCAATCTACTGCACTCCCCTCAAATCTATCCCACTCTGCTCCAGTCTACCACAGTCTATCCCACTACACTGAAATACACCCCACTCCAATATACCCCAATCCTCCCCATTCCAATCTAGCCAAATCCAAACCCCTCCGCTCCAATCTACCTGACTCCCCTCCAATCTACCCCACTCCACTCACCTCCACTCCAAACTACCCCAGTCTAATTTACCCCACTACATTCCAATTTACCTCACTCCACTCCAAACTCCACCACAATCTATCCAATGTCTCGCCACTTTAATCTACCCACTCCACTCAAATCTACCCCACTCCACCACAATCTACTCCACTCCAGTCTACCATAATCTACCACACTCCAATCTGCCACAATCTACCCCACTCCAATCTACCACACTCTATCCCACTCCACTCCAATTTACCACACTCCAATTCACCTAGTCTACCCCACTCCACTCTACCACACTCCACTCTACCCAAATCTACCCCACTCCACTTCACTCCAATCTACCACACTCCACTCAAATCTACCACACTCCGCTCCAATCTAGCCCCTCCAACCAAATCCATCCAACTCCAATCTACCCCTCCTCAATCTACCACACCCCAAGCTACCCCACTCCCATCATCCCATCTACTCCACTCAAATCTACCCCATCTACTCCACTCCAAACTACTCCACTGCAATCTACCCCATCCCACTCTACCCCACTGCAGTCCAACCCACTTCACTCCAATGCATCACTCCACTCCAATCAACCTCACTCCACTCCAAACGTCCCTCTTCAATCTACCCCACTCCAACCTACCCCATTCCACTCCACTCCAATCTACCCTACTCTAATCTACCCAATCTATCCCACTCCACACTAATCTATCCCACTAAACTCTACTTCAATCTACCCCACTAAACTCCATTCTTCACCAATCCATCTCACTCCACTCCAATCTCGATTCTACTCCAATCTATCCAACTCCACTCCACATTACTCCACTCCAATTTACCCCAACCCACTCTACCACACTCCAGTCCACCCAATCTACCCCACTTGACTCTACCACATTTTACCACACTCCATTCCGCTCTGCCCAATCCACGGACTCCACTTCACTCCAATCTACCACATGGCACTCAAATCTACCCCACCCCATTCCAATCTAACCCACTCCAGCTAATCCACCCCACTCCATCTCACTCCAATCTACCCTACACCACTCCACCCCAAAATACCTTACTCTAATCTACCAATCCAATCCGCCCCACCCCACCCTATTCTAATCTACTCCACTCCAAACTAGCGCACCCTAACCCAATCTACCCACTTCAATCTACTCCACCCCATCCCAATCTGCCCCACGCCACTCTAGCCAACTCCACTGCAATCTACTCCACTCCAATCTACTCCAATCCACTCCAATCTACCTTAATCTACCACACTCCAAACGACCCCACTCCTATCTATCCCACTCCAATCTAACCCACTCCACCTAATCCACCCCACTCCATCCCACTCCAATCTACCCTACACCACTCCACCCCAAAATACCTAACTTTAATCTACCAATCCAATCCGCCCCACCATATTCTAATCTACTCCACTCCATACTAGTCCACCCTAACCCAATCTACCCACTTCAATCTACTCCACCTCATACCAATCTGCCCCACGCCACTCTACCCAACTCCACCCTAATCTACCCCACTCCAATCTACTCCTCTTCACTTCTATCTACCGCACTCCAATCCAATCTACCCCACTCCCCTCCAATCTACCCCATTTCGCCCCAATCTACCCCATTCCACCCTAATCTACTCCACTTCGCCCCAATATACCCCACTCCCCCACTCCAATCTACCCAACTCCAATATATACCCCAATCTACTCCACTCTAATCTACTCTGCTCCACTCCACTCTACCCCACTCTACCCCACACTTCCCCAATCTACCCTACTCCACTTTACCCAATCTACCACACTCAAAACTACCCCAATTCATTCCATTGTACCGTACTAAAATCCACTGAATCTACCCCACTCCATTCCAATCTACCTGACTCCACTCCAGTCTACCCCATGCCTTTCCAAATGTCTCCAATCCACCCCACTGTACTCTACCCTGATCTACCCCACTCTTATCTACCCGAATCTACTCCACTGCAATCTACCCCACTCCACCCTAATTAAACCCAAACTATCCCAATTCAATCTACCCCACTCAAATCTACCATGAAAATCTACCTAACTCCCTCACTCCAATCTATCCCACTCCACCCCGTTCCAATATACTCCAATCTACCCCACTCCATTCTACCCTATCTAACTCCACTCTACGCCAATCTACCCCACTCCACTCTACTACAATCAACCACATTCCACTCTACCCAAATCTACCCAACTCCAATTTACCCCACCCCACGTCACTAACTTTTGGCCATGCTGAACCGCAGCCACGCTCGTGTACATGATGGCTAAAACACATTGCCAAAGCTAACAGCTCTTGCACAGGCGAGATCTATTGGCTTTGCCAGTGCTTGTTTATCTCAGTATGTTGCCTTTTGTAGCAGAGGGCGAACGTTTCCAAGAGTAACTACTCTGTACACATTGACCATGCCAATGTCCTCTTTCAGGCTTCAGACATGCCTGAGCCACAGTATTTCTCTGTCCTCATTTTCAGTTGCTCTTCTCATTCTAATGTTGTCTCTCCTCAGTCTGCCAAATCATCACGTGTCACGTAGGAGGTTCTTGTTATTCGTTCCTATCTTTACGAATGTTGTTTCGGTGTCCTGGATGACTGATCCAAAGGCAGTAATGGTCTTTTTTATGTGTTGCCTCAGTCACCTAATGATTAAACGCCCTTCTCAATGTCAGCACTCACCCCGGTCCTTTCTGCTTTAAGAGACTGCAGTTGGTCAGTTACCATTTAGTCGAAGGATGCTGCATGTCTGGCGGGCAGTGCTGCACGTCCTCTTTCATCATGTGCTGCTGTGCATGAAGTGCGTGCTGTCAGAGCGAATGCTTTCAGGGGTTCATCAATCAGACGCCATTAAAATACATGCCATAGCATTGGGGAGTAATATTGTTTAATGCCAACAATGATTGAGCCTGTAGTTGTGCATTCTATGCTACATAAATGTCGAATATTAGCCAAATTATGCACGTATGCATGCCACCTGGAGGGTTCCTGGATACATCAAGAGACAGTGCAACAGATCTCTCTTGTTTCTCTGCTATTTTCACTCATTCGTTTGAAAATCCTTTTTTCTTAGAATGCAGAAAACTTTTTTATACTTATGTTATTTCTTGCCCAATTTTTAACATGAAGATAGAACAATTTTGTTTCCCCTGGTAGGCTCACATACAGGGTCAGAGCAGCAGGGCACCCCAATCCTTCGGGAGGGGGGCTGGGGGGTGGCATTCGGCCAAAGGCCGATGAATACCCCATCATTTTACGTTATGTCACCGCCTATATCAGTCAGGCAGGCAGGTGCGAGTGAACTTTTGACACGTGAATGGGCTATAATTAACAAGCAAGCTGCGGGCCTGTGACTTTTATATTAATTAATGTCTTTGTCTGCTTCACAACCAGGAGCAGAGCTTTCCAAGGAGCTTGACGAATGGCGTATGTTTTCCTGAGACTCGTGCCTCACTGACACGGCCGTGAGTCCTCAGGGTTGGGTGGGGAAGGGGGCGCGGGTTGGCAACAAAGGGGCAGTGGGAACAGAGGGGGAAACATCCTATAGATCACAGCTTTACATCGCATGCCGTTACAACGCGAACCATTACATCGCAAGTCGTTACAACGACTTGCTGTAGGGGGCAGAAGGCCCTGCTATTGCACAAACGGGAGTAGGAATAGTAAATTATAATATTCCTAAGTCCAGCGCGCCCCCTACAGTAAGTGGTTGAAATGACTTGCGTTGTAATGGTTTGCGTTGTAACAACGCGGTCGTTGTAACGACCACGATGTAAAGCATGCGTACTAAATGTATGTATTTCGAACAGAGGTGGCTGGGGGTTTGCTCCACAGTTGGAGTCCAGCTTCACTAAAGTGATTAGTCCACTGCATATAGGCCAGGCGTATCATGGTGCCGAGCCAGCGCATAAGCGGTCTCTATGCTCCTTTTTGGCGTCTTGAGTGCATGCCTTAACTTGAAACATCTCTGAGTTAATGCATGTTTTTCTGACTACGGAGCTGAGGCATGGTGTGCTCAAGGACTATTTTACTTCAGGCGGGGACCATTTGAGGTAAGCAAGAGCCAGGTTGATAAGATCACATGTTTTAGTGTTGGTGAGAATTGTAGCAGCACTTTCAAGAAAAGGTTCTAGTTAGGAAAGTAGGTTTTTTTGGGATGCGTGAATGTTTTAATGTATCCCAATCGAGTGAGCGGATAGCACCCAGGTAAATTAGTGCCCATGCCACATATCTTGGATACGTTGGTATGTGTCTCTTAGTTTGGTGACGGTCGCGTAACAAGTTAGCATGGAGGAGTCTTGTTTGTTATTGGAAGTAACCAGACAAATCGCTCCACAAACTAAGAGGTGCATGGCCGTTCTATCCAAGAAATGTGGCATGAGCGCTAATTTACCTGGGTGCTATCCGCTCACTCGCTTGGGATACATTAAAACATTCTGCATCGCATGAAGAAATAGTCTTTCAGATAAACTGGGTTACCCCTCTCTGTAATTTTAACATTGAGAGTGATGCCAACAGTCTTTAAGGTTTCAAGCCAGAAAAGTTTGATTGCTGGGTCAGATTTCAGAGGTAGGAAGAGGAATACAACATTTACAGCATTGCATTTTAGGTGCTTTAGTTTCTTGCATTTGTGTATGGTATGCAATGCAGTAAAGGATAAAGGCGTTATTCAGCAAGTTTGTCGGTGGTTTAATGTCCATCACGGTGATGAAGTACTTTACTCTGTTGCCCTGAAGGACAACCCATCCACGAAATTTAGAGATATCCGTCGACCTCATAGACATCTCTATACTTTTGCAGGAACATTTTCAATGTGGATACTGTTAATGTTGGAAAGGTTTGACAGATGGCTCTGACAAACATGATGGCCAGCGGTCAATCTATTAAAAAGTTTTACATTTTTCAAAAATAAAATACCAGAGCGAGAGGTTTTTAAAAAAAATGTAAAACAAATGACCCTCCACGCCATGGTAGTTTTCTCCCACGATTTGGTGCCATTTTATTGTTTTTACTGTCCCTCACTGACAGGTTTCACTTGGTGGAGACGAACTGCAAAAAACTAAGGCATCCGACTGCCCACTCTAAATTAGATAGACATTTGGATGGCTTACCTCTAGCTAACCTTACTCCATCGTCGAAGTATGTTGGTAATGGAGACAGAGTAGGCCCTGTCCTCAATATATAATGTTGGTCACCCCAGGCCTAAATCGGCTGGGAAGACCAAGAGTTTAGCAGAGAGGACACGCTGTTGCTGTTGTAGTGGAGTACCCTCTCCACCAAACTCTAAATCAGCCCCGTAATTTTAGATGTAGCTTCAGAAGAATCAAGTCTGAGATACACTTTTGTGTCATCAACATATTGATGAAACAAAAGGGCATGTTCTTAAGAAGTTCCCTCGTAGTTTAACATTCAGACAGAAAAAGTACGGGTTCTAAAATCAAACCCTGTTGACAAGGAACAGCGGTGGGATCAGAAAAGGAGTCACTAATTTTCACAAGCTGGGCAAAAGGACAATTGCTTTAACCTCATCCTGTTTTGTAGCATGTCCAGGGGAATTTGAGGGTTGTCAAACTGCTGAGTTAAATCCAATAAGTTTAGAGGATGTGGTGGCCTTAATCAGAGTTGTGGAGGAGGATATCATAGACCACAATAAGTGCTGCTCCCAGCTCTAAAACAAGTCTTTCACAGTTCCAGAATGTCGTTTTTATGAATATAATTAATAGGTTGGAAGGAAATTCATAGGTTGGAAGGTAACACATTTCTCAATGACCTTAGCAGGGAAAGGGAGGACGGAGTTCTCAACATTTGAGGCATATTCATTTGAACTCCATTTTGAGAAAAGGAATTTGTGAGGGACCGAAGCTTGAAGAAGAATGTTGATAGCGGAAGGAGAGATCAGGTCATTATAGTTTTATTAGGTTTTCCTGTAGGAGGCAGCAAAGAGCAAGATTTCTGGGAGGGACGGGCTACAAAGAAATCAACTGGGAGATCAGCTGCACACTAGATCAGGATGAGGATATTACATATAGGTTAATAGAAGTTCCTGTCTAATCTTGTTATTTTGTCAGGGAAGAGGCACTTTTTTTTGCATCTGGATGATTCAGGGCTAGAAATTGAGGAGTTATTCATCTCTCTTTTCTTTTTTATTGGGAAGTATCAAAGTATAATGACAAAATACATAGACACAAAGGTTTACAAGTCTGGATTCATAAATATATTTAAAAAGTCTAATATATAAATACCACAAAGAAATCATTCACGGTGCATTCCATGCTTTTGTCATCAATCACATATAGACAAAAACATTACCTCTAAAACATAAACACACCACAGAGATCTAAAAAAACAACATTATAAAAACTCATGGAGGGAGTCAGGCAGCAGGGAGGGCAGCCTTTCCCCGACCGGAAGTCAAATCTCCTGTAATGTTTGCCTATTAGGAAGTGTGTTTTATACTGGTGAGCTCCAAACCATTGTTAAATATAAACTTCTGCCACCAAGCATTAGGATCAGGTGGTTCCTTTAAAAGTCAAACCCTGACAATACCCAGCCATGCTACTGCAATTGCAAAAAAGTAAATACCCCTTAGGTTAACCGGTATATTAGGAGAATGTCCCAACAAGATCAGTTTAGGACCCATCGAACATCTACATTCATCAGGATATTTAGCTAATTGAAAACCCTAGACCAGTAAGAGAACAGCGTGAGGCAGGTGGCAAAGTCATGTGTAGTGTCTGCATCCGAGCCTTGGCATCTGAAAAAGTTGGAAGTTGGCACACATTGGGGGGTATAGTACTTATCATATAACATTTGAAACGAATGGATTCTCAAAGGAGATATGTTAAGAGATTGTAAAGCTAAAGAATTAGAATACCAAATATCTTCTAGAGACACATGCGGAGACAGTTTATTTGACCATTTATCAGTCATGTTGTTGTGAATCTATCTAGGATCCTAATCAAGATAGCCCCGATTCATGCCCTTATATGGTTATAACAAAACATATCCTTATAAAGTCATAGGAATCATGTCCATATCTAGTCATAGCCCATGCAGTCCAAATACGGCAAGGCTACTCCCATAGACTCCTAGAAAGTACAACACGTTCTTTACACAAACCAAGCCTCCAGCAGCCCAGGAAATCCCCCTGCTTTTGTTTTGATTTGAACAAGAACACCTGGAGTCCAGAAAGAACTGTGAGTTCTTAGTGACGTCTTATGTCCAACCTTACGTCAAACCCGGCACCTTTCAGGTATAAATATACCAACGTTGCCTTAAGCAAACACACAGTGGTTTGGAGCAGAGCGGCTATCTACTTGCCCGACGCCAAGCTGATGCGAGTGCCGAAGAAAGCCGACCTTCCCATTTGACGCACTGAGAGAGACGCTGCCTTTTCTCCTGCCGAGAAATCCAGCTCCAGTGTTTCCAGTCACCCTTGCGGGTTGCTGGGACATCGAGTCCCGAGAGAAAGATACAAGACCTCCTTCATTCTAGAACCATGATACGGAGCTGATTAAAACCTTGAGAGAATTCTTGTTTCAGATTCTTGGCAAAAACTAGCTTAACTTAAACTGCAACTTACTTACTCCTTCCCACGTATTAGGCTTAGGTCAGGTACACCGGGGTAGGCGTATCTTAGAAGCACCAGTTGAGTACGTTTAGTCAATGATTTTATGTATGTATATATTTTATCAGTTTTAAAGTATCATATGGCTCAGAAACCATATCAATGCTTTTACAGTATTATTTCATAATACTCCTTTTACTGTACGCACTTTACTTCATGATAAGTATTGCATTTGTGGCAATTCATTTCTCTTGCATGAGAAAGAAGACTGCTCAATAAATAACACATTTTATTGAAAACGCCTGTCTCTCTATTTCTCTGCACTCCTGGTGAAATTAAGCATGCACGATTGACTGAGTGAAATAATTGTCTATTGTTTCCAGACGACTCTAGAGATATACTCTTTATTCTGAGGGAGCAAAGTTGTCATGTTTATGCGGTTGTCAGAAACTAATCCCTTCTTGTCTAATCAGGAAAGTTAACTCCTTCCTGAACATTCGAGAAAGCTTCTAGTGACCTCTGAGCTAGCTGGCAAAACTAATTAAGTGTAACATAGTCAGTAGAGACCTAGATGACCTCAGTCCTACGTCTAAACTGCTGTTTATGTTATTCCAATGCCCAGAGCCTATTGGGAATATAGGAACTACACTACATGGCGCCCAACGTTTGGTAAGGCGATAATCTAACGCAAGACATTAGAGTAACTCAGTCGTGCTTTTTCACACAGACCCCTTTTCCCGTAAAAACTCCAAAAGACGCCTGGAGTGGGTAAAAGGTTAATATCCGCCGGAACTTAGTAGAAAGAGATTCCTATGTATTAGTTTTTGGTTTAGTCAACGTTGAAGGATACAGTGTTCCAAAATATTGTGCACCTAATCTTGTTTCCTTGAAACTTGCTCTGCAACAAAAAACTTTCTGTCAGTAAAATGCCGGAAGGTGACGAAGAAAGAGATGCTTTAGCGTCTCAACTGTTGTTAGATGACACAACTCTCCAGCAGAATGACCCGAATGTTATAATCATTCCGGTTAATGTAAGAAGAACTATAACTCTTAAACTTATAGAAAATGGTCTATCACCGAGAGGTGGTACAGTCATATTCGTGATAGAGGCCCAAGAATATCGGCAGACAGAGGTATTCTATTCATGGATACAATTTCCAGCAGCAAACGCTGCAACACATGATTTCCACTATTACAAAATAGAGGAATCTCCAGATGAATACGCCCCTTTCGAGGACGTTGAAATTCCACTAACATACCAAGAGCACCTGCTCTGGTTTAATGGCGCCCTAAAACATCAAAATCACATTACCAGGCTCGGTCCACTAGGTAGACCAGGAGCCACATGGCCGGTTCTATCCAGCTACACACCACATCCAGACATTGAAAAAATGTCGGACCGGGAACTTTTAGCTCAGCTAAAACTACTAATTAAAATACATAGACAATTGGTCCAATATGTCATGAGGACTACAACAGTCCAACCAGCAATAAGAATTCCACAGCACCCCCCTCAACAGGGGAACACAAATAAAATCACACCACAGAATATACAATCAGCCATTGGCAAAATACCAGCAAAACGGGAACAAATTCCATTTTGGTTAGCTCAAAAAATAACTCAAATAGAGGCAGTATTTCCTGATACTACACCTCATGAGAAACACAGAATTCTGACTATCTGCCTTCCAATGGGGGTTGCACCACATGTGGAGGACTGTGACACTTGGGGCCCAGTCTTTGCTTCAATATACACAAAGACACATGGTGTTCCGTCCATGGCGGTTATACCAGACGTACTAAGACAGATTCAAAATGAATACGGTCCAGAACCTGCTTTAACTCTGGGTATTAAATTACTGAAAGACTTTAAGCAGGTCTCGGCTATATTATTAGCCAACATAAAAGGAGAAGCAGCATCTGTGGCGATCCGCCAGAAACTGAAAGAAACAGATATAGCAGAACAACCTTTTGAACTCGCCAGAATCATAGAAAAATCCTATGAAGAACTAGGTAGAGATAGTTTGGGTGGGAAACCACTAAAACCGCAACTAATTGAAAGTCCTGAAAAAACTTTTATTAAAAAATAATCTGAACATTCCAAAAAAGAGTTGGGAGGGTAATAAACAATCCACTCCCAGAGAAAAACGTTTTCAGTCCAGAGGAAGGTCCCCTCAATGGAGAGATAGATCTCCAGAACGAGGAAGCAAGTCTCCCCAAAGGGAGCCCTCTGAGAAAAGATACAACCTTAGAGATAGGGATAAATTGAGAAAACCTGACAGATATCAAGATATTGATACACGTCCCTCTCAATCTTTTCAGAATTCCTCTCAGAAATCGGAAAGAAGAGGACGGTCGGAACACAAGGAAGAGCACGTCAAGTCCAAAGACAAGGAACCTGCTCATCAAAGTAAAAAATTACAATTTACAAAAAAGAAGGTAGCCAGTATTAAAATAAAACATGCCGAGGATTCTGAGGACACAACTGAAAAACGGAGAGTGGGCCCAGACAATGCTAGACAGCGCAGCAGAAGTAACCATAGTTCGCAAGATCCTGATGAATCTTCTGGAGACAGTGGACACGAATTAATACATTCAAGTGGAAACTACAGACACCAGAGTTAGCAAACCCCATAAATTATATGAAATAACATTGCGTATAGAGGGGGATAAAACTAGGAAAATAAAGGGTCTCTTTTGAGATAACCTTTCGAAAGGCTATGACATCCTGTTAGCTGAAAAAGACTGGCCACCAGAGTTTGTCAGGGAGTGCCCTCATGCCGAAGAAATTATTATGCCTGCCTTCTCAAATCATATTCCAATTCATAAGAAATACACATTTGCAAGAAAATGGGCAGTGGCCCAAGCTCCTGCATTATATAAAAATCATGTAGGATGGGATGAGGATTCTCCTCCTCACAAAATCCAGTTAAAAAATCAACCTACTGCACAAAGGCAGTACCCAGTTAAGCAAGAAGCTAAAAAACAAGTCAGGGAGATCTTAGATCAACTTAAATAACAGGGGGTGATTGAAACATGCACCTCACAAATGAACAATCCTTTGTTTCCTGTCTCCAAGCCAGACGATTCATATCGTCTAGTTTTGGACTACAGACATTTAAACTCCTGTTGCAAAACATTTGCAGTACAAAACTCACACAGTGCAGCACTAATGAATAACATCGTGCGCAAAAAATATAAAACGACATTAGATATCTCAAATGGATTCTTTTGTCAAAACATTGCACCTGAAAGCAGGTATTTGACCGCTTTCTCAACAATGGGGTCGCAAAAACAATTCCGTCGACTTCCACAGGGATTCAAGAATAGCCCAGGATTATTCTCAGCAAGGGTAACAGAGTTACTACAAATATATGATGATGAAGCATTATCTTATGTCGATGATATCTATCTCACGGATGATGACCTGGAGACACACTTGAAAAGAGTGAACACCATAATACTTGGGTTCGCAGCTGAAAGGTACAAATTCAACTTTAAAAAGTCACAAATTGCTCACCTAACTGTCCTGTTTTTAGGATATGAATTATCAAGTGAAGGCAAAAGCCTAGTAGACAACTTCTTAGAGAAGTGTGCTGTACTCCAAGCAAAACAAAACGCTGAAGAATTTACAATCAATACTAGGTTTCCTGAATTTCGGAAGAACATACATTCTAAATTATGCGGAGAGGGTTAAACCTCTCTATGAATTAATAAAACCTGATTTCAAACCAATCAATTGGACTCAGAAACACACAGAAATTTTAAGATCATTACAAACAGACATGTTAACTAAAACAAAATTGCAAACAAGCGCAAACGAACGCAACCTTGTAATCCGAGTCATCCCAGGAAGATGCGGATTCACGTACCTAACCTCTAATGAGGGAGAAACGGTACCAATAGCTTATTAATCACACTTGTACACACAAGCTGAAATGAAATTCAGCTCTACTGAAAAAAATCTAACTGCGGTTCAAACTGCTGTAGCAAAAGAAAGAGCCCTCGCACAAGGTAAACGAATAATAATCGTTACACCAATACCTGCCTTAGAAGCAGTAACAAGAGCAAGCATTCCAAATGCTAAAGCTCTACATCCGAGATGGATACAATGGGTTAATTCTCTTGCTGCATCAGACGTAGTATACGAATTTGATCCTAATTTAAAAACACAAGAATTTCTCCAATATGATTATGAATGTTCTCTGCCGACCGAAATCCTGCCTCTTGAACATTACGGCTGTATAATATATACAGACGGTTCAGCACAACCCGCAATTGGGGGTAAACAAGCATACAGTGCTGCGTGCGCGATTGTTAAAGGTCGTTGGCACAAAGGAAAATTTAGACCACTGGTCACTAAAACTCAATCTCTAGGAGATTGTACAGCTCAGCGAGCTGAACTACTGGCTTTTAAGATGGCGCTTGAAAATACCGATTGCGAATTCCCCACACTAATAGTGTGCGATTCATATTACTGCGTTCAGTCTTACAATGAACACTGCAGAACTGGGTTCAAAACGGCTTCAAAGATGCAAAAGGTGGCACAATCAAGCATAAAACGCTTTGGGAACAAGTAGTTCTTTTACAGAAAGAACTACAAAAGACTCACGTGATACATACACTGAGTCATCAACGTGATGGCGTTCACGTTGCGGGGAATTCATTGGCTGATGAAGCCGCGAAGGCAGCTGTGCAAACGGCTTCCGTAGCTGCTATCACCCGGTCAAAAACAAAAATAGACAGCGATATAATGCAAGCTGTCAGTGCTTCAGTAAAAGATGATAGAAAAACACTCCCGTAAGGCTTTCCAGTAAAGTACTCATACATAACTGGTGCGAATAATGTTCCTTTTGCTCGAATCCCTGGAGTGGGGGATAGGGCAATTCCAAACATGGAACACAGGTTAGGACTAATTTTAGCGGCACACGAAGGGCTAGCTTCTGCACATGCTGGTGTTTCCGCCACAGTATCATTATTAAAACAGAGATATTGGTGGCCACGCATGAGGAAACAAACTAGGAACTATGTTCTAGAATGTGAAATCTGCCAAAGAATGAAAGTATCTACAGTGAAACGACCAGCACAGATGCCCCTTCTAATCTCAGATAAACCATTAGCATGTGTTTACCTGGACCACTGTGGTCCCTTACAAAGGGACGGCAACTATAAATATATCATGGTCGCAGTGGATTCCTGCACGAGAATCATTTGGATGTGGCCCCAGCGCTCGGCTGACGCCAGAACTGTTATAAAACATTTGCGAGTCTTTATCGGGACATACGCAGTTGGCGTGCTACATTCTGACCAGGGTCCTGCGTTTAGCTCTCGAGCTTACAAAGAGGCCAGGGCCAGCATGGGCATTGCATTGCGGTACTCTTCTCCCTTCCATCCTGAGGGAAATGCGGTAGTGGAAAGAAAAAAACGTGACATAAAGCAATCTATAACGGCGAGGGTATTAGGTTCGGGTGATGGGTGGGTCAAACATTTAACAAGTGTCCAACGTAGTCTTAACAATCTGCCAAGAAATTCTCTAAAAGGTATCACTCCATACATATATATTGTTCGGCACTAGAATGAAAATCCAGGACTTAGATTGTCGGACTTCAGTGGTGAAAGAAAAAGCCTTTGATATCAAAGATCGTTTGGCTGTTTTACAGGACTTAAAGGAAACAAGAAGAAGTCTAAGTAACATAGAGTTAAAGCCAACAGCCACTGAAGAAAAACCACCTGTCCCAGCAAGACCTGTCTGGATTCCAAAGATTGGGGATCTAGTCAGAGAGAAGATCGCGATGAAGAAGGAATTTGGGCCTTTTTACAGAAAAGCAGTACCTGTCTTAGCTGTCAGCGGAACAAGATCAGTAGTACTACCGCCCCTTGCTGGTAAAAAGGAGAACCGAGTTGTATCCATCGACCTGGTAAAACCACAATCATGTGGCCAATAATAAGTAGTAGGCCCAGTGGACTCCCAAGAAGTAGCAGAATACCAAACCTTGCTACAATCCAAGAGGTTCAAACTGAGAGACTAATCACTTTTGATAAACCTGCAGTAAATAAAAAAGGACTATGCAACAAAGCCATGGAACTTGTGCCTCTTGAAACCCAAATTGCAACAGTTCGTCAAGAAACACCTGTCTACAATGATGTAGCTTCACACTATACTAATGTGACAAAAGAAGATTGAAAGACTAAAGAAAATCCGGAAGCAATTCCAACAATTGACAGAACTGCATCTGGCTACTTCATCAATTTCGATGACTTTTCTGATGATCCAAGTGAACATGAAGAAACGCCAGCAACAAAAACTTTAAAAAAAAAAATGACTGAACTCTTTCATCAACTCAAAGAAACATATCTGATTTCACCATGGATTGAATTTTGGATTGTTTTAGGTGTACTTTTCCTCCTGCTTTGGCTCGTCATGGTCTTATGTTTGGGTAAATTTATTGATGGACAATATAGTACAATGGACACAGCAAGTCAGAACATCAACTTGGTCCTAAAGCCTCACAAATCCTCACACATCGAGAAAAGAGAACTGTCATCAGTGAACATCACAGCCAATCCAATACCCGGGGGGGGGGGGGGTAGCATGGGACAAAACGGATTATGAAATCTATGGCCCGATTGAGCTCCTGAAATATCCACATCAGTTCAAGGTTTCATTAAGTGACTTTGTAAAACCAAGTACTTTCTCTGATGATTGGGACTTTGAAAATATTAATAATATGATGTCAGATTTAGTAATGTCAGCGAAATTAACATAACAAGCTTATTTGCAGGGTTCAGCAAAATATGAAGCAATATACTGTTATAATCATTATGGTCATCACTATTTGCATAAATCTGCTAATCCTAGAAGTGTTTTTAATTATAACCAATGGGAACATTGTGCAACACAGCCAAAAGGCAGCTCGAAAACATTTTATGAGAAATTCCCATACTTCTCATGGTTTAACACAACTGATCCAGAAACGTTTTATTTCAAAATGTTAAATAAGACAGGAATGAAAACAATGTTGACAAATACTAAATTGATTTATTCTGAAACAGTTTATGAAAAAATGTTTACATTTGGTTTTGAATTTTGGAAAAACAACATTGAAACAAAAACCATCTGGGGTACAAAAGAATGGCAGGTACAAGGTCTAGAAGCATTATTTAGAGCCTGCATGATCCCAGAACAAATAATATTCCTGAATGACACCATTCAGCAAACAACCTGTCTTGGTTTTGCGAAGATAAAAGACTTAAATAAACTGTCTATTCCAAAGCCCATACCTGATAGTAATAGCACTACAGATGAGGAGATAGACGTATCCCATATTTTACATCAAAACAGAACAAATCCTGATTGGAAAAATGGTTGATCTGGCCCACAGACACAAATGACTGTCAAGATAGATTCCTGAACAAAATACAGGGGTTCAAACAGACCAGGCCAGACCCAAGATATTCCCAGAGACAACATCCAGGGATAGTTACAACATACAGTGTAGGAAAACTATGCCTCGAGTGGCTACAAAAGTCTACACTGGCTGAAATTAAGCAACACTTGACTTTACTTAAAGACGGTGCTGACTTGCGAGATTTCATAATGGGACCTCGCAAACAGCGTCAAAAACGTTTCATATACGCCGGTATATACGCTGCTTACAACGAAGCTTGGAAAGTGACGCAAATTGAAACTGCAGAAAAAATACGAGAAATTGATCGTATTAATTTGGAAAAATCACTTTCTGTAGTGGACAATGGGTTAACGACTCTGTCCTCCAGAATATATTCACTGGACAGCATTGTATCCTCTGCTATTGATATAATATAGCAGGACTTGCTAATGTTACAACATGGTCAGTCCCAATTACGTTCTGTTGTACAGCTAGGCTGGACGTTACAAAATCTGCGTTCAGGCTACGTGCCATGGCGTCTAATCAACACAACGTCATTATTCTCTATCTTTCCCCTTACTGATAAACAAATCAGTTTGGCACAAAAAGGAGCAGACTATACGATTCTGAGCATTGAAAAACTTGAGAGATTACCATTGACAATGTCAGAGAAACCTGTCATTGAATGGATAATACACGGAACAATTACAATTCCAATAACAACTTTCCAGTTTAAGTATTGCCAAAAATATATACCAGCAGGCCTGTATGAAAGGTTGGGTAAAGGATACATCAAGTCAACATGGAATTTACCTTATACACACAAATGTTATAGTGAAGGGAAAAAGGAGGTATTTCTTAGTGGTAACAATTGTAAAAAAATCACCTTTCATGTCACCTGCATGGCACTCCTGCAAAACAGATAGAGCCATTTTTCAGACAGCTTTCCAACGGCAGCTACGTTCTAATAAGTGACCACAGCTGTTGTGGCATGGTGCCAGGAAAAGCCTATCTAGTGAGCGATACTTCCATGGTCACTTGCTGTATGCAAGTATTGTATCCAAACAGCAATCCAGACATGGAGGCGGCAATATGGCCTTCTTTGAATAGCTCTTCTATTCGAATTGATACTTTAAGCAGAATGAAGTCTATTCTTTTACAGACAACTGTGCCTTTAACCTCGTCCAAAGAGACGTATGATCTGCAAGTTGCAAGGACAGCAGCAGAGATACATTCCCTATTATCAACAAATTGCCCCGTGCATTTCGTAGAAATGTTAGGTCAAATTTTAAACATGTCTGATACCAGTGGCATCGCACATGTATTTAAGACAATTTTTTCGGGACTGCTAGCACCCTTTGAAACAGTTCTGGGCATTTTCCCGAATTTTGTGCATTCTTTATTCGGCGGCCTGCCTCTTCTTTTGGGACTCGTAGCAGGAATTTTGTGTTTGATCCTTCTGCTCCGATATGGCAAGCCAAGCCACAGACAAAACTCCAGCTACGATGGAAGAAACGATCAAAGCAATACGCTACCGAGACCGAATCACTAAAGTCCTCGGATTAGCCCGGCTAAGAGATCTGAATACAGCTTGGTTTCTTTCATTCAGACCAATCTGGCAAGATTGCATTTTACCTGTGCTTCGATGTCTGCTATGCGGAGAAGAATGCGTGTTGAACGTCTGTCTTACACTACCATCAGCAGTACCAACGGATATCGATACTTTGCTTGGTTCGGTAACGGCTCATGCAACGTGTTGTCCCCAGCGGCTACCTATTCTGATGACGGCATTCGTTGAGACTTCACCATTACGAGTAGGTGGCGGTGAAGTACGAGATGAAAGCAGCACCACACAGGTACAACCTTCTGTGAGCGTTGCTGATCCTGACATCGATGATGGCAATCATTCTCACACATGCACTGTTTCGGCTTTTTCAAACTTGGTCGAACTTTCACCTGATGTTGTAGACCAATTTTTTGCAAGCCTGTCTGATTTAATGTTCTCTCCCAACATCAAGAATAACTTTTAAAACAACGAGCACACATCGTTCCCTGAACTCTGAATTCGGCCTTCAGTTTTTGATAAACAAAACTACTGAAAACATTTGGAACTATTTTTTCCCCTGAAAGCGAAATTATTTTTTCCACTTCCAAAATATTTACCTTTTTCTGGCACATGGTACTCTGCTTAAAGTAGAACTATTCTTAGAGAACAGAGCTTCTATTTTTAGAGACACTGGAGACAATATTTTACCTCAGCCTCTAGCACATGTACAGTATTGTATAAATATGTGATGAAATGGTCTCGACCTTCTTTTCTGTATTAAGAGCCATTTCATAAATGTAATTTTCGCAATTCATTCAGCCAATATTTATATTTGCATTTCCTGAATGATAACACTGCTTGAAAAACGTACAGTATAAATACTCATTTTCGTGTATATACCATACACCATTTCAAATGCAATTTATGTATTTTGGGATGGGTTGGAAAACACATGCATCGTTATATGTTTAGTATTGCTTAGTATTTAGTAATGATGGACATTAAACGTGGAGTGGGTGTTGTGAATCTATCTAGGACCCTAATCAAGATATCCCCGATTCATGCCCTTATATGGTTATAACAAAACATATCCTTATAAAGGCATAGGAATCATGTCCATATCTAGTCATAGCCCATGCAGTCCAAATACGGCAAGGCTACTCCCATAGACTCCTAGAAAGTACAACGCGTTCTTTACACAAACCAAGCCTCCAGCAGCCCGGGAAATCGCCCTGCTTTTGTTTTGATTTGAACAAGAACTCCTGGAGTCCAGAAAGAACTGTTAGTTCTTAGTGACGTCTTATGTCCAACCTTACGTCAAACCCGGCACCTTTCAGGTATAAATATACCAACGTTGCCTTAAGCAAACACACGGTGGTTTGGAGCAGAGCGGCTATCTACTTACCCGACGCCCAGCTGATGCGAGTGCCGAAGGAAGCCGACCCTCCCATTTGACGCACTGAGAGAGACGCTGTCTTTTCTCCTGCCGAGAAATCCAGCTCCAGTGTTTCCAGTCACCCTTGCGGGTTGCTGGGAGATCGAGTCCCGAGAGAGAGATACAAGACCTCCTTCATTCTAGAACCAAGGTACGGAGCTGATTAAAACCTTGAGAGAATTCTTGATTCAGATTCTTGGCAAAAACTAGCTTAACTTAAACTGCAACTTACTTACTCCTTCCCACATATTAGGCTTAGGTTAGGTACACCGGGGTAGGCGTATCTTAGAAGCACCAGTTGAGTACGTTTAGTCAATGATTTTATGTATGTATATATTTTATCCGTTTTAAAGTATCATATGGCTCAGAAACCATATCAATGCTTTTACAGTATTATTTCATAATACTCCTTTCACTGTACGCACTTTACTTCATGATAAGTATTGCATTTGTGGCAATTCATTTCTCTTGCATGAGAAAGAAGACTGCTCAATAAATAACACCTTTTATTGAAAACGCCCGTCTCTCTATTTCTCTGCACTCCTGGTGAAATTAAGCATGCACGATTGACTGAGTGAAATAATTGTCTATTGTTTTCACACAACTCTAGAGATATACTCTTTATTCTGAGGGAGCAAAGTTGTCATGTTTATGCGGTTTTCAGAAACGAATCCCTTCTTGTCTAATCAGGAAAGTTAACTCCTTCCTGAACATTCGAGAAAGTTTCTAGTGACCTCTGAGCTAGCTGGCAAAACTAATTAAGTCTAACATAGTCAGTAGAGACCTAGATGACCTCAGTCCTACGTCTAAACTGCTGTTTATGTTATTGCAATGCGCAGAGCCTATTGGGAATATAGGAACTACACTACAATGTAATCAAATTAGCGCTCCTGTGGCCGATTATTCATCAGAATCTTTTTAAAGGTACTGATGCCCCTTTGCTTAAACCCACTGTGGTGAGTGCACTAAAAAGGATTTTCATCCATCGAGAGTTCCTGGACTGGCAAATGACCAAGAATCTCTTGGAGCTGTAGATAGCGAAAGAATACCTGTTTCTGCACCTCACTATTCTTCTGCAGTTCTTCAAAAGAAGAAAGGCTCCCTTCACCAAAAGTTGGCCAAGCCATTCAATCCCAAAAGACCGCCAATATTGAATGTAGCCATCATGAATTAAAGATGGAAGATTAGGGTTGGCACTTAAGGCCGTGTGACGATTAAACCTTGAGATTTTGCAATGAATACAAATGTGTGACCAGACTTTATCAAAGACTTCAAAGTGTCACAAACCTGGTATGTTTAAAATACATAGTGTTGACAATCCCTTGTGTAGCCATGTGACCAGAATGAGGAAATTAATGAACTGGATAAAGCCCTGCCAGCTATCAATGCTGTAAATGCATTCCAATCGATAGGCATGATGCAAAAGAAGGAATGAAATAGTATCAAAGTGACGGTAAAGCCACACCAGCCAAATCCTGGGGAAGTTGCAGGTAATGAATAGCACACCATGGTTTTCTATATTGAGTGATAAAATGTTGCCAGCTGGCTTCCAGCTTTTAAAAAAATGCTTTTGGTAAGAAGAAATGAAGAATAACTGAATTGCACGGAACAGATAAAAAACAACGTGGTAAGATGACCATTTTGATTAAATTACATCTGCCAATAATCCCCAAGTGCAGATGCTCCATTTCCTGAGAACTACTGAGGATTCCGGATACAGTGTTTCATAGTCAAGAGACATGCTGTGGGGATGTCCCAAGCTTGACACATAATAGGGGACCATAGTTGACCGGTTGAACACAGCCACCAGGGGTGGGAACCCAGACAGTGCCTGTTGAGGCTGATGCTGACATCTAAAGAGAAGGGCCTAAGTAGGAGGTTTCTTATGTTGGGATGGATCCTTGCCAAACACAGAGTGGCTATTCGTTGGCAGTCCCCTACCCCTCTGAAAGTGCGAGAATGGGCAAGAGATATGACTGAATAGACAGTGGCTGAAGAGAGGCTTATGCTTAAATGACGGAGGGATAACACATGAGCTGATGACTTACAGGCTTGAGCTGCAATGCTTGCAGACCAACTTGAGTCCCCAGATGCTAAGCCCCCTTAGGCACACTGGCTGGTTTGGTTGAATCCGACTTTGACCTATGCTTCCACAAGTGTGGAGGATGAGAGGAAGGTTCCTGTTTTTTGGGGGGGGCTGGCTGCCATTTTACATGTTCCTCAGGAGACTATGAAAATGTGATACCTTAGTTGGGTTGGATGCCCCAGAAATATGTATTTTTTCCTCCACGTTAACCCTGATTTCCACTCTATGAATGACCTTATGCAACTGCTGTGGTAGAGCAAAGAGGTCTGGAGGGTGGAGTGTTCTGGGTTGTTGATGATGCATAACAGTGGGTTTGTACCATTCTGTGTTGTATGCCAATAAATATTATACCAAAAAAAAGAGCCACCATATCACTAGTAACAGAGGTTATTTAATCCCCTAAGTCAGTGGCTGCTTTTACACAACAAAGATCTAGGGATTCGGATCTAAGGTTTGTAATGAGCTTGGTTTTATCCCTATTAAATGTATAACGAGACACCGTCCCAAATTCGTCAGCAATGGTTTCGATGTTCGGGAGGGCATTAAAAAGGGAGGCGGTCAGAATGACTATATTGTCCATGTAGGCTAAGACCTTGGCACAAAACTTCATAAGCCACAGTGAAGGGATACACTCAGAGGCTTTAAGTTTTTGAATGTTAGGTTCTAAACATAGAGACAGTAAAGTTTAGACAAAGGGCATCACTGTCTGGTGCCCCGTAGAATACTGACCTTATCTGACACCTGGCCTGTCAAAAGAGTTCGGGCTGTCAGTGAGCAGTATTTAGATTTAAACCTCTTACCTAGGCCCATCTAGTCCAGAATGGCCCAAAATAAATACCAGGAGACCACGTCAAAGGCTTTTTCTGCATCCAGCTGGATCAGCGCTGCAAGTTCACGTAGCTCTTTCAGCTACCTCCAAAGCTGAGCCTATGAAATTGATATGCACCAAGGTGTCCCGACCAGGAATAAACCCATGCTGAACAGATCCACCAGAGAAGAAATGAAGACCAACAGTCCGTTAGCCAGAACTCTTGTATGTATCATAGTGTCAGAGTTCATCAATGAAATAGGTCAATACGAGCCACAGTTGAGGTCATCTTTCTCTTTTTTTAGAAACACAGTAATATATGCCTCCCCCCAGGATCCTGGCACTGACACGGATAAAGAAGCAGAGTTAACTAACTCATCAAAATGCTACCTGACTAAATCCGAGATGGTCTTGTAGAATTAATTAGGAATAGTGTCTGGGCTCAATGCTTTGCCTGAAGATAATTGAAATAAGGTTTTTTGGGATTTCCTCAATAGTTATAGGACCTGCCAAAGAAGCCTGCTGAAGGTTTATTAAAGTTGGTAGGTTCACAACAGTTACATGCTCCATTATCGCTGCTAATGTAATGTGTGCATCTTTCTTACATTACAATAAATAATTCTTCTAAAAAACAGCCAAAACTGCATCAGTGCCAGAGACCACATGGCCCAAAGACATCCTAATACTAGATATAACATTCTTAGGCTGCTGTTGCGAAGCTGAAAGGCAAGAATACGTTCCATTTCCTCGCTATTCTCAAAACAAGATGCTTGGCCATTCTGCCATTTTTGATAGGCCTTATTCCAGATCCAGCACTGAATCAGTATTCGGATAGCAGTTAGTTGTACAAAACTATGGTCAGCATCTGTGAGACATTGATCAGGGCTTGCATGATACCATGCCCTTGCTCTCTCCCTCTGATCATGTTCCAAAGTACGTGCCTTTCGTTCCTTCACAGGCAAGATTGCAATTCCCAAGTAAGTCCATTTCTCAATATGACAAACAATACGAGTACCGGACCCCAGACACCATTCCCTTCTTTACCACGGCACACCTCCATTCCTCCCCTAGACACTACCTGAAACCCAAACCTATTCCGATTCCCCTAAGTGCACCAGGATCTCCACCCTCATATCACACCACTAACCCATTGTTTAATCACAAAATAAACGGCAAAGCAATGATCCACGACCCGTCGCCCTGACCCTCAAAGCCCCCCAACAAGAGAAGGAAGGATAAGAGAAGAAGATAGCCAACATGAACTACTAGAGCCATCCCTATAAGGCAAAGAAAAAAAACAACCTTACTAGGCAGCAAGACTGAGACAAAGACAGAAGGGTCATAAAACAAATCAAAAGCCAGATACTAATCCAATTCTTTGCCAGTTCCTGAAACCCACGTTTTTTAAGAGTTCCTGAGCTGTTAACAGATTCTCAATTTGCCAGGTTCCACAGGAAAGGCAGAGGCACCCAGACCGATGAAAGCTGGAATTAATTCTCTGAACTTACACTTGCATTGCACTGTCTCTTAGCAGAAATCAGAATGGACAAAGAACTCCATTTCCCAGGTCTTAACAGGGTTACGAGCGCAAGAAAGTTGATAAATTATTTGTCGAAAAATTTTGTTTCCCACATAAATCAAAAAAGCTCTAGGATATTGTGTAGTTCGCCTTTGTTAGGCTTTTGGAAAAGGGAAACGGTGAACTCTTTGCACTTGGCTGTCAATGTCTCAATCATTTAGTTGTGGCCATGCCTGTCTAAAAAGATTAACTATATACCCTCTGGCGTTATCCCTCTTCTGGCCTTCTGGAATGGCAAGCACCCATAGGTTAGTTTGACAGATTTGATTTTCCATGTCCTCCATCTTTAATGACATTTTTTTTTAACTTAACTTCATGCTCTTCAACCAAATTTTAAGTTTGTTAACCGTAGACTGAAATTGGATCAAAAAGAACTTGATGTCCTTGAGCCTACACTAAAGTGTGTCCATATTCTTCGACATCTACCACAAAACTACCTGTGTTTTGAGAAGGGCGGATTTTAAAGAAAGTTAATCCTTCTCATACTACTCCCTGTGAGTCAATAAAGCTCGTAAATGGATGCCAACGTAGGTGAATGGGCGAAGCCTCCTTGAATGGATTTGGAAGAGTTATTCACCTCATGTTTCATAATGTATATCAATGTATTTGTTCCATTCTTTGAAATCTTTCAAGCCTGAGACTGCATGAGAAACACAAGTTTTGGTGCCGTTGAGGGTTCTCCTGGAAAGACTGGTAAAGTCATTGACAATAGCTTTGGTAGGAAAGCTGACTTTTCAAAGAGATTTGTGTCATCACAGTCATTTAAAATAATTATCATAGAGCAATTGTAAGGGAAAAAAGCTACATAGAAATCTGATACACAGATTAGGGGATATCTGGCTCTGATCTTTTATATGAGTACCCTCACTTTGGATAAAACCTGGAACTACATTTGGATCTACAATAATCCGTAACATTTCGTTTCACCCAGAGAGTCCCAAAGACTCCTCAATCAGGCGTGCAATAATTTCTATTTGGTGCCAAGGTTTATGGAATTTGATTCCATCTTATGTGACAATTTTGTCTCCGTAAATAAGTGTCTGCCATGATTCACAGAGCTCATACAACCTTTCTTCCTTTTACTCTTTGTGTTTAACACCCGGAATAATTTTGTGGTTTGGCAGTATAGTACATAGGAAAGAGCAGACACAAATACTGTTACCTTTCACCTGCGGTATGTTAACCTTACAATACCAATCATTCCTCCTTGACCAACATCTTTTAAGTTCTCTTCTAACTACGTCTTTGCCTCTGACTAATTCCACATCCCTACCTGCTCTTTAATACATAGTTTTTGGGCATTAAACTGCATGAACTCCTAACTTACTGGTAGTGAAGAGTTCTGATTGTGTTATAGAGGCTTTTCCTGTTGCAATACGAGAGCCATCGCCACTGCTGCATGGTGCCCTGTGTTCATGGCCCCTGAATCTTCCTCCAAGACCTGTTGTGGCCTGCTCAAAGGACTCCTATCTTAGGGAACCTTACTGGTGCTGCCTACTAGATTTTTGCTGAGGCAGTGGTCCCTCTAAAAGATCCACATTGGCTAGTCTGATGTACGTTATGCTTCTCTGGTGAATGGACTTTGGGCCTGATTTAGATTTTGGCGGACAGGTCACTCCGCCACAATTGTGACGGATATCCCATCTTCTAAAATATAAATCCCATGGGATATAATTGGATTTATATTTCAGTGGACGGGATATCCGTCACTTTTGTGACGGAGTAACCTGACCACCAAAACCTATATCAGGCCCATTGTGAGGGATGTGCTGATCCAAACTGCTTTACTGTTGGGACCTTCCCTGGTGGACCCTGGTTTGGTTGGCAATTGGGCATTTTGTAATGCATTGCACAGTTGGTGTCTAGTACTGGGTGGAGGCGAGGCGCCAAGGGCCCCCTCTCTAAATGTTGGCAACTGATCCCTCACAGATATCTAATCCCATAATGCAGCACGTATTGATCGCTTGAGTGCTGAGCAGGGCTGTGCTCTGCAGCTCTTTATGGCTTGGAGTCCACCGACCTGCCATTTTGTCCTGGACTGTGGTAGTTAGCGCTCTTTACGGCCAACAGCGTGGGGTGAGACAGACCTTAGGAGAAGATTTGACTGCTTTCTAACTGATTGTAAGTGAGTATTCAGCACATTTCTCTGCACTGTCCATTGAATGAATCCTACATATTTATGAATAATCTACACTAGGACCCAGTTTCATCATATTTTAGGCTACTCATCAAGTATGTTGGTATTGTTCAAAGTTAGGCTATCATTTGAAATCTAAGAGCAGGAAATGTGGACTAGTAATGTTGGACTTTATTTACCAGCTCTGTTGTTTATTACCTGTGTGATGCCTATCCACCAATTGTACCAGGCGTTCTGCAGATGGCACTGTATGGCACTGTATGTGTATCTTTTGATCCTCAATTATACCCTCCTGATTTGACTACCGGGGGGCTATTGACTACATGGCCACATGGCTACATGGCTGAGGAGCACCGCTTTATTATTTATTAGCCTAAATTGAGGTGCCGTCTGATCAGAGAAACAGGATGGAAAGACCACAAGCAGGCAAACGTGTTGCTTGGATCCAAGAGAACCTCAAAGGCAGTGGGATGGGGGCCATGCCACTATCTCTCAACTTCCCAGGAATGTTAATATGGACTTTAAATCCATTCTTGTGAATGCAAAATGTTTATCTGCATTAGTGTATCTACAACCACCACAGCCATGCTTTCTTGCTTATGTTAACTGTGCTTAAAGGAAGTGCCAGTCTATGACATGTCAAGCATCTCCTTTATATATTGGCAAGCATGTGTTGATTAGCTTGCTCAGCCAAAAAGGTTTTCATTATTGTTACATCTAAATGTTGTTTTTTTCGTTTCCCTTGATCTCAGAACCATGTACCTGTGTTCTACCGTCATTTTAAGATGTCAGGTGATCCTCATTGAAAACCTGTTTGTGTATTCGAACCTCTACATATTTGTGCCTTGTTTCTTCCTAGAGATCTTGCTTATTTCATGGTGGCACGGGGACATACCGTCTCACTGAATCTTTGATTCACAGTCAATTTTGTTTCTTCTGCTAATAAATTCCTCCAGATTTCGATTAGGTTGTGTGCAGATTTTCTTTAACAGATCTGGTGTATTGCTGCTCTGAAATTCCTGCATTTGATCAGAGGTGGGAGACGAAGCTGAATTAGACTCCACGTGACAATTCCAGGCACCACTAAGGTATTACAAAGGATTATCCAAGGCCACTTGGGTCAACTCACTAATCTAGTCCGACAGCACCAATGCTGTTTAACTATATGTAGTGTCAAGTCTGTGTGTGCTTATTAACAGTACAAACATTAGTAGTGAAAACTGATTTTGTCATCTGGGTAGGTGACAAAGGGCTAAACATGTATGAGTTGGTATTGGAAGTCGGTATAGTGCAAGGAGACTCTAAAAGAGTGCGGCAGAGGGAGGGCAAGGAGTGCCTAGATTTCAAGGCACAGACCTTAGCTGATACATGTGTGAATGAAAGAGGTGCACGGATCTAGCTTCCCTGGTACCTCTGTGAGCCCCACCAGTCTGCGACTAAGGGTCTCCAAACAGATTGATCACAAATGTGAAGGCATACACAAGTTCAATACTTTTGATGAAACAACAGTCTTTGAAAGTGATCCAGCGCCCCTATATAAAATATGTCATAGCTACGCTACCCAACTCCACAATACTCACCATTAATCATAAAACACTCACAAGGCCCATAAACTAACAGGACATATTTTTGGGCAACTGAATCATGTGACCTAATTAATAAAACCTATTCACAAACTATATACACATTTATATACAACTGCAGTATAATGATTTCACCATGGTTTTTGTAAAAACTTTGCATTTAATTAAGTCACTTAGGCAAATGGATCTGCTGATGGTAACGACTGTGAAATAACAAGACCAGCTTGTCTTTTCAAAAATCTTATTTATTAACTATTTATCCAAGGAAAGTGCATTTTATTAGAATCTTTTTATTTAAGCAACATTATTAGAGGAATTTGCAAATTAGACTGTCACTTCAAAGCAAAATCAAATAGCATGTTTAAATGAAGAATAAACAGTTTTCCATCACCTAAGCCCTAACTTCCCTGTCTAAAACTCACTTCGCCTGAGGAATAAAGGTAAAAGTCATTTAGCCCTAATGATCCTTACGTGCTCCAAAGAGTCCGACAGCATGTCACGCCTAACAGGAATCAGGAGAAGATGAGCAGCAAGAGCCCCCTCCCTCCCATGGGGACAGTTTTTATACCTTTTCTGACTAACTAAAGTATCTTTGTCGCACGTTTTTTCTGTCAATCCAAACTTTCTATTGGCTGAGCCATGTCAGTCCACTATTAGGTCATACTCCTCTGACCAAGTCCGGGGCCTCATCATAGCCCTTATTGTTCTTAGTTTCACCATCCTTTTTGCTTCCTCAGAAAGATACTTTTCCCGGGGAGAAACTTTTACTTCCTAATCTTGGCAGGCCATTCAGCATCCTGTCCTTGACAAAGACTCCAAGAACACATTCAACTCGACCGCAATTGTTTCTGCATTAAACGTTGTTTGTTCAGCAAAAAGCTTCCTTCGTCTGCACAGGAGTGAAAACTTCACTCTGGTCAAGTTTCATGAGCTGAGACACCGCCAGCCATTTTCTTTAGGCCCATTTGAAAAACTAATGCATAAACAAACACAAAACATCGATTAATGAAAGAAATAGTGTTCGTTCTGTTACCCACCCACCTTTGCTAATTATTAACCCATTAATCTATGTTACCTAGCAGAAGCAAAATAAAGCAACAAAAAGACGAAAAGACAAAACATGTGCACACAGAAATAAGCACTTGCCATTAATAAAACAGCCGCATTTAATTCTGACAAAAACAATAGACAAGATTAGTTTATTATTTTTCACAAACAAACATTTGCAACATAGAGCACAAATATGAGCACATATATTAGTTCCCGTGTGTCATGATCTGCAATTTAATCTAGGTTAGTAAGTAATATTCGCTCCACTCACATTAATATAATTATTTTTATTATGGAAGTTTAACTTTGCGAGTTGAAATAAAATTATTTCTAAACTCGCTCCATCAACTCCCTCATCTGGTGATTTCAAAATCACCAAACCACACCCAAAAATTTAGCAAAATTTTATCCCATCGAAGAACATGTTTTGATTTCACTGTGTTAGTGTTTCTAAAGCCTTGTCTCAGCTGTTTGTCTGCAACTTTCGTATTGAGTTCTACGAAACTCTTCCAGTTCTATTTCTCTCTCCTGCTCCTTTCTTAGCTTGTATATTCTCTTCTTTTCCTTCAGGTATTTCTTTCTCTTGTGTAACATGCAACTAATCTTCAACAACAGTATCACAAAGACTATAACTAATAAAGGTGTCAGTATTTTGCCAAGAATTGAACCACCAATCTCTTGAAACCAGGTTTTGATTGCTGCAAATCTTTTGGTTAAACGTTCTGAAAAATCATCCTCTTCTAAGGGTACAATTTCTGATTGCAACTCAGTGATATTTTTGATATACATCTCAATACTCTGACTCTTATCAGGAATATAGGTACAGCAGTGTTGGACATGCAAAATGCCACAAACTCCTCCCTCTTTTGCTAGCAAAATGTCTAAAGCAAGACGATTCTGCATTACCATGGACCGTATAGCAATGAGCTCAGTATCCACTAATTGAAAACCACTAGCTGTGTCAGTTGACAACCTGTCAACAATAGTGGACAATTTTCTGACTCTACCTGCATTCAGGGTTATACCCACCAAAGGTATCACTGCTTCAAAGATGTCTCCCAAAATTTCTGAGAAACTCTCTCTTTTAAATCTGTTCAGATGATTGCTGATTTCAAATTAACCTTCTCCATTTCTGTCAACATGGAATATTTTTGGAAAGACAAGTCCAACAAAACACGTCCCATACCAGTGATCTGGGAGGTTATAGTAAGCTTTGTCTCCACAAACAAAATTAATTCCAGGGAAAATTGGATCCTTGCCACCTTTGAATCCCCAACCCCCCATGATTTGATAAGTGTCCTCACAATGACTAGCACCTACAAAATAGTTATCGAACAACGTGTTGTCTCTCCTAATACAACATTTACCACTAATTGGTTTGTCTATATGTATAGCAACATTCTCAAATGATTTACCATTAAGTTTTTCGTCCTCTAACTGCCAAAATTTAGATTTGGTCTGTTTGAGCATCTCATTTCTTTTATAAATTGCTCTCCTCTCCTCAACTAAATTCAGGAAAGACTTTTCCTCAGTTCTCAATTTACATGTCAAATTATTTCTAAAAGCATACTCATAGGTGAGTTCATTTGTCACGATGACAAATTCCCTCATCTGTTTGGCTTGTTTGTGCTTATTTAAGCTTTTCTCAATTTTCAGGTTTGCAAAAATCTCGTCATGGTTAGAATAACAATACTCCAAACGACCAGTCTGATAAAATAAGCTAGCTATTACACTGCAGGTTATGCCATAAGTAAGAGGAAGCATATTATAGGTAACTCCCTCCGAAACAGAAGCAGGCAATTTCACACAAATATAACAGTCTTTGACTTCCATGACCTTTACATATCAGCCAGGAGTCTTGAAAAAGTATTGCTAGAAAAATCACCAACAGATCTATCTTGGTGAATCTCTGGTCTATGATCAATAACTCTGTTAGTTTTGCCTGTTGCATTATGTTTGTCTTGCTTAACTGAAGCTTTGCTCGTCATATTAGCCTTATAAATTTCCTTGTCAATTCCAAAAGGGAAAATGACAGCTAAAACTAACCAAAGCAAGATTATTAGGACCACACAAATCAATGACATTTTACAGCATCTCCTAAAAATGGAACACCTTGAATTGCTATTAGTAAAAGTGTAAGGCATTTTCACTCTTCCAACAAAGCCTTGCAAAGAGCTTCAGGATCTGGATTGTTCTCAGGTTCTTCTTCAGAATCTGAATCAGCAGTGGTGTCACTTTCTTCGTCAGAATTTTCAGGTGTAGGTACACGAATAGTATGGTTTGCGTGAATCCACCTCTTCAAACCCTTGCACTTCACTGCATTTGTTGTGACTAGAATGACTTGCCTTGCTTTCTGCCACCTGGGTACCAGACAGTTTCTTCTTCGAAGAACTTTTGTCCTTACCCAGTCACCTGGTAACAGATCATGTGCTTGCTCTTTTTCTCTTGTTTGCACTTCGGTTCCCACCTGATGGAACACAGAAGTCACGACGTCAGATAAGTTCCTGCAGTACTCCAAAATGACGCTATCATTAATAGTCATCAACTTTCCTACTGGTATAAATGCTTGTCTCATGACCCTGCCCATGAGAATGCCATGTGGGCTTAAACCTGTCTTTTTATCAGGGGTACTTCTCAAAGACATCAAAACAAGTGGAAGTGCATCCGTCCACTTCATACCTGTAGCTAGACGCATTTTGCCAATTCTATTTTTAATAGTTCCATTTACTTGCTCAACAACACCTGATGCTTCTGGTCTGTATGCACAGTGAAGTTTCTGTTCTATGTTTAAAGCTCCACAAACCAATTGTAACAGTCTGTTTTCAAAATGTCTTCCACGATCACTTTCAGCAGTCACTGGAAAACCGTACCTAGGTATAATTTCCCTTAAAAGCAATTTTGCAACAGTAATTGAATCATTGCGACGAGTAGGAAACGCTTCAACCCATCTTGAAAACAAACAGATTATTACAAGCACGTAACGTAGCTTGTTGTGTGGTGGCATGTCAATGAAATCAATTTGTAACCTTGTGAAAGGACCACCCTCCCGTCCTATGGTTCCCATGCTCACAACTGTTTTTCTGTTGGAGTTCATTTGTTGGCAAACTAAGCACCTCTGGCAAAAACACTCTGCAATTATTCTGAACTTTGGATTGAACCAAGTCTGTCTGAAAAGCCTAATCATGGAATCTCTTCCAATATGTCCCTGACCATGATACATCCTAGCCATGTCAGCAATCATGCTATTTGGTAAAACTGGTCTGCTATCTTTGTAGGTCCAAATTCCATCTTCTTCTCGCTGTCTACATTCTGCCTTTAACCATGTGTTTTTCTCCTCATCACTTGCCTCATCTTGCAAATCCTTTACTCCCTGCCATGTTTCAACTACTGATGTTAGCATAAGTGAGCTCAAGACATGTTCATCATTCTTTTCCCGATTAATTGAACAGTTGTTTTTCGCACAGTATCTGGCAATCTCGTCTGCATAGGCATTTCCTTTAGTAATAAAGTCTTCGCCTTTTTTGTGAGCTGCACATTTCACGACAGCAATTTTTTCTGGTAACTGAATGCCATCGATCAATCTCTTGATCAATTTTGCATTTCTGATAGGAGTCCCTGCAGAGGTTAAATAACCTCTTTGAGACCAAAGCTGACCATAATCATGGACAACTCCGTATCCATATTGGCTGTCAGTCACTATGGTGATTTTTAAATATTTTGCTCTTTCGCATGCACAAATCAAAGCAATCAATTCTGCTACTTGAGCTGAACGAATTCCTTCAAGACATGATGCTTCAATCACAGTAGCTACTGTACAGACTGAATATGCTACTCTCAGAAAACCCTCATCTGTTCTCAGACAAGAACCATCAACAAAATAAACAAAATCTGACTCAGGCAAAGGAACATCTTTAATGTCCTGCCTAGGCTTGGTACAATATTCCAAAACATCCAAGCACTCATGATCAATGTCGTTCTCATTTCTGATTTCAGTTACAGTACCATCAGGCAATAAGGTGGAAGGATTTAAATTCACACACCTTGCTATCGAGACATTATCTGATCCCAGAATAATTTTCTCGTATTTGGTAAGTCTGTTACTTGTTAAATGCTGTGTTTTGCTTCTAGTAAGGAGAATTTCAACAGAGTGTGGTACATAGACTTTTACAGGAAATCCCATAATAATTCCTTCACTTTGCTCAAGGCTCACACTAGTTGTAGCTACTGCTTTTAAGCAGCCTGGTAATTCTTTTGCAACAGGATCAAGCACTGCTGTGAAGTATGCTATAGGCTCTCTCAGTTTTCCATGTATCTGGATTAGAACAGACAATGCACATCCTTCTCTTTCACTGCAGTACAGCTCACAATCTTTTTTTATAATCTGGCATGCCTAAGGCAGGTGCTTCACACAAACTTCTTTTTAATTTTTCAAAAGCTTCCATTTCTATTTCTGTCAAAACAATTGGGTCTTTTGTATCTGATTTTGTTAATCTCTGAAGTGGTTTTGCAATTACTGAAAATCCACTAATCCATTGACGACAATAGCCAACCATCCCTAGAAACATTCTGACCTGTCTCTGAGTTTTTGGAGGTTGCATTCCCTTAATCATTTTTATTCTCTCAATTGTCACTTGTCTGATTCCCTTTGCAATTCTATGACCAAGGTATTTTGCCTCTTGTTTGCAAAACTGTAATTTTGCAGGTGACACTTTATGTCCTTCATCTGCTAGGTGATTCAAAAGAGTAATTGTATCTGTGACACAGTTATCTCGTGTTTTAGCTGCTACAAGGAGGTCATCAATGTATTGAACTAATGTCGATTTTCCCGGTAAATTTAGATTCTCCAAGGACTTTTTTAACAACTGATTAAAGATAGATGGACTCTCTGTATACCCTTGAGGAATAAGACACCATGCTAATGTGCGACCTTGGAACCGGAACGCAAAAATTTGCTGGCTGTCTGGATGCAATGGAACAGTAAAGAACGCATTGCACAGGTCAATGACAGTATACCATTCTGCATCATGCGGAATCTGGTAAAGAATCACTGCTGGATTTGGAACAACTGGGCAACATAAAATAACTATTCCATTAACTTTTCCCAGGTCTTGAACTATTCTGTACGTTCCGTTTGGCTTTTTGATCCCCATAATCGGTGAATTACAAGGACTGCTTTCAATTTCTTTTAGAACACCTTGCTTTATGAATTTGTCAATTACAGGAATGACACCTTCAATTGTCTCTGCTTTCATTTTATACTGTGGAATGTTTGGAAAATCTATTCCCTGTTTCACTATGATTTTGACTGGGTCAACATTTTTCATCAGGCCCATTTCACTTCCTGACAAATCCCAAATTTCAGCTTTGACTGTCTTTTTCAACTCTTCTGGGAGATTATCTTTGTCAAATGCAGGAAATAATTTGCTTTCTTCTGCTTCACCATTAACATTGTTAATCTGTAAAGCCCATCTTCCTCTTCTTCCTCTAGTGTTTGAAGCTCAATACCCTCCGGTGAGCAGTATATTTTGCAGTTCATCTTGCAGAGAATGTCTCTCCCTAGCAAGTTTACAGGACTACAAATCTGTGTTTGTCTCTAAATTTGCCAATTTCTACCTTTACAGGCTCTGTCAAATTTGTTTTAATCTGTTGATTAGCTACACCAACTACTTGGATGCTTTCACCAGAGAGAGGCAGGTTTTCTATTTCCACTGATCTAACAGTAGAACGGGTAGCACCAGTGTCCACAAGAAAAGTGATTTCTACATCATTCACTTTGCCATTTACAAATGGACCGGACTGGTCAACCTCAAGAGTGGCTCCAAGCACACACTCTTCCCCCTCTCTCAAGCACCGTCATAAGTAATCCTCAGAATCACTTCCTCCATGTTCTGTCATCAAAAATTGTCGAGAAACATTTGGCACATTCACTCTTTGCGGTCTGATTACCTGATCACCTCCGCTGAATCCTGTTTCCGAATTATACCTCTGACCATTCACACAGTTTGGAAGAGGAGGTTGTGGAATTTGACTCTGCTGATTCGCTAACTGTCGCTGTAGCTGTTGCTGCAGATTCAAATCATTTAATTGACGCTGTAGCTGCTGCTGCAGATTTATATCATTCTGCATCTGTGGACTAAATAATGCATTTTTTAAATTTCTGGGCGGATTTTTACACTCACGCTTCCAGTGTCCAATTTCGCCGCAATTAAAACAAGGTAGCTTTTGTTTTAGCTCTTCAATATTAACATTAAATTTTTGTTTATTGAAATTTCCTTTAAATTTTTCTTGACCCAGATTCTGATTAAAATTTACATTCTTATTTTCCAAATTTGCAATCTGCTGGTCAGCTACTTTCACCTGTGCCCACATTGCCTTTTCCTTAAGCTTTTTCTGCTTCGCGTCTATTTCATCACTGCAGTATTTTGCTTTTCTCAGTATATCATCAACTGAGAGTGATTGCCATCCGACAATACCATTTCTGATCATATCACCAATTTCAGGTCTCAGGCCATAAACAAATCTGTATATAAAGTGGCTCATGTCCTTTTCACTTAATTTTTCATAGCCACTGTACTGTTTAAAAACCAACAGTAGTCTTTCATAAAATGAATGTACTGATTCTTTTGGCTCCTGATTTGTCCTGTCAATTTTAACCCAATCAACTTCTTTCGGGGGAATCTTATTTTTCAACCTGTAAATCACTTTATCATACAGTCCCATGACTTCAGATGATGGAGCACCTGTTGAAGCATCTCGAGCAGGCTCTACTTTTGGCCAACTTACAGCAATTTTACATTCCGTCCAAAGATCTGATGGGACAACAATGTCAAAGAATCCATCCAGATCAATCCACAGAACTTTCGAAACCTTTATGAATCTGTCCACCTGCCGATACCATTCCACCGGCTTCTCTCTCAACCGAGGAAAATCATTTGTGAACAACAGAATGTCCGGTCTAGACCAAGGAACATGCACGTAACCACCTCCTGCTAATTCTCTCATTGGGTACTGATTAGCCACCATACCCCTTTCTCTCCTTTCTCTTCCTCTCTTTTCTTTGTCCACTTCACTCTCCATTTACTCAAATCACCCAATTTTTTAATGTAGACAATCAAATCTTTTATATGCAGAATCCTTCCCATCGCATTAAAATTCTCAATGTCTTTTTCAGTAAAATCCAATCTGTAATGTTTTCCCAAATTTTTCTGTCTGCTCAAATCAATCTCTAATTCTGCAGCTAATTCTTCTAGCTGTTCATATTTATTTTTCGTTTTCCTATGTACGCTTTTGCAAATGAATAACAATTCATCATCTTGATAATGCTTTAAACTGTCAGGACCAATTGTGCCAATAATTAATTCCTCCAAATCTGCTTTAAGTCTTGCAACATCAAGCTTTGGGGTTGAATCTGTTTTTTCAACACTCTTTTCTGGAGATTCGGTATCTGATTCTGTACCCATTGGTGTTCTGCATAATGAATCTGGATTAAAAGTTAAATCAGGCATCCTTGTTTTCTCTCTATGTATTTCAGTTAATTCTGAATAAAAATTTTCAGCTACTTTCTGAATTTCTGCATTTAATGGAATAATCAAACCTGGATGTATAATTCCTCCCTGATCAAAAACAGGCTGAACAGGACCAATCGTTACTGGAACTGTTACTGCTTCCATGCCTTTAGTTAATTGCCGAATTAATTCTTCTTTTGATCGTAAATATTCTGAAGTACTTGGAGTTTCCTCATCTCTTCCAGTACCCATTAGACCCCTGGAATGAGTCTCATTTCTTGAAACTGGAGTTTCAGGAAAATTTCTACTTTCACCATATGCACTAGAATTAGTTCTTGTTTCTACTCTTTCAGGCGTTTCTGTATTATTCGGGTAAAATCTGGGTGATTCCTCATTAAATGGAGGTGCACTTGGGGTGGTTCCTGTAGAAACCATCGGGGTAGACCATGAAAAAGCTGGTTTTAAAGGAGTCTGTTTCTTATTCGTAAGATATATTTTTTCTAAAACTGGTTCTTCCAATTCACTTTCTTCAATATTATTTTTCTTTTAGGTATTCTTTTGACCTGGTATTTCAGTAATCATTACTCTTACTGGGTACAAACCATCATACATGTCTGCCTGTCTCCATCGACGCATTCTATCCTCATGAGTTTCTCTTTTAAAATTTGATTTTGGACTTCTTATTATACCACTGCTTTCCCGTTGAAGTTCAAACATTTCATCCTCCCATTCAACTAAAGCCTCAAATTGTGTTGGTCTAGGCTTCGGCACAAGAGCCATCATTTTTTCTCTTAAGTTTTTCAAAACTCTCATATTAAATGAGCCATCTTCTGGCTAAGCTAAAACACCATCATCCTTGGTATAATCCATCCAAGTATCAAACCAAAGGCAAGTATGATAACCATATTCACCTTCCATATAGGCTGCAGGTGTTTTGTATTTATGAAATAATTTTCCACCACACGTTTCAATTTTCTTATCGGGTGAAAATATATTTTTCAATTTCTGAAGCCATGTAAGCTTTTTCTCTTCCTTTTTGTAATAATAACTCATGTTTTAATCAAATCCATTTAATTTGAAATGATTGCAAATGTTTCCTGGTTGTTCCGCAAAATCAGACAATCCATGCGCGAAACACACCAACAAGCCAATCAGGTTAAGCTACGTCACTACCTTGCTCAACCAATAGAATTGCCGCTTTCTGGAAAAGCCAATCGGCTTACAGCTTGACTCAGTCACGTGAACCAATCAGTGCGCTAGCTGTGACGTATGCTAGCCAATCACAGCGCGGACCCTGTGACGTACACAGCCGCTGCAGCTTCTCGTCTCTCACTCCTAGCGCTCACCCCACCTTCCTAAAATATTTTCACAGCGCCATTTTAAGAGCACTTTTTCAATGAATTTCAATTAATAACAATAGAAAAACAAAAATTTTTCTGTTTCGCTAAAATAAAGTGATAGCTTTTACAATCATTCAAGTATTCTTTTGCGTGGAATAGATGACGCTACTCTCACAGAATATACAATCGTTGATAAAGTAAATTTTTACTCTACCCTTCTAACAGGTAATAACAAACTCGTTTCCCTCTGAATGCACATAAAGTAGCAATTCAAAGTTTGACTCGAACGGAATTACAAAATCATTTACGCACTTTCAAACAGAAAGTTTCCCTAACCATACATTCATGAAATCCTGGCAGGACTTTAACCAACCATAGAAATCCACTTTTGCCAGTAAAAATAAACAACGTCACTTTACCCTTCACTCAAGTTTGGATAAATTCTACTACTCTTTTCGCAGTGAGTTTTAAAACAGGCTCTAAGTCCCTATACTCGAAAGCTACAATTTCATAGACAATCCTCACTATACATTCTACCTAGCACACCTAAAATCCCTAAATTCGTGTTGTACATCCACAACACTAGTGATATATGATAATACCACTATTTTGAAACAGAACAAATGCACTGTGTAACTTCATTTGTCACACCACTCATATGCCGGCACAACTAGGATTTTTCACACTGCAGGAAAAAACCTTTTGACTACATGTAACACGTGAACAAACTCAACATATGTTAAACATCGATCCTATGTAACTACCATGTAGCATGTTGGTTACCATAGCAACCATAACTCTGCTACCAGAGAATTGATCCAGCGCCCCTATAGAAAATATGTCATAGCTACGCTACCCAACTCCCCAATACTCCCCATTAATCATAAAACACTCACAAGGCCCATAAACTAACAGGACATATTTTTGGGCAACTGAATCATGTGACCTAATTAATAAAACCTATTCACAAATTATATACACATTTATATACAACTGCAGTATAATGATTTCACCATGGTTTTTGTAAAAACTTTGCATTTAATTAAGTCACTTAGGCAAATGGATCTGCTGATGGTAACGACTGTGAAATAACAAGACCAGCTTGTCTTTTCAGAAATCTTATTTATTAACTATTTATCCAAGGAAAGTGCATTTTATTAGAATCTTTTTATTTAAGCAACATTATTAGAGGAATTTGTAAATTAGACTGTCAGTTCAAAGCAAAATCAAATAGCATGTTTAAATGAAGAATAAACAGTTTTCCATCACCTAAGCCCTAACTTCCCTGTCTAAAACTCACTTTGCCTGAGGAATAAAGGTAAAAGTCATTTAGCCCTAATGATCCTTACGTGCTCCAAAGAGTCCGACAGCACGTCACGCCTAACAGGAATCAGGAGAAGATGAGCAGCAAGAGCCCCCTCCCTCCCATGGGGACAGTTTTTATACCTTTTCTGACTAACTAAAGTATCTTTGTCGCACGTTTTTTCTGTCAATCCAAACTTTCTATTGGCTGAGCCTTGTCAGTCCACTATTAGGTCATACTCCTCTGACCAAGTCCGGGGCCTCATCATAGCCCTTATTGTTCTTAGTTTCACCATCCTTTTTGCTTCCTCAGAAAGATACTTTTCCCGGGGAAAAACTTTTACTTCCTAATCTTGGCAGGCATTCAGCATCCTGTCCTTAACAAAGACTCCAAGAACACATTCAACTCGACCGCAATTGTTTCTGCATTAAACGTTGTTTGTTCAGCAAAAAGCTTCCTTTGTCTGCACAGGAGTGAAAACTTCACTCTGGTCAAGTTTCAGGAGCTGAGGCACTGCCAGCCATTTTCTTTAGGCCCATTCGAAAAACTAATGCATAAACAAACACAAAACATCGATTAATGAAAGAAATAGAGTTCGTTCTGTTACCCACCTTTGCTAATTATTAACCCATTAATCTGTTACCTAGCAGAAGCAAAATAAAGCAACAAACAGAATCTAGGTTAGTTAGTAATATTCGCTCCACTCACATTAATATAATTATTTTTATTATGGAAGTTTAACTTTGCGAGTTGAAATAAAATTATTTCTAAATCTCGCTACATCAAAAGCATTTGGTCTTGGCTGAAAGGTTTTGGGGGACTTCGAGGAAAACACAACAAGGGCAGACAGGTGGCAGAGGTGAAACAATTTTCGCTAAAGGAAAGAACATCCCTAATTCATCTTCTAAATCAAATTTAACACAACTGGAATTTATTTCCGGGAAATTGATTCAATAAAAACAACACACACTAATCCAAATGCACACAGATTTTGCTGAGAGGTGGGGGTGACTTGCCGTTTTCTGTCTTACTACTGGATGCTAGGAATAATTGAGGAGTATTCTTGCCTTACTTCTGGAATTTAAAAGGAGGCTAAGATTGCTACAAGTCAAAGCAAATTCTTTGTGAATTTGGCCCATTACCAATGAGAGAATAATTTGAGTTAAAGGTGCATTCCCAGGGCAGTACAAGTTTAGAAGAAAGTCACACTATGTAAAAATAAGCAAGTCTTCATCACAACGTGGTACATTATATTTAATTGTTGCTCTTGGAATTAAAATTACATTCTATAACAAGGGAGGCTGAGGAAGAGGATAATGTGATTCTATGGATAAAGGCGAAATCAAAATAAATCCAAGACAGTGAATTAACTAAACAATAAAGGAACTGGATTGCACTATACTGAAATATAAGGTTACTGAACAATGAAGATATGTAAATTTAAACCGGATTCTTAGGGGTACAAGAATGAACATGTATATAACTGATGAATTTGTCAATAGCAATAGGAAAAGATCTGAAACAAGAGCTACAATGAATTCTTCATCAGCAGAATGTATTCCACAATGAACTTTGAGATTAGTACAGTAGCTAATTTGATAGAAACTCAACCTACTGAAATGTCTTTTTAGGCAAAGGTATGTTGTGGGATCAAGGGGGCGGCACAGGGACACTGAAAAGACAAAAATAAACACAACCTGTCAGACACACACATCAAATGATTATCATCAAAATCATTTATGTATTACAGAATCCTCTTCCAAAACACATTCACAGAATCTTATAAGAGTTGAAGTTTCCTCCCTATGTGCAATTCGAATGAACCAGAAACTGAATTTGAGTGAGAGAGAATGAACAGATAAAAGTACAGCTTGTCAGCAAGAGGCAAAAACCAGACTTTCTTCTAAGTACAGGGTCGAAATAGCAGGACAGTTTTTGCAAGGCTCGATTTCTTGATCTGGGACAGACCAGGACTGAAGACAGGCTGGAGCTGAATCTGGCAGGCCTGGATCAGAGCTGGATTAAAGCCAGAGTTGGAGCAGGAGCTGGCAAGACTGGAAAGGAGTCGAACTAAGACCAGGTGTAGAGCGCAGTTGTCGGTGGCAGAGTTGGAGCGGAGGTAGACTAAGACCCGAATTGGAACACAGCTTGAGCTGGCATGTTTGGAGAAGCACTGGAGTAAGGTCGGGAACAGAGCAGGGCTGGAAGAACTAGAACAGGGCTGGCATAATACCAGGACTGTAGCAGAGGTGAAGCTGCAGCTAACAGGACTGGAGCAAGAAGGACCTGGGGTACAGAAGGACCAGAGCAAGAACTGGAGCAGGAATGAAAACTCCAACCGCAGGAGCAAGCCAGAGGAGTTGCAATGCACTGGTACTCTTTGTATTCTGTTAGAATAGGAACCACCTGACAGGAAGAGGCTGTCTCAGAACAGGAACCACCTGACAGGAAGTGTCTGTCTCAGAAAGGAACACACTGTAATGGAGTTGAGGTTTTGGGCTATCTTGGTCTGAAGTCTGTGTTTGGCGGCCATTTTGAAGTGGAGTCTCACTAAAGAAGAGTTGGACTGGACCTTCCCATTCATAGACATCCTCTTTGCTGGTCCAGAACCATAAACCTTTTAAACGGTTTTGTTTGTCAAAGAGAGAAACAAAAATAACTACCTGTTAGGCATAAATTTCCATTCAGAAGCATCAAAAAGAGAATTGCATTCAGTTAACTACTGAGGGTCTAAAGAATCGAATCCAAGCTTAAAGCATATGTAAATAGATAATAAGACAGTTGTCACATTTCAGAAAATGCAAATATTCTGAGGTGAAATTACAAATGTGTACTATGATAATAACCCTTACAGGTCAAAAGGTTTTACAGTGATCGATAATGAGAGATTTAGAGGACAGTGTGAAATCAATCATCCCTTTAGCAAACAATCAGATCACATCCAAAAGATAATTTCGTGTAACTGGAATATTTTGAGCAGTGATGTAAAAAACTGAGGTTCTTTTCCATAGAGAAGCCGCTCACAGTATTCGAAAGATAACTTTAAAGACTCAGTGGATAAGGAGAAGAAGCTTGTGAATGTTTTGTGAGAAAGTACCATTCGTATCTAAAAGAGGAACCTAAACTTAATTGTCTTGTTACAACTGTAGAAATAACACAAGAGCAGATCAAATAAATCATTCTTTCAGTGAAAAAAAACATTCACGAAACATTACAGAACTTGGCACCAGAATGTTATTTGCCGAAATAAATAACAAACATTGAGGAAGCTGAAAATAAGGATAAGAGAACACAAATCATCAGTGAGTCTTAAAAACATGTTCAATATGACAAAATATGTTCTGCAAGAGAATCACAGCATACAATAGTTGAATTACAAATGTGTGGAATTATGGAAAAAACGAACCAAGAAGGGGTTGCATGATGACGTATTTATTGCTGAGAGAATGTTGGTGGGTATTTTTTTTAAACTAAAAAAACATTGGGGTTCAAAAGGTTCACACAATTACCTTTGTTTTCTTTGATAATGTTTTTCTTTGGTGACAATTTATTTAGAAGAGACGCTGAGTATGGTGAGGATAGGTAATGTATACAACCAACAGGGCTGTTATTGTGTGGCATGAATATGAAATGCGTTCTTGAATTAGATTGCACTCTTAGGTGTGAGAGAGTTGTGGGCATGCAGAGTATGGGGGTGCATCATTTTGCACTTGACTCCATGTTTGTTGCAAAGAGAGACTATCATTAATTTCGGGTTAGGGGGACGGCTAATCCAATAATAACTGAATCATGTTGGTCAGAAGTGTGTAGTATAATGTATATATTACTTATCGAAAAGTACACTGACATTTCTCCTGAAGGTGATTGAAATACTCCAAATGTGTCAAGATAAAAATGGTTAGTTAATTATTTAATGAAGCGGACCCACAGATTTTCGACTATACAACTTTTATGGGAAATAATTCAAGTATTATTATGGTATGCTATAAATTGACAATTAAAAAAACTTGGAAAGTATATCCTTATGAGGGACCTTGTTGTGGATGAAGGATTGTCTGGACTCATGTAAGGCCCCATTCCAGTTTGCACAGGGCATTCGAACTGCTGCACCACTGAACATGGCAAATGTGTTATTGGAGTTTTAGTTGCGTCCTGTGGTTTCTGAATTGATTGACAGAGGGCCAACAGTCTCAACAATCAATCTTACGAAAAATGCTGGCATTTCAGTCACACAACCTCACTTGGTTTCAAGTTGTGCAGGCCAGCTGGAACCAGTGATGGGGTGCATTGCACTTTATCTTCTGGGGTGCTGTGAGCGTCCTTAATGGTGTCAATGCTTCTTCTGCATCTACTGTGAAAAGAGGGTAACACCTGGGAATCCTCTTTCTGCCTCTGTGATTCCATGCAAGATGTGTCCACTCCTACAGACACAAGTATTTTCCTATCACCTTAATTCCGATTTTAGGATTGCCACCTGTCTACTGATTCAGACCACCACTGTTGTCTGTTGTGTATGGTTAGCTTTAGGCCAGGCAATGGTTATGGAAAGAGCCTTATAAATACCAACACAGTTCAATACAAAGGAAAGGTATTCTAAGTTCCTATTCCCTCCAATTGACATACACAGGATTTGCAATAGTACATTCCACTATGAATGTAATACTATGTGGCAGCATTTTCTTTGTAGTTTCAGGTCAATGTATACGCCGCCCGTGAATTCTTTGTTGCATGGGATGTTTCCATGTAAGTCTGCACTTAGGTGTATTTTACATCCTTTTTTGTAAACAGAGTATGTTTGGAAAAGTTTGCATAGTTATAGACGTACTTCTAAGTGTATGTACTTAAGTGTGAGCCAAAAAGTAGCCTCAGTTGTAGACGTCTTTCTAAGCCTGCGTACTTTTCCAAACCTAGGATTCTATTTACAAATTGCATTTTGCAATGTGTAAAGCAGTACTTAAGAAGTACTACTCTTGTACCACAAAATATTAATCACAAACACATGGCAGAGACCTCCGCTCTCCGATCTTTTGTTGTGTGGAGATCTGTGCCAAGGTGCCAGAGATCCCTGAAGAGGTATGCATTTCAGTAGGAAGTGAGAGGGATAAGGGGTAGTGGCTGGAAAATGGGTCCCCTTACTAAATAGGAAAGGTTTACGGAAATATAAGCAACTTTAGGGAAGGACATGCTAATGCAAACACACACCTACACAAGAATAAGGCCATTGCGATTCTCAGACTACACTTCTAAAATTACAAAAGGGCTAGAAGTGAACAAACCAGGTGTAAACATGAGTCCAGTAAGTCAAGCACCACCCACGCCAACTCACAGGTAATGCAACACACTCAGGTAGAATACATTGGAGGCGGGTCAATGAAATAATATATATCTATGTAAAAATGATACATAAATATTAATTAATTACTTATGTTAAAATTTAAATATATGTAATTTTTTATTACAAATATTGGAAATCAATTGAACACATAACTTTTATTAAAATGTACTACCTATTAAATAAAAATGTTAGTGAGGATGGGATTTTTTAATTATTTAAAAATATATATATATAAATTCATTCAATACATTTAAATGAATTAATTGTAATTTAATGAATAAGTGAGCTTAACATTTTTTTGTATGTGCCACATGGTAATAATGGATATCAAATCAATTTATATTTATGTTATACGTTAAAAAATGTGTGTTATAACTTTTTTAAGATGAATACACTTTAATCTTTGCCCCTATGCTTTCCCACAAGGTTATATCTATGCCACGATGGCTGAAATATCCACCTACATGTGCACAGTTACTAGTAGTAGCTTTATACTCACAACTCCTTTTGTAGTAAGCTCCACTCCCTGTTTTTGAGGGGGTAACGTCAATTAGGTCTGTACCTAGGTGTAACTCTACACTCGGAATTGGGGAATAGCAAACAAGTGTAAAATTTCACTGAGGTGCGGAAGTATGTTTACACATTACTAAATATTCACACGTGTATTTACCTTTGCGAATTGGGCCTAAAGTCAACAGCTAAAAAGTGAGCAAAAGGAGCGTATGACATGGAGTGCGTGATATTCTGTTGGCAGCAAATGTTTTATGGGGTCCTGGGGGTGGCTTCTCGAAGGAAGTCTGCCCCTGGCGATTTTCGTTCAAGTGGTGCCGCCCATGCCCAATGAGGTTAGGGATTAGTTTATCCATTGCAGGGGGCAGGGCTTAGCTGCAATTAGGTCTCCTCAGACTGAGGGGGCAGCTTTATGTGGGATGTGGTCCAGCGCAGATCATAGGGTAGGTTTTGTCTTGTCAGTGTAGGTTATTTCTCTGCATTTTTTGATATATGGCTGTATATAAATGCTTGTTGACTTAAGAGGTGAAATTGACTGATAATGTTGGAGGAGAGCGCCGCTCTCAGGGAGGTGTACGGTATACTGTGCGCAGCTGGGAGGGACGATCTCATAAGGCCGGGGGTGGTGGGACAGGCATGGGTTGGCATCGGCAGGCCGAGGCGTGAGGCGTGAGGCAGTGAGAGATGTGGCGGCTGCGGTGCGGGTCTGCTCACCACTACGTGCTAAGGGGAGGTGCAGCTGCGGAGTCAGTGTTGTTGACGGCCAGAGTGAGTGGGTGCTTACCAGCGGGCTTTAATGGTGAGGTGGATAGCAGGGTGACTGCGGGTGGTAAAGCGCAACTGTCTGCTCGAGGGAAGAGGTCGGCGAGCTTAGGAGGTGTGGCCAGAGTCGCGCTATAACCACTCCACGCATCAGTTAGCGTAAAAGGCCATTTTATTAGGACAGGCATGACAGCTAAATTAACATAACATCAATAACAATTAACAATCCCCCAAACATCCTGCCTCTCAACCATCATCCACTCACGTACTCCAATAGCCACTCCCAATTCACACCACGCCTCTTCACGTATCCCATTCACTTCCCCTTTTTACTTCCAAATTCCTCCATCATCTGCATCCATCGCACTCCCGTCTACCACACCTCCATCCTGCACCTGTAACCCCCTCCCCGGAAGGGTGATTCTGCCCGTCAAGGACGCCACCCAGGGAACCCCCGGAGGGCGGTTACCTGCCCCACCAATCGTGCACCTTTCGCACTCAATCAAGCCTACATCATATCGACTCATTCCACAAAAAGCTGAGCAGATCTCGCAGCTCCATAAGGTAGTATGCGTTTCCCATGTGCGAAAGGTGCCCGCCATCATCTCGAAAAAGAAGCGGCTCCTCCAGCCTGAGCCCGCCATGAGCCACCACTTTAAGTCCATGATCAGCACAAAAAAGTCTCATTGCCCTGTTCAATTTCCTACGGGCCCTCTCAATGGCCGCAGGCTTAAGAGCCCCCCTCCAGATCCGTCGTGGTATGAATTCAGTCCACACAATACAGGCGCCAGCCAGATTGCGCTTCATTGCCTTTAAATCCCGCTGCATCAGGTGTAACAAGGACACCCCCGATTGCCTCACCAAGTCATTCTCCCCTAAGTGTATCACAAGCATGTCCGGACAGCCCAGCTGTGACACCTTCTTCGTAAGCCATGGCAGCAATTCGCTCCAGCGCATTCCGCTCTTAGCCCACCATTGGACCTCATGATGACTGCTCCTCAGGCCCAGGCTACGACCGTACACCTGCCTGTCCGCAAATTTCGATGCCCAATGTACAAATGAATGTCCCACAATCCAAGTGACCGTCTTGGCCCCCGGCCCCCGAACACAACCTACGAAGAGAAAGAGATTAGTACCACGGCAAAAACAACAGTGCCACAACAACCGCAGCTGCCAAGGCTAGCTCGCGCCCCCCCTTTCACTTGCGCACATAGCATTTGCAGCAGCGAGACCGCCAGCGACCAATCCGCCAAATCTCCTCCCATGACCAACCTAGCCCCACCGCTGCCGTGGCCGCCCCGATCCTAAACGAGTGCGTGCCAATACGCGCCAGATCCCTGCCAAGCCTCCGCAGAGCCAATCTCAACACCGCCAGCAACTGGAAGGACGTCAAACGCCTCGTAGACGCACTCATGAAGATCTCACCCTCCAAACTCCGCACTTGCCCACAGAAACCTCGCCACTCACGCGCCGGGCACTCATCCGCACAACCGCTCTCTGCCAACCACACCCATTTACCACGACCAACCTGGTCCGTCTTGGAACGTTCCAACCAAATGCCCAGCCGGGCCCCATCCAAACGCGCATCCAAAATCACCCGCCCCGGCGCCCCGTGAGCCCCCAACAACTCTGACACCCGAAAAGCCCCAAAGAACATCCACACCATGCATAAACGGAACAACGCCACCTCATCCTTGTCATAACAACAAAACGGCAACTCACCCAAAATCCCTTCCAACAGCTCAAACGAAATCGCCTCTCGAGGCAACTCCCCCCCTCCCCCCTCCGCCCTCACACGTCCCCAACCTTTCAACATACGACTCAGCAGATCCGTCCTGGCCGGATCAAAACCCATATAGACCATACTGTAAAAAGAAACACCTGCCAACTTGCCGGCAATCGTTGTCTGAGACAAACCTCTGTCCATGCAGTCCAGTACAAAACGCACCACCCCTTGCTCGCATGCATCTTTGGACATCCTCCAGGCACCTTTCTTCCAGCCCAAAAAGGCCCCAAATTCAGACCACGCCAACCTGTACGAACGCCTAGTGGACTCGGCTATAGATCTTTCAACCAACCCCACCACTCTCATTCCCCCCACGCCCAGATACCCTCCAGCACCTTGGTCTTGCAAGCCTCCGCTCTCGGAGCCAGCTTCCTGAAGCGCTGCCACTGCGAACGAGATAACGCATCCGCAATTTCGTTACTGACGCCAGGCACATGTTGCGCGCGAAAAAGCACATTGAAACGCAAACACAGCAGCATGAAACTTCGCAGCAAGCGCAGCACTCGCAGGTCTTTTGCTTTCTGATTGTTTACCGAATCCACAACTGTCATGTTGTCCACGTGGAACAACACCGACCTGTTCTTAAATTCCGAGCCCCAAACCAACAAAGCCACCAACAGCGGGAAGAATTCCAGGAAAGCAATGCTCCTGCCCTGGCGCAGCCAGTCACTGTTCAGCACACCAGCGACCGTCCCAGAACACCCCGAAACCAGCCGCTCCCGCCGCATCAGAGTAGAGTTGTACCTGCCACACCATGTTGTCCCGCGCAAAGTCCAACGAGACACCATTGAAGTCTTCCAGAAACACCAGCCAGACCCGCAAATCAGACCTCACTCCCAGCGTGACCCTGACCCTGTGATGAGGGAGAACCGCCCCTGACATGGCCATGCCGAGGCGCCTACAAAATGTCCTTCCGGCCCTCACCACCCTGCATGCAAAGTTCAATAGTCCCAGCAAACGCTGCACCAACCTCAACTCGATTTTGCGAGCAACCAGCACCTGTCCCAAAACTTCCTGCATCTCCGCCACCTTCTACAATGGCAACCTCGCCTGCCAAGCCACCAAGTCCAGTTCGATCCCCAAAAAGGTAATACAGCAGCTAGGTCCTTCCGTTTTTTCTGGCGCCAAAGGCACCCCAAACTCCTGCGCCATCAGCTGAAATTGGCCCAAGGCCGTTCCGCACTCACCCAACTGCCCTATTCCAACAAACAAGAAATCGTCCAAATAGTGAGACACCAGCTGGTGCCCACTGCGGTCCACATAAGCCCACTGCAAAAAGGAACTGAAGGTCTCAAAGTGCACGCAGGAAACCGCACAACCCATTGGCAACACCATGTCGACGAAAATGGCCCCCGCAAACTGCATTCCCAACAGGGAAAAATCCGCCGGGTGAATGGGAAGAAGGCGAAAGGCCGACTTGATGTCACACTTGGCCAACTCTGCCCCCACTCCGCAAGCGCGCACCAAACCAATGGCATCATCCACCGACGCATACAAGACCCTAGAGTCCTCCTCCGCGATGAAGTCATTCACCGAACCCCCCTCCGGCCATGACAAATGATGGATCAACCTGAACTCCCCTTGTTCCTTCTTGGGGACCACCCCCAGCGGGGAGACCATGAGATCCGACATCGGCCATTCCTCAAACGGGCCCGCAATCCTGCCTTCCAACACCTCCTTTTCCAATTTCTTCAACACCACATCCGGCAACTCTCCGGCAGACCGCAAGTTCTCCGCCCAACGCTGCTCCCTTGGTCCCTGATAGCCAATCCGAAAACCTTCCACAAACCCCCAATACAGTCTCGCCGCAGCCTCTCTGTCAGGATACCGGGAGAGCCATGGACACATGGCCTCCACCCTAACCGGAGTATGGGCTCTTCGGCCCAACCTGCCCTCTGCCTCTCGCAAACTTCCATTGTTCTGAGGGTGTAGCCAACGTGAGGCATTGCATAACTGCGTGCCGTCCCCCACACTTCGAGCACTCATGTTTGAATTTACAGGAAGGTCGGTTGCAGAAACCCTTATTGAAACCCCAACAGGCTCCAGTTGATCCCGGCTTGTACTGCTATCCAGCTGCCCCTGTCCACACCACCTGAGCTCCCTGTCCCCCGGCAACGCCTGATCCACCCGCCCCAGATTGGGCGGGGCGCGACTGAAAAGACCGATAGGTGACCGGAAGGCCACTGGCCGTATGCGTAGAAGCCGCCGCCTGCGTCAATGACATCCACTGAACCCAGAGTTCCTGGTCAACGTCCCCCCACGGCTTGTCCGTGTTCACACTAATCCTGGCCCTGAACTCCTCGTCATAGCTCAACCAGGCAAAACCACCAAAATGCAACTGCGCCTTCCGAATCACGTCCATATACTTAAACAATGCAATCGCCCTATCTGCATGTTTCTCACAATATATACTCGCATAAATCAAAAAGGCCGACGTCCAATTCTCCATCGTCACCGGCACTCTCGGCCGCCTGGTCAACTCTCATTCCTCCTCCTTAGACCCTTCTTTCTCCTGAATCTCTCTGTGTAACAACTTAAAGACATCAACATATTCATTTTTCCAAATCTTCAACTTTGACTTCTCAGATAAATGAGACCCAAGAGGCATAGCCATACCCATGTACGGTAGCTTCTTTCGAGCTTTCTCAACCCCATTATCCTTTCCCCCATCATCCTCCGCCTTGTCCGTTTGAGCACTGGCCGTCACAACCTGCTTCTTACCATCCATCGGAGCCTTTTCTGCTCCACCTGTGGCCCCAAACTCCCGCACAGACCCATCCCCCACACCCACCGTCCGGCAGGCCTTCTTCCTCCCTCCTTTCGCCCCATCCCCCCAAGCATCCCACCAAGCGCCCTCACCTGATAGAATTGTAGGAGCGTCCCGCTCAGTCCTCCTTGCGTCCGTTGGCTTCGCTGTCCCTCTGCTGGCCCGACTAGCGCCAGCTCTTTCTTCCGAGACAAATCCCGGCTTGCCCATTGCAGATCTGCCCTTCCCCCAACTCACAGGCTCTCTCACCTCACCCTCTTCCAACTCATCCTCTTCATCATCATAGTCCAGCACTTCGTCCTCCAACTCACACACCTCAGTCACCACTCTCTTCGCACCTTTCCCTTTCACTCCAGGCACAAACTCACACTCCAATATCGCCGGTGCCCGATCCCTCGGTGGAGGGCAGGCCGCCGCGGACCCCCCTGCTTCTTCGTCCCGGCGTTTGGAGGCCGTCTTGCGCCCCGCCGGCCCACCCCGGCCTCTGCCAGCTGCACCTGCTGGCCTGTACCCCCCCCCGAGCCGTATGCGCTCGGGGAGGCCCCGGTGCCACCAGGTCTCTGCGCCGCCAAGGCAGTCCCTGACCCCCCTACCCAAACCCACTCCCCTGACGCCCCAGGAACTCTCACCTCTGTGCCCGTTGCAGGTCTCCCCCCAAGTGCGGGTGCCAGGGCCCCTTTGCCCCCAGACACCCCACCCGCCTTCGCCTCTTTAGCAGCACACAAACGCTGCCATTCACCCTCTGCCTCCTCAATAATCCGACGCTGGTCGCGGACCCGCTCCTCTGTAGACATGAGCTTCCACCTGGCGTACCATGGCCCCCGCTTCTCTGTGTCCCCTAAGTGACTCATCCCAGGAGGCGGCACTGCAGACGCCCCCTTTCCCGGCCCCCCTCCCCCTGCCTGCCGGACCTTCTTTGGTCCCTTGCCCTTGGACCCCTGCGCCCTGACTACGCCCTTCTTGCCCGTAGACAAATCCACAGGCTGCCCCGGCTGACCCCCTGCAAGGCCCCCTTCCTCATCCCCAGACTCCCCTTCCGTTAACATGAGGGCGAACTCCTCTCCAGCCACCTGCTCCCACTCACCCAGGTCCTCCCCCCCGCTGCCTTCACTGCTCTCCCCATAATCAACAAGCTGCCCTCCCCACCAGACCCCCCACCCAATGTTGGCAATGGGGGCAAAGCCTGCTGTACATCCCCCACAAACTGCCCATGTTCCCCCGGCCCCTCCCCAGGCCCACCCTCCCCCCCCAGCACAACACTATCATCAGATACACGAGCAGGGAGGCTCAACCGCTCCCCCCCGCGTTTTGGGGCATCTTGCTCTCTCTTGCCCCTCCCCCGCCCTGCTCCAGACCCACGAGCCCCCTGGGGCTCGTCCAAGCACGCGGCAACTGCCGCGAAAACGCCGGCCGAGGCAGCCCTCTGTGGTCGGGCCATCCCGACCCAAGCCTGTTCAAGGACACCGGGCTGGAGGAGGTCGGCCCTCCCAGCCCGGCCCAGCACCTGTAGGGCCGCCAGCATCGGGCGTCGCCATGGCTCCCGAAACGCTAACTGACTCACCGCCGTCAACCAAAAGCTCCGCACCTATGTCGCACCAGCGGCGACTTTCTCTGTCCAAAATGCACCTCTGCCTACACTAACTAACCAGACATGCACCACAAACTAACTCGACCCTGAGGCACCGGGGACAGGAAGAGGAAGTCCTTCCCCTCCTGTCCCCCTTAAGTAGCCTCCTAACCCCCCCACCCCTTACCTAACTTCCTCCCGCCGTCCTCTCGCGCGAATACCCCGGGGAAAAGACTGGTCCGCCGACCTGCTTTCCCCGGGGCCCGCAGTGGGAATAAACTGCCTTCGCACGAGGGCAGAGTCAGCCATGCCGCATGTGGAATCAGTGAAGCAGTGTTCTAGGCAGGTGGTGCATGGTATGTGCGTGGGCGAGAGGTCACAACAGCCTAGGTACAGCACAAGGTGGCACTGCCCACTTCAAGTACTGCTGAAGGTGCAGGTGAATACAAATTTTGGATGACGGTGGATTAAGCGCTCATGAGTATATACTCGGGGCGCTGCAAAGCAGGCAAACACATTTACCTGTTGTTTTGGAGACAGATTGCTTGTCGGACAGCCTTAAAAAATTCAAAGGAATTGAGACAGCTGTAACAAGGGACATTTTAACCTTCGCTGAAGATACCAGATTGTCAAGAAAAAGTGAGGATTTGTTGTGCTCTGCCAGCAGGACACACCAAAATCCTAGTTTGCCTGAGGTATCGGGGGACAATGGGTGTGGATTTCAGATGATTCGATGGATGTGTTTCAAGCAAACAGAAAAAAACATCAGAGAAAAGGACCAAATCTCTCTCGGGTTGTGGTGACTTGAGGGACAACGTTGAAAGCATTTTATTCTCATCTGCTGTTTCCGCAGGGGCATGATGCAGGCTCTGAAGCAAAGTCCTAACTTCCCACACCCACCAATGTAAGCCCAACAGCGACACAGCTAACACAGTGGTAATGTGGGAAGGTGGGGAACAAAACAATAAAAGGGAGAAGGGAAGACACGTCACCCACACACATCAGGTATGGATTCTTGTTGGACCGTCCATATATGATTCCTGAAGTGGAGATAAAGTTCTATGAGGTAACTACCTGTAAAGATCCCTCTTCCGCTAAGGTATGTCTGTATCAGAAAGCAGGGTCAGTGGTATATATCTATAGGGAAGAGATGTGTATTTAGGAGCTTACTACTAGAACAACAAGACACAGAAATCAAAGAGGTATAACTAACCTAAGAGAGGTTCAGCGTGGAATCCAAGTAGGCCCCAACTTATTCATATCCAATAAAACCAGGAGAAAACCGAAAAACATATTCTCCCAGAAAGGATAAGAAACAATAACAATATACACAAATATGTGCAGGGCTAAAGTACTAAGAAAACAATTCACCCCTTTACTCTCAGGAGACAAATTTGATATATTTCTTACTTATAGACATCAAGCAATGTTAGCAAGGGAGCAGAATCTCCATACACCGTGGAGACTATTTCAGATAAGTACAGTGCTTAATTCATGCAAAGTGAAATAAATGTGTCAACTTAGAAGAGCGTGCATTCTTTGTGAATAATGAATTTCCTTTGTCATATTTTCCAGGAAACATCATGAAGGCCCCTGCGGCGTCGGGCGAACCGCCGTAATCAGAAGGAATGAGAAGGCCACCACCAGTGGCGGCTCGTAATGTTGACGAGTAGTGGGGTGGACATTACGAGCCGCCACTGCTCGGGAGCTTACAACGGCGCAGCTATCATCGGTGTAAAAGACTCAGGGGTGAGAGCGTCCCTCTGCACCACAATTATGGCTGTCGTTTGCTTACCAATTGGGAGGTCACGGGACAGAAATTACCTTCTTCGCATTCACGCTCATTGTACGTCACCGGAGCCTTTCATTCCATTCAGGACCGGGCATCTGCTATAGTGGTCTTTAGCCCTATCCCATGATCTCGACCCGACCCCGCACTGCTTCAAACCCCTGCACTCCCCAGATCAGGAGCGCGGACCCTCTTTAATGCTCCCCAGATATCTGAAAGCACCCACACATACATACTCACTCCCACCCATTGTAGGAAGGTGGCTACCTGACTATGGTTACCCCAGATTTATTGCCTTGTGTTTAGCTGGTTTTTGACTTAGTTGACCTGGTTCCCTGCTAATCAGGGCCCCAGGCCATCTGCTCTCTCTGTAAAATGGATTCCATGTACCCTAGGTACATACCACAATTGGAAATGGACTCCTTGTCAGCCCCTGTATAACGCACTATAGGTGCCCAGGGCATAGGGGCCACCAAGGCCTACCAGGGGCTGCAGCATATCTTTTGCCACCCCTGGCTGGTTCTTAAATTGACACAACTGGCTGATCACTCAGCTGGGGTAAGGCGGTGTAATCACCCCCTCCTTAGATATAGTATACCTATATCTAAACCTATATCTGGACACATATTAACCTGTGAGCCACTCCTATGGAAGGCCTCATCAATCCTGGAGGCAGAGTGCGTGGTTTAATGTGAGATGGAGCTCTAGCATGAGCTGAGCCTGTCTGCAGCTGTCGGGAACAACTCCCTAAGCTGTTTCAGGATAATGCCATACCATATACTCTTAAGCGCCTTATAATCCTCGCGGTTATATAGCAACGTTGGTTTGGCTTTATCAAAACATGTCGTGTAAGGTGTCATACGATTTGGAATACTATCCCCTCGCCAGTTCTGGCGACGGGGATAGCATCCCACCCCTCTAGAGGGGTAAGACATGTTACTTTACTTAAATGCGGTTAATTTCTAAAAGGACCTTGGATCCACAAAATGGATGCCTCTGCCACAGACACGAGTCTGACCCCCTGAAGCTGACCGAAACTCAGCCAAATGGGGCCTGGACAAAGGGTTTCCTGTCGCAGGGGGGTGTTACAACCCCCCAGACAGGAGATAGTGGATTGTAGCAGGGAGGTTTGAAAGAAACCAGACACTGCATGGGGAGCACCAGGCTGCCCCTTGCATAATCCGGCCAAACCGGTTCTGGGGCACTCCAGCCCTCGTGCCAGGGCGGCCTGGATCAAAGGAAAGGGGTGTATCCACCCCCTTCCTGGGTCCCACCCATAGGAGGGGACCTAGCAGGTAATCCCGCCCCCAGATTCGAATAAGAGTGGGAGCAGTGCCAATGCACTTCAGATTATCCTGATGAAACATAAGAAACGAAACTCTGGACCCTTCGACATCCTACTCGACGTAGAAGCCCGAAGAATCTCCCTTGTGGTCAAGGAGTGACCACCCTGTGCAAACAGGCACCATCCAGCCATCGACGTCTGCTTTGTCGCAGTTCCCGCCGGAACTCGAGCGACAGACATTGACGAGATCAAGCTTGCCTGCCTTCCAACAGCCCGATCCACAGTCCCTGCAGAGCTGAGACCCGTGGAGGCGACCGGAAGCGTGGGGCACGCCATCTTGGAAAGACCACGAGATGCTGACCATGCAGCCCACGAGTGACCCTCAGAGCTGTACACCGGGGTTTGAGAAGCCCCAACCCTGAGCCACACTTGCACCGAAGTTCAGCCCTCCACACTCGACGAGTGCTGCGTGGGGCCCTTCTGCTTCTTTTGGCTCAACGCGTTGGCCTGGTCACTTGCCAGCCGGCTTGTGGCCCCTGTGCCGACGAAACTTGAAATTTGACTTGCGATTCTGGTTGCTCCAGATTTGCACCAGCTCCCCTGAAAAGGAGCCCCCACTCTGACCCTCCTGGTTCGAGTGAGAAGCAATCTCCCGGTTCCGCGTGGATTGCTTTTGCCAAGTGTTGTTTGCTCCAATCTTGAATCCGACAGCGCCGACGGCGAGAACCTGCGTGGGACAGATTGTGACCTGCTCCTGGACTTCGTAGATGCCCCAGAGCCCACGTGACAGCGGAGAGAAGCTCCTCGACGACCACCTGATTGCGCCCGACATTGCCTGGTTCCGTCCTGGTTCCACCCTGGTCACTGCTGAGTGACCCAGACTATGTCCCCTCTGCTTTCAGGTACTTTTCGACTTGAGTCCACCCTTGGACTCCACCGGACACTTCTCTTTCACCCCGCCTGCAGCCCTTTCAGCTTCAAGCACCAAGAGCCTGCGTGACGAAACCCGACTCAACTTCGACCCTGTGCACCCGCTTCCTGTGGGTGAGGTAACTTTGCTCCGCCGGTGTTCCCACACTGGTACACATCTCTAGGGTCTGTGTCTCAAGTTTTGTTTCTCTAGGTTCAGCGGAAGTGTCCTTAAACTTTAACTTTACAACTTTTACGCACCATTGGTTAACATTGGTGCATGCGTGCGCTTTCCGCACTGCACCCGAATCCCGTGGGCCTCTCCCGACTTCAGCATTGCTTGTCCCGACTGCTCCCAGCGATTCCCTAGGCCCTAGGCCTAACCACTGTTCGATTGGTATCTCTTATACCACTTGTTTAGTATATGGTTTGAGTGGCCCCCCGCCCTCATCCATATTTGTGCAACTTTATATGTTTAAACTGTGCTTTTGATTTAACGCTTGTGCCCCTTTATTCATAAAGAATACTGGGGATTGTTTTTAGTAATAAATACATATATTTTTATAATATATACTTGTGTGGTGTCCTTTCATTTGATATTACAGGATTGTATGTGGTAAAACAGCTCGCTTAACACAACCTCTTAAGTTAAGCCTTTAGGCTGCTTAGTCCATGCTACCCCTAGGATAGCTTGTCTAATAAGGTTGACTTACAACCAGACACCATAAGGGATTGTTTGGTCTGATAACCGGTGGTTCCAGAATTGGAAACATCACCTATCAGGCCAACTTCTCACATTGGTGAGCAGCGGTGCGGATTTGAGCTTGCTGTTGTTTTACCATTGCAATCTTTTATCAAATTGAAAGATCACATCAAGTACCTCTAGGTACATATAAATCAAAAGCTTAGCATATTTAAGTTCTACTGAACTTAGTAGTTGTAGATTAAAGGGATTAGCACACCCTGACTACAACTCACTAGCAAGGTACAGTAGGAAAACACTTAGTGTAGGTAGGTGCATCACTTACACCACACTAGAGTCATGTCTGGCACAGGTGAAGCCTCAGGCTCTCTGCCTGTGACAGTTGACCTTACCCAGGCAACTTCCAGTTATGACAAACTAACCCACAAAGACTTGGTTGCCTTGTGCATATCAAGAGGGTTAAAAAGGGGCAGAAGTCCCACCAGTCCTTCCCTGATAGCCATTCTAGAACAGGATGACTTAGAAAAGGCGAATGCAGTTCCCTTAGGATCAGGAAATGGAGCACAACCCCATGAGAATGAGATTCCCCCAGTGGTAGAAGAAGAGGAGGACTCAGATGTAGAGGACCCTGAAAATCAGGATCAAGGGGTTAACCAGGTTATAGTTGCCAGGCTTACCCAGGCCAACTTAAACCTACTTGGGAATGGAGAGGGCCAGCACCTCCCCAGACCCTATAACATTCTCCCAGGCAACAGAAGAGTGAGATCTCCAGCAGGGGACTCTCATATTTCTAGTGCCTCAAGAGAATCTCAGAGAGGAATGACTCCCTCTCAGAAAAAAGAGCATGAGGCAAGAATGAGGGCTGTCAAACTCCAAATAGAGAGAGAGGAGGTAGCCCTGGCTCAAGCTAGACTTGCCTTGGCAAGAGAACAGAAAATGTGTGGCTTAGATGCCACTGGTGGCAGCAATATTCCTAAAGAGAAACCCAGGTCCTATGATAGTAGAAACCGGACAAAGATTGTGCCCCCCTACAAGGAAGGGGATGACATCCACAAGTGGATAACTGCTCTTGAGAGAGCCTGCATGGTACAGCAGGTTCCTGAGGAACAGTGGGCAGCAATCTTATGGTACTCCTTTTCAGAGAAAGGGAGAGATAAGCTCCTCACTGTTAGACATGAGGATGCAAACAATTACAAAGTCCTGAGAAGTGTCCTAATAGATGGGTTTGGCTTAACCACTGAACAGTACAGGTTGAGGTTCAGAGACACCCAGAAGACACAGACACAGGACTGGACTGATTTTGTAGATTGTGCTGCTAAGGCTCTGGAGGGTTGGCTAAATGGCAGCAAAGTACATGACTTCACAGGATTGTATAATTTGATTATGAGGGAGCAGATCCTAAATAATTGTCAGAACCAGCTCTTACACCAGCACCTGGTGGACTCAGATTTGACCTCTCCCCAAGAATTGGGAAAGAGGGCAGATAAATGGGTCAGAACCAGGATTAGGCCTAAGAATCAGGACAGTAACCAGAAGAAGGAGTCTACCAAGCCTCAAGAAAAGGGTGGGGATAAAAGTAAGGAAAAGACTTCCCCAGGGCCCCAAAACTCCAAGAATGGGGGTGGGTCCCAAGACACTTCTTCAACTGAGAAAAAGCCCTATTGCCATGTCTGTAAGCAGGTTGGGCATTACAAAACAGACAACTGTTGTCCCAAGAATGGCAATAAAGAGAATATACCTCCAAAGCCAGCTCCAGCACCTCCTGTTACTGTCAGCAGTAATCCCCCAGGAAGTGGGAGCACACCCAGGAATCTGGGTGGGTTTACTTTTGGAGCCCAGGAGGACCCTGGCCTATCCAGGTCCCCATCCCCAAATAATCTTGTTTATGAGACTGGCATGGGGTTTGCCAACTTCTCTGATTGCCCAAATACTTTGAGCAAATATAGACAAGAACCCATCATCAATGGTTTGAAAGTTGAAGCTTTTAGAGACACAGGGGCTAGCATCACCATGGTGGCTGACTGCATAGTCCCCTCTAAGCAACTTTTACCAGGTGCCACATACCAGGTAACAAACATTGATGGAATCCAAACAAATCATCCTATGGCAGTAGTAAGTCTCAGCTGGGGAGGTGTCACTGGCCCAAAGAGAGTGGCAGTGTCACCAAACTTGCCTGTAGACTGCCTACTTGGTAATGATTTGGAAATCTCAGCCTGGGCTGAGGTTGAACAGGAAACCCATTCTAGAATGGTAAATTCCAATGGAAAGGTTAGTGGGGCTGTAATGGCTACAGCCCCAATTCAAGATGTCCTTCCTGAAAAGGTTGGTAGGGCTGAGCAACTGTGATGGCCACAGCCCAAACTCAAACTGATATGTGTGTTGTGAAACCTGAAATGATGGATAACTTCACACAAACTGAGAGCACAGAGGAGGACGAGAAATCTCCCCCTCACCAGACTTTAGGAAAGGATCAGCCTCCTCAGGGAACTGATCTTACCCCTGATGAAGGAACTGCCCCAGAGGTGGTTAGGCCTAGCCTGACCGAGCCTCTGATGTCAGTGGACCCTTCTCAGGTGGGACCCAGTCTGGAGCAGGTAACCTGCCCCTCTCTACCTTGCCTTAGTCAGCCCAGGGCTGCAGAGGACAAGAAGGACAGCAAGACCCAGAGGGCCCCCTGTCAAATAAAGCACCCCCATCAACAGATTAGAGGGACCAAAACTAGTAGCCCTAGTGAGGTGAAAACTTTAAAAACTCCTGAGGGAGCCCCCTTAAAAGTAGTTAGGGACCTCCCACAGTTGGAATCTGTTGGGCACAGCCAAACCTGGGACCCAAAGGGCCCAAACCTGAACTGTCCCTCCAGCAAGCCAAACAGAGGGACCCAGCCTCCAGCTTTAGGTAGCCAGAGGCTGACCCTGAGAGCACAGTGCAACTCAGTTAAAGAAAGAAAGGCACACATGGTGGAAGATAATTGGAGGAAGCTGAGCCCTAAATTAGTGGAGCCTCACTTCAATACTCCATATCCAAACCAGCCTTTAACTTTGCATAAACACACCCAAGGTAGTGATTCCCTATGGTGGAGACCCTCTAATACCCCAAGGGTGAGGGACTGCTTAGTGGACCATGAGACAGGGGGTACCCATGCTAGTGCAGGTACTTCCTTATATGGCCACTCAGGCAATATAGGCTTACCTGGCCAAGGATAGCCTTATCTCCTTTCGTTTGGGGGGGGGGGGGTTGTGTAGGAAGGAGGCTACCTGACTATGGTTACCCCAGATTTTTTGCCTTGTGTTTAGCTGGTTTTTGACTTAGTTGACCTGGTTCCCTGCTAATCAGGGCCCCAGGCCATCTGCTCTCTCTGTAAAATGGATTCCATGTACCCTAGGTACATACCACAATTGGAAATGGACTCCTTGTCAGCCCCTGTATAACGCACTATAGGTGCCCAGGGCATAGGGGCCACCAAGGCCTACCAGGGGCTGCAGCATATCTTTTGCCACCCCTGGCTGGTTCTTAAATTGACACAACTGGCTGATCACTCAGCTGGGGTAAGGCGGTGTAATCACCCCCTACTTAGATATAGTACACCTATATCTAAACCTATATCTGGACACATATTAACCTGTGAGCCACTCCTATGGAAGGCCTCATCAATCCTGGAGGCAGAGTGCGTGGTTTAATGTGAGATGGAGCTCTAGCATGAGCTGAGCCTGTCTGCAGCTGTCGGGAACAACTCCCTAAGCTGTTTCAGGATAATGCCATACCATATACTCTTAAGCGCCTTATAATCCTCACGGTTATATAGCAACTTTGGTTTGGCTTTATCAAAACATGTCGTGTAAGGTGTCATACGATTTGGAATACTATCCCCTCGCCAGTTCTGGCGACGGGGATAGCATTCCACCCCTCTAGAGGGGTAAGACATGTTACTTTACTTAAATGCAGTTAATTTCTAAAAGGACCTTGGATCCACAAAATGGATGCCTCTGCCACAGACACGAGTCTGACCCCCTGAAGCTGACCGAAACTCAGCCAAATGGGGCCTGGACAAAGGGTTTCCTGTCGCAGGGGGGTGTTACAACCCCCCAGACAGGAGATAGTGGATTGTAGCAGGGAGGTTTGAAAGAAACCAGACACTGCATGGGGAGCACCAAGCTGCCCCTTGCATAATCCGGCCAAACCGGTTCTGGGGCACTCCAGCCCTCGTGCCAGGGCAGCCTGGATCAAAGGAAAGGGGTGTATCCACCCCCTTCCTGGGTCCCACCCATAGGAAGGGACCTAGCAGGTAATCCCGCCCCCCAGATTTGAATAAGAGTGGGAGCAGTGCCAATGCACTTCAGATTATCCTGATGAAACATAAGAAACAAAACTCTGGACCCTTCGACATCCTACTCAACGTAGAAGCCCGAAGAATCTCCCTTGTGGTCAAGGAGTGACCACCCTGTGCAAACAGGCACCATCCAGCCATCGACATCTGCTTTGTCGCAGTTCCCGCCGGAACTCGAGCGACAGAGATCGACGAGACCAAGCTTGCCTGCCTTCCAACAGCCCGATCCACAGTCCCTGCAGAGCTGAGACCCGTGGACGCGACCGGAAGCGTGGGGCACGCCATCTTGGAAAGACCACGAGACGCTGACCGTGCAGCCCACAAGTGACCCTCGAAGCTGTACACCGGGGTTTAAGAAGCCCCAACCCTGAGCCACACTTGCACCGAAGTTCAGCCCTCCACACTCGACGAGTGCTGCGTGGGGCCCTTCTGCTTCTTTTGGCTCAACGCGTTGGCCCGGTCACTTGCCAGCCGGCTTGTGGCCCCTGTGCCAACGAAACTTGAAATTCAACTTGCGATTCTGGTTGCTCCAGATTTGCACCAGCTCCCCTGAAAAGGAGCCCCCACTCTGACCCTCCTGGTTTGAGTGAGAAGCAATCTCCCGGTTCCGCGTGGATTGCTTTTGCCAAGTGTTGTTTGCTCCAATCTTGAAGCCGACAGCGCCGACGGCGAGAACCTGCGTGGGACAGATCGTGACCTGCTCCTGGACTTCGTAGATGCCCCAGAGCCTACGTGACAGCAGAGAGAAGCTCCTCGACGACCACCTGATTGCGCCCGACATTGCCTGGTTCCGTCCTGGTTCCACCCTGGTCACTGCTGAGTGACCCAGACTCTGTCCCCTCTGCTTTCAGGTACTTTTTGACTTGAGTCCACCCTTGGACTCCACCGGACACTTCTCTTTCACCCCGCCTGCAGCCCTTTCAGCTTCAAGCACCAAGAGCCTGCGTGACGAAACCCGACTCAACTTCGACCCTGTGCACCCGCTTCCTGTGGGTGAGGTAACTTTGCTCCGCCGGTGTTCCCACACTGGTACACATCTCTAGGGTCTGTGTCTCAAGTTTTGTTCCTCTAGGTTCAGCGGAAGTGTCCTTAAACTTTAACTTTACAACTTTTACGCACCATTGGTTAACATTGGTGCATGCGTGCGCTTTCTGCACTGCACCCGAATCCCGTGGGCCTCTCCCGACTTCAGCATTGCTTGTCCCGACTGCTCCCAGCGATTCCCTAGGCCCTAGGCCTAACCACTGTTCGATTGGTATCTCTTATACCACTTGTTTAGTATATGGTTTGAGTGGCCCCCGCCCTCATCCATATTTGTGCAACTTTATATGTTTAAACTGTGCTTTTGATTTAACGTTTGTGCCCCTTTATTCATAAAGAATACTGGGGATTGTTTTTAGTAATAAATACATATATTTTTATAATATATACTTGTGTGGTGTCCTTTCATTTGATATTACAGGATTGTATGTGGTAAAACAGCTCGCTTAACACGACCTCTTAAGTTAAGCCTTTAGGCTGCTTAGTCCATGCTACCCCTAGGATAGCTTGTCTAATAAGGTTGACTTACAACCAGACACCACAAGGGATTGTTTGGTCTGATAACCGGTGGTTCCAGAATTGGAAACATCACCTATCAGGCCAACTTCTCACACCCATCTACATGTGCACTCACACCCATTAATTCACAAGCGCGCACACATACACCCATCATTCGCTAGCACATACCCATGCACACACCCATTCAAAGCACACAGCACTAATACACATACATTCATGCAGTCGCGGCTGGCATTGCGGGGGGTGGGGGTGAAAATGGGGTCGCCGCGGAGGGGATGGGGGGGAGGCGGGAGGGGTTTAAGGTAAAAATATATATAAAATAGTTAAACTAACCGTCCCGCCTTTCCCGAGACTCCCGACTCCCGCCGTCCTGCTTTTTTTAATTCTGCAGCTCGTCACCAGGAAGGCTGCAGGCAGCCTCCCTCCCCTCCACCAATCAATCACAACGCTGCAATCGCAGCGTTGTGATTGGTGCAGCCGCTGCCCCACCCGAGTCATTTTCTCTCTGTATGCTGCAGCATACACAGAGAACAGGGAGAGTGGGCGGTGTTACTCGAGGGCAGGGGGGAGAGGCTTGCCCACTGTTGTTCCTACTGACTGTTTGGGCGGCCTCAGGCTGCCCAAACAGTCAGTAGGAACAACAGTGGGCAAGTCAGTCCCCCCTTCCCTCGAGAAACACCGCCCACTCTCAACCAGGAACTTCAGCTTTCTCACCGTGCGAGAAGGCAGAAACAACTGGTAGTTATTACCATTTATGTTTCTGCCTTCTCGCACGGCGAGAAAGCAGGGGGTGGTGCCCAAACGCCCGTATAGAGGAGCCGCCACTGGCCACCACAGTGCTGGATGAACTGCCGAAATCATGAGGAATGTGAAGGCCCCCGCCGCTTCGGGCGAACCAGTGAGATCAGGAGGACTATGTAGAGCCCCGCTGCATCAGGTGAACTGCCGAAGACAGGAAGGATGCTGAAGGCCCCGACAGCCTCGGGCAAAAAGCAGTGCTGATCAACAGGATTCAGGAGAGAGCACACCAACAAACGTCATAACAACCTGGAAGAAATTCAGATAAGTGGAGAGAGGCAGGACAGGAGACTTGCATGCGTTGACTAGAACTCGAAGCTCACTTCCGTCCTGCTCAGCCTCCTTTGTTCATGTCTTCACCCCTCATGCACACATGATCGGGAGCGGAGCAAGCCCAACAGAAAACCCTGGTGGCAGACACCAGGAAAAGTGAGCAGCATCAGGCCAGGTTGGTAGCGAGCAGTAGGCACCGGGCTAAAGAGAGGGAGAGGTTCCGTACAACCATTTCAATGAAGGAGTACGAAGATGATGCACTGAGACATCAATAGAACGAGGAACGTTTGATGGTGGTGTTGGGGATGGAAAATGCCCATGGGTGAGTGGTGAAAGAAGTGCTGTGGATAATGAGGATGGGATTGATTTGAATTATACCTTGGAGGAAGAGGAATCTCAGGAAGGAGAGATACTAGCATGTCAAGACCACCCAAAGTGTTGTGGTGGTCAATGCACTCCTAGTTATAAAGCATTAATCCCTGTTTTTGAAAAAACTATCTTTCGATCAGTGTGCTGTGTCTGAATGAGTGTACCTACAACACTCTAGGATAAATATGAATAGGGGCTAGGTGGCTCGCTGGCCTACTAGACTCAGGCACGCACAACTATTATTGATTTACTTCTCTGTAAACAGATTTAAACATAAAACTTTTAACATGATTTGCCAAATGTTTAAATGTATTTTTCACAATCGTGTGAAGACAATTTCCTCTTAGTTTTTTTAAATAACAATTTTACACAAACCAAAAATCAATTATACTGATCTGGGGAGGGTGATACTGGGGCTCCCAGAAGGCATTCTTGTTGTGGGCGGCGACTTTAACTCAGTGGTCTCCGGTACTAGCGATCGCTACCCACCTAGGGATCTTGGGAGGTCCCAGTCTTGGCTGGGTGGCTTTCTTGACACTCTGGGATTGATAGACTGCTGGAGGCTGCTACACCCTGGACAACTGCAATACACCTTTCACTCCGGTGCACACGGTAGCCTCTCGAGACTGGACTATATCCTGATGCCCGCAACACAGGCCCCGTTGGTTAAAGAAATTAGACACTTGGCTAGGGGTATTTCAGATCACTCCCCCTTATGGCTTGTAATGGAAACTGGGCCGGGAACTGAGGGTCGGGTAGCCCCGATCAACCCTTGGTACCTCTGTGACCCTAAGATCCGAACGGAACTGATAAAATCACTCGACCATTATTTTGTGGATAATGTGGGGTCTGTGTCATCGTCTGTCTCGCTATGGGAAGCGTATGAGACCGTTATCCGCGGTCATGCTTTATCGCTGATTAATAGCGCTAAGAAGCGTAAGAGCGAGGCAGTGGTCCGACTTGAAACTGAGATATCAGATATAGAAAGAGACTTAGAATCTGATGTTACTCAGGACAGGTTGCACCTTCTCAGCCTCAAGCAAACTGACTATAGAGCACTGGTCACTGATGCCGCGAAGGTGATGAGTAGGGAGCAGCAAGGCCGTTTGTATGACGTGGGTGATAAGGCTGGAAAAGTGATTGCTTGGTTGGATAAGAGGGAGAGGGCTAGTCGTGTGGTTCCCTTGATTGAGAAGACGGATGGTGTGAGAGTGACTGACCCAGTCGAGATTGTGGAGTGTTTTTCCGAGTATTTCCAAACCGTCTACACCCCAGTATCGGATAGACCGGAACAGGACTCGCATCTGCTCCTTAGGGATATCGCTTTGCCTCGCTTGTCGGATCTTGATAGGGAGCTGCTGGACGCGACACTCTCCGTTGAGGAGGTTGCGACCGCGGTTCGCTCTGTGAGGTCCGGGAAGGCCACGGGTCCGAATGGAATTCCTATCAAACTTTATAAGCTATGTCCAGATACAATAGCAAAGCATCTTCACTCTATGTTTTTGGAATCGCCAGAAGCTGGTACCCTCCCTTATGATCAACGACTTGCATCTATCGTCGTGATCCATAAGGAGGGGAAGCCACGGGATTGCTGCGCGTCGTACAGGCCCATCTCTCTATTGAACGCCGAGCCTAAGATCCTCGCAAAAGTGCTTGCTAATCCCCTGGTAACTGTTGTATGTGACCTGATCCATCCGGATCAGTCCGGGTTCATTCCGCACCGTAACACGGCACTTAACCTTCGGCGTCTACATGGCGCCCTCGCGAGAGCGTCCTCGCTGCGTGAATCGGCCTTTTTGGCCTCTTTGGACGCCACAATGGTGTTTGATACCCTGGAATGGCCATATCTTTGGGCCGCTCTCGCCAAGTTTGGTTTTGGCCCAGTTTTCATCAGTTGGGTGAAGCTACTATACCAAGACCCCTTGGCTCAGGTGGTCGTTAATGGTCGTGTCTCTGGCTTGTTTTCGCTCGGGAGGGGTACCCGCCAGGGGTGCCCGTGGTCCCCGCTTCTTTTTGCCCTTGCTTTGGAACCCTTGGCGGCTTGGTTGAGGTGGGAGCCGTCAATGAAGGGTATACGTTGGACCCCCGACTTCGAGGACAGAGTGTCGCTCTATGCTGACGACATCCTGCTATACCTCACGTCTCCTCGAAAGTCGCTAATAGTGCTATTCGATGTATTGACCTCCTTCAGTAAAAACTCTGGCCTTGTGATCAACTGGTCCAAGTCCTGCGTGTACGTCCTTTCGGGAGATTCTCCTCTCTTGCCGCGTGGGTGCCCAATACAGGTGGTACATGAGGGTTTCAAATACTTGGGAGTATTTATTACCTTTGATCCTGTTGTTCGCTTCGAACGTAACCTGTTACTTCGGCGCCTGCGGTCCGATGTTGAGGCGTGGCGTAGACTACCATTGTCCCCGCTCGGACGGGCGGCGTTATTTAAGATGATGTCATTGCCCCGATTTCTCTATGCCCTCCAGAATACTTTTGATGCCATCCCGGCCAGTTACTTTCGAGAGGTTGAAAGCTTGCAGAGACATCTGATATGGGGTGGGCGGTCCCGCATAGCCCTTGCCAAGTTAACACTTCCTTGGTATGATGGTGGAATCGCTCTCCCGGACATTAAGCGCTATTACTGGGCCTCCCAGCTGGGGGCGATTAACCACTGCATGTATGACCCTGCGTCTAATCCCGCGTTCGAAATGGACAGATGGTTGCTGCCTGGTGGGGACTACAATAGGGCGCTTTATACAAAAACCGCTGGGAGGACGCTTACTGGCCCTACCAAGATAGCTGTGCAGGTATGGCATCGCGCCAACGATGCAATGGGGTGGAAGGACAGACTCACGCACGCAACCCCTCTTTACGCTTCCGAGAGGCTGGGCTCCCTGTGGAGGACGAAGGGTTTTGACAGGTGGGATGTTATTGGTATAGGCAGAGTGAATGATGTATGGACTAAGGATCGGGTTAAAACCTTTGAGGAATTGAGACTGGAATATGACTTGAGTGACAAGGAGTTTTTTAGATATGCTCAGATCCGGCACGCGTTGATGGCGGCTTTTCCTCTGGGCACTGTTGTTCCGGAGGCTTCGCCGCTTGAGGACCGGGTCCTTGACGGACACGTTCCCGACTGTACGATTTCGCTTATTTACAAGAAGTTGATAAACAATAGGACCGACCTTCTAAAGCACCTCAGGGAGGCTTGGACCGGTGATGGCTTGGAGTTGGATGACGAGGATTGGCAGTCTGACATATCCTCGCCGAAGGAGGTTGCAATTCCGGCCCGCCTCCGGTTTATACAGCTTAAGATTCTCCATAGGGTCTATGTTACCGGCCCACGATTGGTCAGTATGGGTTATGCTTCGGATGGGCTGTGCAGGCGCGGTTGTGGCCTCTTGGGCACTTTTCTCCATATACTCTGGGAGTGCCCCGTGGTAGTTCGTTTCTGGAATCGAGTGCATGCAGTTATGGAAGAGGTCACGGGTGTCGCGTTGTTGCCTGAAGCTAGACGATGTGTGCTGAATGTTTGGGAACCCAACGACTATGATTTGGCCCAGACTCAGTGGGTGACCCTAGGCAATATGATCGCAAAGAGGGATATCGCCCAGTTGTGGGGCTCTCAGAGGCCGCCCACAGTCTTGGCATGGAAAGAAAATATGGACTGGTGCATGTTCAGAGAGAAGACGGTGTATGTTGCACGTGGCAGGCCCCGCAAGTGGGGCAAGATTTGGGGTCGATGGACCTCCTATCGGGGAGACATCTGCACACCTCCCTTCACACATTTAGTGGCTGACCCTCCTTCCCCTTGACCCGACATTCCTCTTAATGTGTTGCTTGGATTGTCTCCGGACTTGCTATATCCCTCTTTCCTCCCATCCTGCAATGTCAATGTCTGTATTGTGTCCTTATGCTCCCCCCCGCAGGACGCTTCGCCATTCGATTGATTGTACTGCCTTGTTGTTTTTTCTTGTTTATGTTGTTAAAAGTTTTAATAAAAAGAAATATATAAAAAAAAGAATTATACTGTGGTATACGATATACATGAAAGGTTATTATATCTTCTTTTCATTTATAAGTGGTGCAGATGTTGATAGCCCAATGCAATTTAAACATTGGGAAAATCATGTTGAAAGTTTTATGTTTAAATCTGTTTACAGAGAAGTAAATCAATAATAGTTGTGCGTGCCTGAGTCTAGTAGGCCAGCGAGCCACCTAGCCCCTATTCATATAAGACCACCCAAAGGCCACATGACAGGCTAATTTGGGAAGGAGGGTATCTAACATTTTAGAAAAAAGTCCTGTATTGCATATGGCAAATCCCCTCAGGCCGAGAGCTGAAGGAGACCTTGGGAGTAAGAAGGTTACAGTCTGAGAAAGGCATACATGAGGGGAAGTGGGCAGAACGTCAGCAGTTACAAACAGGTGTGCAAAGGTGGTGGCTCTATTGGAGCACAGGGGATACAAAAATCACACATACAGTTGGCTGATAAAGGGGGTGGCCCTGTTTCCATGGACAAAAGAGTTGGGGTTTGCGATGACATGGAAGGTAGGTGTGTGGGGATGGAATTAAAAAAGAGAGGGATGGTACAAAGGGGGGCCCTGACATGGGCAAGGCGGACAAAGAACAGGTTACAGGAGATAGTGATATGAAAAAGAAGGGTGAGGAAGCTAGCCAGAAATCAGAAGGTTTGAAAAAACTACCGCACATGCCTCTGGGGTCACACTTGGCTACTAAAACTAAAGAGAAGATTTGGAAAGGGGAATATATCTACGTACACAATTTATTACACAAAGAGTTGCAATTTAAAGAGGGGTCTAAAGAAAAAAAATGGGAATTGGCTAGGAACCCCAACATTGACACTTGGATATCAGCCTTGCTTATCTATACAGGCATCTAATGTGAAAAGTTTCCAGAGTGCTCTGTCTATTTCCAAATACATGGACACTATTAGAAAAGCTGAACTTGATTCTGGGGGTATGGCCTGGTTTCATTATGATGAGGAGTTTAGAGCACAGTTGGGGTAAAGCCAGATAAGTCATGGGGAGAGGTGGATAATGAATTGTGGCTGCAATGGAAATATTCAACAAGACCACCTCTGGCTCTGAAAACAGAAAGTGGTTTGGCAATTCAATTTCTCCCCTTTAAAGGGCACCCCACTCTTAGGGATGGGAAGTTGAGGAAGAGGTTAAGGGTTTAATTCTGAAGCCTGTTGGGATTTTAACAGTTGTATTTGTGATTGGGACCCTTGCAAGTATAAACACCAAAGTGGAAAATGAGGAGGAAGACATGCAGTGCTATAATGTTTTGGGGAGCAGGCAGGCAAGACATACATTGGACAAGCTAAGGGAAGAGGGGGACACAGCATTCGGGTAACAAGGGCTTTTACACCAATTAAGGTGGGATCACTGGTGTTGTGGCTGGCTTTTAAACCAGACAGAGACAGTGCAAGCTTGCTTCAGTGGGGTTTTCAGAAAGGTTTCTGACTATGGTATCAAGGGCCTAGACAAAAGCAATTTGAAGACAATCAACGATCTGCTGGAGACAAGCAACACATGGTGAGAGCTCAGCTGGACAAAGAAGCATTGGAGAGTAGAATGGCAGGTCCTTTTGAACACTGATGTTTATGAGATCTAAGGATATCTCATTTGGGAGCAGTCCCTAAAAAAATCAGCAGGTGAATTCAGAATAATACATTACCTGTCATGGCCTAAAGGCGCATCAGTTAAAAATGTAATTGCTAATGACAGCCATTATCACGAAGGAGGGGAGAGGGTCAACAAATGAACTCCACCACCCCGAACCCCCTAGTCAATAATGTAAACGCACAGAGGGGTGGGGAGAAAGGAACACAAAATAGACAGAGACGCAGGGCTGTGAAAAATCAAAATTATTTGAAAAAACTGCCCTCACTCACACACAATGTGTGTGACATGCTTCATCATCGGGTCTGCATACAATACGCCCCCGTATATCCACGCAGGGGGCGGAGCATAGGGGGGGGGGAAGAAAACACAAAACTCAAAACAAACACAGGACAACACAAAAGTGACAAACAATGATCACAACAATAAGTGTTGTCCCTAAGGACAGGGTGAGTGACAGACTAAAGTGCCAGGATGCCCTTGGTGGTGACAGGTTGCGCTATATAAGTATACCACAATACAATACAATACAATACAATACAGTTGTAGCATTGGTGAATGGTCAGAAGACCAGAGACAAGAAGCTGTTACAACATTTTTCGTACTTGGTTGCCTTATGTACAGCACAGTTTTTAGAGCTAAGCACGTGCCTGATGTGAATAATAATGATGGATTAAACCCAGATCTGTTGACTGGGTGTGAGTGTTTGATTGATTCAGATGCTCCGTCCATCACCACCCCCTTTGGTACCACTTTGTTCGCCATAAGTTGGAAGGTAAGTTCAGAAGTGAGTCCCTTGCTCACTTTGCCACTGGATTCAAGCAAGCCAGGCTGAAGACAGCTGAAATGCCAGAAACCGGTCCTCGGAAGCTTGTTTCCGGTCCAGGGAAGGCATGGCTTGGCAGTTCGGGCTGGACTGTTCCCATGAGGCACAGGGTCAGACTCATTTGCATATGGCCATGTCTGAACTGGGGTGGCAGAGTGGGCTAAAGAACGGTGATGGATTAAACCCAGATCTGTTGACTGGGTGTGAGTGTTTGATTGGTTCAGATGCTCCGTCCATCACCACCCCCTTTTGTACCACTTTGTTCGCCCTAAGTTGGCAGGGTATGCTCAGACGTGAGTCCCTTGCTCACTTTGCCACTGGATTCAAGCAAGCCGGGCTGAAGACGGCTGAAATGCCAGAAAACGGTCCTCGGAAGCTTGTTTCCGGTCCAGGGAAGGCATGGCTTGGCAGTTCGGGCTGGACTGTTACCATGAGGCACAGGGTCAGACTGATTTGCATATGGCCATGTCTGAACTGGGGTGGCAGAGTGGGCTAAAGAACAGTGATGGGTTAAACCCAGATCTGTTGACTGGGTGTGAGTGTTTGATTGGTTCAGAGGCTCCTTCCATCACCACCCCCTTTTGTACCACTTTGTGAATAATAATATGGCAGACTCATTGTCTCATTCACAGTAGCAGAGATTCTGTGGTTTGGTGCCTGGAGCGAATACACTAAAGCCTGAGGTACAAGCATAAATTTGAGAGTTGGGAGATTGAAGATTCTGTGCCTGGTAGAAAATTCACTTGTGCAAAATACCAGGTCAGCTTACAGACAAGCTTAGGAGGAGATTCTCCATGAAACTGCCTTGTTGAGGTGCCAGACATACATGTAGGATGTCTAGATCTATGGCACATATTCTACACAAAACATACAAAATACATGTATGTGAGAAGTTGGCCTGATGTATGATGTCCACAGTTCTGTGGGCACCTTGTATCAGTCCAAACAATCCCTTATGGTGGTGGTTGTAAGTCAACCTTATAGACAAGCTATCCTAGAGGTAGCATGGACTAAGCAGCCTTCAGGCTAAACTCAAGAGGGCATGTGAAGCCAGCTGTTTTACCATATGCAATCCTGTAATATCAAATGAAAGGACACCACACAAGTTATATATTATAAAAATATATGTATTTATTACTAGAATAATCCTCTGTACTCTTTATGGGTTTAGAGGCACAAGCGTTTAAACAAAAGCACAGTTAAACATACACAAGTTGCACAATTATGGATAGGGCCGGTGGCCACTCAAACCATATATTAAATAAGTGGTATAAGAATCACTTTACGAACAATGGTAAGGCCTAGGGCCTTGGGATCGCTTGGACTACACTGGACTAACAGCAGTTAGGACAGGAGTAGCCCGCTGGAATCGGGTGCAGCGCTAAAAGCACACGCATGCACCAATGCAAAGTCAATGGTGCGTAAAAGTTACAAAGTTACTGTTTTAGAAGTCTTTCGACTGGACTAGAACTTAGCCACTTAAAACTAGTACACTAGAGGTGTAAACCACTACAGGAGCACCGGCGGTCAATCGATACCTCACCCACAGGAAGCGGGTGCATAGGTGCCAAAGTGTGTCGGGTTTCGTCGTGGAGTTCTATGGAGCCTGGAGATGAAGATGCTGCAGGCGGCCAGGAGAGAAGAGTCCGGTTGGATCCAAGGGTGGATCGAAGATGGAGAGTACCTGAAAGCAGAGGGGACAGAGTCTGGGTCACTAGCCAGTGACCAGGATGGCACCAGGAAGGAACCAGGCGATGTCGGGCGCAATCAGGTGGTTGACGGGAAGCTTGACTCCGCTGCCACGTGGACTCTGGGGCATCGAGGATGACCAGGAGTGAATCACGAGCTGTACCACAAAGGTTCTCGCTGTCGGCGGTATTGGTTTCCGGATCGGAGTCAACAGGCCTTGGCAAAGGCAACCCACGCAGGATTGGAAGATCGCTTCTTACTCGGACCAGCAAGGTCAGAGGGGTTGCTCCTTTTCAGGGGAGCGAGGGCCAGTCTGAAGCAACCAGACTAGCAGAGCAAATTCAAAGGTTCGTCGGTAATGGGGCCACTAGCCAACGGGCAAGCGACCGGACCAATGCATCAAGCAGGAAAATGCAAAAGGGCCCCACGCAGCACTCGGTGAGTGTGGAGGGGAGATCTTTGGTGCACAAGCTGCTCGGGGCTGGGGCTTCTCAAACCCTAATGCACAGCTTTGAGGGTGCCTCGGGAGCTGCACGGTCAGCACTTCGCAGTCTTTTCAAGATGGCCGGCCCCACGCTTCAGGTCACCTCCACGGGTCTCAGATTCGCTGGGACTGTGGATCGGGCTGTTGGAAGGCAGGAACGCTGGGTCTTGTTGATCTTTGTCACTCGAGTTCTGGCGGGAACTGCAACAAAGCAAGCCGTTGGGCGCTGGATGGTGCCTGTTTGCAAAGGGTGGTCACTCCTTGACCACAAGGGAGATTCTTCAGTCTTCCACGTCGAGTGGGATGTCGAAGGGTCCAGAGTTCTGTATCAAAGTTTCAGTCAGGATAAATCTAATGCTCATGGGCACAGCTCCTACCTTTATTCCAAATCAAGGGGCTGGTTTACCTGCTAGGTCCCTCCTATGGGTGGGACCAGGGAAGGGGGTGGTTACACCCCTTTCCCTTTGTCCAGTTTCGCGCCAGAGCTGGGGCTGGAGTGCCCCAGAACCGGTTTGACTGGATTTTGCATGGGACACCTTGTGTGCCCCAGGCAGTGTCTAGTTTCACTCAACCCTCCCTGCTCCAATCCACTATCTCCTGTCTGGGGTGGTGTAGCACCTCCCTGTGACAGGAAATCCTTTTTCCAAACCTCCCTGCCAGGTTTCGGTCAGCAGCAGGAGGCCAGACTTGTGTCGGGGCAGCAGCATCCATTTTGTGATGCTGAGGCTCTGGTTAGTTTTAACCGCGTTTACTGTTACCCACATGTCTTCTCCCTCTAGAAGGGTGGAATGCTACCCCCGTCGCCAGAACTGGCGAGGGGGTAGTATTCCAAAGAGTATGACCCATTTACACGACATGTTTTGATAAAGCCAAACCAAAGTTAGCAATAACCGCGAGGATTATAATGCACTTAAGAGTATATGGTATGGCAGCATCCTAGAACAGCTATAAGGAAAAGGTTCCGAAAGCTGCAGACAGGCTCAGCTCATGCTAGAGCACCATCTCACATAAAACCAAGCACTCTGCCTCCAGGATTGTTAAGGCCTGCCATAGGAGTGACTTATAGGTATATATGTGTCCAGATATAGGTTTAGATATAGGTATACTATATCTAAGCAAGGGGTGATTACACGACCTTGCCCCAGCTGAGTGATCAGCCAGTTGTGTCAGTTTGGATGGCCAGCCAGGGGTGGCAAAAGATATGCTGCAGCCCCTGGTAGGCCTTGGATGCACCTATGCCCTGGGTACCTATAGTACACTGTACAGGGGCTGATAAGGTGTCCAGTACCAAATTGGTGATGTACCTAAAGTACATGTCTGTGAATTTAGAGAGAGAACAGCAGGCTGTGGGTCTGATTAGCAGGCCCACAGCCACATTATGTCGAAAACCAGTGAAGCAAAAAGCAAAAATTGGGGTGACCATAGGAAAGCAGACCCTACTCTCCTACAATGTACATATAATGACTCTAAATAAAGGTCATATACATAAGTAATGGTTTTTCGGAATATCTCGGAACAAAAAAAAAGATTCAATGGGTCTTATTTCAATGTCAGTGCAGGTATGAACCGATCAATGAACACCTGTGATGAATGTATTCTTCAATAACAGAAACAAGCACAGCCTTTCCAATTGGAAATGGTGAATTAATGTATATCTCTTTTTTTTTTGCTGAGTTTTATATAGCGCAAACTAGACCCGAACCGAATCGGGTATCAGAGCGCTTTACATAGCACCAAGTTAGTTTTATATATATAGCGGTGCAAACAGCGCGGTGCTCAAATGTGCAGCATGTAAACAATAGAAATATGAAACATATGGATACACTGAACAAAAGGGATGTCCCCTATTCTAATATTACACAGTCAATTTGAATATTTTGCTCCATGTGTTTGAAATGAGTCTATATTGGAGTTAGCAGTCAGACGGTGGATGTGAAGTGAAGGTTGGCCGTTCAGTGACAGCCATAGAGGAACAAAATGTGAAGCTGTTGAACCACAACTTTGGTTAGTTCGAAAAGAAAGTGAGGGCTGTTTGAATGACATGCAATGCTAAAAAGAATATGGATTTCCATTGGGGGTCAGGGAAAAAACACCTGTGCAGGTTTTTTCTGGGTGGCAGTCTAGAGTGGGGCTCATACACTAGGTCAGGAGGGTTGGGGCCTTGCCGGGGTCCTTGGCAGAAAGATGCCAGGACAGTGTCACTGGGGTCAGGTGTGAACGGTCAGTGAATGTAATGAAAGGGGGAGCGGGTTGAATGCTTTGATCTTTAGTTGGGAGTTTTGTACACATTGGAGGGAAGGTTTAGAGGTGGGAGGGACTAAGTTGAATCATTGTATTAGTGAGGTGGGTTTGTTTGATATTACAATATCGTTCATAAAGTTCAGCTGCAACCTGTCCTAATATAGCGGCCTTTTGCTCTTATCTTAGCCTGTTTATTCTGCACTGTCTCGCACAATGGGGTCCCGGAGGTGGCTTCATGAAGAGAGTCGCACCTGGAGGGATTCGGCTGACTAGTGCAGCCCAGGCCCAGGGAGGTTAGGGATTGGTCTATCCATAGAGAAGGGGGTGGGCTTAGCGGCACTTAGGTCTCCTCGGGCTGAGAGTGCAGGTTTAGGCGCGATATGGTCTTGCTCGGAGCGTAGGGTAGGTTTTGCTTTGTCCTTGCCCACCCACCCCTTTTATGGTTTAGGTATCATTTGGTTGCGTTGTGTTTGGCTGATCTCATTTGTTTTTCTGGTTGAGGTTGACTTTAGGTTGTTGCTATGGGCAGATGGCAGTCAAGCGGTGGACTCACACAGTAGGCCGGAATAGTTGGGTCCTTGGCAGAAGGAAGCCAGGACAGTGATGCTGGGGTCAGGTGTGAAAGGACAGTGAATGAAACGAAAGGGGGAGCCGAGCCGGTTGAATACTGGGATCTTTGGTTGGGTTTTTGGTCAGATGGAGGGAAGGTTTAAGGGTGTAAGGGGATAGGTTGAATCATAGTATAGAATGGTGTGTTTGTTTGATGTTACAATATTGTTTATAAAGCGCAGCTGTAACCTGTCCTAATAAAGTGGACGTTTGCTCTTATCTCGGCCTGTTTATTCATCTCACCAAATGACATTAGACAATAGTTGAGATTGCTGTCTGAAGAAAAAGCTTTTTCAAAAACTCTGTGCAATGTGTTTTGTTTTCCCTCCCCCGTGGCCTTGGATAACACAACACTGACGGGCTGTTTGCCCATCTGAGCTGCCTCACTTTCATGTTTCAATTTTATTAGACACACGAGCAATACTCACGCACAGAACACACCCACATCTACAGTGCACCCGCAGCCAATGGCAGAAGGAGCTCTGAAGAGGGCGTTACAGGAAAACGTCCACAGAGCCGGGTGACAGCAGCCGAGACCTCCTCCCTCACCACATTGTATGAAGGGTGTGTGCTCGCGGGCTCGTCACTTGTGAAACATGCCAGAATAAAGGCTGTCAGCGCCGGCGGCTGCTTGCACAACGTGGTCTAGCCCCCGGAGGCGCCTCGCTGGCCGGTCGAGGCGCTGGATGCTTCTGTTTTTGTACCGATCCTCCGAGATGAGGGACTCGAGGATCAGCGGGGACGGCTCCTGTGCTGCACCCAGCACCCACCAACCTTCACTCGGCGACAATAAGTGACATTTGCAGGATTTTGGACTTGCACCAAGGACTCGTCTGCATCCGCGTCTCGTGATGGGGAGTGCAGGCAGGGGGGACAGGGCCATCTGAAGGAGCACCGGGGCTCCCCCCGAGGCGAGGGCTGACCCGGGGGACGTGGGTGTGTGCCCGATCGCTGCGCCCACCCCAGGGGCCTGGGCACGGCTCTGCAGCTTCTCGGCTGCTGTCACCCACCGCAAGGGCATCGCCTCTCCCCGGCTCCCCCCGCGCCGCCGCTTGGTGCCTCCCGCTCTCGGGGGTCGCCGGCGCGCTGGCCGCCACCATGCTGCCCGGGGTGGGGGTGTTCGGCACCAGCCTCACCACCCGGGTGATCGTGCCGCTGCTGCAGGAGGAGGGCTTCGCGGTGAAGGCGCTGTGGGGCCGCACGCAGGAGGAAGCCGACGAGCTGGCCCGGGAGATGAGCGTGCCATTCTGCACCAGCCGCATCGACGAGGTGCTGCTGCACCAGGACGTGGACCTGGTCTGCATCAACCTGCCGCCCCCGCTCACGCGCCAGATCGCCGTCAAGACCCTGGGTAAGCGAGAGCATCCTGCGTCTGGGTGTATGCATAGGGAGGCAGAGTACCCTGATATAGACATGCGTGTTCAGATGTGGGCATGTGCATCCTGCTATACATGTCTCTGTATGCTCAACCCCTATAGAGACTTCTGATCTGAGGATATACATACATTTATACATATGTACAGTACTAGTATAGTGCATCCTGCTATAGATGTGTGCATTTTACGAGTCCCTATAGAGACTTCTGGTCTGAGGATATACATACATCTATACAGATGTACAGTACTAGTATACTGCATCCTGCTATAGATGTGTGCATTTTACGAGTCCCTATAGAGACTTCTGATCTGAGGATATACATACATCTATACATATGTACAGCACTAGTATATTCCAGGCATGAATTTTCAAAGTACACTCAATGATACTGTTTTGCTTCATTCGCTGCATAGGCATATGTATCCTGATATAGACACACTTGACTTAATGTTTGCTTAGATAGCCTCTTGAAGCATCCCGCCCGCCCGTCTGTGTGTATTAATATGGAGGCAGAGTACCCTGAAATAGACATGCGTATTCTGATGTGGACATGTGCATCCTGCTATAGATGTGGGCATTTTCCGAGTCATCATCATCATCATTTGGTCTTTATTCGATAGTTTTTCAATCATAAAAGACAGTATACAACATTAAAAATATCATTAAGATAATAAAACCCCGACATAAAAATCTAATTATCATTTTCCGAGTCCCTATAGAGACTTCTGATCTGAGGATATACATACATCTATACATATGTACAGCACTAGTGTATCCCAGGCATGTATTTTCAAAATGCACACACTGACACACTCAATTATAGTCTTTTTTAATTCCCTGTACAGGCATATGTATCCTGATATTGACATAGTTTACTTAATGTTTGCTTAGATATCCTCTTGAAGACACATAGATCACGATACAAACATATGGGTCCTGAAATTGACGTGTCACTTAGTCATCCTGGAGACATAGCTATCCTTAAAGAGGCAACACATTTGACAGTTTCAAGTTAGGTTAAGTGTAGGTAGGCAAGGATTTACTATTCATAACTCCACGTCCATGCACCTTTACATTGTCAAGGTATATATATATATATACAGTTTAGCACACCTTACCTTCACAGTATTTTATTTCAGTTTATTTCTTTCTTCTTTTAAAAAAAAAATATTTTTTATTGAGAGTTCATAAAAATAGAATATACATTACAAGACACATTTGGAAATAGAGTTAATACAGTACAGGACACATAGATACAAAAACGTGTTCAAATTTCATCGATTCAGAAACTTACTTATAAAGTGCAATGTGAATAAATACAAACAATCTGGTCAGACTGATATTAAAAAGATATGATTACAGTTAGATGTCGACAGAAAACAAACTAGGATTCAAATATTCAGTTTATTTATTTCTTGTTTCAGCTAACAGCCTGACAATATTTTTAAAAACGTGCAATATAAGAACAACTCAATAAAAATGCGAGCACAGCAATCTATCAATAGATTATTTGGAAACACTAAAATACAAGTACAGTAAAATGCTAAAAATGTGCCTTTTCATCGAAGGCATGCAACCTAGGAAAAAGAGTATGTTTAGATTCTTCAGATACAGTAAAGTGCGAGTGCAGTGGAAATGGTGGGCATTGCCATCAGAGGCAACATCCTAAATAAGAGAAGAACATATGCATCACTATCAATTAAAAAAAACCATAAGAACATTTGGGAATGGTCTTCTTTTCAGATGTAATCACAATGTGCCAACCCACCCAGTAATTTGGGAGACGATATTATGCCTACAATTTTGTTGTAGGACACTATTTGTCCAGAAAATTTCAGGGTTACACCGTGGTGGGAGTGGACATGTAGAGAAAGAAGAGAGTGATTTCACCTCTGACCACGATGACCAGTCTCTATATTTTCTTCCTTTATCACAGGACACAAAAGATCCTCCATATAATAGACTTATAGGGGAACCAGACATACACGTAGGAGGACCAGATCTATGGCACATATTCTACACAAAGCATATAAAATACATGTTCATGCAATGAATCTAAATGAAGCTCATATACGTATGTAATGGTTTTTCTGAATATCTTGGGACAAAGACAAAGATTCAATGGGTCTTATTTCAATATCAGCCCAGGTATGAACTGATCAATGAACACCTGTGATTAATGTATTCTTCAATAACAGAAACAAGCACAACCTTTCAAATTGGAACATAGTGAATTAATGTATATCTCTTTGGTTAGTGTTGTAATGCACAGTGGGGCAGACCGCACAGTGCACAAAGATGCAGCGTGTGAACAATAGAAATATGATACATGTGTATAAACTGAACAAACGGGATGTCCCCGAATCCAATATGACTCAGCCAATTCAAATGTTTTGTTCCTTGTGTTGGAAATCAATCTATATTAGACAATCCCTTCAACAGTGTCAATGTTTCAACGCACACCCCTGATTCCAGTGGGTCTCTGCAGGACCCTTTCCCCACCATGTCCCTTGTATCTTTACCCTTTACCTCTTTTTTTACTTTTATATTAAAACTATGTCTCCTAACCGATATTGGCTACAGAGGTTCCCATTTTAGAAACATTTTTTAGTTCATTAATATCCATTTCTTTAATGTTCTTTGATTCTTTTCAGTTATTTTTGACCAAACTCTATTTTTATCAACATGCTTTCCACTAAATGGCTTTTCTATTGTTTGAGTTCTCAGAGATGGGTTTCCATTGTTTTGCATTTCTATGATGTGATGTTACCTACTACAGACAGGCTACTGCAAATGGAAGTACTTGGAATATGCTACCTCCTGTATGTATTATTGCGATGGTTGATGGCAGAGAGGGAGAACTCGTTCACATGTTCACCCTGAGATTGTTGAATGGATGCATTACTGCTTATATCATTGGATCTCCTTTGAAGTATGCTGCCAAGTCTTCTTTTCAGTGACAAACGTCCAATTTCTTTGCTTTTCTATTGACCTCATGAAAGATTACCTGCAGTCCTTTTTGTGGGTGAAATCACCATATTGGCTGTCTGAGAACAACTGAATACATTATGCCGCAAATTTCCATCAAGTGGTCTGGTAACAAGGTATCTATACTGGCTAAGTCAATGAACATAGGTAAAGTATGTGGTATTTTGAAAGAGAGAGTCAGGTATTGCCCCTTCGTAAATTTATTCTTCGAAGATAAGAAAGCCTAGCAGGGGCAGCTGGTACGAGTGAAGTGCCCACCACTTCCCCAAAAACCAAAATATAACACCTTCTTCCTCCAAAACCCCAAAGTAAACCACCCTTCCTCTAAAAGCTCTCCCCAAAAATACCACCTCCCTCCAAAAGCCAAAAATAAAAACATAGCACTATCTACAAAATAAGACACAACTACTACACTTACATGCATTACACGTAACAAATTAAATGACATAAAACAGCACTTACCCACGGGCTGCACGTCCTCCTTGGTATTCTTCTTCTCCGATGCACGAAGATCTCCCCATACCAATCCAGATGCTGCTCTCATGCTGTTAACGAGAATGAGAGAAGGGCCTGGATTGGATGGAGTGGGCTGGTCGGACGCTCCTTCAGGCCCTGGAGGCCTGTGCTTGGTCTCCACCCAGTTGTCTTAGGACAGCTGAGTGGAGAGCTCCAAAGTGTGCATGTCACTTTGGCCAGCACAATAAAGGGACATGCGCACTTTGGAGCTTCCAGTCAGCCTTGCTTCAGTCCTCAGAAGACACACCCAGGATGTCTCGGGGCTGGGGCTGCTGGAGCGCGTACTGCACTGGTAAAAATAAAATGGCATTTTCATTGCCATTTTATTTTTTCCTGCGTGGCTTGCTGCGGACAGGGGGACGATCCCCCGCCCTCAAGAGGAAACCGCCCCTGAGACCTACGGCCTGATTTGGATTTCGGCGGATAAGTTACTCTGTCACAACTGTGACGGATATCTCATCCGCCAAAGAATAAATCCCATAGGATATAAAAGATTTATATTTCAGGTGACAGCATATCTCCACCGTTGTGATGGAGTAACCTGTCCGCCCAGATCTCAATCAGGCCCCTAATTGGCTTCTCATTAGGAACATGCCTGGTGGAAACAGCAAACCGGTCAAAGCATGTTTATGCTTGGGGCTTGTGTAGTCTATCTTGATGTCTTCAAGGCTGTTGCTCAGAAAATACTCTATAACAAGGAAGATGTTTGTCTAATCCACTGCAAAGTAAAACTTTATCACAAAAATGTTCAAAGAAAGATGTAAATATAGAAGAATTTTGAAAGAATATTTGCTTCAGCCAGGGATAAAGAACTGTCAAATTTGGAATTAGATATAACCCCACCTCACGTTCCATCCATGGGCAGTCCAGTAGAGGAAGGCATATGAACCAACTCTGTTTTGGTCTTATTTATTATGCACTGGAACATTGTTTAAGCTCCTTTTTTTATTTATACTGACTGACTAAAAATGTGCTTTAATGGAAATAGCACTCTCCTTTCTGAGAGCATGTAGGACTTTGGGCCACACTTCTCGTGCACTTCCAGGATGACTTGGCTGTGCTGCAGTGGAATGTCACCAAATAAGATGGGGTGTTCTCTTGCTGTCTAACAGGGATGTGTTCTCAACACCAGTTTGACTCTATTTATGCATCACTGCTCTGGAGTTGCTTAGAGTGTACGTTTCTTCCTATGACGTCCCTATTTTTAGTATTCCACTGACAATGCTGTATTATATGATGATATATCTGCTACACTTCATAGCTCACCTAGTTTCTGCACCATTATTGCTTGACCTATTACCATAACACTTACCTTAAAATAGCCTACAGATATAATTATGTGGCGCAAACAACGGGGAGTGCCTTGACATTTTTGGGAAAAACGAGAGGAAAAGGAAGTGACATGCCATGTATTTGAAACAAATCAATGGGGGAACCATCTCTTGTTCCACCAAGCTGCACAGCCAAGTCGCAGTATGAATCCAATGAATTCAACCATATTTTTGACTCACTTTTCTCCATATATCCGTTTTAAATATTCCTTCAATTCGTTTTATCCATACCATTGCTTCTACGAAGATATTAAACCAAACTCCAGGGCACAGGTTGGTTCCACATGTCATGATGTTTATTAAAAGAACCCAATGCATTTCGGGAAAAAAGATCCCTTCATCAGGGCCATCTAAAACATAATATAAACAACCTGATTTTTAACCCTTCATCATTCACATTATCATTATAATATATGTATTACCAATCAATATGCGTTTTGTTATTACTCCAAAAATGCGTAGGAAAATCAACCTTGCGAACAACTAAGTGTGTTCCTATAACTGGTTATCGGAGAATACCCAATTAAGCACCCATATCAGCTTCCGCATTTAACCCCTTCGCTGCGGCGGCTAAGGGCGAGGCGGGGCCGCGCGGCGCACGGGCCCGCGGGTGAGCTGTGCTTGTGACAGAACGGTTCCGTCAAGGCCCCGCCCGCTCTTTAGAACGTCAGCGCAGGCACGGAATTGGCACCGCGCAGGCGCAGCGAGCGGGCCATGACGGAACCGTTCCGTCACCAGCACAGCTCACCCGAGGCTCGTGACGGAACGGTTCCGTCACGAGCATGGGAGGGGTTAAACTGTTGTTTAGTGTACTATATGGCCTGTTTGACTTTTATCCATCTTTCCCCTCTATTCTATTAGGCAATGTTAATTATTTCTTAATTTAGCGGTGACACTCATTGTATTCACGCTTACCGTGATATGTGCTTTTGCCTCAGTAAAACCATTTTGTAAATGACGATCCCATTAGCAAGTAATTCTACAGTTGTAGCATGTTCCTGTGTTTCAAAGTGTGCCGCAGCGCGAATAGTACGTTCAAATATGAGCTACATCTCTCAGTGAGGGCCTATTTTCTCATCTTCCCCGCCCTTCTTGATTGCCATCAGGTGATTCACTAACGTCTGCCTCAAACTGAACAGGGGGCTAAACCACTGACGATATCCTTCACCTTTGTATGTACTTGAACAACTACATATCCCAGCATGCATTATGCCGCATTTCAACCAAGTGGTTATCAAAATCGTGCATTCTCGCTGGAGTGCTTCGTTAAAACCAATAGACATATTAACGGTATCACTCGAATCTCCAGTTCCCCGCATTATTCAAATACAATCCAATCATCTTAAATAAAAACAATCCAATCATCTTAAATAAAAACAATAAATCTCCACGGCAGTTTTCAATAAATGTTCCTACCTTTTTCTTTTTATCTTATGTTTCTTGACTGCCTGTGAACTCCTTATGTCCGTGATATTGTCACAACAGGGAACACACATCCTATGCCAATCACCGTAGGTTACTCTCTTTTAGCTCCAGTTTTCATTCTTTCATGTTTTAATGTATTTCAACCATGTCCATTGTGCTTGTTACTCGTGGGTGCAATCTCAACGTTGAGACGAAAAATTCATGTAATGACCTTCGGGGTGGTGAAAAGCACTCGTCCACCCATGGGTATCTTGGTGCTGGATAACAGATGTTTATAGTTACACAACTCAATGGTACTCATTTTGTCGACCTCAGAAGGATGAAAGGCTGAGTGTACTCGCCAGGATTTGAACCTGTGACCATGAGGTCAAACCCAAGCCCCTGTAGTAGATGCTTTAGCCCACTAAGCCACCAGACCTAGCTGTGAAGGTTCCTTTATATCTATTTACCTTCCGTTCTTGATGATACTGACATCTTGAAATTGGCTTGGGCCTCCCTTAGCTGTGGCTCAGTAGGAGACAGCTTGTGCTGCTCAGACTAATTTATTGTGCTCCATTGACTGGTATTGGGGATTGTCATTAGCTCCCTAGCAGTGACGTCACTAGGGTTGGTGTCACCCAGTGCAGTAACTCATGGTGTCACCGGTGCAGTCCGCACCCCCGCACCCCCCTAGTGACGCCACTGCCACTTAGGACAACTGGCACTAAGGCTCTTCATGACTACGGGTAACACTGGCATGGGGAGGTTAAAAATAATCAAATATCATAGTGCGCAGTACCTGTAACAGCCTCTCGAGTCCTCTGGCTGGGCTTCTCAAGGGTTAAACGCCCCGGCCTGGTCCGTGTAGCGTGATAACTCTCCGCAATCACTGGTAGTGGTGAGGTAACGCGGACGGTCGCAGCGGGCGCGCCTAAGGCAAGCCCGTCTGCGCCCGTCCGCGACCGGCCGGGATCAGGGGCCACAGATCCTGCCCAATTTGTGTCCTACACCTCCGCTCAATTATCCACACTCATGGCTCCCACCTCTGTCCCTCCTTCGCTAGCCTTACGCATTGCTTCACCCGGCGTCTCTGCGCCTTCCTGTCCAACTTTATCCCCTTCTTCTTTACCCTCCATCCCCCCTCCAACGGTTCATCAGGTAACCCCTTCTCTCCCACTGTCACCCCCTGTAGCTTCGGCTCTTCTGTTAAACACCCGGTCAGCTGTCAAGCATCAAACCGAACTCTTCAACCTTCTTTCCTCAGATTCCCCCGATTATCTTTTTCTCACGGAGACATGGTTTTCTTCTGATTCACTCCCCGATCTTTTAGCTATCCTTCCGGACACACATTATGCCCTCCGCGCGGACCGCCCGGCCAGTAAAACCGGCGGCGGAGTGGTAATGATTATTCGATCCACGCTGAAGTTTCAGCTTCTTGACCACTCTCCTATATCCAACGTGGATTTCCTGGTCGCTCGGTCCACCAATCTCATCGACCCCCTCACTTTTGTCCTTGTCTATCGGCCCCCTCTGCCTATGCCTCAATTTGTTCCCCTTTTCCAAGATATCTTGGCCACTCTATCAGTGAACAACTCGGCAGTTGTCCTACTAGGCGACTTCAATTACTGGCCGGACGATCCTCGAGAAAGTCCAACTTCCAAAGACTTTTCTGCAACTCTCCACTCTTTAAACTTTATTCCTCACGTTTTTTCTTCTACTCACGTTAAGGGTCATACCTTGGACCAAATCTGGTCCCTGCGTTGCCCCCTCTCTGTTCTCTCCACCCTTCCCTGTCTCTGGTCAGATCACTTCTTAATTTCTTTTAACATTCCCCTTCCCTCTCATCCTAAAGTCCCTCCCCCCAAAAACTTGACAGCCCGCTGCTGGAATCAGACAGATCTCTCCCTTCTCTCCTCCTCTCTGGCCTCCACCACACCTGATTTGACCGACATCTCTCTGGAAGATCAAGCTGATGCTGTCTGTGCTTGGTTATCCTCCTCCTGTGACCTCGTCGCCCCTCTTAAAAACATCAAATCTGGCCGGCCCCATGAGGCCCACAGATGGTTCACTAGCGAACTCAAAGAGCTAAAACTCAATCTTAGGCGATCAGAGCGCCAATGGAGGCATCACTACTGTCCTCTTAAGTATAAATCACTACTCAACGGTTACAAAAAAGCCATTATCTCGGCGAAAATGGAATACTTCTCCGAAAAAGTTGCCCGTTCTTCCAACAAATCCCGAGAGATTTTTTCACTCGTAAAACAACTTGCCACATCCGATCGTACTAACGTTAGCGTCGCCCCTTCCCTCTCATTTTGTCTTTCCCTCAACAATTACTTTATCGACAAAATCTCTGCTATTAAAGCTAATATTCCCGCAGTCTCTCAAACCCTGGTTATCCCCCCTCTCCCCCCCGCCTTTTATGTTAGACCTCTTCTCCCCCATCACTGCTGCACAATTCACTGCTTTGCTGGTCAAGGTCAAATCAGGATCGCCAGTTGACTGTGCGCCGGCCCGGATCCTTCAAACCCTTTTTTCTCACTCTCCTGGACCCCCTCTTACACTTCTTAACTCATCCCTGGCTCTTGGATCTGTTCCCTCTTCTTTCAAAACTGCTATTGTTCTTCCTATAATAAAAAAACCCGGCCTGGACTCTTCTTCACCTTCTAACTTCAGGCCCATTTCCCTCCTTCCCTACTTGGGGAAGATTGTGGAAAGCCATGTCACCTCCTGCCTGTCCTCACATATTGAGAAGCATGGCCTCTTGGCTTCCCACCAGGCGGGCTTCCGCCCGGGTCATTCTACCGAGATGGTCGTCACTGCTGTCTTGGACGAGCTTAAGGGAAGGGCCGATTCCAACCTCCCCCAGGCGCTGGTGCTCCTCGACTTGTCGGCTGCGTTTGACACGGTTGATCATGCCATCCTTCTCGACCGTGTCAGCGCAGCCGGCATCAGGGGGGTAGCACTTTCCTGGTTGAAGTCCTTCCTTCAGGGTAGGTCCCAGGCAGTCCAGCTTGCTGGCTTCTCCGCCCCTCCCCGCCCTCTTGTGTGTGGGGTTCCCCAAGGTTCCTCCCTTTCCCCTCTCCTCTTCAATCTTTATGTCTACCCCCTCATTTTTTCCCTCCGCGAGCTGGGGGTCTCCGTGTATAATTACGCTGATGACCTCCAGCTCATCTTTGATCTTTCCACTCCTGACTCTTCTTCCTTCTTTAGTTCCACTTTAGTCTTCATTTCGGACTGGATGATCACGAACCACCTTAAATTAAACCCCGACAAGACGGAGCTTGTCCTCACTGGTGGTCCCTCTAATCCCTGGTCCCCCTCTCACTGGCCTCTTTCTTTAGGCACTCCCCCTACTCCAGTTCCCACTGTTCGCACTTTAGGCCTTAAAGTCAGCAGTGACCTATCCATCCACTCCCAAGTTAGCGCTGTAATTTCATCTTGTTTTTTATTCCTCCGCCTTATCCGAAAAATTTCCCGCTTCTTTTCCACAGACGCTCTCAAATCCATCATTTCAGCCCTCATCACCTCCCGTCTCGATTACGGGAATGCCCTTTATTCTGGCATCCCCGCCTATGAAGTGCGCCGGCTCCAGGCCATCCAAAATCAGGCCGCCCGGCTCATCTTTCACCTCCCCAAATTTTCCCACATCACGCCCGTTCTCAAGTCCCTTCACTGGCTCCCTGTTCGCTTTCGTTCTTCCTTCAAATTAGCCTGCCTAGCCTTTTTAGCCTTCACCCACTCTGCCCCTCTGTTCATTGTTTCTTTGATCACTCCCTACACTCCCTCTCGCACTCTTCGCTCGTCCTCTCAACTTCTTCTTCAAGTTCCCCGCTACCGTAAAGCCCGCATTGGTGGCACCCGTTTCTCGGTTCTGGCCCCTCAGTACTGGAATAGTCTCCCATTTTCCATCCGATCAATCCCTACTTACCCGGCTTTCCGAAAAGCATTAAAAACTTTTCTCTTTCTCCAGGCCTTCCCCGGCTAGTCCCATCGTCTGCAGTGCTGAATCCGTTTTCCCCCCCCTCCCTACCCTTTTTCCTTCCCCCCCTCCCCCCTTTCCTCTCCCAGCGCCAGGAAGCCGCTTGGCCACAGTGCGCTTAATTAAGTTCCTTTTTCATTTCATTTCAACGCTGCCACAGGAGCTTCGATGGAATGACAAATTACGGAGTGCACATGCGCACAATGACACGCATGCGCACTAAAAAGGCAGAAGACCGAGGAGCTTAAAATACATGCAATGATAAGAAAGAGCATAATGCGGTTGCGTGGGATGATGCGCATGCGTAGAAACGCGCAGGGAGCGCATACCGATGGGGAGCTGGGAACAATGGTACACCTGGCATTTACGTCTGTTTCAAAAAGAGGATTTAGAGTCAACGCCGTACCTCAACACTCCCCCTACCTCCGCACTCCTCCGTGCCCGTACCTCCGTATTCCCCTCTGCCCTGTACCTCTGCACTTTGCTCTGCCCCTACCGCCGCAGTCCCCTGTACGCCTACCTTCGTCTCCCCTGTGCCCCTACCTTCGCACTCCCTTGTGCTCTGACCTCCACACCCCCCTGTACCTTGCCTCCGCACTCCCTACCTGCGTCCCTGCCTGGGCTCCAGGCGCAGGGCTCCCCCGTGCCGGCTGGTCCGCGGACGGGGTCCCATTATTTTGCATTTTGGTGGCACGGTGTCACCCCATGTGATGTAAATGTAAATGTGTTTGTATTCATATAGCGCACTTCTACCCAGAGGTCTCGTAGCGCTGTATTCATACCGCTGTGGAACCCATCTTGGCTTTCCTGTGAAATGTCCACTCCTGGGCACCCCCAAGGTGAAGCCAGGCATCCAAGCGCTGCTGGGGCCGTTGTGGAGATTAAGCAAGCTATTGCCCAGAGTCACAGAGTGGGACCCATGATTAGACTAGGCACCGAGGTGAGAATTATCAGGTCCGGGGAAATTAAGTCCAAGATCCGCCGAGGCAGGAATTGAACTCTGGTCCCGGGCCAGATCTCTGCATCAGGGTCTGCCGCGCTAACCATTGAGCCACGCTTCTCCCTAGATAGGACAAATCAAGCGAAGACACTCCCCTGGCTCCTGTGTTGACTAACAGCACAGTGCTTTTAATCTCGACGGGATGTGGATTAGATTTGGAAGTCAACTCTCTTTTTAGAGGAGGCAACCCCTGCAGTGACTTCTTTGGCTGTCAGATTCAATGGCATCATTATCTGTCGCATCTAGCGTGGGTGGATGTTTCTAGAATGAAGACTCAGGGAGGTCAGTGGTCTGTTCCTGACCAGAGGCTTTTAAGGCGGTGGAGAGACCGCAGCTTTTTGTCACAGCAAGGAATCTGCATACAGGACAGACAGCATTTACCTACTCTAGAAGGGAGAGAATCAGAACCTATTATGAGAACACATTTATGATGAAACACCCAGCAGATCCTACTGTGCCAGTCATCCTTTGTCAGAAGCGGTCTGATCTATTTCTTCTCGGGAGCTTTGAAGCCAGGTGCGTTTTTTACGCACTTCCGCTTTGGGCTTCACTGGGCTTAGATGTTGAAGGCGCGAATTAGCAAAGAGCGGAGCTGTGCAGTGTATGCTGTAGACAGACTGAACCTGTCGGCCATACATGATGCGTTGATCTTTTTTGGCGCGAACAGGGGGCTGATACATGAATTCAATGCTATTAGAGCCCATTATATTCTATGGGGAAGATAACCTTTTTATACTAGTCCGTCTGATTTCTAACTATGAATGTGTGAAGTTTAACACTTTTTTAAATCAAGTTGTGTTCTTTTTTTGCGTAAAATTTGTTTTTAGTTTTACGTTTTTTATTTAAATTTTTTGCATGTCAATTGATTTGCTTATATGTTTTTCCCAGATCTGAATTGATTTATAATGAAAAGGAAAACATAGCGATGCATGCTTCCCATAATGGACATATGAATTCTGATACATATATAGATATCCTTCTGTAGACTTGTATTCTGCTATAAACAGTATCTTGCTAAAGACAAGTTTATCCTAACGGTAATATATGGATTCAGGTATTAACACGTGCATCCTATATATTACATACCTATCATTATATGGTATTTCTAGAGGCAGGCTGTATGTTTTTTATCTTTTTATAGAGGTTAATTTTCTCTGCTTTTTAAAACTCTTTGTCAGTAGCAATGCAAGCAGAATATTAGAGCTCCAACCCAACACCAAAAAAAGACATAAGGGCACTTACAACTTTCTTTGCACATGTTCCACATTGCAATACCTTCTTCACCAATCCAAAATACGAATAGTTAGATAGGAGAATTGTAGTTGTTTTCCTTAAAAACTTGGATACGTTCCTTTGAAGGCATTTGGATATGACACTCAATGAAACATTCGTAGGGTTTCCATCTTGCGGCCTGTCCCTTCTGCACCAGACAGACGTTTCTTCCTAGGAGCTCCTGTGCTGTTTTATGGGTAGTGAGGCAGACTGGCAGGCACACAGTGGAGTAGAGTCACTACTGGGGAGCTGAGCCCTGAGGGCACTTGGTCTTGCCTCGTGCCCATAGGCGCTGGAAGGGGTGCAGGGTACTGCAGCAGTTCCAACACAACCATGCTCCAAAATAACCATGCTCCGAAACAACAATGCTCCAAAATAACCATGCTCCAAAACAACCATGCTCCAAAACAACCGTGCTCCAAAATAACCATGCTTCGAAACAACCATGTTCCAAAATAACCGTACTACAAAACAACCATGCTCCAAAATAACCATGCTCCAAAACAACCATGCTCCAAAAAAAACATGCTCCAAAATAAACATGTTGGCGTTCAGAAGGTCAAGGAGCAATACAGATGCTTTTAAATTGTGTTTCCTATTGTCTCATCTGCTGTGTGTTCAAAGGCAGAGGTCGAATGTCAGGCTAGGTCTTCTGTTAAATTACTGCTTATTCTTTTAACATAGATGTTGGGGTTTACTTTTGTTTCTCTGACTGCAAAGTGAGAGCATTTTGTAAAGTGATCTGTGTGACAATCTTGCTGGGGTACAGAGAGCGTGAAAAGAAAGGCTGTAATCTGACATTTTTTTTCTAACACGACCTAATTTAAATATCTGTAAATTAACTGTACACATTATTCTTCAATTAGGAATGCACTTTTTTTTGTAATTCTGAAGTATGATGGAAACATAGATTTTAATACGATCAAAACAAATCAAGGCACTTCACTTGCAGATGCGTAAATGATAAATATTTGCGAAACTCAATTTCCACATATTATCGTTTCCGCGTTGTATAGTTTTATCAGAAAAGCTGCATTTCTGTGTAAAATTAGAAGCCATTTCAATGTAAGACGTGCTGTCTGTAAATGTCTGTCATGCTTTAGTAATATACGTGTGACAGCGTTCTCCAAAGTTCACCACTAGCTACATACCACACCTTTACCACTCCTGATGAATGGGCGTGGCTCATTTGCTAGTCTTGTGCTTAGTGAATTTCTCAAATTTTTCACAATCGCACTGACTTACTTGACTTATGGTGATGCTAGCTCCCTCACCCTGAAAACTGCTCCCGCACCCCTGCTCCTACCCATCTCTGAGCTCCTGTTGTCTAAGCAGCAGGGTCACTGTTCCTTTAACCCTTTGCGTGCTTCTGTCTGCCAACGGCCGTCGCACGCACTTCCTTCGTAGTGCTGTGCACGTCCGTTGGCTGACGCGGCCTCGTTCACTCATTAAATCCGCCGCACCGCGGCGGAATTTCCCCCTGCGCTTAACGGGTTAAGAAATTAATAAATGGTAGAAAATGGGGAATCAGTGCCACTGCCTACTAAGGGAGGGCAACCGGGTACGGGTGGTAACAACGTATACATTTCATGCTCCTGTTTATTATATCACAATACAGGGAAGGGGAACAATATTACGCTTTTCTATGAGTGGCACTCAGATCTGGAAGACTCTTCAGTAAATCACCTGTTAACATTTTGTGTGTTTTGAAATGTCTTCTAAGTACTCGCTTATCATTGTTTTGTTCATGCGGCTAATATTTTTTACTTGACAAAATATATTTTGTAGACATATTGGAACACATGACTTGGTGTACATTGTTCTGTTGCGTTAACTCGTGAACTTGTGCCCAAGCCAGCAGTTCCTCTCCCGGTACCTGACAACATTTCCCCACTCTGTGCATTGTCCCAAATCGCCGCTAAGGACCTTCCGGAGCACTTCAAACACAACTGGCCCGGTGCAGCTGAGACTGTGGTTACAGCTGAGTCACCGGCCAACCTGGAGCCTTTTAGCAACGTACCTTTGATCGATTGGCTCCTAAACAAATCCCATTATGTGAGCACAAAACAGAAGTACAGCCTGTTTTCAGAAGATCAGCAATTGTCATGGTGAGATGCAGCAGTTTAGGATCTGGGAAGTGGCTGTCTAGCTAGCCCTAAGGTCAAGGATGCTTTGGTGTTTTTTTATTTATTTTTGGGGGCACGGCACAGCATTTTGACTAGCAACTCTGTACAGAGCAACCAAATGCAGCAGATAGGATATCTTAGCTTTTTTCGGTGGGTACGTAGCGATGAATGTTGGAAATGATGGCTAATCATCCATACATGGCGGTACAAACATTTCTCAATCGTAGATATATACAAGTATTGTTCCAATTTCCATTTCAAAAAGATAACACGTTTCTCTAAAACCCTAAAAGATTTTATGGAGATAATATTGGCAGCTAGTGACCGCTGATAGTGATTGTTCCAAGTAGCCTGTTTCACACCATTAGTTACTATTAATAGTGTCAGGGCTGAGGTGAAAGGGTCGCCACCCTGAAATTGATGAGGCGAGATTAACTCAATCTTTGCCAAATATAGCTACATTGTCAATTTCCTACTTAGATGCTTGACAAGTGTGCGGAAACTGAACACATGATGGGTTTCAATCTTGACTGAATCAAGGAAGGATACAGAAACATTGGACATGTTTGAGTAAGGGGCCATCCATCCTTCCAGTTCTTAAAAGGGAAGGTGCCAGACCTCAAAGTCATTAGACTGACTCATCAACATTGTTCAATACTAAATATCAAACTGTTCTGGCAGATCTACTATGAATTGTTATGCTTCTCGTGACATTAACCTCCTAGACGTCATTACTTGTGCCTCAAAAAATTCCTACATCTTTGCACGGGTGTTGGAATAACGAATACATTGGAAAAATCCATCAGTCTGATTTTTCACCTGATCATTTCCAGCAGGGAAACCTCTGAAAATGTACCTAGTGAAAAAGACCTGGGAATGCCCTATTTTGAGGAAAAACACATTTTTCCGTTATTTATTGCATCCCATAAATAAGGAACCCCCGGGTATCGTTATTTGCCGGATGCAACGATGATGCTGTTGTGAAGAACTCGTAATTGAGGCCTTAGTGGATGAGGTCACTTTCATCAGATAAAGCACAGGGCTTGGAAACAGTATTCTTCTTGCCTTTAACAGCCGCCTCGAGAAGGTACGCCCCTCGTAAACATTTTATTACACTGTGATATTCTATTTTTTGGTTGGCCTGTAGGAGATGAATAGCTGTACAAAGGATACGCGTCTCATTTGTTGTGGAGGGAATTTTTTTAATCTTTCTTCTGGGACTTAGTGTTTTTCTCCCCATGAAGTGCATAGCAAGTGCCATTTTAACGCATGGGCACGCCAGGCAGTTGCTCTGGAAGCATAGAAGTCCCAAGCAGACCAGAATTTAGCACACATTTTCCGTTAAACTTTTTTATTCCTGTGAGTGGTTGTGTAGGCAGGGCCCAGTGTATTGCTTTGCTGGGGGGCCTAAAATGCTGTTAAGACTGCCCTAATTGGGATGTGACTGTGTACATCTTTACATGGTTAAGTTAGGTACTAAAGAGTCCAGTGGAGTCCAGTGTTGGTCCACTAGGGCCAGATCCGTTCCAGAGTTTCGAATTAATCACTTTCCATGCTGCTAGAGATTTCCCTTTAACCCTTTAAGTGCTCCTGTCGGCCGTTGGCCGTCGCGAGCACTACTTGGCTGGTGCTGCCAACGGCCGACGCGGCCCTGCCCATTTCTTCAAACGTTCCGCACTGGCGCGGAACTTTCAAAGCAGATATGGTGTTAAGCTATTTGTATTCAAATTTATTGCATGTAAAAATATTGAATCTCAGTATGGACCTGGCCATCAGAGATCAGTGTTAGGCCCAGCTAACAATGGCAGTAATCTCTTGAAAAATCTATAAGAAAAGAATCAAGTCCACTCATGCTTATTCCAACCGCGCTTCTTGTAGGCTCTCCTGCGCCTTAAGTACAGTAAGCAATAACAAACCCTACTTTTGTATTGTAAGTTAACCTGTCTACTTTTGCCTACCAGGATGAGGAATCTACAAGAATGTAATGAATTTATTTGAGGCAAGAAAAAAGTATTTAATCCAGTAGCACTAACATCTCTTCTCTGAAATCTTGCATACTGAGGACACTTTTCTTGGTCCTCGTGTGCTACTATGAGAAGGCCCTGTGCATCTTCAATCACGTTCTGTAACTCTTCACTTTCGTCTTCCTTACCTAGGCATCAACTCACCCACATTTGGTGGAAGTCACTCTCTTTTTACTTCTATTTACCTGCCTGCCAAACAAAATGCCTCCAAAAACTATAATAGGGTCACCCACCTTTCAAACCTATATCAGCCTCCACAAAGTGTTAATTCCCTATTCACCTTAATGGGATCACCCTCTTTAAGCACCTGACTTTGAACTGTATTTTTGAATGAAGAGGTTGACAGATATGCATTTTTAGTCCCTTGTGTCGAACGAAATTGCAGACAAAGCCTCCAACTTTTCATCTTAGAGGGACTCCCAGACCAATGCATGCCTTTCTGACAGCAGCAACTCTGCTCCCATGGCTCCACAGCATACACCAGATCATACAGACTGAGGCACAAATTTACTATTTTGTCACACATCACAGTGCCCAACCAAAGTTGCTGCGCTACAGTGCAACAGTCTAAAATGCTGTGCTGTGTTGCGTGAAAAGGAGAGAGCAGGACAGTGCCATTTCTAATAGGTTATGATGCTGCACCTGTTAGCCCCTGCCCTGCAGCACTTAAAACTTTTCTAACTTTGTGTGCTGTACAGTAGAAAAATATGTTCACCTGCCTTGAGGAGGCAAAATATTTGTTGAAAATTCCTATCTAAAAACATTAGCAGATAGGGGATTGTGTCAAAAGCCATGGGTGGTGTATGGGGAACGCCCACGTGCCACCCATGGGACGATCCTTCGATGGAAAGTAGTGCAAAGTGCTACTTTGTGTTTCTTTAGGATTATTTTAGAGGGCAAAAGAAGGTTTCAACTGAAAAGTAACCCAAATCAACACTTTGCGCCAGTGTGCTTCATTTTTTTGTGACGTGGAACCAGTCCGAAGTGGTGATAAATGTAGCCCTTAGTTTGACAACAGATACAACTAGCCAGGCAGCCCTAGTCTACTCGTTATCACACCAGAAACAACAAACTCTACATTTTTCGTTGCCTTTACACTATTTCTACCTCCTGGGTTGTTTCCATGCTGACACATTTGTGGTTCCTCCATTCTTGCTCTGTACTACTGCCAAAGTTTCACTCCCTGTCCCAGAAAGCAGTGCTTAATTTGAGTGCAGGTGGTGGGCACCGACATTCATTTTTGGCAACATGCGCTTATTTTTCATTAGCAGAGATACAGAGAGAAAGGCATAACAGGGGTCAAGCTGGACGCAGAAGCAGGGGCTTAACGCAAGCTTCTGCATCCCCTGCGGTGCAGTGGGGTACCAACCCATCAGTTGGCCCCCATTCAGCCTAAGGCCAATGAATATCTATGAGATAAGGGAGTCTCAGGGGCCCCTCATCGGCAGGGGAGTTCAACGTTTTGCGTTGCGCCACTCGGCAGAAGAGAAAGATGGGGAAACAATGAAACGTGTACAAAGCTGAGATGAAAAAGAACCTGCAAGAGTGAGACAAAGAGACAGGAAGGGTAGGGTGGTGGATGAGGTCAAATCTAGAGCAGGCAACTCTGATATTTGGAAACCTCATTAATAACAGCGCCGAGCGGGTCCCTAATGAAAACTTGTTGCCTTGCTTTTACATCGCTAATGTTTTTTTTTTTTTACAAATTACCACTGCGGCCTGGTCCAAGTTTACTTGTTGTAGCTGGGCACAATTTCTTATCACAAGTTCTTTGAGTGTTTATCTGTTAAACAGTGTTTTTCCTTTTAGTAATTTGAATGCTTATTTTAGGTATGCCTTGAACAACAGTCTGAGTACTATGGGGCCGATTACGGTGCCGTTCGCATGCACGTCTGACCGGCATCGCAGGACCGCCTGACAAGGAATCAGAGGTCTCGCTTCCCAGATTACGATCTGAACGCCAAGTTGGTGGTAGGAAACTTTATTTTTTCCATTGCGGCTTGTGCTGCCGCTCGCAGCACAAGCCGCGCTGGAAAAAATGCAGAGTTTAAACATCCTTGTACCGGTGCTTATTTTATGCTTTGCCTTGAACAACAGGTTGAGTACTGTGGGGCGGATTACCCGACCAGCATCGTAGCGGAAGCAGGGTTTCCCCACAAGGAATCAGTTGTCACGCTTCCCAGATTATGATCTGACCGCCGTGTTGGCAGTCAGATCCTGTATTTTTTCCATTGCGGTTTGTTGTGCCACTAGCAAAATGCAGCATAGGTCAGTGCTCAGATGGGGAATGGGAGGCTGGGCATGTTCCTCACCAGGCAGTGTATTACAGCCTGATGGGAAATATGCAAAGTGTACATGACTGTTTGGCCGGCCCAAGAAGGTCGGCCAAGCAGTCGTGCGCACTTAGGGAGTGCAAACCACTCCTCCCCCTGTCCTGGCCAGTCCCGCCCCACCCGAGACTAACGATTCGTTATCATTTTATTTTACCTTTTGAGCAGTGGGGCTACGCTCCTTCGCCTTAGCGGAAGAGACACCACTGCTTGCACTGCATTGTAGAGGAGTATTTTACATCTCAAAAGTACACTGAATCTTCACACATTAAATGATTTATTTCATATATACAATCTGTGCACAAAGCAGACTTTTTTGTATTCTTTTTTCACTGCTGTGGGTTTTTTACAATATTTTATTCAGGGCTCAGAATGCGGGCCAGACCTAGTGGCTTTGCAAATGGTTGCTCATAATTTCTTTTGAAGCCACAGTCATCTGAGCAGTTGTGGCCATGTGATCAAGCCTGTATGTAGGTAAGTTGTGTTAGAGCAGTCACTGTGTACCGATGTTACGCTTCGACAACTCTGAGGGTTCCGTGGTCAGCGTTGCTTGCACGTAGCACTCTTTTTATTACAGCTGTATGAAGTAATTAGGCTTTTTGAATTACGGGTCTTTGGTATGGATGTCTTCTCCAACTCCTGCTGGGTCAGGTGTCTCCCCTGGTGATTTGGTTTGTGTAATGTTGATACTCAACCAGGTGCAGGACAGCCATCTCTTAATTATAGTGAAGGTTTCTATTGAGATTTTATAGTCTGTTTCTGAGTGACCCAAACAAGAGAGATTTGGGGTGTCCAACGTAGATCCAAGCGGGCCCGATCCATGCCTGATTTATGAAGGAGTCACAGTGAGATGAAGGGAAATACTTTTCATTGTCAGTATCTTAAAATCTGACATGATCTGACCCTCCTGGATGTATGTTTCACACTTATGAACTGGGTAAAGTTTGTAGGAGATTAAGAACATGTTTAAGAAAGCCATTATTATTTTATTTGCATTTCCCGCTATTTCTTTGATGGCCTCAAGGCTTGAGCTCGATTTTTGTATTGTTTTTGTTGATAATCATAAAAACAATAAAAAGTGTTATTAAATAAATGCCATTTTTATTTCAACAAATGTTCAAGTTAGGGATATAAATAACATCATTAGAAAAAGATCACTTTCAGAGACAATAGATCTTGCCTTGGCAAGCTGGTATGCCTAATTATGGCGGCCATATTCATGCAGTGAATGTTTTAAATTAAAAAACGGAACTCACATGTTATTTTAATAGAACAGTATGGATGCTTGCTCGCAGGAATGTATACTTAGAACAGTTATAGAAGTCTCTTGTAGTCTTCGTGAACATCACTGGAAATTATTATCCTGGTAAGTGCAAAAAAAGGTACTGTTGGCTTTGAACTAACGTAAGCTGAAGGCAGTTTAAATGCACAAGAAATACTTTTTTAAAGTATAACGAATAGAAAGAAAAAGGCATTGACAAAGGAAAGTATTGTCCCAACTGCCCTAGCACTAAAGTGCACTGCTTAGGCGAATGTGCACATGTAATCAATTAAACCTGGACGGTGTTCGTGGAGTTCCGCTATGCGGAACTCTGCGAAGTGACAAAAAAACTCTGCCAAGTTACGCAGAGTTCTGCGAGCAGTGGAGTGGGTTACCTCGCACCGTTCCCACTGATTTTTAGTGCCGAGTGTTTGTCCCGCTCTGTAAAATAGTGCGAACGGCATTTCACACAGTGCAGGAGGGCGCTGCTTCTTTCTGCTGCTCGAGTAGAAGTTCTATTTGAGCGGCAGGTTCCTCAACGTGAACAGAAGGTTTCTCAACACGAGAGGTAGCGCCCATCCGCGACCGCCCGCGTTGAGAATCCTCGCAGTGGTCTAGAGTTGGCTTTTCCTTTGCCGCACTTGCCAACTTACCATTGGCAAGCGCGAGTGAAGAAAAAACTCCGCTCCTCTACGTGGAGCAGAGTTTTTCGGAACTCTGCAAGCTCCAGGAATTTCGAAAAACTCCACAAATGCCGCGAACGGAGCAGAGTTCACCACCCAGACTTATAATCAAGCCAAATGTTGTTTCTCACAGTGCAAGAAAGTCAATGGCTGTAGTGATGGACAAACACAAAATCAGAATGGCAGTTGAACAGACCAGTGGTTGAAAGGGACTGATCCAAAGCCCCTCTATGTATGTATATATGGAAAGATTTTTTATTTATGATTTTTTCTATCTCATAAGGTTGGCGAGACAGCCACAGCAGTCTGTAGGCAGGAACTAAAAAGACTTTTTCAGGAAGTGTTCACAGTCCTGGAATTTCCTTTTTACAGACCAATGGTTTCAGGTATTGTTGTTGGTTGCACTGTTTCAGTTGAACCGAATAAAAATTACCAGCCCCACAATTCTCACATTTTTTTACATGAAAAGCCAGGAAAGGAAACCGGGTGACATAGTGACATGGAGCTATCTGATAACCCTATTTCTACTTTTATTTAAATGTTTTTATTTGGAATATTTGCAGAGTGCTACTAACTGCTCTACCGTGGCTTCGGAGCTCTTTTGGATAGGGGTAAATATAGGCATAAGATTGGAAAAATTACACTAGCAGGTACCCAGCAACAAGGAACCAGGAAATTATCCTAACTGGGTAGCAGAATGTTGGAAAATTACTCTCACCGTACATGACCTCAGAATGTGAGCCTTTGAGGGAGCAAAGGACCAGAGAGCCTGAATGGGATTGTATGGCTGATCAGAGGTGTCTGACCAGACATAACACGCGGTAAACAGGAGAGGACTGCCACACAGATCATTACCCAAATGTCTGTGCAAAGACGCGGGTCTTTTGAATTTCAAGAAGTCGTTTTCCAGTCTTAGTTTTAACAGTTGGCCATTCCATTGGGTGAATCCATTGGCATGGATGCATTTATCACTTGTATCTGAACATTCAATTTGTCAGTAGGTCCTTGTTAGCACACACAAGGTTTCTGGTGGGGTGTTAAGTGATAACATGTGTGTTGTTAATTTTGGAAAGTGGCCTTCTAATGCCTCATGTAGGTTGCAGATCGTTTTGAACGCCACTCTTTCTTTTTTCTGGAAGCCAGTGGAGAGATTTCAGTTCTGGTCTCATATGAACATATAATTTCATCCTATACAGCAGTTGGTAGCACTCTTATTGACGCTCTGGAGTTTTGGGAGAAACGTACCAGGGAGATCAGTGTAGATACTACACTAATAGTCAATGTGGGACATAAAAAAAACAAATATTAGGGAAACGTTCATAGAAGAGTATAGCATTGGCAGACACCTTTCAGTAGTGATGGGATTCTGTTTAGTAGACTACAGTCATTTGAAGTAAAATTAATAACAATGGATGGAGGACAGGCATATGTGTATGAAAGAACAGGTTGATGCAGGGTTGGAGTTCTGGACAGTGGAAGTGTTGCACATTTCTGAATAACTGCTCTTTCACCTTTATACACTTGCTGTCTGGTTTAGAGGTTAAGAGGGCCATAGAGTCTAAACAATCTTCTGTCCATATTTGTGTCTTCGCTTACGGCCAGTGTTTTGAGAAGCATTATTCTCACGCCCTTTTGGCTACTTCAAACCTCTATGAAGCTTACAAACAGATGGGAAAAACTCCCCTTGACACTGACTCCGTGACACTGCTTGTCCAATCTCATTTATCTTTTTATGCCTTACCAATATACATTCCACCGTCATTCTTTAAGAGAATGGACGCCATCTGTATGCGTAAAAACCTAGACAAGCACTAAGGTAAATTAATGCATTGCATTGAGAAAAGGGACGAACTCTTCCTAATCTATAGGTGCATTATTCAACTGCTTCAACAACATGATTAGCCATGTTGATTTAGGACAATTATTCTGACATATGTACCTTCACAAGAATTTCATGTAACTCCGGTCTCCACAATATGTGTGCTTCAGATTTTTTAACACCTGTCATCACCCAGGACATGTCAAATGTAAGAGCCTCATGGACCTTTGTCATGCTTGGCATGAGATGAGTCAACTTCACCCATCAGGAATAATCCTTCAGTGCTGCAGATCTTTGAAATTGAACTCATCCTGGTCAAAGTCCAGTTTAGAATGGATGTACCAATTATATTTCCATGGTGTATTGAAGTAATTTCAGTGTATTCTAGATGCTAAAACACAATTTTGTGAAGTATTTGCAGATTCGGCATTACCTAATCAAAAAAATTAAGCAAACAACATTTTAAACCCACATGATCCCTAGAAAATGATGTATAAATCTCCACAGTCCAGCATCTCCACATATTATCAAGCCTTTCCTAGGATATTAGAAGCTTAGACAGTCTTGCGAGCAGCAAAATGGCTGGCAATAGCTTACTATAGACATCTAATCTCGGAATCACTCGCAAAGTCTTCCTGTACTTCAACCTTACTGATATAAAGACTTCATCAATATGTAGTGCTAGTTGATTGGTATGTTGCCTCTGCAAATGTATCAAAATGGTAGCCCCTTTTGGGATGATGTCCTTGATGGCAGACAGTGGAAGCAGATAGGGTTCATACGTCTGCATGCTTTCAAGACTTAAGCCGATATCTGGACACTGTTTTGATCGAACTCACAAACCCAATAGGTTTCCTCAATAACTTTTTACCCCACATAGTTGTTGTTGGGAATTATTTCTAATTGTAAACAATATTTATTATATTTAGCAATTCTTTTGTCGCACCTATAAATTGCAGGCATTTGGTAATACCCCCACCAATTCTGATATAGACAGATGGCTACAAGAAGCACGGGAATTATATTATTTTGATCAACGCATTTTCTCAGTATAATCAGAATAACTTTGATCAGATATAGCGAAAAATTATTTAACAGAGACCTGTATTTTTAAATTGATAAATTCGATAATATATAGTAGGAGGGGTGCAACACATATCAGTATAAAACCAATTTTCCAAATGTAGTTTTCCTAAGACATTGGACTGCCTGGAGATTATATAACAGCTACATTCATTTATGGAGTTTTGTATAGCACAAACACTGACCCAAGAGGGTATTAGAACACTCTATAAAAAATCAGGAACAACTATATGGGACAAAAATACATTAGGGGTTTCATGCTCTTTTGTGGCTAGGGAACTACAAAACATTCTTCAATTTTCGTTTATTCTATTTAATAATTTAAAAATGTATCCTTTTTGTGTACTGTTCAATAAAAAGAAATAACAATAAATAAATAAAGAATACACCTAGTGCTTTCCTGATATAGAGCGTAGTAGACCCTGTACGTAATATATTTTAGTGCACATTATACGCTACAGCAATCCAGTGAAGACACCAGGTGTTAGAATATTCTGCAACTTGATACCTCCTTTTTCAATACAATATACATATTACAACTTGTTAAACAGTATTAGAGTGCAGGTATCATGTCTTATATTATGCAGCCAAACGCAACATGTGCTGCTCTAACATAGCGCAAAGTATCAAATGTGATATAGAAAAACACAGCAGTTGTCCCAAAGTGCAGTCTAACCAACTGCTCTGTCACAGGAAACACCAGAGTGCTCTACAGAACGACTCAGTTAAAACCTGCATATGAGACAAAAAAACACAGCCTCACAAGAATACCATTACATCATAAATACCTTTCTGGATTTTGATACAATTAAAGCCCTTTTCAATGGCCTAGCTATTGATAGCTGACCACCCAATCTAAAGGATCTTCTTTACACCATCATTATACACAAGATACTCCAAAGATCTTGCACGATTTAGCTCATTTAACTTTCACACTGACACACACGAACCATTTCTATAGTAAAGGTTGAATAAACAGATTGAGAAAGTGATTCAATGCCCTATTAATAGCTGTAAGTGTTAGACAGATGGCAAAAACACCCCACAGCATAACATAAACTAAGTTATGTCATAACATATAACAAGCCATTTCCAAAGTAAAGGTAACATACACAAAATATTTCTATAGTAAAAGTTGAATAAACAGATTGAGAAAGGGCTTCAAAGCCACATTAAGAGCTGTAAATGTTATACAAATGGCAATAATATAACAGCATGACAGAACCTAGGCTATAGCATAACATAACAAAAGCAGGTGTCCCGCAAATCATCTACTCGCAGGTCGCAGGATGCACAATCGCCATTGGAGGCAGTTTGCAAAGTTGTGTGATTCTATGGGGTTGGTTTCCTTCTCTTGTTCTCCTTTGCAGATTTTGAATTTCTTGCAGAGGGCTGAACCTTAGGTTTGATGTTTCCTCCCTTAGAGCCCAGTAGGTGTCTCTTCGGGCCTTTTGTGGGGACGAGCTCTCCGATATTGTACCTTTGGCCTCTCTGCTCCTCAGCTCCTCAGGGATTTCTTTCTGCAAACCCGGTTTCCCATTCTCCGGTTCCTCCTGGGATTTGCCTCTGGCGCCCCAGGCGCTGACTGGTCCTCCTTTTGAGCCTTTGGATGCGGTTTCCTTCAATTTTCTGATGGAGAAGGTGGTGTTTTTGGTTGCTGTGTGTTCAGGGAGGAGAGTGGGAGAAATTGGAACATTGATGTTAGTTTGTTTGTGTTAGACCTGGCATCTTTGGCGTGGTTTCCCCTATCTTTTTGCCTCTACCTCCTGTATTTTTGATGCTGTGCTGGATTTCGTTTTTGCTGGTTTAGATGCTTTGGACACTCTGCCACTGCTGACCAGTGCCAGAGTGTAAGTGCTCCCTGTGTAAATTGTTATTCTGATTGAATATACATGTTTGGCATATTTGTATCACCATGAAGTCCCTAGTAAAGTGCACTGGGTGTGCCAGGGCTGGTGATGACAAATGCTACTAGTGGGCCTGCAGCACTGATTGTGCCACCTACATGAGTAGCTCTAAAATGGTGTCTCAGGCCTGCCACTGCAGTGCCTATGGGCAGTTTAGAACTGCCATGTCCTCCTGGTCAGTGTCCCCACTGACCAGGCCTAACCCTTCCCTTTTTGTGCACATCAGTCACCCCTATGGAAGGCCCAAGGTACCCCCCTGGGCAGGGTGCAGTGTATGAAAAAGGTAGAGCATGTACTGGTGCAGGTAACATGTTCTGGTAGTGAATTACAGCCATTTTCGTTTTTCACTATTGTAAGGCTATCTTGCTCCATAGATTAACATGGGGGATGCTGGCTATAGTGGTTAACAGCATTTCTTCCCATAGGAACAAGATAGGACATAAGTATCTAGTATCCCTGAACTCAGAATTTAATAACACATCTTTTAGGAAAGGTTGTTTTTAAATCCTGTGTTTGAGAACAGCACTTTTAGAAAGTTGCTGTTCTCTTGTCTGAACCTTCTGTGTGCCTGGGCCTGTTTGTGTATTGACTGTCTGGTTTGTGAGTGACAGGGGCTGGGGAACTCCCCGGCAGGATGGATGAGTCAGCACTAGGCTGAATGACTTGAGTGGTGGGAGGAGTTAGCACCTGGGCTGAATAGGGCTGTGCCTGCCTTCCACAATGCTGGCTCCACCCCCCTGCTGGGCGGCTGAGGACCCTGCCCCTCACTCTGAAAGGAAAGATGCAGCCACCAAAACAAAGTGCTCAGGATCCACCCAGAACTGGTTCAGACCGGGCACAGGGCCCACATGCACCAAGAGAACAAAGACTTTAGGGGTATAAGTACAGGACCCCTGACAACAGAAAATGAGATCATCCTGGAAATCAAGAAGGAACCTCTGCCAAGGAGAAAGCTGACTCTGAAGAAGGAAGATTGTCTTGCTGTTGCTCTGCTGGACTGACCTGCTGTTGCTTTGCTGCCAAGGAGAGGGGAAGGACTTTGCTGTGAGCTGTGTCCCCTGTCTTGAAAGGAATCTCCAAGGGCCTGAGAAGAGCTGGCTCCCTGTTTTGAAGTCCCAGGAACAAAAGGACTTCACCCCCAGCTTCCCTGAACTCTGCTGAGTGAGTTCTGTCCCTCCTAGAGTGCTTGATCCAGTTGTGGGGCCTCTGGAGGTTGGACCGTGCTGGGAAGCTTGAGACTAAAGCTTGAGAGACTTTTGAAATTGAAAAGTGTCGCATCGCTCGCTTGCGGAGCGCATCCCCGTCAGTGCGAGAAGTTTCCCGCCGCTACGGAGGTCGAGATCGTCGCAGCGCCTGACGCCGCTGCCAGAGACGTCGCATCCTCCGTTTGCGGGACGCACCAGACCGGTGCGGGAGAATCGAACATCGCTGCGAGTATCGTCGCAGAGCCTGTCGTCGCTGGGTGAGAACGCCGCACCGCTTGCTTGCGGACCGCATCACGTCGCTGCGAGTGTCGTCGCAGAATCATCGCATCGAGGAGCTGCGAGAGAAAGGATCACCGCTGGACCGCGCATCGTCGCCCCGGAGATCGTCGCAGCACCTACGAGATCGTCGCATCGTGCCTTTGCGAGAACAGACTTCCTACGGAACCTACGCACCGGAATCCATACAAGTGGCCTTCCTCCCCATACAGACCGGATTCGTCGCAACACGCCCGCTGCTGCAGCGGGGCTGTCGCATCGCCTCCCCAGGGTCTCAGGAGCAACGCATCGCTTGTTTTCCACCGCACCAGCTTCTGCTTTTGGAACTTTGTTGCAACTAAAGGTACTGTGAGTAAACGTGACGCAACTGTGAACTTTTCACGCAACTGTGGTTTATTTTTACCGCAACTTGAAGAACTTTAACGCATCCTTAAGAACTCTTTGAAACCATATTCTTGAACCGTGTATGTTGGATTTTTATCGTTTTGGTCTTGTGTAGCTTTAGAATAAATACCTTTATTTTTCTAAACTGTTGTGGAATCAGTTTGTGGTGTTTTCACTGTGTTACTGTGAGTGTTGGTACAAATACTTTACGCATTGCCTCTGATTAGCCTAGACTGCTCAGGCCAAGCTACCTAGAGGGCGAGCAGGGGTTATCTCAGAGAGTTATCTCCTTGTCCTGACTAGAAGCAAGGGTCCCTATTTGGACAGTGGTACCTACCCCTGCCAACTAGAGACCCCCAGATCTAACATTGGTGGTCAGGCGGTGGGATTTGAACTTGTATTTGTACTTGACCCACAGTAATTGGTGTACATCACTAGTGAGTGCAGACCACTACGCCACCGCATACTACTGGTTTTTGGTTTTGATTTTTCTATTTTTGAGTAACTCTTCAACACATCATGTCTGTGCATGGGAAGGCACCCAGTAAAGAGGCAGAAGTAGAGATGGAGTTTGCCATTGGAGATTTGTATTCATACAAAGTTGAGCAACTTAGGAAATTCTGCCTTGAGTTTGAGTGCCCCATAAAAAGCGCCTACAGAAAGGAGGAGCTGCAGAAAATCTTGATGGCCCATTGGGAGGCACAAGAGGGAGAAGATGATGTGGATGTAGAAAATGGTTTTCAAATCAAAGATCTGCCAGTGGGCAGAGTAGGCTCAGGAGCTGGCAGCAACCACTCCGGTAGGGGCCTCACCCCAGAAGAGTTACAAGAAAATCAGAGAGTAAGAGAATATGAATTGGAAGTCATGAAAATGAGAATGCAAATGAAGCAATTTGAAATGGATAAAGAGAGAGAAAAGGCGGCGGAGGAGAGCAAAAGTGCCCGCGCCTTAGAAGAGAAGAAATTGCTTTTGGCTCATGAGTTGAGCATGAGAGAACTGGATCTTAAAGCCAAGGAGGTGGATGCCAGTTCTAATGGTGGCAGCGCGCAGCCAGTGCATGGGGGTAAAGTATATATTCCCAAGGACCTGGTACAGAATTACCATAGGGGTGAGGATATTTATGCCTGGTTCACTTCGTATGAAATTGCATTGAAGATGAATGGTGTGCCTGATCAGCATTGGGGGGCGGGCCTGTGGAAACATTTTGAGGCATCTGGGAGGAGTGCTCTAGAGCCCTTAGAATTAGCAGGTGCCATGACCTACCCCAATATGAAGGAGGCCTTATGTCTCAGGTATGGCCTTACCCCAGAGCAGTACAGACTGCAGTTTAGGAACTCCAAGAAGAAAGAGTCTGAGACTTGGATGGAGTGTGTGAATTTGTACTCGCGTGCACTGGAAGGTTGGATGAAGGGCAGTAAAGTAACTGATTTTAAGGGGTTGTTGCATTTAATCAGTTGGGAGCACTTGAGTAGTCTTTGTGTTCCAGAGCTGCGCCAGCATCTTTTAGACAGCAAGCTGACAGACCCCATTGAGCTTGCTAAGGAGGCGGACCGCTGGACCAGTACCAGGGTCCACAGAGGAATTGTGGGTACCACAGCCAAAGGTGGGCAGGGTCCCCAGCAGAAGAGTGGGGGGGACAAGGGTAACCAGAAGGAGTTCTCAGAAGGGCCCCAAAATAGTTCCCAGGGAAAGGAATCCCAAACCCCCAAACCTAAGCAGCCATGGCCCTCTAAGGGCAGGCGGGACAATAAAGACAACAGGGGCCCACCTACCTGCTATCACTGCAATGAGGTGGGCCACATAGCTCCAAAATGTCCCAAGAAGAAGCAAGCACCCACTGGTGCCCCCACCCCAGCGTTAGCTAGTGTAGCTTTGGGAGGGGATTTGGTTTCTAGTGATTGGGGGGAGTTAGCGGTTATGACCCTTGTCTCTCTAGGAGACCAAGAGATGGTCCAGGAAACCTTACTGCCCTCTAACACTAAGAAATATGGGCAGAAGGTGACCATCAATGGGAGGGAGGTTGAGGCTTTGAGAGACACAGGAGCCAGCGTGACATCCGTGAGGTGTCAGTGGGTGTCTGAAGAGCAAATCATCCCTGGTGTACTCCGCCCTGTAGTGGCAGCTGACAGTTCAGTGCGCCTCTGCAAGCTGGCGAAAGTTCCCTTTGCATGGGGAGGAGTCTCTGGTCTTTTGGAGGTAGTTGTCAGTGATGCCTTGCCTGTAGACTGTCTGTTAGGTAACGACCTGGAGAGTTCTCCATGGAAGGATGTAGAACACAGAACTCACTTGGAGATGTTGGGTCTGCCTGCGTGGATCTGTGTGACCACGCGTGCTATGGCAGCCAGTAAGGGTGATTCAGCAGAACTGGAGCCTGAAACAGTGGCCCAGAGACCTGCCAGGAGAGGAAGAGGCCGAGGGCGCGGGAAACCAGCCCCAGCCGTTCCCACGGTCCAGGAAGGAGCAGAACCTGAGGGGGATGCCCTGGAACCTACAGGGAAACAGGTAGCCGAACTGGGAGAATTGCCTGAGCTGACCCATTGGCAGCAAGAAGGTGGTCCCTCCAGGGAGGAATTCTGCCAGGCGCAGAAAGAATGCCCTTCCCTCGAGGGTCTGCGGCAACAGGCTGTAGACCAGGCAGCAGGTGGAGCAGCCAGAGATCACTTTATCTACTGGGAAGATGACTTGTTGTATAGTGAGCCTAAGTTCGCTGAGCCCGGTGCAGCCCGTGTGCTGGTGGTACCCGAGCGCTTCAGGAACTTCCTAATGGGTCTGGCTCATGACGTGCCTCTTGCAGGACATCTGGGGCAAGACAAGACCCTAAACCGGCTTGTCACCCACTTTCACTGGCCCCAGATGAGAAAGCACGTTGGTTCCTTTTGCAGATCTTGCCAAACCTGTCAAGCCAGTGGCAAGACTGGAATGAAGCTGAAGGCCCCCCTTCAGCCCTTCCCAGTGGTGAGCACCCCTTTCGAGCGGGTGGGCATAGACATCGTAGGGCCCCTGGATCCCAAGACAGCCTTAGGCAACAGGTTCATCCTGGTCTTGGTGGACCATGCCACTCGGTACCCGGAAGCAGTCCCTCTCCGGACAATCACAGCACCCGTGGTGGGCCGTGCATTGATGGGGATCTTTTCCCGTGTGGGGTTCCCCAGAGAGGTGGTCTCCGACCGGGGTACCAACTTCATCTCTAGGTATATGAAGTCTCTGTGGGAGGAGTGTGGGGTAACTTATAAGTTCACCACTCCTTACCACCCGCAAGGAAATGGGCTGGTTGAAAGGTTCAACCGGACCCTGAAAGGTATGATTATGGGCCTAGCGGAGCCCATGAGACGTAAGTGGGACGTCTTGTTACCATGCCTGTTGTTTGCCTACAGGGAGGTGCCTCAGAAGTCCTTAGGGTTCAGTCCCTTCGAACTCCTGTATGGCCACCCTGTTAGAGGACCTCTCTCACTGGTGAAGGAGGGTTGGGAAAAGTCCCGTGGGAAAACCCCCCAGGATGTGTTCAGCTATGTGCTGGCCATCCGCAACCAGACACAACGCTTCAGGAAGCTCGCTCAGGCGAACCTGGAAGCAAGCCAGGAAGAAATGAAGAGATGGTATGACCAGAATACCACTCTGGTCGAATTTCAACCTGGGCAGGAAGTGTGGGTGATGGCACCAGTGGAGCCTTGTGCGCTCCAAGACAAGTGGACTGGGCCATATGAGGTGGTGGAAAGGAAGAGCGAGGTAACCTACCTGGTTGACATGAAGACTCCCAGGCAGCCCCTGAGAGTCTTGCACGTGAACCGCCTCAAACCCCACTTTAAGAGGTCTGAAGTAACCATGCTCCTGGCTACAGATGCAGGAATGGAAGAGGATAGTGATCCTCTCCCTGACCTCCTGGCAGTTAAGGAGCAAGATGGGTCAGTGGATGGTGTGGTCCTCTCGCCCACCCTGACCCCAGAACAGCAGAGTGACTGTCGCCAAGTGTTGGGTCAGTTCTCCTCCCTGTTCTCCCTGACCCCAGGAGTCACCAACTGGTGCGTCCATGATGTGGACACTGGAGACAGTCTGCCTGTGAAACAGAAATTTTACAGGGTAGCTGACAAGGTCAGGGCCAGCATCAAGGAAGAGGTTTCCAAGATGTTGGCGCTAGGGGTGATTGAGCCCTCCAGCAGCCCCTGGGCTAGCCCAGTGGTCTTGGTCCCCAAGAAAGCTGCTACCCCCGGTGGCCCCACAGAACTCCGGTTTTGCGTGGACTACCGTGGGCTCAATGCGGTCACGAAGACTGACGCACACCCCATCCCCAGAGCTGATGAGCTCGTGGATCGGTTAGGAGCTGCCCGCTACCTCAGTACATTTGATTTGACTTCGGGGTACTGGCAGATTGCCTTAACTGATGGGGCCAAAGAGAGGTCTGCATTTTCAACGCCAGAGGGGCACTTCCAGTTCCGTGTCATGCCCTTTGGGTTGAAGAATGCCCCTGCCACATTCCAGAGGCTGGTTAACCAGGTACTGACCGGGCTGGAGGAATTCAGCGCCGCATACCTGGATGACATTGCTGTGTTCAGCTCCACGTGGGAGGAACATCTGCAACACCTCTGCGAAGTGTTGAAGGCTCTGCAAAGGGCAGGCCTCACTATCAAGGCCAGCAAGTGCCAGATAGGGCAGGGATCTGTGGTGTATTTGGGACACCAGGTGGGGAGCGGCCAGGTGGCGCCCCTACAGGCCAAGATTGATACCATTCTGGCTTGGGAGCCCCCCAAGACCCAGACAGAGGTGAGAGCCTTTTTAGGACTCACCGGGTATTACAGGCGTTTTGTCAAGGGCTACGGCACCATTGTCGCCCCTTTGACAGAACTCACTTCCAAGAAGTTGCCCAAAAGAGTTGACTGGACTGACGCCTGCCAAACTGCTTTTGAAACCCTGAAAACTGCTATGTGCACAGCGCCGGTGCTCAAGGCACCTGACTTTTCTCGTGAGTTCATAGTTCAGACAGACGCTTCAGAGCATGGTGTGGGAGCAGTACTCTCACAGATCACTGAGGAGGGAGGAGACCAGCCGGTAGCCTTCATTAGCAGGAGACTACTCCCCAGGGAACAGAGGTGGAGTGCGATTGAGAGAGAAGCATTTGCTGTGGTCTGGGCTCTGAAAAAGTTGAGGCCCTACCTGTTTGGGACTCACTTCCGTGTTCAGACCGACCACAGGCCCCTCAGATGGTTAATGCATATGAGGGGTGAGAACCCAAAGCTGTTGAGGTGGTCCATCTCCCTACAGGGAATGGACTTTACGGTGGAACACCGCCCTGGTACGGAACACGCCAACGCTGATGGTCTGTCCAGGTTTTTCCGCCTTAGTGAAGAGAACTCCCAAGAGGGTGGGTAGTTCTCCCCATTTTCAGCTGGAGGGGACACGTGTTAGACCTGGCATCTTTGGCGTGGTTTCCCCTATCTTTTTGCCTCTACCTCCTGTATTTTTGATGCTGTGCTGGATTTCGTTTTTGCTGGTTTAGATGCTTTGGACACTCTGCCACTGCTGACCAGTGCCAGAGTGTAAGTGCTCCCTGTGTAAATTGTTATTCTGATTGAATATACATGTTTGGCATATTTGTATCACCATGAAGTCCCTAGTAAAGTGCACTGGGTGTGCCAGGGCTGGTGATGACAAATGCTACTAGTGGGCCTGCAGCACTGATTGTGCCACCTACATGAGTAGCTCTAAAATGGTGTCTCAGGCCTGCCACTGCAGTGCCTATGGGCAGTTTAGAACTGCCATGTCCTCCTGGTCAGTGTCCCCACTGACCAGGCCTAACCCTTCCCTTTTTGTGCACATCAGTCACCCCTATGGAAGGCCCAAGGTACCCCCCTGGGCAGGGTGCAGTGTATGAAAAAGGTAGAGCATGTACTGGTGCAGGTAACATGTTCTGGTAGTGAATTACAGCCATTTTCGTTTTTCACTATTGTAAGGCTATCTTGCTCCATAGATTAACATGGGGGATGCTGGCTATAGTGGTTAACAGCATTTCTTCCCATAGGAACAAGATAGGACATAAGTATCTAGTATCCCTGAACTCAGAATTTAATAACACATCTTTTAGGAAAGGTTGTTTTTAAATCCTGTGTTTGAGAACAGCACTTTTAGAAAGTTGCTGTTCTCTTGTCTGAACCTTCTGTGTGCCTGGGCCTGTTTGTGTATTGACTGTCTGGTTTGTGAGTGACAGGGGCTGGGGAACTCCCCGGCAGGATGGATGAGTCAGCACTAGGCTGAATGACTTGAGTGGTGGGAGGAGTTAGCACCTGGGCTGAATAGGGCTGTGCCTGCCTTCCACAATGCTGGCTCCACCCCCCTGCTGGGCGGCTGAGGACCCTGCCCCTCACTCTGAAAGGAAAGATGCAGCCACCAAAACAAAGTGCTCAGGATCCACCCAGAACTGGTTCAGACCGGGCACAGGGCCCACATGCACCAAGAGAACAAAGACTTTAGGGGTATAAGTACAGGACCCCTGACAACAGAAAATGAGATCATCCTGGAAATCAAGAAGGAACCTCTGCCAAGGAGAAAGCTGACTCTGAAGAAGGAAGATTGTCTTGCTGTTGCTCTGCTGGACTGACCTGCTGTTGCTTTGCTGCCAAGGAGAGGGGAAGGACTTTGCTGTGAGCTGTGTCCCCTGTCTTGAAAGGAATCTCCAAGGGCCTGAGAAGAGCTGGCTCCCTGTTTTGAAGTCCCAGGAACAAAAGGACTTCACCCCCAGCTTCCCTGAACTCTGCTGAGTGAGTTCTGTCCCTCCTAGAGTGCTTGATCCAGTTGTGGGGCCTCTGGAGGTTGGACCGTGCTGGGAAGCTTGAGACTAAAGCTTGAGAGACTTTTGAAATTGAAAAGTGTCGCATCGCTCGCTTGCGGAGCGCATCCCCGTCAGTGCGAGAAGTTTCCCGCCGCTACGGAGGTCGAGATCGTCGCAGCGCCTGACGCCGCTGCCAGAGACGTCGCATCCTCCGTTTGCGGGACGCACCAGACCGGTGCGGGAGAATCGAACATCGCTGCGAGTATCGTCGCAGAGCCTGTCGTCGCTGGGTGAGAACGCCGCACCGCTTGCTTGCGGACCGCATCACGTCGCTGCGAGTGTCGTCGCAGAATCATCGCATCGAGGAGCTGCGAGAGAAAGGATCACCGCTGGACCGCGCATCGTCGCCCCGGAGATCGTCGCAGCACCTACGAGATCGTCGCATCGTGCCTTTGCGAGAACAGACTTCCTACGGAACCTACGCACCGGAATCCATACAAGTGGCCTTCCTCCCCATACAGACCGGATTCGTCGCAACACGCCCGCTGCTGCAGCGGGGCTGTCGCATCGCCTCCCCAGGGTCTCAGGAGCAACGCATCGCTTGTTTTCCACCGCACCAGCTTCTGCTTTTGGAACTTTGTTGCAACTAAAGGTACTGTGAGTAAACGTGACGCAACTGTGAACTTTTCACGCAACTGTGGTTTATTTTTACCGCAACTTGAAGAACTTTAACGCATCCTTAAGAACTCTTTGAAACCATATTCTTGAACCGTGTATGTTGGATTTTTATCGTTTTGGTCTTGTGTAGCTTTAGAATAAATACCTTTATTTTTCTAAACTGTTGTGGAATCAGTTTGTGGTGTTTTCACTGTGTTACTGTGAGTGTTGGTACAAATACTTTACGCATTGCCTCTGATTAGCCTAGACTGCTCAGGCCAAGCTACCTAGAGGGCGAGCAGGGGTTATCTCAGAGAGTTATCTCCTTGTCCTGACTAGAAGCAAGGGTCCCTATTTGGACAGTGGTACCTACCCCTGCCAACTAGAGACCCCCAGATCTAACAGTTTGATTGTCCGTTTCTCCTTTTCTTTGTAGATGAAGTTGTTCTTCAGCCAGGCCTGGCTTTCCTTCCTAAGGTTCCTTCTAGGTTTCATTGTTCAGATGGCATTGTCCTTCCGGTTTTCTTTCCTGACCCTTCTTCGGCTGAAGAGTTTTGTTGCAATTCCCTGGACCTCTGTAGGGCTTTGTCCATTTATTTAGATTATTCTTCTTCCTTTCGGAAGGCTGATTCCCTTTTTGTTACCTTTGGTCTTCCAAATAAAAGTTCTTGTTCTTCTACTGCTTTCATTATTCGCTGGATTACATCTGCCATCATGAGGGTTTACCAGGTGTCTGGGTCTTCTTCTCCCCTGCAGGTAGAAGGTTGTTCAACAAGGGGTTGGCTTCTCTTGGGCAGTCTTTCGGGGTGTCTCTTTGCATGATGTGTGCTTCGGCTACTTGGAGTTTCCAGCACACTTTTTCTGTCCCACTATTGTTTACAATTGGGTGGGCATTTTTCTTTCTCCTTTGGGGATCATGTCCTGTCAGCTGCGGAGAGTAATGCTCCTCATTTTGTGTCTTGAATGGCAGTTGCTTTTGTATGTTGTAATAAAGTTCTGTTTTACTTCAGCATCCTTGGTGCTTCACTGGTGTGTTTTCTCGGCTTTTGTGTATGGAAATAGTTCACTGGTTGGTTTGCTTGGGCATTTTCTCATGAGTAAGGACAGCATCAGGGCCAGAATGGCCATAGCGAGCACAGGGCGTTTCTCCAGTGCGCTCCTAGGGTGGGGGCTGGGTTTGGGTCCCTCGGGTCGTTTTTGTTACTAGGGGTCGGCAAAATTGGCCCCCTGTAACAAAATCAGCGGAAACCGGCCCTCGCAAACTGCTCGGCTGTAACCCCCCTCAACCCTGGGGGGGACGACGGAGCAGTTTACCAGGGCCGGTTTCGGTTCTTAGCCTGTCTTCCTGGACAGCATCCAGGAAGACAGGCGCGGATGAAATTCCCCAGTTACTTACTGGTAATCTTCTGAGTTCTGGTCTACCTGGATGCAGTCCTGAGTCCCGCCCTCCCCCCCTGCATGGCAGTTGACTATATCCTGTTTTACGGTTGTCTATTTGGCGTGGTATGTTACTCATGCTTGTCTTGAGTTTGCACCCACTGTGGTAATTACTCACTGGTGACAAATTTCATAGGGCTCTAAAACCAAAAGTTCCCCAGGTATGGGTGTATGCGGAAAATAGGTTGGTATTTGAACTATTTGCAGCAGTTGATCTTTTTTTGAGAGACCGGATACCATTTATTGGTTCTACTCGTGTTCAAGAAGACCTCGGAGCTCGTGCAGTGCATCATAGGCTTTTCACAACTGTGTTTTTTTCGCAGCATTCGCCTGTTGTTTTCACGCGCGCGCGCAGGTTCGCATCCGGTTGCGGAGCTGCGCGCGCCCAGGGGACCGGCTCAGGCGCGCGGCGCAGCATTTGCATACTAGTGGAGCAGGCTGTTCCCGAAGGCGGTAATGAGGCCAGCGCTCGTAGCTGCTAAAAATGGATTAGTCACCACAAGGAGGAAAAACAATGAACTAATAAAGTCTCTGCAAGGGACTGATGGGAAGAGAACTCAGCACATATTTCACAAGAGTAAGAAAAAAAATAAGGTTTCCAACAATTTCTCACGAGGCAGGGCTCATAAATGTACTACGGTTGGTTAGTGACATTCTTTAGTGTAGGTGTGTGTGTACTAAAACATAAAGAGGGTTGTTTTTACCTATGGGGAAATATCAGCTAATGAGAAATGGAGAAACTAAACCTAGCAGCCAGAGTGGCATGTTAGCAAGAGCTTTAACCGCAGATGCTGAGGGGAACCATGTCATGAGTGACAGCTTCCGGCAGCTCTGGTGTCCACTAACCGCTGTTTGCATTGTGTGATGTTTACGCTCGTATTCACGAAAGCAGAAGTAAGGATACCGCACTCTCTTAGAAATATCTCTTACAGTGCTGAATATTTCTTGCCTCTGCTGCTACATCATTAAAAAATGTGTTTGTAGTTTTATATAGCGCGGCGTACTCGACCCGAAGGTATCAGAGCGCTTCATATGAGTACCAGTTACATTACAGACGAACACATTCATTTTTTTAGGCACGGGGAGATTAAGAGATTCGCCCAGAAACACAGGGTGTTTGAGTCTCCAGCCAGACTCGAACCTGGTTCCCCAGCATCAAAGTAGGCTGCTCTAGCCTTTAAACCACACCACATCCGCGTCGAGCATTTACATTTCCTTATTTCCATCTGTACTAGTGTCACTGTACCTTGTTGCAAAGCGTTCTGCGCGCTAAATAAATCAAAAACTAAAATAAATATTTTTAAAAATGCTGATGAGGTTGGATAAAATAAAGGTCACTACTGGCTGAAAGTGGCACACATGGCTGTCTTTTGTAAAATGAAGGGTGGCTTTGGGGCACCCACTGTAAAGCTGTTATCCCCTGAATCACACAGGTGTTTTTACTCATGTGCTCCTCGCAGGGTGCATTCTTCTTTGCTAAAGTACTGCAGGCACCGCAGGAATCCCCCTCCAATGTTGCTACGCTCCGGAATTTGTAAATGTCAGATGTGCCCAAGTAGTGGCATATCTTGCCTGGCAGGTTTTTCCAGATTACTGCCATTCCAGAAGGATCCTGTGAGACGCCAGGACGGCTGCTCTCTGCACTGCAGATTTCCTGCTTTGCTTTCAGTGTCATCTTAACAATTTTAGTGGCCCTGGGAAAGACACATTTTAAGGGCCCCTCTAAGAAACAAATGTGAGTTTTATTGCACATTTTCTGCTAATTCAAGCCCGCATGATGCCAAACAATGCTAAATTATGTTGATCTTTAACAGGATCACAAAAAACAGGTGAAATATATCTTGTTTGGGAAGCCGAAAATCCTTAAGATGTCATAGCATAGACAGACTAAGTCTGAGTCAGAGGCAAATGTAGGCAGGGACGGAGAGAAAGGTTAAAAGAGAAAAATAGAATAGTGATTGGCCACATAGAGAGAAGGGTCACTTTCTCAGGGGGATCCTTGGAAGAAGGGAGGCCTGAGCTATTGACCACTTTGCCCATGCCTTAAACCAGTGAGACTCAAAGTGTGGCCCTCCTGACCATCACATACGGCCATGTGGCCCATCTGTGAACGGGAGCCATGGGCTGCTGTTTACTTAGAGACCACTAACTTTCAGAAAGATGGTAAATAAATGGCAAGCATTTATTTACAAGTAAAAGAGCAGAAGCAACTAAAACATATCCTGCACCACTTAACTTTCAGAACACAATAATTTTTAAGACATCTCGCAACAAACGTGTTTAAAATTGACAATCTTTCTTCAAAATTCAAATAGTTTTTTATTAACATGCAGAAGCATTTCACCTTAGTACATAAGATTGTATCAGTGCATTTAGAAGTATTTCTTTAAAGTGATAGTTTTTGAAAATGAACATAGAAAACATTCATGCCTCCTTCCACCCCGACAACAATGCCAATAGTGAACTGGGAGGCTTGGGTTCTTACTATACATGGATAACATTATAGTTCATTAAATAAAACACATTAGAAGGGTTTGTACCGTGAATATCCTGAAAACGGATATTTCAAGGTGCTGATAGGTGTGAAAAGAAGAAAAAGAAGGCAAAATGAAATAACAATTGCCTGGGACCACACAGTTTGGTCAAGTGGGAAGCCGGGATTGAGTGTAGATTATTTTGGTTTCACATTGTGCAATTCTGTTTCATTCCAATTCAATAATTAAGTTACTTCTTTTATTACACTTTACTTTCCAGAGGCAGTGATAGCAAATAGAGAAGGCTGGTAAAGGGATAGAGTATCAGGTACTGCTTAGCACAGTATTTTCAAATCTATGACTCTTCTAGAGACTAGGGGATTAATTTAGAGGACAGTATTTGATACTCTCAAAATAAAATAACTCCATGACCACATTATGTACATGCTTCTCTTCCCGAACACCCACCTCACACCCAGCCCGCAAAGCCCCACTCCCATCCCGCTGGCATCAATGCGGCTCCAGGCACACCACAGACCATATTTTGTGGCCCCTGGGAAAATGTTGTGAGTACCCATGCCTTAATCCATCTCTGTTTGTTTTTCAGAACAAAGGATCTGATCTAGAGTTCGGAGGGTGGGTTGCTTCTTCACAAAGGTGGCCGATGTCCCATCTGCCATATTACAAGTGCCATAGGACATAGTACACTTGTAATAAGGGGAATATGATATCTACCATGTTTGTGACTGAGAACCCCGTCCTCCGAACTCTAAATCAGACCGAAAGTTACTTTTTCAGCAAATCGTACCTTACAGCTCACTGCAGTGAATGCACGCTCATAGTTATAATTGTGTAAATGAAACTGTCTGAAAAAACAGCACTGTCTCAAAGTCACCCTCATTACACGGGGCAGTTTGAAAGCAGGTGGAGAGGAGAAGACCATGGTCTTTTGTTTCCTACTTAGATGCATAATTTGGATTGAGACTTTCTTCCTATAAGGGAATAGAAAGGTTATCTCATGTTATCTGTCTCCTTTTTTTAACAATGCCTATTTTAAAATGTCCTTAGCAGTGGGGACTAAAGTCCTACCCTCCTGATAGAGTCAGGTGTGCTCTTTGAAACCACTCCACCGAGAAGGCTCTTTGAAAACACCTTGTGAGGGGCCCTTTGAGATAAAAGAATGCTGACCACCATCCTTTGCTCAAGACACCCTTCTCCCTCCCCCAATGTTTCTGACTAGGACAGTGGAGATCTTTCCCTCATGGCACCTTTGTCTGAAGCCAAAGACAGCATCTGTCTCCTGGGAGCCTGAAGGAGGTTGGCGCTGTCCCCTTGTTGAGCACATTTGCAAGACGTTCGCAAGGAAGGGTTGTATAAATGGGAAGCCCAGAGTGGGGTCAGTACCTCCATCTGTCTCTTCCTCCATGTGCTCAGGCCTTCACCTGATGATTGTGTTTTGTGTGGGATGAGCAGGAACATCGTCCCACTGCTCTCAGAGCAGGAAAAAGGAAAATTAAAATGATAATAACATTGTTATAGTCAGTTTATTTTTTAAAGCTATGGGCTGGGTTAGATGGGCTGAGGCTGGTGTCACAGGGGGAGGAGTGGTTCCTGCACTTAAGTGCGCATGATGGTTTGGCTGAGCGTCTTCGGCCGGTCAAACAGTTATACGCACTAAGCATGTTCTGCACCAGGCTGTAATACACAGCCTGGGTGGAGAACATGCAAGGGCTTCCAGTCCCCATCTGAGCTCCGAACCACGGTGCTAAGACCAATCAAAACGCTTCATTGCAGCGTTGTGATTGGCTTAGGGGAGCTTGTGTGCTTCCTAGACTCGCCAGGAAGAGAAGCAGATGACGGTGTAGAGACTGCGGCCAAAGTATTATTTGTGTGTGTATTGTTCCCCCCTCCAACGCCACCCCTCCCTGCCCCCCGTTCTCTGCCAGCCCCACTGGAGATGCGTGTATGATTTTCCTTACATATATGTTCTATAGTTGGGGTAGGGCTTGTGGATCTCTATTCCAACCTGTGTCGAATTAGTATAATTGTGGCTTGAGTGTGTGAAGTGTATCACAGTAGGTGCTTGGGTCTTCCACCAAATCCAAGCTAGCTGCAAATGTGCAATTTGTCATTTGGAATCTCGTTGGATCCCAGGCTGCACGGACTGGTTACTGTCTTTCATATATCTTGGTGGGTGATTGTGTTGCTGTTAGACCTTTTGAAGTTGTTCTTCACCTGCGGCTAGTGGGGTTGCTTGATATGTTTTTTTACATGTCACATCGCAAAATCAGTTATAATATAAAAGCTTAGAATCAGATTTGTTATGTAAATACTCACACGCTTAATGGTGAATGTTATTTACAGGGTGTGATAAATAACTGAATCCGCAAACTTTAAATCCGTGTTAAAGCGTTCTTCTGTGTGTGTTTTTTTTACACATTAAAATCTGGACTTTTGCAACCCTTTTATTTCGAGAAAATCGAAGGTTGCCAGCATCCATCCAGTTTCGAAGTTGGAATGAAAAAAAGTTTTAAAGTTAACTTGCTGAAAAAAATTTCTTTTCTGCACCAACTTCGGTTTGCGCGTAAAGTTTTTGAGGAAAAGCTATGCCAGGGTGAAGACATAGAAAAAGCTGTAAAGTTTGCAAACTACATGTAGGCCAATAATCAGGGTTTACTTGAGGTTTTTTTCTCTCATATTAAAATCTTCGCACTTGTTGGGTCACATAGGGTGCTGTTTGGGGCTAAAAGCTTCCTAATAGGGCAGGAACAGTACCTGATTTATTCTGGTATGGAAGTGGCTGGGTTTTGGTGGAGAAGTGAGTGGTCACTGACACTCTTTTTTGGTGACAGGAGCTTATTTTTCCTCTTCAGACTTTGACTCAAAGCACGCAACAGAAAGGCAGAACAAGTCGAAAGAAGAGGAAACGAAAGAGAGGAAAACTGTGAGAAAGAATGAAATCAGGGTGGAAAAAGAGCCTGCAAAAGTGAGATCAAGAGAACTGAGGCGTAGGAAAATGGTATGACAAAAGTAAGACAAGGCCTGCCATGGTAATCGGCAACCGCAGTGCTCAGAAATACCAGTAGGGGCCCCTACGATTAACTTTGGGCCCCTTCATTTATGTTTTTACCGATTAAGCAATGACATTTTATATTGGTGGAACTCTTGAAGAAGGCGATAAAAGTAGGCCCCTGTTAGAACAGTATTACCTTCTATGTTCCTGCTCCCGTGGGTGCTATCACTGCGGTTATACCGAATACCACCTGACTCTGTGGACAGGTGATACTGAATGGGTCCAATATATAGCTGGCACTATTATGTGTAACCGCTACATTTGCATGAAACAGGCTTACAGGAAGGAACAAGGTAACAAAGAATACCTACAATCACACAAAGAGAGAACTAGGGTAGGCACCCAAGACCATCCTCCTACCTCCACATATATATCACAACTCGTGCCTGAGCAGACAATAGCCTATGTTGCAATTCACTGATCATACATGATTTCTGAGAGGTTGCCTCAACCACAACTTATCATGGCATGCTTCATCCTCGGCGGCCCCCACACCAGAGTAGGACAATACTACTCTTTTGGACTCACCTTAAAGGGAGTTCTTAAATATTAATTTGCTTGGCAGCAGAACTGGTCTGGGTAAAAAAGAAGTAAAAATACTTAAGGATATACCCAAAAGGTCTCCTTTTATTCACGTGTACTCTTGATATCGTTAAAAAATGGTGTACGTGGTTAAATGGTGAAGAACAATGATTCACCTATCCACATATAATTTCCTACATGTTTAGACCGGTGTCTAAGCCTATATAGGTCAATGGTCTTCTTCAGGGCTTGGCAACTCCCTGCCTAACTAGTGCATACATCCCATGCAAGTAAATGAGACATAAGGCTCTCATACCTGTCTACTGTAGTCCAACATTGGCATCCTATTCTGGGGTATGTTAGGACTGCAAAGTCATGATGAGGGGGCACGTCCCCTGTAGTCCCACATTTGTCACGTAGTAGGTGCAGATTGTCGAACCTAGCTTATAGCATCAGTCGTATACTACTCAAGCACCAGTTGTGGTATATAAACAATTAATACCTACCTTTACTAAATTGGAACTTTATAATCCACAACATATATAGAACTTGACAACATTTACGTCATTTTGAGACTTTAAATACAAAGGATAAACACGTCATTATTTTGCTTTTGTGAAATCTGCTCCGTGTATACATATTATGCATACATTAAATACATCTGTGGCTCTTATCGCCAAGTCAACAGCATTAAGCCGATAACTACTTTCAGTACAGCAGGGTAGGAGAATTACATTTAAACAACATTTTTTTTATTGTTCCAATAACTTTCTGAGCCTTTTGAGACTTTGTTGCCACACTCTGTTCCCATGGAAACGCGTTCTCTGGTCTGCCCCTTCTATGGCAATTCTCCGACCACCTCTGGTTTTACATTGAATGCGCATCCCGTCAAAGCTTTGTTCCATCTAAGCAAAGGGATATGCTCAGAAAATGGACCTCTTTCCATGTAGGATATTTTATACTTTCTCCATGTATGGTCAAATGCGTCAAAAAAACACCTTGCAGCAGGTGGTAGCGTGAAAATGACACCCACTGGAGCAAGCGATATTGTGTAATAATGGCCAGAACAGGAGGGCCTAAGCTGACAGGATTCTATTAAGTCTTTGGAAGGTCAGCCTTTGACAGCTGTGTCTGAGATACTGAATTGCTTTTTCTGGGTAATTGAGGTATCCAACCCAAGAGTTAGCTTTGGCATTCACTGCCACCCCACAACAACAAATTGTCGAATGTACTTCTTATTTCAACAATCACCATTATTGATGAACTGCTCACTGGCAGAATGTTGGCATGCAAACTTGATGCATGCTCTGCCCCAATGGCACAACCATGGAATCCATGACTGACCAGCGCGCCGTCGCGCACCAGATTCAAGTTGCACTGCTAAGTAGGCATATTTGTGTCCGAAATGCATTGGGTGAATGAATGACTGTACGGATATCCAGGATGCAAATAGAATTCTAACGTGTTGCAGGATGAGGCCTGGATGGGCATTTCTTCAGCATTAAATGTTTGAAATCATTTTGCCTTCGTGTGAGCTTTGAAGTATTTGGGGATAAAATGGATTACTTTGGATTACTTGGAGAAAAATTGGATTCCTTGGTAATTCTTGTCGATTTATGCCTACGTAGCAATGCAACGCAACTTGAATTTGGTGCACGACGGTGCACTGGTCAATTATGTATTCACTGCCACATGCTGTAGCAATTTATGCTGAAAATGAAGAACATAGCCGATTCGAAAAAAAAACTAGCAGATTTCAGGATTAGCAACTGACATCAGTTTGGGCATTATAGAGTTTTGAGAGTTGAATAAAGATACACCATAAGCTTGTTGCCCTTGATGTTTCCTCTCCAATACACAAGTCCATTTCTGGTACATCCTGGGAAACTTCAGTTTAGTAATACAAATATTACACTTGAGCTTTAAAAAAGTTATCTTTTATTGCGCCTTTACAAATCAGTAGGTTTGTGTCCGCAAGACATGGCTTTGACATATTGCTTGTGGTGATGGGACACGACTTAATGGAAAGTTGGAGTGCACTTCACATTTTTTGCACAAGATATTGAGATATGATTATAAATTCTTTCCGCTTTCCACCTTGTACAGTGAACTGTTTGGGAACCTGAGTTCAAGGACAGTTCGCTGAAACAAATCTAAACAAAAAAAGATCCCTCACTGGACGAGGGAGCCTTTTCTCTCTCTTTCTCTTGGTACAATATTGGATGTGGGGCACGATCGAAAAATCAAAGGCCACATTTGAGATCAAGGTGGCCACATCCTGTCCCCCAGGCCTAATTGGCAGAACCCACACAATTACCCCAGAATTTAAAATGAAAAATAAATAGTTCATAGCTCAGTGTCAATGAAGTCGCACCAGAGTTCGGGAATCTCGACAGGCAGAGACATCCTGAGTTTGTGTACCAAAGTCCATGAACATATTACCGAGGCCATGAACTAGAAAGTATTGGACCCCTGTTAGTTTCCCCAGCATAGTTTGTGGATTCTGTACCGGGTTTGTGAACTGTGAAGCTCCAGGAACTGTACTAGGTCCCCTTCTATAGTTCGAGGTCTCTGCACAAGGTTCGTGAGCCTTTGTAAAGGCCCTGCACCACATTATACTTGTGCCAGGTATAATGTATGCAGGGTGGGCGTTCTGACGCAAGTGAGCCTCATAGAAGTGACGCAGTGAAATCTATGAGATTTCATGGCGTCACTTATAGGACGCAAATGCGTCCATATCTCACGCCTGCCTCACAGCAGGTATAAGACTGGCACAGGAACATTTGAAATGGGACTTACCCATGTGAAAAAGACCCATTGATGGAGTTACGTCACTTTTGTGACACACTCCAGCAATGCGTCATTTTTGCACCTACATATACATCAGAAATACTGACGTATTTGTAACTCCTTGCGACATGATGGGTCATACTGTAAATACGACGCATCCAGCATGTCGCAATGAAAAGTGACGCATCGCTGTTTTCACGCAGTGATGCATCACTTTTCATAAATGAGGCCCTGAGTTTGAGAACTAAACGCGCCATTTAGCTGGTGTCTAGTCCTCAGACTTGATTTTATGTCCGTTAACTATTGACACATTTAGGGGGCGTTAAAACATAAAAAGTGAATTATATCTTTATTAACCCCTCCCACGCTTATGACGGAACCGCTCCGTCATGCCCCTCTGGTGGGTTGTGCTGGTGACGGAGCGGTTCCGTCACGGCCCGCTCGCCGCGCCTGTGCGGTGCGTTCTATTGAGCGGGCGGGGCCGTGACGGAACCGCTCCGTCACAAGCACAGCCCACCCGAGGGGCGTGACGGAGCGGTTCCGTCATAAGCGTCGGAGCGCCGCACGGCCCCCCGCCCCTTAGCGCTGCGGCGGAATTGCCGCCTCAGCGAAAGGGTTAAGTATGCCATGTAGGAGTGGGGCTGTCTAGATTGTGTTGTTGAGAGTCTGTTGTTGTTAAACTTTTTAAAAACACACCAGGTCCGTGGACTCATGCTTGTGTCCGCAGACTCAACGGGTCTGGCAACAAGAGCAGGACTTCTGCTCAGTGTGAAGACTTGTAGCAGAGCTCACTGGGTTTAACCCCTTCCATGCGCCGGACGGCCGTCGGCCGTCCGACGTCACGGTGGGCGTGTGCAGAGGACGGCCGGGGGCCGTCCGAACCACGCCCACGCCATAAATCACCCACACCGCGGCTAAATTTTCGCCGCGGTCAAGGGGTTAAAGATCATTCTGACATTTTGATTCGCTGAAGCAGCATGTAACCTTGCACCACGATTAAAAGTGAATGTTACTTAGCACAGGAGGGTCATCCTCAGAGACTTGAGTAGATACCGTTGTATTTGTTAAACTAGCTATGGCAGAGAGAGCACAAGAAAAGATTATTGGACCATTCTCTGCTTCTCCAGAGAATGAGGAGGAAGAAGTGGTTTGCACTGGCAAGTGTGCGGAAGTGAAGAAGCAGAATTACCAGGATAGAAGAAACTGTTTGTGAGGAGGTAAACTGCAAGCTTTGTGACTAGAAGCTAAGCAGGGGTCCTCTAATTTAGGACTTCGTCCTTGAGAAGCACAAGAAGAAGAAACAATAAACACCAGCAAGGCAGGAATCAGAAAGTACCCAGAATGTTCTGCGAGATGTGCTGCATGAAGTGGAATAAAATAATACTTACCTCAGCATCTTTGCATGGAGTGCAAAATCAAAAGCAGGTCCAGCAGGAAGAAACCAAGGATTGGCAATGTAATGTTGAAAGAATGTTACAAAAAATTCCATCTGAGATAAAAACATGTGATAACTTTAAAAGTGTCCATTTGCTACCAAAGTTGCAAAACCAGTCAAAACATATATTAAAAACAAGCATTGGTAATGCATTGGTTTCACAGATGTAATGAATAAGGAGCAGTTTTCATCAGTCATCGTCTGGGAGAAGGAAAGAGTTCCATGACAGATAACACATGATTGGAGAGGGTGTGGCGTAGCGGCCAGAGCTGCTGAATCGAGATTTGGTGATCAGGGTTTGAGTCTTGGCGGCGCTACGTCCTGTGATTCTGTGCAAATCAGTTAATCTCACTGTGTCATAAATTGGTATATAAATATGCAAGTCCCTTTTAAGATTATGTTAAAACAATAGATTTCTCAACCTAAAAAAACACATAAAATGGTTCTTTTGAGAACCACCAAAACAACTCAATTAAAGAGCTTGACTCCACTTATTCTTTGGCCTCGCAACTTGCCTGTAGTAGACTGAAAGCTGCGTGCAGCGGGGGCTGGCTGAACACGGTAACCTGGTCTTGCTGCAAACCCTCGTTGCAAATGGCAAAAGGTTTGGCAGCTCACAGTAGGTTGGCTCTGCTCCTGGCTGTAGGTGCTTGTGGGGCTTGGGCACATGGCCAGGCCGCAGGAAAGGCTCTGCAGTCAGACAAACCTCCCACTACCCATACCCTTTGGCTGTGTGTAGTGGGATTTGGCTGCTGCTGTGAGTTGGCTGCAGAGCTTGATCATAGGAGAGAGCAGCAGAGGATGGTTACACTGGCACTTTGGGCACAGGGACCACTCGAAGGCCAGCCCTACAGTCACCCCCTCTGCGCACAGCCGCGCAGCAGGGGTTGGCTGCCTGTGTGTGTTTGGCACTGGACAGTGGTTAATTTGTGGAAAAAAATAAATGCCAGTGCTCCCGTCAGGAGGCAGCTCGCAGCAGCCCATTTCTCCTGAAAGTGGGGAGAGGATGTGGGTAACGGCCAGAGCTGCCGACTTTGGAGCTGGGGAACCAGGTTCAAATCTCAACCTTGGCTCAACATCTTGTGATTCTTGGCAAATCACCTAATCTCTCCCTGCCTACAATAAATGAATGTGTCCTTAACTGGTGTTCGCCAGTGTTGATGATTAAGTGCCGGTGCTAAGCACTGGAAACCACCAGCTCAAATTAAGCACTGGCACTGGGTCTGTCACCAGCCCTTGCTATTCCAGACCCATGGACCGACGCATCAGGGAAGAGAATACTTTATAAAAGTTGCATATAGTTTATAATTAAAGAAACCCATAAATTCACGGACGAATTACAGCTAAAGTGAAGTTATGGTTAAGATTGGTTAAAGTACTTTAAGTTTAAAAAACTGTGTTTCACTTAACAAAGTACAGTGAAAGTACAGTTGTGGTTAAGAATTAAAACCGAAAAAACTGCTGAAATCCACCAGTTTTATCCAGTAGCAGGATTGTCTTTACCAGAGGAGCAGTGTACAGTGTGTCATTCATTATCATCCCACTTCCTACAGAATTTATAGGATGACCCGCACAGAAAACTGCAGTAAAAGAAGTTCTTTTAAAGTGACACCACCTGATGCACAGATCTATTCCAGTCATCCGTGATAGCCGCCATTCCTAAATGGTACTTTTGAAAAACAGAAAAATCAGGCTTGGTGAGGAGAAACTCACCTTCATAACTGGCAGCAGTGTGCCACCCTCTAGTTATCGTGAATATCTCTTCTCTCTGGGAGACACAAGTGGGGCGTGCAGCACAGTTTAGACGCCGTTGGGGGTCTGTGGCCCATCTGTGAGATGGATCATTCACCTTACCAACTTCCTCTGCATATTTTTGTATTACCAAGCAAGACAGAACTACGCAGTACCATTACAATGCAGGCACTACAACGAACGCGTCATTACCCTGCGTTCCATTACCATGCACAGACTGGAGTTGGAATAGTTAAATATACTATTCCAAAGTCCAGCACTTCCCTAAAGCAAGTCGTAACTTATTTATATATATATTTTTTTTTTGTATTTTATAGAGGGCGAACTTGACCTGTTAGGGTATCAGAGCGCTTTACGGAGTCATAGAGTTGTACAAGAGGCATGGGATCACAGGAGTATACCATAAATTAGGGAGGGTGGGTAGGTGCTGAGTACAAGAGGGATGGAAGTATACAAAGTACAGTTAATATTACAGTTGCTGAGGACAGGCCCCAGATTTCTTGGTAGGGCGAAAGGTCGACGGAGGGAGGTAATTACGACTTGAATTGTAATGGAACGCGTGGTAACGACGCGTTCGTTATATTATCAATGTTGTAAAGGCATGCGTTGTAAAAGCATATGTGATTACGTCATACATCCGGCAGGCTTTCTAAACTGTGGCACACCATAGTTCCCCCATAAGCAACCACTTTGATCACTAGCAACTTGGAGGGTGAATGTCAGCCCTCTTGGATAAAAAAAAAAAACAATGTCAGGGTAGGCTGGATGATGATAGAAATTTGAGATTTTGAGCGTATTTTCGGTACTGTCAGAAAACCGCTTTAAATTTCCTCTTGTGATTCTATTGTGAACATTTGATGGTAAGAAAGAACTTAATGCTGAGTCTAGACTTGAACATAGTGATTGGCAGAGGAGTCAGTAGAATATTCTTTCCTTTTAATCTTCGAGTACCAGTGTTACTTCCTGCTATTACTGGTGCAAGACACCAATGGCAGCAATGCCATCTAAACTAATGTCCAATAAACACTCAGGGACCAAATCCCATCAGAAAACAGAGGATAATCCGTTTTTTTTGTTGGGGGGGGGGGGGTTATAGAGAGTATAGTAACATCCGGCTTAAGTTAACCAAGGACCAACTCTTTGATTGGTGGATGTCCCCTAAATTGAGCATAACCAACGTATCAGGAGATGGAGAGGATCCATTCAGTTACCAGTTCTCCCAAATTCTCGAGGTAAACATTTAAGGGTTATCGCAGCAGGTGGTGTAGTTAGAGACTTCACTTGATATGAAATGGAATCTACAAGAGAGAAGAGAAGATAATCGCTCCCACAGAGCTCTGCAACCACATAACAGTGAATATGATAGGAGCATAAGTCCCATTAGGGACAAAGTCACATTTATTACACTCTGGCTCTTTAAGAGCCATGCTTTTTTTGTTCTTTGGGTTTGATTTTTGTTTCAATGGAGATTGAGTTTCCAGAATATTATTTACAGACTACATAGGAACACTCAGTACACTTCGCCTAATTTACGGTATTTAAAGTGTTGGTTGTGCCCATCCCATTGTGGGATGCAAATGTGGCTTTAGTAAATAAATGTAGAAACAGCACACATTTTAGCTGGATCGTCAAATAATTAGCTAAGTACGGAATATTTAAGAAAATCTGTAAACATTAGTATGCATGTACTAAGTGTGTGACAAGTGAATGAGCAGGATGTCTTAAATACACTCAAATTAACCACGGCTGTAACAATTAACTAATGACTTTGTGTCCAGGTTTATGTTATATTTTAGAAGGAGAGCTTCCCTACCAGTTTTCAGGCTGACGGCAATGAATTGAAAGCCCAGTGCTAATGGTGGACGTTGGAGTCTAGACTGATGCAAAATCAAGGGATAATTCTCTGAGTTGGTATTATAAATTCAAATGTGGCTTGCATAATCATATAATCTTTGGTTGTTTAGTTGGCAAACCATTTTGTATTGACAAATAGAATGAAAGCAATAGAAATGTAAGTAATTATCAGCTGCTTCTTTATGACATTTAAGTTATACGCTCTCAATCTTGAATTGCTGTGTCTCTTAATTCAAGGTTTTTGGTTTTTCAATCTCTATAGTCATTTTATCCATTATCAGCATTTGAATATGTTCCTCCAAATTTTCTGTACACATTTGATGGGCTTGGATGTGTTTTTGTGGGAGAATTGATTCTATTGGGTCGGCTGTTGTTTCTAATCAAATTTGAGATCTTATTTGTTCGTATTTATTATGTGAAACATATGGGTGTTTTCTGTGATTAATGGAGTGTGATAATGATCTGTCTTACACATTAAACTGCATTGCATATTTTACATATACAGGATATTAAGGCAACCTTTTCATAAGTTCTTTTTTTCCATAATTACTGCGCTTTACCATTGTATTACGAGATCTCTTTTTAATTTATGTTGTCTACTTATGACTTCTAATAATTTGTTATATAATTTGTATAGGTGTTTTTGTATAGTCTCTCGGTTTTGGCATATGCTATAATAATAATAATAGGCATTTGTAACCTAGGATGTGCCTTGAACTGGTGTCTGGCGGTGGTGATGCCAGTACAAGGACAGATTATAATTGGCAGAGAATTCCAGGCTATAGTGACCTGTAAAGTAAATAGCCTGAATAATATATTGCAGCTTCATAGCAATCTTTGAAGGAAATTAGCAGAGTAATTTGGAGAAGAGATACCATGTTGCGGTGCCCTCTAGACATTTGAAGCCTAAACAGGCAATTTAAAAAGGACCCTGCCTTTCACTGCAATCTAGCAAAGAGAGCTTTTGGCCTCAGAGGCATGGTCCCTTTACCTCAAGCAGTACATTAAATGCAACGTAGAATTTAGAGCTAATTGTTGTTGGTGTATTAATACATTTGGACACAAGCCTACAAAGAATTAGTGGTGAGCTCATGGCTGTGCTAACAATGTCATTACGTCACAGTGAGAGTAAGGCACGTTTTCTTAATATTGCTGAGCTTAAAAATGCATTTACTGCCCACCACCCTGACTATAAAATAAATCCAGTATTTGTAAGGCGCACAATTCCAGAGGGTGTCAAGGCGCTGGGGGCCGTCTGGAAGCAAGCAAGCTATTGCCCAGAGTCACATGGTGCTGGGCTAACCTACCACCGGTGCCGTGGATCGAACCGTGAACCCTGTGGTCCAGAGTCAGGCACCCTGGCCGCTGCGCCGCCCATCTTCCACAGTGTCATACGGCAGTAAAACATTAAGCATATTTATTGTTTATCACAATTGGCATTGCCAAGTCAAAGAATGCTGGTGGGGAGCGATAGATTGAACATTGGTCCTCCCTTTAAAACTCAAAAAGATAACCTCCGTCTTAGCCCACCCAACAATGTAAAAATAATTTGCTTGAAACCAGTTTTTACAATCCTTTGGGTATTGTTGAAGTGGCCCAGAGTTTTAATGAGGTCATGTTACCCTTATATAAGGCTTCATGCAATCGTCATAGAATTGACACACAATGGAATCTTATCCCTGATACTTAAAAGCGGAGTTAGATACCTATCAAATCGAAATGGGGAGAGGGGTTGGCCTAACGGCTAGGGCTGTCAATCTCAAATCTGTGAAACCGGGCTCCAGTCTCAGCAAGAATGCGCAACATCCTGTGATTCTGGGGAAATCATTTAATCTCCCTGTGTCTAACACAAATGAATGTGTCCTCTTGTAATGCAACTGGTGCTCGTATAAAGCGCTCTGATACCCGATACCTTCGGGTGAAATTTGCGCTATATAAAACTCTGTAAAAAAAAAAACTGTGGGGACTCCTGAGCTATCACTCTGGGAGGCTGTCTCTGAGATGAACATGCTAAGCTTTACTCCCTGAGTCATGCCCTCTAGGAAGGTGGCAAACCATTTGTTGGTCTGAGACATGCATGTTCCACAATGGACAGTCTTTTTTTCTTTAAAACAGGGTGTTTTACAGCATGGAATGTGATCCAGCACGACAAACAATGCTGCCTGCTCATCAGCTGCAAAACTCAGTGCATCCTGTGAAAAAGCCAGAAGGGCAGTGGCAAATCCCTGTCAATGTCTAAACCTAGACTGTGCTAAAGCAGATGCTTATAGATCAATGTCCTATTACTTACCGGTAATCTTCATTACTCCGGGTCCCGTAGTCCTCGACACCTTCATACTAAACAAGTGGAGATGACCATCTCCCGACAGAAAAAAAAAAACAAGAGGAATGCTGGGACACTAATACTGCCCCTCCCCCCGGGAGTACATAAGCAGGACTTACCCAGCAGACCTCCTGTACTAACAAGCCCAGACAGGAAGGCCGGCCGCCCGGGAGGGAGGGAGGGGCGTATGAAGGTGTCGAGGACTACGGGACCCGGAGTAATGAAGATTACCGGTAAGTAATAGGACATTACCCCCAGGTCCCTACGTCCTCGACACCTTCATACTAAACAAGTGGAGAATACCAAAGCAGAAACCCGGCCTTCCGCACGCACAAGCACACCCAGGATACCACAACAAAAGCAGCCACCCAAGGGAGCACCGAGAAGGAGGAAAGGAAGACCGCAGGAAACAACCGGCCCGCAACCCAGAACAGGACAGCAGGGACAAGGGCCGGAGAGAAAGAAAACCCGGGGCTCCAAACAAAGGAGGCCACCAACCCGAGCAACCGGCAACCGGAACACGGACCAGGTACCAAGACCAGCCAAAACAACCCACCGGAGAAGACCGCCAAGGCCAGAACCAGCAGGAAGTCACACAGGGCCAGGCAGACACACCAGGAAGACGAGACAACCTGGAAGAAAGCCAAAGAAAGAAACGGCCAGAAGAGCGCAGACACAAGCACCCAGACCAAAAGGAAGGCCCAAAAAGAAAGGACACGAGCCCAACAGACCCGAGGAGGAAACCCGGCCGAGGAAGCCCCGGAAGCAACAAGCACCCAGGAGCCAAACAGGACCGAGAACCCGACCCAAAAGACAGGGACGGGGAAGAACCCCAGAACCCAGCCGAAAGCCCACCAAACAAGGAGAGGCCAACAAGACTGGAAACCAGCCACCAAAAATCAAAAAATGCAACCAGGGCGGGGACAGAGAAACCGACCACAAGCCCAGAAAACCCCAACGGGATGGAACACAAGGCAGGAGGGGAGCACAGAGCAACCCAGAAAACCCCAGCCCCCGCCCAACGAACATAGAGAGCATCACAAAGAAGGCGCCCACACAGCACAGGACCGCCCAGGAACCCCACACCCAGGCCAGACAAGCAGCAAGGGCAGGAGCAGCTGAAAAGAAAAGCCCAGGGAGCAGAGCACCCAGACCACAACCACAAGGCCCAAACCCAGCAACACTGGAGAGGAGCCAAGCAAACAGCAAAAAAACAGGGCAAAAAAACGCCAACAGAACCGGGAAGCCAGGACCATAACCAAGCAACCCTGACCACGGGCAGACCCAAGCAAACCCCAGAAGGAGAGCAGAGGACCAAGCAGCAGGAAAACCACAGACAACCCGCCGCCAGGAGGGAGGGACCCACAGAGGCAAGAGCACCACAGAACCGCACCCCAACCAGAGAAGGAGGGAGGTGGGGCACCCAAACAGACCCAAACCGGGAACAAAGTCTGGGGAAGCAAGGGAGGAAGAAGCGAGCCAGGACCCCAGAACTAGGAAGAACCCGGAAACGGCCGGCAACAAACTCCCAGAGCAGGCCGAAAAAGACAGCACAGCCCGAAAACCCAGGAGGCACAGCCAGAGGACACACACAACCAGCAAGAAGCCGGCAGAACCGGAGCCACAGAACCCCACCCAGGCCCACAACACCGGGAAAACAAGCCCGGGAAGAGAACCACCAGCAGGAGAAGGCCCAGAAGGAACCACCCGGAAGCAGCCCCAAAGCCGAACACCCCGCCAGGACCCGAAGGGAGACCAGCAAGGAAGCAGAGCCCCAAAAAGGAGCCCCGCATGCAGGAGCGGCACACCCCAGCCGAAAACTCAGCCAGGCACCCACCAAGGGAACCAGAACAACCCCGGGAGCAAACACCCCGGAGAGCAGAAGGACCAAGAAGCCAACAGCACCCAGCAGCCCGAGGAGGGTAGGTAGGCCCAACCCGGTCCGACCAAGCACAACCACCGCGCAGACAGCGGAGCAAGGGGACAGCACATCAACCCGGAGAACAGGAGGCACCATAGGAAACGGCAGCCGTGAAGAGGCCCCAGCCAGGAACAAACCAGGCAGGCACCACAGCAGAAACAGGAGGGGCGGACAGGAAACCCCCAGAAGCAAGCCAAAGGCAAGCACAAGGGGAGCCAGTGCAGAAGCAGCCCGACAAGCCAACGGAAACGGCCCCCGGACAACACCATAAGCCCCAAGCCTGAACAAAGGGAAGTCCACAGCAACAGGAAGACCCAGGCAGACACACAACCAGGCACCCTGCAGGAAACAGACGAGAACAAGCGGAGGCAGGGAGGAACAGAACCCGAAGGGACAGAGCACCCCAAAGAGCCCACGACACTGGCAACCACCCAACAGAGGAACCAGGCGCACCCCAAGGGACTGGAGAAACAGGGCTAGGAGCCTGGAGCCCCAAACGCCCACCGACCACACAGAAGCCAGGAAGGGAAAACAGGACAACCAAGCGGAACAGAGGCCCCAAGAGCCAGACCGCACCTGAGGCAAGGCCACTGAGGGAGAACAGCACAGCAGGCCAACCGGAACCAGGGGAGCCCACAGGACCCCCCCACAACCCCCGCAGCAGTCCAAGGAACAGGAACACTGAACCACCAGCAGGAGGGGCAGGGAGCCCGGAGCAGAGGGGGAACAGAACGCACCCCCAACAGGCCGACGCCGAAGAAGAGGGAGCCACATCGAGACAAGAGAGTAGACGTCAAGATGCAAGCCAGCAGGCAGGAAAACCCCAACAACACAGGGAATCCCAGAAACCAGCAAAGGCAGAGCCAGCGAAGGAAACAGCTACCACAGAGGCGACCGGAAACCACGCCAACCCGAGGCAGCCCACAAACAGCCATAGAGCTGCCCAAAGTAGGGGCACCCCTGAAGAAGACAAGATCAAGGGCGGGCCGAAGGTCAGGAAGAAAGGACCAGACACAAACCAGAAGGAAGGCCAGGCAACACCCCAGGACCAGCAGCAGCCCGACAGCAGCGGCCAGACACGAACCCACAGGCCCTGAGCAACAGGCGCAGGCAACGCAAAGCAGCACCCAGAAGAATAAAAGGGGGGCGAAAAACAGCCAGAGCGGGGGCCAATCACACAACAAGGCCCCCACCGCAAAGCAACCAAAACCAGGCAAGGACGAGGCACCGCACCCAGGACAACCAACAGAGGGAACAGCTGCAGGAAAAGAGAACAAAGGGACGACCCACACACAGCGCCCAAAGTACACATGACAGGGGGAAAAACACCCAGAGCACATGAGGCGCAGCCAGCAGAGCCGGACACCGTCACTGAGCAGAGACCAAACCACAGAGAAGCAAGTACACAGATCTCCAGCCAGGAGGCGGCCAAAACGAGGGAATGGAACAGGAGCAGCCAGGAAGACACCTGGGCCAGCATCAAGGCAAAAAATGTGAATTCGAAAGCGCACATTTACCGAAGGACTCTCAGCGCTGAAGAACAGATGAGTATTGCCAAGCAACTCAAAGGAACACATCGTAACGACCTCAGAAGGATGAAAGTCGAGAGGACCCGCCCGGAATCGAACCTGTGACCACGAGGTCGAGCAAAGGGCTCTGCAATGGACGCATCAGTCCACTGAGCCAGAAGCAGGAGCAGCAACACAGACAGGGTGAAAAACGGGCTCAGCAAGGAACACAACCCCAACCAACGAACAATGCCAGGCTGGAAACAAGAGACCCAGCCACTGCACACAAAAAATGTAAGGGAGTAAACACAGCCAACAGACACCCCGGCCCAAAACCCCCGCACAGGCAGCCACGCTCCGGAAGGTAGATTAAAAACGAGCTGTATCCTGCAAATGTGAAAGCGTGCCTCCTGCGAACATTCACACACATATTAAGCAATCAGAAATGCCAGAGGGATATGGAATGGTAGGAGAGATACAAAACTATTGAGACCCAACCTTTGGGCTGTCTCAGTCCGGCAGCCGACGGATACAGATTTTAGGGAGGCACCCACAGGCGCGCTACACAAAACATCCAAAGGACACAACAGTGCAGCAAAAAGGTCAAAAGGACCCCGACCCTTTAACGCCTTCTCAGAGGATCGAACACAGGACCTGCAGAGAATGAGACTGACGCGCTGCCTACTGCGCAAAGAAAGCTGCTCGCAAGACGAGGGCGCCAGAGCACCACCCAGACCTCCATGTACGAAATCGGGACTCACCCGGAGCGGGGGCCAATCCCACTAACCAGGCCCCCACCCTCCAGCATGCCAGAATCTTTCAGCAGGAACAAAGCGCCCGCAGCATGCATCAGAACCACCAAGCTGCGAACATCTCCATGCCGGAGACCAGCGCCCCTGAAACGAAGAAGCATGAAAACAGAAAACAAAAGACAGCAGGAGGCCAAACGCTCCAAGTGCGCAAGGCAGGAAAGAAGGAACCCGAAAACGGGACTTACCCCGAGCGGGGGCCAACCCCAGGAGCAAGGCCCCCACATCACCATCTGCCCAGAAGTCATCAGGAGCCCATCCAGCAAGGCACGGCTCCCCGGCCAGGCTCGGGAAGCCGAGCCCGCGACCCGGAAGCAACCGTCGGAAAGGCAGCACCAGCCACAAAGGGCCGGTAGGAGCAGGCATCACACAGCAAAGCCGGGAACACAGGAAACCAAACACCGGCTCCAGGGAAAGACTGACTCCAAGCAAGCCCGGCAGGCCAGGAGGCAGTCCAGGGAACCCCACGCCCACACAGCCAGGCAGCAGGGCGGGGGGAGCATAGAAGCACCGCCACTCAAGCCCAGCAGGAGCAGCACCAGCACACCATCAACTCCGTCGACAGACAGAAAAAAAGAACAGGAGGTCTGCTGGGTAAGTCCTGCTTATGTACTCCCGGGGGGAGGGGCAGTATTAGTGTCCCAGCATTCCTCTTGTTTTTTTTTTTCTGTCGGGAGATGGTCATCTCCACTTGTTTAGTATGAAGGTGTCGAGGACGTAGGGACCTGGGGGTAATGACAACTGTCTCAAGCTTCCAATTATATCAATGTGTGTCATTGATTTATGGCACTGTTTAACCTCATGGCTGCTGGCAACGGCCAACGGCCGTCGAGTGTACTACCTTTGGAGTGCTGCGCATGTCCGTTGGCCGTCGCGGCACCGCCCGCGCAATAGAACGTTCCGCAGTAGCGCGGAACGTTCGGCGCAGTTAAGGTGTTAATCACAGTGTTTGCACCACAGAAAACAATTATCAGAAAAATATGTTTTAAAATGTCCATTGAGTAAAAATATTCATCCGACACATCACAATATATTTCACGAAGAAAAATATAAGTATGGTATGTTGCAGTTAATACAGTATTTAAAAATAGAGTGCATCTAAGCTCAGCACCAGTATACCGCTGCGGGCAATACTGCGGTTTACAAATACACATAACAAGCAAAAACCAACAGTGAACAGTGAAGCGTGCACATATTCTGCAACTCTTTGAAATCGAGGGGCGGTTGCTCCACTAGTTACCCCTGCAGAGTGTTCTAGCTTTATTTATTTTTGTTTTAGCAATTTTTGTCAGTTACCTTCACCAGATATATTGCACTGAGAGATAGATATTACCACTTCAGATCACCATAGCCTCACACTGTGTAACAACCCTTTCACCAAAAATGCCCATAACTCATCCCGCGTTCATAGATTCAAATATAGGTCAATTTGGGTACATCACCTTAAGCCACTCACCTACAACAAACACCCACAGCTCTAAAGGAGACAACAGGAGGAAACGTAGGAGCTGCAGAGAGACAACATACTGTGTAATCCCTGGATTGACATTCCCCTACCCTGAAAGGGCAGTCCAGTAGGGGTCAATAATGACTCCCTATCATACCCTACCCCACAGGGAACAGGTCCAACATAAATGGCATCCAAGCTACAGAAGCATCACTCACCACTTACTCTCTGCTAGCCTCTGCAAAAAAGGCCAAGTTCCCCTTAATTTGAGAAAAAGTTAACACCTCCCTTCAACGATCACCCAGAATTGCAGTGACAATCCCACTGATGCCTTTAAATCCCTATTTTGATTACTGTTTAGTTGTCTCTTCCTAGCCACGAAGGCGATTGTTCTGGTACACAACTCTTCTTGCCACACTGCAGATCTTAGTATACTCCCTGGTTTATTCCTGAGTAGCAAGAACGTAACAAGAGCTGCTGTGTTCTATATTTTCTCCATTGTGGGCAACCTGAAAGTTCTGTGTATAATTCATTGAGAATTTCCCATAAGCAGATCCCATCAATGGGGCTTACTCACAAAGGCCTTTTAGAGTTCCTAAATCTGTATTCCTGTCGTACTATTTTACACATTCTTACATGCCTCCAAAAGATCTAAACTGGGTGTAAAAATTTTATATTTATAAACTGCTAGTACAACTAGAAAGGACTGTGCCCTATCTGCACTTTCACTAAAAGGGAGTTGGACTTAGCAGGCTGATTTAGAAAGGCATGTAAGAGTATGTAAAAGAATACTCCTGTAGTACTACTTCCCATACTCACAAATGCTTTTATGAATCGGTCCGAGTGTCGTCAGCATCTCCTTCAGCCCATCAGAGAGCAAGTACCAGGGACTCTCAGGGATCTGATCTGGGACCACCATCTCAAAAGCATGATCCGCTGCATTCATCTCCCGGCGGTGCTGGTTTTAAGTTCTACAATTTCATCTACTGAAACCTTTTGCTACTGGGTGGCGACTCTCCAATTCAACCCCTTGCATGCTGCCGCGATTCTGCGCCTGTGAGGCACATTCCGATCGCGGGTGCGGTCATGACGGCCCCCAGTCGTCATCAGCACACGAGCACGTAGTGCATGACGGCTGGGGGCCGTCATCAGCATGCAAGGGGTTAAGCATGTTTGCCCATAGTGAGTTTAGGACTTCCCTCCTTTCTACACTTTCTTATGTGACAGGAAATACGATGAAAAAAATTGATACTTCTTTCACCATTTGAATTTCAACTTGTGAAAGGCTGTCAGGTTCCGAAGATAGTGTTAGCTGCCTGTGTTGGAGGGTCCGGCACATTTAATATACCCATTGAGGAGTGTGTAATCTTCACCTTCACCAAAAGCGCGCTTTTCTTCCAAGGCTTCACAGCAGCAAAGCGAATCCCATCCTGAACAGGACTGGGGCAGGCTCCTGATGGAACGTCAGTAACGGCGTCCATAATACAATGATCACTGTCCCCTTTAGCTGGATACCATGCATGCTCCCTTCGCCACTGGAGTGGAAGGTCCTACCTGTGGGTCCGGTTACTTCAGGGGAATCTCAGATGGGGACAAACGTCTTAGAGCTCCCTAGACCACAAATCTGTCCCAGTAAGCCCCACGCAGCCAGTGGCGGGCGGCATGGTTTGTAGGTGGCAGGGCGGATGTGGGTGTGCGGGGAGAGGGGTCGCGAGAGGGGTTGGAGGGGGGAACAGTAAAAAAATATAATAATAATTAACGAAACACTTACCTTGCTAGGCTCTTCCCTCATACCTGCTCCTGCTCTTAGAGGCACAGGAAGCACAGAAAAGGCTCCCCTGACCAATCACAATGCTGCAATGCAGTGTTATGATTGGTTTTGAGCATCCTGGTTCGATGCTCAACCAGAGAATGTGGGCCTCGGCCTGTTCTCTACACCCTGCATGCAGAACGGGGAAAGTGCGCATGACTGGTTCGGCTGGCCCGAGAGCACTGACAAAACAGTCATTGCGCACCTAGGAGTGGGAAAACCCTGAGAGCAGAGCAGTCCCGCCCACCTGCCCGCCCACAAAGCAACAGGAAACATAAAATGATAATACCTCAAAGTTATTATCATTTTATGTTTCCTTTGCAGAGCACTGTCTAACCCTTTGCATGCTGACGTCAACCGTCGCGAGCACTCCCTCCCCAGTGCTGCGCACGACCAATGGCCGACGCAGCCCTCCCACCCTTTAGAACGCCCGCACCGCGGCAGAAAAACCGCCGCGGTTAAGGTGTTAAAAGCAGTGGGGCAATGCTCCTCCGCCATAGTGGAGGAGGCGCCCCTGCAAGCAGCTCATAGAGAGACAACAATCTCTGTAACTTTTCTGCAAGGCAGTTCAGGTCTTCTGTGGACTATATAGATCTGGTCGGGCACACAGTGGGAGCGTCTGAAGAGCCTGGCCATCATCGGCTCCAGCCTACCCTGCCTTGCGCTCTAGTTCCTTTTAAGCTGAATATGAGGAGGCCTGTTACGCCAGCATTAAGTGATAAGCTTGAGCTAGGACAAGTACTTTACCTTGTGCAGCGACGTATAGACGGTTGACTTAGAGTCATAGGGGGCTCTTGCTGCTGAGGTTCCAGAGGTTGCAGAGTTCTGGAGTCTAAATTGACCAACTTTAATTGCCGCTTTTCAGGGAAAAAGTTGATTGCAAACAAGAACAATAGTATGCTTGACGCGTGAAATATGCATCAACATGTGAACTTGGGTGTTCTGTGCATGCTGAAGCTCCAAACTGTCCCCACAAGAGGCATGATCCACTAATAAAGGATAGGGGAAGGAGGGACAAAGGATACAGAAGGGTAAGAGGTGGTCCTAGGTTATTTCTCTTGCTCCGATCCCTATGTACCGTCTCACCTCGTCTCAATGGATCCCGGACTATAATATATTCTCCTGTATGGCCCAATTAACTGTAGCTGTCGCCTCCTGCCGTGGGTTGATGATACCACCTCCTGATTACCGCTTGCGTACCATGATTCTTCTACGCACAGTTCTATTCTACCAATAACTATGTTCAAAAAAGCGAATTTACTCACGTGTACACTCCAGTCATGTGAAATAAATGTCAAGCCGTAGACTTTGTTTAGGTTTTCAGACTCGCAGGCTACTTGTCATGATACATATGTCTAGTTGTGCATTATCGTCACACGTGCGCATGGCCGTACCTTTAAGTCCCTTATTAATGACACACAAACACACTTAGGTGAGGGCAGGCGGTTAAAAATTCAACATCATACAACCTACGCTGCCGCCAGTCTGGTTTTGGTATTTAGACTTGTACATTATTTTTCTCTTGATAAAAATTTTCCATGGCTTGTGGTATGTTGAATTCCCTTTTTAGTCATTTTTTTTTCCTTCAGAAATGGATTTCTATTGTCAATGCAAAATGGGTTGTCATGAGGAGGTGGATATTTTAAAATATTTGTTACTGCTTCATTGGTCACTTGATATGTGGAAACTTCCCTTAACTGTGTTTTGGTCGTGCAGTCAACAGCTATGCGCCCTGCAAACCGGGCTATGTCAGGAATGGACAACAGTGATAGATACCATAGGAAGCTAAAAGATGCACTAGGTCTAGGCCATGAAATGGGCATTTGTCCTGGCAAAATGTATATTTCTACAGCAAAGTGTAGCAGAAAGCCTTACATTTAGACTTCATCAATTCTGATCCTGAATGAATAAGGAAGTGAAGTTATAAGCATTGCTAATTTTACCAATAGCCACAGTGGCAAAGAAACCCAGCAACATCTATGTAGTACCCAAAGAAAAACGAAGTGGAAGGTAAAGTACCGTACAGCCAATGCGAGCTAGGTGTCTGAGCCAACCAGCATTGACTGGCGTCCATCCGGTGCCTTGCTCAGAGAACTCAGTTACGTCAAACTGCCTTGTGTGTGAGAAACTGGTTTGCTATCTAGTAAATGCATATCAAGTTCCAGGCTCAATAACATCCACCAGGACGCCGGGGATTGACCCGTGAGCCCAGTGCCCCCGGGTCAGCCGCTCTGGTCACTACGCCACACCACTCCATACAGACAAGGAATGAGTGAGAAGGGGAAAATCAGTTCCTTTTCTCTAAGCACGTGGGTTTGTTCCCTCCTAGAAACAGACCCGTGAATTAATCCGCTTCAGAATCTACTTGAGCGGGTGATGGCTCGCTTCCTTTGGATTCACTGATGGACCCAGGTGTACATCCACTGGGTTAAACGACATAATTTGCACCAATAGCATTACAATTTCCAGATTACGTTGATTGCACCGCTGCTGACATTTGTGCCAACATTTGCATCGCCCAGCTGGTGCAGATGTTCCTTATGTATGTCACTTGGGTAAATGGAATTTTTATACTTCTCAAGTGGTGCAGATGTCGCCGCAAGCATGCCCCGGAAACAGGGGCAACCACTGTAATACCAGTTGGAAATATGAATAGATAAAAAGCTGCGGATTGTAAAAAGAGCTATTAAGACAGAAATTGAAAATCAAATAAAAGAGTTACTATTGCAGTGAAAACTAAAAAAATAAATAAATATGAATGTAATGGCATATGCAATGCATCGCATGCTAAGATACCGGCCCAATGCTTTATTCCAAGACTGCAATTATTATTAAATGAGGGGGTACCTTCAAGGGTAAGCAGAGACTGATTGGTGTCCTTGGAGAAGTGAGAAGGCCAGGGAGGCACCTGACGACAGTGGCAGGTAGTACATTTAAAGAGTGCACACTCAGACCGTGCTTTACCAGCTGAAGACATGTTTCCCCCCCGCCCGCCTCCAAAGTATCTTACCATATCTCTGCTGTATTGTCCTGTGTTTGGGAGATTAAGTTTGTGCCTCTCTATTTTATTGATACTGTCATATCTGTGTGTCCAGAAAGTTACCATATTTCAGTTTTTTTTAGCGGCATGACCAGTATATTATTATCCCTGCGGGTACAAAAATTAGGAAAATCACCCAAAGCCAGGTGCATGCCATGAAACAGTAATTATATGTAGAAAGCACTTTAAAATGTGTTCTAGAGCAGCCTTAATGATACCAGATAGATAATTAAAGTAAATAAAGACAGAAAACTAAAGACACACAAAAGATGGATGGAATATGGAACAAACCAATCATTCCCCTCCAGTCAAGAGATCTCAGTTAAATCCATTGTTATTTTGCTCCCCATGTCACCCCAGTTTAGACCCAGCTATATGCAAATCAGTCTCGACCCTTCTCCTCATGGGAACAGTCCAGCCACGCTTTCTGGGGCTGGTTTCGGTGTATCACCCCATATCAGCCATTCTAGCTTCAATCAAGTGGCAGAAAGGCCATGTTAAAAACGTAAACAAATGATTTTGTTTAAAGTTGTATTTAACCCCTTGTGTGCTAGTGAGGAGCTCAGCTCGTCATGAGGGACGGTTGAGCTGCCCTCATGAAGAGCTGAGCTCGTCACAGCCGTTGGAACGTTCGCACGCGGGGATAATTTCCCTGCTGTGCTGAACGTTCGAAAACGGGTTTGGCTGTGACGAGCTCAGCTCGTCATGAGGGCAGCTCCGCTGTGCCTCATGACGAGCTGAGCTGGCCACCAGCACAGCGGTGCCGCGCGCGGCCCCCCTCCCCCCGCACAGCGGGGGGGAAACACCCCGCAGCTAAGGGGTTAAGTCTCATGTCCATTTGAAGAAACTTAAAACGTGAACCCACAGGTATTTTTCTCTGTGAAAGGTTGCAAAGCTGTTGCCCAAGTAGTGGCATCTTAAGGATATTTGGGGGCCCAGGGCAACACACATTTTAAGGTCCCCTCTTCACTCAGATCGCACCCTACAGTTCACAAGTTCATGACCAAGACTCGCGTTTGGTCAGTTTCTGCCAGACTGTCTCTGGGTCTCGTGGCACCTGCTGGCTGGAATGGCTTGAAGGTAGAGAGAAACACCAAGAAGCTTGGGGAGGGAGGTTGAAAATATGAGCAAGGACCCAAAGGGATGTGGGTACTAAACATAAATAACCCCACTCCCCTGCACCGAAAGGTAACGAAAGGGCATTGTTACATAATTATTTTATATTTTTTACCTTTGTTATTTTAACTTACTTTTTGCTTGGGGGGTGGCATATTACCACAGGTCCCTTAGACTGCAGAATGTACCCCATTTTCCCCTATGTAAAGAGGAAATGTCTGCCATATTCCCAAGGTAATCCACTTCCGCGACACACACGGGGGAAGGAGTGGCGGCAGCGTTACTGGCTGCATGAATTTGGAGTTGGAATGCTGCGCTCCACTTTCTGGTACTTACCAATCAAGAATTTGTCCTTGCTAGCAATTTTACCTGATATTAACCACAGCTGGGATGGAAGTAAAACCGTTGGAGAGCATTTTTCGACGTTTTTTGATAAGCTGCCCTTTAGAGCCCTGACGAAGTCTTGGGTTACTCCCTGACGAAACACGTGTTGGCTGGGCACCTGGAATAAATCTAAACCGAAAGAATACTTCTATCAACATCTTGTATTCTGTTTTGTTCTGTGGTTGTTCCAATTACGTACAGTACTCAGACTGTCAACAAACTAACGTGTACACAGATCCTCTGTATAATCCCAAGGTAATTTTGGCGCTTTTCCCCCTCAATTCCACTTTTGATGTATCTGTAACTCTAAGTTAAAACAACAAATACCACAATGACTGCACGAGGAATGGTGGCACGGTGAAACACACACAGGCACACTGCTCCCACTTTGCCTCTATATGAAGGGCATGAGTTTTGGGCACTAACCAAAGTACCCTCTCCTTGGCATCTCTTTCTCCATTGTTTCTCTTCCCTTCCAAATGCAGCAGATCTGGAAACATAAACAAACCAGCGGAAAATCCAGATGAACACAAGCCTTAATTGACCCACCTTCTTCCTTGATGATTTTATTTTCTTCCTGACCCGTTGCAGATAATCAAGGATGTGTACCTTTGCCTCTGAGGAACAAAGCAGCTATTAACAGTGTTTATTGTCTTTGAGATAAAAGATGCTGATTGCGAGAGTGCGGTGACCTGGTGTTCCTGCTTGTAATCCCACAATGCAAAGCGCGCCGCACATCTGCACCGTATAATACACTACAGACCTGCCAACTTTAGGATATTAGATCACTTTTGTGCAGCCTAGGTCAACCAGGGACTTTACAACCCTCCCCCAGGACGTAGGGCAGGCTTTGGAATTCGTTTTTTTTGGGCGTGGTGTGTTTTCTCGGACAGTGCCAGTCTTTAAGCCACACCCCTCTCCTTTGCCTCTCATTATTGTTGGCCAGTGGTGATGGGCTCTAAGCTCCTTTCCTCGCACCATCCCCCGCCCCCTTCGAGGCCACACCCTCTCCTCTCAAGGTAAAAGCAATCTTACATTTGGTAGGTCTGACACCATCTTTGTTGTGCATGGTTAGAGACTGACTAGGCCTGTTTTTCGAGCACCTAACGTTCCTGCAAAGTGGTGGCAAATCACAACACAGTTAGTGCAAGGATAGGAAATACTGATAGAAGTGAAGGACTCAGATGGATCTACAAATAATTGTGAGCAAGAATGGTCTTCCTTTCTGCCATGGAAACATTTCTCCCCTGCAGTTCATGTGTGGCCAGTATGCAGCAGGGTTTATGGCAGTAGCCCACAGTTTTAAGGGCTTATATGAAAGTGTTTACCTCAGACAGTTTATCTAGGTCCTGAGTCAGGCAGAAAAGGCCGGGTTTGATGGCTAAGAGGACTGAGGTATCCACTCATGGAATTTGTTAAAGCCCTCATGGTTGTTGTGTCCTTGACCTTAGTATGCATCGGGCCTAGATAAATCTATGAGGCTTCACGTGACATAAATGTGAGACACACACCTGATACGTTCTGGCGTGTGACTGCCTCCACGCAGCCCCGCCCATTTCTTTGTCACCACAGTCACATGACCTCGGGCGAGACCAAATGGGTGAGTTAGGCCGGTGTGTGAATGTAAGACTCCCCTGCTTGTCCTGATACATTACAATGGACATATGTTTCAATCCCAGCTGGTCCATTCAGCAACTCTTCTTTCAGATGTCAAGAAAATAAGTACAATTGAATTAGGTAAAAATACTCATGTTAATAAACAGATGTGGCAAGATGAGCTTCATAAATATGCATGTTAGGTTCTGGACATGGACAATGTTTGCTACTGTTTCTTTTTTTATCAGACTCATACACAAAACTTGCATCACTCTCAGATAGATACTCTACATTCAGTATATGAAAAGGACATTTGATTTTTCCGAGGTTAAAACTCATGCTTTACCAGTAATTGTTGACATACTTCAGCAAAGCTAAATTACACTAAAGGGGACAAAGGGAACTTGTTTGGACAGGTTGTCTCTTGATTTTCCTGTTATTATATTTCTACCTGATTCAAATTGGAAGGGCAAAAACACACGGAGAGCACAATTTGCAGCAGGGTTATAACATAGAGTCAAGCAGGAGTTTACGCCCGATAGGTATTTACTCGCCCATGGGTATCGGAGCCTTCGTCCGAGATCACCACTTTCCCACTAAGAACCAAGGGAGCCTAGCCTGGAAAAACCAATTTTCCCACCACTTAAACTAAACCTAAGACCAGGGCACAAGTCCTAAAAAAAAAGAAGTGGGGGGACGCTGACGTCACGACAGGAAGTGACGTCACGAAAAGTGGCTTGCACCACCAGACTCATTGCCTCCCCTCGCTCACCCCTTAGATGCGATTGCATCAGAGAAGCCAGCGTTCTGAATGAGCTCCGATCTCGCCCCAGAGAGGCCAAAGAGTGAATGTGTGGCTCCATTTGCTCCAGTAATGGTGCTCCTGGTAAAATAAGTGGGGGGAGGCCTTCCACCCACGTGGTACCCCGACTCGAGCCCTGCCTAAGACTGTTTAAAGTCTACTCTACCTGCTCATTTTCCGTTGTAGTAAAATAATCTTTTGGCTGTAATGTCCAAAACTCATGATCCAAATAGAGAGTATCTGTTTTTTGTGTTCATGAATGGCAGTTGTTGAGGTCCATAGAAATACTTAACTGCAATAAAACGATGCACTTGCCAACTGCCTGAGGGTGCCCAAAAAAAAGGTCAAGATGAGACAAGATTGTGAAATTACATTCTCGCTGTACTCTGTGTCAGAGCATGCCGAACACCGAATTTAGTTAACCCCTTCTATGCTGACGACGGCCGGGAGCCGTCATGGCAAACAGTGCTCGTGTGCTGATGAAGGCTCCCGGCCGTCATGACCGCACCCGCTATCGGAATGTGCTGCACAGGCGCAGAATCGCGGCCCCGCCCAAGGGGTTAAATCACATTCTAGAGAATCTGGAACTTTCAAGATGCTCCTTTAGGGTGGTCTTCATGTGGAGGGCATCCATTTTGTGATGTCCATGGGGGCCAAAAAAGATGGCGACTCATTTACAGCCAGCGCAAACGACACTCATCGAGTTAATTAGTCCGGGCTTGCTGCTGCTAGTTGTCTTCTCTTCGCTAACACCACAATCTTTGGTTTGTGCTCCTCCATGTACTACAAGCCTGTGGCGCTTTCTATTAATATTAGTATATATGTGTTTATAATGTAATACTATTAAAGTGTGTCGTTGAGCCCCAACCACGCCGCCTTGTGCGCATTTCAAATGCTTGACTGTTTTAGCTGTTTACTTGTGCTTCCTGAAGTGATGTTAAATTTGGGTGGTCTGCCAATGGTCAATATTCTGTGCCAAGTGGTAGCCTGCTTTGAGCAGTGTACATGTGGTATCCAGATGCTTGTCACTTCTTTACTGCATTGCTGCTGCCATGGGGTGGACTATGTCACGTAAATAAACAATTTGTTTTAGAGCCAGGGCAGCACCACTCCCCTCTATTTATCCTTCATAATCTTTTCCTTAATCTCCTTCTGTAGAAAGGGTTTTTTTGGATCACAGAAGCCAGGTTTTCATAATTAAGAACATGTGCTGTTCTTTATGCAACACTAATAGGCCAACAGTTGTCTTAACCTCACAGCACAAAGAATATCCTGTGTAGCTAAAAGCCATGTACAGTTATGGACTTTTCCATTTTACAAGAGTCAGACCCCAATCTGTGATTACTGGTCTCCCAGCCTGTGGTACATGCTGGGCCTTGAAGGAGTGCAGTCAGTATCAAGCTGATGTCGATAAACATGGCTGATGTGCCTCACACAGCTGCACAAAAAGCTTCCTGGTAAAAAAAGAATGTATTTTAAAATGTAAAAAACTACTAGTTGTCATTCACAAAGCCATCATGATCAGTAGCCCTGCTTTTTTGCAGATCATCTCAGGCGCCCACTTTCAGGACACTGTCACACTTCAGATTAGGAAGTGTAAAATGGAATAAAATATAAGGCAGCAGGCCTTTTCCATCTATGCACCCAGGATCTGGAGCAATGTCCATGTGCCTATCGGGACCACCCCGGTGCTGCTCGAATTTAGAAAAGAGTTCAAGAAGCTCCTTTTTAAAAAACACGGCATTAATATAGTAAGAATAGCCAGCTACCTTTCACATTACTCGTTGATTTTCTGCTTGTCTTTGTCCCTGTACAATTCTCAGCTGCCTTTGGCCTAGTTTTGCACTATAGAAATGTTGCATACATACATTCATACATACACCTATACATACATTATTAGTGTTCTCACAAGGCAATATCCTACACAGGGTTCCCCTGTTCCCTCATAATGCGCCTCAGGTTGATATCCAGAGTCCTTCTCAGATCTTCAGATGACCATATCCCCATTTAGATTCCTCATTAGTCCAACTTGATTGCTCCAAAGGTACATAGATGGCCTTCATTATTTCTTGGAGAGGCTCCTGAATCCATTGTCAATATAGCGGATGTTGTGGTACCTCTCATTTACAATGTCTTACTTAACCCCATGCGCGCTTGTGATGGAACCATTCTGTCACGAGCCACGGTGGGCATGTGCTGGTGACGGAATGGTTCCGTCACGGCCCGGCCGCCGCACCTGCGCGGCGCTGATTTCACACCTGCGCGGCGCGTTCTATTGAGCGGGCGGGGCCATGACGGAACCATTCCGTCGCAAGCACAGCGCCACTGCGGCTCGTGATGGAGTGGTTCCTTCACGAGCATGGCGGCGCTGCGCGCCCTCCTTCCCCGCCCCCTAGCGCTGCGGCGGAATTACCGCCGCGGCCAAGGGGTTAAGAATGGCCTTTTCTGGAAGCTCTTATACTAGTTAGCTATTTGCTATACTCTTTCCAACGAGAGGTCCCCCCCCAAAAAGTTGGCACAATTTCCTAATTCTGGGCAGGCCATTCAATCTCTTTGCGCCGAAATATGTGAACTATAATGAAATTCTAGGATACAAATCTATACTTGTTACATACGATCTTGAATGGTTTCCCAAAACCTCCATAATGTAAGGAACTCGGTTGAACTCCATCTTGGATTGGGCTACATAAATACAAAGACACACATTTTTGGTGGAGTCCACAGCTATTACCACTCGGCAGCTTTACTCCAGCAGCCATGTTATGTTCTGTTATGTTATGTTATAATTGTTTTATATAGCGCACGGCTACTCAAAGAGTGTCCCGGCGCTTTTCACTACATACTGAAAACATAACACAGTTAAAAAAACAGGGCAAAGAGAAGAGAACAGCAGAAAGATACAGACTCGCCTAAGAAACCGAAGCTAGATAGAAAAAAGCCAAGTTTTGAGGCCCTTCCTGAACATCAACAAATTGGATGTACTGCGCAGCGCCAATGGTAAAGAATTCCAGAGCTGGGGTGCCAGCAGTCTGAAAGAGCGGCCACCTATGCGGGCCCTCTTAATCCGGGGGCCATCATTCATTGACTCCACTCAGGAGGAGACTCCTGGGAAAAGGTCAATCTCCTCTGAAGAAATAATCATAGCAATACATTAGCTGAATGGGGGTAATTAGCTAGTAGCCTTAGAGCAATCAATACAATCATTTAGGGGCAACTATAAAACCAATGTATGCTAATTGATGTCCTATCTTTTGTATATTTATTTACTTTAATATTTGTTTTTACGTTCTGTGTGATAATGAGGCAATTACCAAAGCAGTGGTATTGGCCTTTAATAGACTGATGGGTAACATTTAAGATATCCTGATTGACCTCATTAATCATATTGCATTCCAAATAAAAGGCTGACACAAATATTAAAAATGCCCCCTTGGAGCATCTAGCAAAAAAGAAAAATATGGATTGCGCCTGTAAAGCTCTGTATCTCCAAAACCTGTTCTAATTTCAGTCGATGTGCCTTATTCAATGCAATGTAAAAAACGGCAATCTTTCCAAGCAGAAATTATTGGCAGGTAACTTTACAATGCTCCTTTGGAAATGTACGCTGGCTAGGTACATTAATCCGATATCACTGTGGGACATCTTGACTGCACCTGCGTCACAGTCACACCGACCAATAGGATCCATGTCTAATGAGGAACATACCAAAGATGACAGAGTGTTAGCCAATGGTATCAGGCCAGCAATCTACTCAGAACCAACATTGAACACGGAAATTGTCCTATTAACTGCCCTATAGCCCTTCTCTATGTTCACCTCAGTTTTACTTCAGCACTTACAATGGTTCATTGAATTCTGTGGCACAACAACTCTGTGAAACAATTGGTCTTGCATCTGTGGAGCTGATTGGTTTCCTTCTTGTATCTCTGTCTAGTATATTTTAGAAATTCATATTTCTCACATGATCATCAAGTAGGATGCTACCAATTATAACCACATTTTTGGGTTTAATATTCTTATTAATGCATAGTACTGGACAAGAATAACATACCACACCATTGATCATATATTGTCGATCCAAAAAGCATCGCTGAGTCTAATGTTGTTGATTCCTAGTACAGCCTAGCAAAATCCACCATTAACACAATGGTGTAAGCTCACTAGATAGTAAAGCCACAAAGTTACTTTACTGTGCGATCATCCCCTTTGGTCCCTCCGCAAGATCTCCCACTGTAGGTGTCTTCTCATCATCTTCCTGTGCACTTTTCTTCCTCTGTGCTTTTGATTGAAAGAAATAATGTTTCTCACTCCTCCATTATTTATTATTCATTGTACTGCTCACTCTTGAACCTCACTGTGGCCTGATCAGCAATGCTTAATTTGAGCCTATGACTACCAGTGGGGGCCACTGGCACTTATTTTTGGGGGCCGGTTCTTATTTTTCCTCTGCAGACATTTCCCGAGAGCAAGAGATGGAATAAGACACAAATGGGAAAGGAGGAAGAGAAAGATGGAGAAAACCTTCACAAAGGGAGAAAGAAGGGACCTGCAAAAATGAGATAAAGGTGGTGGAAGTGCCTGACAGTGGATTATACAGGCTTGGATGGATTCAAGACTATACAGCCTTGGTATTCGGCAGGCTGACATTTAATAGTACTGGCTGTGGGCTTCTTAGAATGAGCGTGGGGCTCCGACGCTCTTTCTTTTACAAACTAAGCACTACCCTCAGGGATCATCATAGAAGCCGCTGTTCTCAGGGCACTTCATGGGCGTCCCCCTGTATTCTACATCTTTGGACCACAACCAAGCACACTGGTTCCAGTTACGCCAGCGCTAACGGAATGACTTCAGCTCCTCAAGATGGAGGCACCTCACCTGTGCTGAGGGCCGGCAGAGCACCCCTCTCATACGAAAGACCCAAGCCCCCAGAGTCTGACAAGAGTCATTGTGGCTCTCTTCCTGCCACCAGGGGGGAAAGCTCCTTCCTGAGTACTGTATTCCGCCTGAGCCTCCGGTAAATGCAGACACCGCCCTGTAAATTCAGCACCACATTGCCTTCTGTGACAGATATTGGCACACCCACTGTCAGGACACCATCACAACTCAGACAAGGAATGGGAAAATAGGAAAAAATGTTGGCCTTCTCCAGCCTTCAACATTCATTCAGGGCAAGAGAAGGCCAAAGTACAGCATCATGACTAAAGAACTGTTGTAGTGCTCAGAGATTACAGAGATGTGGCCATTCCTCCCACCACATGTCTTCACCCCTATACATAACTGAATATTTAATTGAAACATGAAGACAGTCTTACAAAAATGCTATCAAGCCTGGGCAGTGCATTCCATATAGAGTAACCAGACTTTGAAAACCAAAATGTAGATATTTATAAATACATGGAATTAGGACTAAAGTTTGCATTAACCATGGGGCATAACATTACTTAGTTGACTGAACACTTATCAAATGTAGAAAACACAATAAATGAGGCACTAAAGGGACTTAAATGAAACTATAGCAGACTGCATAATCTAACTGTGTTTAACTTAATTGCTCGTTGCTAGGGGCGTCTAATTATGTTTGGCCTAGAACCACATGATACTTTGCCTCCTTCTGTGTACAGTTGCCCCTCCCAGAAAACATGGATGTGCTACATGTACTGAACTTTTCTTAGACAGATAATGAAAAACAGGGATTGTCCTGGCAAATCTGGTGTTTCTTGTCACCCTCATTCTATGAGAAGTTCTAGTTAGGCTGCTGTTTTATTGTCTGGGAACTGGCAGTGCCTAATTTCTAAAGTAATAGATGCAGGGGCCAGGAGCGTAGCTTCATGGTGGTGTATTTGGGGTGTAAACCCCCCATTAATGTATTTTTGGAGTATTAGTTGGGTACAGGTGCTTTGATTTGGGTATTGTGAGATGTCAGTTGGATTTCACCAGGTATGTTTACACACAGGCAAAAATCCCCACACATTATCTCCCTCTCTGTTTTGAAAGTCCTCAAAATATTGGTTATTTTACAAAACATTGTATTTTCTCTCTTAGTACTTCTTCCAATCTGTCTGTATTCCCGTCCCTTTCCATTGCCATTTAAGTCCCTCTCCTGTGCTCTGCATGCCGTATAATGTACTGAAACATTATATGCCAGTCTGATTGGCGAGCAATCTGAAGCTCACACCCCCCCCCCCAATCTTACTCATGAAGCTACGCCCCTGGCTGGGCTGAATAACAAGGCTGTCTAGTCTTGATTCCACCTCATGCCTCTTTCATACACCAGGTAAACTTCCTGTCAATTTATCTCACTCTCGCAGGTTCTTTTTCATTACTGCTTTATCCCTCTGTCACAGTTTTCCTGTCTTTCTCTTCCTTCTTCTTTCATCCTTGTCTCTCCCTTGCTCTGGGGAAAGACTGATAATGAAAAATAAGTAATGGTCTCCCCAAAGGAGAGCCTATGCACCCCTCCCGCACGTAATTAAGCATTGATTCCCACCATTTTGACAGTTGAAGAGCTGTTGCCCCAATGACCCCTGCCCTAGCTGTACAGAAACTCTAGGCCCAAATTAAGGCATTCCTGCCTGACCTCATGAACATTCCACTATACAAAAGCCAACACTAGTTGCTTTCATCAGTGTATGTTTGCAGCCTAATGGAGGGCTGAAAGAAGTTTGTTTTCTTTTAAATAACTTGCAGCTTCTGACTTGGATGTGGCCAACCCACCACTCTACTTGTTCAATAGTGCCGCTGATAGTGTTCCAACAGCCGTTTATGCATGTTCTATGACAGACGCTACAGTGTGTCCCAGTGCAGTCATCACAGCGCAGTGATAAAGGGAGAGGGGTTATTTTCTTGCCTTGTTGACATTCCTCCTTGCCAAGCGACCCCGTGTTGCTTCTGAAAATGTGGGCTGCATGGTAACAAGACGTGTGGCATGGAAACCCCACCTTCCCAACGTACAGACTGTGTAAATATGAATATATTGACTGATTTCCAGCTGTATAAATGGAGGGTACCATAAGACTGTCTTTTTCCCAACGTCTCTACCAGTGCTTAGTTTGTAAAAAAAAATAAGTGCCAGGGCCCTCATCAGGAGGCTTCCGTAGTTTGCACCACACATTGCCACTGTACTTACACAACTACTAACCATCATACTGCTACAAGTGTGACAATTCAGACTGTTCGAGGCCGCCAACGCTTTAAGAATGGCTTGGGTGGTAGGTTTTTGTTGTTTTTAATGTTTATTTATTAGGCAAACAACTGTTTTTCTGTTCATCTTTATTACGCAAACAGCGGCACCATGTGGCAGCTGTCATAAGTGCAAGTTCCGGCAGTTAAGTGCCGGTGCCTGCAATTAAGTGCTGATGCTGAGCAACGGAAACCATCGACTCAAATTAAGCTCTGGTCTCTACTCATTTTTAGTACAGCACAAAACCAAATGTGTTGCACCGGGGGGATGGGGGTGGGCCTTTGCAGAGCCACATCTACAAATATATGGTGCTGCGGCTCCCTTCCCAAGACCTGGAGCACTAATAGGCAGTCTAGCAGTATTCACAACATTTTGAACCATAGTGCACTGGTGTTTGTGATGTGTAACATAGGTTTTGTACTAGAAGGGTGCTCTTAATGCAGAACATACTATGTTTAGACATACTTTAGAAAGTTTTGTTCATTGGATGTGTGCTGTACTGTTCAGCACACATGCAATGTTGGTCTAGTTTGAAGAAATTAAAACATTTCTCCCTGTTTGCTCCTGACTCATGAAGGTGGTAAGTTCTGGTGCAAAGCCCTATCTTCCATTTTTTAGTAGATGGGGCTTTGCATCAAAAACCATGGGTAGTAGTGTGGAAACGCCCATGCACCACCCATTGGGTGCCCCTTAGACACAAAGGAATAAAAAGCAGCAGAAAATGCTATTTCTTACCTGATAAGGTACTTTTCAGCGAAAAAAAATAAATATTTGATAAAACATTGGAAAGTAAATACTTTATTACCATTTTGGGCAGTTTTGCATCACTTTTTGTTACTTTGCACAGGCAAAATTGTTGATAAATCTGCCCCCTTTTTTGGGGGGGGAGGGGAGAGCGCTTTACATGAGCACCAGTTATCTTACAGACGGACACATTCATATTTTTGTTAGACACGGGAAGATTAAGTGATTTGCCCAGAATCACAGGATGTTGAGCGTCCCTGCCAAGACTCAAACCTGGTTCCCCGGCTTTGAGGTCGACCGCTCTGTTTGCCGGCCCATGTGTCTGAAGTGCTTGCAGCTCAGGGGTTTTTCAAGTAGGTGCTGGCTGTTACAGCAGTAAGTGCTTCTGGGCCCACCCTTGCCCTGACGAGCGGCTGTTTTGAGTGCTTGCCTTAGGGTCAGTTCGGGACATGTACAATGTGCTCATGATCTTATGAGAGTCAAGTGACACTGTGACGTCTTTGGCACATACAGGCAAGCTTCACTTCATGAATTTATGTTCACTGGCAATATGTGCCGGTACCGCCTACCCCCACCCAATTTGCCCGAGACCCAACGTGTGATGGGGACCCTCCCATTCCCTTCTCCCCCAAATGTTACATAGTTCAGACACCACAACTTCTTTGGATTAGGGGTCATCGACCGCGGTCGTATTTATTACAAAATTAATAACATTAAAAAATTGTGATTATTTACATTATATACAATACACAGAAAGTCCAATACATGGATAGGTACAAGGTGTTCATTGACTAACTTTACCATGTCTCTAATACATATCCATTCCTATCTTATACTGAATGCTGAACATGATTTACTTTCTGCATAACCCTGTTAGAGCCTGCCGCAAGTTAAATGACTGGCAGCCCCAGATCCCAATCTAAAAGCTCCCTACCTCCCACCGGAGTGATGTTGCAAAGGGGGTCCTGCTTACCGGAAAGATACCTCCCCCGGCCCCCCCTACGCCCAGACCCTGAAAACCATGACGGGACCCTGTAATAATGCATTCATGCGCCCTTGAGCACATGCACCGGGGGGTTGGCTACCAGGCCGACTAGAAACGTGGCTCCCCGGCCCCCGCACCCATCCAACCTACCGGCTGGAACTGCCCCTTGGAGTGAGTTCTATGAGATAGACCGCAGACTATGCTCACCAATCATGACCTTACCGCCTGACCAGGGAAACACCTAAATATGACAGTCATTTTTCTGCATAATTAAAAAGGGTTAATTTTTTATTCATAACCATTAAAGTACAACAAAACAGTTTGACATATAGTTGCTCCTGAAAAGAAAACAGCATCCATAATCGAGAAAAAACATATTTTACATGAAAATTATCTGCTTTAGGGGATGGTGAGTAGGGAAACAAAAAGTTAAACAACGGGCCTCCCCCCGGACCAGACAGAAACAGGCGTGGTCCTGCAGCAAAGGGTCAGCGGAGCGAATAGAAAGCCTCTCTGCTTCGCTCCCCCTTTTAACGCCTGGGATGGGGCAGATCAGTTATGATCGGTCTGCACCTTGCATTGTGAGACTGTCACCGACCTGGAAGCACTTTCAAGTGCTTCCGGGTCGGGCCGCCACGCATGAGGATTGGGTGACCCCTTGGGGGAGGTCGGCGGCCGCGTCACTGTTGTGCGCAGCAACCTCTCCCCCCTCTGACTACCGGAGGGGGGGACTGGCGGCAGGCTCGATGCCGAGCCCGCCTGTTCAACTCTCTCTTGAATCAGTGCTCTAGTCTTGCGGAGGAGTTGGTTCTACCTGTGCATTGCCATGGATCAAGGTACTATCAAAACAGAAATTGTGGGGCAGTTTCACAAAATATGACTGTAGACCACAAAATTGTAGGTTTACAACTACGCTTCGTATTATAGCTAGAATTTTTGTGAATTTGGAAAAGTGATGGCGTTACAACTCAGAAAAATCCTACTTTGTAGAATCATTGGCCTATATATGTCTGTTCAGAGATGTAGGTGCCATTGGTGCAGCAGGTGCAGTGCCTCCTGGGCCCAGAGGCCTGTGGGCCCCATGGAACCCTGACATTTGCTGTGTTTACGACCCCAGCAGCAGTCTAGACTCTAAGGGGACATTTGCCTTGCTTGTACAAGGGCCCATGGCATCTTGGCTACGCTACTGTGTCTGTCAGTCAGCCATAACCCTATATAGCGTTGTGTGACATTAGATCACTCACATCAGCGGTGCCACTGGATAATGTGTCACATACTGTACCACTCCACCCAGTATAATCTACTCAGAGAACTGACGTGATTGAACTCTCCATGTCTTGCCTCAATTACCCACACACTGTGCTGGCTGCAGCTGTGCCACTGTGCCTAGGTGGCAGTATTGAATAGTATGTGACTGCTAACCAATTACTGCTTGCATAACCTTATACATGACCTCTTGCATGACCTTGTCTTATATGCCTAAGCGTCATATCCCGCTTTCCTTTCGCTTTATGATCATGCGTAGGTGCAGCATCGAGAACCAGATCAGAGCACACCTATGGCCCTCACGTAACACCAGTCACGTGATGGGCACACTCTTCCATCCATGAAACTCCCATGGAGGAGCGTGCTACTTGTCACAAAAGCGCTTCAGCGCCTTGTCAGGGGGCTTAAGCGCTATATAAAAATACAATGACTGTTCAGCGCCGGGAAACCCTGATTGGGTAGCTGACGCGCTCTATAAGCTTAATAAATAAATAAATAAATAAATGGTTCAGCTCACTCCAGAGTCCACACAATCTTTCTCCTCAGTTGTTTTAACACCAGAACATAAACCCGGATCGGTGCATGTTGTCTTTGCCAAGTGTTATCTCACCTGCCAGGCCTCACAGCTTCCAGAAGCCGGCATTTTACTCAGTTAGACGCCTCCTGAATCTGTCTGCGTCTCTGTAACATACATGTATGTTCCAGAAATTGATGGGTAGTAATAAAAACATTTACGAAAGGAAAACCAATGAAGTCTGGCATTGATAAAGCGACCTGGCAAGCAGCTGTCGACGAAACGGTTCGGTATCACGTAGCAACCAAACATCGTGGACAAAAAAGAACAATAAATGACGTGCCAGGTTTACCACTTATCAAATTGTGCAGAAAAACGCATTTATTCTGTTAACTGCCAAGGCTGTGCAGTTTCAGAGATAAGCAGCGCGGGATAATTGGCGAACAAAGGACTCGTTAAGGGCAACGCATCACGATCAGTGGCGCCGAGGCCTTGAGTAGACAAAACGTTATACCCATAAGGCATTGCGGCGCTAAAACATAATGTAAGCGCTGAGAGGAGGGGTCCTGTCAGTGAAGACGGCCTTCTGTCTCGAGTTTCTCAGCTCAGCATTCCCTGTGGTTTCCACTGCGCACTATAAGTGGGGAGATTGACATAGGCGTTTTAAACCATGGAATGTCATGGAATCTCACTTAATAACATCATGTTAGTAAATACGCTTTGACAATTAATATTTTTTGCAGATTTATATAGCGCGAACTCGACCCAAAGATATTTGAGCGCTTTACATGAGCACCAGTTGCGTTACACAAAACCACATTGGGGCTCATTTATGAGGCCGTGCGTCACTTTTACGCTGCCGGTGCGTCACTTTTTGTGACGCACCAGCAGCGTAAAAAATGTGCCTTGTTGCACCATATTTACAAAGTGACGCATCTAGGTAGATGCGTCACTTTGTAAACCCCTGCGCTACATTATACCTACGCCAGGTAGAATGTATGCAGGGGGGGTGTTCTGACGCAAGAAAGGGTCATAGAAGTGACGCAGTGAAATCTATAAGATTTCTCTGCGCCACTTCTAGGACACAAATGCGTCAATTTCTTACGCCTGCCTCACAGCAGGCGTGAGACTGACGCAGGCCCTTTCACATGGGACTTGCCCCATGTGAAAGGACACATTGCTGGAGTTGCGTCACTTTTGTGACACACTCCAACAATGGGTCACTTTTGCGCTTACAGATACGTCAGAAATACTGACGTATCTGTAACTCCTTGCGACATATCATAAATATGACGCATCAATCATGTCGCAAGGAGTGCGCACTGAGAAGTGACGCATCGCTGCGTTCACGCAGCGATGCGTCATTTCTCATAAATGAGGCCCATTCAATTTTTATAGGCACTGGGAGATTGAGTGATTTGCCCAGAGTCACAGGATGCTAAACGTACGCTGAGGCTTGAACCTGGCTCCCCATTCTGCAGCTCTAGCCGGGAGGCCACATCCTCTCCAAAAGCTTGTGGTATTCGGCCACCAGAATTATGCGATTCTGCGGCCACTGCGTTTTAGCATCATTATGGATTTGCCATGCTTGCCACATAATCAACTGTTGCATAATCTGCAGACTATAAAAAAAAATTCTTGCTCAAACGGATCAAAAATGCGTGAACACATCTCTGTGTTGTGGTTAACTCTTTGCAAAAGGTTGACTGGCTGTCTTTCAACTGGTTGTTGCTGCATGTGGGTCTTAAACTTGTACTATTAGTGTGAAATATTTGCCCAGACAGTGTTATTGCCAGGTCTGGTGGCTCGGTGGACTAAACCAGCCACTGCAGGGGCCTGTGTTTGACCTCATGCTCATAGGTTCAAATCCCGGCGGGTCCACTCAGCCTTTCATCCATGTGAGGTCGATAAAATGAGTACCATTGAGTTGGGTAATAATAAACATCTGTTATTCAGCGCCAGGACACCTTTGGGTGATTGTGCACTTTACAAATACACCTGTTATGGTATTGTGTACACTTGTCCAAATAATGTAGTAATACTATGGCAAAATATGCTGCATTATGCCAAATAATTCACACATGTTCACTATTTACATCGCCCATACGGCCAAGGAAAATTTGCATCAGAAATAACAAGAAGTAACCATGGAAACACTTCAGGCACTGTCTCTGCTCAGGGCACCAAGTGATCAACATCAGTCATACCCTGCTAAAGATTCTCTAAGCAACCCTAAATTAGGGCTAAAAGATCTGGGCCAACAGCATGTTAGCCCACCCCCTCCTCCCTCCAGAAGAGGGGTCAGATACATCAAAGGAAGGTATTCAAGGTCATCGAAACATATATTTTTTGGCTTAATGACCACCACAGGGCGGGGATAAAACTTTTGACCATGCCCACCCCGAATATAAAAAGTACAGTTTGCTGTAGTTGCCCAAAGCATTGTCTGAATAAACACGTCTTGCCCTTTGTTGTAGAGATGCACCCAATCCGTAGAAAAGATTTCTGAACTGATCAGTTGTACCATTTGTCTATAATGTGATATGCCAAGACCATCTGTAAGATTTTTTATAGTGAATAGTTAATCTTGAAAGATTTGTTTATGACAGAAGCAGTGGCGACCGGAAAGTACAGCAATTGGAGGGGTGGGAAAAAGGGTTACAACATTAAAAAGTAAATACACAAAATAAGTAAATAAAATGGTACTTATATGCTTTCCGGAGACACGTCCTACTAGCTCCAGTCGTCTTCTCCTGACATCACGTCCAGTCTGGCTTTACCAATCCTGGCGCTGCATGAGAGCAGAAGCCAGGATTGGAGCGAGCTGCCTTTCTCGCCACTCCCAAGGACACTCGAGGCTTGTATAGGCTCTCAACCCAGCTGTCTAAACGAGTCTGGTTGAGAGGTTTATAGTGCGCACAGGCAGGCTGTTGCAGGTCGGCCAATCAAAGGGATATGCGCACTATAAACGAATGCACAGGCTGCCCACCACTGCCCCCACTCAGAAGACCCCGCCCCTTCCGGACACTTGGTTTAGGACAGGTTGACAATAATGGTTTCGAATTAACTTCATTACCATTTTATTTTTCGCCTCTGGAGCATTTTTGGGGCAATTAAGTGGGTTGACATTCCTCTGCTCAAACGGAGAAGCCGCCCTTGGACAGGAGCCATTGGGCCAAACCACATGAGGTATTACATTTTAGTAAACAACGGAAGTTCCCAGCAATCTCCCACTTAATTTACTGAGAGGCAGTAACAATCCCTTCCTGACTCCATGCCTGAGAATGAGGATATATGAGCTGGTGTCCTCAAAAAATAAAGAGCACACCAAAACAGGCCGGTATGTGTTCCAGATTGAGACCCCCCACACCTAGCCAGAAGATGTCAATACCGGCTACTGCCTGATAGGTATCCATCTTGTTGATACAGAACCTCTCCGCTGCCCTGCGGACAAATGTGTGCCCGCACAATCACACCTTCGCTGAATCTTTACAAAATATTTTCACAGCGCCATATTTTACAAATCTTTTCAATGGAATTCAGTTAGTAACTCCACAAAAACAAACCATTTGTCTGTTTCACTGAAAATAAGTGATAGCCTTCCCAGTCATTCAGGTATTCTTTTGCGTGAAATAGACGACGCTATTCTCACAGAATATTTAAACTCGTTGATAAAGTAAGGCTACTCTACCCTTCTAACAAGTAATAACAAATTTGTTTCTCTCTGAACGCACATATAGTGATAATTCAAAGTTTCACTCAATCGTATATTACAAAATCATCTACGCACATTCAAACAGAAAAATCCCTAACCATGTATACACGAATCTTGGTAGGACTTTAACCCACCATAGAAATCCTCACTCGCATTTCTGTGGTGAACGGAAAAGAACCTTAGTACATGCTACCTTACTCCTCTAACTGCTGCAGAAGGGTTGGCCTGAGGGTGATGCAGCACCCACTCTAGGCAAAATGGGGCCTTGCCCCCAGCTCAAAACAGATTTCAACCTCCTTACTAGCTTGGTAGCTTCTGATATGAAACCCATTCCTGTCGCAGTTGTGACTTTTCGAACAATGAAGGAACAGGATGTGAGCCCCACCTGTGACACCCCTAATAGGAATAGTACCAAGTCTGCTGGAAAATGCAGAAATACGGAACCCTAGCAAGCAGGGTACAAAATGCATGTATGGAAAAGATAGAGTGACCCACTTTTAGCCTGACTTGACCGAGTGTAAACCACGGCCAATGAAACGGGGCAACTGGACACTAGAGGCACTTCAGAGAGTTCGGCCCCATTTCCTTCTCTTCTGCATCCATCATGGACTTTCTCATCCATGCCTTGTCATCAGGCGAGGAGTTAGCTACTAGTTACACATTTAGAATGCCCAAAAGAAAACCAGCAATTATTTGAAGCTAAATAGTAGCACCTTATAGTAGGAGAAAGTGGCCACTGGGTATGCCCCTAATGCCACAGATCGGTACAAAAGGGGGTGGTGATGGACGGAGCATCTAAACCAATCAAACACTCACACCCAGTCAACAGATCTGGGTTTGATCCATCACCGTTCTTTAGCCCACTCTGCCACCCCAGTTCAGACATGGCCATATGCAAATCAGTCTGACCCTGTGCCTCATGGGAGCAGTCCAGCCCGAACTGCCTATCCATGCCTTCCCTGGACCGGAAACAAGCTTCCGAGGACCGGTTTCTGGCATTTCAGCCGTCTTCAGCCCGGTTTGCTTGAATCCAGTGGCAAAGTGAGCAAGGGACTCACGTCTGAGCATACCCTGCCAACTTATGGCGAACAAAGCGGTACAAAAGGGGTGTTCCCAAGAGGCACAGGGTCAGACTGATTTGCATATGGCCATGTCTGAACTGGGGTGGCAGAGTGGGCTAAAGAAGGGTGATGGATTAAACCGAGATCTGTTGACTGGATGTGAGTGTTTGATTGGTTCAGATGCTCCGTCCATCACCACCCCCTTTTGTACCACCTAATACCACAGATGACAGGCCAATTTGCCTCCTTGTGTTATTAGGTGGTGGACAAATACTAGACCACCCCTTCATCGCTTTCCTGACCAGGAAGGATTTCGATGAATCTGGCAGTCCCTGCAGGCCTGCAAAGAACACAATTGCTGAGAGCTGTCTTTTGATCAATGCCATGGATCAGTCTGCCCCTTTTTGTTTCTCCAGGAATTTTTATGACACTTGTGGGGATTAACCAGATCTTTTTCCTGCAGTCTGGACACCCCCATACAGTAAGTCAAGGCCATGATCTGTTCAGGGACAGCAGGGCACAAAAATTCCATAATAACTGCTGTAAAATAGGGTCATCACCTTGCCTACCTCCGGAAGAAGAGTTCTGACATCTTGCAACTTGAAGCAAGACAGGAAGTTAGTTGCCAAATTACTAACTGCAGGGATATGTCTTGCAGTAAACCGACCACTGTTTGTGACTTCTTCTGCGCTGTCTAGAAGTGCTCTCGCCCAAGTCTTGTTTTGCAAGAATATCCGTAGCTGTATACGCATATTCTTTATAAAGTCCTGCCACTTCCTTCTTAATTGGAGTCTTAAAGTCTGACCCTTTCTCTTCCCTCTTTACACAGCCTCTCGTCCTGTTGTGGCATCCTGGCCAATGGTGTCTCTCAGAACCATGGGTCAGGGTTCTACATGTCTCACATTCTACCTGATGTCAGTGGTTTATTGTATTTATCATGAATAAATACACAACATAATTTACCTCGCATGACTCTTTATTCTAAATGTAACACCTGTCTCACCTTTCCTGCTATACATCAACCCCCTCTCTCTGCATGTTTACTGTCATAGTCCTGAAAAGTACGTGAAGATTGGCTATCAGACTACTGATACAATTTCAGCTTTTTTTATCTTATCGCGATACCTTAAATTATATCCACCCCTACTGGATTCACAAACGACAGGAGATCCAGTCCGTCTTTGCTCTCTCTCTCCATCTGTTTCTTCCAACCTTCGGTTGCAGATGTCTCCTTAATGGAACTTTCTCTGTCACTTTCATATTGGCTATTAAGCTCTAAGTGGACTGGTATAATGAGAAGAGTTTTTGAAGAAATCTTAATGCCTTCCAACCCACTCACTGTTTACAGGATGTAGGGTCCAGTGTCACAGTTGGAATGAAAGTCGTCTGATTTGTTATCCCTAAACTATTTTCTGTATGTCTCTTGATTTTCCATTGATAAAATATATAACCAAGCATTCAACAGTCCCCTTTTATTTATTTATTTCTTAAAGCTGTTCTCCTTTAAGGACGGGCAAAACACAAGGTTTCGATGGATAGATGTGAAAGGGGAAGGGGAGGTAACTCTCTTGAAATTTCGCCCCACACGTATATAAGTGATCATGTGATTTCAGACACAAGGGTGCAGTAAAGTGCCTTCCTTGACAGCTTTATTGGTGGCCAGAAAAATGTGTTTTATATTGCTCATTATTGTCTTTTATCTGTGATTTGTAGCTCAAGATTAATGCCAAACTAATAAATATTAAAGGAAAGCCGATACATAGGAAAGCTGTGGGGTGGGGCTAAGGGGTGTCAAATGGGCCAAACACGTGACAGAGGGAAAAAGAAAGGATGGCAACAACAAATGTAAGAGGGAGGCTAACTGAATGACAAACAAGCAAGAGAAAAGGAAATAAGACTGAAAAGAAGGAAAATGCTCAGAAAGGCAAGAAGCACAGTGGGGAAAAAGGAAATAAGGCACAAGCAAAGAATGGGAAGAAATGACAGTGGCAAGGAGGAAAATAAAATAAAGGGAGAAAGGAAGATAAAAGAGGAAAAGAAAGCAAGACAAAGAAAGGGTGCCAGGAAGGAAAGGAAATAACGAAATTATAAAAGAAAACTATAAGTAGTAGAAGGAAAGCAAGGGAATAAATGACATTTTAAAAAAGAACTACAGAAAAGAGGAGTAAGGCACCCGAAGGAAAAAGGAAGGAAGGAAAGCAGAAGCCAAAGAAAGAATGAAAGTATGAAAGGCATCATGAGAAGAAGAGGAGAAGGAAGGGCAATACAATGATAAAGTAAGGCTTAAAAAAGAAATGAACAAGGAAAGAGATGAAGGAAGGAAAGATGGAGAGAAGGAAAGAAAATGAAATAAAGAAGGGCAGTAAGGTAGCAAGAAGGCAAGAGGGAAGGAAAGAATAATGGACAGAAGGAAAGCAAGACAGAAAGAACGAATTAAAAGAGTGGAAATAAGAAAAGAAAGAATACTATAAAGTATAAAAGAAAGAATGCTATAAAGAACAAAAGAATGGTATGAAGAACAAAAGAAAGGTAAAAAGAATGAACGAATGACAGAAATAGGGAAGGAAAAAATCAGTAAAGAATAAAAGAAAAAGAAGACCATAGAAGGAAGGATAGCGTAAATGTAAGAAGGCAGGAAGGAAAGATGCAGCTGTTTGACCAAATTCCTTAAAACTCGCTGTAAAATAATTATTTTGCACTATTGCTTCCCACGAGGGAGGGGGAAACCATTCTCAGAGGCCTGCATAGAAATGTTCAGGATCTCACACCTTGCTCACATGTCTAGTGCCAAATAGTTTAAATTGGGGGGCATTTTATTTTTTGAGCCGCTCCCTTGTTCAGACAGGTATGGCATGGCAAATCTGTGCTGTTTTGGCAGCAGTAGAGAGGCTGTGAAAAACATATCTAAAACTATAGAATAAGATATGTGCGTCTTGGTCATTGTCGTATCTCCCCAAACAGTGGGTTTGATGGGAGTTACCAACTTAGCCAATGGAAGTTCAATACCCTTTGTCTACCTGCTCTTTGGATTTACCATGCTTTAGCACTTGCTCTCGGGGAGGCCCTGAAAGCCACAAATGGAGCATCTGTGCCTGAATTTGCAGGCTGGCCCTTTGATACTTTCTTTTCTGGTAAGCTGCCACCATGTGCTTCTGTTATCACTGCCTGTTCTGCAGCGATGAAAGGAATGATTGAATTTGACTGGCATGTGACTCTCTTTGAACTCCTCATGCTAATGATTAATTTTTCTCTGGTCCCATGAAACCTATGGGTGGCCTGCTTTCATCTGCCTAAATTGTAAGTCACTTCGAATCCGTGCACAGTGGTGGCTGGCATCAACTGGGAGGGGAGAGCGGGCGCGCACGCACGCTCAAATAAAATAAAAAAATATGAAAATAAACAGACACAAATGATAAACTTCCAATAAAATAAAAGTAAACTTACCTTACTCCTGCTCCGGACTGCAGGCAACTGCAGCTCGGCCACCAGGAAATTCCCGAGACCAATCCTGGTGCTGCTGCCATGCTGTGAGAGCAGCCCCCTGATTGGAGGGAGCGTCCTTACTTGGTGCTCCACAGCCCTCTGGAGGTCTGCACTTGCTCTAACTGGGTTAGAGGTTTTCAAAGTGCGCATGTCTGGCTGCCCATCTTAAGTCGGCCGGCCAACGGGACATGCACACTTTGAAAAGTGCACCCTTCTCACTGGTGCTATCATTCATCAGCGGCCCCTCCCCCGTTCTGACGCGCGGTTCTGGACATGAGGATAAAAAATGACGTGAGGATGAAAAATAAAATGGTAATGAATTACCATTTTATTTTTCATTTAGGGTCTTTAGGGGGATTTTTTAAGTTGGGACAACGCTCCTCCTCTCAAATGGAGGAGCCACCCCTGTCCATGCATTGCCCAGGAAATCTGCCGCTGCTACATGGCCCAAAGTCATATAACCCAATAATTGAGAGCCTAAAGTCAGGTATAGCATCGTATATGGAGAAATCCATCACCCAATTCTTCTGGGGCCTGTCCACCCTGACTTTTATTGTCCTGAGCTCAACATCCTTGCCCGGCCTGTCTTTCTGTCGGATCACCCCCACACTGATCAATTCGAACACATCATAAAATGACCATGGTGGTGTGATAAGTTAAAGATTCAGAACACAATAGTGCTGGGTGTGTTACCACCAGCAAGCATGAGGCGCATAAGTGTAGGAATGCTCTGTGCAGATCCAGACGTGGGGACACCGAACCCCACAAATATTGATATGTTATATTGCGACACTGATAGACTTTGGGTGCCCTGTTCCTGATATCCAGGATTTGAAGACCGGAGTCTGCTTATTGGTTCTTTGGCTTGCATCTTCAGTAGAGTGTGGTTCTTATGCTGTTTCATTGAAGTAATACAATTTATAGTGAGTGGTAGTGTTTTATGCATGCAGCCAAAGGTGGTTACCATTTCGGGTGCGTCTGGTGAGGCGGGTGTTGCCATTGCTCTTTAAGCTTCCTTTGCATGACGCAGTTGCAGATATGATATCTTGTTGAGGGGCCACGATATCCCTTTAATTGACTAACTGTGATGCGTTGGCCATGTGGTCAGTGTTGATGTATTATGGGTAATAGGTGTCTGGTATAGTTTTTTGTGGTGAGTGCATATCTGCTGTGAGCTCATTGACATACAATAACCTGGTATCTCTAAGCTGAGTTGGATGAGTTGAGATGTCATATCTCGGAATGATACCTCTTTTCTTGTTGCCCCCTCTCCTGCAAAACTTGCACCTGGAAGATCTAGGGTTGAACTATAAAAAGTGGCCCCGATATGCCATGGGTGCTGTGGTACCAAATGGTACAGTGAGCCTTATCTATAAGGTGGCTTCTGAAGATCTAGAGAATTGTTTGGAGCTGTGTAGTAAAGGAGATGGGTAACTCTAACGCAAAAAAGATTTCACATCTTTGGTGGTTTGTGGAAGGCAGTGGAGTAGGAAGCTATGTGGCGTTAGAGGCATGATTTACAGAGTGACGAGACTGGTAAATAGGGTGTTGAGCTGGATGACTAGTTCGCAACGTAGGTGAAGAGGTGTATATCTCAGAGAAGTGGACCGGCAGGACTAGTGAGCCATAGATCTGGAGAGCTGTGGAGTTGTGAAGCTGTTGAACTGACGACAAGTAAGAATCCGGAAAATTGTTCAGTCTGTTGATCTAGGGAACTGCTTATCTAGAGATGCAGTGAACTTAGGATCTAGGATAGGGGGCGCTGGAAAAAACGAGGAGATGTGGATCTTGAAAGGTGGCATTCTGGGGAGCTAAGCATCCTGTTGCTTGTGATCCTTGGAGGAGGGAATATTTGACCCTAGAGAGATGAGCAGTCAATATAGTAACTAGAGTGCACTGCATTGGAGAACTCAAGGCATATTGTGCTCAATTCCACTGCAGATAAAATACTATAAAATGGTTCCTGTGGTCTCTAGCCTCTTTTGTTTTGATTAGAGTACTGCACAAGAAGGAATTGGCTAAATGTCCTCTATCGAAGCAATGATCTGGAGTAAAATGGGCGACCATGTCCTGGTGTTGCGCATCTCTCAATTCAGTAAGCACACAGCTAAAGGAAGCTGCCACAAAGTAACCCATCCTATTGCTGTGTCCATATTGACCTTTTTATACAAAGAAATAGATCAAAAACTAGTTAAAGCAGTGAAAACAAAGTTTAACTATAAAAACAGAAGGCCACTTACTGTACTAAAAGAGCTGTCCTAAAAAAATGCCTCAGCTTCGCCTTCTCATCTGAGCTTGTACAACCAAATGCAAACATGCAAAGCCCCCAAAAACCAGGTCCACATCTTGTTTTAATTTCTGTTGACTTCATGAGATGGAGAGATTAATCCGTGTCCACCAAACGAACAGGGGTTTGACCAAGGAATGTATTTCCTGACAGTGAACCAGAATGCTCTAATTCAGGCCACACTCTCATGCATCTATCCTGTCTTTTAAGTGTGCTTTATTCCCTCTGTGCCCTTGTACATTTTCTCAACATATCAATCATCCCCTATGCTTAGTAGCCTTTAAATAGCTTCTCTACATCTCCTCAGGCTTAAGATCACGTTAGCTTCTAAGCTTGTAGGAAAAAGGCAAGTGAAAAGAGCTGACATCCTCCAGTTTGATAATTGAATACAGGGTAAACCACCTTCATGCACTGACATAATTTTAGTCCCAAAACTGAGAGTTCCCAGTTAAATGCGACAGAAAGTAAGAGTAGAGAAAGATGAGCAGTTGTTTTCAGCCATCACCCTTCAGCCATTCACCGTTAGTGTTTTAAATGCTAAACATTGACCTAAAAGTGAACCACCTTCCTTCTGACTCTCATCTGTCCTGGATTCCCCTGAAAAGGTGATCACGTGAACTAAGCTGTAGATGTCCGCAGGGATCTTCCAGGCATTGCATCTGCTCAGTTGTAAAGCTTGGGCTTGTCTCTCTCCAGAGGTTTTTTGGCTGAAAGAAGATGTATTTTCTACTAGCGGGCTTCTTCGTTCCATCACTGGATTGCCGTCATCGATGGAGATATTGGTCGCTGCTCAGCAGGTACCTTCACCTGCTCAAAGCCCTTCCTCTATGAAGTAAATTGCTTAGCATGGCTTGGTTATTGAAGGCAGGGAGCTTGAGCAGCACCAATGTACATTTGCTTTGCTCATGCCCATGGGGTGAGGGCTCAGCTCAGGGCGAAAAACTAGGAATACCGGTACTTTGCAGAGTTTAAAGCGTTCTTAAAAGTTGGGTTCTGAAAAATAAAGGTTTTAATGCAAGTTATAACTATTGGGCCATCAATTTGAATATCATGATAGCATTGACGCATTATTTCCTGAAATGCTGTGATAGTTTTGCTCATAAGAAATGAAGGCGCTAGATGTTGCCGTTGCACTCTGCCACCGCTAGCATCATTGAGATTTGATCTATATGGTAAGGGAGAGTCCAATTATGCGGCCGGGTTTGCTGAATTCTGTGTTATGGAAATGGAAAACAATGTAGCATACTGTGTGATTAAATGGCAAATTATGTGGCTCATTACGAAGCATCATTATCTTGCTTTTATGATGCTTTATCACCCATGGTTATTGATACTAAACGGATCCTAATACTAAAGTACAGAGTTTATTTGAAAGAAAAATCCTGATAAGTGCAACTGATACTATATAAAATGTAACTCCTCAATGATCTCCTCCATTGGTCTTCAGCACATATCAGAGTAAAATAGTTTATGTAAGACATAGAGGGGGGGGCTAAATGAGCCCCAAAGACGAGGCTCTCCATGAGCGGATCTGCACCTGTGCATCCAAATGTGTTTCTATAGATATTTGCCACCTGCTTTAAGGAAGGTGGCCACAGAATTGGGTACCACATACCCAGTTGGCCCCGATAACTCAGAACACAGTACTCTATTCCATATTTTTAGTCCAAAAAGTGGAGATTCCAGTAATGAGGACCGTGCCGTTTTCAACTTAACTCAACATAAATACATATCTGCACACTGGTTGGGACAAAGGCACAATTCTGCCCATGCCAGCTATGTTTTGATTCTGTCTTCTGGATTTTTTCTGGAACTCAATGCTGGGTTTATTCTGTGTTTACGCTGTTGGACTGCTAAAATCAGTCAACTACGAACCACCAGTTGCGTAGCACCCAATGATGAGGCCCCCCTCGAGAACGTGGTGAGGGGCCACTCGAGTTTCCCACTTGGGCTGAATGGGGTCCCTCTTGATGTAGGGGGGCCCCATGCGCCACAGGGGCTTGAGGGGCCTGTGTTACGCCCATACAAACCACCCAACAGATCGGTGTGACAAATGTATTATTTACATATTTATTATGAATGCGTTTCAGTAGGAGGCACTTAAAGAGCCCACGTATATATTTGACTTTCATTTGTTTGAAGTTCTTCTAAATCTTAACTGCCCTCTTAACCCCTTCCTGGCTGATGACGAGCTCAGCTCGTCATGAGCGTAACCTGCCGTGCGCCGCCGCATCGATGCGGTTAAAAAAACTGTATCTTCGAGAACATGACTTGATATCAACAGTAAAAATAACATTTAAAAGTTTAAAGAAACACAACTTGCTTATGCACCCGGACATGTTTTCCACTCTTCTTTTATAATTTCCAAATTCTGCCCTATTTTAAAAAATGTGTTGGTGCTGCTGGAACTAAAAAGCACCAAGCATTTCTCACCTCTTCCCAATAGAGCCATTACAGGGTCAGGCACAACATCTGGGGACAGACCTCCTTCGCAGTGCGAACACAGGGTTTGTCACCTCAATATCAAATCTAGAATAACGAGGTACACAAATATCGTGGACAAAATATTGAATCCAAAGTGTTGTAAGGTACATAAGTACTGATTTTTTATATCCAACCCCACAGATGTACCATGATGATATATGCATCTTCAATTTATGTAGACGTGGAGTTAGGAATAGTAAGTATATATTTTCTCTATATGCTCTTACATACATTAGTGCCAAGAGACCTCTCGGTGAACGTGCGCTCTAGAAATACTCAGTAACATAACATAACATTTCGATAACTTGGTCTTTGATATTTTGTCCATGATATTCTTGTATCTCGCTATCCTTAGCCTCGATATTCAATAGCACAGTTGTAATATAGCAATTACAAAAATATAATTGCTGGACAGAATGTTGAACAATGTCAAACATTGACCCCAATACAGAGATCTGGGCCTAAATCCATCGTTTTATGCTTCCCATGCCATTCCAGTTTAAACCCAGCCATATGTAAATCAGTCTTGACCCTGCTCCTCATGGGAACAGTCCAGCCCATACTGCATAAATTGGGGTGGCATAGTGAGCACAAGAACGACGGATTAATCCCAGATCTCTTGACTGGTGGGGGTGAGTGGTTGAAAAGTTTCATCACTTTGCCCATCATCTTGTTGTGTTTGCTGTGTTCGCCCTAAGTGGCCATGGGTATGCGCAGACATGGGTCCCTTGCTCACTGTGATAAGTAGTGTATGCAAAAACTTGCAAATACATCCCCGGTGGGGCACACCGGATGTGATCAAAACGCCTGATTCACAATCAAGTTTCACAAAGTTTTTATTTTCGTTGATTTATACGTTTGATATTGAAGTCATATCAATTGTGTAATGTTCATTCCATTATGTTGACACATGAACTATTCTCCAATGCATTTCGGGCCGGAGGCCCTTTGTCAAGGAGCGCTGTGGAGGAAGACAGAGAAAGCGGCTGTGAGGCGCTAGTAAATTGAGTGATGGCTTAAATAAGATTAAACGTGTCTAAGTGAGGGTTTAAAGAAACGATACATCGACGTGCCTAAAGGGTGTGTACATCGGGGAGTGAGGAGGGGTATTTACCGCGAAGGTATGTGATCAATCAAGCGGTTGGGCTGAAATGCTTACATCGACATGCATAAAGGGTGTGTGCATCGGGGGGTGAGGAGGAATTTACCGCGAAGGTGTAGGATGAACCCAAAGATTGAACTACTTACTTAGTTCTTACGCGTAGCGGAGTTCAAACGGCTGCGAAGTTTGTGTGAGTGGTGTTCATGCGGTGAGGTTTATGTAACCATGTGACTAAACGGGGAGGATAGACGCGAGGAGTGATCAACATAAAAAACGGTACTTAAGCGTAAAGCCAAGTGTGGCGACCATCTTGGAATGGTGACTAGATGGGAATGTGCGAGGGGATCAGGGAGCAATATACAAATTACAATACAGTAAGTATTACAGGTAACAACTATATTCAATGCGGTCGTTAAGACCGAATGGCTTCTGAGTCTGTAGTAGATAAATCCACTCAAGTTCACGCTTTAACAGCTGTTTGTTGTTGTCAATTCCTTCTCTCTTGGTAACTATTTCAAGGATTATGAATTTGAGTTGTGCGATGGTGTGGCGGGATTCTGCAAAGTGCATGGCAATGTTAGATTTTTCTTGTTTCAACCGCATGTTCGATTTATGCTCATTTAATCGAATTTTTATTTTTCGTTCCGTTTTTCCTACGTAGAGTTTCCCGCAGGGACATTTCAAGGCATAAATTAGATTCATCGAATCACATGTGGCATCAACATGTAATTTAATAGTGTGACCCTTCATCGGATGTTGGATTGTGCTGCCCTTGATGATGCTATTGCAATGGCTGCAATTTAAGCACGGTTGCGTTCCTCGATGTGGCTTGATGGTTGAAGTGGGTTTCGATAGAATTTCTTTGACATTTTTACTCCTGGTGTAGGCGAACAAAGGAGGCCTATCGAAGATGCCCTGAAAATCAGGTTCAGCTTGTAGGATAGGCCAGTATTTGAGTATGATTCTTCTGTATGTTGGACTCGCGGTGGAGAATTTGGATACGAGTACCATGCGTGATTCCTTGTCTTTTTCGGTCTTGGTTAGACAATCTTGTCTGGACATCTTCAAGACGCGATTCTGCGCGTCATTCAGCACATTGTTGGGGTAACCTCGGTCAATGAATCGTTCACACATTTCTTTAAGGCGTGTGGTAAGTAGATGTTCATCAGATACGATCCGTTTTACTCGTACCATTTGGGAAAATGGTAAGTGTTTTTTCAAGGAGCCTTGATGAAAGCTGGAGTAGTGCAAGGTGTTGTTGCGATCGGTCGATTTTCTATGCAAGTCAGTGATGAATCCTTCAGGGGTAGTGGTAATGTTTACATCCAAAAAAGCAATGGATGTGTCGCTGATTAGCCATGTTAGCTTGATACGTGGGTCTTTAGTATTTATCTCAGTAAGCACTTGATTCAAAGTCTCTTTGGTATCAGACCACATTATGAACAAATCGTCTATGTAGCGCGTATACATTTTAGAATGTTTTTGGAACAATGCGTTGGTATATATATGTTGTCTTTCGAAGTTCTCCATATATATATTTGCATACGTGGGAGCAGCGCAGTTTCCCATCGCCATTCCGGACAGTTGCAAATACCACTGGTCATTGGCTTGAAAGTAACTGTGATAGAGAATGAAAATCATCAATTCTAGTAGAAAAGCTTGCATGGACGTGTTGATGTTGCTGTTGAGTAGAGCATGTTCAAAGGCTTCAATGCCTCCTAGGTGAGGTATCGAGGTGTATAAAGAGCTCACGTCAGCTGTACATAAGATGTAAGATTCTTGGTTGCTGGTGGATATTGCTGCTAATTTATTCAAGAAATCAGCGGTGTCTCTGATGTAACTGGTGGTGTTGGTAACAAACGGTTGTAAATACTTATCAATGAGTTTTCCAGTCATTTCGTGTATGGATCCTTTTGTAGACACGATGGGTCTGAATGGAGGGTCTGTTAGATTCTTATGTATTTTGGGACATATGTGAATCGTGGGACTCCTCGGATAATCCTGCAGTAGGTATTTTTTGGTCCGATCTTCTATGGTGCCTGCTGCATGAGCAGAACTGACAATGTCTTTCAAAATACTATGAAATTCCTTAGTGGGATTATGGTCGAGTGTCATGTATGTAGAAGTATCTTGTATATGTTCATGAAGTTTTTGGGTATACATAGTGGAGTTAAGTATAACCAGTGCTCCTCCTTTATCAGCCTTCACACATCGGATCTTGGTGTTGTTAGCCAGCGATTTCAAAGTGTCTCTGTCCTTGTTGGACAAGTTTTGTTGTTTAGCAGTCTTTTTGAAGTTGATTTTTTGAACATCTTTATGTACGAGTGTCTCAAAGAGGTCGATGCTCTTGTGGCTCTGGGGTGCTTGATAAGTGCTGGGGGACGTAAGCCCCGAAGTTCATCAACTTTGTCAGCAGTTTTGGTTGGTAAGATGTTGTCAAAGAAATGACGGAGTTTGATTTTCCTGGTGAATTTAAATGTACTCACTTCCAATTCGAGCAGGTTGGTAGATGTCGTAGGGATGAATGAAGTGCCTTTCTCAAGTAAGGTCATTTGGTAATCAGGAATGGCCACATCTGATATGTTAATGACTAAGTGTTCTTTCTTGGTTTCAGGTTCTTGGTGACTGTGCTCCGTGTGTTTGGAGGGCTCTTTTCTCTTTCCTTTGCTCTTGCTCTGGCTCCTCCTGAGTCGTCGAGTTGATCCGGGCTTATGTCTAAAAAATGGGGTGTAGGGGTTTGTTCTTGGTGGATAGTTGAAGTGCTGGCTTGTTCGGTGTTGGTCTTCGTTCTAGATGTTGTTGGTTTGCGCGATGTTCTATAAGTGGAATCCGTGTCCGACGATGATGTGTCTGTTTGGGTGTTAGGTGGTTTGTTACGACGTCTTTGGGCATACACGTCTGCCCACGAGTAAACCTCATCAAGCTTGTAGTCAAGCGTGTCCCTGCGGAATTTTCTCACTTTACGCTCGTTGATTTCATTTTGATGTTTATCTAAGGTGTTCTTTATATCTTCAAGGGTGGAGGTCAATTCTTCGGGAGTGATCATGTTCTTAAGTTCGTGATCGATCTCCTTAATTTCCATTTCAAGTTCCTTGAGGATTCCAGCTAATTCTTCGACAATTAAAAGTATTAAATCTAAACTACATTTATTGAGTATCCCATTCCATTTTTCCAAAAAAGTTTTAGAGTTCTTACACAGAGATGGCTTTAAAGCTATCCGTAATCCACGAGGGATCCTGAGTGCTCGATGATATTTCAACAGTGTGCTCGCATGGAGCTTCTGGTTAATGTGGCGCTTAGAAAGATAGAGTAATTGTTTAATGCATACTAACCACAAAGCAACTAGCTGTGCTGTGCACCACCGATTTTCTTTTTCCCTTGCTCACTGTAGCATTGGATTCAAGCTAGCCTGACTGATGAGGGGTGATACCCTGAAACCAGTCCGAGGATGCTTGTTTCTGGTCCAGGGAGGACCTGGCCTGGCAGTTCAGGCTGGAATGTTCCCATATAGAGCAGGGTCAAGACAGATTTGCATATGGCTGGAATTAAACTGGAATGGCATGGGGAGCAAAAAAACGATGGGTTAAACCCATATCTCTTGACTGGGGGGTGAGTGGTTGAAAAATGTCACCACTCCGTCTATCATCTTGTTGTATTTGCTATGTAATACAGCAATTGGCATGTGAAAGGTGTTTAGCCAACTTCAACAGAGAACCAGGAGCTGCATTGGGTTCACAAGCATCATTCTCAGTAACTTTTGATCTGAAATTTGCATATTATGCGGTAGATTATGAATTTTTGTGGCTAACATAGTAAAACCCTATTGATGGTGAATTGGTAATCCTGTTGAATTCATTGCAAAAATAGAAGTGTCTAGTTGCAGAGCCCTGCCTGTGTCACCTACATGGCTTGTCACTACTGAGCCTGCCCAGGCTTTCCCCTTTCATCGTATGTGGTTGGTTCAACATGGTCGTTGTACGTATTATCAACAAGCAGTGGGAAGGTATTTTGTTTAAAAAAAACTTCTACTGTAATTGAATTTGAATGAACCAAAAAAGAGGTCCTGAAATGGATAAACACAGCTTCAAAGACCCTGAAATGTAGTGTAAAATTGTGCTTTTTCTAGGTCGGTATTTGTGCAGAAATACAAGCTGTTCTAGTCTAAGGTAATAATAACTAAATTTCTAGAATTTAATTTGTTGAAAACAAATTTCCTGTTAAAAACTAATCATTATCTCCTCCTTAGAGCTCAGGTTTCAAGAGGCTTCTCATCTCAAGCCCAGCGAAAGTTGAAGCAGAATGTAGAGTGATTTCTGAGATAAAGATTGATGATGCATTTTAATGAGGCGGCAGATATATTTTGGTATCACTAGCAAGCTGTGAAGGTGTTAGTTGGAGGACAATATGCATCAGTAGAGGTGTTTTTTGTCGCAGCGCGTGCATTCCTCAAGCAGTGCTCCTGCAGTTATTTTTGTAGCGTGATGTTCATGAAAAATACTGCGGAGATATGCTCCTGTATGCGTTGTAAGCTGATTATCCTGCCACAAGCATACTAATGTGCAATCAAAATGGCCCAATGAAATAGATCATAATTTGCTGCAGAAATGAGGCGTATGCCAATTTCGCCATGGGAGTAAAATCTTCTAGTAGGTTCATTGTGACCTGTCTCGTGCATTTCCTCTCCGCTTTGGTCCGGCTATCTAAAAGGGTTCGCTAAAGCAAATTCCATCACCGTTGATAAATTCTTATCCAAATGGATCTTTGTGTTGTTAGGGAAGCTAGCTACTTCAATCGATTGCATAGGATTGTGGGTCAGGTTTACTCTGTCGCACATAGGATAAAATCCACAGTGGTTCCAATAACCTCAATCACAATTATGAGTCTAGTCCTAACAACTATACAGTCTTCGAAATGAATTTCATGGCCTTAGTACTAAAATCAGAGAGTCCAATGGTAGTTTGCCTACTTGATGAATTGGTTAGATGCCTACTTTAAAGAAAACTGAAGGTTTTGGCCGTTTGTCCGAACATTAGGGATCAGTTATATTTTGATCGAGAGTAGACCCTACTATCTAATTCGCATATCCATGCCATGATCTCCGTGTACATTGATACACGTATATTGTGTGATATTGGGGCAAGTGTGGTATAGAGAATGTTTTTTGTTAATTGTCTCTATGTGATGTCAACTATAACAGTTTACTTTGGAATTATTAAAGTAGTGAATAATGTAGCTTGCTATGCATAAGTGTCTTTAAAGAAGAGAGAACTGCCAAAGTAGCAACAATATATGTGTCATTAAATGGGGCACTGCACATGCAATATAATCCCCATTACGTTGTTAGCATTTAAAAATTAAAATGTAAAGAATAAATTGCTAAAATTATGATCTGCTATACGTGCCTTCTGTTGGTGTAATTCTACTTACATCATAAGCGCCCCTTCCTCTTTCTATCACATTTTTTAGCTTATATCTATGTATCAGATTATCTGGTAATATCTTTATTGTGTCACTCCTGGATCCTATTTTGAATTTATAAACAAATATGGTAATGCAAACTCAAAATAATTATGCAAGTCTGTGTATTGTCTCACCTGCTACAGCTTTGGAGTTTTCCTGTACGCTGCTCACTAACTTGACCAACCTTTATGGCCATTCCATTGTTTATCACCTCAACAATATAAAAACATATATTTTGCAAGGAGACATGTTTGACCTGAGTTTTCACAGATTCCATTACAACCATGCTTATTGGTGACAAGGAATTAATAGGGTGTAAGCAGCCAACTAATGCACACAAAGTAGGCCATGCGTTAGATTTGCTCATGGCCAGTGGTAGCGTCTTCCACTATTGGACAGATTTCAACAGGGGATCGATGTTGTCCGAAAGTGTTAGAACTTCTTTAAGTCAGAAGAGGCTGCACTTTGATCAGTGACAAGTGTGTTCAACAGGCTATTCTTTCTTCAAAAAGTTAACATTGCATATAATCTCATATGTAAAGTTTCACAACTACATTATTTGTGCTGGTCATTGCTGCCACCAAGAATAGTTAATGTGACAGAGCCTTTTCTGTGATTGACTCTATATCTGTGATTCTGTCCCTCTATCCCTTTGAAAGCAGTCAGACTGCCAAAGGTCCTCCAGAGGTCGCAGGGCATTCCTCTTGACTCAGGCTTTGGGTCAAGTCTAATTCTTCAACTTCTTCCAGCCCTCGTCCATCCTCACATCCTATAGCCAGTCCCATCTCTCATTGCTGCTGCTTGGTCCATTCGAGTCCTAGTGTTAACCTGTGTGTCTTGCTTGAAATCTTAGGGTGAACAGTAGAAAACATCTAGGATTCCTCAGGGACTGTTCTACAGCATTGTTGAAGAGTTTGTTTGAGAAAGTAGTATGACCTACCAGCATAGTAATAACACAATAGGGTATGATAGAAACCATTCAGACATCTTCAGGTCATTTGTCCTTTAGACTAGTGTTTTAGTTTAGTTTATTTGTTTAGCTTAGTTATTTAAAACCATTGCTATAAAAAATCCATATTAGCACAATTATCACATCAAAAAGACGAAACTGGAGAGATACACTGTCATTTTTCAAAAGGAAAAATCTCTGCATTTAAAAACAGTCTTATTACTACCGATGTTAAGTTGCTTTTAAATTACAAGAAAAAAAGATTAAGACAGGAGGTGCTAAACCAGCGGACAAAAAAAGTCAGTAATAAGTTTTTGGATGGGAGGGGCAGGAAGCGCCGGAGCCGGGGAGGGTAATAAGAAGTTAGCCAAGAGTCTCACAAACTTTCCGACCCTGGCAAGCGCTTGAATGTCTGTAGAGGTAAAACACAGAGATGTAGCCTCCCAGCATGACCTGGTGCCCCATTTTAGGAATAGAGGTTTTAATAAATGCCTTCTGGGGGCATCCATGGCAGGGCAACAACACAAAAGGTGCGGCCATGATTCTTTATGGTATGAGCACAGTCTGCAGCCCCCCCTCCTTTAAAGGGGCCCATCTGTGAGAGGCCGTTGAGCACATTTTTAAGAGGCGCAAAAACATTATATTTATCCGTGCAACTACGTTCAGATTAGCCAATAAGTAAAATTGCGGTACCCCAGGCTGATATGAAACATTCAGAGGAAGCAGTACAGTCGGAGTATTTAGAGCCTTTAGGTCCATCCGATGGGAGATTAGTTTCACCTGCTTGTTGATGACTTTTTTCCACACTGAGTATGGAATTGTGTCTGAAGTTAGCAGGGAGCTGTCAATCTCTAATGATTTGATGGCCTTTGTAATCTGACTATTCCACGGATTTCCAGGGATGGTAAAGATCTCTTTTAGGCAGAATTTTAGGGTGGTATCTGCTGCTTTTAGTGACCTTATAAAATATTTCAAAATGTCTGCCTCACAGTAGATGGATTGTCTTTGTAGGCCCAACTCCAGACGTAGTCTTGCCCTCTGAATGAATTTCGGGAGACGAAAGATTTTTTTGTAAATGGAAACTTGGGCGTGGTCAAGACTGGCAGAGCATGCACCGGGAAATGCCTGATGCCCATAGTTTATAGCGGGGAGTAATGTGGCTTTAATCACTTTCAAGAACGGTTCTGCTGAAGGGCTGCTCAGAGACTGATTCAGTCGAGTCAGGGAGTATGATATTGCACCTGCTCTCTTTTTCATAGCTACTAAATGAGCTGTTGATCTTGAAGTCTCGCAGAACCAAACTCCCAAGTAATTATATTTTGCTGTTGAGTTGATCGTTGCAGGCCCAATGTGCCACCTTGCACTTCTCTTGTTCTTGCATCTGCCGAATATCATCACCTCGGTCTTTTCTTCATTGATTTTTAGTGCGTTGGCCATATTATATATATGAAGCTTGCTTAATGCTCGTTGAAGCCCCGTTTTTGTGTGGTCCATTATGACAATGTCGTCTGCATATTGTAAAATATGCAGATCCCATTTTGCAGGACCCAACTTTGGCGGAAGTAGATTGCTTTTCTTCAGGTATGTTCCCAAGTCGGCAGTATAAAGATTGAACAAAAGCGGGGCGAGAACACAGCCCTGCTTCAAGCCGTCTCCGGTGGCAATTTTTCTGGAGACTGTCTTAGGGCCAATTTTAATTCGCACCCAGGTGTTCTTGTGCAGAGAGATAAGGGCTCCTAGCAGGTTCTGTGGAATCCCCCATTTATCCAGTTTCCTCCATAGAGTGTCACGAGACACTTTGTCGAAGGCTGCACTGTAGTCGATGAAGCAGCAATATAGTGGAAGGTGTTTTTTTTGTGCCGACTGATGACTCAAAAAAGCAAGTGTTGTAATATTATCTATGGTGGAGGCTGAGGAGCGAAATCCTGTTTGAAAATAAGGTAGAATATTATTTTCTGCTACCCAATCTTCTAAGAGCTTAAGAAGAGACCGGGCGTATGCCTTCGCCTCAAGATCTAGTAGGGCGATAAGGCGATAGTTTGCTGGAAGCATGGGGTTTCCCTTCTTAAAGATGGGGCATAAGATTGAGCCAAGCCAAGAGTCTGGTAGCTGGCTGGTCACAAACACATTGTTGAATAGTGGGGCAAGAAGTTCGGCCCACTCCTCCAGTGCACATTTAAATACCCCTGCAGGAAGGCCGTTGGGCCCAGGAGCCCCGTCGTTTTTCATTGCCTTCAGAAATTTGGAGACTTCGGCTACAGAGGTCAACTCTCGGCGTTCGGTCATCGTTAGATCGACTTTCTCTCTTAAATCAGTCACCACGGGGTCCGGCTTGACACTGCCGTATAGTTGGATTACGTGCTGGGCCCAGACTTCTTCGCGAACTGCGTTCCCTCTGTTGTTATTCGACGAGCGGAGCTTGTTCATATAGTTCCAGAACTGGGATGAATTCGTGCCGTTTAATAGGGCGAATATTTTTATCCACTCTTTTTGTTCTTTTAATCTCTTTGCGGCCCATACTGATTTCCTGAAGGACTTACGCAGTGATGCCATGTTGTGGGCCGAGAGCGCCGTGCCATTCAATTTGTGCAAACGCACAGCCCTCCTTAGGGCTTTTCTTTTGGTGATTAACTCTGGGTCATAAATCCACTTCGGGCGTAGCTCGTAAGATTTTTGTTGGGGCTCAGGTCCCGTTAAAAGATTTTGCAGTTTTCTGATAGCGCTGTCCCACCAAAGATGTAAGTCCATTTGAGAACTGAGCATTAAATTAGGAGTCTCTCCTGAAAGCCAAGTGCTTACTTTATCAGAGCCTGATGAGTCCCATTTGATTTTTCTGACTAGAGTATGGAGTTCAGCCAGCGTTGAGTGCCCCACAACTGTTATTTCCGCAGCGGCTGGCACAAGCAATTCCATTGTTACCGTTTAAGGGTTATGGTCACTCTCGTGTCGGAGGGGAATTTCCATCTTAGTTAGCTTATTTCCTAGAAACGGTGAAAGGAAGATATAATCGATTGTGGAGATGTTTTTAAAGGTTGGTGGAAAGTGAGACCCGGGATTCTGTTCTAATCTAATTTGTTTTGCGGAGCATAGATTGTGATTGGTTAAGAATGTAATCATAGCTTCTTGTTCTTTGCTTCTGAGGGCCGGACCCACATTGGTAACCAGACCTTTGATGTTAAAATCCCCAATTAGCAGGACTTCTGCTGATGCAAATTCCAATAACAGGTCTGCCAGCTGCTTAATCAATTGGTCTGTGGCGGTTGTTTTTATGGTTTTCATTGGGTTATGGTAGCAGTTGATTAGAAGCATGAGTAGGGCCCTGCCTGAAGGTAATAGGCCATTAATTAATACTGTTTGGCATGTCATTGTATTCCGAAGAATAGGGGTCACCGTTATCTTGCATCTGTGTTTGATGTAAATAGAGAGGCCCCCTGAGGGTCTTCCGTGTGATTTGGCCTGAGCAGCTGGTTGAAAAAGTTCATAATAGCCGAGAAGTGGTGTTGGAGCTAGAGACCACGTCTCCTGTAAGCAGATGATATCGTTTTTATTCAGGTACTCCACGGCTGATTTAGAAGCAAATGTTGACTTTAGCCCAGCCACATTCCAGGACGTGATTATGAGATTATGTTCCGACCAGTTAACTTCCCCGTTAGGAGGAACACTTCCGGGCGGAAGCGCTTGAAGGCTCTGGGTGGGGGGGCCCGTGGTATGCGTCGGCAGCAAGGGCAGAGCGACTCATTTTGCAGCTCACCAGACGGTGATTGCTGTTACATGAGATGTTTATAAAGTTGTCCGCTTTCGTCGCTTCTGGGAGCCAAGCATGGGTTGCACCTCGGGACCCTTTCAGCACGCTAATATGCTTCCTTACTGGGTACGATGGAAGGAGGACGTGAGGATATTTTTGTTGAGTTGGTACCCATATTTCAATTCCCCAGTTTTCAAATGTGCTTTAGACTAGTGCCGTGGAGACAATTAGCAAAGGAATATCCTATGGAATTCCGGTATGATTTTGTGCTGTCCTATAGGATCCCTATGGCTAGTGTGGCTGTATCCTCAAAGTAAACCAATAAATCCTTGCTTCAATAAATGTCACTGGACCCATTGAATCTTAGTAGTTTGCTTCCACTATAATAATTGATTTCGTGGCTAAGATACTTTATACAATGTATTTTGTAGCCAACTACAACCTGCTAGGGACACACCAATCGGGATTCTGAACAGCCGCGGCCTTGCAGGTAAGAGCAGGAGGGCGGTGGGGCTGGGTTGGGGGTGGATTCGACAGACGATCAAGAGGGAAAATTAAATAAATAATTTATTTCTCTATATCGCTGTTTGTCAAAATCCCCCCATTCGGCCCCTCTGCCCCTCTGCCCCTCTGCTCTTACCTGCACCAGTCTTGGTGTGGAGAATCCACTCTGTCCATTGAGGGTGCCAATTTTCCTAATCTCAGATATTACACATTTGTAATATATGCATGGTTTCCATACAGTATGCAAATATTTATCACACATACCTGTATATCTGGCACCTTTGGGAAATAGGCTTATGTATGCATGCATACATAAAGTCTTTTTCCACTAACGCGTGGAAAAAGGTTTTCTGGTCAGTCCCAGTTTGTCTAGGTTTTTAAAACTAATATTCAAATAGATCAAGAATGTCACTACCGTTTACAACAAAAATGAGAAGTACAACATCCCATCCTCATACTTCGCTCCAGGATGTGATTTGGACAACTTCCTGTTTCTTCTGGTGAATCCGGTTCCACTGAAACCATCCGACTGAAACTGGCAATGGCCGAAGCTGCCTGTTTGGTTTTTATGGGGTGTGTCTCCTTTTGCATTTGCATTTGGTGGTTACTCCAAGTTGGGTGTTGCAATAGTTATCAGACCTCAACTGATAAATGGCCTCATTAGAATTGAGCCAAACAACACAAGGGAAGTTCCCATTTTTCACCAATCCCAAACTTCTCTGAAAAGTACTTTTGTTCTAGGTCAGGTGCAAAAAGCATTCTAATTACAATAGCAAATTAGAGAATGTGGCTAGATTTGGAGGTTAGGGTGGGCAACTCTATTACACAGGTAATTTGACTGACGGCTGCCCTCTGTCAGTCATAATTTTCCTTCTTATTATGGGCGCCTATTGCCTGTGGGTCAGGAAATGTTATTTAATAGAAAACATACAACCAGTGCTTAATTTGAGCCGGAGGTTGCAGGTGGGGCTCACAACACTTTTTTTCTGGGGACTTTCATTTCACGTTTCTTCATTAGACTTTGACCCAGAGTGAGAGGGCGTGAAAAAATGGAAAAAGAAGAAGGAAAAGAAAGATGGGAGAACTGTGACAAAGGGAGAAAGAAGGGATACAAATTAACCTATAAGAGATAATGGGGCAGGGTAGATCAAAGCGGCATGGAGTAAACTATGCAGCCTTGGTATTCTGCACCCCAACATTCAGTAGCACCGGCCGAGGGCTTTAGAGCAAAACTTTGGACATCCACTCTTTTCTTTTACAAATTAAGCACCTCATGCAACATACAACATATTAGAACATTGGAATGTTGGTAGCTCCAGTGAAAACAATGGAGTGCTCTGGGTTTATAATGGCTGGTATAAGCCTGGAGCTCCAACATTCCAATGTTTCTTTGTTCACAGCCCTGGCTGTGAACAAAGGCTTCAGGGAACCTGAGGGGATTCCAATCCCCTCATGCTCCCAAAAGGCTTTATCATTTTTGTTAGAACATTCTGTCCTCTAGTGACAGAATGTTCTAATAGCCTTATAGCCCTTCGTAGATGGGCTATACCGCTATTAAAGTCCCTCTCCCTTGTTAAAGGCCCTCGCCTTCGGCTCGGGGCCTTTAACGCTGGAGAGGGCCTTTAATAGCCGGTATAGCCCTCTACGGCGGGCTATAAGGCTATATTATTGCCCTGAATGGCTTGAGTGAAAGATGGCAGCTTTAAAAACACTCCTCTAAGTTCTTGTAAAATGGCAGCGATTTATGTTGAGGCCTGCCCTGTGCCTACTTCAGCATTCAGTTTAAATCGTTACTGGAGACAAAGATGCACAAATGCCAACGTTTTGCTCTATCTGATTCTTGCCCACGTTACTCTAATCACCAAGCTCTTTTCATGACCAATTGCAAATAGAAAGGGCCCTGTTAACTTAAATCTGCTTTTAGATTGAGAGACATAACTATATGGACTAGACCTGAGTCAAATTGCAAACCTTTGTTTTGTCAATTTATAAGTAAGTACACCCAAAAATTATGTGATTTGTGAAATTCACTTCTTGGTATCGCTGGTGCAAATAGAACACCAGGGCATAACTCATGGTCAAAATGCAAGGGCATACCTTGCACCATTTTCTGCTCAAACCTGTAACCAATGGATGAAAATGGAAGAAAATTATACATACATTTGTGGACGAAATAAAAATGTTGCATGCGTATAATATGAAAAAGAAAGTTTAGGATACAATAGTTGAACAAAGTTCCCTTAAACACATGCATTTATTTATTTATTTCTAAAGTTTTATATAGCGCTAGCTAGACCCATGGGTATCAGAGCGCTTTACATACACAAAGGAAAAGAAAAAGTTGCACTACATCGCAGGACATGAGGATGCATAAATATATACGCCACAACATCACACTTATGTATACAGTGAAGGAGAGAAAAGTGCAGGTGGTTGAAACAGTCAGATAACCACCACGAATCCTCTTATTTTTTGCATTCAAAGATTCTTTTCCCTTCAGCTCTTGACAGTTCTCACTTATTTATTTCAGCATTTCTTGATTCTTTGTTATCAGCTTGCCATGTTTTTTTTTATCCCTTTCGTGAACTGGGAAAAGCAATACCTTGCAGGAAAACAAGTCCCTTTAAAAACATTTGCTATTTATACAGGCTGGCAAAGTACTTACTTATTTTACTAATTGTCCTTGTGAAGCAAACAGGTAATTCATTTTAGGATTGGAATTATTGCTTAGAATTGTGGAAGTTAATACTGAGACGTAGGGTGATTTTTTGCATGTCTGCCAGACACTCAGTCTTCCCTGCATGCGCAAACAATGCAACAATACAATTTAGCTTAACAAATTGTTCCGAAATGTACCAGAAGGTAAAGAAACAGCCCATATCATTTTTACAAACAAAAATAGACCATTGTCAACTTTATACCCCATGGCATAAAAGCCTTAGCGTGCATAGCTTGTCCAAATCCACACCACCTAATTCTACCATACACAGCACATTTGAACATCTCATAATTCCATGCCACACAATTCAACTATAAATAATTTAACTCAACAACATTCCATACCACATATTACCCTTCACAAAATACAACTCTGCAATATGCTGCATAATTCACCTCCACACAATTATACACCACACCATGCCACATAATTTCACACGTCACACCATTCCACAATTCATACCCACACAATTCATCACACAGCATAGTTACACTCCACATAATACCACGCAGCCACACATAATTAAGCTATACTGCATAAATACACTCCACACAAATCCAGTCTATGCCACGTAGCAACACTCCACATAACTACACGTATGCCTAATAATACCACTCAACATATATTTTTTTCTTTTTTCTTACAACTCTGGTCAGCACCCCATAGCTTAAACCTGACTTTGTTGGCTGAAAACACAAACACACATTGGTATCAACCGCTCCTCTCTTTTAGCAATTGTCAAGTTTTACTGAGAATGATTGAGGCTGAGGGATGAACATCCTAAATTTTGAGATTAAGGTTGATTTGTTTAATTTTGCAATTATGGCTATTCAATAGTTTGACTTTTACAGACACTTGGGATTGTGGTATTCATCACCTTAAATTGAAGAGTTATATGTAAAAATATGCATACACAATGCTTTTTCATATTTTAATTGAATGGGTCATCATGCACATGCAAGGCATTTTTATTGGAAATTAACTCCGAACAAAACTAAAGTGGTGTACATATTTTTGATGATTTTTATGTCATGCCTTCTGATTTCTTTCATTGTCCTGTGTGTCTACTGTCTCAAATATGACCCTTTGCCTGGTTCTTTCATGTTCCCTAATCTCTGGAATCCTAAAGAATTCTGAGTAAATACTATGTTTATTTTAGAGATTATTGTCTCAGGGTCATATAATACTGCTTACCCAGACAGGGTACGTTCCTTGCCAATGCATCTTGCATTTGTGCACCGCCACCTATTATTTGTGTCGGGAATAGCAGTGGATTCACTAAGAGGCCCCTTGGATTATTTACATTATTTGTTATTTCTCAAGGGACTGTGGATTGTATATCATAGTACTTGCCACTGTGGATTGGTCGCCAGTTAAGAGTTGTTGTGGTCGAATGGGCACATTAAAATTGTATGCCGTATTTCCATGTCTAGAACCCCTATTTGGTTTCTACTTATGGGTAGGACCTGCAGTGATTCAACCACTGGATCCTGACACTGTTGCTCCAGTAGTGTATTATGAGTTTGCATCAAGCACACTCCTGAGTTTTGGATCTCTGAGAGGATTAGAGATGCCTTTGGTGTGCCATATCGCTATGAAATTGATCGATATTGACCCCTGTCCCTCAGGAAAGTTGATCTATTTCTGGTCTTAATTTCTCCTTTGTACTGGTTAACCACAGTGGTCATAGACGCACTTTTAAATCTCAAACAAGTCCAACATCTCATCATCGTCCGTAGCCACTAAGGTGATATCATGGTCTGTTTTATATAACGGGTTTTGGGCCACCTTCCCAACTAAGGATCAATCTTGAGATACAACTTCCAAATGGTCTTTCAGCTGCTGCACTCATAAAAATGTAGAAAACTAGAAATAATGAGAACAACAGATATGAATATAAGCCCAGACTACTTGTCTGGTACATTTCATGCTTCTTTTGGTTTCTGCAGTACTGAGTCCCCTACCCCTCTACCAACCAAGACAGGCAAGTTATCCCCCCAAACTATGTTTACATTTTCCACCTGTGAAACATAGGTGCAAAATTGCTCGTAAGGTGCCAGCACCTTCACAATCATTCATCTATCCAATGACACCCTGGAAGTCAGTGGTATAAGAGAGAGCAACTCCTCAGTTGGTTTCTGGGACTGATAAGCCTGTGAAAAATTCTTCTCGTGGCATCCCACTGAACATAGCGGTGTGATATTCACGTCAAACATCGTTTCCCTCCACTTTCGCAAAAATTGAAGGAATCCTAACATTTGAAACAGATTTCTACCTCTGGGATTATTCCTGTCCTCTCTTTGTTTCCTATTCTGTTTTTCATAATGAACTTGTGTGTATAGGTGAGCCACAACAGGAAAGTGCTGCCTATTTGAAAGCCTATTTTGACAATGATTGTTATCCCGCAAAAAGACATTTAGAAAGTTAGACCTTGGCTTGCTTGGTTAATAAGACTTGGCAGCTACACAATCACACCCAGATGGGTTCACACATGCTTCTTCAGTGCATGAGTTGTTTCCATAGGATGTTTCTTTAGTAAAGCCATATTTTCTAAAGCTTGTGAGGTCTACAATTATTCCGGGTCCAATGGCTAGAGAAGAAAAGTTGTGTATCCATCTCACAAAGAAATTATATAAGTTGGTAACCAACGAGCAATATGGGCGCTCAGCAATGGAAAATTGTAAATAACCAAAATTAATGATAAGGTGCTACCAGAAGAGAGGGTGTGGTTACCATACACACCCACTAGATCCATCTCACAAAGAAGACTGCATTTACAAATGCGAAAAGAGAAGAGGCTACTAAATCTGTGTAGCTGTATCATTAATAGATCAACAGTATTGTCATGTTGAGGTCTGGCTACAGACAGCTTTTGGTTCTGATAAACCTCATCTCATTAATTCTTTAAAAAGTACAGAGAGAGAGAGAGAGAGAGAGAGAGAGAGAGAGAGAGAGAGAGAGAGAGAGAGAGAGAGAGAGAGAGAGAGAGAGAGAGAGAGAGAGAGAATAGGCCTTGGTCAGTTCCATTCAGCTATTATCTGTCATCTATTTTTCATGATTTACCATTGCTTGGATGGTCTGTCCATCAATGCCATGGCATTTCAAGGATGGTTAAATTGTCCCAATTATTTCTCTCAGAATGTTCATGGGGCATAAAATAGTCCTTTAGTTAGACTGCAATTGTCGCAAGGCTTGTGACTGAGACCCAGTGTGTGTTCTTTGAAATATGTACTTTGATGACCCAATGACATTTTAATTGCGAGTGATTACTTTTTTGTTTATCTTGCTACATGCGTGCATTGGTCGGCCATGAAGGCACGTTTGTGTCATGTTGCGATCATGATAATATGTTGCTGGATTTATGTTTTTTGTTAAAAAGGAAAGACTTGGTCATGCATGAACTTTCGTAAAAGATGCAACGAAAATACTAAAAATTTAACTTGGTATGCCTTTCTGTTATGTTAATCACGTACTAGGCAAACTTTATCTGTTGACTCATTTTCATAACACTGTGATTTGAGGGTATGGCAGAACTCTGCTACTGTAGCCAGTTTAGCAAAAGGGCCCATCGGGCAACTTCTGTATTTTGGTAGCCCAAAACTTGCTTCATATTGCAGGATTTTCTTTATAGGATCGCAGGGAGCAACACACTCAAAGCCACCCCTATTACTAAACACTCCCCCCAACAAAAATACAAACTAACTGGCTTTTCCAGCCCAACTTCAGATATTGACCACAATGGCAGTAATATTGCAATCTTTTCCAAACACTGCATTAAAGTGCATCTGCATACTTACTCCTGGAACATACATTGATTATGGTCCGTTCAGCATCACATACATAAATATGTTTATGGAGTATGGGGCCAGATGTCTAAACAGTGTTTGCATTTGCAAACCCTATGGTGCAATCACAAAGTCTTTGGTGTCTGTGTGGAAACTGTTTTTAAGGAACAGCTTCTATTAAAGTTGTGAGCATAGTGGAGAGCACAAAATTGTTCACTTTACTGCAGAATGCTCTCCCCAGTGCTCCTTCACATCCTAACACTTTTTAGGTTTTGACCTTTCTTTGGAGCATGGACCAAGTACAACTTCCTTTCAGTGCCCAGTGTCTTTCCACTTGGTGTGTGCTTTCGGAGGTACTTTTATTTACTTTACTTTTAGCACTCCGGTGCATGTGTTTGGAGGCAGTCTCCCAACCTCCCTCCTTTGCATTATTTTTTGCCCCGTTCCCCTCCTATCCTCCGGCCGCTGTCCCTGGTGTTACTTGCCCTCTCGTCCTCCTCCGGCTGTCCGTCGTCTTGCTGCCCCTCCCACTCTCTGTTGTCTTGCTGGGCCCTCCTGCCCCTCTCCCGCTGTCCCTTGTGTTGCGTGCCCCCTCCTACACTCTTCCCACTGTCAAGGTTGGCCTGTTCCAAACCACCATAACAAAAAAAGTCTAGTGGTGGCCGTGTCAAAGCAATTTAAACCCTCCCGCCCTGCGTTGTTAGTTTAAATATAGAAACCTCTTTCTATGAGTGTTGAAAAGAAATATCAACACATTCCCCAAATAGTAACAAGCATGCAGAAGTCGTGAAGCGACATTAAGCTTGGTTATTTGATCTCTGCATTACCCTCAGGCTCTATGCCTTTACCAGTGTTTTTTTCCATTCCCAGCACAGGGAGTATCCGAGAATTAGCCAATGACATGCAATGAACATGTGGTTACCACCCACAAAAGCAGAGCTTCATGGGACAGGCAGAAAACTTTTAGAAACGCTCTTGGTACATTTATTTAACCCCAAGGGATCTGATGGAATTGGCGCAGTTAGCATGAGTGAGCAAGGGGTGCCATGTGTGTTTAACATACTTATTTTACTAGAACCTGTGTTACTTATCAAAAATGTCACAAATATACAATATTCCTAAAGCTACACATATGGATTTTATGAGTAGGCAGGATTAGGATATTGGTTGAGAGTCATCATTGTGAATGCATATCACACAGGTATCGATATGCAAGCATTAATCATGAGCTACAAAGAACTTTACATAAACCCGCAAAGCGTGAACTGTGCCCATTCACAAGGGTAACTTGTGATTTAGATTATTTCCATATCCTTATGAACTGTGCAATTGGTTGTAATTGTGGTAACACATAACTGAATTCTTATGGATTAAATATTTGGTGTTAGCCCAAGAAGGTGCCATGTTTTCTTTGTTGTGGCATTTTATATAGCGCGAACTAGACCCGAAGGTATCAGAGCACTTTAGATGAGCCTCAGTTACGTTACAGACTGACACATTCATTTGTGTTAGGCACGGGTAGATTAAGTGACTTCCCCAGAATCACAGAATGTTGAGCGTCCCTGCCAAAACTCCTACCTGGTTCCCCAGCTCTGAGGTCAACCGCCCTAGCTGTTAGGCCACATTCTCTCCCCATAGCGTTGAGAGAGAACAAAAGGTTCTGATTGTATCGCAGGGGCTGCTTCGCGAACGATCATTTGCACATCTGGTATCCACGCTGAAGCGTAATATCTAAGGCTAGCGATTTATTTACCTGTATCTGTAAAAAGATGCTGCTGTAACTGTTGCCAAAATAGAAGCGCAACATAGCTGGGGTCAAAAGTGCATGAAGGAATGAGGGAGACACTTGATAAACACATGCATTTGCATGGAGTGCTTGAACAAATGGTGATGTGAAGAAGTGGGATTTTCCTCCTACGATTATCTTTAGCTTGGCAGGGAAGAACATCATGTATTTGATGCCCCGATCACGGCGCACCGCTTTTACTCCTAGGAATGAACGCCGTTCCTGCTGGACTTGCAGCGTGAAATCAGGAAAGAAAAGGATGGTGGCACCTTCAAATTGCAGATCGCCCTGTTGCCTGGCCACCTGTAGGATGGCATTGCGGTCTCTGTAGTTTAATATTTTGGCGATTATTGTCCTGGGTGGGGCCCCCGGTTTAGGTTTAGGGACTGGGCCCGGTGGGCCCGTTCAATTGTAAAGGTCTTGGACAGTCTCTTAGGCTTCAAGTGGTTGAGGATAAGGTCCTCTAGAAACAGTTCCACACTGTCCACGCAGTTTCTTCCGGCACACCTACCACGCGGATGTTCCTCCTTCGGGCCCTCCCTTCCTGATCCTCGAGCCGTAGGGCCATTTGCCGGTGCTGGTGAACTAGTTTGTTGATCCGGCTTTCGAGCTTTTTCTCCGAGGTCTTCAGCTCTTGTATGTCCGTGGCGTTGGATTTGGAGCGCTCCGTGGTCTTGCCCAGGTCTGTGCCAAGAAGGTTCATTTCGATTGAGATCTTGTCCATTTTAGACTCAAGGTTAGTGCCTAGAGTCTGGATAGCGGCCATGATGGAAGTGAGGGACGGCTCCGTTTGGCCCGTCTGGTCTCCGGCCGTAGCACCCATCTGTGCCTGACTCAGCGGCACCGCATATTTATCCAGTTTGTTCGTTTGGGTGGTAGATCCCCCTTTGGGTCGCATCTTGTACAGGCAGCGCCACTGCGGTCCAACCACTGAGTCAGCCCCCGTCAGGAAAGTTCTCTGGGACGATAGTCACCCCCTCGTATGATCCGAGTTTGTTGTACCTTAGTGAGGGCTCAACTCAGCACAGCGAAATGCACCCCACCTCCGGTCCCAGCCTGCCGGCCGTTTCCGAGGGCGTCCTCGCCCCGAACCCAGGTGGCACAGTAGTGGTTTTTGGTATGTGCCGGACTACGCTGCCTCCGGGGGTGTCGCACTCAGGGCCCAATTTTGCGACACCGTGCATGGGGTGTCTGCGACACTTCCAACTGGCCCCACTATTCTCCGGGTCCGCCGCACCTCCACTGGCTCCGAGTCACCGGGGCCAGTAGGCAGTCAATGTACTTCGGGTACTCAGGGACCCGCCTCACGGAGATTGCGCAACGAGCCGGCCACAAGTCTCCAATGTTGCCAGTCCGTGGCTGCACCTGCACTTTCGGGCCTCTTAGGTTTGGTGCCAGGTTATGAATCCACTCGCTAGGTCTGCAGTGTCCCCTGGGGATCCTTGTACCCCGCTGGTCGTTTTCGCGGGCTTCGTGTCCCTGGGCCCGGTCGCGATCTTCAGATTAAGTAGCGCCCTCCGGGTCCGCCACAGCGCCCCCCGGGGGGCCCGCACTCCCCCTCCTGGTCCGCACAGTACCGGATCCACCGGTCGTTCCGCGGCCGCGCGGCTCAGGCCACAGGGCCGGCCCAGACCCAGCGGAAGTTCTGCCCCACTCCCGGGCGATCGGCAACGTCAGGCCCCAAGCCGGGGCCTCGATTACAGCGGCCCTCCGGCCACGGAGCTTCGAGCCACAGGCCCCGGGTGCGCCTCGGCAGAAAGGTCAGCCGCGACTCAGTCGCCAAAGGCGTTCAGGCTCTGCTTCTTTCACGCCGTAATCGCTCCGTTTTGCAGGGAACCAGGGCGCCGATGGGAGGGCGCCCCGATCAGGATTTCTGGCCAGATTTTCGTGGACAGCTTCGGTCCCGGCGGAGCTCCGGTATTAGGCGGCCATCTTCGCAGGCGCCTGGCCACACCCCCCGGAGGTACTTTTATTTACTTTACTTTTAGCACTCCGGTGCATGTGTTTGGAGGCAGTCTCCCAACCTCCCTCCTTTACATTATTTTTTGCCCAGTTCCCCTCCTATCCTCCGGCCGCTGCCCCTGGTGTTACTTTCACTCTCGTCCTCCTCCGGCTGTCCGTCGTCTTGCTGCCCCTGCCACTCTCTGTTGTCTTGCTGTCCCCTCCTGCCCCTCTCCCGCTGTCCCTTATGTTGCGTGCCCCCTCCTACACTATTCCCACTGTCAAGGTTGGCCTGTTCCAAACCACCATAACAAAAAAAGTCTAGTGCTGGCCGTGTCAAAGCAATTTAAACCCTCCCGCCCTGCGTTGTTAGTTTAAATATAGAAACCTCTTTCTATGAGTGTTGAAAAGAAATATCAACACATTCCCCAAATAGTAACAAGCATGCAGAAGTCGTGAAGCGACATTAAGCTTGGTTATTTGATCTCTGCATTACCCTCAGGCTCTATGCCTTTACCATTGGCTTTTTTCCATTCTCAGCACAGGGAGTATCCGAGAATTAGCCAATGACATGCAATGAACATGTGGTTACCACCCACAAAAGCAGAGCTTCATGGGACAGGCAGAAAACTTTTAGAAACGCTCTTGGTACATTTATTTAACCCCAAGGGATCTGATGGAATTGGCGCAGTTAGCATGAGTGAGCAAGGGGTGCCATGTGTGTTTAACATACTTATTTTACTAGAACCTGTGTTACTTATCAAAAATGTCACAAATATACAATATTCCTAAAGCTACACATATGGATTTTATGAGTAGGCAGGATTAGGATATTGGTTGAGAGTCATCATTGTGAATGCATATCACACAGGTATCGATATGCAAGCATTAATCATGAGCTACAAAGAACTTTACATAAACCCGCAAATCGTGAACTGTGCCCATTCACAAACGTAACTTTTGATTTAGATTATTTCCATATCCTTATGAACTGTGCAATTCGTTGTAATTGTGGTAACGCATAACTAAATTCTTATGGATTAAATATTTGGTGTTAGCCCAGGAAGGTGCCATGTTTTTGTTGTGGCATTTTATATAGCGCGAACTAGACCCGAAGGTATCAGAGCACTTTAGATGAGCCTCAGTTACGTTACAGACTGACACATTCATTTGTGTTAGGCACGGGTAGATTAAGTGACTTCCCCAGAATCACAGAATGTTGAGCGTCCCTGCCAAAACTCCTACCTGGTTCCCCAGCTCTGAGGTCAACCGCCCTAGCTGTTAGGCCACATTCTCTCCCCAAAGCGTTGAGAGAGAACAAAAGGTTCTGATTGTATTGCAGGTGCTGCTTTGCGCACGATCCTTCGCACATCCGGTATCCTCGCTGAAGCGTTTTATCTGTGGCTAGCGATATATTTACTTGTATCTGTAAAAAGATGCTGCTGTAACTGTTGCAAAAATAGAAGGGCAACATAGCTGGGGGCAAAAGTGCATGAAGGAATGAGGGAGACACTTGATAAACACATGCATTTGCATGGAGTGCTTGAACAAAAAGAAAAAAGAAGTTCTCCAAAAGTGTGATGAAGAAGCAAAGAAGCCAACCAGCCAAAAATATGTTAAAGATGCAATGCTACCCAGTTGAACCAGCGTTTGAAGGTGGCTTTGCTGGTGTTCTTCCAGTTCCCCAGGATGGTTTGAGGGGCAGACAACATTACCGCCAAGCACAAGGCAGCAAACCACACAGGCAAGGAAGACATGTGGGAGGCCCTCGATGCCTATCTAAAGAAGTGACCAGTAATCCCCCCCCCTTCTTTTCTCTCTCTCTTCTCTCTTTCTCTCTCTCTCTCTGGCTCCACTAGGCCAAAGTACATACAAAAGTGCACACTATAAGAGCAGCCCAAGCAAGACAGCTGTATGTTTTTGTATATGTAAAAATTTATTTTCAATAAAAATATTCGAAATAATAAAAAAAAAAGATGCAATGCTACATGAGAGGGATAAAAAAAGAGGTGAACCATCCTTCAGATTTACAGGGAGAGCCGAGCTGGGCCAAAGGTATGGCTTGGATTTTAGAGCCTGTGCACGAACCAAGCCCTGAAAATAGTTACTATGTAAATCATACAACAAAAACCACATAAAGTATGATAAACCAACTGTACAATTAAACAAAATTGATTTTCTCAACACATAAAGCGTTGACATTAATACATCACATTACAGCACTGCACTGAGAAGTGCTTATTAAAAGTGATAGTTTTCAAACATGAACCATCAGGGCACTAAGAGGCAAGACATATAAACACAGTATTTGACTCAGTTTATTATAGAGCAAAATTACAGTCTGTTAAATCAAGCACAATAGGTTTTTATACAACTGGTATTCTGAGCTCACATAGTTTGTAAGGGCTTTCATGCGTGAGAAAAAAGAGTTTTGGTGAAATCAATTTTTTTGCCTAAGATTAGACAATTGAAGCGGGAAAGTCGTGATTTATCCAGGTTTTCTGTTTTCACTTTGTACAAATCAGCCAGAAAATTGGTATCTATTTGTCTTTCCTTATGTTACGGCTTTATTTTTAGCTTGTTGTGCCTTTTTCTGCAGTTTTTATATAGCGGGAACTCAACCCAAAGGTATTGTAGTGCCTTACAGAGTGTTAGTTACATTGCAAAAGGTCACATTCATTATTTATAGGCAGGGAGAGATTAAGTGATTTGCCCAGAATTAAAGGATGTTGAGCTGACGCCGAGACTCTAACTTGGTCGGCAGCTCTGGCCATAAGGCCGGCCACATCCTGGGTAGAGGGAGTGTGGCAGGCAGAAGCCACAGGAAAACTCATCTGTTTATGGGCTCGAGTTTCCAACAGGACCTTGAGCTGAGCCAGAGCCAGTCTTCAGGCTTGAGCCTAACTCGAGCTTTCAGTGGCAAACTCACTTCTAGGATTAACACAAGATGGACAGGCTGAAACAAAGAACACCACTCAATATAAAAAGTAAATAGGAGCGATAGTAAAATCAACCAATGGTAACCACTTAACCACAGTGGGAATTCCGCTGCGGTGCGGTGGTTTGATTAAGTGGGCAGGGCCGTGTCGGCCAACGGGCGTGCGCAGCACTAGGGAGGTAGTGCTCGCGACGGCCGTTGGCTGACGGGCACAACGAAGGGGGTAAACAATCAATGGCAGAGGGGTATCTACTGAGGGAAGGGGTCAGGCAAGTAGGTGGGTGTGCGAGTAGGCAAACAATATATAAAAAGAAAGAAAAAAGAAAAACACTTACCGGATCTTGACAGAAGACGTCCTCCTCTCTCCGATCTCTTCTGCTGGGACTGCAGTGCGGGCCCTAGCTAACTCCCCCGAGCAATCCTGGCCTGCTCATGTGCTGCTAACCAGCAAGTGAGCAGTGCCCTGATTGGTAGAAGCTGCCTTGTTTGGCTCTCCCGAGGGCACTGGATGCCTGCACTTGCCTTCAGCCTAGCTATCTTGGTTGAGAGGTTTAACCCCTTTGCTGCTGGGCCGTTTCCGCCGCTGTGCGGTAAACAAAAGAACAGGGCGGGGCCGTGACGAACCCCAGCTGTCATCAGCACACGAGCACCGTGGAGCGTGACGGCTGGGGTTCGTCACCAGCATGCAAGGGGTTAAAATGTGCATGTGCAACGGCCGGCCAAAGAGACGTGTACTTTAAACAGTGCAAAAGCAGCCCTCTACCCACCAATCCTCACTGCTGTCCCTCAGCAGGCACCGCCCTGTCCTGACGCTCGGTTCAGGACGGGACGGTGAAAAATAAAATGGTAATGAATTTCCATTTTATTTTTGATCCCTGAGGTTTTAGGGGGCACTTAAGTGGAGTGACGCTCCTTCGCTTCAATGGAGAAACCACCCTTGGGTGTGGGCTGCAAGCTCTACGTGTTTTTGGTAGCCAACAATCTGTCTTTCAACCTGAAAAAAGGAAACCATGTTGTGTAAGACACATGAATGACAAGTGGAAGCATCCAGAACGAAAAGCATTTCAGCAACATATTCGGAACAGTCTGAAGTTTAGGCACCATTTTATTGTTATGACTACATTTGTTTTATGAATGCGCTCAGAGATGTAGCAAACATGGACGACTGTTATTGAGCAATATGTGTATTTGGCAGGCTCTCGTGGGTTAGCAGACACTGTTAAGTCCATACCCCTCCTTCGCCAGTGAACATTGCTTAATTTCATACTTCTAACTCTCGTGTGATCTTATTACGTGGTTTTAGCAGCTCGTGCTTCGAAATCAGAATGGAATAGATCTATTTTTCAACAATTGTAAGCAGCAGGTTAACAGGCTTCCACATGCATTTTATAGTGGCATATCAGGCTAAACCAGAGCCAAATCCTAAAAAACAGAAGTGGGGGGACTATGAGTTAGGCACTATGCAAGTAACGTCTTGGCGCTTGACCTCACAGTGTGTGACACCATGCGCCTGACATCGCACGTGGCATCATAGGAAGTAGCATAACAACCCATGACCTCAAGGAAGTGACATCAGATCTTAAGACCTCGCATATGATGCCGATCTAGCATTAGTGAATTTGAATGCATTACAATATTTAACAAAATTAGATTTTGCGTTGGGGTGTTCCTACAAATTGACGCTTCACCTACGCTAGATCTGTGCCTCATCTTATACATTTATTATTTTTAAAACTGCCACAAAGAAATTGGCAACAAGAAGAAACATGGTAGTAAATATGTTCTTTTTAATTGGTTTCAGAGTCTGTATTTTAAAATATCTTATGGGGTTAAGGCATCTGCTGCAGAGATCTTTGTGTGCAAGCTAAATCTCACAGAATAATAAAAATGGTAAGATAACTCTGGAGGATAATGTATTTGCTGGAGAGATCTGTGCTTTTCTAGTCCCAGTTTTGAACCAAAGTAGCATCAAGGGTTAATATATCTCCTGCAAAGCACATTATTTAACACACAGATGACTGATTTAAATTTTATGTAAATGAGTTACTGCTTTTAACACAGAGATCCTTTTGTTACTTGCAGTTCATACATTGTGATCCTTCAATTATAGCACAGTGAGCTATGAAGGGCATGTGGCTCCTACACCTTGTAACCCTCACTGTCTTATGTAGCACATCCTGCACATTGGTTAACACACATAGGATGTATTGCCCATGTGTAATGTGTACATATATAAAGCGCTCCGACACCCTGCATTGGGATGAGTAGTGCTAAAGCGCTATAAAAGAAATAAAACAAGATAGAAGTATCTAAATTGTTATTTGTGGAAATACTGGGACAGGCTAACACATTTGAAATTCTAACAGTGCATGCATACCTCTTATATACAGGGACTGAACAAAGTCAAATGTATGCTTCTCTTAAGTACCTGTGAAGTGATATCAAGCTGTGAGCCTTTGTTTCCCCTTCACTGCATTTAGTTATGAGGCTCCCGATAGCTCCCAGGTAGGATACTCCAACAAAAGGAGGCCTAATGGCCCCTCAACTTCGGCTTTTGTTATGGGCGTGGTGAGACTCTGATAAGCCCCTTCCCCGCCTGCACGTTGCTCCTCGGAACAAAAGTAGATAATGTGCAGGCGCTGCTGAATGTGTCCCGTGTCTGAAAATTACACCAGGGCAAAGTTAGCAAATTTCTGGGTGGCCCAACCTCTTGGCAGGGTAGATGGCACCCAAGTTGTAGCAGGCAGTTCACGCTTCTACAGTGACCGAGATGAGAGTGTGGCTCACTGTCCTCTTTGGCTGGGGGGCTGAGGGGTAGGCATACCAAGGAGCATATAGACTAAAGCTTGAGAGAGGTAGTGCTGTGCGAAAACAGCTGCAAACCTAGAACAAACTGAAATTGTGCAGCCTTGAATTTGCAACAAGCTGATTCTATGATTTGTCACCAAAATGGAAATAAGGCAGTGCCTGCGTGATGCTAGAGGTAGGCGATAAATTCCGTTCCGCTAGCAGAGTTTGCAGAGTTTTGGCCACTCCGTGTTACACGGAATTCCATTAAAAGCGCGACAACCGCCATGGGCTGGAGATTTTTTCTAGCACGAGGTTTGCCAAAGTTAAGTTAGCGAGCACAAGCGAGACTTTGCGTCCCCTGCTATGATTTTCGGGCACTAGAAGGGCAACCTGTGACATTTTTTAAATGCAGGGCAGTCGCAACCGTTCGCGGTGGGAAAGCTGCCGCCTGGGTAGAAAATCTTCTTGAGCAGCAGTAAAGAAGCAGTGCCATCTGGCACGCTGCATGGTGCCGTTTGTGCTGATTTTACAGTGTGAAACAAGCAGTCTCCCAGTGCTAAAAATCAGAGAGACCAGCGCGACAAACTAATTTCCGCCCACTTGAGGAACTCCGAGGAATCTCTGCGGAGCTCCTCATACTGAATCTCCATTACTTTTGCCCACCCCAATACTAAAGACTATTTAGCATTGCACCACACTACAGCACAAAAGCTACTGAAGGGTATTATGCATACTTTTTTAACTTGAGGCATATCTTCAAGTACAACTTCTTCATGCAGACAACCTCCATGGGTAAACAAAAATAGGACCTGCTTGTATGTTGCTATGCTAAATTGTATGTAGTATTGCACCACAAAGCATAGGCTTGCGAATTGTATGCTGTGTGACTTTAACTGTCTTCATGGAGATGACCTTCAAAAGTAAATTGAGAAATATGTGTAATTGTTGTGATTGTTACACATATTATACGTTGGGAAATCATGCAGTGTTGCCTCAGTTCAACTTTTTAATAAACCCCAGGTTGTCAGAGTTCTGGGTTCGGAATCTTCATAAGAGAAGATACCAGCTTGCCTTTCTTTTGAAACACATCACAACCTAACACTGAATGCACGGCGTAAGGATAATAACAAATACTACGAAACAAGCTCACTGGAAGGCAGAACTGGATTATTCAAATATGTAGAAGATAAAACAGGACTTTGATCAGAGCAAAGATTGCCATGGGGAAACAAATGAGCTACAAATGACATGGCTGCTGCACAAACAATAATTTGTCTTACATGGTGCTGCAAGGTTGTCGGTGTTACTGTCAGTGCCAGACTGGGAACCAAAACCAGCCCTGGCAAAGTGCTCGGCCGGCCCCCCCACCCCCCAGGGGGGGGGGTTGGGGGAGCGACCGCGCTCTTTGCCAGGGCCAGTTTTCGGCCGATTTTGTTACAGGGTCGTTTTTGCAGCAACACTGCAAAAACTGCCCTGTAACAAAAACGGCCCCAGGGGCCCAAAACCGGCCCCCACCCTTGCAGCGCATCGAGGAATTGCCCGGTGCCCGCAACGGGCAGTCCGGGCCTGGTTACTGTGCCAGTAGCAGGTGAGGCAGCAACCTCAGGATACCACCTGATGATGGTGCGAAAGAACAGCTAAGGGGTTGAAAGAACGTTTTTTTTTATCCCTGTGTACTGTAGTTGGAATGGGGGCTACACGCAACTGGCTCATTTATCTAGACCCAGTTGGCTAACGGAATTCCACATTCCTCTCAGATTGTGGCAAATTGGCCCAATAAAATCTCATCTTTCTAAACATGCAAAGATGACGTCTGAAGTTACAAGTAAAATAGTGATGGTGTTTAAGCACAGCGGCTCCTACGCTAAGGCGGAGGAGGTTTTCCCCACTGCTCTGAGAGCAGAAAAGAAAATTATTATCAATTTTTTTTCTTTGCTGCCGGGCTGGGTAAGGGTGTGGCTGAGATCGGAGCCTGGGTGAAGTGGTGAGTGCATACTTTCAAAGTGTGCATGGCTGCTTGGCCGGCTGTCTTGGCCCGGCCAAAGTGTCATGCGCACTTAGCGTGTTCCCCACCCGGCAGCATTACACAGACTGGTGGGGAACAGGCCCAGGCCTGATGTGGCGCTCAGACCAATTGGCTTAGGGGAGGGGAACCAATCACATTGCAGCATGGTGATTGGATTAGGAGAGTCCGAGGGCTTTGTGGTTCCGGACTTGCCAGGAAGAGAAGGAATGACGGAGAAACGGCAGCCGTGGAAAAAGGTATGTGGTTTATTTTTGTTTCTTTTTTTTCAACCCCTCTGCGCCACCACCACGTTCAGTGCCATCCGCCACTGTGTTAAAGTGGCCTGGAAAATACTTTTTTTGCTGCTCTACTGTGCGCTCGTTAAGGGTACTGTCCAGGAGACTTAAATGGAATAAATTACAGATGAGATATGGATCTGTTTGTATTGCATCACTAGTCTTGCACAGACCTCTGATTCAGTCCTATCAACCCCTCCTCTTGTGTTGGTCATGCCTGGTTATGTCATATAGTAGTGGTTACGCCAAATTTGGACCTTGCCTTACTTCCCAAATCTAGCACTGATGGTCTTTTATTTGCCTACTGAAAGTTGTCGAGGGAAATAAACACTTCAAGATTATACTTACAATATAGTCATGCTTTAAGGACTACAGACTCTGAATTCTAGTTGATGGATTTTATTATAAGGCCAAAAATAGCTGAATGTACACACATCGGAGTACCAATGAATAGAGATACAGAATGTCATCAGTGATGTCATTTGAGATGTCATCAGTGATGTCACTGACCATGTCATGAATGATCTAATATGTGACATCATCAGCAGTGGATTGCGGGTGCGCGAAATATAGTTAGTACAACTAACTATATAGGAGCAATTTCAATGGTTTTGTATGAGTAAAATGTCCAGCTAACTATAACACCACTAAAACTTATAGTTTTTTGAGTGAATTGTGGAAAAGTAAATTTTGCCATGTTCTGTGTCCCTACGCCTCATCCATCATATGTTATGTGTGCATGACCAATATGCATATGTTATTCCCCATGTCTGATTAATGACGCAATTACAGTTGTGTCCACCTTTAGTATGCTATTTTCCAGTCCTCGTGAATACTACGAATATCAGGCCTATGTAAAGTTACGTTGCCACGTTTCTCAGTGTGCACGTTATTCCATTATAAAGTCCCCGTTTCTAGGCCTCAAAAGGGCCCGGACCACAGATTCAGCTCCTGTCTCCTGAAGTCTCGCTGAGGAGCGATACAGCCCCCACCTGTATCCTCGACCCTTCACTTACTTTCTGCCTCGCAGTGCCCGGTGCAGCCTGACTCTGCCTCTGAGTCTGCCAAAAGTATGTTATAGTTCCAGTTATCAGTTCAGTCCTCCTTCTCTGCATTCCTAAGCTACTGAACTGCATCAATAGTTTCCGTCATTGTCTAGCCTTCTCGTCTCCATATTAGAGAAATACTGTATTTGATGGTCATTTAGTATTCTTCATCACGCACTACATGTATAATAATGCATGGTCCAGTCTTAGAATCAAGTTAGCCTCTCCCCTCATGACTTCTAGTTTATATCAACATGTTCCCTAAACATCAGATACTAGATAGGGTTTAGGTACATGTCACTCCGACCCTCCAGACTTTAGTCTCTGCTCCTAGCACAGAGTTCATAGCCCCCAGCTTCTCCTAGTGATACGTCATTGCCAGTTTGCGCGCACCATTAGGTTAGAGGTCCCGGCTCCTTAGGTAGCCCCCTCCTATGTTTCCGCCCATTCATGACATATTCTGTTACGTTTGCACCACATGTCTATGTACACGCCCAGTTACACCTCTTTTTACTGTTATCTTTCGCGACTGCTACGCGTCACGCCTTCTGCTCCACCCACTGCTACGCCTACTGCAATGTAATGCTATGTGTTTGCGCTATGTATATAAGTTCATGTATTGTTATTAAAAGTTAGCGCGCTCATCCCAGACCCAGCCCCGGCAGCTGCCGGGCCACTCTAGCCCTGCCATTCTGTTCCTATGCAGGTTGTCCTGATCCTGTCCTTATGCTGTAATAAACCTGCAGAAACTCCTACTACCTCGAATCTTGACTCTTATTTATTGAGCTATCTGTTATGCTATATGCCTAGTCAAAAATAGGGTATTATTTATTTATTTACCACATAATGGCGCCCGAATAGGGACTTGCCCTTTCCCCACGCGTCGGTGAAGCCACGCCGACCCCCTGACCCTCTGCAGTCGTGACGGAACCATACCGTGCACTGGCAGATATTTCTGCTTCAAGTATCCCTCAGGCCCACGGAGGAGACGGAGGAGGCGGTCCAGCATCCAAACGAGACGGTGGAGGAACGCGGCGAGTCCCGACCAGAGCCCAAGCCGAGAGTCCAAGGTCCGAGGTATCCGGAGGCCCACCCGTAACTGAAGTCCGAAGTCCGAAGTTCGTCGTCCGTCGTCCAGTCCAGTCCGAGGCCTTCCGTTCCGTGCTGCCCGGTGAGTACCATTGCTGGGGTAGTATCTAGACAGGACCAATCTAAATTGACTCCTGGTCCGTGGGTTGGTGGTGCCCAGACTCACAAACGAAGTGTTCACCTAGGTGGATACGGGTCTTGATGCGTCCCTTTATGGGACCGGTATGTTCCGTACTGTTACAGCAGTGCATCCAGTAACTCTAGTCTGTTCCGTTCTCGAGAAAATTCTTGTATTTCTGTTCTCAGTATTCCAGGTAATATTCTGTTCGAACTGTTATTTATAATGTTTTTCATGTATTTTAATGTCGTGGTATGAATGGGAAATAAGTATCGTGTTTATTGTGTATTGTATTGTGTCTAGATTACAGTTCAGTCATGCCTATATTTTCCAAGTTACGTCAGTTAAAAACTAGAAGGGGTTTATTAGAAGAAGCAGTTCCTGTTCCGCCGAGGGACAGTCCAGGTCATTTTATGTATCAGAAACATGGCATAAGCGCCATATTATATCTAGATTTATGGGTAGAGTATACCAAACAGTTAGAAGAAAAGTATAGATGGCCCGTATCGGGTACATGGGATGTCGAATGTATCATGCGAGTAGAAGAAGCATTATGGAAAAAGAAAGCCAGACAGTCACAGAAAGATGCCATCGAGTTATGGCGTAAAGAAGCGCATAAAAGAACGGAAAAGGAAGTCAGAAAGTCGGAGTTAAGTAGAGAATCCCAAGAACGAGCCCAAGAAAGAGAATTAATCGAGATTGGTGAACAAGTCAAAGCCGAACAGTCAGACAGACAGAGGCATGCCCTCATTAAGGGTATGTATCCTCTTCTTGCCGAAGGCTTGCCAAAAGCGACCCCGGAGGCATCCAGTAATTTCCCGCCACCATTACTTCCGACCAAGCTACGTCACAAACCGACCGCAGCTGATATTTTTATTTCGTCCTACTTGGACGACACAGTCCCAGAATATGCAAATCCTGTTCGCGCTCCGCCAGTCCCTGTAAATCAGGCACTTCCCGCTTCTCCAGACACCGGAGTACCTGTTACGGTACCCCCGGTCCAGCCCGTCATACAAGTCCAGCCTACATTTCCATTTCCCACTCTGCCAGGACGTAGAGCCTCAGTAGACGACTCCAGTTTAGGGGCCGCAGGAGGAGGTCCTCCTCAAACCCCGCCGCCACACAAGCGTTTAACGTTAGCCGAATTACATGCACAAGCATCACAGCGTACGCCTAGGTATCAGTCTGTTGCAGAAATAAGAAAATCCCTTGCCGAATGTTGCTATGATCCAGTCCCAGGCGAGGATAATATGGTTTTATATTCATTCCGCGTAAGAAAGGTGGCCGAGTATCTAGTCACCTTACCGAATATGAAAGAAGATCTAGACAGAATATATCGTTTCATCCGTACAGGGGATGATCCAGAAAGTATTAGCGAGACTATGTCTCAAAGGAAAGCCGAGATCCAGCTCATGATATTAAAGTTCCTGATCAATTGTCTAATAAGAGAACAAGATTACCCGTCTAAAGATTCCGCCGAAATGAGAATCCTGACAAGGTGGAGTGATAATATAGCCGAAGGTAAGCACAAGACCGTCGGTGCTATGGAAAGTATGTACAAGAAAATCCGTAAAGAGATAATAAAGATACACGAACAGCGTAAAGCAGCACAAGTAAGCGAGAAAGAAAGTATCTCTGATCCTGAAGAGGAAGACGAGAATCCCGCCAGAATAGCGTATGTAGGAAAATCTAGATTTCCAGATCGCCATTTACGCCTAGAACCCAAGTCTATTTTTCATCATTCAGCACCAGAACAAGGTTCTCTAGAACAAGTGTTTCAAGCTACCGATCATATTCTGAAATCACGAATCGGTTATAGTGAGTTAAGTACCATGCATGAACAAGAACTAGCCCGATCAGCAGTCCGATGGATTACTGATTCTACCACTTTTCCAGACGAAATAGTGGCACAAATGTTTCTGAAAATGCCCCCAGCCGAGCAACGACTGGTGGGTATGTATATGATTCAGCACCTCATTACTCTGTATGAGGGTCAACACTCTGATCCAGGCCCGTTACATGATGTCCTGAACGAGTTACTCCAGTACAAATGGAGAGGTCTAGGTACCGATTTAATTAGTGTCATTCTAGAACAGCGTCACAAATATAGAACGTTCTTGAACCCGCATTTTGTTCATGTCTCACCCCCAGAAAGTAAACCGTTTTACATAGACAGACAGAATCCGTTACGAGAAGTCCACCCAGTCCAAGGGGCGGGTGGCGAAATGCAACGAGTGTTTGTATACACTCCAATATCAAAGATGGAACTTCTTGAAATGAAGAAATTAATTCCCTGTCATGACAAAGATCCAGCAGGGTTCCATAGAGAATTAAAAGACATGCTCCGTATGGGAGAATACACTTACCCAGATATCATTAAAATGTTAAAGGTCCTGTTACCCGCAGGGGTGTATGAAAAGTTAAAGGAAAAAGAATGGGAGGTGGGAGAGAAAAAGATCGATTGGACAGCTCTAGAAGCTGAAGACAAGGCACGAGTACCAGGTACCGGTCTTGGAGATAAATGTAGAGAATTACCAGAATTATTGATTCAAGTTTTACCCCGATTATTGACAACGAGAAAAGAAGACTGGGATGCAATCTCAGCCTGTAAACAGAAACAAGACGAAGATATTAGTGATTTTTATTCTAGATTTGAAAAGTGTTTCAGTATCAACAGTGGTCTCAAGACAAGTAGTGAGTCATACCCTCACCTTTTCGTTACTAAATTAGTCGAGAATTCAAGTCCACAAATTAAAAATCGAGTTTTGAAAGTCGAAAGCACCTGGCAAGCAAATACTCCGTCCCAGATGCTCCAGATGCTTCAGTATCACCAGAATAGAATTAGGGAAGAGCAAGAACACGAGAGAAAACGTATGAAAGACACGAAAATGAAAGTGCTAGTTGCACAATCTGTTCCTCAAGACAGTCAGAAGAGGGGTCCGAATCAAGCCAGTTATCCTGCAGCTCCCGTTAAAGGGAACTGCAATTATTGTAAACAGCCAGGTCATTTTATAAACGAGTGTGCAGTCCTGAAACACAACATAGCTACTGGTAAGACTAAAGAAAGACCACGTCCGCCTAGACAAGAACAAGTTTCACAGACTCCTCAGTCACAGAATGCACAGCAGACAGTTACAGTACCGCAGCCTATTGCTGCAACACAGCATGTCACATCACAGATGTACCAGTATGCACAGTCTGAGTATCCAGAGTACCAGCAGTATTCATGAAACAGCCTAGAGAGGGAGGTAGGCTTGCCTCTCATCGAGATACCTGTAGATCAAGAAGGTCCCTATGTTCACAGTCAAGTATTAGGGAAAGACAGAAAGTTTTTGATCGATACAGGGGCAAGTAGGACCACAATTAGTCACGCCGAAGTTCCAGGGGCTCCGCTCTCAGGCTCAAGAAATGTTTCCCTTGGATTTTCAGGAAAGCCAATAGTTAACGAGATCTCAAAGCCAGTTACTCTAGAAGTAGGTCCATTGTCCCGCACTACTGATCTGTTACTTACTAAGTCATGTCCAGAAAATCTATTAGGCATTAAGACACTGAAAGAGTTAGGTGCAGTTATTTGCTGTTCCCCAGAGGGAATACGTCTGTTCCTACGTGACTTCAAGGGTCACTATGTATTACGAGATTTTGATTCCAGACTGTCTAAAGTTCCGCAGCATTTATGGGCGCAAGGTCCAACTGATGTAGGTTACATGCAAATCACACCCTATCGTGTGACTCTCAAACCAGGTGTAGTGTTACCCCGAATCAGACAGTACAGATTGCCCCCTGAGGCTGTAGCAGCCTTATCCAAAATTATTGACGAGCTCATGGCTCAAGGAGTAGTTGTAGAAACTGACTCCAATGTATGTAATTCTCCGATCATTCCAGTCATGAAACGTACTGATCCAAATGCACCCCCAGTATATCGATTAGTGATTGATTTACGAGAGCTTAATAAATGTATTATTCCTCAGTACCCAGTAGTCCCAGATATCTCTTCCCTATTGACAGCCATTGATTCCGAAGCCACGTTCTTCACTGTCATAGACCTCAAGAATGCATTTTTTAGTGTTCCTATTCATCCAGACAGCCAGTTTCTTTTCGGATTCTGTTTAAATGGAAGGAGCTATATGTTCACACGCGCTCCTCAAGGTTTCACAGAAAGTCCTAGTATTTACAGTCAGGCACTTAAGAGACAACTAGACAATATTCACATGCCAACTGACACTGCCCTGCTCCAGTATGTCGATGATCTACTGATCACAGCCCGTTCTGAACGTGATTGCGAGCGAGCATCACTTACAGTCTTGTATTTTCTAGCCGAGATGGGGCACAAGGTGTCCCCTTCGAAGCTTCAATTCTGTGTCCAGCAAGTGGTATACTTAGGACACTTGCTGTCCAAGAGGGGTAGGCAGTTGACACCCGACCGTATCCAGTTAATAGCGAGTCTTCCCCAGCCCAGAACCCAGAAGGAGGTACGTGCTTTTATCGGCCTTACTTCTTATTGTAGGCAATGGATTCCCCAGTATGCATTTCTAGCCAAGCCACTGATACAGTTAACGACACAGGAGGCAGCCGTATCGACTGTCCTCCCTTGGACATCTGAACATACACTTAGTTTCAACGAGTTAAAGAAAGCCCTATGTCAAGCTCCAGTTCTAGCTACACCGAACTACAGTAAGCCTTTTACACTTTTCGTTACTGAACGTGAAGGTACAGCATTATCTGTTCTCACACAAGATCAAGCAGGACAATCCAAGCCCTGTGCTTATTTTTCTAGCACATTAGATCCAGTCGCCCAGGCGTTGCCTGTGTGCCTCAAGTCAGTTGCAGCCACAGCACTAGCTATCAGACAAAGTGATTCCATAGTTTTAGGACATTCCCTGACAGTACAAGTTCCACATTCCGTGGAAGTTCTTTTGAACCGAACACAAACTCAGCACTTGACAATTGCACGTTTAACAGGTTATGAATTGACACTGTTCCAGCCACACATAGAAATTAGACGCTGCAACGTCCTGAATCCTGCTACACTGTTACCATCAGTCAGTTTGAACCCTGACCCACATGACTGTGTGGAAGTAGTTAACATTACGACAAAGCCAAGACAAGACCTGACAGACATTCCGTTACCAGATCCTGACCTGACACTTTATGTGGATGGTTCATGTATGAGAACTAGTACAGGAGAACTAGTCGCCGCGTATGCAGTGACTACTGACACCGAAGTTATTGAAACACACCGTATTGATACCCTGTCCGCTCAAGCAGCAGAGCTAGTCGCTCTGACACAAGCCTGTATACACGCCAAGAACCTGAAAGTTAATGTTTATACAGATTCACGTTACGCATTCGGAGTTGTACACGACTTCGGAGTGCTCTGGCAGGAGAGAGGTTTCATGACTTCTCATGGAACCAAGATTCAGCATGGTCTCCTTATTCAAGCTCTGTTAGATGCCATACATTTACCGACATCCATTGCTATCATGAAATGCAAAGCACATACGAAAGTTACTGACATTATTTCCCAAGGTAATGATCTAGCAGACCGCACAGCCAAGCTTACAGCACAGACTCCAGACAGTCCAGTTAACCAGACACACACTCCAGATCCGACTACATGCATGACAGTTAAGGACCCTACACGAGATGTCATAGATATCCAGTTACATGCTACTCCCGAAGAAATCAAGAAATGGTCCGAACAAGGAGGGGTCCAGACAGATCAAGGATGGTTAACAAAGGGTAGAGCCACATGGTTTCTCCCCGACTCTATGGTTCAAGTCATTATCAATACCGCACATAGTCCAGCGCATTTAGGAGAAAAAGCTATGTTAGACAGTATCCAGAACATTTGGTTCAACAAGCATTTACGAGCTGCAGCCAAGCAGAAAGTCCGTACCTGTATGATATGTTGTCAGTTTAATCCAGGTAAAAGTGTCCCGGTGGAACAAGGTGGTTTCCAGCCCCCTGACCACCCTTTTGAGGTCCTCCAGATGGATTACATTCAAATGGAGCGATGTCGAGGTTTCAAGTATGTCCTTGTAGTAGTATGCGCTTTGTCCAGGTGGACAGAAGCATATCCAGTCCCAGATTACACAGCCGCGACCACTGCCAAGCAGTTGGTTCGTGAATTCTTCCCTAGATATGGACTCCCTAGAGTCGTATATTCTGATAACGGTCAGCCATTCTCCTCAGAGTTAATGAAGCATGTTTCCCTGTTGTTAGGGTACCAGTGGAAGTTCCATTGTGTACGCCATCCTGAAGCAGCCGGTCTAGTCGAGAGACATAATCAGACCCTGAAAATCCGAATTGCAAAAGTTTGTAAAGAAAAAGGTGTGGACTGGCTAGTAGCTCTGCCAGTTGCTCTATTTTATATGCGCATGGTCGCACATTCCAGATCAGGTCTGTCCCCGTATGAGGTCGTATTCGGCCGCCCCCCTAACATGTGGGGTACTCCTAGACCCCGAAGTATTACCGATGTTTCATGTAATATGCTGACAGATTACCTAGCTTCCTTGATGTCTGCCCTCAACTCATGTCGTTCACAGGTTGCTGCCGCCTTTCCAGACAACACCGAGGTGGCACCGCATGAAATCGTTCCAGGTTCCCTTGTGATGGTCCGAAATTTTGACAGATCAAGTCCGCTGGAACCTCGTTGGAAGGAGCCACGTCAGGTCCTCTTGACCACCCGTACTGCCGTCAAGCTGGAAGGCAGGAAGGGGTGGGTCCACCTTTCTCATGTAAAACTTTTCAATGGATTAAAACCGGTTTCTAAAAACATTTCCAAGGAGTCCCAGGATTTTAAAGACTGCCAAGACATTGTTTTAAAGGACTGTCCCGCAAAAGACATTGTTACAACCCCTTCCCTGTTAGAGAAAACTCCGCAACAGGAGTATAAGCAAAAACTACGGTCTAGTAAGTCAGTCAGTTTGATTGTATAAGTCCTCCCCTAGGTGAAACGGTTAGATTGTTTCTGACATGTATAAAATAGACCCCCATAGTGAGAGAGTCAGTCAAAGTTCAACCAGATGTATCGTTTTTCTAAGTTTCATATTATTCATCAGCATTATGATTTCCTGCACCAGCTACGCACTTTTCCTGTGTTTCTCAGTTTCTCATGTAAATAAGTCTGCTAATGCTACAGTAGAGCACACGTTTAGTGATCTGCCTCCTCATGAATATTCTTACCGCCTCGCTATGCGTAACAACACATTTATCCGTATGTTACATTATTCACACCAGACCAGCAATGCCACTAATTGTTGGGTGTGTGGTCGACTCCCCCCTTTCCAGACACCGAAGGGAGTTCTGCCACTCTTTCCTTATCCTTTTTCACATAATGGTTCGTGTGGAGCATGGTCCACGTTAACGTCATCCGCAACAGATATGTCTTTTCTTAACAGTACATGTTTCCCAGACAAGCAAGGTCTCCCCCACAGAACAGGTTTAGATCTAGAAAATGAAGTGTATAATTTAGGTAATTATTCGTCGAATTTCATGGTCCTGAATGTTCAGTCTGATACTACTCCAGACTCACCTGCTATTTCAGTACTACCAGTCAAAGGCGAATTATGTGTCCGTAATTATGGTTCTGTACACGTAGGCCATAGTGAATGTACTACTGTTATCAAGTATAGTGACAGTGGGAAATCTGTTTTTAAAGCTTCACGTCATTCTTATTTTGTTTGTGGTCAAACTGCATATGTTCGTCTGCCCCTCGATTGGGAGGGAACCTGTTACATTGCCTTCCTACTGCCACCTGTTTTCCTAGCCCCACCTGACTACCATAGGAATTCCTTCCTAGTACATACTAGACACAAAAGAAATCTCCCGATTGTCGATTATACTGAAACTGCCGCAGAGCAATTCATTGATATAGATAAAGGTGTTTTCCCTTATTTAGGTACAGTTGTAAATAGTAAGCTAATTCGTAGGTTAACAAGAACCCTTGAAGCAGTAGTAGATGAGACTGCCTCCGCTCTAGGTAACTTAACTGAAGAGCAATCCTTTATGAGAATTGTCGTTTTACAGAATCGTCTCGTCCTTGACGTCATACTGGCCGATAGGGGCGGGGCCTGTAGAGTCCTCGGATCTAGTTGTTGCATTTTCATTCCAAATAACGCGCCGTCTGTTTATTCAGCTATAACCAGACTCCATAATATTGCCCATCTGTTACATCAAGATCCAGGCACCTGGACATGGTCCGGTTGGTTCTGGAATATAATTTCCGCATGGGGATGGAAATTCCTGTCCTTTCTAAGTATTGCAGTAGCGATCATATTTAGCTGCTGCCTCTGTATACAATGTGGCCCTGCGATTTGCAGCATGTGTGCTACCTCTTGTATTCCTAGTCCCAAGCCCCGTTCTAAGTCCCGTTCCAAGATAATTCGAGACGAGCAAATGGTACTGTATGAAATGATAGATGGTATCATGAAAATTGATGTTTCCTGATGGAAACGTAGTGACAAGGAGGGAATGTGGAAAAGTAAATTTTGCCATGTTCTGTGTCCCTACGCCTCATCCATCATATGTTATGTGTGCATGACCAATATGCATATGTTATTCCCCATGTCTGATTAATGACGCAATTACAGTTGTGTCCACCTTTAGTATGCTATTTTCCAGTCCTCGTGAATACTACGAATATCAGGCCTATGTAAAGTTACGTTGCCACGTTTCTCAGTGTGCACGTTATTCCATTATAAAGTCCCCGTTTCTAGGCCTCAAAAGGGCCCGGACCACAGATTCAGCTCCTGTCTCCTGAAGTCTCGCTGAGGAGCGATACAGCCCCCACCTGTATCCTCGACCCTTCACTTACTTTCTGCCTCGCAGTGCCCGGTGCAGCCTGACTCTGCCTCTGAGTCTGCCAAAAGTATGTTATAGTTCCAGTTATCAGTTCAGTCCTCCTTCTCTGCATTCCTAAGCTACTGAACTGCATCAATAGTTTCCGTCATTGTCTAGCCTTCTCGTCTCCATATTAGAGAAATACTGTATTTGATGGTCATTTAGTATTCTTCATCACGCACTACATGTATAATAATGCATGGTCCAGTCTTAGAATCAAGTTAGCCTCTCCCCTCATGACTTCTAGTTTATATCAACATGTTCCCTAAACATCAGATACTAGATAGGGTTTAGGTACATGTCACTCCGACCCTCCAGACTTTAGTCTCTGCTCCTAGCACAGAGTTCATAGCCCCCAGCTTCTCCTAGTGATACGTCATTGCCAGTTTGCGCGCACCATTAGGTTAGAGGTCCCGGCTCCTTAGGTAGCCCCCTCCTATGTTTCCGCCCATTCATGACATATTCTGTTACGTTTGCACCACATGTCTATGTACACGCCCAGTTACACCTCTTTTTACTGTTATCTTTCGCGACTGCTACGCGTCACGCCTTCTGCTCCACCCACTGCTACGCCTACTGCAATGTAATGCTATGTGTTTGCGCTATGTATATAAGTTCATGTATTGTTATTAAAAGTTAGCGCGCTCATCCCAGACCCAGCCCCGGCAGCTGCCGGGCCACTCTAGCCCTGCCATTCTGTTCCTATGCAGGTTGTCCTGATCCTGTCCTTATGCTGTAATAAACCTGCAGAAACTCCTACTACCTCGAATCTTGACTCTTATTTATTGAGCTATCTGTTATGCTATATGCCTAGTCAAAAATAGGGTATTATTTATTTATTTACCACAGAATTTCAAAGGTTTTTTAAAAGCTAATTCCTAACTATATAACTCCTGAAACCTATGGTTTTTTCAGTGAATTTCAAAGGTTTTTTAAATGCTAATTCCTAACTATATAAGGCCTGAAACCTATGGTTTTTTTCTGTGAATTTCAAAGGTTTTTTAAATGCTAATTCCTAACTATATAAGGCCTGAAACCTATGGTTTTTTCAGTGAATTCGCAAGGTTTTTTAAATACTAATTACTAACTATATAAGGCCTGAAACCTATGGTTTTTTCATTTAATTGGCAAGGTTTTTTAAATGCTAATTCTATTAGCGGATAACGTTTTTATATATTAAAACGTTTTTTAAATCTCAAATGCCTGCTTTGCTAACAGAGTTTTTAAGCACAGGCTCTTTTGTCTCTGGCGGCCATCTTGGGAGACTGCATATCAGAATTTTTTAATGAAATATAAGAGGATTTGAGAAGTCACTCAAAATGTGCCCTAATTTTTCTTTCTTCAGCACTAATCATAATTTCTATGGCAGAATGAACCCCCTCATTTTGTTCCTTTGCAAATTAAATGTTTTAAGTGTTAATACTTTTTTCCAATCAAGATGACTTCAGGTGTGCCATACTTTTGTCATAAGTAAGACTGTTAGCGCTCTAGTTGTTCTTTAGAACACTCTGGGACATTCTGTCATTGGGCTATAGTTGGGCTACATCTGGCAGATATTTGGGCTACATTTGTTTTTTTTGTCTCTGGTGGCCATCTTTGGGCTACATTGGGCTACATTGGGCTACATTTTGGCTCTAACATATATATAGCCCAATGTAGCCCAATATATATTGTTTCAAAGTTAATTTTCGAAAAAACCACTGGAGCACATATCTTGGGACATAGCAAAGGCACATCGGGCTACCAGTCCCTACAATTTTGCCAAGTTTGGTGGAAAACCATTCAGCCGTTCGGGCTAAAAGTGAGTCCAACCGCCCTATGGAAATTAACATGGGGAAAACACGTTTTGGGACCCCCTTTTATCTCGGCCCCCGCTTGACGAATCCCCCCCAAACTTTCAGGGAAGGACCGGAGCGCCGCGAGGCAAAGTTAAGGAAATTATCAGGAAGATTCCTCAACCGGCGCCAAAGTTATTCCCAATAGAATGTTGCGATTTCCCTATGGAAAACAATCCTAACTATATATACCTACTGGCTATCGCCAGTAGGTAATATATATATATATATATACAGAGGATCTTCGCCATTTCTTGTGATATGCTATCCTTCTTTGTATACTGAGTCTCCAGCACTCTTATTGATTCTAGGAGTAAACCCCTCTAGATAGTCAGGTTCCCTGTTATCTAGTAGGCCAAATATACTCTCCAAGGTGACCAGAGATAGCACTTGTCCTGTTAGCCAGTTGCGTGGCCAGTCAAGTTCCTTGTTGGCCACTCTTCCGCCAATAGACTTAGCTCCTTACCTTCTCCAATTTTGTAAATATACACTGATTGTTATTTAACATCTAGCAAACACCTTTTATCAAATTGTGTATGATATTTATTAGCACTTTTTTACACTGGGTGTTTTTAGCTATAAGGAATTTTACATATTGTAGTTTTATGATAGTATCAAATGTTTTTACAGTTTTTTAAGAGATATATAGAAGGACAGTGTCCTATCTCTAACTGTCAAGATTGCATTTATGCATTGAATACACAGGATACTTTGCAATATGTAGGTTCAGCACTTTATCCCCATTCCCCTCATTCCCTTATGCACTTTAATATACTCCACTTGACGCAGGCTTGGAACCAGTCAAATTTGTATATATTTGCACTTATTGATCAGCCTAGGATCCTCCAGTCACTCTAAATATATCATGTGTGAAATTTACGTTTTTTAATTAATGGATTTATCCCGAAATTGAGTATATGGAATTCTTACAAATAATATGTGTGGGTCTATATTGCACAATTATTGCATAGTGTTGTTTTTAGCTGTATGTTGCCTTGAAGAATGAGGTTTAGTTGATATACACACTATTTGTGAATTTTAAAAAATCCCGTATTTTGCACTATACTCCTACAGATAGGAGTAGTTTGTCTTTCATTTTTATGACTCTCTGACATCATGTGACTGGGCGGGCTGATTGGGTGTGCACTGCATTATAAAATCAAAAAATTCAAACTGGCTCACTTGCATGTGAACAAGGGCTTTTCAAGCCCGAAACGCGTAGTGCACTCTTGCCTACCGACAATTTTGCAATAAAGAAAGAACCTGTGAAGCACATTTGGTGGTCCGTCTCCTCTGTTACCTCGCCGATCTGACTCTCGTCTGATTCGGAAGTGGTGTTGTTTGGAGTTTTCGTATATATATATATATATATATATATATATATATATATATATATATATATATATAACCTACTGGCGGTCGCCAGTAGGTATATATAGTTAGGATTTTTTCTCTATGGGATTTTTGAAAATTCTATGTCTAATAACTTTGGCGTTTGTGGACGGAATTGGCTGAAATTTTCAGGAAAATGGCACATTTTGTTTCTGAGCAGCCCTTGAAAATTTGGGGGGGGTTCGTCAAGGGGGGGCCGAGAAAAAAGGGGGGTCCCAAAACGTGTTTTTAACATTGAGTTTTCCATAGGGCGGTTGGCCTCACTTTTAGCCCGAACGGCTGAATGGATTTGCACGAAACTTGGCAAAATTGTAGGGACTGGTAGCCCGATGTGCCTTTTGTAGGTCTCAATATATGTGCTCCAGTGGATTTTGAGAAATTAACGTTTAAAAAAAGATATATACCTGTAACAGCGGACCGGGAAGCGTCCCAGGACGCGTACTTTTCGCGCAACGGAGCTTTGTGAAGCGAAGCTGATTGGTTCTCTGGCGTCTGTCAACATTCCAAAAAGTCCGTAGCGGCCGCCATCTTGTCTCTCGGTAGGATCGAGAGACAAGAGGAGGCCAAAACAAAGGGGGAAATAACCATAAGGGGGCATAGTAGATCCTCGCTGACCCCCTAGGTTTGATGTGGAGGTTTTAAAAGGGCCCCAGGGTAGAGAGGGCTCCACCCTGCTTCTCCCCCTCCCCGCCTCCCTGCCTCACCGTAACTCCCTCCACGGCCCGCGGCTGCTTATATCTCACCCTCCCTAATACACATATTATATTATTTGCTAAGAAGGTCTCTTTGTGTTGGTTTAGGGCGTGCCCATACTTTAGTGTCTTAGATTTGAAGGAATCACATCAGCATACACCAGCTCTCTCTTCATGTGAACCGCATCAACTGTTGTGTATGTGTGTTCGGCAAAGCAATATAAAACCCGCCTCATGCCCAGAATTGGCAGAAGTTGCACTTATGTTATGAGTATGAAGTCGTGGAGATCAGACCTCATAACAATTCTGTATCGTGTTGTTCTTGAAACTTTAGCACTCGCTGTACAGATATAGTTTAACAAGCAAAGCAGATAGTAGAGCAATAACATATTATTCTCATGTAAACCACGATGAACTACTAGGTGGAAAGCTAAAGCAACAACTAAGTGTTGTGTGCAGAAGTTGCAAAAAAGGAAAAATGGCGTTTAAACCGGTAATGAGCCCATGCTAACTTAACACGGTGTAAAGATATCCAGGACCTAGATGACACCTCCCCATGATCCGGAAACGAACTGAATAAGATAATAGAAGTGCCATCTCATGAGAGCAGATTGCAAGTTTATATGTGGACGGTCCGCAAGGTAAAGCATTAAAAACTAGGAAAATTTAATGCTAAAGAAAAATAAAACAGCCAAGTACTTTATCGAGTCTTAAGCCAATAGGCAAGGTAAATAATAAAAACTTGACAAATAAGTCAATGAATTGTCAATGAAATGCTAGTACTCAGCATATCAAACATGAAAAAGGTCTATGACATAACTGTGTATGCAAAATAAGCTGCAACAGCCTCCAATAGGAAGTCACCGTCTTCATCCGAAAACAGTTCAGCCATCCAATTTAAAAGCGGAAAAGAACATACGTGCTCTCCCAGCACCGGATCCTCTATCACCATCAGAGGACAGCTCGGTGGGTTTTCAAGAAAGCTCTGTTCCAAGAAAGACTGTGCTGCCGCCAATAAATTCCAGGGACCAATTATTCCATGCATCAATGCCACAGCCATAATCCTTTCGCCAGGACAAACCAACTCGTGAGTAATGATAGGAGTCATCAGCTGATTAAAGTCGACGTCAGGAGAAACCGGTCCGCAGAGACACAAATCAATGGCCCAATCGAAATCACAGGTCAGGCAGTGAAATACAGGCTGGACACAGGTGAAGTAGGAGAATCGAAAAGATAATCCATATGCCGTGCTTAATATCGCCAACGGCATTGTGCCATAATATTCTAGCATGCGATTGCGGAACAGTGTCAGCAGCTGCAGGGTGGGAGGTTGCATAGGAGGGACATCCATATTTAAAAATGTAAAAAAGCACAAGAGCGTCCGCTGGTAATGCAAGTAAAAATGCCAATCCACGAAGCAGAGTGGAGAAAATAGAATGAAAGAAAGCAGGGATGACTCCAAAGATTTTCTCAAATGAAGTCACGAGACCACTGGTAACAACTTTAAAAAAGTGCGCCAGGGCCTTTGTGGAGGATGCGTTAAAGATAGTCCGAACCATCTTGCTGAAATTGAAAGGCAAATCTGAATTGAAAAGGGTCTGCACCTCTGTACGGGTGTTCGCTATGTGAAGCACGAAAGTTTCACGGGCCGAACTCAAGGCCACCTCTCTCTGAGACAAAAGAGCTCTTATTCTTGCCATGCCGTTGAAATCTCTCCCAAGGTTGGTATTTGTGGCCAGATTGAAAACTCCCTATGTTCATGTGTGGGAGAAAATAGAACATTTCTGCAGCAAATAACCCGTTCACTTACTGTTACGATAAAAGGAATACTTTTAATTAACTCAGAACAATCTTCATTATTGAGCATCAAATAACTACCATTTTCCAACAACTTGAACGTGGGGATGATAGCAGGAACTGGCGTGCCTTGCAACACGCAAGCCATATTTGGTCGGTGTTTGTTGCATGAACCGTGTAACTGTATGTGCCTACACATTAGTGAATGATCTGGCGTCTCAGTGCATTCCTCTCCATTCAGATAAACTTCTTGATCATCTTTGAAACATCTGTATGTGTATGGAAGCGACCAGACCTCATGAAGAAAAGCACTACCTAAAGGTTCATAACGACCTATTGGTATATATTTCATACAATTTGAAAACTTATATAAAGCAAAAGGCAGCGTTATTAAACCGTGGATAAAGCACGTTGCCAAAAAACCCGCAATCCTCTGCTGATGATGTCACTGAGCATGTCATGAATGATGTAATATGTGACATCATCAGCAGTGGATTACGGGTAATAGTATCTCTAGTTTACTCCCCTATAGCTGTCTTTCTTTTAACATAAGTGTCTGTTTCCTTCCCTTATACTTACTGTTTTTGGTTCGCTTCCGGTTCGCGTACCGGCGAGCGAACTGGGAAGCGAACTAAGAGAAATAGAGGTTGGCACAGTTCCAAATATTGTACCAATTTTTTAATAACGGGGAGGTAGTTCTGAAAAGAACTTTTTTTTTATTGTTTTTGTTGTTTTATATTTTTTTTATTATTTTTCAGAACATTTTTTTACTTTTTTTGAATTTTTCTGAACAGTTTTATATTTTTTGGGGTTTTTCTTGGAGGGGGCAATGAAAACGATTCATTGTAAAGGGCTCAACAGGAGCAACAAAACAAAAAAAAAGTATTTATTATTTTGGGCGTTTCGTACAAACTTGCATATGATAGTCAATAGCTCTGTTGATCAGAGTGATGCTTCTTTCTCCGTAGCAAATGAATCCATCGCAAAATACGCAGATGTGTTTTACTTCACCAAATCTCATTTGTATATTTGGCACCATCTCCCTGCCCTCTGGTCCCGTTACTTCCGGTACAACAGATCTTCTGGCCATAATAGGGAGATTATCTAGGTCGTTCCGAAACTGTGCAGCACTGTAGTTGTTAGGATGCCACCTAGTCATATGGCGATGCATTGTGTAGTTTCCGAAACTGTATTTTTTGTCGGTTCCTCTGGACAGTCTATCTTGACATATAAGGCAAGTTACGTATCTTGCATTTACTTTTTTCTGACCTTTGGGAATTTTAAAAAATTGCCAAATAAAGTTTTCTTTCCGGTGAGACGTCCTGGGTTCCTCAGGCAAAAACTGCCTCTCTTCCTGCTCTTCCTCGTCTTCCTCTTCTTCCTCTTCTTGCTGAATTATAACTTGAGCAGGTGGTCCACTCTTCCTTGGATGTGGTGGAGGTGGTGGGGAAGCACCAGCTGAAGCTACTAAAGAAGCCATTGCTCAGTGATCACAAAGGGTCTTTCTCTCACAATGATGAAAGTCAGAGTGAGGAAAGAAGGAGGGATTTTCATCATTTGGGAAAAACAAGAGTTCTCAACCAATCAAAAGTGTTCATTTTAGATTATATGACCTAGTCTTACATCATTAGGAAACCAAAAGTGAAATGAACCAATGAAAAGTGTTATTACCAAGTCACATGACTTGCTGTGTTTACGTTAAGCGCTTTGCAGGGCCTCCCGGTTTGCTTCTAGAAACCTGCGCTTTGCGACTCGCTTCGCGTACCAGTTCGCTAACGTAGCACGTCATATGACGTATCACGCGACAACGTGAAACGTCATGCGGACGGGAGGCGTCACGATGTTGTTTTCTAACGCGGCACTTGCGGTAAAGAAACGTTTACCGGCTCGCGGTCTATTTCGCGGCATCAAGGTCAGCTAACGGGAAGCTTCCCGATTCGCGAAGCGGGAACGAAGAAAAAAATATATTTAAAAATTTTTTTATTCATAAACATATAAAATATATTTTTGGATTTAAAGAAGAATACATTTTACAGCTACAGATATTAGCTGTTAAAAAACCAATGAAATTCACTGAAAAAACCATAGGTTATAGACCATATATAGTTAGGAATTAGCATTTACAAAACCTTGAAAATTCACTGAAAAAACCATAGGTTATAGACCATATATAGTTAGGAATTAGCATTTAGAAAACCTTATTTTACTCACACAAAACCATTGAAATTCCATATATAGTTAGTTGCACTAACTATATATCGCGCACCCGCAATCCACTGCTGATGATGTCACATATTACATCATTCATGACATGGTCAGTGACATCACTGATGACATCACTGATGACATCTCAAATGACATCACTGATGACATCACTGATGACATCTCAAATGACATCACTGATGACATCATGACACACCAATACCAGTTACTACATACGCACTCACTGATTCCTACGTCTACACACACATTCACTCATTCACCCATACAATAACTCATACATACAGTCACTTATTATTACAACACTATCATATGCACTCATACACCTATGCAGACAGTCACACACTGCCACTCATCCATGGAGTTACTCACACACCAAGTCAGTCCTGTAAAGAATCAATCACACTTCCATTTCTTCATCTATACAGTTAAACACAGAACACCATACTTCAGTGACATCACTGATGACATCACTAATGACATCTGAAATGACATCACTGATGACATCTCAAATGACATCACTGATGACATCATGACACACCAATACCAGTTACTACATACGCACTCACTGATTCGTACGTCTACACACACATTCACTCATTCACCCATACAATTACTCATACATACAGTCAGTTATTATTAGAACACTATCATATGCACTCATACACCTAGTCAGTCCTGTGAAGAATCAATCACACTTCGATTTCCTCATCTATAGTTAAACACAGAACACCATACTTTTCACACATATACTAACACATACTTACTCTCTTATACAATCACTGATACAAGTACACATTGATATGCACAGAGTCACACACCTCCCAGCCAGCCACACACACACTCAGTCTTCCATACATCCACTCATTCTTCAATATGTAAAACGTATTTAAACTTTACAAAAACACACAGACACTAGATGATGTCATCAGTGATGTCATTTGAGATGTCATCAGTGATGTCATCAGTGATGTCACTGACCATGTCATGAATGATGTAATATGTGACATCATCAGCAGTGGATTGCGGGTGCGCGATATATAGTTAGTGCAACTAACTATATATGGAATTTCAATGGTTTTGTGTGAGTAAAATAAGGTTTTCTAAATGCTAATTCCTAACTATATATGGTCTATAACCTATGGTTTTTTCAGTGAATTTTCAAGGTTTTGTAAATGCTAATTCCTAACTATATATGGTCTATAACCTATGGTTTTTTCAGTGAATATATATATATATATATCAATGTTTGTTTGAATGCTCCTCCCCTTATATTCAATGTTTCTTGTATTAGTGAATTTTAGACGGTTGGCCCTGTGAGTGAGCATTTGCCATTGAGGAACAACACAGTGTGCTGCAATAATATACCTTAATCGTTTTATCAGTGATTTTAAAGAAATAATACTGTCATGGACTGTGGCGCCTCATGCTGCAAAATTTGATTTTCCTCGCCACATACTTTTGTCAACTCTGCTGCACAATCTGCCCTCCGTTGCCGCATAATTCAGCAGCTGTGGTTGTGTTAGGCCTTATATGCATATTCTGGGCTCTACGGGTTTGGAGACAGCACTGATTCTGCTTCGCCTGCATTCCCACGATTAAACTGCCTGTTTGCCTTTGGCCAAAACGCATTTCACGTCCTGTGGTGGAATGTCTAGCAGGAAACCGGAAAAGCAAGAAGTACAGCTTTGTTCGGCAGATCACTGCAGAGCCACCTTTGGACGCAAGCGTTTAATTCACCTACGTAAAAAATGCCGGAGTATGGCGCGTTTTCCAGTCAAAGAAACTTTGGAAACAGGAATATGTGGTATTCCTGTGTAAATGTGTTTGTGTGCGCAAACTGGTTCATAAATAGTAACTAAATATTAACATAAGTAAGGATTTTTCAGGCTCATTTCGTTTATCTGTTTCGAGGCCTGTCCCAACCTATCCTGCCAAGGTGACAGATATCACATTATAATTGTGGCACGTGTCTCGCACTTGAAAAGGGGGGGCCCTCGGCCCCCCCGCACGCATGGCGGCGCGGCGACCGTCTCACCTCCTCTCCCCTCGGGTCCTTCGACGGTGGGGGCGTGCCCTGGGGGCGCGGCCCACCGCCGATTGGCCGGCGCCCCTCCTGACCCGGATTCAATGGACTGGTTCCGGGTCGGGGGGGGCGGGCGATAGGAGGGGCCACCCGGCCCCTCGGGAATAAGAGGTAGGGAGCGCCCAGGAGACCCCCTTGTCCCTGGACGCTCCCTCGCTGAACGTTGTGCCCCGCGTTCGGGGCTTCTTTGTTTTCTAATTTTCCCGCTTTTTATATTTCAGGTTGAGCACTTCGAGGAGAGCGACATCGGTCTGGGATCGGCGTTGGACGCGAGGTAGCCGTGTTGGAGACTTTCCCCTGTTGTCTTCCTGCAGGGTTACAGGGTTCCCAGGACGTGGATCTCGCGCTGAGGGACGGAGACTGAAGCCGCTTTTTGATCGTCGGTGCCGGAGGACGGAGGCTAAAGCCGCTTCCTGATCGTCGGTTTTTTCGCTTTGGCGCCCACGTCGCCATTATTGCAGTGAGCGGCGCACAAGTGAGTGTTGGGTGAGCGGAGTGAGAACAAGCCTGAGGCTCCGTCTGGTACCGGGTGCGGGCGGTTTGGGCAACGCGGTCTATGGGGTTTGAGAACAGGTACAAGGCTTTCAGTTAAACAAAGGTCGGCTACATCAGCCTGTGTTGGGGTCTACAATTCGGGGGCATTTAGGAATTTAGCGATTGAGACGCTCTACCCCGCCGCATTTGAACGCGGGTGCACGATTGATTCTTTATTCTTGTCTCCACCCTAGACTCGGCAAGTTGTGGTTGTGCCGGTCTTTTACACGAACAGTGGATGACGAGGCAGGGCCAACACGTGGATGGGAGACCAGTGGAGGGACTGCGCAGTGGTTTAGGACAAAGCAAAAGCTTTCTATTGATCATATGATTTGATGCTTGTTTGATAGTAGCTGTGGGTTATAAGGGGTGCATTGAATTTTGTAATTTGATGTGTGGGGTCTGGTGCACATTGTTGAGGGGATGTTTCATTACTGAAGGGTATGAACTACTAAATGAATGCTTTCAAGAGACAAACAAGGTGGCATTGTTATTAACTACGGAATGAATTGCTTTCAGGAGACAAACAAGGTGGCATTTTATTAACTACTGAATGAATTGCTTTCAAGAGACAAACAAGGTGGCAATTTCTTAAAAGTTTTCACTGTTGAGGTTTGGTGTTATAAAACGTTTTCTTGCTTTATGACACGGGATTAATACCTTTTTTCAATTTCAGGCAACCTTAATTACATTATTGGCACGTTTCACTCGCAGACAGGGCACAGGACGTGGCGAGGGCTGTGATCGCAGGTCATCTTCGCCGCCGAGTGCACGGGACTGGTCGGTAAGAGGGGTACGGGGGGCTAGCATTCATTGCTCCAGGTGGCCGCCGGGTGAGTCTACATTAGGTTTACTCACCCCCTTACATAAGCGGACAAGCCGCTAGTGTTGCGGTCGCCGTTGCATGGTGCTGAAAGCCCCCTGGTGACCCTCCATCTGAAAGGTACACACAGTTGACCGGTTGGGAACTAAGTAGGCAGCGGGTGTTTTTTGGGGTAAGCGTCATGCCAGGTCCAAGGGGTGGAAAAAGGGGGTCCAACATGGAGGCTATGATGCGGGCTATGATGCGGGAGATGAGCGACATTAAGCAACAGCTAGGACAAATTAAGGAGCGGGAAGCTCGGTTGGAGGACAGAGAGGGCGAGGCACCGGGCCCGTCCGGGAGACCGATCCGCAAGAGGGTGGCACCAGTGCCAAGAGGGGAATTTGTCACCCCGCAAGGGAAACCTAGGTCCAAGAGACCCAAGGAGGCGGTCCCCACCCCAGGCCCAGTGGATCCGTTACCCGCCGCACCGCCCGCGGTGGTCCCACCCCCGCATGTGCCTACACCCATTGCCCCTGTGGTGCCGGTGCCGGCAGGTCAACCAGTAGACGCTGGGTCTGCTCCCGCACCGGTGCCCACAATCCCGGGTACAGGCGGGCCACACCCGGCGCCCGCCCTGCCAGCTGTGCCAGGACCACTGGGCATAACCCCAGTGGTACCTGTTGTCCCGGGGGGTAATATAGATTCAATGCCACCCGAATTGTTGTCTCAGTTAACGGCCATGATGCCATGGCTCCAAAAAGGGGGAGCCTTCCCGAATTCTGCAGACCATGCGGCAGAGGCGGCAAGGTTTGTAGAAAAAATCAGATCGGCACCGGTCGCCGACAGTGTTGCATTGCCAATTTCTTCTCCCCTTGCAGGTCCAAGTGTTCCCCAGCTGGACGGAGTACAAGGGCAGCCGCCCCCGGTGCCCGCACTTGGTAAGGAAGTGGCATTGCCGCTCTTGGGGGACGGTGTGATACCTTCCAGGAGCGAAAATCTAGCTCAGCATGTGTCTTTAGCTGTGAAAGAAATGATTTGGGCTGATAAATACGTGTACATTTATTCTTTATTGTTGGATAATAGGGAAATGGAGCAGGCAAAAGCACTGAAAGAGTGGATGCTCCCAAGTGAATGGAGGGCGCAGTGTGCTAGATTCAGGGTTGAGGAAAATCTCAATAATTGGATGCAAGCATGGGCTGTTTTCACTGCAGTCAAGGCTGAGCGTCCTCCAGATCTGCAGGCTGCATTGGCTTGCTACTCGAGCAGGATTGTGGGGTGGAGTCAACAGTATTCTGGGGAAGCATGGAAGGGTTATGATGTCAACTTTAGGAAGGCATTGGAATTCAATAGATCATTGCCATGGGACTCGGTAGATTCCATGGCTTGGCACAAACAGTTCTCTGACACTGCACCGCCCCCTCAGTTCGGTGCGGTCAAGGCGTTCACTAGACCGCAGCAGCCCTTTCGGCCCCCCCAAACGAGTGAAATACCTGGGAAATTTAGGGCAGGTGGGCCAGAGAAGAAAGGGGTGTGCTGGGATTTTAATAGGCGTACCTGCGCAAGGGCCGCGTATAAGTTTAGGCATGCATGTTCCTCCTGTGGGCACCCCTCTCATCCAGAAACTACCTGTAGGTCCAAGCAAGGTAACACAGGACAGAGGGGTAGGGGAAAGCCACTATAAGTCAGACAGGTTACGCCCCCCCACTCCAGTGGATGTGGTGGCAATGATTCCATTGTTGAACAGATACCCTGACCACAAAGCGGCCACCCTACTCCAGGAAGGTTTTTCTAAAGGTTTTAGGATCCCGGCCGGGGGATACACAGGCAGTGCGCACTGTAGAAATCAATTATCAGTCAAACACAATCCGGCTGTTGTGGCCGCCAAAATTGACAAAGAGCTTTCCTTAGGCAGGATAACTGGCCCTTTTCCCGCAGTGCCAGTACCCAATTTTGTGTGTTCCCCACTGGGAGTTGTCCCCAAGAAAGAGAAGGGGCAATTCAGATTGATTCATAACCTGTCAGCGCCAAAGGGGGCGTCACTGAATGATGCCATTGACGAAGGTATCTGTAGTGTTAAGTACGCCTCTTTTGATCAGGCTGTTACCTTATTGCAGGCCACTGGACCCGGGGCGCTGATGGCGAAATCAGACATAGAATCCGCCTTCCGCCTCCTCCCAGTCCACCCGGCGGACCAGCATCTTTTAGGTTTCACCTTTAGGGATAGGTTCTACATGGACAAATGCATGCCTATGGGTTGTTCTATTTCTTGCGCCTACTTTGAGATGTTTAGTTCATTTCTCGAATGGGCCATGAGACAAGTGACGGGCCATCAAAGGGTCATGCATTACTTAGATGATTTCCTCTTCCTCGGTACAGCGGGTTCTCAGGAGTGCGCACTGGCATTGCAGGAATTTTGCGTGCTCATGCGGGCTTTTGGGGTCCCGCTTGCGCCCGGGAAGACGGTGGGCCCGACCACCTGCTTGGAATTTCTGGGCATCGAGATTGACTCAATGGAGAGATGTTTTAGACTACCCAGGGACAAGGTGTGCAAATTCAGGGCATCGCTACAGTTATGCCTCCGGAAGGAGAAGGTCACTTTGCAGCAATTACAGGAGGTGGTGGGGCAATTGAATTTCGCACTAAGAATCATCCCAATGGCTCGCCCCTTCTCTCGCTCCATCGCGCACGCGATGAGGGGGCTGAAGGAAAAGCACCACCGCACGCGCCTATCGTCTGAAATTCGCCAGGATATGCTCATTTGGATGGCATTCCTGGAGGATTTTAACGGTAGGGTGGTCTGGCCCGGCCCGCTCACGACATCGGCGGAGTTGGGATTATGGACTGATGCGGCCGGTAGTGTGGGCTTTGGTGCCATCCTAGGGAATAGGTGGGTCGCGCAACAATGGCCAGAAGAATGGAATACATGGGGTTTGCTCAGCAACATTGGCTTCCTGGAACTTTTTCCAATATGGGTGGCACTGATGGTTTGGCCCGAACACCTATGTAACCAATCAGTGGTGTTTTGGTCAGATAACATGACAGTGGTGGAATGTATCAATCAGCAGGGGGCGCGGTGTCCTTTCATACTTCGTCTGATCAAAGAAATTGTTCTGCGGTGCCTTAAACTGAATGCTAATTTTAGAGCCAAACATGTCCCTGGTGTTTTAAACAATGCTGCTGACTCCCTTTCTCGCTTCAAAATGCAGGTTTTCAGGGAACATCTCCCCACAGCAGACCCCTCGCCAGCACACTTCCCAGCAGTACTTTGGCAGATTGGTGCCCCAGATTACAGGACCTCGTGGTCGCTAGCCTAGCCCCCAGGACCAAGACGGCTTACGAAGGGGCGTTTCTGTCTTATTGTTCTTTCTTGGGGCCACAGTGGGAAGTGCTTTGGGCGAAGGAGGATGGGTTTGCAGCCTATTTAGAATGGATGCACAAAGAGGGGCGCTCAGTGGCAGCGGCGACCAGACATAGGGCAGCAGTGTCATTCTTCGCTCAAGCTAGGGGCTTCAGGGATCCCACTAATACCTTTATGATACGCAAGGCGTTAAGGGGATGGCGCCGTATTCAGGGACACCAGAAGGATAAGAGGAAGCCCATGGGGTTGGCCCGGCTAACAGCCTTACTGGGCACGCTGGAGATTGTTTGTAACTCGGAGTGGGAAGTGCTTCTTTTTAAGGCGGCATTCTCCCTGGCATTTTATGGGGCGCTGAGAATTAGTGAACTTGTGGCAGGATCCAAGTCTGACATATTAGGTGGCTTGCAGAAGGCTGGGGTGACGATAAGGGGTGACACCATGTGGGTGATTATCCAGAAATCAAAGACCGATCAAGAAGCCAGGGGTCACACCATAGTTCTGCAACGGGCACCCGCCAACCCGTGCTGCCCAGTGAGGCACGTAGAATCACTCATGGGACGGATGGTCGGTTCAGCAGGCAGGGCGTTGCTCTGTCACGCCGACGGGAGCCCCTTGACCAGGTATCAATTCAGGAGAGTGTTCGAAATAGGGGTTACAAAAGCAGGTCTTGATCCTAGAGATTTTGGATCTCATTCCTTCAGGATTGGGGCAGCAACTGAGGCGGTGGCGGGGGGCCTCCCGGTGGAAAGAGTGAAGACAATTGGAAGGTGGTCATCAGACTGCTATAAACGTTATGTTCGGATTGACATGCTATGATTACTTGTCACTCACGCTTGGCCTCTTTCCGCTCTCTTACAGTTTCTCAGACCTGTTACGCAGGGGAGGAATTTGTCGTCGGGCACCGCCAAGATTCATCGGCACGGAGCGGCGAACAGGAAACAACAAAGAACAATGTTTGGATTGTCGGTCATTCATATGTGAAGCGAGCGGAATGTGTCTTCCTGTCAGGTGATAAGAAACAAAGGGCGGCACAACTAGGGTTGAATATCACGTTCTTTGGCAGAGGTGGGTTGTGTCTTCACGAGTTTAGGGGTTTCTTCCAAGGGCTGTTAGCACGCCAGTGGCCTCCACCGTCAGTGGTGATACTTCACCTTGGGGAGAACGACTTGGCAACACTGGGCAGGCGCATCTTGATTGAAGAGATTATCTCAACAGCGGGTTGGATAGCTAGGACCTGCCCCGGGTGCACGCTAGTATGGTCACAACTCATACCTCGACTTCAGTGGCGGGGGGGTCATTCGGTCAGGGCGTTGAATCACTCGGTAAAGAGGATCAACACACGGTTGGATAGGTTGTTTCGAACCCCCGTGTTACAGTCAATACCTCATGGGTGCATCTGGGGTCACAAGTATTACTTGAAGGACGGGGTTCATTTGACAGAGGAGGGTAATGTCCTATGGTCTGACAATATCTGGGCTTGGCTAGAGGGCTGGGATAGGAGGAGTGTGTCCTTAGGCAGGGGATAGAGGGGGAGGCCAGATCGTCGGTTAACAATACTGGCCTGTGGCGGTAAGGTCATTATCGGTGAGCACATATTTGAGGTCTGAGGGGGCGGGCATCATCCTATGGAGGTTCCCGCCCGGGGGGAGGGGCCTGCGGGCCACTCCCAGTACTCCAGGGGCAAGGTAATATGCAAAGGAGCGCGGGTAGGAGTAGTTCACGCTTTCCTTAGGCTGGTAGCCACCCCGCGCGCGTGGACTCATGACGCCACCGGCGCAGAGTAAGGGCCCTCCTTTAGTGGGTAAATGGAGTTTGGGGCGTAGACCGGGCAATTCCCGGGGTAAGACTGCGCATGCGCACTTCTAAGGGGGAGGCGCAGCTTGTAGGACCTGACACCGGTAGTGACCCTGCCATATGGCCAGAAATGTACAAAAATCAAGGTAGGATGTTTAGTTTAAGCTAGGAACAACTTGTATTAGAGTTTTGTTAAGGTCAGGCTCTCAAACTTGTTGATAACAATTGTATAACTGAATGTCCTGCTGATTTTTGTATTCATTGTTGATTATGCAATTAAAACCTTTTTTAATTTCATACTTTAATAAATACGGCCGGGCGACTAGCGCCCGCCTTCCAAAAAGTAAAACACGTCTCGTGTCCACGTTCCTGGGTGTTGGGTGCCGGATTGGGGGGGAGGCGGCAGCCAGTCGCTGACCATGTGAAAAGGGGGGGCCCTCGGCCCCCCCGCACGCATGGCGGCGCGGCGACCGTCTCACCTCCTCTCCCCTCGGGTCCTTCGACGGTGGGGGCGTGCCCTGGGGGCGCGGCCCACCGCCGATTGGCCGGCGCCCCTCCTGACCCGGATTCAATGGACTGGTTCCGGGTCGGGGGGGCGGGCGATAGGAGGGGCCACCCGGCCCCTCGGGAATAAGAGGTAGGGAGCGCCCAGGAGACCCCCTTGTCCCTGGACGCTCCCTCGCTGAACGTTGTGCCCCGCGTTCGGGGCTTCTTTGTTTCCCACCCACCATCCCTTGGTACAAAGTTTAAGCAGCGTTATGTCCGGTTTAATGGTAAGTTTCAAAGGTATGGACCGCGGGAGAGAGTAGGCTGTTGTTGTATTTTGTGATCTGTTGTTAGGACTTTTTCCCCTTTGTAGAAAAGTGATGTGTGAAGTGAACTGTATTTGAAGATATGTGTCTTTAGGCCTTTTTTCCCTTTGTAGCTATATGTTGATATTGTAATTTTGAGTAACATGAGTGAACCAAACTGTAATGTTATGCCATGTGTCGTTAGGCCTTTTTTCCCCTTTTAGCTATGCATGGATACTGTTATTTATTAGCCAGTGTAGTTGTCCTTTAGAATTTTTCCATAGGTCGTCGTATTTATTAGGTATGGGACATGCGGTAAGGTCATTATCGGTGAGCACATATTTGAGGTCTGAGGGGGCGGGCATCATCCTATGGAGGTTCCCGCCCGGGGGGAGGGGCCTGCGGGCCACTCCCAGTACTCCAGGGGCAAGGTAATATGCAAAGGAGCGCGGGTAGGAGTAGTTCACGCTTTCCTTAGGCTGGTAGCCACCCCGCGCGCGTGGACTCATGACGCCACCGGCGCAGAGTAAGGGCCCTCCTTTAGTGGGTAAATGGAGTTTGGGGCGTAGACCGGGCAATTCCCGGGGTAAGACTGCGCATGCGCACTTCTAAGGGGGAGGCGCAGCTTGTAGGACCTGACACCGGTAGTGACCCTGCCATATGGCCAGAAATGTACAAAAATCAAGGTAGGATGTTTAGTTTAAGCTAGGAACAACTTGTATTAGAGTTTTGTTAAGGTCAGGCTCTCAAACTTGTTGATAACAATTGTATAACTGAATGTCCTGCTGATTTTTGTATTCATTGTTGATTATGCAATTAAAACCTTTTTTAATTTCATACTTTAATAAATACGGCCGGGCGACTAGCGCCCGCCTTCCAAAAAGTAAAACACGTCTCGTGTCCACGTTCCTGGGTGTTGGGTGCCGGATTGGGGGGGAGGCGGCAGCCAGTCGCTGACCATGTGCATTTTGAGTTCTAGTGTTGATTTGTGTGCTACATCTGAGTCACGTGTGACTACTGAGCCTCCCAATTAACACTGTGAGATACGCAATTTTGTTTGTGCTACACACCGGTGGAAAAACGTTTACCTTCTCCAGTTTATTTACACCCCATTCATATGTATTTTATACGTTTTTATATGCACTATAACCCATTGGTGGTAGAGGCGAAGCACTCCCCCCAAAAATTTGGATGACTACTGTAGCACCTGGCCAGTGCTTCATTTGCGCTGGTTTACAGTGCCGCCAAACGGACACATGGGAGGGCCCAAATAAAAACTGTAATTTTGCCTGCGGCTTCCAAAATCTTTGCCCTGTGCTGCATCTCCCCTCCTCTAGCATAAGATTTCCGGTGAATCCCTTCACCATCTTCCTGAATTCCACTTGGATAGTCTTTTGTCTATCTCTACCCATTGACATGAGGCCTCACCAGTGACTCATGCAACAGTCAAGCAGCTGGTTGTACCTCAATTCAGGCCCCTGAAGGTTTCTTTCACTCTAAGCCACATTCTTAGAATTTCTTTAGGTCATTAGATAGCATAACCCCAACAGGTATCACAGTCTCCAATCCTCTCTCGCACATATTGCTTCTACAGCTGAGGTTACACAGAGCTACATTGACCCCAAACCCTCAGCTCTTTAAACTCTATATGAAATTTCCTAATTCCATTCTCTTTTGTATTACATTTGCTCAAGTATTATTCTGTCCCAGATCCTAAAGTAATCTGCAAAGAACTATTTAATCTCTTTCATCCTTTCCAGGTTTTGAAAATAAGGCCACCTGGTGTAATCCTTGTGAGATTCAGCAAGTCAGTCCGTCTCAGCGGAGGAAACTCAATTTTCTGGCATGCGTCATTTAAACGGTTTCTAATCCACGTACTACACTTATAACAACGTTACCTAGCTTCATATAAGTCTTCAGTGTGCAAGTGTGTCAATGGCCTTGCTGATTCTCAAATATTGCACATCCACAGCATGCACTTAAGCCATGTAGTCATCATTTGAGATGGTGAGGCCTGTTCTTTTTGTGATAAAAATCTGCACCATGATACTAATAACCATGCATTGTGTCAACCAGTATTCCACTGTTTAAATTTTTGCATCAACTCCCCACCTAGGAAGGTTAGACTTATCGTTCTAAGTCTTCCGCCTTCTTGTGCATTTAAAGGGAAATTACATTTCCTCATCTCTGATCCTCTGGGTCCATACCCTTTGCAGCAATCAATTCCTAAACTCCTTAAGCACCAAAGGATATTTGCTATTTGATCATAATGTCCTTTACATCTTCCTTTTGGCAAGTTTCAGCACAAGTGCTCCTTCCATGATTGATGTGTATCCATCACTATTCCTTTTGTGCTTGTCTGTTTGGCCATAAATGTATGTTTTCTGTTGTGAACACTTAAAAAGATATATTTGTCAAACATCTAACTTTCTTTTAGTACTACTCTGGACACATGCCACTGCTCATTTACCGTTCACCCTTGCACTTGCTTCTTTCATTTACTTCCTGTGTGTGTTTGGTCTCTGTTTGGGTGTTTTCTCTCGCAAGTGCCTTCCCTACACGCCTTAGATTTTGGAACTTCATGCTAAATTACTGTGCATCTTTACTGACTCGTTTTAGGAGGTGGTCAGAGCGCACTTGGGATGCAGATTTCTGCTAGCTTGGAAGATGGGAGGAATAAGGTTGTTCAGCCAGTTGTTTTCTCTTTTTCTTATTTGTACGGTTGTATATAGGGCAGGGGCAAGGGAGAAAAATCGGATTGTGAAGTAAAAAACCAACCTGCACTTTACGTAAAAAGGCACATTGACTGGATTGGAGGGCCATGAGTACCCTGGGGGTACGAGTGAGAATATAAACCGCACAGCACATCTAACCAAACATAGTACTGTTCAGAATATTATCCTTTTCCGACAGTAACGTCATCATGAGCAAATTTTTGTGTTTGGGCCATAAAATTGGATAAGTGATGGGCCCCCTTACAAGTCACTGGTGTGAGCAGGGGACAAAGCATATATGATTCTAATTTGGGATCTGATTGGATTTAGAGAAAAAATAAGGTGCCAACTCTTAATTGTCTTTTTGGGAGGTCTTATTTTGGTGGGCATGGAGAGCTGAGATGAAACCTACAGCAGAACGGATCCACTACATGTCCTGTACCTTTATTCCTCCTTATCTTTCCTCATTTCCTCTTTTTCTTTTTTTCTGTACCTAAGAACTCTAAAACCCAGGAGCATATATAGCTATAGAGCCACCCCATAGGAAAGGAAACGTCTTGGGTCTGTTGCATCTTACGCAGGGAGCCACTATCTCAGCTTTCCTTTGAGCTTCACTGCGGGGTAAAGGAACAGCCATATTCAGAGGGGTATCCTTAGAATGTCCATGGGGTAACCAAGAAATGCAGTGTGAAGCACACGATTTTCTCCTTTGTGTTATGGTTGATAAGTATTCATACTAAAAACTAGGACAAGCAATACTTTTATCTGGGTAACTGTGAGAAAACGAATGTTTTTTTTAAATTAATATTTCCTGAAAAAAGAACAGATCTTCCATTTCAAAAACAAGTTTTGTTGATGTGTTGGAAAGGATACAAGTTTTAATTATACACCTGGGTATGTCCTTGTTCCTGATTTAGGACCCGAGGAAGGGTCGGTGCTCAAAAAGACTATAGTACCTACAAATAAGACATGCATCCCGGCAAGTACCTTAATCCGTTCATGATTTGTGGACACTATTAAAGTTAATGTCTGCGAATCTTTAACAAAATTGTAGCTGATGATGTGTAGGTGTGACCTACCTATGGAATAAGCTGGTTAACTATCCCTAAAAGTCTGTGAATTGACACACTGACTAAAAATCAGTGTTGCTAAACCTCGTGGGACAGTAAAAAATCTATTTTTTGTGGCCGCTCTTTTGTGTTTATAAATGTTAGTACATTTTACCATATGTACCACACGTTTGAGTGAGAGGTAAATATATGTGGTAGGTTGATCTATGGAAGCAAAGGATATTGTGCACAACTGACTACGGCTAAGTAGGGCACAATGGAGTACTGTGTGCTTGATAATGCACAGGTACTGTAAAGGCAATCCTATAGATTAAAATCTGAATAGAAAAAAAGTGAAAAACATTTCCGGAGAATTTAAACATTAGAGGTGCCTCAGGATAAGAAAGGTTCTTAGGGGAGATACTCAAAATTAATAAGGCAACCATAGTCATCTGTACAATGTATCTGATGAACGAGGAAGCAAATTTGTTTATAGTCCAAATTTATAAGCTAGAAAAAGATTCCTAGAGAAGCATGGTTAAATAAATAAAAGGCTTAAGTAGCTGACCCGAACATCATGCCTCCAAATTCCAGGCCCATTCCCCAAAGCCTCTGAAAAGCAGGGATTTTGAAATCATAAAAAGTGGGGAATCAAGCCACGTAATGAAAGAAGCCAGTGCCCATCTATTGCCAAATGCATGACGTGGTACGTTCTATTTAAACTTTATGAAGAGGACGAGGAAGCAAAATCCTCTAGTTACATATATTGGACCAGACCTGCACACAAGAGACCCATAGATTGACTGACTAATGTATAGACAGTTTTCATTAGCATCTGCAACTCAAAATTGTCCAGTAATATGATTTATCCACAATACATTGTAGTCGTTTTTATTTTTTTTTATTTTGTGCCAAGCAATTCTTCACATATAAGTATGCTTTTAGACGGAACTATCACTCACACATATTCACAGAAGCAGCCTAATGTATAGTCATATAAATCTATTGGGGAATATCTACTGTATCATGACTGCGGTCAATTCTAAGCAAAGTTTATGTAAAGTGTTTTTTGGTTTGTAAGCACAAATTTGAGTTTTCTGAGCTCATTCAGATATGGTGCTGGTGTCTACAGAACACTTTCCCAGCAGCCTCTATGCACCCATAACAATCTGGAAGAAAGCCGCACATCAGTGGATAGGATCGGGGGATCAGCACAGACCTGATGAAGGTCACTGCAGACATTGCCAGTAGATCCAACCAACACATATTGAAAGATACTTTCAGTTACTTACACAAATCTTGATTGGGAACCACCCACTATACAGTACGCATTGTATCGCATGACAATACTATTTCATACACCGCACTACATTGACCTAACAACTACAAAGCAAGGTAGCCTTAGAAAATATATTAGATGAATACAATAGGTAAAAGTATTAGTTGGATGACAAGAAGGTAAAAACAGTAACAACGTACGCGGTGTAGTGGTAGGTAATGTACTGGATGCAATATTATTGGAGGCATTATCAACCTCGGTATACAACCTCATGATTGACATCCAGGGGGTACACCGTATAGAGGAAATTCCATCGCCCCTATCTAAGCACTCAAGAAACTTTCATGAATACTTTGTATCAGGTTATTGGAGATACTAAACTCCACTTTTCTCTGGGGTAAATGTTTCATTTTTAATCCAATTAACACTAATGTAGATGGCAAATTGCCCTCTGGGAATTTTACTGATAAGTTTCACTCTTTCTGGTAAACAACTTAAAAACCTCTCAGCGTAGACTTACACCTCGCAGTTCAGGAAAGGAACTGTTGGAAGATCAGTTTCTCTTTGGGGGCTATCCTGTGGAACTCATAACCGGAACCATGTCTGCCTCTGCAAGAAAATATTACACTTAGCAAAGCATTCACACCTTGAGATTTTATTCTTCAATATAAGCAGTTACCACCATTAAACCGACTCTGCCCTAGCGCCAAGATGCACACTGTTGATCTAGCGCTTAAAAACACCCACATATCAGATCACTAAATATCATTAAGATTCACAGGGTGAAAAAGGAGTAGGATTAGTTACAGTCCCTCCCATCCCTGTACCCTATGCCTGTCCGCTTTCTCCCTGCCCTTAAAACGTACATTTGTAGTGCTGTTTGTATATGATACCCCCACCGTCAGTTTTATATCATTGGATCTGACCTGTAAAAAATTGTGTGTCAGGTGTGGTCCTATCCAGGAGTAAAATGCGAAAGAGTAAGGGCAGCTTTTACCAGCTGGGGACGCTGGACCGCTTCCAGCGCTAACATTTCATCACCACAAATGTGAAAAGATTCTATTCATGACATTAGATTGCAGTATGTATCTAACCTTTCACAGGCCGCATGGGTACATTGAGGAGATATTTGCTGTGCTAATATTTTCGTTCTTCGCTGTTTTACATTTCCGCGCCCAGCCGTGGTCCTTGCCATACCTGTGCAGTCTCTTCCGCCCTCAGTCAATTTACCCAGACAATAAAATTAAAAAATATATATATATTTTAAAACTATGTTTAGTTATTCTGACTTCAAATTATTGGCATGAACAACAATCATGCATGACGGACAGCAAATAAGAAAACCTGCTTGTGAAGCTAGTGGCTGTCAAGGGCCAAAGAAAACACAAATAAATGGCTGACTGGTTAAAAGTGGAATTCATCTGAAAGTCTGATGCATGCAGTGCGCCGCCTACATGCAGAAACTGTTTTCATATGAAGAGCGGGGCAGATTTACAAGCCCCTTGCGCCACTTTTGCGTCACTTTTCCCATGTTAAAAATGAAGCAAAAGTGGTGCAAGGGCCTTGTAAATAAGCCCCTGCGTGTTTACTTCAGGCAGGGGCGTAGCTTAGTCAGTGAGATTGAGGGCGGGGTTGGGGTGTTATCTCAAATGTATCAAATAAAGATTAATGGGCCACAGGGTGAATGTGTGAGGTGACCAATGTTTGGGATGGACTGTTGAGGAGCAAGTCTAGTAGTGATTTGCATATTGTGGGCCTCTGAGGCTGATTTCCAGTTTGGCGTACTGAGCGCCTTTGTTGGGACATAGTACCCAGAGACTACATAGTTTTCCAAGCCTCCTATTGCCAATATTTGTGAATTCTAAAAAATATCACATTTGCATCCATTCAAGGAGTATGGTAGGGTGACCCGGCATCCCGGATTTGCCAGGACGGTCCCGGTTTTCCCCCAGCTGTCCTGGCAGATTTCAGGAAATTTAGCTCATGTCCTGGTTTTTTAGAGAGGGTCAACTGAAGAAGTCGGGAGGATTTTTTTTTATGTTTTACAAAGCAGGGACAGTTCGTTGTTTTAAGAAAGCAGTTTAATTAACAGGCAAGCTACTTGGTTTAAACATTGTATTTTATTGATGTTCTCACTGCTGATCTGTTATTCTCTACTGAGGAGTGCTGTCATTCTGCGTGCTCACTTGAAGTAAAATTGTAGTAATTTCTCTATTTTTGTGAAATGTCCTGGTTTTGGGCTTTAAAATCTGGTCCCCCTATCAATGGGTGCAGATTTACTACTTTGTTTGGTAAACCGGTCACTAAGGGTCATATTTACATACAAGTGGCTCAAAGCAGCGCAGCAAGTAAAGTTACTAAGCTTAGTTGTGTCACCTGAAGAGAGCAGATCTCTGCCATATCTTCAAAGAAATGCCAAAGTCCTGCTCTCTTCATGCACTGGCACTTTGAGCTGCCAAAGGCCAGTACAGGCACCCTTGCACCAATGTGTAAGGATATCTGAGTTATGGTCAGGATAGTATTTGTGCAGGAAGCTGTACCTTATGCAGCACTTATGCAAACAGGCAATAAATAGGGGAAATTTAAATGCCAGAATCAGGCATGGGCACCATTTTGGTTAGAACTCATGTCTACAACTCTTTGTAAATATGGGTTTGCATCAATATCCATGGGTGGATGCACGGAACCCCCACGCACCACCTGTGGAACACCTGCCTGACACAAAGTAACGCAAGGCACAACAATGCACTGCATAATTTTTGTTACAATGCTACACAAATCAACAATTGTGTAGCTTTGTAAATACCAAAAAGACTTTTACATCTCGGCTGCATCAAATAAGTGACCTAAACTCGATGCTTAATCTTTGTAAATCTGATGCTAAATATATTTAAGTTCCTGGTTCAAAAAATGAACAAGTTAAAACCTGTTCATGATTTAGGATGACAAGAAAAACAGACCGAGACATATCAGACCTGACTCAGGGCTCCAGAGCCAACGAACAAGCCAAGAATTTATTTGGGTGGGGTCTATTCATAAACCTATTATTCATCTTAGAACGCATTACACGTATTCTTTAATGGTTAAGCTTTGGTTCATGTAGATTTCATGAGACATTAAATAAAGCTAGCTCTTTCACTGTTAACTTTTTTTCACCAACACTTTTAGCAGGTGTAAAAAAATCCCATATCTTGTGTATGCTGTACTGCATAACCAGTATGTTGCAATGTTGAGACTTATAGGTTTTGCCAATGCTTGCTCTTAAGATTCCACTGCCATTGCACCCCAATGTAGTGCTGCCGAATGACAGAGTTGCTGAATTCCAAGGTCACCTTGTCTTGATTCCATCTCAAGCCACTTTTCTCCTCCACTTTGTGACTCTATTTTTATAAACTCTTTTTTCGCATTTTAAATGTAACACTATGTATCACATAGTCACCCACAGTTGAGCAGTTGGCCCCAACCAGAAAAGGTAATCCCCCCCACAGAAACTTTCCCCCAGAAAATGGCTTGGTAGTATTTACAACCAGGTGTTACAGGTATGATATTGGGACAAAGTAGGCTATTTGGACTGCAATGAATGTCTCCTGGCACCCTTTCCGGGTGTGTCTGCATATGTCCCTCATTTGCTCTATCAGTCTTCTAGCCCCCTTGCACGTGGTTTATGTGACTCAGTTCTGTCCTCTCGTCCCTACTTCTCGAGCCCTCGCCGGGCCAAGACAGCTAATGACCAGTTATGTCATTTTTCCAGAGATTCCACATTTTATCAAATTTCTAAGGGCAATCCCCTGATTCAAATACCAACTCATCTGCCCGCATGCACCAGTCTAAGTTTGACTCCCATTCTTGCGTTGTGGGTATCACCAAGCTGCCCCACCACAGAGGCAGCTCCTCCATTATGGCGGAGGAGCTTCGCCGCACTGCTGAGTACCAGCAGATTCAAAACATGAAAAAAATGCTAATTAAACAATTTTATTATCATTTTATTTTTTTATCTGACCTGCAAGCTGCCAGTGAGCCAAGTCTTAGGGTGGGGCGAGGCCACCCTTTGACTGCACCCAATGCCCTCAGGTCGCAGTGCGAGCAGTGGCTCGGTGACGGCATCAGATGGCGTCGTCGGTGAGACCAGCAAAATTGGTCTTATTCAAATATGCAAAGACTGCACCATAATCTAAACAAGGGAGACACCTCATCCATGCTACACCGACTCGGTTTATCTACCTTTGGCCCCACCTAGGAAATATCCCCCAAACACTGATGATCACATTTATAGTGCTATCTGCCATTGGCATGGCGTTGTAGTGCTTAATCATTGTCATTATTGAGGACTGGTAGTAGGATGTGCTCCTAGTGTTGGGAACAAAGCTTCCTTGACTGGCAGGTTATTGTAGCGCCTCATAGGTTTGCTATCAGATACAGGTTGGTTTAATTACTAAAAGTAATGGAATACTCTTTTATCAACCTCGGAAGGATGAAATCAAAACGACAGGATTCAAACCCATGGCCAGATGTCAGCTGGGCCAGCTAACGATTTTACTATGTCAACCCCTTTTCCTAATTTGGAATGAGAAGTATTATGTGTTCATACTTTACTCGGTCAGAGATCATTTTCAGGAGAGCTAGAGCACGTTTTAAAGTGCTTTCTTCTTTTTGCTGTTTTAAGTATTCACGGTGGAAAAAGACTGGCTTTCCGTCATTTTCCCAAAGTTTCTATTGGCCTGGACTTTGCAATGATGATGCTGGTAGAAAACCAGCCTGGTGGCAAACCCACAGGTAGGTGATATCACTTTTACAGCCCCAGTTATCTTCAAAAAGGCCAGTCTCCTGCAGTGTCGGAAGGGAGGTGGCAGAGGAAAGACAATCTATGCTCTGCCCCCTACTGGCACTTCCCAGGGAGTTGTCATCAATGTTGCCTCCCTGTGTCCTGAAGCCTTATTGTTCCTCTGCTCGTCTTCCAATACAAACTCCATCCCCAACACACACTGCAGAAGGAGTACTCACACTGGACTCTGCTGGCCTGGGCAGGTGCAGGGAAGGTTTTGTTCCTTGGCAGCCTGGGGTCTTTGTGTGTACAGGGCAGATGGTGATGGGGAGTGTTGCAGAGTGAAAGTTGTGCCTGTAGAGTCAGGTGCGTGCATGTATGAGTGCATGAGTTCCGGGTGAGCGGTGCGCAATGACAATTCACTGGGTGAGTGGTAAGACTGTACGAGTGAACGGTGTACCTGTGTTGAGTTCTGTGACCTTGTGGATGGTCTGCCCGTGACTGCAGGGAGAACGGTGTGCTTGCGTGAGCGAAGCAGTGTATGTCTGTGATTGCAGGGTAAGTGGATCAATGTCTGTGCAAGTGCAGGGGTAGTGATGTAACTGCATGAGTGTAGGGAGAGTGGTAAGACTGTACGAGTGAACGGTGTACCTGTGTTGAGTTCTGTGACCTTGTGGATGGTCTGCCCGTGACTGCAGGGAGAACGGTGTGCTTGACTGCTAGTGTGAGCGAAGCAGTGTATATCTGTGATTGCAGGGTAAGGGGATCAATGACTGTGCGAGTGCAGGGGGAGTGATGTAACTGCATGAGTGTAGGGAGAGTGGTGAATCTTTGCAAGTCTATATGCCCTTTTTATTTCAATAAATTGTAGCAAGTATTCTTGGAAGATATGCTTAAAATGCATAATTTGCACCCATTTATTCTCTAATTTTCTTGCGAGGGAAGAACCCCTGCACACATTCCTCCCAGTCTTTGATTCACGCTTGCTCGCAAGTTATATTCTACTCAAAGCTTTCTGCCGCACCATTTTTAAAACGCACCAGCCGCCACTGCCAGGCTAGTTATTCTCCCCTGTTTTGCACTGTATCGAGTCCTGCATCGTGTTGGGCCACGGTTCAATAGTCCCGTCGGGTCTTCTCAATTTTGGCCACCAAGGCTGGGGTGAGTGAGGCGATGTAGTCCACCTCCCATTGAACCAGTCCACCCCCTAGTTCAGTACATTCCTGGTCCCTCTTTTTCTTTTCATCTCCACTGTGTGAGCAAACAAATGACCCTGTATCACTGATTTATTCATCTCCCACCTGATCACCCACGAGGCTAGAGAGCCCTGATTGCTTCAAAGTATCTCTTTGGGATTTCTGTCGCGTGTTTCCTATTGCTTTGGACATTCGAACCATGTAGGATTGTCTTTAGTGCTCCCAATATTTATGAGCACGTGCTGCAGTAGTTGGAAACGCCTGGTGGGCAAGCCATTGGCAAGGATTGTGAGGTCTTCAGGTAGCCAGAAGCATACAATGTTTGTAGAAAGGGTGTCGCAGAGAACATCATCAAGAGAATGGACAAGTTCTAGTTTCAAAAGTAATAATTACCAATTAAAGCATCCTCAGCAGACTTTGCCTGCTGCGCTATGAGCTGGCCCTTGTTCGGTCTGTACCCTGGGAGGAAATAAATGTGGTGCCCTCGCTGCTGCAGGAGAATACAGTGAGACAGCAGGGAGTCCCTTTTGTGTTCACAGGTCAGTCAGTCCCTGTTCAGGCCCTGGCTGAGAGGGACTGGCCTCACAAGTCAAACATCTCCCCACCTTCACAGCACACCTCAATCACCCACAGCTTATTTCTGTGGCACACTGGCGCCAACCTGCTTTTGCATGGAGGGGATTGTTGTTCCGTGCCTGTAGGGGTGAGGTTGAGACTTGAACGGAAAGGAGGGAATTGATGGGATGTTAAAAACAGCACCTGCGGCATGTAAAAACGTATTAAAAGCCGTTTAACCGCATGCGCGCTAGCGGTTTTCCCGCTGCGCGCTGCAAATTAAAAAAACCCGCGTTACGTGACGAGCTCAGCTCGTCATCCGCGTAGCGAAAGTTACGCCCATGACGAGCTGAGCTCGTCATGAGCGTAGAAGGGGTTAAACTGGAGCCAAGTGTCCTCATTGCTGTTTGCAGGACCCTAACACAGCCAGCTCCGCGCGCCCCTTTAACGGTTGCCGCCCTAGCTCGCCCAGGCCAAAGGCTTCCCTTGGCGAGCAACCTTTAAAGGGGCGTGCATAGCTGGCTGTGTTAAGGTCCTGCAACACCTTTACTGGCAACTAACTAGCTAATGGTGCCAACTAACAGCAGAGAGCCCTTCCTCAGCAAGGCCTAGTGTGTTACGGGGCTGTGTAGTTCAAAAAGTCTGCAGGGTGATGATGATGATTAGTTAATATGCCATGATATAGAGGGGCAGATTTACAATAATTGGCGCATCCCTGCATATCAGCAGGGATGCGCCAGTTATTGTGCGCCGCGGCTCCGCCACCATGGATGCGCTGCACCTGGGCGGCGCATTGCTGGAGTTACGTCGCAAGCGCGATACAGCTCCATCAATGCTCTGGGGGGGCCTTTCTGTACAATGCTGCGTCAATCCTTACGCCTGCTTCAAGCAGGCGCAAGGTTTTGACGCGGCATGGGCTCAAAAGTGATGTAGATTTCGCTCAGCCACTTTTGGGAGGTGTTCCTGTGCTGTAACGCCACCCCCTGCGCAGGTACGCCTACTTCTGTGCGGGGTATTTACAACGTGACGCATCTGGGAGATGCATCATGTTGTAAATACCCCGCACCATGTCTCATCTTTTGCGCCGCTGCATCACAAAAGTGACACAACAGCGGCGTAAAAGAGGCACATGGGGCTTGTAAATCTGCCCAGAGTGTATAGTCAAGGGCATAATACAGGACCCTACAGGCCTTGAGGTGGCAGGGCAAAGGGGCCGGGCCCCCATCGGCTCAAGGCGCATGAATATTTTGTGAGATACAGGGATCTGCAAGGGGGGCCATCATTTTACGTTACGGCACTGCGCGTTGTCATCCAGATCTGACAGTGCTTCGAGATGGACTTCGACTCTGTTTATGCGCGTGCCAGCCAAATACCTGCGAAAGGTAAATGTCACAAGCGATAAGGGATGTCACCGTGAGCCCGATAAACCGTACACTGTCGAAAAGCAAGAGCTGCAAGTTTATCTGATAAAATGAACCGTTGGTGGACGCGTCTCGCGCTTCCGCCTGCCTGTGCAGTAATTTCCGGCTGCGTGATGGAGTCATTATTTTTACAGTTCCTGTCAGGCCTTGTAACTCGTTCTCACAGAACAACGCCACGTTGATTCCTCTTGCATTCGAACGGGCGTGTAAACTCCGGATGTTGAGTAAATACGACGCGGATTATTATTGCTACACAGCTCGAATCCGAGAACTTGCCCCATTAGTTGCACTCTAGGCGCTAGGCCTGTGGGAGCGCTTCCTCACTCAAGTTGCGAGTCACACCACCAAGCAACAAGCCGAGAGCGAGCTGTCTCAAAGCGAGTGCGAACTGAACTCAGTAATATCGTTTCAAAAACATATGTAATGTATAAGTGGGCTGCTTGCAATATCCTTGTTCCAAAAGGTTGTCAGATTATCGAGGACAGAAATATATAAATAAATAAATATCAAGAAGCAAACTGTTGTGAAGATGGGCATACATAGGTAAAATATAAATGTACAATTCTTAACTCCATGTCCACACACCTTGAAGGTATGCATGTTACATATATATGGAGTTAAGAATAGTAAACCTGTACTTACCTTCATTACATTTTAGTCCTCAGTATTTCGGCCACAACATTTTTGTTGGGCCTAATTTCGTCCATGATTCCAGGTCGTATGCTGTTCCAAAAGAGGAAGTATTTCCTTACATCCGGTCTACAGTGTGCAAAACATAGTGTAGGGGCCCCAGGGTTCATGGTGGGCAGTTACGCACAACTCAATCTAGCTTTGACAGATTGTTTCCAGTAACTGATGAGTGACAGAGAGGGAATCAGTTTTGCATAAAACATGGGTCCTGTTGAGGCACAGCAGCACTGCCATTTGCACTTTCTGTGTAAAATGCCTTTGCTTCTCTGTCATGGAGGAATGGTGCCAGAAAATAAGGAAGCACATTTCCTAACCAGGGCAGTCGAAATTTCGCCACCGCAAATTATCTCCTAATACTTTTTTAATGTTACCATCGAATTATTTTAATAAACCTATTTTATTACACTAAGCTAAACATTAACAACTATTGTTATTAAAGAAACATTTTTTTAATTGTAATAAACCAACAAAACTTTAACTATTCACTTTCCTCAATTTGTTTGTGGTTAAATCTTTCAGGATATCTTGCAAGTCTACCTTTTGCAAGACATGGTATTCAGTGCAGTCTTTTATGTAAAGTTTTTGTTTCTTTGAGGTGATTCATTTTTTCTATCTTTTGGAAATAATTTCAGATAGCTTGAGTGGAATTTTCTTTCGAGATCAAATCAATATTATTTTGATCCATTGTCGCGGGCCCCTAAAAGGAGAGGGGCCCATAGGCTGGTGCCTACTTTGCCTATTTGGTAATCTAGACATGGATGAAACTGTAGTTTTATGAGTAAACCCAGCCTAAGAAGAGGATGACACTAACAAGACTAAAAGATAAGGGTCTGAAATATACCAAAGAACCCAGCACCCATAGGCACAGGTAATGGCCACTAAATAAGGAAATTTAGCCCAGAGCGTGGCTGAGGGAGATGATTTTATTGGTTCAAAATGAGAATCTCGAGGACCCTTTAACACCACTGTAAATCCAAGGAGGGAAGCAACACATGTACAATAGGTCAGACATTCTTACTAGCTTCCCATTTTGCCTGCAGGGTACAGGGCCCTAACTCCCTGAATAGTCCAGTCCTCAAAGTGCTTCCAATACTTAGGACAATTGGACAGCTTTGTTTGAGGACTCATAGATGTATAGAGATCTGCCCCCTTGGGAGAGAGATGCCTCTGCATGCAAGGCCTCTTTTTTTCCATGGCACAAGTGGAGAGCCTAGGTTGAGAAAACAGAGGCCAGAGGAGGCAAATAACTACTGATAGAACTAAGGGCTGGAAAGTAAAAGGTATTGGAAGTCGGGAACAATGGCCTCCTTGTCCGGGATAGAGTCAGCAAGGTCACAGCTTCTTCTTCTTCCTGCAGAATCTTTCACAGTTCACTCATAAGAAGGGAAACGGGGAAAGGGGAAAGCAAACAGGAGTCAATCAAAAGAGAGAGTGACCACTTCCCATACATTCTGATTGCAAATCTCGTTATAAAAAGGGGGCAGGACAGGACAGGGTTTTCCTGGGAGGCAATTCCTGCACAATGTTTTGGAACTCACACAGAGCCTTCGAATAAGACAGGAGAAAGGAAACACCAAACGGATGAAACCAGCGCAGCTGTTGTTGCTCCCCAGGAAGTAGGCCACTGCTAGGGAGAACAGGTTTGATCCTACCCATGAGCAATTTATTTATTTGTTTTTATTTATTTTTGAGTTTTATATAGCGCTTGCTAGACCCCCCCGGTATCGGAGCACTTTACAGTTTGTGAGAGTACGTTTACAAACGTTAAATAGCCGATTCATATGAGTCAAAAGTTAAAAACAATACAGTATTAAGTGGACAAGGGTAACAGGGAAGCATTGAGGAAGTCAATAGGAGACAGATAAGGGACCGAAAGAGTCATGCGACCGTCTAGATGGTTCTAGTCAATGAAGGAAACATAAAGCAGCTTGTGCACGTTTTGAAGTAGTTGTTCAGCAGTAGAGATTTGAGGTTCCGTTTGAAGGAAGTAATGAGGGGTTGCAGCGGACTTGCTTAGGGAGGGAGTTCCAAATCTTAGGAGCGGTTCACTGACAAAATATCGAAGTTAAAAATATATAAGTAAAAAATATTAATGTAAATATATAGAATGCAAAAATATCGACTCCCTATACTTAAACAGGTAAGAACAAAAATATTGAGTCAAAAATCTAACAAATAAGCTTAATTAAAAAAATAAACACAAACATAATAATGTATGCATATACATATATTTAATTTAAAATAATTAATAAGCTATAATCTTTAATTTATTAAAAAATTGTAAAATATATAAAAACATAAAGTTTATATATAAATAATTTAAAATATAAAAAAATTCTAAAATAAATTAAAACATGAAACTATAAAAAAATATGTAAACTTACATTTCCCAATACAATAAGTGCAACAGTAGAGAAAGTGTTGGATAGCAAAATAATTACATTTACTATTCCAACACCAGTGAGTGCAACAGTAGGGAAAGTATTGGATAGCGAAGATGTAAAAATTACTATTCCTACTCCAGTGAGTACAACAGTAGGGGAAGTGTTGGATAGCGGAGGGGTAAAAATTACTGTTCCCACTCCAGTAAGTGCAACAGTAGGTAAAATGTTGGATAGCGGAGGGCTAAAATTACTATTCCCGCTCCAGGATGAGCAACAGTAGGGAAAGTGTTGGATAGCGAAGATGTAAAAATTACTATTCCCACTCCAAAGAGGGCAACAGTAGGGAAAGTTTTGGCTAGCGAAGGGGTAAAAATTACTATTCCCACTCCAAAGAGTGCAACAGTAGGGAAAGTGTTGGATAGAGGAGGGGTAAAAATCACTATTCCCACTCCAGTGAGAGCAACAGTTGAGAAAGTGCTGGATAGCAGAGGGGAAAAATTACTATTACCACTCCAGTAAGTGCAACAGTAGGGAAAGTGTAGGATAGCGGAGGGGTAACAAATACTATACCCACTTCAGTAAGAGCAACAGAAGGGAAACTGTCGGATAGCGGAGAGGTAAAAATTACTATTCCCACTCCACTGAGTGCAACAGTAGAATAAGTATTGGCTAGCGGAGATGTCAAAATTACTATTTCCACTCCAGTGAGTGCAACATTAAGGAAAGTGCTGGATAGCAGAGGGGTAAAAATTACTATTCCCACTCCAGTGAATGCAACAGTAGGGAAAGTGTTGGATAGCACAGACATTTTTTTCTACTTTTCACACTCAAACACATACACAAAAAATGAATAATAAAAAATAATAATAAATATAAAAATATGAAACATTTAAAAAGAACTCATATTAAATATTAAGTACATATAACAAAAACCTAGAAATATTATATATAAACAAATTACCCAAAATAATTATTTTAAACTAGGAAACATTTAAAAACAAAAATAATTAATTCAAACATAAATGTATTTATTTTATTTCCTACCCAATAACACCACACCAATAAAAAAACTCTTCAACATTTTTAATTACATTTATTTACATAATTAACATAATTTATCATCAATTAAAAAAAACAAAAAAAACCCATTAATTAACTACATAAACTTTAACACTAAAATATCCACGACACACACCTAAATTAAGCTATAATATAAGAACACATAATTAAAACTTATTTTTAAATTTAAAACTACTGCTATTAACAACTAATAATTAAATAATTACATTTAATTTAATACCCACCCTTTACCAATTCAAAAGTAAAAACAACACACACAAAAATAAACAATTACCCCAAATAAATATCAATTAACATTAATTACCAACTATATATTAATGAATTAAACACAAATTACTTACCACGCTTACCTGCTATAAACACCACAACACACCCCTAAAATTAATTACACAATTACCATAATTTGTTACGAATTAATTAATTAAAATTAATTAACCAATTATTAATTCATCAATTAAAAAAAATTACTTCCCACTCTTCACACCTATAAAAACCACTAGGCACACCTCAAATTATTTACACAATTATCAAAATTAATAACCAATTAAATAATTAAAAATCATTAGCAACCAATTATTAATTCATAAATTAAAAATAAATTACTTCCCACACTTTACACCTATAAACACCACAACACACACCTAAAATGAATTAAACAATTACCATAATTAATTACCAATCAATGAATTAAATGTATTTAACAACCAATAATTAATTATTCACTTTACACATTTAAACGATAACATTTCACTTAAACAAACATTCATAAATTAAATTAATAAATAACACTTAATCAATAAATTTAATATAATGAAATTACTTCCCACCCTATTCCCCTATAAACCCACAACCCGCTACGGAACTAAAAGCGCAAAATTCAAACAAAAAAATGTAATAACTTTAATATAATTAAATTACTTATCACCCTATTCCCCTATAAACCCACAACCAGCTACGGAACTAAAAGCACAACATTAAAAATACCATAAAATAATAACTATTAAAAATTTAACACATATATTAAAAATACAAACAATTGTTATAAAAAACAACACACATCACATACACATAAAATATATACTAAAATACAAAACAATAATAAAAACTATATGAAACACATCTATATTTTTAAAATCGATATTACATACCTTAAATTCGATATTCTTGACCACCATATTCTTGCTGTCGATATTTGTGACCCACGATATTTATGCCTCGATATTTGTGCAACTCCATATTTAGGGCTCAATATTCTGTCTCTGCACCCTTAGGAGCATTTCTTGAGAAGGAGCGCATCTGGGATGATTTCTTCTGCAGGTTAGGCGGAATGAGAAGAAGAGAGTTGCAGCTACTCAGTGCCCAACTCCTCCTGGTCTTGGCAGTTTGGTTAATTGGAATTTGGGGTTTTTAGTATGTAGGGCTTGCTTAGTGGGTGATACAAGCTGTCTTGAAGAGGCATCTTTCTTCAACTGGAAGCCAGTCAAGACTCTTGAGGGCAGGAGAGATGTGATTAAATTGTTTAATTCCGGTGAGGAGCCCGGCAGTAACATCCAGAACTGCTCTAAGTGGTGCAAGGTGACATTTCAGAGTTCCTGTGAGGATAGCATTGCTGTAGTCCAGTTTTGACAGGAAAACTGATTGCACTATGTCTTTAGATCATGTGGTCAAATAAACGGTTTGATTTTCTTGAGATGTCCTAGTGAGTAGAGCACTCCTTTGGCTGAGTGGTTGATTTGCTCCTTCATTGACATGGTTTTGTCCAGGGTGATACCCAGAGACTTAACGGAGTAAGAAAGTGAAAGAGAGCAGTTTAGTTCACTTCAGCACCCTTTGACGCTTTTGCCACTTGATGGCTTCCTGACTCATGTGAGTTTGTCTATGCCTTTGACATCTGGTTGTCCATGTGAACCAGAACCACCTTCCCATTGAGAACAGAGGAAATACCTTGAGGGCACAATGTGCGATCATGAGCTCTCCTCAGTTTGAGAAATATAAATTGTGATCTCCCGACTAAAAGCATACTCTGCAATTCTAAAATTATACACATCCTTCCTCTCTGAATCAGGATGCAGAATTTAGAATCACTGGGGCCTGTTTTTGCACACCTAAGTTCCACTGAAGTGTGTAAAAATATTTATGAATGAAGCCCATGTTTGTCAAATTGCATCAGGTATGCTATTTTGTGCCATTTGATAGTGTGTGCTTTGATGGTTTCTTACAGGTCTTATTAGAAAAGAAAGGTGGGTTCCCCAGACAGGCTTAGGAAGGGCGAATTTGTGCGTCACACATGGAGAATAATACTATTGGGTAGCACCGCTATCCTTGACAGTGACGTCTTATGGATCGTACATTTTAATAACTAGTTATCAGTTGTCTTTTTTTATTAATGTGTAGTTGGCCACAAATAATCCGAAGTCTAGAGCTACATGTATACAGTTTGAATACATGATCACACAACAGCAAGTGGAATATCTTTTGCATGGTTATGATAGCTTCCTGGAAAAATTGGCAGAAATTGATATGATTTCCAGACAGAAAAGCCTTTAGAGAGCTTTTAAAGTAGCGGGATACAAATGCATGAAGCTAATGCCGCCATGTATTGAGTGTCTACCTCAGCGGTTATTCATTTCTGCTGTCACTCATGATTAAGAGAATTTCATTTGATTACATTTGACTGGAATCTTTTCTCCTACACAGGAAACGCTTCGAGGAATTCTCTAGAAGCGCAGTTACTTTTGTGTTGGCGTAGGACTACTGCAGTCTGCAACTTTCATTTCTTGGTGCGGACCACTTTTCTGGTGGATTGCAGGGTTTTATAAAGTTTTTTAGACTTTTCGATTAGTTCAAATTTGTTAATGTCCATCAATTTAGGCAAATCTCAAAGCTGCTGACAGTGTCCTTAATAGGGATATGTGAAGCATCTTGGGGTTCTCGCCAGTCTTCTTTGGAATACAGTGATAATAATTAGTAATGAAATGTAATAGCATGGATGGACTAATAGAAAGTTCAGATGGAGTTTGTCAAGTGTGCTACATAATGGTTTTATTTAGTTTATTTCTTGTTTTGACATTGATGTAACCACAGCTTCTAGTTTTGCGGCTTCCGATGAACATACATCTAATTTTAACTGGCAACTGGCTCCATGCTATGAGGGCAGTCACCACCAAATTCTGTTTTTTCAGACAACAGCACTGAGCAGCTTAGTACTTGGAGTTCCAACGGAAAAATGAAACTAACACCCAGCATTCGTAGTGTGGTTGGCTGAAAAAAAGAGGGCTGTAAAAAGTTTGCACTTAAGATGGCAGTCATGCCAGTGTTACTTTCTTTCATTATTTATTTTCTGTACCCACTTAGTCATTTGTTCAATTTCTCTAAACCAGTGCTTCCCAAACTTTTTAGAACGATGGCCCACTTTTTGTACAACAAGCTTTTGCGGCCCACCTAGCTTTGATGGACATGAGGTGGTCGTTTTTTAAAAGTAACTAATGATTGTGTGGTAGCACATTGTCTTTTACAGACAGCACATTTTCTATAAATTGCAAAATTTGCATAGGCATACAATTTTAAGGATCAAACTATGTTGCACACAAATGACAAGTTGAGGAAATCAGGTTTCAGTGAATATTTATTATGAATGCATCACTCAGTAAAGTGTATTGATTAGTTCTAATCCGGTTAAAATCTGTGTTTTCTTCACACTTCCGAATTACATGTGCTTCATTTTTGCTTTCCTACCTGCTGAATATATACAGTTCATTTACAGGAATTTACATGTTGTTCTATTACAAAAAATAACATCATACAGCCTTTCTTTTCACAGTTCTTAAACCTCAGCAAGATTGTCACATAATTCTCTTTGCTTTTATTTTTCTGGCTGCAAAGTGATAGGAGTTTGTAAACACCAATCCCCTTGTTAAAGAACATAAGCAGCAGAAGACATATCTTGACATTTGGGGGCCGATTCCGATCCGGTACAATTCTTGACCGTACGATTCGCATCCGGAGCCGTTTCCGTACGACTCATACACACACCGTACGACTCGATGAGTACGATCCAGACCGGGGTATCAGGACGCGATTCGTACGGTCCACGTCAGGTAAGGGCGATTCGTACGGGAAAGCGCGCATTCACATACACACCGTACGGTGCGTACCCCCCCATGATCGCAGGGGTACGCACCGTACCCATGCGATCATGGGGGTACGCACCGTACACCCAGCGGACATGGGGTACGCACCGTACACCCAGCGTACATGGGGTACGGTGCGTACACCCCAAGATCGCGGGGTACGGTGGGTACACCCCGTGATCGCAGGGGTACGCATCGTACCCCTGCGATCATGGGGGGTATGCACCGTACCGGTGGGGGGGGGGGCGTTCCGTACCTGTTTCGGGACGAACTCTGCTTTTACGGCTGTTTTCAGCTCCCGTAGAAAAAGGCTCGTACGGTGCGTACCCAACACAAATCGTACTTGCCGGGTCGGAAAAAGCAGCCGCGAACCGTACAGATTTCACGTACAGCGGGTTCCGAGGGAGATTCGTACGGGGATTTGATTCGTACGGTCCCTGTACGATTCGTACAGAGTACAGCTCCTGGTACGGATCGTACTTCGTCGTACGTACGGGGGACGTTGCAGGGTACGATTCGCATGGGAAAAACGCTCCCAACGGCAATTCGGAGAGCTTTTTACCGGATCGGAATCGACCCCTTAATGTCTGTTTTTGAAGAATAGCAAATATGACAAGATAAATACAGAATTTAAAGGCATCTTTATTTATTGCTTTAACTTTTGCAGCCATCAAAAACTAAGGGTGGGCGTAGTTCGCGAAGTAGCGCTACGCGAAGCTACGCGAAGCTACGCGAAGTGCACTTCGCACTACGCGAACTTCACGTAGCACTACACGAGCTGCGTAGTAGCATGTTCGCACTGTGCAAGATGCATTTTCAATGATTGCACAGTGCGAACAAGCATCCGGCACTGTGCAATCATTGAAAACGGCACCTTGCACAGTGCGAGCTGTAGTTTTCTGCCGCTCGAGTAGATTTTTACTCGAGCGGCAGCTTTCTCAACGCGAACTGGTAGTTTCTCATCACGAGCGGTTGCGAGCATGCACGACCACTCGCAATGAGAAACCTTACCTCCCCGCGTTGAGTCTTGCCGGGATGTCATTTTGCTTGCTCGCGGTCGCGAACATGACGTTGAGGACCGCGAACAAGCAAAAAATGACCGCTGCACTACGCTACGCTGCGCTACGTGTGTTCGCACTGTGCTACGTGCAGCTCGCATAGTGCGAAGTTGCGCAAACTTCGCAAACTACGCGAGCGTAGTGTAGTGCTTCGCCCAGGGTTATCAAAAACTGGCTGGTCGAGACCCACAGTCTGGGAAACACTTCTCTAAACAAACTGGAACTAGGCCTGGATAAAAGTTTATTGCCACTGGTGTAATATTCCCATATTATGTGGCATTTGTATTACTGTTGTCATACAAAATGAACTCACGCCACCTCACAGCTGTAATGTATTTAGGGTAAAAATCCTATTGCAGTGCACACAAGCAATGTCTGATGTCTTTCCATAGACTAAAGTAAAGTTTGATAATGTTTTGGACCATCTTTATGCGAGGGGTCAATGTTGGTTAAAGATCAGTCTAAGGATCTACATTTAATAGACAATGAACAGGAAAGCCTAAATCTAGAGACCACTTAAGATCTGTTTTCATGACATCTAGGCAAAAGCGCAGCCACTGATGTCTGGTAGAAAACAACAATTGCCTGTTGTTTCTCCATTCCATTGCTTATGGTGAATTAGACCATAGATGCCAAGGTGTAGCTGTGAAACGTGCGGTTAGATCAAGCAGCTAATAGGCAATGCCAAGGATCATAGGTATAGACTGAAAAGGCTTGTTTGGTGACCTTAATGATGTGGCTCACCAGCTAGAAAGAGGGATACACGCTGAAGTACTCTCACAGGCCTTTTCGCATTTATATTGAAAATAAGATAGAAAGAATATAGAAGTTCCTCGCTTGGCTTCCAAGGTCTGTTTGCTTGGTCCGGGACAGCTGTTACTTGCTTGAGACATCAGGACTTCTTGCTTGGCTTCTTATGGTTTCCTTTTTCACCCCTGAGAGCTGCATGCTTGGCTACTGGAGGCTGCTTATTTGAGCCCTAAGAGCTTTTGCTTGATCCCTGAGGGCTGTTGTTGCTTGGTCCCAGGGGACATATTGCTTAATTCATAAAAATAGTATTTTTGGTTCCAGAGGGCCCTGACTCCCATTGGCTGTTTTGTTTTGAGCCTGATGGCTATTAGCATAGTCCCTGATGGGCATTTGATTAGCCCCTGAGAACTGTTTGCTTGTCCCTGAAGACTCTATCCAGTACTCCTGAAGTTTGCTAACTTGGTTCTTGAGAGCTGCGGATTGACTCTGGGGGAGTGCTGGTATGGTCCTTGAGGGCTCTTGCGTGATCTCTGATGGTTCTTTGCTTTAGCTGTTTCAATTCGGGGACCAATGCAGACAATCCAGAAGATCTAATAAAATGTTGTCATACTAAGAGGTGACGGTATTATGTTCATAGCTGAATGCTTTTTTACAATGACGGGAATTCACAAAAATGTCAGGGGTAGCAGAAGTGACATCATGTGACCTTTGTCCCTGTGATATCATAGGAAGTGACATCACCACATCTTTAACACTGCATTTCACACACCACAGAGAGAGGGCCACTCTGGTAACACCCACAGAACACAAAAACACTTCCTATATAAGGCCCATGGCAATTGACTACTGTTTCAATCAAGTACTCCCACACTGTGTAGAGTGCTATCCATCCACTAATGTGCTTCTGCTCTTCATCATGTATACAAAGCACTATTTAATTAAATTTACAATAAAATATTGCTTAACATATTAAAATTACGAAATGCTGTAATAACCCTCCCACAACAATTTACATTTTCTTGCCACATAATTTAGTCAACCACATTGCGTAATGATGCATTCCTAAACTTTTGGCAGCATAGCTCACAGGCCCACTATGGAAACTAGGTTCAAGCAGAACTGAAAAACCAGGAAAGTCTATTGAAGATATACGTCTTCTAATTCCTACCTAAACTACTAAAGAGGAGTGTAGACAAATTTTATAATCCCTAGTCTACAGGATAAACATAAACAGTGTTTAGGGGAGTTTGGGGCCTGCAGGGCCTCCAAGGGCGTATTGCTGGCTGAAAATTTGAAACATTAACACGAGTCAACTGCTTCCTGCCCTACAGTCAGCAGCAGGCTGGAACATCTGCCATTGTTTTTTTACACAAACAAGAAAGAAATGAAGCGAGTTTACAATTTTAGGTTGAGCCTGAGCCTGAATACAGCATGTGCTGCTCTGCGAGGCACACTGTACACAGGTATGGACTTGAAGCTCCACCCGTTTCCCGCACATCTTTTTAATTGGCTCCTGTCACCGTCATTTGTAAACTGTGGCTTTTCATTGGTCAATAGGCTTGGTTGTCCTTAGAACCGCCTTGTCTCATCTTGTAACCTGCCATAAGGGCTGGCCCTATTACATGCATAGTTACTCAATAATTACAGCCTCCGAGCACTATTTTCTTTTACTTTCTCCTGTCTGCCGTTGAAGGCAGGTCATGCTCCGAACTGCTTTTATTTTTTTAACCTTTCTTTAACTTGTTGGCTGCTGCCGTCGGCCAACGGTCGTCGCGAGCACTACCTCGGTAGTGCTGCGCACGTCCGTTGGCCGACGCGGCCCCACCCGTTTCTTTGAACGTTCAGCACTGGTGCAGAACGTTCGAAGCAGCCAACGGGTTAACCACCGAGCGCCTTATTTTATGCGTCCCTCACTATATTAATATATATATATATATTATAAAGCGCCGCGACCAGCGCTTTAACTTGAAATAATATTAGTGAAAGCGCGGCATGGGCCGCCAACTTAACAAGCAAATGCTTTTTTTGTGTAAAAGTGCCCCATACTGCGCTTTCACTTTTTGGTGGCCGCACAACTTTCTTTAGATGAGCCGCATCTAAAGAAAGGGGGCGTGGCCGCCATTAAAGTGAAAGCACGACATGGGGCGCTTTTACAAAAAAATCCATTTGTTTGTCAACTTAACAAACTAATGCTTTTTTTTGTGTAAAATCGCCCCATATATTGTGCTTTTACTCTATTGGCAGGGTCTAAAGAAAGGGGTGCTTGTACACCAAAGCATTTGCAATTGCAATGCAATAGGTCTCACATTTGCGAGAAATTAAACTATTGGCATTATAAATGACCATGACTTTTATTTATGTTTTAAAAACCAACACATAAATGAAAGGCATTGTCATTTACAATGTCAATAGCTCAAACTCTTGCAAACGCAAGACCTATTTAATTGCAAATGCTTGTTTTATTTGTTTCCTACTCTCAGAGAGTCCAACTCCTTTGTGACTCGTACTGCCTTTGCGGCCTCTGAGGCTAAGGGTCGCAAGAACAGTGCCCGGTATTGCAAGGGTAAACCAGGGATCGCCTCGCGACCCTCAAAAGATATCTACGGCTTTTTACTGAATAAGGGGGCGGGGCTACATTGTGTGCCACCTACTAGGCCGCGGGGAAGTGCTGCAGGTAGTTGGCCAACAGCCTGCAGCAGGTTTGGAAGTGCAGATGTTTTTAGGGCTCAATTCATAAAATGTGGTGTGGTATTCCTTCATTTGTTGTATCATCTGCTGCCTGTCACCCTTGAATGGACGTTCCAGACATGCCATTTCCTTACATAGTCAACAAGGTCCTACAGACATTATTAGTGATGGGAATTATATCACCACACTGTACAATGGATTACGCCATGCACGTTTGTGGTAGTCAGCAAGGTGTGAGACAAAAGGGGTGTGGACTTCGAGAAACAACCCACAGATGTAGAATGAAGCAGAGATTATGAACCCCCCAGACTGGTTCATGAGGGCCTTCATGACTCCTATTCTGGTGCACAAAATTAACTTAAACTCTACATCTAATTATCCTAATGTCTGAGTGGTTGTGCAAATACTGGGCTTATTTTGGGAGCTGCAAAATAGTATTCCAACATTGGAATGAGGTGGTCCAATATTTGGTTGACTTTCAAGGATAGCAGCTACTTTAATCTTCTAAACTTTGTTGGGGCACCTCCTGAGCAAAAAGGCACAATCTCAATTTAGTTTTTGTGACATTGGGGCTAGTGTTGTTAAAACACTGCATTCACAATAAATGGAAGAGCCGCCTGATGCTCACTGTGCCATTGGAGTAAAGCTGAGTCTCACTGATGAGTTGCAAAATACCAAAATCGGTCTAGAGTTGCTTGTCTACCTCTTCAGAAGGGATCTTTGCTGGCGGTTGAGGCTGGATTGTTCCAATTGGATCAGGACTTCTTTGGTTCCGGCTAGTATCTGTCTGAAGTGGCATAGAGGCTGACAAACAACGGACTGGAATGTGGCTCAAGTAACTGCCAGTAGCTGAGATTAATTCAAACATTTTACCCATCACTTTTTATGTTTTTATGGAAAGGCAGTCCATTTCTGACCCTGGTTTTTAGACCTATAGAAGCAGAAAAAGATTGAGAGGATGACAGTGAAGGATGGTGCACTGGTCACCCGAGGTAACCTGGACCAGTGCACAGTGTGTGACTTCCTGAAATCTCTAAATGATGAAACTGACCTCATGCCACCATAAAACTACAGAATAGGATTCTCCTATATTGGGGAAAGTGAATGCAGTATGAAAGCGCTGTCTTTTGGCTCTGAATGAATTGGTTATTCTCTTATGAGAAGAAGGATCTTAGCATTATATTTACTGCTGCTCGCACGCTTCGTTGGCGAACAACATGAGTGGGAATTTTTTTTGGGACTGGAGACACTGTCCTTGCCTCTTTAATTGTCCTTGTTGTTGGCGAGTGTGCACTCATGCTATAGTGGAAGCCCATGCCCATAAGACCAAATTGCATCATAACCTATGCAAGCTTTTCTTCATTGTATATTATTTTGAATGAACAAATAATAACGATGCACGTAGAAGGCTAAAGGATGATGCCCTAGACTGTAGCTTCTCACAACCTGTTTTCCCGGGTGTCACTTAATTCTTATTTTTGTGTAAAATGGATGTTCATTGTTCCTCCTCTGATTTAAGGTCTTCAGTGTTTGGTGTTTGAAGCAAATTGGCCATTTTGTGGGCATGGCTTTGCCAATATCGCTACAATTGCACTGGTTGATTAAGAGCAGGGCAACAGGAATCATGCCACAGGAGAGGACTCAATTATTCAGCAAGAAAAGGCAAATTATGCAACACAACACAACACATTCTGTGTTAGTATAACCTAATTATGTTGTTGTTTTTACACATGCTAATACTATGTAGGCAAAGGTTTCTCCTTATTTGTATTAGTTTGACACCCAACCATGTCAATAAGCAAAATAAACGTGACCAGTCAGTCAACTTTTGCCAAAGGTCTTGCTTTGCCCTCCAACCCCCGTTGCCTCATTTTTAAGTTACAGAAAAATGTTTAGTGAGTGTTGATCTATTTGAGCTAGAAACAAATGTAATGTTAAAATCTGTAGATTATGCAGCAGTTGATGGATTGTGTGGCTAATGTGGCAATCCATAATTATGCGGAAAACACATTAGCTGCTAAATCACACATTTCCAGTGGCTCTGATTGAGGGTGGAGGGACAAGAGAGATGTCTACAGCTGAAACAAAGCCCACAAAATGTCGGACTTCCATGGAAACAACATAAATATTAACGTTAGGGTTATCAAAAATGAGACAAATACTGACAGAGTGTAGTGTAGCTCCTATTTTCCCAATAGGCTCTGCGCATTGGAATAGTACCTACAGCAGTAAAGGCCTAGGCCAGACGTTAACTAGGTCTACTACTGTCGATGCTAGACTTAATTTTTGGGTTTGCCAGCTAAGCTCAGAGTTCGCTAGAAACTTTCTCGAATGTTCAAGGAAGGATTAACTTCCCTGATTAGACAAGAAGGGATTTAGTTTCTGACAACCATAGAACATGACAACTTTGCTCTCCCCTAATCAAGAGTCAATCTCCAGAGTCGTGTGAGCACAAGGCAATTATTTTACTCAGTCAGTACGTGCATTCTTAGTCTCATCAGAATGTAGAGAAAAGGAAGAGACGGGCGTGTTCAATAAAAGATGTTATTTATTGATCAGTCTCTTTTCTCGTACAAGAGAAATGGATCGATATTATTGCAATACTTATAGTTAAGTAAAGTGCATACGTTAAAAGCAATAGTACAAAATAATACTGTAAAAACATTGATATGGTTTCTGAGCCATATGATGTTTTAAAATGATTAAAATATATTTACATACACATATACATTTGACTAAACGTACTCAACTGGTGTTTCTAAATACGCCTACCCCGTGTACCTGACCTAAGTCTAATACGTGGGCGGGAATAGAAAGTTACAGTTTAAGTTAAGTTTGTTTTTGCCAAGTGAATAACTAAAGAATTCTCTAGGAGGGGTTATTCAGTTCTGTACCTGGAATTTAGGATGAGTGAGGAATGGTATCTCTTTCTCTGCTCTCGATATTCCAGGCTGCCTGCGAGGGCTACCCGGAAGCGCCGGTGCTGGGTCTCTCGGCTTGAGATAGCAGCGCGTCTCTCAGCGCGTCAGGAAGGCGGGGCTGCTGCCTGCGGGGTCTGCTTCTGCTCTCTGCTTCGGCAAGTATGGCTGCTCCGTCTTGTCACCACGCGTGTGTTTGCATAGGGCAAGGTCGGCAATATTTATACCTTAAAGGTACCGGGATTGACGTAAGGATGGACATAGGTACGTCAATAAAGATGTCATACGACTTGCTCGTTAGCACATTCTTTACTAAAGTTCTCTGTGAAATCAAAACAATGGCCGCACGGATTATCCAGGTTGTCATAGGTTTGATTTGTTATGAGAACGTCGTATGCCTTATCAGGGGCTGGAGGAATGTCGCTTGTCTAATTAGATCTCAAGCGTTATGACCTAATCAGATAACACGTTCCTGTGCCGTAGTGTGACTGCGTCAGATAACGGTATCTGCATCATGGGGGATTTCTTGCCTCATGGGCTGACTGTTAGTTGACTAGCTAGGTAGTTTAACCAGAATAGGGTCAGGAATAGGGGGATCGATTCAGAACCTATAGAAATACACGACACCCACTCCACGCTAACTATGGTCATATCTACTAATCTATGCATAGTATAACATAGTACAACATACTATAGAGTATAGTGTATACCTTACCACCCCAAAATACATAAATGCATTTTGAAATTTTCAAATATACTGAAAAATTGCAGTCATATATATTGTATGCACTTAAGCTATGAATTAAATGCAAAAGTAAACATGCATTGTTATGCATTATTGCTTTTTGGTATATGAGAAATACACATGAAATGGCTCTTAATATGGCTATACAGAAAAGAAGTCGAAACCATTTCATCACATAAAATATATTGTGAACATACCAGCGGGCAGCTAAAGTCTATATAAAGTCTATAAAGTATCTAAAAAAATAGAAATCTTAGTTCTCTAGGAATAGTTTCTTACTTTAAGCAGAAGATCAGTGTCCCGGGAAAAAATATATAGAAAAATATTTTAGGGGCTTGCTGAAAAAAGTTGCTGTCCGTGAACTGGATTGTAATTGTTCATGTGACTTTATTTTTAAAGTTGAAGGCCGAATTCAGGGAACGCCGTGTGCGAGTTTACTCAAAAGTCTCTATTTCTGTTCCGGAGAGAACATCATATCATTCAGGCTTTCGAAAAAACTGTCAACAGCTTCATGGGAAAGTTCCTCTAAGTCGGAAATAGGGGTAACCATGCATTCGTGCGCATGATTGTCTCCATTGACATTCTGATTTGCATTGCTGACAGAAGGTCGTACCTGTTCGATGCTGCTTTCATCTTGAACTTCACTACTCTTCAATCGCAGTGGGGAAGATTCCAGGAATGCCGTCATCAGAATTGGCAGCCTTTGAGGACAGCACAGTGCGTGAACCTTGGTAGGAACCAGCAGTGTATCTGCATCCACCGGCGCATCCGATTGTAGCGTCAGACAGGTGTCTAACACGCATTCTTCTCCGCATAGCAGACACCTTAGTACAGGTAAAACACACCTTTGCCACATTGGTCGAAATGATAGAAACCAAGTCATGTTTAGGTCTCTAAGCCGGGAGAGTCCCAGGATTTTTGATATCCGGTCCCGGTATCCAATGGCTAGGATCGTTTCTTCCATTGTCGTCAGAGTTTGATCTGTGACATGGGTTGCCATAACGAAAAATAAGGACTAGGAATAGGATTCCTGCAATTAGTCCCAGGATCAGGGGAAGTCCGCCAAAAATCGAATGGACGAAATCTGGAAAAATACCCAGTATGGCTTTGAATGGTGTTAATGCCATCGAAAATACTGTCTTAAATACCTTTGAGACCCCAGTGGTATCAGAAATATTCAAGATTTCGCTTAGGATTTCCGCGAAATGTACGGGGGAATTAGTTGATAATAATGTATGTATCTCTGCAGTCGTCCTTGCGACTTGTAGATCATACGTTTCTTTTGATGACGTGAGCCTTGTAGGCGTCTGAAGAAGCACTGTTTTCATTCTGCTTAAAGTGTCTATTCGAATAGAAGTAATTTTCAAACCGGGCCATGCCCTTGCCTCCCTGTCTGGAAAGGAGCTGGGGAACAAAGAACGTCCACAGCACTTGACCTTCGCTGTCGTAGTGACGAGATAAGGAGTCCCGGGCATAAGACTGCAGCATCTGCGGTCTACAATAAGAATGTAACTCCCATTATAGAGTCTTTGAAAGAATGGTTCTATTTCAGTTGCAGGTGCGCCTTGCTGGTGACATGAAAGGTTGTATGAATTCCCTTCACAGGCTCCGTGCAAACTAATACCGTTACATAGAAGCGTGCCGCTTAGTGACATAGCACAATTGTTGCCACTAAGAAACACTTTCTGTCCTTTATTACTGATACATGCATGTGAATAGGGCAGGTTCCATGTTGTTTTAAGGTACCCCTTTCCCAATTTCTCGTACATGCCAGCCTGTATATATTTTTGGCAGTATTGAAACCTGAAGGTTGAGATTGGAATATTTATGATTTCGTGGATTATCCATTCACTGACAGGTCGTTCTGACATTGTCATTGGTAATCTTTCTAGTTTTTCAATGCTCAAGATTGTATAATCTGCGCCATACCGATTTGTCTATCAGTAAGGTTAAAGATTTGGAATAGTGACGTTGTGTTGATTAAACGCCAAGGCACGTAGCCTGAACGCAGATTTTGTAACGTCCAGCCAAGCTGTACAATAGAACGCAATTGTGACTGACCATGTTGTAATAACAGTAAGTCTTGCGATAATATATCGATTGCTGAAGACACAATGCTGTCCAATGAAAAAATTCTGGAGGACAGAGTCATTAACCCATTGTCCACTACAGAAAGTGATTTTTCCAAATTAATACGGTCAATTTTCCGTATTCTTTCTGCTGTCTCAATTCGAGTAACCTTCCAGGCCTCATTGTATGCTGCGTATACAGAGGCTGCTATGAAACGCTTTTGACGCTGTTTGCGTGGTCCCAGTATGAAATCACGCAAGTCAGCACCATCAGTAAGTAAAGTTAGGTGTTGCTTAATTTCAGGCAGTGTGGAAGTTTGTAGCCATTGAAGGCATAACTTGCCCACACTGTAGGTTGTTATTATCCCTGGGTGATGTCTTTGGGGATATCTAGGGTCTGGCCTGGTCATTTTGAAACCCTGTGTTTTATTCAGGAATCTATCTTGACAGTTATTTGTATCTGTGGGCCAGATCAACCATTGTTTCCAATCAGGATGTGTTCTGTTTTGGTTAAGTATATGGTTTATGTCTATTTCTTCATCTGTATCAGAGTTATTGCTAAACATTGTTGGCTTTGGAATAGACAGGTTATTTAAATCTTTGATTTTGGCTAAGCCAAGACAGGTGGTTTGTTGGACAGTGTCATTTAAAAATATCATTTGTTCTGGGATCATGCAGGCTCTAAACAAAGCTTCTAAACCCTGTACTTGCCATTCTTTCGTCCCCCAAACACTTTTCAAATCAACATTTTTGTCCCAATAATCAAATCCAAAAGTATTCATTTTTTCAAAGAATGAGTCAGAATAAATCAATTTTGTGTTGGTTATCATGGTTTTGGTCCCTGTCTTGTTTGACAATTTAAAATAAAATGTTTCCGCATTACTTGTGTTAAAACCTGAAAAATATGAATATTTGCCATACACGGTTCTTGAGCTCCCTTTTGGAGGTGTAGCACAATGTTCCCATTGATTAAAATTTAAAACATTTCTAGGTTGTGCAGATTTATGCAAGAAATGGTTACCATAATGGTTATAGCAGTACATGCTGTCATAATTTGTAGAACCCTGCAAATAATCATGTTTTGTAAATTTAGCAGACATTACTAAGTCAGACATCATATTGTTAATACTTTCAAAGTCCCAATCATCAGCAAATGAGTTTGGTTTTGCAAAGTCACTCAAGGAGATCTTGATTTGGTGTGGATATTTCAGGATCTCGACCGGACCATAAATTTCATAGTCAGTGTTGTCCCAGGCTACCCCACCAGGTATTGGAATTGCTGTGAAGTTGGCTGAAGAAAGTTCTGAAGAAAGTTCTCGTTTCTCGATGTGTGAAGATGTGTGTGGTTTGAGGACCAAGTTGATGTTCTGACTTGCTGTGTCCATTTTAGCATATTTTCCCTCAATGAAGCGTCCCAAAGTAAATACCATGATGAGCCAAAGTATGAGGATAAATGCACCAAAACCCACCCAAAATTCAATCCATGGAGAAATCAGATATGTTTCTTTTAGTTGTTTCAAAAGTTCCTTTGCTTTGTCTTTAAAGGATTTTGGTGATGGCTGTGTCTTTTGTTCACTGAAGCCGTCAGAGGAATCATCGAAGTTGATGAAGTAACCAGATGCAGTTCTATCAATTGTTCCAATTGGTTCAGGATTTTTGTTTCTTGCATTTTCACTTGGAACTTCATTGTAGATTGGTGTGTCTCTGCTAAATGTTTTTATTTGGGTTTTCAGAGGTCTGAGTTCTATTGCATTGTTGCATAGTCCTTGTTGTTCTTCTTTAGGCGTTTCGAATGTGATGAGCCTCTTTGTTAGGACCTCTGTACTGGTAGCAAACCTTGGTGTTCTGCTACTTATTGGGAGTCCACTTGGCCTACTGTTTGTTATCGGCCACATGTTGTGGTTTTACCAGGTCGATGGATACAACTCGGTTCTCCTTTTTTCCAGCAAGTGGCGGTAGTACAACTGATCTTGTCCCGTTGACAGACAAGACAGGAACTGCTTTTCTGTAAGAAGGCCCAAATTCCTTCTTTACCGCGATCTTCTCCCTGACTAGATCCCCGACTTTTGGAATCCAGACAGGTCTTGCTGGGACAGGTGGTGAATCTTCAGTGGTCGTTGGCTGTTGTTTCAACTGTATGTTGCTCAGGTCTTTTCTTGTTTTGTTTAAGTCCTGCAAAATAGCCAAACGGTCTTTGACATCAAAGCTTTTTTCTGTTACCACTGAAGTCTGACTATCAAGGTCAGAGATCAACATCCTAGTTCCGAATAATAATTCGTACGGACTGAATCCCTTCAGAGAATTTCTTGGCAAGTTATTTAGACTACGTTGGACACTTATTAGATGTTTGACCCACCCAGCTCCCGAACCTAATATCCTTTCTATTATAGATTGCTTTCTGTCTTGGTTTTTTCTTTACACCATCCCATACCCTCAGGAAGGAAGTGAGAAGATTCCCGCTGGGCTGTGCTCATTTGGCCATTCTTTCCCCCCCCAGGCTGGATTGCCTGAGAAAAAGAAAAAAATGGTCGAACGTAGCATGCTCTTAGCGTATATGCCATTTAGACTCGCAAATCTTGTATAACAGTCCGGACGTCAGCCGAGTGCTGTGGATCTACATTATAAGTGGGAACTAGCCTGTATATGTTAATCGCAAGCCATTCTTTTTGCTGGTAATATTATCTGCCTTGATACGACGAGGTATTAAACTGCTTCTCTCCCCACTGCGATCTCTGTTGCAGTTTGGGCAGTTTTTTACAAACATGGTGTAGTGCAGGCTCTTGCCTGGCCACCAGTACCGTGATTGTAATTCTTCCAGAGAATCTTTTAATTTATGGTGTCTGAGACCCTCGCCCATGTGTGCGTCTGCGATTAACAAGTTTCTCCTGTCCATGTTTGGAATCACTCTATCCCCCACTCCAGGGATTCGAGCAAAAGGAATGGAGTTTGCATCTATGATGTATGTGTAATTGAGTGGATAGTTGATCGGTAACGCTGAGCAGTCGCCTTTTGATGACGTTTTCACCGCCAGCAATGTTTCGCCGTCAATGCATTTTAATGTACGCTTTTTCCGATCTACGGGAGCCGGTTTACTGGCTGCCGCTGCGGCTGTTTCAGCCAATGAATTCCCTACAACGTGAACGCCATCACGCTGGTGACTCAGTGAGTGTGTCACGTGAGTCTTTGGTAGTTCTTTTTTCAAAAGAGCTACCTGTTCCCAGAGCAGTCTCTGCTTTATTGGTGCATCCGTGTCATCTTTGTAACCGTTCTGAATCCAGGTCTGCAAATCCTTGTTATATGCTTTGACGCAGAAATATGAATCTGACACTATAAGTGTCGGGAATTCGCGATCCGCATTATCTAGAGCCATTTTCAAAGCTAATATTTCAGTTTGTAGTTCTGAATTAGTTTCTACTGAGTGTGATTTTGTTAATAGAGGTCTTAGTTTACCTCCGTGCCACACTTCTTTTGTAATCTCACATGTGGGATTGTATGCATGTTCTCCCCAAACGGAGGGTTGAGCATGTCCGTCTGTATAGATTACACAGGCGTAATGTCGTAGAGGCAGAATGTCGATTGGCAGAGGATACGTCTTTTCATATTTTAGATTTTCCAATTCTTCTAGTTCTGGATCAAAGAAGTAGTATACTTTGTCCGTTGTGATTGAATTTACCCATTGTAACCATTCTGGATCCAATGTTGTTGTTGGTAAATTACACGGTGTTGTTAATGTCTCAAAGGCTGATTCAGCTGTTCTGACTGTGATATGTCTACCGTCAGCTATGTCTTTTTCTCTAGCTATTGCGGTTTGAACTGCTTGAACAATTTTTCCTTTGTTGTTGAATCTCTGTTCAGCTTTTGTGTACAAATGTGATTTGAATGCAATTGGTACCTTATCTCCCTCATTAGAGGTTAGGTATGTGAATCCGCATCTCCCTGGGATGACTCGGATCACAAGGTTGCGTGTATTATCACGGGTTTCTAATTTTGTTTTAATTAGCATGTCTGTTTGTAAGGATCTCAAAATTTCTGTGTGTGTTTGAGTCCAACTGGATCTTTTAAAGTCTGGTTTAATTAGATCATAAAGGGGTTTGACCCTTTCTGCGTAATTTGCAATGTATGTTCTTCCGAAATTTAGGAAGCCTAGAATTGACTGTAGGTTTTTTAGTGTTTTAGGAGCTTGGATTACGGCACATTTCTCTAGGAAATTGTCTGCCAGGCTTTTACCTTCACTTGATAACTCATATCCTAAGAATAGGACCGTCAGATGGGCAATTCTGGACTTTTTGAAGTTGAATTTGTAACCCTCTGCAGCGAAACCAAGTATTATGGTGTTCACTCTTTTCAAGTGAGTCTCCAAGTCATCATCTGTTAAGTAAATGTCATCGACATAAGATAATGCTTCATCATCATATTGTTGTAGTAATTCTGTTACTGTCGCTGAGAATACCCCCGGGCTATTCTTGTACCCCTGGGCTAACCGACAGAATTGTTTTTGAGTGCCATTTACTGAGAATGCAGTTAAATATCTGCTCTCTGGTGCTATGTTTTGACAAAAGAATCCGTTGGAGATGTCCAAGGTTGTTTTGTATTTTTTGCGCACTATGTTATTCATTAGTGCAGCACTGTGTGAGTTTTGCACTGCAAAAGTTTTGCAACATGTGTTAAGGTGTCGGTAATCCAAAACTAGACGGTACGAATTGTCTGGTTTGGAGACCGGAAACAAAGGATTGTTCATTTGTGAGGTGCAAGTTTCAATCACCCCCTGGTATTCTAGCTGATCTAGTATTTCATTTACTTGTTTTTTAGCTTCTTGCTTAATTGGGTACTGCCTTTGTGCAGTAGGTTGTGATTTTAACTGGATTTTGTGAGGAGGAGAATCCTCATCCCATCCTACATGATTTTTATATAAAGCAGGTGCTAAGGCCACTGCCCACTTTCTAGCAAGTGTGTATTTTTTATGAATCGGTATTTGATTCGAGAAGGCAGGCATAATTACTTCTTCGCCATGAGGGCACTCCCTGACAAACTCTGGTGGCCAGTCTTTTTCAGCAAGAAGGATGTCATAGCCCTTGGAGAGGTTATCCCAAAATAGTCCCCTAATTTTCCTAGTCTTATCTCCCTCTATACGTAATGTTATCTCGTATATCTTGTGGGGCTTGCTAACTCTGGTGTCTGCAGTTTCCACTTGAAGATATTCATTCGTGTCCACTGTCTCCAGATGATTCATAAGGACTTTGCGAGCTATGCTCACCTCTGCTGCGCTGTCTAGCATTGTCTGAGCCCACTCTCCGTTTTTCAGTTGTGTCCTCAGTATTCTCGGCATTGTTAACTACCTTGATACTGGCTACCTTCTTTTTGGGAAATTGTAATTTCTTTTTCAGTTGAGCAGGTTCCTTGTCTTTGGACTTGGCGTGCTCTTCTGATCGTCCTCTTCTTTCCGATTTCTGCGAGGAATTCTGAAAAGATTGAGAGGGACGTGTATCAATGTCTTGATATCTATCAGGTTTTTTAATATTATCCCTATTTCTAAGGTTATATCTATTCCCAGAGGGTTCACTCTGGGGTGACCTTTGTCTCGGGTTTGGAGATTTCTCTCTTCGCCTAGGAGACCTTCCTCTGGACTGGAATTTCTTCTCTTTAGGATTGGATTGTTTGTTTCCATCCCAGTTCTTTTTTGGTGAATTATTATTATTAAAAAATATTTTTTCTGGACTTGTAGTCAGTTGCGGTTTTACTGGTATTCCACCTAGACTATCTCTGCCTAGTTCTTCATAGGATTTTTCTATGATTCTGGCAATTTCAGCTGGTTGGTCTGCTATATCTGTCTCTTTTAACCTCTGGCGGATCGCCACGTTTGCTGCTTCACCCTTTATATTGGCTAGTAATATAGCCGAGACCTGCTTGAAGTCTTTTAGTAATTTCATACCAAGAGTTAAAGCAGGTTCTGGACCGTATTCATCTTGAATTTGTTTTAGCACATCTGGTATTACCGAAATGGATGGAACACCGTGCGTTTTTGTGTAGATGGAAGCAAAGACTGTACCCCAAGTGTCACAGTCCTCAATGTGTGGTGCGATTCCCATTGGGAGACATATAGTCAGAATTCTGTGTTTTTCCAATGGGGTGGTGTCAGGAAACACCGCCTCTATTTGGGTAATTTTCTGTGCCAACCAGAATGGTATTTGTTCCCGTTTAGCTGGAACTTTACCTAGGCAGGATTGGATGTTCTGTGGTGTAATTTTATTTGTGTTCCCCTGGTGAGGGGTCAGCTGTGGAAGTTTAATCGCTGGCTGAATTGTTGAAGTCCGCATTACATACTGAACTAATTGTCTGTGAATTTTTAGTAGTTGTTTTAGCTGTATTAGCAGCTCTGCTGCAGGCATTCTTTCGATGTCTGGATATGGTGTGTATCAGGCTAGGACCGGCCACGTTGCTCCTGGTCTTCCTAAAGGACCGAGCCTTGTAATGTGATTATTATGTTTTAGGGCGCCATCAAATAAGAGCAAATGCTCTTGGAATTTGAGTGGTACTTCCACCTCCTCGAAAGGAGTGTACTCATTAGGAGGTTCCTCTACTTTGTAATAGTGGAAGTACTTTGTTATAGTATTAGCTGCTGGAAAATGTATCCATGTATAGTATACCTCTGTCTGCCGATATTCGTGTGCCTCGATTACGAATATGACTGTGCCACCTCTAGGTGTCAGTCCATTTTCTATAAGTTTTAAGGTTATAGATCTCCTTTTGGCGACCGGAATGAGTATTATATCCGCGTCTGCTGCTTGCATGGTAGCATCAGCATCTGCTATTTCAGTAGCTAATCTAGTAACCTCTCGTTCTTCATCGCTGTTCATTTTGCTGACAGGATGGTATTATGTTTATTTGTAGATCAGGTTTCTTTATGGAAACAGAGATTAGATGCACAATATTTTGGAACTGTTTTATCCTTCAACGTTGACTAGACCAAGAACCATACATAGGAGTTCCCTCCTGCGAGGTTTTGGAGGATATTATAACCTTTCACCCACTCCAGACGTCTTTGGAGTATTTGGGAAAAGGGGTCTGAGTGAGAAAGCACGACTGAGTTACTCTAAATGTCTTACGTTAGTTTTATCGCCCTTTCCAAACGCGTTGGGCGCCATGTAGTGTAGCTCCTATTTTCCCAATAGGCTCTGCGCATTGGAATAGTACCTACAGCAGTAAAGGCCTAGGCCAGACGTTAACTAGGTCTACTACTGTCGATGCTAGACTTAATTTTTGGGTTTGCCAGCTAAGCTCAGAGTTCGCTAGAAACTTTCTCGAATGTTCAAGGAAGGATTAACTTCCCTGATTAGACAAGAAGGGATTTAGTTTCTGACAACCATAGAACATGACAACTTTGCTCTCCCCTAATCAAGAGTCAATCTCCAGAGTCGTGTGAGCACAAGGCAATTATTTTACTCAGTCAGTACGTGCATTCTTAGTCTCATCAGAATGTAGAGAAAAGGAAGAGACGGGCGTGTTCAATAAAAGATGTTATTTATTGATCAGTCTCTTTTCTCGTACAAGAGAAATGGATCGATATTATTGCAATACTTATAGTTAAGTAAAGTGCATACGTTAAAAGCAATAGTACAAAATAATACTGTAAAAACATTGATATGGTTTCTGAGCCATATGATGTTTTAAAATGATTAAAATATATTTACATACACATATACATTTGACTAAACGTACTCAACTGGTGTTTCTAAATACGCCTACCCCGTGTACCTGACCTAAGTCTAATACGTGGGCGGGAATAGAAAGTTGTGGTAAATAAATAAATAATACCTCTCTTTTTGACTAGACATATAACATAACAGATAGCTCAATAAATAAGAGTCAAGATTCGAGGTAGTAGGAGTTTTGCAGGTTTAATATAGCATAAGGACAGGAACAGGACAACCTGCATAGGAATAGGATGACAGGGCCCAGCAGGGGGGGCCGGATTGGACTAGCGTGGCCCGGCAGCTGCCGGGGACCGGATCTGGAATGGCTAGCTCTAACTTTTAATAACAATACATGAGCATATATACATAACGCAAACACATAGCATTACATTGCAGTGGGCGTAGCAGTAGGTGTGACGCGTAGCAGTCGCGAAAGATAAGGGTGAGAAGAAGGTGTAACAGGGCGTATACATAGACATGTGATGCAAACGTAACAGAATATGTCATGAATGGGGCGGAAACCATGGAGGGGGCTACCTGAGGAGCCGGGACCTCTAACCTAATGGTGCGCGCAAACTGGCAATGACGTATGACTAGGAGAAGCTGGGGGCTATGAACTCTGTGCTAGGAGCAGAGACTGAAGTCTGGAGGGTCGGAGCGACATGTACCTAAACCCTATCTAGTATCTGATGTTTAGGAAACATGTTGATATAAACTAGAAGTCAAGAGGGGAAAGGCTAACAGACACTAAGACTGGAGCATGCATTATTCTACATGTAGTGCGTGATGAAGAATATTAAATGACCATTAAATGCAGTATTTCTCTAACGTGGAGACGTGAAGGCTAGATAATGACGGAAACTATTGATGCAGTTCAGTAGCTTAGGAATGCAGAGAAGGAGGACTGAACTGATAACTGGAATCATAACATATTCTTGGCAGACTCAGAGACTGAGCCAGGCTGGGCCGGGTACTGCGAGGCAGGAAGTAAGTGAAGGGTCGAGGATACAGGTGGGGGCTGTATCGCTCCTCAGCGAGGCTTCAGGAGACAGGAGCTGAATCTGGTGTCCAGGCCCTTTTGAAGCCTAGAAACGGGGACTTTATAATAGAATAACGTGCACACTGAGAAACGTGGCAACGTAGCTTTACATAGGCCTGATATTCGTAGTATTCACGAGGACTGGAAACTGGCATACTAGAGGTGGACACAACTGTAATTGCGTCATTAATCGAACATGGGGAATGCATAGGCATATTTAATCATGCACACATAATATATGATGGATGACACGTAGGGACACAGAACATAGCAAAATTTACTTTTCCACATTCCCTCCTTGTCACTACGTTTCCATCAGGAAACATCAATATTCATGATACCATCTATCATTTCATACAGTATCATTTGCTCATCTCGAATTCTCTTAGAACGGGATTTAGAACGGGACTTGGGACTAGGAGTTATACTAGGAATACAGGATGTAGCACACATGCCGCAAATCGCAGGGCCACATTGTATACAGAGGCAGCAGCTGAATATGATCGCTACTGCAATACCTAGAAAGGACATGACTTTCCATCCCCAGGCGGAAATTATATTCCAGAACCAACCGGACCATGTCCAGGTGCCTGGATCTTGGTGTAACAGATGGGCAATTTTATGGAGTCTGGTTATAGCGGAATAGACAGACGGCGCGTTATTTGGAATAAAAATGCAGCAACTGGATCCGATGACTCTACAAGCCCCGCCCCTATCGGCCAGTATGACGTCAAGGACGAGACGATTCTGTAAAACGACAAATCTCATAGCAGATTGCTCTTCGGTTAGGTTACCTAGAGCAGAGGCAGTCTCATTTACTACAGCTTCAAGGGTTCTGGTTAATCTACGGATTAACTTACTATTCTGGACAGGGCCTATAAAGAAGAAGAAACCTTTATTGAAATCTGTATATTGTTCTAGAGTAGTCTCAGTATAATCGACAATCGGGGACTCGATCTCCCTTCTATGTCTAATGTGTACTAGATGTGTGTTTCTATGATAATCAGATGGGGCTAGAAAAACAGGTGGCAGTAGGAAGGCAATGTAACAGGTTCCCTCCCAATCGAGGGGCAGACGAACATATGCGGTCTGACCACAAATAAAATATGAATGACGTGAAGCTTTGAAAATAGATTTCCCACTGTCACTATACTTGATAATAGTAGTACAATCACTATGTCCTATATGTACGGAACCATTATTTCGGACACATAATTCGCCTTTGACTGGTAGTACTGAAATAGCGGGTAAGTCTGGAGTAGTATCAGACTGAACATTCAGGACCATAAAATTCGACGAATAATTACCTAAATTGTACACTTCATTTTCTAGATCTAACCCGGTTCTGTGGGGAAGACCTTGCTTGTCTGGGAAACATGTACTGTTAAGAAAAGACATATCTGTTGAGGATGACGTTAACGTGGACCATGCTCCACACGAACCATTATGTGAAAATGGATAAGGAAAGAGTGGCAGAACTCCCTTCGGTGTCTGGAAAGGGGGGAGTCGACCACACACCCAACAATTAGTGGCATTGCTGGTCTGGTGTGAGTAATGTAACATACGGATAAAGGAGTTATTACGCATAGCGAGGCGGTAAGAGAGTTCATGAGGAGGCAGATCACTAAACGTGTGCTCTGCTGTAACATTAGAAGACTTATTTACATGTGAAACTGAGAAACACAGATAAAATGCATAACTAGTGCAGGAAATCAGAATGCTGAGAAACAATATGAAACATAGAAAAACGATACATCGGATTGAGTTTTGACTGACTCTCTCACTATGGGGGTCTATTTTATACATGTCAGAAACAGTCTAACCGTTTCACCTAGGGGAGGACTTAGACAATCAAACTGGCTGACTTATTTTACTAGACCGTAGTTTCTGTTTATACTCCTGCTGCGGAGTTTTCTCTAGCAGGGGGGGTTTTGAATCAATGTCATTTGCGGGACAGTCCTTGAGAACAATGCTTTGGCAATCCTTCAAATCCTGGGAAATGTTCTTAAAGACGGGTTTCAGTCCATTAAATTGTTTTATATGAGAAAGGTGCACCCAGCCTTTGCGTCCTTCCAACTTCACGGCTGTACGGGTGGTGAGGAGGACTTGTCGGGGCTCTTTCCAACGAGGCTCCAGCGGACTTGATCTGTCAAAGTTGCGGACCATCACCATGGATCCTGGAACGATTTCATGCGGTGCCACCTCGGTATTGTCTGGAAATGCGGCGGCAACCTGTGAACGACATGAGTTGAGGGCAGACATCAAGGAAGCTAGGTAATCTGTCAGCATATTACTTGAAACATCGGTAATACTTTGGGGTCTAGGAGTACCCCACATATTTGGGGGGCGGCCGAAAACGACCTCGTACGGGGACAGACCTGATCTGGAATGTGCGACCATGCGCATGTAAAACAGAGCGACTGGCAGAGCTACTAGCCAGTCCACACCTTTTTCTTTACAAACTTTGGCGATGCGGATTTTCAGGGTCTGATTATGTCTCTCAACGAGACCGGCTGCTTCAGGATGGCGTACACAATGGAACTTCCACTGGTACCCTAACAAAAGGGAAACGTGCTTCATTAACTCTGAGGAGAATGGCTGGCCGTTATCAGAATATACGACTCTAGGGAGTCCATAACGAGGGAAGAATTCACGAACCAACTGCTTGGCAGTGGTCGTGGCTGTGTAATCTGGGACTGGATATGCTTCTGTCCACCTGGACAAAGCGCATACAACTACAAGGACATACTTGAAACCTCGACATCGCTCCATCTGAATATAATCCATCTGGAGGACTTCAAAAGGGTGGTCAGGGGGCTGGAAACCACCTTGTTCCACCGGGACACTTTTACCTGGATTAAACTGACAACATATCATACAGGTACGGACTTTCTGCTTGGCTGCAGCTCGTAAATGCTTGTTGAACCAAATGTTCTGGATACTGTCTAACATAGCTTTTTCTCCTAAATGTGTTGGACTATGTGCGGTATTAATAATGACTTGAACCATAGAGTCGGGGAGAAACCATGCGGTTCTACCCTTTGTTAACCATCCTTGATCTGTCTGGACCCCTCCTTGTTCGTACCATTTCTTGATTTCATCGGGAGTAGCATGTAACTGTATGTCTATGACATCTTGAGTAGGGTCCTTAACTGTCATACATGTAATCGGATCTGGAGTATGTGTCATGTTAACTAGAATGTCTGGAGTCTGGGCTGTAAGCTTGGCTGTGCGATCTGCTAGATCGTTACCCTGGGATATAATATCAGTGACTTTCGTGTGTGCCTTGCACTTCATGATGGCAATGGATGTCGGTAAATGTATTGCATCTAATAGAGCTTGGATAAGGAGACCATGCTGAATCTTGGTTCCATGAGAAGTCATGAAACCTCTCTCCTGCCAGAGCACTCCAAAGTCGTGTACGACTCCGAATGCGTAGCGTGAATCTGTGTAAACATTAACTTTCAGGTTCTTGGCGTGTATGCAGGCTTGTGTCAGAGCAACTAGCTCTGCTGCTTGAGCGGACAGAGTGTCAATACGGTGTGTCTTAATAACGTCAGTGTCAGTAGTCACTGCATACGCGGCGACTAGATCTCCTGTACTTGTTCTCATGCATGAACCATCCACATAAAGTGTCAGGTCAGGGTCTGGTAATGGAATATCTGTCAGATCTTGCCTTGGTTTTGTCGTAATGTTAACTACTTCCACACAGTCATGTGTGTCAGGATTTGAATTAGCGGATGGTAACAGTGTAGCAGGGTTCAGGACGTTGCAGCGTCTGATTTCTATGTGTGGCTGGAACAGTGTCAATTCATAACCTGTTAGACGTGCAATTGTCAAGTGCTGGGTCTGTGTTCGGTTCAGAAGAACTTCTACGGAGTGTGGAACCTGTACTGTCAGGGAGTGTCCTAAAACTATGGAATCACTTTGCCTAATAGCTAGTGCTGTGGCTGCAACTGACTTGAGGCACGCAGGCAACGCCTGGGCGACTGGATCTAATGTGCTCGAAAAATAAGCACAGGGCTTGTTTTGTCCTGCTTGATCTTGTGTAAGAACAGATAATGCTGTACCTTCACGTTCTGTGACGAAAAGTGTAAAAGGCTTACTGTAGTTCGGTGTGGCTAGAACTGGAGCCTGGCATAAAGCTTTCTTTAACTCGTTGAAACTAAATGTATGTTCAGATGTCCAAGGGAGGACAGTCGGTGCGGCTGCCTCCTGTGTCGTTAACTGTATCAGTGGCTTGGCTAGAAATGCATACTGAGGAATCCATTGTCTACAATAAGAAGTAAGGCCGATAAAGGCACGTACCTCCTTCTGGGTCTTGGGCTGAGGAAGACTCGCTATTAACTGGATACGGTCTGGTGTCAACTGCCTACCCCTCTTGGACAGTAAGTGTCCTAAGTAGACCACTTGCTGGACACAGAATTGAAGCTTCGAAGGGGACACCTTGTGCCCCATCTCGGCTAGGAAATACAAAACTGTCAGGGATGCTCGCTCGCAAGCACGTTCAGAACGGGCTGTGATCAGTAGATCATCGACATACTGGAGCAGGGCAGTGTCAGTTGGCATGTGAATGTTGTCTAGTTGTCTCTTAAGTGCTTGACTGTAAATACTAGGACTTTCTGTGAAACCTTGAGGAGCGCGTGTGAACATATAGCTCCTTCCATTTAAACAGAATCCGAAAAGAAACTGGCTGTCTGGATGAATTGGAACACTAAAAAATGCGTTCTTGAGGTCGATTACAGTAAAGAACATGGCTTCGGAATCAATGGCTGTCAATAGGGAAGAGATGTCTGGAACAACTGGGTACTGCGGAATAATACACTTATTAAGCTCTCGTAGGTCGATCACTAATCGATATACTGGGGGTGCATTTGGATCAGTACGTTTCATGACTGGAATGATCGGAGAATTGCATACGTTGGAGTCAGTTTCTACAACTACTCCTTGAGCGATGAGCTCGTCAATAATTTTGGATAAGGCTGCTACAGCCTCAGGTGGCAATCTGTACTGTCTGATTCGTGGTAACACTACACCTGGTTTGAGAGTCACACGATGGGGTGTGATTTGCATGTACCCTACATCAGTTGGACCTTGCGCCCATAAATGCTGCGGAACATTAAACAATCTGGGATCAAAATCTCGTAAAACATAGTGACCCTTAAAGTCACGTAGGAACAGACGTATTCCCTCTGGGGAACAACATATAACTGCACCTAACTCTTTCAGTGTTTTAATGCCTAATAGATTTTCTGGACATGACTTAGTAAGTAACAGATCAGTAGTACGGGACAATGGACCTACTTCTAGAGTAACTGGCTTTGAGATCTCATTTACGATAGGCTTTCCTGAAAATCCAAGGGAAACATTTCTAGAGCCTGAGAGCGGAGCCCCTGGAACTTCGGCGTGACTAATTGTGGTCCTACTTGCCCCTGTATCAATCAAAAACTTTCTGTCTTTCCCTAATACTTGACTATGAACATAGGGACCCTCTTGATCTACAGGTATCTCGATGAGAGGCAAGCCTACCTCCCTCTCTAGGCTGTTTCATGAATATGGCTGATACTCTGGATACTCGGACTGTGCATACTGGTACATCTGCTGTGTGACATGCTGTGTTGCAGCAATAGGCTGCGGTACTGTAACTGTCTGTTGTGCATTCTGTGGCTGAGGAGTCTGTGAAACTTGCTCTTGTCTAGGCGGACGTGGTCTTTCTTTTGTTTTGCCGGTAGCTATGTTGTGTTTCAGAACTGCACACTCGTTTATAAAATGACCTGGCTGTTTACAATAGTTGCAGTTCCCTTTAACGGGAGCCGCAGGATGATTGACTTGATTCGGACCCCTCTTCTGACTGTCTTGAGGAACGGATTGTGCAACTAATACTTTCATTTTCGTGTCTTTCATACGTTTTCTCTCGTGTTCTTGTTCTTCCCTGATTCTATTCTGGTGGTACTGGAGCATCTGCAACATCTGGGACGGGGTATTAGCTTGCCAGGTACTTTCGACTTTCAGAACTCGATTTTTAACTTGTAGACTTGAATTCTCGACTAATTTAGTAACAAAGAGATGAGGGTATGACTCGCTACTTGTCTTGAGACCACTATTGATGCTAAAGCATTTTTCAAACCTAGAATAAAAATCACTAATGTCTTCTTCTTGTTTCTGTTTACAGGCTGAGATTGCATCCCAGTCTTCCTTTTTCGTTGTTAATAATCTGGGTAAAACTTGAATCAATAATTCTGGTAATTCTTTACATTTCTCTCCTAGACCGGTACCTGGTACACGTGACTTATCTTCTGCTTCTAGAACTGCCCAATCTATCTTTTTCTCTCCCACCTCCCATTCTTTTTCCTTTAGCTTTTCATACACCCCTGCGGGCAACAGGACCTTTAACATTTTAATGATATCTGGGTAAGTGTATTCTCCCATACGGAGCATGTCTTTTAATTCTCTATGGAACCCTGCTGGATCTTTGTCATGACAGGGAATTAATTTCTTCATTTCGAGGAGTTCCATCTTTGTAATCGGGGTGTAAACAAACACTCGTTGCATTTCACCGTCCTCTGTCTTAACTGGATGCACTTCTCGTAACGGGTTCTGTCTATCTATGTAGAAGGGTTTACTTTCTGGGGGTGAGACATGAACAAAATGCGGGTTCAGAAACGTTCTATATTTGTGGCGCTGTTCTAGAATAACACTAATCAGATCGGTACCTAGACCTCTCCATCTATACTGGAGTAACTCGTTCAGGATATCATGTAACGGACCTGGATCAGAGTGCTGACCCTCATACAGAGTAATGAGGTGCTGGATCATATACATACCCACCAGTCGTTGCTCGGCTGGGGGCAATTTCAGAAACATTTGTGCCACTATTTCGTCTGGAAAAGTGGTAGAATCAGTAATCCATCGGACTGCTGATCGGACTATTTCTTGTTCATGCATAGTACTTAACTCACTGTAACCGATTCGTGATTTCAGAATGTGATCGGTAGCTTGAAACACTTGTTCTAGGGAACCTTGTTCTGGTGCTGAATGATGGAAAATTGACTTGTGTTCTAGGCGTAAATGGCGATCTGGAAATCTAGATTTTCCTACATACGCTATCCTGGCGGTATTCTCGTCGTCTTCCTCTTCAGGATCAGAGTTACTTTCTTTCTCGCTTACTTGTGCTGCTTTACGTTGTTCGTGTATCTTTATTATTTCTCTACGGATTTTCTTGTACATACTCTCCATGGCACTAATGGTATTGTGCTTACCCTCGGCTATATTATCACTCCACTTTGTCAGGATTTTCATTTCGGCCTGATCTTTAGACGGGTAATCTTGTTCTCTTATTAGACAGTTAATTAAAAACTTTAATATCATACGCTGGATCTCAGCTTTCCTTTGAGACATGGCATCACTAATACTTTCTGGATCATCCCCTGTACGGATGAAACGATATATTCTGTCTAGATCTTCTTTCATATTGGGTAGGGTGACTAGATACTCGGTCACCCTCCTTACGCGTACTGAATATAAAACCATATTATTCTCGCCTGGGACTGGGTCATAGGCACATTCGCCAAGGGCTTGCCTGATTTCTGCAACAGACTTATTACTCTTGGGAGTACGCTGTGATGCTTGAGCATGTAATTCGAGTGCTGATAAACGCTTGCGTGGCGGCGGGGTTTGAGGAGGACCTCCTCCTGCGGCCCCTAGACTAGAATCGTCGACTGATATTCTTCGTGGCGGAGCGGGAAATTGAAATGCTGGCTGGACCGGGGGTACCGTAGTAGGTACTGCATGGGGTGCCCCGGTGTCTGGAGGAGCAGGATGTGCCTGATTTACAGGGACTGGCGGAGCGCGGACAGGATTTGCATATTCAGGGACTGTGTCGTCCAGATAGGACGAAATAAAAATATCAGCTGCGGTCGGTTTGTGACGTAGCTTGGTCGGAACTAATGGTGGCGGAAAATTACTGGATGCCTCCGGGGTCGCTTTTGGCAAGCCCTCGGCAAGAAGAGGGTACATACCCTTAATAAGGGCATTCCTCTGTCTGTCTCTCTGTTCAGTTTTGACTTGTTCACCTATCTCGATTAATTCTTTTTCTTGGGCTCGCTCTTGGGATTCTCTACTTAATTCTGATTTTCTGATTTCTTTTTCGGTTCTTTTATGAGCTTCTTTGCGCCATAACTCAATGGCATCTTTCTGTGATTGTCTGGCTTTCTTTTTCCATAATGCCTCTTCTACTCTCATGATGCACTCGGCATCCCATGTACCCGATACGGGCCATCTATACTTTTCCTCTAACTGTTTGGTATACTCTACCCATAAATCTAGATATAATATGGCACTTATGCCATGTTTCTGATACATAAAGTGACCTGGACTGTCCCTGGGCGGGACGGGAACTGCTGCTTCCAGCAGACCCTTTCTAGTTTTCAACTGACGTAACTTGGAAAATATGGGCATGACTGAACTGTAATCTAGACACAATACAATACACAATGAACACGATACTTATTCCCCATTCATACCACGACATTGAAATACATGAAGAACATTTAAAATAACAGTTCGAACAGAATACTACCTGGAATACGGAACACAGAATACATGGATTTTCTCGAGAACAGAACTGACTAGAACAGGAACTAGATGCACTGCTGAAACAGTACGAAACTTACCGGTCTCATAAAGAGACACGTCAGGACCCGCATCCACCGAAGTGGACACTTCGTTTGTGGGACTGTGTACCACCAACCCACGGACCAGAGTCAATTAAATTGACCCTGTCTAGATACCACCCCAGTAACGGTACTCACCGGGCAGCAAGAACAGAAGGCCTCGGACTGGACTGGACTGCTACGACGACGGACGCCGAACTTCGGACTTCGGACTTCAGTTACGGGTGGACCTCCGGATACCTCGGACCTTGGACTCTTGGCTTGGGCTCTGGTCGGGACTCGCCGCGTTCCTCCACCGTCTCGTCTGGATGCTGGACCGCCTCCTCCGTCTCCTCCGTGGGCCTGAGGGATACTTGAGCAGAAATATCTGCCACTGCGCAGAAGAGTTCCGTCACGACTGCAGAGGGTCAGGGGGTCGGCGTGGCTTCACCGACGCGTGGGGAAAGGGCAAGTCCCTGTTCGGGCGCCATTATGTGGTAAATAAATAAATAATACCTCTCTTTTTGACTAGACATATAACATAACAGATAGCTCAATAAATAAGAGTCAAGATTCGAGGTAGTAGGAGTTTTGCAGGTTTAATATAGCATAAGGACAGGAACAGGACAACCTGCATAGGAATAGGATGACAGGGCCCAGCAGGGGGGGCCGGATTGGACTAGCGTGGCCCGGCAGCTGCCGGGGACCGGATCTGGAATGGCTAGCTCTAACTTTTAATAACAATACATGAGCATATATACATAACGCAAACACATAGCATTACATTGCAGTGGGCGTAGCAGTAGGTGTGACGCGTAGCAGTCGCGAAAGATAAGGGTGAGAAGAAGGTGTAACAGGGCGTATACATAGACATGTGATGCAAACGTAACAGAATATGTCATGAATGGGGCGGAAACCATGGAGGGGGCTACCTGAGGAGCCGGGACCTCTAACCTAATGGTGCGCGCAAACTGGCAATGACGTATGACTAGGAGAAGCTGGGGGCTATGAACTCTGTGCTAGGAGCAGAGACTGAAGTCTGGAGGGTCGGAGCGACATGTACCTAAACCCTATCTAGTATCTGATGTTTAGGAAACATGTTGATATAAACTAGAAGTCAAGAGGGGAAAGGCTAACAGACACTAAGACTGGAGCATGCATTATTCTACATGTAGTGCGTGATGAAGAATATTAAATGACCATTAAATGCAGTATTTCTCTAACGTGGAGACGTGAAGGCTAGATAATGACGGAAACTATTGATGCAGTTCAGTAGCTTAGGAATGCAGAGAAGGAGGACTGAACTGATAACTGGAATCATAACATATTCTTGGCAGACTCAGAGACTGAGCCAGGCTGGGCCGGGTACTGCGAGGCAGGAAGTAAGTGAAGGGTCGAGGATACAGGTGGGGGCTGTATCGCTCCTCAGCGAGGCTTCAGGAGACAGGAGCTGAATCTGGTGTCCAGGCCCTTTTGAAGCCTAGAAACGGGGACTTTATAATAGAATAACGTGCACACTGAGAAACGTGGCAACGTAGCTTTACATAGGCCTGATATTCGTAGTATTCACGAGGACTGGAAACTGGCATACTAGAGGTGGACACAACTGTAATTGCGTCATTAATCGAACATGGGGAATGCATAGGCATATTTAATCATGCACACATAATATATGATGGATGACACGTAGGGACACAGAACATAGCAAAATTTACTTTTCCACAAAGTTACAGTTTAAGTTAAGTTTGTTTTTGCCAAGTGAATAACTAAAGAATTCTCTAGGAGGGGTTATTCAGTTCTGTACCTGGAATTTAGGATGAGTGAGGAATGGTATCTCTTTCTCTGCTCTCGATATTCCAGGCTGCCTGCGAGGGCTACCCGGAAGCGCCGGTGCTGAGTCTCTCGGCTTGAGATAGCAGCGCGTCTCTCAGCGCGTCAGGAAGGCGGGGCTGCTGCCTGCGGGGTCTGCTTCTGCTCTCTGCTTCGGCAAGTATGGCTGCTCCGTCTTGTCACCACGCGTGTGTTTGCATAGGGCAAGGTCGGCAATATTTATACCTTAAAGGTGCCGGGATTGACGTAAGGATGGACATAGGTACGTCAATAAAGATGTCATACGACTTGCTCGTTAGCACATTCTTTACTAAAGTTCTCTGTGAAATCAAAACAATGGCCGCACGGATTATCCAGGTTGTCATAGGTTTGATTTGTTATGAGAACGTCGTATGCCTTATCAGGGGCTGGAGGAATGTCGCTTGTCTAATTAGATCTCAAGCGTTATGACCTAATCAGATAACACGTTCCTGTGCCGTAGTGTGACTGCGTCAGATAACGGTATCTGCATCATGGGGGATTTCTTGCCTCATGGGCTGACTGTTAGTTGACTAGCTAGGTAGTTTAACCAGAATAGGGTCAGGAATAGGGGGATCGATTCAGAACCTATAGAAATACACGACAAGAGCAGGTCATCATTACTTAATGTACATTGTTTGATTTACATCCTTAGAGTGCTTGTTGCCTTAAATTTTAAAACTAATGCTTTCAAACTTCATATTTAATATTGACATGTAAAGTGTAAGTCTGCACTGCATTTGAAGAGTCCAATAACGATAATCAAATACCCACATGCTCCAATACAGCATGTGTAGTAGGATTTACAGCCTAAACCTCTTAAATCAATCAATCAATCAATCAATCAATCAATCAATCAATCATTCAATCAGGTTTTTTGTAGAGTGCAACTACTCACCTATTAGGGCCGGAAGGCGCTGGGGAGGGGGGTGGGGGCGAAGTTCAGTAGAAAAGCCAGGTCTCGAGGTCCTAAATGAATACATAAATAACACAACCCTTTTTTGGACTTTGGAAGTATATGAATTTTCGGTGGAGGCTGCGAGAGCATGCGCAAGCACATACAAGACTCTAGTAGTCAATCCAGGGCTTGGAACATGCCCATAGATTGCCATTTGTTGGCATCATTGTTGCTGTTTTTTGCTGCTTACTCGTTGGGAAGCACTTGCCATACGTCACAACCATGGCTTGTCCTAGCACATGGACCAAGTACAGATTAATTACATTTGAATTAGTGACCCTCCGCTGGTGATCTGCTATTCGCGCTGGAATTCAATTCAGGTACTATTTCTGAGGTCAATGCTCGCCACGTCAAAGCTCTTTTTTTAACTTATCCACACCTCCTCCTTGTTTCTTCTCCCCTCCCTCCCGTCCTTGTTTCTGCTCACCTCTTTCCTTATTTTTTTTTATTGAACTTATTCTCGATACTTTGACAAAGCAAGAACTCTACGCTGAAGTAAAAACAATAGTTTTACAAAATTAGGGGAGAATGGGCATCTTTGGTGATCACTTACTGCTATTTGCACAACCCATAAGTTCAATACTTCCGGTTCAAATACCAATCAATACAGGGGCTAAATATATATTCTGCTAATCTTTTTGGTAGCGCAATGACAGAAAAAAAACACCTAAAAGCAATTCTTGCATGCCTGCACTGTTTGTCAGTAATAAAAAACACTTCTGTTCTTTGGAAGCAAGGGTTCATTGTCTTTCCAGATGCTGCACATCACTTGTATGTAAATGTTAAGCTAACACTGGGTTAGTGAAGGAAGCTGAAAATATGTGAAACCTTTTTTGCAATGGCAGCCGCCACAAAAAGTGTGGGGTGGCGGGCGATAGGGGACTGGTGGGTGGGTAGATGGGGAATTTCGCTGATACTGCCTCCAATGCTGAGGGCTGCCTCGGTGCTTCTCTCCCAACAGTCTCTGGGAAAGCACAGCCTCCCTTCCCAATCCAGACGCTGCTCTCATGCTATGAGATCAGCGCTAGGATTGGTTTGATACAGGTGTGTTGGAGAAATAAAAGTGCGGATGTCTGTTTGGCCAGCCTAAGACGGTCAGCTAAAAGTACACACTTCTAAGTGCCCATCACTCCTCCCTGTCATGGCCCATCCCTGCTTTGCCCTACACACATGCCTAAGCCAGAGCCAGTCACAGAAAAATAAACTGATATTGTTTTATCATTTTATTTTTCTGTGACTGACTCTGACAAGTGGAGCAAAGCTTCTCTGCCATTACGGAGGAGACGCCCCTGCTGTTTTGGAGTGCTCTGCTGTATTTTAATGGCGAAGGACAGACGGGAACTGAGGCAATCACATTTATTTATGCTTCTCTCAGCAAAAGTATGAGATATGTTGTAGCAGTGTTCACTTGAACTTATGTTAGCGAGAGGGTTGTAGTTGCTACAGCGCTGTTTTCCATCTGCACTATTAAGCAACATGGGTCACGTTTGTGGTGTACTTTACTGGTATCCCCCCTGCTTCTTCTCGTGGGACTCTCCACATAGTGCATAACCCTTGCAGGGAACTTGCCACAGTGGCCGCCACACAGAATGCCTGCTTCGGTTTTGCTGCTTCGGTAACGACTGGTTGCCGCTCTCCATTTCTCTAACGGGCTACAGGGGGTGTAACTAGTATAAATGTCAGTATCAAAGAGAGAGTGAGAATGTATGAGAACTAGTACATATCCCCTGGGTAATTATGTTTTATCAATCAGAACTAGTCTGTGAACATGTAGTGAGAACTGTGTGATGTTGCCAGATGGGAGAGATTTTCTTCCTTAATAAAACCCTCACCCACCAACCTAGTTGGTGGCATGCTTCATCATCGGGCCCACCTGGTGACACCGAGTGTATCCCTGGTGTGCTACAATGCCTATGTTACAGCGGAGCTGATATATTTGCTGAGTGTGCGGTGTGGGTGACGTGAAAAGTGAAGTTAAAAACTGTCCATTGGTCCTGTTAACGTGGGATTTCTGGCTTCTAGTTACCTTACCAGATCCCAAATCAAGTCGACTGGATCGTTGGTACCTGTCATTGAGTAAAAGGCAATCCAATACTAGATCAATCAGTTAAGAACTTACACCACTCTAAATGACCACTGACCACTGATAAAGTTTAAAAATTTAATATAAAGTCAAAGATAACTGAAGATACAAACTTCTCAAGATGAGATTCAAAAGGTATACTGGTATCACTATAAACATAAATTCTTTGAATAGTCTGAGTCTACAAAACAGAATAATAAGTACAAGTTCGAAAATCATTAGAGTTGCCAAAATGGATACAAGTTGCAACTTAAGAGTCATTACAGAAAAGAAAATTCAGGTTAGTCTGTCCCTACACTAGACTGAGTGACATCCCTACTTAACAAGATCTTTACCCAAAAAGGTGTCAGCCGTGGTGACTTCCTAAGAAGATCACGCACTTCTCTTTGTCTCTTCTGTAAAAATGGTCTCTGGTGATCAGCCTATCTGCCTACCCAACCGCTCTCTTAGTCTTCCAAAATCATCTGCTCTGCTCTCCTCCCGGGTCGCTTTCCCTTATACAAAATCACATTTCCGATAGGAACGCCCCTCGGGACGCCCCTCACGTGGTATCGAATTTGGCGGCAGACTCCATGATGGTACTCTTCGGGACCCTCGTTAAAGTTGACCTTGGTTCCCAGGCTTCTTCTCCAGTGCGCCGGTACCCCCTGAAATTCCTGAAGACTCCTACAGGCCTGCGCCAAGCGCCACTGAACAAAGCCCCATTCATTACAACTGATTAAGACCCCTCGCACCTGCATACAGGCCATCCTACAGTGGGCCTCAAATTCCAGACTCCACCATATCTATAGGTCGTAAAACATATGTAACTCTCTGTACTTGGCGCCTCTCGACTTCTTCTCTAACGAGCACATTGCAGATCAAAGGAATAACATTATCTGTTCAGGCCTACTTGATTTACATGAAGCGGGTCCCTGCACTCTGAAAACATATAACTTGATTTAAACAGTATTCTTAACTAACACATTTCTGTAATGCAAAACATCTATAAAACATATATTTCACTACTAAATTCGATAATACATTTTGGAAGAACCACGTTAACCCCACCTCCCATTATTTTAGCAGCACGTTTAGATTTACTGTGAATTGCCATGAGGCCTACACAATTTAACTGGTTTGCAAGTTCCTCTTACATGATCACTTAACATGAGAACGTGAGGTTTTCATATTCATTCCAGCATTTCTACATTAGTCTCACATTGCTACGATTATTGGTACCCTACTTAAACACTCTATACATTTTACTACTGGGTATAAGACACTCTTGTGCAAAGTATATTTAAACTAACTACGTGCTTGTAAATATGGTGCACTTATACATTTTTCAGATTTGTGCTCTCTCAGTCCCCCCTTTGATGACTTTCAGGAGTCATCACCATCAAAACACCATCTCTAAAATGTAGGACCCTTCAAAGTGAAGTCATGGCAGTACCACTTCTTTTCATTGTCTCCAATGCTTTCAGACTCTTATATTGTGTATCTTGCATCGCTGTCAACCTTTTCTCCTGTTCTCTCATAGATCTCTGCAACCTGTTTGCTTTATACCATTGATACAAACGCACCAATCCCCACAAAGTGATCACACAAATCACAATTATGATAATGGGTTTCAGTATGTACCAAACGATACCCTTTCCTAGGTTGGCAAACCAACCTCCAACTTTACCCATTCCATGACCTACTTTTTCCCACACATTTACTTTTGTCAGATCCTCAATTTCGTGGTGAATTGCAGTGATGTTTCGTATGTATTTCTCTAGAGGTTTTGAATTGTCCGGAATGTAAGTGCAGCATTCCTGGACCTTCAAAGCCTTGCAAACTCCTCCCTCTTTGGCTAACAGAACGTCTAGAGCAAGTCGGTTCTGAAGAACCATTGCCCTTATCGATTGCATCTCACCCTCCACCAGCATTAATGATCTGGCAGTACTGGCAGACAACCTATCTACGACTGTAGCCAATCTTCTAATTTTGATGTCATTCAGTATCACTCCCAAGATAGGGAATGCAGCACCAAATACATCCCCAATTACTTCTTCAGCTCCTAACCCTCTCTTTCCTCTTGTTGGTATTCCTCTCTTGGTCGGTTCTAAATTCTCAACATGATATATTTTGGGGAAGACAATTGCTAGATAGCATGATCCATACCAATTATCTGGTAGCTTCACATATGCATTTCTTCCACATACAAAATATACATTTGGAATTGCTTGCATCTCTTTCAGAAAATCTTTGGAGTAGTACTCCAATTGGAAAGCATGTTCACAACTGACTTGACCTACATACAGATTCTCATAATAGGAGTAACTCCTGTGAATGCACAGTTTCCCCCGTTTATCCTTGTCTAAAGCAATTGGACCAAAGCTACCCTTTCTTTGCTGTATCCTTTCTTCCTTGGTCCAATCTGTTTCCCATTGTCCTGAAGCCTTTAGAATCTTCTGCCTCCTGTATCTAGTATCCACCTGCCCTATAAACTTTTTCTCAATTTCTGACACTTGACAAGTCAGATTATTTCTCCGGGCATGTGAAGTATCTAACGTTTTCCATGGAATGAACCATTTGTGTAATCTGTCTTCGCTCTTGTAATAGTCCCACTTGTTCAGATGCTTGTAATTTGGGACCTCTGGCAATGTCGAGTCAAAATTCGAGAAGTAATATTCGAACCCCTCTCGTCCATAGAATATGCTTAACAACAAACTACATGTGATTCCATATGTCAATGGAAGATGATGGTATCTGATACCCTCCTCCACCGAAGCTGGTAATTGCATACAAACGTAGCAATTCCTCGCCTCCATGACATCAATGTATTCGTAAAGCAATTTGGCATAAGCATTTGACCTGAAGTTCCCTTGTGATTCATCCGTATGTAACCTTTTAATTTCCGCCTCTAACAAAGCTTTGTCTTTATCATTGATGTTTCCCTTATGATTAACAGTGATTGTTCTCTGTGTTGACACTCCCTTGACTTCCTTGACTGCAGTTGCATCTCTCTCATGTCCCACTATGTATGAGACAGTAACCACTAAAACTATAAGTGAAATCACCACCCCTAAAAGTGTGCCTACTATACATTTTGCCCTGCGGTTCGGGTTGCCAGCCTCCATGATCTCAAACAGGGTAGTTTTGGCGTTCTTCTATCTCCAACGTCTCCTTCTCTCCGAACAAAGTCTCTCTTTCGAACAATGTCTCTCTTTTGAACACCTGGAAGCTGACAATTTACTCCGCAAAACAGTTCTAGAGTCCTGTGGAAATAGACAACCCTAGCCCTTCTCCATCCTCTAAAAGGAAGACCCTACCATTTTCTTCTTCCACTCGGCGCTAGGTTATCTTGCAGCAATATTTACAAAGTTCTTTCAAAAGTCTTTTATCAATCTAAAACTATGAGTGTTCCAAGAAGTTCCACTACTCGCTCAAGCATTTCCAATCGAAGAAGAGTTCCCTCCAATATTGGATATCGTGAACAGCAAACCGGGAAATCAACTGTCTCTAAAATCAATTTTCTTATTCCGCTCAGGAGAGGAGGATAGACGATGTTGAGTGTCAGCAACCTTTCGGCCTCCACCCCTGGTAGCAGGAACCGTATTTGCACTGTGATGATCGGATCAGTTCTGATCAGGTTCACTTCCCTGACCCTCCCGGTTCTGTGTCCCACGGACATCTGCAACGAGGTAGGTCCAATCAGGAGTAGAGTACCTTCTGCTAGGCACTCGCACCCTCCTTGATCTCCTGAGACCCCCCTGGGCTTGATCCTGGGTATCTTCTTCCGGGTCTGAGTCTTCTGATATAGGAGCAAGCGTTTCTTCTCGAGCAGACCTCAAGCTCAACCTCCTCCTTCTTTCTGGCCAGGTGGCTGCTCCACGCCTTGCCCTCCTATTTCTCGTCCTCACACTCGATTCCTGATCGCTTTGGTACTGGTCCGTGTCTGAGTCGTATTCACTGCAGCTCTCTCCTTCAGTTGCGTCTTCGGTCTCACTGCCGTTCTGCCGTCCTTCTTCTTCTGGATCTGATGCGTTCCCAACTTCTTCCAACACCTCCACAGCTTGACTGGCCCCCCCCTGGGATTCTTCTTCCACTGCTGGACTTTCGTCTGGGAGAGGAGCTGTTTCTTCTAGAGGTGCTGAAACTCTCCGAGTATGGGATGCATGGATCCAATTTGGCAGCCCTCCGCACTTCACCGCGGTATTCGTGATCAGGATTACCTGAAAGGGCCCACGCCAACGTACATCTAGGCAGTTCTTCCGGACGTGCTTCTTGACCAACACCCAGTCCCCGGGGCACAGATCATGACACAGGTTCCTTGATGATGGAACTTCAGCCGCCTGCACCTGAAGGGACACAGAATGGATGGCGTCAGACAGTCCCTTACAATAATCCAAGATCAGATCATCTGTGATATTCAATAGGGCAGCAGTTGGAACTGTAGGAAGTCTCATGGCCCTCCCCATCAGAATCTCATGTGGCGAGAGACCTGTCCTCCTGTCAGGTGTGCTGCGCATACTCATGAGCACTAAAGGAAGAGCATCTGGCCAACTCAAAGAGGTGGATGAACAGACTTTAGCTAGTCGACTTTTCAGAGTGCCATTTACTTGTTCCACAATCCCTGAGGCTTCTGGTCGATAACTACAATGCAGTTTTTGATCGATCTTTAATGTAGAACACAACATCTTCACAATTTCGCTGTTAAAATGTTTTCCTCTGTCCGATTCCAGAGAGGCAGGCACCCCGAAGCGTGGTATCAACTCCCTGATCAACAGTTTGGCTACTGTGAGGGTATCGCACCTGCGTGTAGGGTATGCTTCAACCCACCTGGAAAATATGCATACAACCACCAAAACATACCTAAGGCGGTTGATTGGTGGCATTTCAATAAAGTCCAATTGCATTCTATTGAAAGGCCCCCCAGACCTCCCAATGTGACTCAGTGTAACTGGTGTTCTTTTCCCTATATTTAATTGTTGGCAGGTAACACATCGCTTACACACGGACTCGGCCGCTATCCTAAATTTAGGGCAATACCAAGTCTGCCTAAACACTCTCAGCATAGCGTCTCTTCCTAGGTGTACTGGACCATGTATTTGCCTTGCCATGGGATTTGCTAGTTCCTCAGGTAACACAGCCCTCCCATCTGCTGAAATCCAAAAATCCATCTCGCTTCTCACGCACCCTGCTATTTCCCATGCCTTTTTCTCCGTTTCAGGTGCGTTCTCCTGCATCATCCTCAAATCCTCCCAAGTGTCTACAGTTTCCAACATCATACTCAATTCTGTCTTCTCTTCCGCCCCATCTATTTCTCGCACTGCTCTTACCGATCGCGTCAGTCTTTGTTGACGCCTGTTCAAATTCCTGTCATGCGCCGCCCTAATCCATGCATTAAGGGCCTCAAACTGGGTTGGTCTAGGCGGGGGTTTCAATGAGGACATGGTTGCTTTTAGCCAATGTAACACCTCTAACTTAAACGTCCCATACTTCGGGAACTGCATTTCCTCATTCCCTTCTGTAAGCTTATTCCAAGTCCCAATCCATAATATCGTATGCAGCCCCACATTCGCTGCCATATAATGAGCTGGTGTACCCTCTGGCGGCGCCTCTTCCCCGTAATAATGTTCACTTCTTTTTCTTTTAAAAATCCCTTTCAAACACTTAAAGCACTTCATGATTTCTCTTTTCTCAGCGTTTGTTTACTTCCTGATGACAATCCACCAATCTCAGCGCGGTTCTCACTAACTGGCCTATCCGCGCGCGGCTTTCCTCCGACGTCACTCTAGCCGCCCAACCAGAGCGCGGCTCTAGCTAACGTCACACCAACCGCTCAATCACAGCGCGGCTCTAACCGACGTCACCCGTCCCCCTTCGCAGCAGTTCCCCTCCTTTTTCAGCTCGTCTCCTCGGTCATGCGTGCATCCCATTCATACTCTGAAAAATGATTACTTCCGTCCAAGCGATCACTTTTCTTGACTGTACGCCCACAGTCTTTCTGTAGTTGTCACCTTAACTTGACGAGATGTCTTTCCGTTTACGTCCAGACAATCGCCTTCTCTGATTGGTTGCTTACACACAGTAACTTTCGACCAGCGTCCGTTACTTCACACACCCACTCCCCCTATCACGGTCCCACGGCGGTCAATGGTACCTCGTGACCTCCGTACTATGGTCGACAACTACTCTGGATTTCGATACACCCAAAACCACTTAAGCTCTGGCCTGAACTTAAGATTTACCAGTTCACCCGTTTACCAGGTAACCAGTTTACCAGGTTGCGCGCGCTCACAACCTTCTCTCAATCACACTACAGGCATTCAACTCCGCAAGACATTACACTACAAATACAACACAAAACACCGCAATCTGTTCACGCATGACCCTTGTTATACTCACTCTCCTCCGATACTGCTGCTGTTCTCGCACCGTCTGCACCCTCGGCTCACGATTCTTCCGCTGCTCGTCTCTCGATGTCTAGGGGCCTTGGGGTAAACTAACCTCTCTAGATTACCTTCCTCAAGAAGATAACCATCCTCTGCTACCAACTGTTAACGTGGGATTTCTGGCTTCTAGTTACCTTACCAGATCCAAAATCAAGTCGACTGGATCGTTGGTACCTGTCATTGAGTAAAAGGCAATCCAATACTAGATCAATCAGTTAAGAACTTACACCACTCTAAATGACCACTGACCACTGATAAAGTTTAAAAATTTAATATAAAGTCAAAGATAACTGAAGATACAAACTTCTCAAGATGAGATTCAAAAGGTATACTGGTATCACTATAAACATAAATTCTTTGAATAGTCTGAGTCTACAAAACAGAATAATAAGTACAGGTTCGAAAATCATTAGAGTTGCCAAAATGGATACAAGTTGCAACTTAAGAGTCATTACAGAAAAGAAAATTCAGGTTAGTCTGTCCCTACACTAGACTGAGTGACATCCCTACTTAACAAGATCTTTACCCAAAAAGGTGTCAGCCGTGGTGACTTCCTAAGAAGATCACGCACTTCTCTTTGTCTCTTCTGTAAAAATGGTCTCTGGTGATCAGCCTATCTGCCTACCCAACCGCTCTCTTAGGCTTCCAAAATCATCTGCTCTGCTCTCCTCCCGGGTCGCTTTCCCTAATACAAAATCACATTTCCGATAGGAACGCCCCTCGGGACGCCCCTCACGTGGTATCGAATTTGGCGGCAGACTCCATGATGGTACTCTTCGGGACCCTCGTTAAAGTTGACCTTGGTTCCCAGGCTTCTTCTCCAGTGCGCCGGTACCCCCTGAAATTCCTGAAGACTCCTACAGGCCTGCGCCAAGCGCCACTGAACAAAGCCCCATTCATTACAACTGATTAAGACCCCTCGCACCTGCATACAGGCCATCCTACAGTGGGCCTCAAATTCCAGACTCCACCATATCTATAGGTCGTAAAACATATGTAACTCTCTGTACTTGGCGCCTCTCGACTTCTTCTCTAACGAGCACATTGCAGATCAAAGGAATAACATTATCTGTTCAGGCCTACTTGATTTACATGAAGCGGGTCCCTGCACTCTGAAAACATATAACTTGATTTAAACAGTATTCTTAACTAACACATTTCTGTAATGCAAAACATCTATAAAACATATATTTCACTACTAAATTCGATAATACATTTTGGAAGAACCACGTTAACCCCACCTCCCATTATTTTAGCAGCACGTTTAGATTTACTGTGAATTGCCATGAGGCCTACACAATTTAACTGGTTTGCAAGTTCCTCTTACATGATCACTTAACATGAGAACGTGAGGTTTTCATATTCATTCCAGCATTTCTACATTAGTCTCACATTGCTACGATTATTGGTACCCTACTTAAACACTCTATACATTTTACTACTGGGTATAAGACACTCTTGTGCAAAGTATATTTAAACTAACTACGTGCTTGTAAATATGGTGCACTTATACATTTTTCAGATTTGTGCTCTCTCAGTCCCAAAAAGGTTCATCTTAATGATTGGGCCTCTGGCAGTATTAGAATGCAAGCCAGCGGATGTAGGTGGAGTTGTATTTAAGGTACTCCTACATCCTTTGGACGGTCGACATGTTTCAGCCAGGCCTCTTCTATAAACTGGCTTTCCTCAGGACCTAAAAAATGTGAAGTGCTTGATCTATACTTGTTCTAGTGTATAGGTCAACATATGTGTAGCACGCGCTAAGGTGCTTTGATGTGTGAGAAGTCAGTTCCTCCGCAAATCACTCGATGGTGATTTGCTACGAGTGCCCCATGAGATTCTGGCAGAGGTTCAGGTAAACTTGCATGCCCAGGACCTGTTGTATCACCTCTTGTCGCTGCTTCGGATCTCCGATGGACTAGTATAAATGTGGCACTTTTATGGAAAAGCAAAAAAGTTCCAACTGACACAAATCACTTCCCAACTCAAATCCGTTGTCCAAAGTACTTTTTTAAAAAACAAAAAGCATATGGTAAATGTGTTGCTTAGTATGTCAACAATGCAACTACTCGTAAAGCAGACCGGACATAGGGAGTGCACCTTCTTACCTCAGTGGAACGAGGTACCCATGAGACTTCAAGCAGCAGCAGTAGGTACGTAGTGACACAGTGATTGTCATGAGAAAAAGACGAGGCCCAGCTTTCCTCCAGCTGCTGGTTGCTTCCTCCGGTGACAAGTGAGCCGCAAACTTAACTCATTGCACTGTCTGTGACTACATCACATGTGATGCTTTATCTTGTCTGTATGAATAGAACAATATTCAAAAAGTTTAACAAGTTTAATCACACAATATGAACAGAAGGAAGCAAACGACAGATAAAAAGATAATAACGAAACGTTATTATCATTTTATTTTTACTATTGCAGTTGCATTGCAGATAGCCAGGTTGTTAGGGCAGAAGGGCTGGGCTCCCCTGACATTCTGTCTAGTGAGGAGGAGTGGTGGCTGCGCCTTAAGTGCACATGAGGGTTTGGCCGGCCGTCTCGGGCCGGCCAAACTGTCATGCGTACTGTGCATGTTCGCCACAGGCTGTATTATACAGCCTAGGTGAACAACATGCCCAGCCTCCAAGCCCATGTCTGAGCGTCGAACCACAGCGCTCAGACCAATCACAACGCTGCTGTAAGGTAGCGTTGTGATTGGTCAGGGGATTCTCAGAGGCTCTGTTCTTCCTCGTTCCTGCTTGAAGGAGAGGCGCGGCTAGCGACAGTGACTCCAGGTACTTTTTTTTCCTAACCCCCTCCCATCTTCCCCCAATCCTCACCACTGTTTCATACCAGCCGCCACTGCAAAACCCTGAAGTATGAAAGCTATAGGTGTCCCTGTTATGCGCACCTGCGAATGTACAAATGAATGATTGTAGAGATGAGGTGAAGGGGGCTATAGGAGAAGCATCCCCGGGACTAAACCTGCACTCTGAACCTGCAAAACAAAAGGCAGTGGATTTAGACCCTGCTCATTGATTACCTTTGGTTAGCTTTACTGTCACTCATTTGGTGGCTTCTCATTTTCTGGCTTGCCTTCCTTCCTTTACATTGGCTTTGCACTTTCTTTATAAAGGCAAGACCTATTGGCTTTGCCAGTGCTTGTTATCGCTGAAACCAGCAGCTTCTGTGTCCGTGTCTCTAATGTGATCAGACGGAGGTTTACGGGTATGTAGGTCAGCACTGCTCCGAGTGTCAAAGGCGGGGAGGTCTGACAGCCTAGAAGCTGAATACTAGAAATGCTGGAATCCCAGCTCCAGTCGATAAATTGTACTATTATCCTCTGCCTTTACGTTAACAGGTGGACAGGACTCATCATGGGTTTAGAAAGAAGGCTTCTAAAATTGCTTATGTTTTGCTTCGTGATAAAGCTAAAGAGATTACTTTACCGCAAACTACACACGTGTACTGATTCTGCGTTCATTGCACAGCCAAAATGTGGGGAGTTAGAGTTGAAACTCAGCCTTGTTTCTGCAATGGCTTTGAGTGTGAGGATGTGGTGCTAAGGGGATTGCCAGGGTAGGCTGTGATTTGTACCTATATTGTATTGGAATGTATTATTAATATGTAGCGCTTGATGCCCCTGCTAAGGCCCAGGGTGGTCTTAACTTAACATTATAGGCCCCCGGGCAAAGCAGTGCACTGAGCCCTGCCTACACAACCACTTACAGGAATACAAATGTTTAATGGAAAATTAGTGTTAAATTCTGGTCTGCATGGGGCCCCTAAGATCATAGGGCCCCCAGGCAACTTCCCAGTCAGGAGTATGACATCTTTTCGGAATGTGTACTTATATGCAGTTAGGCCTACATGGGAAGTGTTCGATGAGGTGTATGCTCCAAATATTGTGTAGTTGATATTGTTACGCATAAGCATGGCATTTGCACTGCACGCACATTCGTGCTACACTAATGATATGTACCTGTTCCACGCTAACGTGGGTATGCCCCTTCTCTATGCCTTCTTGAGAGCAGTACCACAAACACCTACCATGCCAGTCACAGCCTTCGTGGACATGTGCCATTGACAGCATTGTGAGCCATCTGTGCCATGCCCTTGCATGGCCTTGTGCAAACCACTAGCTGTATAGATAAGTGTGTGTGAGGCTCAGTGCTTAATTTGTAAAAAAAAAAAAAAAATGAAAGTGCCAGGGCACCTGCAGTCTGCACTACCCATTGGCAATGACAGTAGCAACATAATGGCAGTTCTACAAGTGTGACAATTCAAACTATTTTAGGCCACACAAAGCCATAATAATGGCATGAGAGACTGGTATTATTAATTTTCTTTGTATATTGACTTAATAAACACAGCTGTTGAGCTCATCTCAAAATTAAAAAGACAACTGCACCATGTCTGTCGGACTGTCACTAGATCCGTTGCTGACAATGAAGTGCCGGTGCCGAACATCGGAGACCACCGGCTCAAATTAAGCACTGGTCTGGCATTGTGTTTTTTTATCAACACTATTAGGCCTTACTTTGTCAATATCAGCCTCGAATACTGCAGCAAACAACAAAGTAATAAAAGGAACGCTTGAATTAATGTTGTCACTGATGCTTTTGCGGGCCACATGTAAGTCCATCGGTCTAGAGTTGCTTGTGTTCCAGTCCAGAGGGGACCCGACTTGTCAGATTGTCCTGGATTTTCATATTACAGTTGGACTGAGTCTGATTTGTCTTCGGTTGGTCTATTTCGAAAGACGCATAGTGGCAAAAGAAGATGGGCTGGAATGAAGCTCTGAAAAATTACCAGTGACCGAGACTAGTCTAACCTCTTCCATGCATGGGCATGTGCGTCGGACGACCGGGGGCCGTCCGAACTGCGCACGCGACAAATATCGCGAAGCGGTTAAGCCTTATAGCAATCGCTTTTTGGTTTTCCTACTTATTCAATACAGCACACAGGCCTCTATTGCTGTGTGATTCATCTGCTGTCTGTGGTCCACCGCTCATCGTCCATTTGTTAACTCCATCTTCCTCTCCATCCTCTTTGTGCAATGATTGACATTTCACCACTGCTTCTTTGCCCCTGTTGGGAGGCTCAGTTTTCTGACCCCTCTCCAAACCTCTGTTTGCGCATGGGTCTGGATTCTGAGTTGTGTGATATTTGCTGCATCTGATAATTACCCGGTGTGATAAAGAGCTCGCCCTTCGTTAACCATTTAAAAATAGAAACTTGTACAATATTAACTGTAACATGTGGATTTTGGTGCACTAAGCAAAAAAATCCACATGCTATTCCCCAAAACTCAAAATATGCGATAATAATCAAATATATCTTCTTGGGTTCCGGAGTAGCGTGGTGCTCGCCGAAAAGCTCTTCGGCGCCTCATCAGGGGTAGTAAGCGCTATATAAATACCACTTTACAATTGCATCTGATAGATCCTGAATATCTTGATGTTGATTCTTAGCAAATGGGATATCTTATCTGATTCAGGACGTTCACAATGAGGTATTTTGTCTTTAGTGGGGTGTAGTGCTACCTCCTCAGTGCTGACTCTTAATCAAAACACAAACTGCATCCGACAGTGCTCTCTTTTTCTCCTAACAAACTGCAAACTTCAGAAATGGGCATCAGCTTGGACTTTATGTTTTCCCTACTGCTTGGGACATGCTTTCAATCAATCAATCAATCAATCAAGACATTTATAGAGCACGCTACTCACCCGTGAGGGTCTCAAGGCGCTGGGGGGGGGCCTACTGCTCGAAGAGCCAAGTCTTGAGGTGTTTCCCTGAAGGTGAGGTGGTCCTGGGTCAGTCGTAGGTGTTTGGGGAGGGAGTTCCAAGTCTTCGCTGCTTTCATTTACTTCCATTGAACACATCCTTTATGCTGTCGGTCGAGTTATATGTGTTTTACACCTTACATCTAAGACACTGCAGTAGCATCACGGCTCTCCTTATGCACAGGAAAAGGTTTCATTTATGAAGAATTTCCTGTTTTCAGTGCATACAAATAGCATTATGCTGAGGTAAACTATAGGACCCCTAATGTATAAGTTAGTTCCACCATCAAATTCTTTTCGTATTTGTGAACAAATCTGGGTTATTTCGTTTTTTCTCAGGCTTCCCTTACATGGATTCTTGGATTCATGTCTGCCTGCGCTTACTTATTTCCCTTTAAAAAAAATAATAGACTTTGGGTGTGGCCAATTGGCGTGAGAGCACTTTGTGAGAAAATGATGGTGGTACTGTGGCCAGCCCTACAGTGCTTTGAAAACATGAAGTTGGAGCTGAGACAAGCCCCATAGAGAACATTCATCATATTAACAAATACTGACCTTTGAAAGGTTTAGAGGGGACAATGAAACAGGGAAGAAGTGGTAGGAGGCAATGATGGGTAAGGAGGGTCAGAAGAAGTTATACTTTTTCCTGGAGTTTCCGCATGAAGACACTCATGTGTTGTTTTCTAAATACACCTCAGATTATTAAGTCCAGGCATTGGTGGTAGCCAATACCAAATTCCAGTAGTCAACCTTTGAGGAGCTTCAGAAAAGCGTTATCTGGTTATAAGTTTTAGCCTTTGAGTCCAAGGATATTTTCTCATCATGTTGTTGGTTCTCCAGAAATGTTCAACACCATAGTTAAGTAAATTCTATAGCCTTAGAGCCTGCCGTAGCGGGTTCTACCGGCCATTAAAGGCCCGTTCCAGCATTATAGGCCTAGCCGAAGATGAGGGCCTTTAATAAGAGAGTGGGCCTTTAGTAGCCGGTAGAGCCTACTACAGAGGGCTCTAATGCCATTAGAACGTTACGCTCTTAGAGGGCAGAATGTTCTAATTTGTAAAACAAAGGCCTCATGGAGCCCCAGGGGGGTAAAATCCCTTTGGGCTCCGTGAGGCCTTTGTTAAACATTGGAATGTTGATGCTCCGGGTTTCTACCTGCCATTAGAAGCCCAGAACACTCCATTGTTTTAATGGAGTGCTCAATAGTCCAATGTTCTAACAATGGAACAGTGGACAGCTTTGTGAATGAGAGAAGGTATTTTGAATTACATTCCATCTCTAATGGCAGCAATTGTTGGATAGAAAGGAAAGGAGAGATTTGGCCATAATGTTTTAACCGCACTAGGAGGGGAACCAGAGCTCGAGCTCAAAGGATCACCGTCTGCAAAGCCCCAGTTCTAGCTAGGAGGCCACTGAGGATAAAAGTCCCTGAGTCAGTTTGGGAAATACCCATGGGTTTGGATTCTGGTGATGACTTGAAATCGGTAATCCTGCTGAGTAGCTGAGTAGATACTCCTAAAATGTGCCTTTTATACCACATGGTCTTAAGATATGAATCTTAAATCAATCCTAGAGATTTGTCTTGAAATACACGAATGCACATGAAGTTATTGATGGAAGGAATATCAGTCCACAGCTGTGTTAAAGTGAGCAGGTGTAAGAGATATTGTGAGCACTTCCGTTATTTACAAGTTGTGTTTTAAGAACATTCCCACCATGGAAGTTTCGATTTGGATAAGCAGGTCACGAGCTATAGGATACCGATATTACTACTGATGATGCCGTTTGTACAGATCATTGTTATCACTAGTCGCCTTCTAGGAGCTGGCTGAAATTTTCTTGACAGAGGTACATTTTTGTAACTAAATAGCATGTCCACCATGATTCGCACAGTTTACGTGTCGGGTTAAACGTTAAACGTCATGGGAGAGAAAAAGGAACTATTGGGCCACCACATGGCGACTGAACAGGTTCCGAGGTTCTTCATCTACCCATGCCAGTTATTTTCTGTTGACTAGAAATGAGGAAACCTCATCTTGCATGGACAACTCACTGGCCTATTTTGTGATTCGGGGACCGAGAAGTCACCCATGATTTGTCACATTAAAGGCCATTGATGGGACCAGGAGCAAGATTTTTCTATCAATCAAAACTTGGAGTGTGCTTTCCAGGATTTTTTCAGTTCTTTTTATTAAAGAGATAATAATCAAATATATTACTCTTTCTTTAAGCTTAGTGCACATATCATATTTTCTGTGTATCAGAAATCTTGTTTTTCATATTTTGTCGCTCTTTTTTAGTGCCTGCTAATTCTCTGTGGACCCCTAAGGAAAATAAAGGAGAGGAGTTAGAGAGACAGACAAGTAGCAAGCCTGAAAAATATCCTTTACCTTGGAATTTTCACTTACTCTATGACTTACATATTGATTGGCTTCATCAGACACCATAGGTTCAATGCAGAAGAGGACTCCAGTATGTACGTCACTCCAGTTTCCAATCTGGTTCACTACCGCATGCCATAATTTGCCCTGTATATTGCAGAGTTTTCTTGGGTCCTGAGCAAGGATGACCAGGCGTTTCAGATTTGCCAGGACAGTCACAGGTTTTCAGCATCTGTCCCAACAAATTTCAATACATTTAGCACATGTCCCGGTTTTGAGAGGGGACCTATGAAATAGGGAGGGAGGTAAGTTTTACTGTGATCCACTGCAAACATTTTAGGAGCCCTCAGCAGAAAGCAATTTAGTTAACACAGTTGGTACTGTTTGCCAACGTTGCGGTTTCCCTTTAGCGCATCATTATCTGTATTTTCTATGTTGGTGAGCGCCCTTGATTAAGTCATTATATCCGCCTCAGTTCATACTAAATTGTAGGCCTGCTTCTATGTTTGTGAAAAAACATGGTTTTTGTTTTACAATTATAGCCACTCCATCTTGACCCCTCTTCAAGCACTATGCACTCAGGCCCTGATTCTGAATTTTGAGACGAATTTGGATTCCTGTGCAAAGAGTAGTTTGCGTGTGAGTCGAAATTCCAAATTGAATGTCAATTTTTCTATCACTACTCTTTAGCAACAGATTTAGGCTGGTCAAACCTGCTGAAATATATCAGGAGAGCATGTGCCATGAAAAGGCAACCATGCAGATTTTGATGTGATCTACACTGAAGCTGCATCCGGATGTGGTAAATTACCCTGCCTCTCCAAGCCTCCTCAAATTTGGGACCTTAGAGGTGGCACATTGTTGAAGACTGGTTACATGTCGAACCACACAAGCAGATCCCTTTTAGTAGTCTAGTATGCATGAATCGCAGGGCAACGTCCTAACGTCCCTCCTTTTCAAACTCCTATGGGAGATCTGCTGCCTTTTCTAGTGTTAATAAACATCTATTTTAGCTAGCATACTCTATTTTATTTTTTCATGCTGTATTCCATAGCACCACATTTAGGGCTTTCTTCTTAATGGAATTTCACAAGTTGCCCTGCATATGACCCTACCAGAAGGTGTCTTTCTAATGTGTCATAAATGGCTGCATCGCCCCCACAGGTTGCAACATTGTATGGTCTCCATTGGTGGAACCCGACAAGCTCTTTTTATCTTCGCTGTTATATCTCCATTTTGAAGGACTGGGCTGGGGAAGGAGCGCCACATTATTGGGTTCCACTTCTCCCGCATTAAATAACAGATTCTCTCAGCTCTTGGTTCTTTTCCTTACAAATGGACCAACTGTGATAATACAGTCATTGCACATCCTGCCTTCCCCTAACAGCCTCGGGTCCAGCTTCTTGGTATTGCCAGAATTTGGTGATGGAATGGTTGTGTTAGCTGAACACGGGAATCATGATGCGTCGGCCTTGCCCCAAAAATGCATGCGGCTCACTGGCACTTTTACCAATCCCTTTAGGAGAGGGCATGGCTTCTACCATGCAACGTGGGGCACAGAAGGTGAACTTCATCCAGCGTCTCTCCTGATATACTGGGCTTCTTCTTCACTATGGAACTGGAACAGAAAAAAAGTGACCCCATTAGTGAATTGGAAAGCTAAAAGAGTGGCCCATATTTGCAAGTTCTGGCAGTTTTGAACTTGTAAAGAAATGCAGTATAGATGTTTTACAAGGTATGGAAGACTGCATGGATTTGAGCTTGCTGCAGACAGTGTTTGTTTTAATATATACGCATCTTTTTTTGAGTTTTATGTAGTAAGAACTCGACCTGAAGGTATCCGAGTGCTTAACATAAGCATCAGTTGCGTTACAGAGACACACATTCATTTTGTTAGGCACTGGGAGAATAAGCAGAATCACAGGATGTTGAGCGTCCCTGCTGAGACTCAAACCCAGTTTCAAAGTCAACCGCTCTAGCCGTTAGGCCACATCCTCTCCCCTATAATACCTGGATAACCAACGGTAAAAACCGGCCCAGCAGACCATAAAACAGGCCCAAAACAGTAAAAAAAAAAATAAAAAAAGTCCCACACACTGACCTGTCAGACCAGCCCATCGGCCCCTGGCAGAGATTGCCCTATAGGCCCATCTGACCCTGCTCCTCTTGTAACAGTTCTGTTGAAATCTGCAACTCTGGTACCTCGCCATCGCTTATGACTGACACTAGGGCCCTGGGTACGGAGCCCTTGGTCGAAGCAAGTGAAAAAGTGTCCGGTCCAGTGCCAATGTTATCTAGTATTATCTGTTTTTAACAGTTTTAATTCGTTTCCTAAAAATAGAACCCAAACTTACATAAATTATGTCAGCCCAGTACACTTTATCTATGATAATCATCTTAGAACATAACTCACTTTAATTTAATCCAGTGTCCCTTTTTGTGGCCTATGGATAGAATATTCAATTCAATTTTTACATTTATGTTTTGAGTGTATATGCTTTTATTGGGATTAATGTAGCTTTCTTTTAAGATACAGGACAGCATTATTCTACTATCCAGGGCAGCTATAAATTTATAATTGGATTGTTATATGCTGATACATAACCAAGTGCTAAAAATGCAGCCGAAAAACGGTTTCGGAAAATATTTAAAGAATAGATTGAATGCAATGGCCTTTTTTTTGTGCCTAAAGAAGCAAGTGAAGAGAGACACCCATCACGGTATTAAATGTACTAAGCACAAATGATTGAATCATTTGCACAGCTGACATAGCTGAGGTCAGCGCCAGGAGTGGAAATAGGATCAGGGGCTGGCTTTAGCTCACTATTTCCGCAAAGAAAACATTTCATTATTAAAACACGGATTGTGCCGCGATGAGCAGAGGTGAGCAGGATTCCCCTGCCATCTGTGGGAATGATATCCTGTAATTGTGCTGTTGACCACGACGGGCAAAGTGTGTTTTTTGCTGTGTCGGGCGAAAGAAGCTCTCTTCACAGTTTCATGCCGCAACCGGAAGAAAGTGCAGGGTGTGCCATGGTTTATGCAAAGGTCAGGGGATGGCTACCCCTGTGCCCATGCCTTAGAGTGCCCAGAGGCAAAGCAATGATGCCAAGGACTCTGGTGCAATCAAAGGAAAATGCTCTTAAGGTTCCCTCTGCCAGCCAGGGTTTTTTACCTTTACATTCTGGCAATTGTGGTACTTTTTATCCCATTTTAAAATCAGAACTACACGTCCCAGAATGCAGAGAAAATACCTGGACTGAACGAGCAACTCGTGTATGTACCTGTAAAACACGTGAGCTGTCTAGGATAAGAGTACATTTGCGAATAAATGCAAGACGCTTTTAGCAAAGGGCGATGAATGAATTTCCTAGAAATGAAACAGGTATATATATATATATATATATATATATATTGATTCCGTGTTCGCCGAATGGAGGTACAGGAAGCAGTTGTATATATATATATATATATATATATATATATATATATATATATATATATATATATATATATATATATATATTTCTATCCATATTATTTAATTTCTGTTTCTTGCGAGTTAAAGAGGTAAATTATAAAACTCCTCTACGGGTCTAGTATAAAGTGCTAATCAAATAACTAGGTTGTGCATATTTTTTCATAGTGGGGAATCGACCGAATTCCAGTAATTGTTTACCTTCATTGGCGACCCCGCACTGCGATCTGTCCCGGAAATCAACTCAGATTTTCATTTAATTTATGCCCTAGGGAGCGTATTCCTTTCTGAACTCTCTGAGGATATCCATACACACACTGCTAGGAGGCTGAATTCGTAATATGGTTATCCTTCGAGGCAAAGAACCTCGTCCCTGTCTTGGAGGCGGAAATAAGACTAAATCAATATTTGCTTTACATTTCGAACGCAGCATCAGTGCAATGCACAGAGAGTTCTCCCAGCAGGCGTTGGGGTAGTAGCGGAGCAAGGATGCCATGGGCCCTGGTGTAAGCAAGGACTATGGTCCCTTCGACTGCTGTTGGGTAGTAAAATAAGGAAAGTATCTGTGTTCAATGGGCCTAGGGCACAAGTCCTAAGAAAGGTGGCTTGCACTATCAGACTCATTGCCTCCCCTCGCTCACCCCTAATATGCGATTGCATCAGAGACGCCAGCGCGTGAGCAGCGTTCTGAATGAGCTCCGATCTCGTCCCCGAGAGGTCAAAGAGTGAATGTGTGGCTCCATTTGCTCCATTAATCGAGCTCCTGGTAAAATAGGTGGGGGGTTGCCATCCGCCCACGTGGTACCCCGACTCGAGCCCTGAATGGGCCCCTCAGGGCTCTGAACGCCAGTACCCCAGCACATGCTGCACTTATGGTAGCTATGCCCCTGCATTGGGGTAAGCAGAGCCCATACTCCCGTGAGGGCGGCGAGAAGACCACCAGTGAGGGATAAGGCAGGTCACTGCATCACCGGCTCTGTTTCATTAAGGTTTATTGTGTATAATGAAGTTTGCAGCACGTCTACAAGCATGGGTTCATAGACATATGTGCGCATGTGAGCGGCCTGGGATACAACATGAAATCAACATAAATATTGGCAGTAGCAGATGGTGTTTGGCGGGTGTTCTTTTCTATATTCAGCTTCGACTCGGTTATCCTTGCAAGTACGTCACAATACCGAGCACAAAAATATCATGCTATAAAATTGTCACAAGAAATCAACAAAATATAGTGAAGGTAAGTATCTATAGGTAAGTACAGAATTACTGTTCATAAATGCACATCAACGTAATATATATATATATAGATATATATATAGATCATGTGACCAAGCCTCGTGTCGGAGGCGAAACGCGTCATGCGGACTTGCTGGGTTTTATTTATTGAAATAAACCACTAAATGCACGAAGAAATTTGGGTCTGTTCTGTTCGTCTTCTTGAGAACTGTTTGTGAGGAAAACGGACAGTGGTGAGACGGCGGTCTCATCGGGCGAAGTTCGATATATATATATATATATATATATATATATATATATATATATAGTATTGCATTGTAATTGCATTTGTATCGTGCTTACTACCTCTGACGAGGCGTCAAATCGCTTTTTCGGCGAGTAGCACGCTACTCTGGGACCCCTAGAGGATTAGTGTTGAATTAGTATAGTGAAACATGCAAGTACATTTTAAGTGGTGGATATGTTAGTCAGTTATTTGGATTTGGAAGGATAGTAGAAGGATAGAAGAGGAAAGAAGGTTTGTATTTATATAGTGCTTCTAACCCCTGATGGGGTGTTGAAGCGCTTTGTTTGGCGAGAAGCACGCTACTCCGGAAACCCATAAAGGATTAGTGGCGAATTAGTATGGTGAAATATGAAAGTAATTTGGGTGGTGGATATGTTAATCAGTTATTTGGATTGAGAAGGGTTGGGGAGGGGTAAAAAAGGGAAAAAGGTTTGCATTTATATAGCGCGTGTAACCCTGATGAGGTGTTGAAACGCTTTGTTGGTGAGTAGCACGCTACTCTGGAACCCATAAACAATTAGTGGTGAATTAGTATAGTGGAATATGAAATTAGAGAAGTGAACATGTTAGTCTGTTATTTTGATTGAAAAGGATAGTGGAGGGATAGAAGAGTGAAAGATTTCTTTATTTTAGGTCATAGCAGTAGGAGGAGGTTTTTGGGTGAGTAAGAAGGGTTTTTGGAGGGGATGAGTCAGAGGGAAGAGTTTAGATAAGTTTGTTTTGGAGGATCGGTAGAGGAAAAGAGGTGTCAGATGAGGCAAGGCGATATAGAGTAGGAGAGAGTCAAGAAAGGGTTATTTTGGGGAACATAGTAGTGGTATGGGGTTTGGGATAAATGAGAGAGTGGGTGTAGAGGATATAATGATGTATAGGGGGAGAGATAGGGTAGTGAATTGGAAAGAGTAATAGAAAGAAGTTTGGGATGAGTCAGAAAGTTGGGCTATAAGATACATTGAGAGAAGTATAGGCTGAGAAATAGGGTAGTGCATTGGACATCTTAACCTCATGGCTGCTATTGATATTCCTCTCCTGTGCTGGACAGTAATAGGAATGGGTGTGGTCATGACGAGCTGAGCTCGTCATGAGCACACGAGCACCGTGCATCACGACGAGCTGAGCTCGTCATGAGCACGGAAGGGGTTAAATTAGAAGAAAGTGATAAATATATAGATCCATAAGTACATTGAAAGTATATAGATGCATAAAAGAGGTATGTATATGCAGATTAAAGATATTGATAGAGGTACAGGATGAGAAATAGGGTAGTGCATTGGATATGCTTTTTCAGGAGAAAAGTAACAGAAACACAGATACAAGTACATGGAGGTACATAGATGCACAATGGATGCAAGTACATGTAGACCAAAGATATATTTTTTCTTTTCTTTTGTTGTTGTTATCATAACAACATAGTTATTGTACATGTTTATACAAAGCAATACACAAAGATAGGCACATATCTATAGTGAAAATAAATGCTTATATACAGAGGGACAAATACATAGGGTGGGTATTAAAGAATGGGAAAATGGGTAGCATTCCTGGCCCTGGTCCCGACCAGTCTCGAACAGGCACTCACCCTTATATATATATATATGTTTCCTTGGGCGTTCTCCTTACGAACACCACACACAGTGGCACACAGTCAAAAGATTACGACACACCTCCATGTAAAGTTTCCAATTTTGTCTTTCATTTTCTATGTTCTTATTTCCTCTATTTTCAGGGCAATACACGATCCATGCTCCATATCAAAGAATGGACAGACACGTTTTGTCAGATTGCCTTCTACTGGGTCAATTGTGGTTCTACATTGTGGTTGTTAAATACTCTGTCCTTTCTCAATGTTGCTGAACCTTAGAAAAACAACTAGAGCAGTACATTTAGACTCATGTGCTGGCTCCACAATTGGCAATTAACCTCATGTTCGTAAAACGCATTTGTTTATCAGTACACATTTCTATTCTTAATTTACTTTGATTCACATTAGTTCAATTTTTCTCTCTTATTTCTTTTGTCGTTATGTATATATATATATATATATTTTCTGAAAATATATATATATATATATACATAACGACAAAGGTCCAAGCAATAGATTAATTCTCTAGGGACCACAAGTCCCAGCGTGCATTTTCTTCACACGGCACACCGAGTGCAATCAATTAATCACGCACGCAGATAAAGAGACCTTCAAGAGACGGAGAAAAGCTGCCTGCCCCTGATGAGAGGCAACACGGCCTCGAAACGCGTAGGGCGAACAAATATGCTGCAACATGGAGGGAATGGGGAAGCTGTTGTGTGCCTCTCGAAATGCTTGGACCTTTGTATGAAAATCAATTAACACGCCAGTCCTGACGTGTGAGAGAGCACCATCGATAAGTTTACGAGGCGGAAAGTCGGAACTATGTCCAACTTGACAGCACAGCGGAGCCCAGCACCCACGGGGGAGCACCTCGTGATTGCATACCTACAAAGGAATAATATGCTGAAATGAACTATCTCTTGGAACCTACTAAAGGTTAAAATTAATTCTCTAGGGACCACAAGTCCCAGCGTGCATTTTCTTCACACAGCACACCGAGTGCAATCAATTATTCACGCACGCAGATAAAGAGACCTTCAAGAGACGGAGAAAAGCTGCCTGCCCCTGATGAGAGGCAACACGGCCTCGAAACGCGTAGGGCGAACAAATATGCTGCAACATGAAGGGAATGGGGAAGCTGTTGTGTGCCTCTCGAAATGCTTGGACCTTTGTATGAAAATCAATTAACACGCCAGTCCTGACGTGTGAGAGAGCACCATCGATAAGTTTACGAGGCGGAAAGTCGGAACTATGTCCAACTTGACAGCACAGCGGAGCCCAGCACCCACGGGGGAGCACCTCGTGATTGCATACCTACAAAGGAATAATATGCTGAAATTAACTATCTCTTGGAACCTACTAAAGGTTAAAATTAATTCTCTAGGGACCACAAGTCCCAGCGTGCATTTTCTTCACACGGCACACCGAGTGCAATCAATTAATCACGCACGCAGATAAAGAGACCTTCAAGAGACGGAGAAAAGCTGCCTGCCCCTGATGAGAGGCAACACGGCCTCGAAACGCGTAGGGCGAACAAATATGCTGCAACATGGAGGGAATGGGGAAGCTGTTGTGTGCCTCTCGAAATGCTTGGACCTTTGTATGAAAATCAATTAACACGCCAGTCCTGACGTGTGAGAGAGCACCATCGATAAGTTTACGAGGCGGAAAGTCGGAACTATGTCCAACTTGACAGCACAGCGGAGCCCAGCACCCACGGGGGAGCACCTCGTGATTGCATACCTACAAAGGAATAATATGCTGAAATGAACTATCTCTTGGAACCTACTAAAGGTTAAAATTAATTCTCTAGGGACCACAAGTCCCAGCGTGCATTTTCTTCACACGGCACACCGAGTGCAATCAATTAATCACGCACGCAGATAAAGAGACCTTCAAGAGACGGAGAAAAGCTGCCTGCCCCTGATGAGAGGCAACACGGCCTCGAAACGGGTAGGGCGAACAAATATGCTGCAACATGGAGGGAATGGGGAAGCTGTTGTGTGCCTCTCGAAATGCTTGGACCTTTGTATGAAAATATATATATATATATATATAAATAATTTTATTTTTAAGAAGACATCAGGTGAAAATGATTTCCCTTACAGTTTAGATTTGCTATTCATAAAAGATAATGCACTTCTTCCCAAATATAATGACAAATTATCCTTTCAGTCCTTTCTTCTGATCTAACCAATTTTCTCAGAGCATGAGCGGTATAACGTTAGCAGTATAATATCAAAAGTGCACATTCTTTAAAGCGCAACATGCCTTTTATTGGGAGCCAGTGTAGGGTTTTAAGGCAGGGCAGAGAAGGGGTGCGCGGGGGAAGATTTAACACCAGTCTAGCCGCAGTGTTTTGGAGAACCTGCAGGCGGGCTAAGAGGGTTGAGTTGACTGAGGACAGTAGCGCGTTCCCATAGTCTATCTGATTGATAATGAGTCCCTGGACAACGGGCATGCGAGATGGAAGAGAGATCCATTTGAAAATCTTCCTCAAGCTAGCGCATAAGGCCGAAACTGGTCTGAACTACTTTGTTGACGTGTTCAGTCATTGATAACTTATTATCGATGATCACCCCAAGATTTCTGACTGAAGATTTGGGAGCGGGGCAGGGGCCGAGGGAAACTGGCCACCAGTCATCGGACCAGGTCTTATCGGCCTGTCCAAATAGCACAATCTCCGTTTTGCTGGCGTTCAGCATCAGGAAGTTCTTTGTCATCCAGTTTTGAACGTCAACCATGCACTTTTTAAATCTCAGTTTGGTCTCATCTGGATCATGGTTAATTGTGATCAGTATTTGGGTGTCATCTGCGTAGGACACGGTTTCAAAGCTGTGTGCTTGAATAACCTTTGCCAAGGGGGAGACATAAAGGTTAAAAAGGGTGGGGCTCAAAATTGACCCCTGTGGGACACCCTTGTCGTTAGCATGATAGCAGGAGGAGTGGGAGACAACTTGGACCTTTGACCGTCTGTTGGTAAGGTAGCTTTTTATCCATAATAGCGCAGAGCCCTCGACACCAGCCTCAGCAAGACGTTCTAAAAGAATGTGATGCGAGATGGTGTCAAAGGCTGCGGACAGGTCAAGTAGGACAAGTATGGCCGACTGTTTAGAATCCAGGGTCATTCTGATATTGTCAATGATCTCAGGCAGGGCAGTTTCGGTACTGTAGGATGCCCTAAAACCCGACTGTGATGGGTCCAGAAGTCTGTTAGACTCAAGGTGGGTGATGAGCTGCCTATATATTAGAGATTCCATGATTTTGCCAAATAAAGGCAAGAGGGAAATGGGTCGATAGTTTGAGAGTAATTTAGGGTCGGCTGTTTTTTTTTTTAGGATTGGCCTAATTATCGCCTCCTTCCAGTGAGTGGGGACAGAGAAGTGCAGGAGGGACTGATTGAGGACTTTGGTTAAGGCGGGGACCAGGACAGGGGCGATTTTTGCTAAGATTTGAGGGGAGGCGGGGTCTCCCGGGGCTCCTGACTTCATTTTATGAAGGATTGCCTCCACCTCTGTTTCAGAACAAGTTGAAAATTCCCTTAGGCTGTTGATGTGGGTTATTGGATCCCTGGAGTAGTTGGTGGGTGGCAGAGTAGTCTGAGGCAAGGGGGGGTATTGAGGAAAGAGTTTGTGTATGTCATTGTTTTTTTCATGCAAATACAGGGCTACGGTATCAACCCACTCTTTAGATTAATTTGGTGTTTGCTGGCAGGCAGGTGGATAGGTGAACTCTTTTACAATTTTATATAGCGCTCTCTGAGAGTTGGCTGCTTGGGAGATCCTGTTTCCGAGATACACTTTTTTGGCCGTGGCAATTTCACCCATATAAGACCTGTGAGCTGCCTTATAGTGTAGCCTGTCATTAATGTCTTTGGTTTGGCGCCATTTTCTTTCTGCAACCCTGACCAAGTGTTTGGTTATTTTCAGGTCCGGAGTGAACCATGGTGAGATCTTAGAGGGAGGCCTGGAGGCTCGTGCCGGGGCTAAAGAATCTAGTGCCAGGGAGATGGCAGAATTCAGGTCAATCGCTGCAGTATTGGGATTGGTATTATCTGTGATAGGGGCGGGGAAAAATGGGTGGCAAAAGCAGTCTGGGTATTTTTGTTCAGTGATCTGCTCAGTTTTTCTTGGGTGATTTTGTGAGGTTCAGGGTGGAGACTTGTGATAGAGAATGTTATTACAGAGTGGTCAGTCCAGAGCACAGGGGAGATCTGATTGATTTCTACTTTGGTCGAGTTGGTACAGATAAGATCTAGTGTGTGGCCAGCGTTGTGCGTTGGGCCGGTCGGTATTGGGTAGAGTCCAAGAGAGGTCAAGTTGTTAACTAGATCTACAGTATGAGAGTCACAGGTTAGCTCCAAGTGATAGTTAAAATCCCCTAATAGCAGGAAATTCCCTGTGGCTAGGGAGTAGGGAGCAATAGCTTCAATCAGCTTATTTACAAAGTGGGTTTTAACTCCTGGGGGTCTGTAAATAAGGGCCACTTTCCATGCCTCTTTATTCCCGAGGGTCAGGGTGACAATGCCCAGTTCGCCCCAGGGCTCTAAGTAGGAGTCATGGGGATGGAGTTTAATGGAGGATTTGTATATGATGGCGATACCTCCTCCTTTTTTGCTGCGCCGGTCGAGACTGTGTAATTTGTAGTCATGGGGCAGGGCAATAGCGATGTCTGGGGTAGAGGACTCTTGAAGCCAGGTATCTGTGATAAATAATATATCGGGATTGTCGGAGTCCAGGAGCGACCAAACTTCTAGGGCGTGTTTGGGCAATGATCTCGCGTTACAACACATGCACATTAGGTTTGTCGGGGAGTCAAAGTTCGGTATGCTATTATGAGTTTGCACCGTTTTAGCCAGGTTTGTACCATTTCCTTCACGGTGGCTAAGTGGTTTGGGAGTTTTATTACTAGTGCCTGTTGTATTTAGGGAGTTGAGCTCCTGGTTTGTATATCGTATGATACCCATTTAGGAGTCTGGGCCCGAAGGGCAGTAAGGAAACTAATATAGAGAATGAAAAGGACAGGGTACCTGGCATCTGGTATTGTCCGGGAGCGGACGGGCGCAGACGGGCTTGCCATTGGCGCGCCGTTGGCACGCCGCTGCGCGCGTCCGCTCGGTGCACTGGTTAATGTAGTACCAGTGGGCGGGACCGCAGCAGTGTGGGCTGAAACTAGAGCGTTACCCCGAGTGTGACCAGGAAGTGAGGGCGCCTAGAAAGATGGTGTTGACCCCTCCGCTCAAACGGCACAAGCCGCGGCGGACCAGGGGGACACCGAACACAGATGAAGTACAGTTCAGTTTTTAAAAATACAAATCCGTTTCTTAAAAACAATAGCAGCGTGCAAATTTACAATATTTTAAAAAGACTGGCAAGAGCAGCCTGAGCCTGCTGTGTCGCCTGATCTGGGGGTTTCTCCTGCGCGCGTCCGCTCGGCGCACTGGTTAATGTAGTACCAGTGTGCGGGACCGCAGCAATGTGGGCTGAAACTAGAGCGCTACCTCGAGTGTGACCAAGAAGTGAGGGCGCCTAGAAAGATGGTGTTGACCCCTCCGCTCAAACGGCACAAGCCGCGGCGGACCAGCGGGACACCGAACACAGGTGAAGTACAGTTAATTTTTTAAAAATACAAATATGTTTCTTAAAAACAATAGCAGCGTGCAAATTTACAATATTTTAAAAAGACTGGCAAGAGCAGCCTGAGCCTGCTGTGTCACCTGATCTGGGGGTTTCTCCTGCGCGCGTCCGCTCGGCGCACTGGTTAATGTAGTACCAGTGGGCGGGACCGCAGCAGAGTGGGCTGAAACTAGAGCGCTACCCCGAGTGTGACCTGGAAGTGAGGGCGCCTAGAAAGATGGTGTTGACCCCTCCGCTCAAACGGCACAAGCCGCGGCAGACCAGGGGGACACCGAACACAGGTGAAGTACAGTTCAGTTTTTAAAAATACAAATCCGTTTCTTAAAAACAATAGCACCGTGCAAATTTACAATATTTTATGCATGAGTGTCAGTGAGTGTGTATGTGTGGCCCCGCCTCCCCTTCCTGGTAAAAGTACAGGACGCCACTGCTCTGATAACAGGGCGGACTAATGGTAATATGGAGAACTGCGCAGTGACAAGCTGTCTATAAGGCCATTACTTTTTTTTATTCATGAAACAATGAGGCCTGCAACCTTGTTGTGCAAACTGAGAGAGTGCATCTGTTGTGCAAGTTCCCTTGAGCGCACATTTGCAGAATATCAATCAGCAGCCTGGTGTTATTTTTTATAGTGTTTTTTTGTATATTGTCAAACATTGCGGCCTAGCCATTAAGATGATCAGGTAAATAGATCTAACGTGTTCTCTCACAAATGTGTTTTAAAAACAAGTACTTACCTGACTGGGGTTATAAGGCTATTTAAAGGTAGCATGTAGCAAGCACATTTTACAAAATCATCGTGTGAATTAAAAAAAAGCGGGGTGCTTTCATGTAGTTCTCAGAACCGAGCCCTAACCATGCCTGGCATGCTTTTCGTTTCATGGAGAGCTCACATGAAACGTGGTGACCTTTTCGCGCAGCACTGTTGCGAAACCCAGCAGTTGGGTAAAGGTCATTTGTGTGCAGGTGGAAAAAAAGGCAGCATGAATCCTGACAGACTGGAATCCATTCTCGTTAAAGGGAACATTTCTATTCGCCTGGCTCAACCAATGCATGCTTGTGGTATTTTTTTTTAATTCAAACAGCCGCCAGGAAATATATTAGCACAAACCGGTGACCTCAATGCCACAACATTTCGACAAAAACCTTCAATTATTTTTCGCGGCTCAGAGGTCACAACTGGTAATTTAGCAGTTTTCTTTATAGGCCCATATACGCACTGCAGAACTCTTTTTTCCCCGGAAAGGCGTCTTAAATAATAATATTCTCGCCCTCCTTCCTGTCAGTCGGTTCCGAGTAAGGCTTTCCATGGTATTTTTCGGTGGTGAGTTTTTGTTTTGTTTGTAAAAGTCAAGTGACATTTGGGATGTGCGCCGCCTGGGAGAGCTGCTGGTGACAGTAATCCCCAAGAATGTTTCTGTGCTGGAACAGCAGTGCCTTCTAAGTAAACAGCAGCCATTTTACTTTGGGAGCCAGGGTGACATCTGAATAGATGCCTTATGCAAATTGTACAGTACAAAGTAGTAGCAGGTACGAGGCGATAACCAACTGATAACCAGACTATAGTTTCAATGTAGGTGAGCTCAAATGTGGAAGAGACGAACAAAGTAGTGATTGTCTTCCCTACCATCTTTTAACACAACTGATTATAAACACAAGAGGAGAAACTTCTGGTGCAGGATATAATTAGGCAATGGTGCAAAAATCAACAAACATCAAAAAGATAACATATATTTATATGTAGGTGTGTGTATTTGTGTTTATATATGTATGTTCACTGAAAAAACAAAGGTTACTGGGATGTTATAGTTAGGAAACAAAAATTTTTAAAAACGTAGAAATTCACTGAAAAAACAAAGGTTAAAGGGATGTTAGGCTCAGATCTTCTTTGTACGAAACCAGGGAAATTCAGCATTTATAGTTACCTGAGTTAACTATAACTTAAGTACATTGCTCATGAGCTCACATATTAGATTACTCCTGACATGGTCAGTCACATCACTGATGGCATCAGGCCGGCCCTGGATAAGTGGTGGTACCTGGAGCTGTATATGGCCCAGGAGGGGGGCCCAGCGAGTCCGGGAGGCCCCCCTGGAAAGATTTCAATTTAGCCACAGGAGGGAGGTCTGTGCGTCCCCCCTCCATAATAAAAATCAAGCCCCGTGGAGGTGGTGGTCACCGGGGCTCCTGAGAGTCCAATAGAGGGGATCTGCATGGCCTTCCTCCAATATTGTCAAAAAACCCAGGAAGTGGTCGACCCCGGGGCTCCAAAGAGCCTGTGTGACCCCCCATTTTATTTTAGTGCTGCATGCCCCCGGGACCTGGCCCACCAGGGGCAAAACTGAAAACAAGCTAGGGAGACCACATTTTTTTTGCCACAAATTCACAAATAATTGTGGTTTCACTGCAAATTTAAAAAAAATGCTTTTTTGCCCTGGCATGGTCCCTGGGGATCCCAGCACCAGGGCTAGGGGGTTAGGGTATTCCTACCCTGACCGATTTTCTTTATTTGGACTTCTTTTTTGGGGGTCTCGGCTGAGGCCGAGTCCGAGTCCCAACATGATTGCCAAAACTTCCTGGTTGATGTGTTGGCAGCCAATCAGATCTCTGCACAAGATCAGGAGGATTCACAGAAAGGTCGCGTCCCTAGATATACAAATTTGGTTTTCTACTGAACAGATTTGCACCAATTAACAAAAAGGGTGCTTTCTGGACCAACAGCAACCTTTCTGCCAAATTTGGTATAATTCCGTTCAGTGGCTCGGGCTGGAGTCATGTCTAAAATTCCTGCGGAAAGTAACATGGGAAACACAAATTTTGTGATCCTCACCCCCTTTTTTTCTACCCCCACTTGACGGATCACCCCGAAAATTTCCATGCAAAATAAGAACCACTGGCACACATTTTATGAAAAATGTGTGAAGATTTGTCAATTGGCATCAAAGATCTAGGGAAGTAAAGAAAATGCTTTATCTATGGAAACTAGGTTCTACCTATAACTACCTACAGAAGCTAATATTTCTTCACTGGATAAAAAAAGGTAAAAGTAACGTTATAGGTAGGTATGATAAGATCTGTTTTCATCTTTTTTTTTTTAAACATAGAGATTCACACAAAAAACAAAGGTTAATGCCACGTTATAGTTAGGTGAATTTGTTAATGACAACATTAATATTTTGACCTAAAAAACACAGAAATTCATCAGGAAGAATAATCAGAGCTAACTATAACTTGTGCCCCCACCATGCACTGCTTATGACCTCACATATGGCATCACTCATGACATGTTCTATGACAATATTTCACTGATGATGTCTCAAATTTCATAGCTGATGACATCACTCATGACATCATCCACAGAGTGTGTTAGTTTGTTTTATCTACCTTCCTGCTGAATTTGATGTAACTCTGCTAATCAGTTTTTCCTGTAGCCGTTTTATTGTGTGTTTTGCATTTTGAAAGCCCCCTTTTTTCTCAGGACCTGCTTGATGGGTCACCCACAAAACTTTCCAGGAAGGAGCTGAGTTGGATTCATTTTTGTTTTGGAATGTTTTGGTAACATTGATCTAACAGGACCAAAGTTATTAACAAACCAAAAAAACACTCTTTTCATGCAAAAGCAGACCTAACTATAACAACCTAGTGGTGACCTTCACTAGGGGAAATACATATATGTGTGTGCAAAAAAAGAAGCAGTTCTGGGTAGTTCACAAGTTTAGATGGAAAGCAGTTCCTGTATAGAGCACCCTCAACACCAGCGACACTCTAGATCTGCTCACCTCAAATGTCTGCTTTTCTATCAAACTTTTTAAACATAGGATTTGCACAGTGCCATCCACGCCGAGACAGAAAGGGACGAAGTATTTTGCTATTTCTACAGCAAAGTCTTTAAGCATAGGACTAGCACAGTGCTACCCATACCGAGCTGTAAAATGACAAAAGCCTTTTACCATTCCAGGCACAGTATTACAGCTATGAATTGGTAAAATACCAGCCAAGCCAACCTGAAATAAATAAAAGCAACCCCTGACACGTGTTTCACTCTCCTTGGAGCTTTATAGAGAGGTATAGCTTTGTCCAGACACCAGGGAGCACCCAGTATAACTCAAAACAATACCCTTTCAGGCATAGAGTGATGCATAAACTATGCAAAAAAGAAGCAGACAACTCTGGGTAGTTCTCAAGTTTAGGTGGAAAGCAACTCCTGTATAGAGCACCCTCAACACCAGCAACACCCTAGATTTGCTCACCTCAAATGTCTGCTTTTCTATAAAAATGTTTAAGCATAGGATTAGCACAGTGCCATTCACGCTGAGATAGAAAGGGACAAAGCCGGAGTCCAGGGCTCAGAAAGCGGCAGTCTGCTTCAGGCTCCAGATGCCCTAATTATTCCCAAAACAATCCTGAAAAGTGAAGTATGTTGCAGACACTCTTGAATTTTCAATGCATTTTAATCACAAAGTAGGGCTTCACCAACCCGTTTCATAGTTAATACACACAGTGCATCAGTGACAAAAACAATGGACACATTAGAGTGACAGATACAAAAGATATCGAAAGTAGCCGCGATGTTGGCATGGGTTGTGTAAACATAATTGTATATAAATAAGAACAAATTAAATACCTCCCCAAACACCATCATAAAAGTATGTGTTAAAATACACAGCAATGTAAAATCGAAATATGAAGCTCAAGAAGGCTGCTGCAGCATCCAAGTAGAGCCTATCCAGTAGTGAACATGCATACTTTACGTAGTACTATGAAGACAGGGTTTCAGAGTGTAGCATAACAGTGTGACTAGTACAAGTGAATAAAGCTTCCAGGTATCTGTAGGTGTTGGTATATGGATCAGACTGTATCATAATCCTAAATAAATACCAGTGACCTAGGTGCCATAAGGTCTGAAGGTGAGATAACACAATCCCACCAATGAGCTCTGGTAAATAAAGTTTCATGCCGTAATTGAAAGAGTGCCAACAACGAGGAGCATCCATAGTGTCTCATGCTGTGAATCCTAATTTCTGGAAAGGTCCCGATGTGTCATAGTGTGCCCAAGTGGGCTATTCTATGCACCCACCGGGCAAATTCATAAACCAGGTGTCAAGGGATTACCCCATGTGGGAGGCCATACAGAGCAGAGTGATCTCAGAAGAGAGAAATGCGACATGAAAGTGTTCTGTGCAACAGGACAAAAGCTAACGCCCACTGGGAGCAGACTTTTCATCTGTTTCCTAGCCCACGGGCAGGGAAACAGGTGAAAAAATTACTCCCGTTCGCACAGAGCACAATTTTTAGGCCTCAGGGCAGAGGCAATGCAGGCTCCCGCTGGAGGCGGGGAGCTGACTGGGGCCGCAGGGGCATTGGTACCCCACCCAACAATGGTAAAGTGGGTACCCTGGGTCGGCTCCAGGCAGGGCCGTTTCTACCATTAGGCCAGACTAGGCGGCTGCCTAGGGCGGCAAAAGAGAGAGGGCGGGGCAAAAACAAAAGTTTGGGAATCCTGCTCATTTCCACTCTCACTGTGACAGTATCAAAGCGGTGCCAGGACTCTGTGTCCCAAACCTCGGCTCCCAGACGGGGACAGCAGATCTGCAGCTGCAGTGCACAGCATGCCCTTGAGAAGCACCGGATGCTGAGGGCAGACCTGGGCACAGGACGTTGGGTGGGCCGGGCATACTTGAGGGCCACCCTGTGCAGGAGGAGACAGGCGGTGGCGCTCTGTGCTCCGCTTGAGACCCCAGCCCCACAGCCCCGCCCCAACCCCCGGGCTGCCATGGCGGAGGCACCGCTGTGCTCCTCCTGGGTGCTTCAGTTCTGGTGCTGACAGTGTCCTGCGTTGCCATCAGCCTGGCGTCCAACCCCCACCCAACAATGAATCAACAAACACCCTTGATTAAAATGGCTGTACTGCGAGGGTGAGTGTAATGAGGAGACAGATCTTCGATAGTGCCTGAAACTCTACTTTGGCCTGGGAGCCTTACACAGGATTGGAAATTAAAGCCTGTGTCAGACTCGTCAAAGGCCTTGAGTGCACATATCCAGGAAGCAGCGTCAGCTGGGCTGAGGCTTAGTCCTCTTCTGTGAGAGTTGTACACGCCATGCCGACATCACTCCCACCCCGTACCTGCGCATGGCATCTTACAGGCACACACACACGCTCGACCTTCCCTCTCGTGCTGTGTGTGATCGACCCAACGCGAGAGGACCGAGGGTTCCCGGTGCATATTGCAAACATATGCACACAATCGACCTTTCCTCTCTTGCTGTGTGTGCTCGACCTCCCGACCCAGACTGGAAGAATCAGCTAGAAGTCCCGGGGTTAGTGGCATTTAAGCGCTGCACCTAGCACCTAGAGGCAGTGTAGCGGCTAGGCCTAGCACGCCTGGGTGTTCTTCGTATTCCTTCCATTTGAGCAAAGCACAGACGCGTGCTGCTCTGGCACCTGCAGTGTGTGTGATAGGGCTGCTCTACACCATGCAGTACATTGCTGGTCTGCCCTGGTGTTGAATTAATGAATGTGAATAAGCTGGGCACAGCGACTATAGCTGGCTGCATCACCGTCGCAGACGTCACGTGAATTCATGGCGCCTCAGGACTGCAACATTGTCCATAGATATTTTGCCTGGGAGACAGGACTTAGAGGGCATGGCGCCCCGCCAGCGGAGCGAGGGAGGCGTCATTTATGATTCTAAAGTTTAGTTTTGCAGCCTGCGCCACAACTACCTCTCATCATGATGCCCCCCTCCCCTGTGCCTCCCACCACAATGCGCCCTCGAACGGACCAGGTTGCTGGAAACAGGTTATCCCTGAGGGGCTCACACATACAGGTCTGTAATATCCGACCTTCCTGCATTGTAAATATATTTCATTTTACAGGGTTAGTCTGAGCATGTGTCGTTACTGCTCTCCTTGGGCATCCCTGGTGCCCTGGCGGGCTAGCAAGACTCCGCTCAGCTAACTGTAACAGTGAGTGACTGGGACAGGCAGCCATAGTCTGTTCATGGCAGGGGGAGAGAGTGATGATAGTAAAAGGGAGGAGAGGGCGGCATTTTTCAATTCTCGCCTAGGGTGGCAAAACACCTAGAAACGGCCCTGGCTCCAGGGCACCACCTTTTAATGGCAGGTCCCGGGGGATGTAGTCCTCGGGGCTGAAATTGGCCGGGGGAAGGGGGCCACGTGCCCAACCTCCCCTCACTAATTTTGGACTGGCCCCAGAGGATGGGGCTCCTGTGGCCGCAATCGGCCCAGGGAGGCCCTCTCCCCCATTTTTATTTGGCCAGGCCCTGGGGGATGGGGTCCCCGGAGAGAATATTGGCTCGGGCAGGGGGGCTGCATGCCCCCCTTCCCTTTCATATACTGGCCAGGACCTAACAAGATGGGGTACCAGAGGTCTATATTGGCTAGTGGAGGGGAGCTGCGTGCCCCCTCCTTCTTCATAGAATGGCCGAGATGCAGTCCCGGGAGCCAAACTCCCCAATTAATAATAAAATAGACCCTGGGGGAAAGGGCCACCGGGCCAATATTAGCCCAGAGAGGGCGCTGCTTGCCCCCCTCCCTATTTAAAATATGGGTGGGCCTTGCAAGATGGGATCCAAAGACCGTGTGTGGTGTGGGGTTGACTGCATTCAGGGGTGTTGACCGCAGGCCAGGCCCTGTATCCAACCTCTGCCATGCACTGTGGTAGTTGGATTAATGTGCGATAATTAAATATTATTTTGTGTAAAAAAAAAACTTGAAGTTTACTGAAAAATCAAAGGTTACTGGGACCTTATAGTTATGAAATACCCATAAAAAACCATAGAAATTCACGGAAAAAATCAAAGGTTACAGGGATGTTAGAGTTAGGAAATAGATTCTAAAAAAACCTTAGAAAAGCACTAAAAACAAAGATTACAAGGCTGCTATAGTTTTGTGTCGGATTTTAAACACACAAAGCCACATAAATTCAGCAGTTATGGTTAAAGTTATCTCAAATAATAATAATAATATCTCATGCACTAAGGCAACTATAACTTGCGCCCTCGCCATGCACTGCTAATTACCCCACAAATGACATCACTCATGACATCTTCTATGGCATCATTGATAATAGTGCAACATTTGCTGTAAAATTATTGATGAGAAAACTGTGCATGGGGTCTTGGGGACGAAATCGTCCTGGGAAGGAGGGCTGCGCGCCGAGGAGTACTGCATGCCCCTCTCTCTTCGTATACTGGCCAAGGCCAGACAGATGGAGTCCCCAGGGCCAATATTGGCCCGGGGAGGGGAGCTGTGTGCCCCCTCCTCTTTCAAAGAATGGCCTGGCCCTGTGAGATGGGGTCCCCAGGGCCGAAATCTATCTTCAGGGAAACATCTTCTTAACGTGGAAGAAAGACAGATTTTATATTTCTACGATTGTGGTCCAGACAGCCTCAAATTTGTAGGCGAGGGATCATCCACACTGCTATGCCCTTTCTAAGCAGGCTAGTCTTAATGTGTGCAGCCTCTCATCAGATAATGTGCTATATATAGTGTGATTCCCGCGCATTCAACGTTTGTCTTTTTAACAACTAACAGGACTATTCAGACACATACGCACTCACTATCTCTGTCTGTAATTGTGGACAAGCATTGGACTGTTATTGGCACTGTGTCCATTTATGTTATTGTTCGTCAACAATGTAATTTGACTAAAGTCAATGCATCTGATGGGTTGTCTCATCTTGGTCTGAAGTTGTCAATAAAATAAAGGTCACACAATTAATGTCACTTTCTTTCATCTTATGTATTATTAGTACAGTCACACCTTCGCAAATGTGGGTAATGATACTCTTTACAGCGGTGTTGGAAGTGCCAGTAAGTTAATCACCTAATTGTGCAATAAGTAGGCATATCGTATGACAAGCAGAGAGTAGCAGCTGTCTCGCCAAATCACAACCTTAGCTGTGTGGATTTTCGGAGTCTATGACATTACAAGTTAATTACGACCAATGAATGAAGTGCAGTCAAGTTATACTGTGTGTTTTGGATTCCTTCCAGCATTCAAAATTAAAAATCCTGGCTCACTGTAATCCAACCAGTTAAACCGTCTGCATCACATCACCAATGGAAAGCAGCAACTGTAGTAACACTTCCATCCATTTACTCTTTGCACAGTGACTGTCGCTGGAGATAGAAGCCTTATCCTCATAACAGCTGAGACTTTCCTATATCCTCTGCTGATCCCTTTTTTGATATTTGGGTACTCCACACTCACGCCTTCGTGTACTCATAAGGTAGCCATGCCAAATTTGCTTCCTTCATCCTGGGGATTCTAAAGGTTTCCAGGGGTTGTAGCTTGCCCTTGAGAAAACAAAGAAAATAGGGAAACCACATATTGTTTTTGGGGAGAAAATGGGAAAAAATGCTGCACAACAACCCATATATAATTTTCTAAAACATTCACCAACTAAAGGTTTGCTGTGCTAGAATCACGATGTTCCCAGTTTCAGGAACAAGCAGAGTTATATTATAAAACAATTTTTTACCACAGTTTTTGCATTTTTCTCAGAGGTAGTTTAATTTTCTTAATTTCAATGGCTTCAACCTCCTTGCAGTTTGCAGTGGAAACATATGTGAAAACCATGGATGATCCCAGAAGGCCATTCATTTCTGAAAAGTAGATAAAAATCTCAAATCTGCAAGTGGTCATTTGTGTTGAACTGTTGTTGACATAAAACAATAATGGAAATAAGCAGGAGAACATAGCATCTGTGATAGCGTTTTACATTTGCAATTTATTGTCATAATTGCAGATTTACAAAACCAATATACTGTACATTCAATAAACCATTCTGGTTGTGGGGATATATAGGGTTTGTCAGTTCTCTGTAAACAATAGCCAACAACTGAGCTGATGCTTATAATGATTTTTCCATTGTGTATCAGCCATTCATATGGTATAATGAATGAAAAATTGGTATGATGGAAAACTATGCATTTATGAACTGTGCACAAGACATTGATTTTAGAGACAGTGGTTATCTGTATAGCTCTGAATTTGGGGTTATCTATATTGTCATGTGAGTAAGATAGAATTTGGCATAATAGCTTCTTTATCGCACACTGGCTTACATTTGGAAGCCAAAAATGGAGAGAAATACAATTGGTAATAAACAATGGTGTATTATTCTGTTTTTCCCCCAGCAAAATCAAAGCTTTTTTTACAATGTGGATAACTGTGGAACTTAGGCCCTGGGTCAGTCTCCACCCAGGGAAATCTACCAAACCCAGACATTACTGAAAACGGAACACTCTAGTAGGAGTTCATGATGGTTTGACCTGTGTGGATCTTATGAGTGTTTATGCCAATATCTTTTGCCTACCTAAAACCTTGGAAAAAACAACACATTTTCCTCATTTCTGCCACTCAAGAAACCTACTAGGCCCAGACATTTCTGAAAACTAGACATGCAGGGGAGTCCAGGGTGACCTAGCTTGTGTGGATCACACAATGTGCTTACCTTGAAAGCCCTGCAAACCTCAAAACACACATATTTATCCTCACGTTTCTGGGAGGGAAACTCCTATAGTCTGCAGGGATCCACAATTCCCTACCACCCAGTGTTCCCATGCTTGTCCCAATAAAAACAGAATCCCACTTGTGTGTGTGGGCCTTACACATGTGACAGGAAAAGTTCCAAACAGCAACACAGACAGATTAACATTTTCCACCCAAAACTAAACTTTTTTTTACCACTGTAGGTAGCTGTGGATTTTGTGCCAAGGGTTGGCTACCGCCCAGGGAAACTTACCAAACCTAGGCTTTTCTGAAAACTAGACGCCTAGGGGAGCCCGGGGTGATCTGGCTTGCGTGGATTTCACAACTTTTGTTTTACCCACAGACCTCAAACAGTGGAAATAAACGTTTTCCCCACATTTCTTTGAAGGAAAGATACAAAATGTGTGTGGATCCACAAATTTCCTACCACACAGTGTTCCCACACTTGTCCTAATAAAAACAGTATCCCACTAGTGAGTTCGGGCCCAGCACCCGCAACAGGAATGGAACACACCAGGAACCAAGAGAACATCATATAGACTTTGCTAGGTCCTTGTTTTAATTTCTTCCTGTTGCGGACGCTAGGCCCAGCCACACAAGTGGCTATAGTGTTTACCAGGAGACTTGGGGAAATGCTGGTGGTAGAAATGGTGGGGATTTCCAGCAGCTTCCTCAATTTTCTCTCATTGAAATGTTACTAAAAGATGTGTTTTAGCCAGATTTTGAGGTTTGCAGGACATGGGTAAGGAAATCTTGTGGGATCCACTCAGGTCCCACGATACTGAACTCCCCAGGGTCTCGAGATTCAAGAAGAGTCTGGGTTTAGTAGGTGTTTTGGTTGCCAGCTGACCCAGACCCAGACAATGCAACCATTTAGTATGACCGGTGAGATGAAATTAAGATTTACCCACACTCTGCTGGCCCATATGTACAAACTGCAGACAGAAGGAGGCATCAAAAAGACTGTATTGCCCATTTTGGGGTGGGTATATGACCCAATGCCAGGGTGAGACTAGCACACCCCTTTTTATTAGTCGCACTGTTGAATCCTTGGTTTCTAGTGGGCTGTCTTCTCTCTCAGGGCGGGAGGCAGATTACAGGCAAACCCCCCAATTGGGGCAAATGTTATATCTGCCTCATCACCTCTGTTGCCCCTTATAAGGTCGGGGCCTTGCTCCATACCAGGGTGGGCCGCATCCATCTTTTGTTGCTGCATTTTTAAATCCCTGGTGTTTCTAGTGAGCTTTGAACCTGGTTGGAGGAGATGGGGCGAATCTCCTAGCCTACCGGCCAGAAGGGGCTGAAAGATTGTATTGCCCCCTTATGGTTGGCAGCATGGTCTTATGTCAGGATGGGTCATACCCACACCTTCATAAAAAAATTATACAACACACCTCTAGTGCCTAGTGAGCTTTGACCTTCCCTGCAGGCCAGATTGGGGGCAAACCCCAAATGATCCTCATGGGGGGCAATAAGAAAGTATTTCCCACTACAGGTTTGGGGTCATGGTCTTATGCCAGGGTGGGCTGCCACCACCTCTGTCTTTAAAAACAAGACTAGACTAGTGTCTAGCTGGCTTTCTACCCCACCCCCTAGCGGGGTATATTGGCCCATCCATCGCCCGGCATCTGTCCCTGGGGGCAGAAAGACTGTTAGTGCTAGAGGAGGGTGTCAAGCAAAGGCCCAAGGGGGCCACTACCCCGCCTCAAAGACATTCCTAGTGTTTAGTGGTGAGGAACATGGTTGGGGATTGCTCTCCCGGCATGATCAGCAAGCAGGGATCTACTTGGAAGGGACAGTATTAAAAATGTGACACTCTCCCCTTTCCAATGCTGCCTCTCCCACTTCGGTACAAGTGAGGCAGAGTTATGCTCCTTGGCACTTATTATTAAGTGAAACCAGTCGGCATTAATAACACCCATTGATTTCGCTTTCTATTTGTGATGTCAGGGTGCGTACTGCAGAGTTGAGAGGTGGGGGATGAATTGATAACAATTCAGCTTCCACTTTTGGAAGAAAAATACCAAAGAAGGCTCTTGTGCATGAGCCGGATGTTCCTTTTATGCCCTACCCAGGGTTAAACAGGCATTGATTGAAAAGAGTGACAAGTCACCTATCTTTTCAGCTAAGTCTCTCCCCACAGTCATGAATAGACCGATCTGCCCATCTACACACACTGGAGTTCAGCCAGCCACCTGTGGTGTGTACCGTACGTATACCTGAATTTCGTGAATTCTGTGACTGTATTTGCATATTTGGGTTGCCAGTATATGTGTGTATGTGTTTCCAAACGTTGTCTGTGTACTTTGTACATGCCCTCATTTGGGTGTGTTTTGATTGCATGCGTGCCGCTGGTTGTGCAGGTTTGTGTGCACAACTATGATTATCTTTATATATGTTGGTCTCTGTCTGCATGTTGGTCTGTCTGAGCACGAATGTCTGTGAGTGGTTTGGTTTGTATGCATCTGTCTATTTGTGTATGGCTGGGTCGCTCTGTTTTACACTTCTTTATGTGTAGGCACAATCAGTGCTTAATTTGAGCTGGGGGTTTCCGGTGCTCAGCACTGGCACATAATTGTCAACACCGGCGCTTGTGACAGCCTGCCACAAGGTGGCGCTGTCTGGCTAATTTAGAGATGACGACAACACCATGTAATTATTAAAACAATATTCATACCCCGAGGGGAGCCTGCTGTAGGTGAGCCTACAGCAGACACCGCACACCTTCGTGATCTACCCCGCACCCCTCCCTCCAGTACACCCACCCCCCTCTACAGTCTACCCCACTCCGTACCTTGGCATACCCCCCCAATAATATTGACAGACTCACAGGGGCCAGAATCACCTCCATCCCCCCATCGTCATACAACACCCCCCATCTCTCTCTCTCTCTCTCTCTCTATATATATATATATATATTTCCATATGTGAGCAGCGGCATACATCTCATACAAGTACTCTCTTTTGGCATGAAGGTCTTCTCGGCTTCAGACCTTTCACCGACACCACGGCCATCAGGACCTACTGCTGTGTCATACACATCTCCGGTTTACCCTTCTATTCACCCCCCATCCTCTGCATATCCCCTCCAGAATGTGACTCATGTGTGCGCCACTCAGGACCTCGCTGTACCTCGTTTACTGAACATTATACTGTACGGCAATGGCACATCTCTTTACCCTGAGTTGTACACCTATAAGAAATGTTAATAAAGAATTACAACACAAAAACAATATACATAAAAAATAACTATTACCTGCCGCCCAAGCCATTCTTATAGCTTTGGGTATATAAAATAGTCTAAACTGTCACATTTGTAGAAGTGTAATGGTTATTATTTTTGTTGTTGCTATGACTGACTGTACTGGGACGAATGTATGACATCGTTCTGCATTCTGTCCATCAACTGTTGTTTTTGCATTTGTCACCCAGAGTGGGACGGCTATGCCCAGATGTGGGTCCCGTGCTCTCCATGCCAATGGAATCAAGCTATCCTGGCTGAAGAGGGGTGAAACCCCGAAACTGGTCCTAGGATGCTTGTTTCCAGTCCAGGGAGGACCTGGCTTGGGAGCTCAGGTTGGACTGTTCCGAATGGGCGCAGGGTCAAGGCTGATTTGCATATGTCTGGGTTCAAACTGGAATGGCATGGTGGGCAAAAAAAGATGGATTTAGGCCCAGATCTCTGTACTGGGGTGAATGTAAGACATTGTTCTGCATTCTGTCCATCAACTGTTGTTTTTGCGTTACTATGACTGACAGACAGCATGGCGGGGACAATGTGTGGTGCAGGTTGCAGTGGTCTCCTGAGGAGAGCCCTGGCACTTATTGTTTTTCAAACTAAGCACTGGGTACTTTGCAAACCCACTCTGTTGGCTTTTTTAATGAAAATTATAGTCTGTTAATAACATTGCTCGTTCCGTAAAAGCCTACTGAGTGTTTCTGACCTTGTGAATCACATCACTGCTTTATTCAGTCTTCTAGGTTGTCACCCTCAACGACTTGAAGTGTTTCAACGCGCAATGACTCCATTTTGCCGATACATATGTTCAAGGCTCTTGGCCGCACACCAACAGGCTTCTGGGTATCGCAACTTGAAAACCAAACCGTAACAAAGGGTGAACAACACTTACAACGCAACTTTTACATCGCAGAGCCTTTACAACGCAACCATTACAACGCAAACTATTACAACGCATTGCTCTGGGGGGCGCTCTAGGATAGGGAATAGGGTAATTTACTATCCAATAACCTTCCCTAGTGTCCACGGGGACTGGAGTTGGAATAGTAAATTAAACTATTCACTATCCAGCACCCCAAAGCACTATGCGTTGTAATGGACTGCACTGTAATACTTACGTTGTAAAGGCATGCAATGTAAATGCATGCGTTGTAATGTCATACATCCGTAACAAAGATCCTGGGTACAACATTCTACTTGAACCTGCCTTCTGAATTAATAAATATGTGTCATGTTTATGACGCAGGGTTAAATTCCACTCTCTGGAAACAGAAATTTGTGAGTTCTGATTAGTGTGATAATTATTGCTCACTGGTCTTAAGCTTCCGACAGATTTCATGAGGTAAAACCTGTCGAAATTTATCAGGGGAGAAGGTGCCGTAAAAACTAAATAAATGGTGATTTTGATACAGTAAACACCAAATACGCATGTTATGCCTCATTATCATGGAAAGTCTTAGATTAGGAAATATTTCACCACTTGGTTATAGGTACAGTAAATACCCCATCCCATTCTGCCACCCTAATAATCATGGCCTTACTCTCTGATAACACAGAGTTGCCCAAAAACCATCTCTTTCCCATCCTATCAGAGAAACCCACCTGACAGCCAGTAATATCCACCTGACATCCACTTCCAGGAAGCACCCCAAACAATTAATCAACCATGACACTGAACAGAATAGGTATATTCACGATTCTCTCGGGTGGACTATTTCTCTTCTAGGTATTGTTAAGTTTGGTTTATTTTCGTGTTATCTAGCACTTGCAAACCTACAATCCCTGTAAATGGTGAAACAAATACAGAAATGTAAACAAAGAATAGTAGATTGAAAAAAAAGCTGTTATGAAACCCAGTTACAGAATAATATAGTTTCTGGAGGAGAGGTTGTTAACTGCGTCCCTCGACATTCCGCGTATGGGAGGCACTCCTATACCTGTACTCTTATACGCGGATGACGCTGCTCTGGTAGCACGTACACCTCTTGGGTTGCAAAGATTGCTTGACTCCTTTGGGGCTTTCATGAATTCGCTTGATCTAGTAGTGAATAACTCCAAATCCCATATAATGGCTATTGGGGCCAGTAAAAACACCACCAAGACTTTCTATTGCAATAAGGTAGTCATTTCAAGCGTAAAGGTTTTCACATACCTTGGGGTGGTATTTGACAACAAGGGTCACTGGTCCCCGCAACTTACATCAAAGACCAAAGCGGTAAGAAGCTCCGCTAATGCAATCCTAAGCTTCGCGAGAAGACTGGGGGGGAAGCCATGTGAAGCTCTGATAGCTATTTACAAGGCAAAGACACTTTCAATAGCTTGGTATGGTGCGGGCCTTTGGGGATATGTAAAAGGAGACACTATCCAAAGCGAGGAAAATAAATTTCTTCGTTCCCTTTTGGGTCTCCCCCAATCGACTGCTACCTTTGCGGTCCATCAGGAGCTGGGGATGGGATATATCAGCGACATTATAGCAATTGCACCCATCCTACTTGGATCAGAGTTTGGACTAACACTAATCTTACCTTGAACCATAAAATACTTAAGGACTGCTTAAACCTAGATAAGGCTAAGGATATTCAATGGTTAGCATACATCAAGCAGACAGTAACAGAACTGGGGCGTCCAGAGATCTTTTCCAATCCTTCTGGACTGAAAAAGGCAGACCTGACCTGGGTTAAAACTAACTTCCGTAATTACAAGGAACTTGAGCGGGAGGAAAAACAACTTAGCAAACCCACTGTCAGGGCCCATTATTTGTTAATTTCCTGCCTATCGGTTCAACCATACTTCGCAGTCGTCACTAATCCATTCCATAGATGGCTCCTAACTAAGCTCCGGTTTAATCAGATCCATACGGTTCTAGGTGAACAAACAGGGTGGACTAAGCCTGAAGAACCGCTCGTATGCAAATGCAATGAATTTTCATCGCAAGTTACTATGCACTTCATGCTGTTTTGCACTTTCTATCACGATGCCAGAAGGAAGTTTATTGTTCCTCTGTTGAAAGAGAAAGCATTTATACAGGCTAAACCTGCTTTACTTTTTTTGCTACTATTGGAATCACCTGTAATTATGTATAGTTTTCTTGTTGCAGCCTTTCGAAGTAGGAAGAAGAGACTTGCATTGTAGTTATGGGGGTTTTCATGATAGCTAAATTAGATTGACTATGAATTATGGATTTCAAATGAGGAAACCTTTTATATGTTTTTATTGATATTTTATTATATTTGAATGTATTGTATGCATTTTACGATTTGTTGAAATGTTTTTTATTGTATATAGCATACTTTTATGATTTTTTGAAAAATCGAATAAAGTGGTTATGATGATGATGATGATGAATTAATGAAGTGAGACAGTTCATGTATTCTTCGTCTTGTATTAGTTGCCAGATGTGTACCAACAACTGAGGAAATCCACATTTCCAAAGAAAGGTGTTCTACCAAAATATCGTCGAGGTAAATGTAGTTTTAATATTATTAGCTTTATTATGCCAATATTTTAGAGTTGATAGTATTGTTACGATATATCTTCCTGTTGATATTAAGATTGAAGTACTGTCGCATACAACCCGAGTAAACAATGTTTTTTTTTTTCCTGGGCTGTAGTTCACTGGAACCCAATGCATTGTTTGGGTAGATTCAAGGGGGTTTAGAGTCAGTTCTTCCAGTGTCTCTGGGATATACAAGAACAGTTTGGAGTGAATGGTGCTCTGGTGTGAATGTTTAACTCTCATCTTGGATGAGTGCTGGGGTCTGCCTTTCAAACTTCAACAGACTAATACACACGTTGAGATCCCCACTGGTACCTCTTCTTGCTCACATCCACTTCAGAAAGCTGCTGCACCATCTGTATTAGGATCAGGGGTTGTACTCTACCTTACCTGGCGTCTCAATCCAGGACATATGGATAACTTTGCACAGTACGCAGCAATAGTATTGCCAGACAACAGACAAAGAAATGATGCAGGAAATCAAAAACTGGACAGCAGGCCATCTCAGGGTTCTCCCACATGGGGTGCCTTTCCAGATGAAGTTTACCAGGTATCGCAAAGAGCGGGGGTCTCTGCTCTTCAATCAACAGTTAATCTGTCGGAGACTTCCTGATTGCCCAGTGTCTATAATGGCCACTCCCTGTCTCCTCTCACTTCTCCTTCTCCCAACTTAATTTATAAAATACACACCTCAACTGCCCTCCTAATCCTGACCCTGACGTCTTTCCTCAACGCCTGAGCCTGCATCCCTCACTTCCTGCTATCCTGAAATCATTTCCCACTTCCTTCAGGTGTAGAGCGCGTCATTCCTTTATAGCTTGGTTCATGCTTTATAAATTCATATACTTTCCAGTAGCACATCTCTTGCTGCTGCTAAAGTGTTTGTTTACAGGCGTCTTCGGTGGAATGAACATCAAGACTGGCATGAGTGAAATGTGGGGAATTGCAGTATGATGTGGTGGCAAAAATTAAGGGAGGTCTAGTTCAATACATCGCTTTGTTGGCATAACATGATGGTTTTTCATGCTGATCTATTTATCGGTGAGAGGTTTAATCGAGAGTATTATTAATGAACACCAAGACTGGCATGAGTTAAATGAGGGGAATTGCAGTATGCTGCTGGTGGCCAAAATTAAGGGAGGGCTAGTTCAATACACCACTTTCTTGGCATAAAATCATGGTTTTTCATGCCGATCTATTTATCGGTGAGAGGTTTAATCGAGAGGATTATTGTCCTACTGGCTGTTCAGCTGAGTCTTGGGTTACGTGCAACAGCTTTTATTTTCAGTGGTGCTTTGGCCAGTGTTTAGGCCCCCTTCTCTTTTTGTATATCTGTTTGGGTTATACTATTGTTGGTGCACATTAATTTGAGCCGGTGGCGTCCGGTCTTCAGAACCAGCACTTAATTCTCAACCGCAGCACTAATGATGGTCCACCACATGGTGGCATTGTCTCTCTAGTTTTGAGATGAATGAGGTCAACAACAGAGTTTAATCAATTCAATATACATTAACAAATTATAATATTTGCCGCCCGCGCCATTGTTATAGTTTTGGGTGGACTGGAATACTCACACTTGTAGGAGTAGGAGTGTGATGGTTAGGTAGTTATGTTGGTACTATCATTGGCAGCACTGGCAGGGACAAATGGTGGTGCAAGCTGCAGTGGCCTCCTGCGAAGAGCTGTGGGACATTATGTTTTTACAAATTAAGCACTGTCATTGCTTGTTTCTATGTTGCAAAGGGACTGAATTTTAGTTTGCCCTTTTCCTAAGGGAAAGTGAGCTGTGCAAAGACTTTCATATATTTTTCAAGTCTGAAAATTGATCATACAGTTCTGGTTACACAGTGTCTGTTTTTCAGTGCTTCTTGTGTGTCTTAAAGTGTAGATTTCATGGTCCTGGGATTTTGGTAGCCCCAGACGTACTGTACTGCTTCTCTGTAAGCATGCTCATTGCTGTCACTCCTATAAATGTTTATCGGGAGATGAAACATTGAGTACCATTCTACAACATTTTGCCATTGAAGGTACAAGCTGCCATGTGGGAACACTTGCACTTTTATTTCAGGCAGATTTGTTATAGCATTTATGAAGAGATAGCATCTTGTTGAAGCAAGACTATTTGGAAGAAATACCTTCTGGGTCTGTGTTTAAATGGATCACTCGGGAAATCATCAAGACAGAAATACCTTCTCTTCAACTCAGGTAAGACAGAGCACTTCTTAGGCTTCCTAGATCTTTTTTGGTTTGCAGCAAAAAAAGATTTTGAGAAGCAGTGGGTCTTTGATGGCTCTGATAGTTAACTGCTACTGCTCCTTACACTCACTGGTAAATGGTTTAAAACAAAATATGAATATAAATATGTATAAGCTACTCTTTTTTGATCCAGGTGATTTTTGGAGACATGCTTACATCTTACTTGAGTCTTGAATTTTTGTTAATGTTTACACAGGTGGTGAAATTGCAAACTATCTTGATTTCATGGCACATTCATTGCATTATTTGGATCGAAAGATTGATGAGCCTTTGGGTTAATCTGCATAAGAAATTGGTTGTATTCATTTGTTTTCACCCAATGTTTCTGGCTGATTTTTAGCTGATTATAAAGAATGTGTGGTTGTATAGTACCTTAATATTTGCACCTTTGTCAGAATAAAATAAAATTCAAAAGAAAAAAAATCATTCTCCTGCACAAATAGTGTTTGAAACCTGTATCTCATTACCCATGTGTGACTCTTCCTTTGAGGTGAAGAAAATAATTTAAAGTGACTCCTCAAACAGGATCATTTGGTGTTTGACATTATTTTGTAATTATAGCAATGGGTTGTGGGAAGTTGTGTGCTAACTTTCTTCCCAATTTCATCATTGAAACTTGAGCATAAGTTATTCTTGTGCTTTGCTTTGTACAGTTAAGTGCCCTTGTAGTTCTTTCTAATCTCGACTGCCTGATATACCTCCATAAACACAATTGTTGTCCAGAGATCTTCATTTTTGATTTGTGTTTTTGGATCATTAGAGAAGTAATTTAGTTTCAACACATCACTGCAACACACCCGCCGTTTAAAAAAAATGTTGTCCAGAAAAATTTGGCCCGGAATAACAATGTCTACTAAAATCGATTACTTCCCTAATTATATATCAATACAAATTATAAATGAAAAAAACTCTAGACAACGTATTTTTTACAAAGGGATATCAAGGGCCAGGGCAGTTATTGGTTGAGGCGTAGGTCAGGTATGAATTTGGAATTGCAGATGAATATGAACTGGTGAGGCACAAGATATTTTAACGATGCACTTTTCCTTCTCTAATGGATGTAACAAGAAACAATGGTTGCATTGGAGAGTATATATATATATATATATATATATATATATTTTTTTTTTTTTTCCCACACTACACCTCAATAAGAGAAATATGTTAATATCAAATGGTGCGCACTTCTATTTTGTCCTTAAAGGATCTATGGAAATATGTTGTTTTTGCATTTGTCACCCGAGTGGGATGGGTATGCTCAGACGTGAGTCCCATGCTCTCCACACCACTGGAGTCAAGCTATCCTGGCTGAAGACGGCTGATAGCCAGAAACCGGTCCTAGGATGCTTGATTCCGGTCCAGGAAAGACATGGCTTGGCAGTTCGGGCTGGACTGTTCCCATGAGGCACAGGGTCAAGGCTGATTTGCATATGGCAATGGCAATGTCTGAACTGGGGTGGTGTGGAGTGCAAAAAAACAATGGATTTAGGCCCAGATCTCTCTACTGGGGTGAATGTATGACATTGTTCTGCATTCTGTCCATCAACTGTTGTGTTTGCATATGGAAATATGTGGCTAGTTAGATTGGACATTTTTGTGAGGAGAATGATTCTTTCACATAGAGTAGCATCATGACTGGATCGGAGGAAATCATTGATACATAAAAAATTTTATTGTTCAGTTGCTTCCAACTGCCTAAAAATTAGAATAGGCATTGGAAATTAGAGTGTGTCTCATAAATGGGTAGAGGAAGAAAATATAAAAAACTCAGAGGCGCCTATAGTAAAAATATTGATCACTCATCATGGAAACTGTTGGTGGACCAAGCAGAAGCAACGCTTAATCCCACAATCTACTATTTGTGGCTGTTGTAAATTTATTAAACCTATACCATGGCTGATCAGGCTAGACTGAGAAAATGCTATGGTACTGTATGGTGTTAAATGCATGCATCGATGTAATGACAAAAGGTCAAAATAACCCAAGATTCTAAACTCTGTGTGGATATGTTATTCATTGGTTAACCATGACGAGTGTTGTGCCTTCCAACCTAATTGTGGACAATTGTTGTTCTCTTCCAAATAGGTTTGTCTCTGTTTCGGCTGCATTTAGTTCTAGCCACCCTTTGATCTACTTAGTAATGATTGCAAATCAGTACTGAATCTATAGAACTAGAGTTCTATAGAGATATTGAACACTAATTCAGAGTCACCCCCTGTGGGTGATATTGGAGATGGTAAAATTGGATCAAGTCCAGCAAGGGTGTTAAGTAGAAGGTAAACAAACATGGGACTCTGGAGCGCCATGTGGGCCCCCACTTGTTAGTTGCATGTAAAAATACCTATCTTTTAATCGTTTTTGAAGTCAGTAATGGTGAAAACCAGGTTAACCTTGGCTTTCCATTCCTCCATTAGATTGTAATCTGACCATTTATGCTGCGTGGTCCACCGTATCATATCCCTTGAACAAGTCGAGGACGAAGATCGAGGTTACCTGCCCGGTTGTTCATTGTCTCCAATACACAATGTCCACCGCATGATGTAGTGCAGCATCGTTTTGTGTAAGCCCATCTGAAATGGTCTAATAGTTGCGTGTAGTAACTAATAATAATATCTTACTGAAAATATGTAAATATGATCTGGCCCAAATTTGATTTGGTCCTTTGGCTAAGACAGTCTTTCATTATAGAGTCATGAGGGTTGCCTTCCCCCAGCATGCACTGTATTTACAATAGTGCAGACAGACAGTTCAAAACCCCCCACACATTTGCCAAATGCCTTCCCAGAAGCTGGTTCAAAGATACCTTCATTTGGTTTCACTTAAATATAACAAGCTGGACATTTCTCCGTTAGTGACTGGTGATAAAGGAAATAGTGGCGGGTCATTCCAGGTACAGCAGGATCAGGTAAGGAACAGATGGTGAGTATGATACATTAGACAGCGTTTCCTATTTGACAGATATGGAGAGCGACACCTTATTATAGTGACTTTGTTGGAACAAATCTTCAGCTCAATTTTGTTCTGCTTTCTTGTGGTACTGTATTTTTACGAATTCAAACGTTCTCTGTTGTCTCAATCAATCTGTAGTAAGAAATGTGAATTTGGCGCCAAAAGAGAAAGGAAACATTGACTGTGAACATCTGCTTCCCTCATGTCTTCAGCACTGGTTTTGCATTGGACTAAGGCAACTTGTAAAATAGCAACTTTGCAGATTTTTACTGGACTTTAAGTAATTCTTAACTTCAGTACTTCTATGTAAAAACTCTGAATTGTGTAAAGTTTTTTGTGTAAAGTTCTTTTTGTTAACTGCTCGGTCTAATTCCATTTGGCTCAATACCCAGAATGATAATTTGATGCTTATCATCAATATGCTGAATTGGCACTTTCACAAATCTGCGACAAACAAATGTTCTCCTTTAAATATTCTCTCAACATTCTTTGACAAAAACCGTTGTATAGAATTCCCGCTTGGCTAGGATCTGCTGAGCGATATACTGGTGGACTCTACCTTTCGGTCTCTGTAAGGGTACTCAACATGCGAGCAGGTTCCTTAGGGTGTCTCCACGCTGTCTGTAAAGCCCCCCACATGTGCGCTGGTCCCTTAGGGTTTCTCCACGTTCTGTATGCCTTGCCTACAAGGGATGTTGAGAGTGAACCTGATTTAACCTGCTGTGTAGTGAAGGGCGTTTTGCATTCAATCCCGCAGAGTATTCATTTGAAAATGAGCTGTATACTGTCTATTTAATGGGCACTTAAAATCATCTGAGGGAATAATGCCATATTTAGCTGCTGCGCAACAGCTGAGCCCTGAGGCTGTTTTCTGTATCTTAATTTATAATAATCAGTAGGAGACACAGATCCGGGATTGCTCTGCAGATATTATCCATTAGCAATACAAAAAGGAGAAAACACTTAAACTGGGTACAGGTAAACAGGAGTCATGTGAAAAAGCAACTATATGTTGCTAATCTAGATTACACCGCTTTGAATCAGACTGTATAGCAAAGGTCGAAATGAATGGGCACTAACAGGAACATCGTTGCAGTTAATATTTTTATTGTTTGAGCATTCTCAATTTTGCATTTGAAGCATACCTCTCTTTATTTTACCATTTACTGCATCTTTTTACCACTAACCCTGTCTTGTGGTGCTGGTGACCTAGGACAAACAACAATGTGCTGGAAGGAATGCTTGAAATAATCTCAGTAAACAAAGTCGGAAACCCAATATACCCTTGGAGGCTTGGGCAGTTAAATATTGATAAGTAAAGGTGCCTACAAGGGATTTAGTTTGAACAACTAAGTTACAATATTTAACAAATTACTTGAATAATTAGCCCGAATTCGTGGCTAACGTGAAAAAATCTGAATAACAATTTACTCATTCACATAATAATTGATATATAATATTAACCAATTAGAAAACACTGGTGTAAATTTCTCAATTTAAACTCATTTAATGCGAATAAGCAAAATAAAGGGTACACAAACTGATAATCAAAACACAATGACAGAGGCAGATGGATGATATACACAAAAAATAACTTTCGAATCATTAGTGTAAACATCCATTCCAAACTAATAATAAGACAGAACAATCTAAAGACAGAAAACAATTCTTGACAGGACAAATAACAAGGGAATTAGATGAACTTGTTGACGCTTCAGTCTTTTATGGCATACAAGTCCGTCAGACCATCTTCAGGACAATGAAAGTAGAGTTATAATTGACCTTTTTTGGCTGGTCAAACACTAAGATTGGATCAAATGAACAACCTTCCACACACAACTCAAAAGGATTTAATCAGGGTAACACTTGTTTCAATCGAGTGACATGTACGGGGCACGGCTCCTCAAGAAATATCACTGTCGCTGGGACAGGTTGGTTTGGATATTCATCAGACTTTTAAATAACGTGCTATTCCGGAGTCTGCGACCTGGAACTTTCTACAACTTTAGCCAATCATCTGGTTCAATCTTAGTGTTTGACCAACCAAAAATGGTAAATTATAACTCTACTTTCTTCGTCCTGAAGATGGCCTGACGGACTTGTATGGCATAAAAGACCGAAACTTATACAAGTTCATCTAATTCCCTTGTTATTTTCCCTGTCAAGAATTGTTTTCTACCTTTAGATTGTTCTGTCTTATTATTAGGTTGTAATAGATGTTTACACTAATGATTTGAAGGTGATTATTCGTGTATATAATCCATTTGCCTCTGTCATTGTGTTTTGATTATCAGTTTGTGTAGCCTTTATTCTGCTTAATCACATTAAATGAGTTTAAATTGAGAAATTTACACTTGTGTTTTCTAATTGGTTATTATTATATGTCAATTATTGTTTGAATGAGGACATTGTTATACAGATTTTTCACGTTAGCCACAATATCAGGCTATTATTCAGGTAATTTGTTAAATATTGTGGCTCCAAAAGACATTGGTTTCTTTTCAGTAAGTTGTACTGGAATTTAACATTACTCCAATCCTCTCTTCTAAGATTAGATCTGTATCTGGTTAGAAACCAGAGTGTATGGATCTATTCCAGATAGCGAGCACTAGCAAATAGTTATAAGCAATCAAATATATGGAAATAGTAATATGCCACGTAGATTCTTCTAAATGTGTACTGTAGACTGTAATTAGTCCTCATAAAGACATGGATACTAACCCAGGAACCAAAAAAGGAATTTGGTACAGTCCAGAATGTGAGAGATACAGAGGCAGAGCACAAAAAGCTACGAATCGTGTAAGACTACAGAGATGGTGCCTCATCTTCCTCTCTCTCCAGCCCTGCCCGGTCTGGTGCTGTCTGCTGCTCGTGTGCGTTCTTGCCCTCAAGTGTGAGACATGCTTTGTTCTTGGCAAGCGTGGGTGTGCGTACCAATGCCCCTGACAAAAGTAAAGTCTTGCGTGCTTATTGAAAGCAGTATCTAATTCTGAATCAATCATACTTTGTCCTGGGATGTGTGATAAACTAGCAATACTTTCCCGTCTCTACTCATCTCCTGAGGAATCAGAAGTTAGAGTAATAACAAAGAAGGTGAGCATTTGACAAGTTCGGAAAGTAGGTCATATTGCAAGTAGGACAGTAGATATAGACTCATGAAGCGATGTGGCATTTTAGATTTTTAGCAGTGTGTCCCTGTGCTTCACAAGTGGATAATACAATGTTTCCCTTGACCTCATAAAGATTTGTCAAACTTTTCTCCTGTGGGTGGCAATTTAAGACTCAACAAATGAGAATTTACAGCTTTGAGACCATTCATTTTTGGAGAACATCTGAGAACAGGCATTGAGAATGCCGAAAGTGCAGATACTGTGGAAAAAATATATCTTTCTGTGTGTTGAGATGACCCCCCCCCCACCCCGATAACGTTTTCAATTTAACCAATCCCATGCTTTCTATAGCACATCCTGGGGTGGCAATTGTTTTTTCCTCATGCAATATTGTAGGGTCAAGAGTCCTTAATTATTATTATTTTTTTTTTAGTTTCATTGCTTTTTAACTTCATCTAGTGGCATTAATAATAGTAAATTTTCAGATACTAACCACAACGAGCTCGTATTACTTGTCATCATTTTCTTTATGTTCATTTTTTAAAATGAAAACGTCATGTTGCTTAATCACAACTATTGTGTGTAACCATATTATGCTGAGGCTTACACTGTATTAGCGTTTCTGATGTATTTTGCCTTTTTTTCATATTCATACTGGCACTTGCATTTCGCAGCACACTTAGAAAGAGGAAAATGCATTTAAGGATTGTTTTTGTGCATTAAGGTGTCCCTTCTGCACAAAATCTATCCTATCTGCAATGCAGGCACCCTTACAACATGGAACAACATGACTTGAGCCTAATGCCTGACTTTAGTTCAGCTCGAGGTCTTCTAGGACCCTCGATCCCAAAGCCAGCTGAGCTTTCAAGTGACTTCTGCCTGAAACCCATGCTCTAAACCTTATGTGCCAAGATTTATTGACAAAGCCATGTCCTTTGATGTAAAATGGGAGAGTGAGATAACCATATAGCGGTTGAATTGCGCAAAGTGAAACCAGAAAACTTGCACTCAAGCCCTGCTTCCCCGCTTGACCAAATAGTATGATCCTAGGCTAATGTTTTATTTCACACGTCCTCCATTTTCTTCATCATTATATAAAAGAGCACCTTTAAATGAGTTTGTTTAGGATGTGCGCTGTACAGAAACATCTCTTGTGTCTTGGATTTAATAGACACTAATGTTGTTCTATGTTTAACAGGAATCTAGGCTACATATAAGGTACACATGACGACTAACTCGCCTCTTAGTTTACTAGTGGAGTTTTTGTCAGGGCAGGGCATGTGGGGATGAAAGGCTTTTAAGTTCATGTTCAGAAACTAGCACCCCCTGCACATCCAGTTTGCTGGCTCCTCTCTGCCACTTGACCAGATATGTATCCCTGAAAGTGTAAACCTGAACTTCCTGAGGCGTATCTGAGGGGGATCACCAATGGCCAAAGCAAGAACACCTTTATTCAAGGCTTTTCGGAGTGGTGTATTTCTTTTGAACAGTTGCTTCCATGGATACTTTGAAATATTCACACCATCTTTAAATGGACACTAAGAGTTTAGATTGTTTGCTTCTCAAAAGAATGTTTAAATATTGTTTGTATACGGGCCACCTTGTTAAAGCAAAGTCTATCCCTCTGTGTCACGAGTCCGGACTGAACCCAACCTAAAGGCTCTCGTGCCAGCATCTCTCGATGTTTGAGTGCTGGGATTGGAAATGGATTGGCTCCTACTATGTGTTAAGACTTTTATTTATGTGGAAGCACTTGTGTGTGTTTGTTTAAAAGAATAAAGTAAAGTTTGTTATCATTAAAAAAAAAGAAACTATCACTTTTAATAAATTTCTCTCAATGCAATGACATCATCGGATGTACAAAGATGAAATGCTCCCTCAATTAAAGAAATACACTTCTTATTCATTGGGAACAGACGTTATAATATGTGTGCATGATGTTTGTTGCGTGGACAACATAGCCAATATTGAAATGGCTCAGCTCGTGCATGAGCTCTTAGAGCAAGCCAGACCCTTGACTCGACTTCTGACTGGGCTCTACCTTTTTATTTGTTGGTTTGCCCAACTCTAGTTTAGTGCCATGCCTGATATTCCGGGGTCCAGCTTGAAGATTTAATTCCACAGCCAATGAGGGTGCGCGAGTCAAAACGACCTGGGTTCTACAACCCCACGCTCAAATTGGGATCCTCAGACCACTTAGTGGACGCCTACTATAGACAACCATGAACTGAACCTCGAGGTGGACACCTTTCAAATATACCGTGCAGGGCAACCGTCTGACACCAATCCTCCCTTGGCATCCATTGAAATACTCATTCTCTAAAGTGGCCACCTGGCAACTCAGTCTACCTCTTTTAAATCTCCAAAATATAAGCTTGGCGTCTTTTAAATGTCCAAAATAAATGAACACCATGCCATAGTGCATCAGGAGATTGTACCCGAAATACAGCTTGGAGATAGATGCACCATGTAAAGTTGCCTTGTGATGTAATAATATTTACCTATGAGCTTCTTTTTAAGTCATGATGAACATGATGTATTTTGTCTTACCTAAACAAAATGGACACTATCCATTTTTTGCTTTTCCTTTTGTGGCAGTTCTATTCTTCCGTATTGATGGTCACAAATATTCACATATATTTCTCAGTCTGTTATTTTTAATTTTTTTTATTGTGCCACACACGCACGCTTGAAGTCTTGCTCCCTTCCCTTCTCAATGCTAGTTTCAGTGTTTGCTCAAAAACGATTTCGCAGGGCATTTTCTTTCTCGTTGAAGAAACATGTTGCGTCTTTGTAAAACGTCTTTTTTTTATGTAATTGAAATGTGTATAGTTATGCAAACGCGGTCTGCATTTATATTCATTCCCCAGTCATTTCACGATTTACACACGAGTTGCCGGTTGTTGTAACTGAAATAAATCTCTCATCACTATATCAACACGTATTTTGGAGCGCTGCCTGTTCCCTGTTTCCACGTTGAGACTGGGAGGCAGCGGTCAGACCTTCAGACGGGCACTGTCAGCTTTTTATATTAAGAACAGCTGAGTCATGCCGGGCATCATTAGATGAGATGCGTTTAGTATTTCTAAAATGGATTTTTGGCAGCTGCACGGTGACATGGCCTTCCATGTTGTACACTGCAGTGCTCTCGTTTTTTGGAAATGAACAAAAGGTGGATGAAGAAGTTCTGAGTTACTTCTCCACACAAAGTGAACTTAGAAATGCCCCCACTCACTGGACTCAAGAGAAACCTCAAAATGTATATGAACACAGTCAAGGGCCAGTGAGATTGCTGTGGGCAGGCGGTGGAAACAGGAGAATAAAAGCACGCGGGCAATTAATGCAGTTATTTTTGCACAGTAGACGTTGAAATGGCTGATCTTCAACCACCCCAGACTGGCCAGTGTTTTAGCTGTCCAAGCATCCCATAATGTCGGCTCCTGGGAGAAGTGATGGTCTCAGGCTAGTCTTCCCCCGGTGTGCTTCGTGCTTACAGGCACAGGACAGGGTTGGATAGGTTAGTCAAGGGGAAGGGGGGGTTAATTAAAGACTATATAAGTGTCAGGAAGGGCGTGTCCGGCCTCTTCCTGATGCTGCGCACCACCGGGAGGGTCAAGTTTAAACTGGACCTCCCACCCACCCTACATGTTGTAAGACATTTCGTGGCGGCTTTTTCCACCGCGTGTTGCCAATTTAGGGAAGATTGCAGAGTGTAGGTGGTATTTTGGAGGGTGGTGAGTCACATGCGGGCATATCCACCCCTCAGAGAAACGGGAAGGGAGCACAGGTAACTGAAGGCGGTGAGTGGGATGTGAAAAGCAGGGGAAAAATCTTCAATGGAGGATGTTTGGTAGGGCAAGTGAGGGAGTGACTGGGTATATGGAACTAGGTCAGTGAGTGAAAGGGGTAAGAAAGAAGCAAACGATATGGCTTTTGGAATCGAAAGTGGGTGAGTTGTGAATGGTGTGGGGAGGAATGGAACTGTCATGTTTGGTGTCATATTAAGAAGTTTAAGGTATTGTCAATGTTAATAAAGTTAAATAGAAATGTTGCAACCCTGTTCTAATAAATGGCCTTTTACGCTAATATGATGACATAGCGTGTGGTTATTACACAAGTAGTGGTGTTTTGATGCTTCTGAAAACAGGGTCGATACGAAGGTCTTTCCAGCTCCCGTGGGGGAGGAGATTTCAGGCTATGAGTATCAGTGAGATGTGGGAGACTCAAGGGTCTCTCTCCACATTGTTTAGGTGCTCCATCAGTAGGGAAGCCAGTGTGTCAAAGGCCCTAGTGCAAGGAAGGAAATGTCCCCCAGACTCCTGCTCCGCGCTGTTGTTTCAAATATGCAGTACAGGAATAATCAGGGTTCAGTCAGCCCTCAGGCCTCTGGATCCCTGTACCACTGCACCTGCTGCACCAATGGAAGCTACGACTCTGTGCTCCATCATGTTTTGTTACGCCACTACCTCAATAGCAGAAACAAGGCATAGAACTGCTCACAAATATTGGGTGACAGGATAATTTAGTATTCTAACTCGAATCTTGAAATATTTGTGGAAAGTGTATTTTTGGGTCTCTGTCGTAATGCTGGCTACCATGGAGAGTAAAAATAATCGATTATTAGTGCACATCCGTGCAACACGCCTGCATGCTCACTAGAAGTGGCTTGGCAGGGGTGTCCAACATAGGTCCAGGAGGTCAAAATCCATGACTGAAATTCAGGATAACCACTTACTAAATAGTTAAGTTCAATTTAGACCTATTATATGTACATGTATTTTATATGGCTGTCCTAAAAGTCTTGCGGCCTTATTTATGTTTTTGTGACGTTCCGTGGCGCAGAAGCCTGCGTGATATTTATCAGGCAGCACTAAGCCACTTTTTTTGGCTTAATGCTGCCTGATAAATATCAGTCCCTTTAACGCACTGTTCTGCGTTAAAGGGGCGTGCAATGGGTGTTGCTGTGGGCGTTCCCAGCAACATCCATGGCTTTTTGACACTGCCCCAGATTTACGAGAAATCGTAAATCTAAGGCAGTGCCAAAAGCTTACGGGGAGGCGTAAGGGAGGCGCAACGGGGAGAAATATCTTTATTTCTCCTTGTTTTTCCTTTTTCTATGTGTGCTACATTCTGCAGCACACATAGAAAGAGGAAAAGCCTCTTGTGATTATTTTTGTACAGAAAGGTTTCCCTTCCTGTACACAAATAATCATCCCTGCAGCGCAGGTACCCTTGCACCATAGTGCAATGGTGCCTGCGTTGACGCAGGCAGCCCATTGTGCGCCGGAGCAGGGAAAACGCACAGGAATGCGCCGTATCTTATAGATACGGCGCATTCCTGCCCTTTTCCTTTGCCGTAGGGCAGCGCAGCAGGAAGGCCTGCTGCGCTGCCCTACGGCAAAACCTCATAAATAAGGCCCTTGGTATGGGTCTGGGTTAACTGCGCCTACCTTGGGCACCTCTTGAGCTGAGGCATTGAGAACAGGTAGCTTCAATATAACAAACGCTGGTTCTAGGACTAGAAAATGTGAGCGCGTTGCAAGTATTTGAGTGCGTTGCCAGTATTTGAGTGTGTTGCAAGTATTTGAGTGTGTTGCAGGTAGTTGAGTGTGTTGCAAGCATTTGAGTGTGTTGCAAGTATTTGAGTGCGTTGCAAGTATTTGAGTGCGTTGCAAGTATTTGAGTCTGTTGCAAGCATTTGAGTGCATTGCAAGTATTTGAGTGGGTTGCAAGTATTTGAGTCTGTTGCAAGCATTTGAGTGCATTGCAAGTATTTGAGTGTGTTGCCAGTATTTGAGTGTGATGCAAGTATTTGAGTGCGTTGCAAGTATTTGAGTGCGTTGCCAGTATTTGAGTGTGTTGCAAGCATTTGAGTGTGTTGCAAGTATTTGAGTGCGTTGCAAGTATTTGAGATTTGAGTGTGTTGCAGGTAGTTGAGTGTGTTGCAAGCATTTGAGTGCATTTCAAGCATTTGAGTGCGTTGCCATTATTTGAGTGTGTTGCAAGCATTTGAGTGTGTTGCACGCATTTGCGTGCGTTGCAAGCGAGGGTGCTACCCTACTAAGCCACTTTTAGCCTCAAATATGGACCAATTACTAGTGTTAGAGGGGGGCTGCAAAACGTCGCTTCAGTTAGCTGTGCCAAATTTGTAGTCTGAAGCTGGGGAGGATCATTGTATGACCATTACAGCAACTCTACAGTAAAAAAACAACTAAAATAAAAAAAAAAGAGGGACAATGTTGGGGCTCTCTGCAGCTGCCTGTTGCAATATCTGAATTACCCTGTCTCTGTGATGTTTGGCTCCCCTCCTCCAACAAAGGCTTTTGCTTTGAGCACCAGCAGCTCAGCACAGCAGATGTGAGATAGATTATTTAAACCCTGCATTAGGGTGGACAGATGCATTTGCAAATTGCAAACCAGCAGATTATTACTTTGTCACCGCAGAAGGCGTATATGTGCCTCTGAATCCTGAGGATGTGAAGATTCGCAGTCACGAAAATAGCTGCTATTGCCCTGCATTTTACCTCTTTTGTTTGCAAGAGGAAGGGTGCCTAAGGTTGCTGGTCTACTTCAGCACTTGCCGCGGATTGTTTTTAGTCCTACGGCCTGAGGCACTTTTATTGTTTGCAACCGAAAACCGGTTTGTCATTTCCAATCAGAATCTCATTTTGATTTCTCTGCCAGCAGTGTGACGGTGGAAACCAGCTTGAGTGCTGCACTCCACTTCCAAGTCAATGCATCCATGCATTCAACTTCAACAAGCTTTATTTCGACAGTAGTGTCATAAAAGCATAAAATGCATTCACTCATGAACATCTAAAGTGCCAAGTTGCTGTCTTCAGGGAAGGGAAAGTGCCTGTTGTGAGCTGGCCTCAACTCCCACTATGGGCCTTTTAACTAGTACAATGAAAAACTGTCAGATATTTTATTCCACCCAACCTCCGTCACATCCTTTCCCCAATATTATATTTAATCAAAATAATGACCACAGTCCCATTGAGAGATGCAACATCTGGTGATTAAACGGAGCTCGATGCATTGAAGGCGAGCGTGATATGTAAAAATAATTTAAGTACTGCTTGATGTGCGGTCTGCAGGTGGTAAGAGGCCTTCGTTTAGGCACACAGTCGCAGCACCTCCATGACAGAACTTACCTCAGAGGAGGGAGCTTTAGAAGTGGGGGACTCTCCACACTCAAGGTTTTACCTGAAAACCCATGTTTGAGGACTTTGCGAAACCAGTGCGAGTGCTCAATTAACCTCACTTCCTGCACGAGGGAGTTCCACCGCAAAGCACCATGGGCAGACAGTCTCCTCCAAACGTCCAGAGCTGCCGACTTTGGATGTGAGGAACCAGGTTCAAGCCTAAACGTCGGCTCAACATCCTGTGATTCTGGGCAAATCACTTAATCTCCCCGTGCCTACCAAAAAAACATGAATGTATCCTTGCGTAACGTAACTGGTGCTCATGTTAAGCGCTCTAATATCTTCGGGTTGAGTTCACACTATATAAAACTGCAAAAAAAACAAAAAACTTTCGACTAGAAGCATAAATGTCAAGTCGATGATGATGGGACCACAGGACCCTGGCCCAAGAACAGAACCTTTTGGTTTTTTTACTGGGTTGCAGGGGCTTGTTGGTGCAGAACGAGTAGGCTACCTTGAAGAACATTCGTTGGCCAACTGACAACTAATGCAGTGATCTCTGGGCTCCAGAGACATGTCGATGGCTCCCAAGGATGTATATAAGCTTGAATCAAGGTAAAGTATCCCTCAGCACTCCAAAGTTATTTTGAACTTATCCCATTAATCATCTTTAAGGTGTGTTGCGAAAGTGTATCCTCTGACCTAGAATACTGATAGTATTCAAAACAAGCTACCTTCAGAGTGAAAGGAGCCCTTTCGCAAATAAACCAAGGAAAGCAACTAGTCTGTAACTCAAAACCACTTTGTTCAATATTCAAAGTTCATTGATTGCACCAAATTGTGGTATTTCAGTTCTATAGGTGGGCGAGAAACTGAAAGCTCGAGCCAGGCTCGAGCCTGAAGCCTGCCTCTGGCTCAACTTGAACTCCTGGTGGAACCTCGAGCCCATAACGAGCCGCGCTTTCATGTGACTTCTGCCTGCCTGCCTCCCTCTACCCAGGATGTGGCATTACTGTCAGAGCTGCTGACTGTGGAACTGGCAAACCAGGTTCCAGTCTCGGCGTTGGCTCAACATCCTGTGGTTCAGGTACATCACTTTATTTCCATGCCTAAAAATGATGCATGGAACCTTATGAAATGTAACTGGTGCTCATGTAAAGCGCTCAGCCTTCAGCCTTCGGGTCGAGTTTGTGCTGTATTTAAAAACTGCAGAAAATGAACTAAGAGGTAAAAACAAAGCCTCACTATAAGGAAAGGCAAATAGAGACCTATTTCCTGGTTGATATGTACAAAGTGAAACCAGAAAACCTGAATAAATTGCGGCTTCCCCGCTTAAATTGTGTGATCTTACACAAAATACTTGCAAATATAAATACTCAGCTGAATGTGAGGCAAATGGAGGACAGTTTAACTTCTAATCAATGGTAAATCATCTTTTTATGGCACTTGTGGTCAATTGTTGAAATGGATTGAGATGTCAGAGTACAGAATTGTGCAAAAAGTACCAGTAGGCATGGACTGCTCCCACCTCTACAAAACCTCTTTTGTGTTTGAACAGGAGCATAACTGTATGAAGATATGAACACTGAAAGTGTAGTGCAAACAATAGGACAAATACGTCACAATTTTTGCCCATGTGACATCAATGTAGAGGCAACAGATTTTTGACCTGTAAGTGGGGTGGGGACATTTAGTTAAGCAATCTGTGACTGGTCAGCCAAAATACACCAGAAGCACCCGCCAGCTGTAGAATCTAGTTACTAAAGACATTCTAATAGCATATGGTGGCCCACAATTTCATTGCTTGCGAACACATTAAAAGGAAAGTCCTTTATTAACGGCCCCAGTTATTCTTTAAACACAGAAAAAACAATTATGTCTTGACCAAACCACTATTGTATGTGGTTCATAGCATCAGTAAGCATCAGTTTAAAAACGTATATTGCCCCTGGCCCCTGAAAGTGAAATCTGACAGTGAATCCATGGCCAGTGGATCTAATAGCTATGTACCCAGGGATTTCAGTTTCTTGGAACCATTAAAGTATGGAGTTGGACGTAAAATCCTAAAGGGTATTAAAAATAATTAGAACATTGGAATATTGAGAGCTCCTTTGATAACAATTGAGTGCACCGGGCTTCTAATGGCCGGTAGAAGCCCGGAGCATCAACATTCCAATGTTTAACAAAGGCCTCACGGAGCCTGAGGGGATTTCAACCCCCTCAGGCTCCGTGGGGCATTTATTTTAGAAATTAGAACATTCTGCCCTCTAGGGGCGGATTGTTCTAATAGCCTTAGAGCCCTCTGTAGCGCGCTCTACTGGCCATTAAAGGCCCGCTCCCTTGTTAAAGGACCTCGCCTTTGGTCTTTAATGCTGGAGAGGGCCTTTAATGGCAGGTAGATCCCGCTATGTCGCGCTCTAAGGCTGTAGTAGTACATCATGGGCCAGCAGGCTCTTTCCATAAAACTGAACTGAACCAATATGAAGAGCGCCATTTATTTTCTGAGTGGCCCTATGATTTGGTTTAAGTTATGACATTTTCTTATTCAAATAACTGTGCAGCAATTAAGAAAATGATGCCATACATGGACTGCTTGCTAGCATTATGCTTGCCATCTTGGTTTGCCATATATAGTTAATGAATTTTTCAAAAGCTACAAACAGGTATCTATTGAAGACCAGCTCTCACCAGATATATGAAGCGTAGCTATTACTATTACTATGCATAATCGACTAACCTTTAGCTTACACCCCTTAATTTAGTTTGTGATGCCTGTGATTGCTTTTTGCGCTTAGTGGAACGCTAACTGCTCACACTTTAGTCATATAGTACAGAATGGAAAGCTATACCAACTGCATAGATACAGGTTTATAAAGTGACTCACAGAATAAGACGGGCATTGTCAGAAGAAACATATTTGAATTACTTATAATTCTGGTAGATATGTTCCATAAAAACTGAGAACATTTTACGAAAAAACAGCGACACTGGACTGAAGGTAATGAAACATGGATTTATTTAGAGGCACCAACTTCTAAATTTCCTGGAGATTGGTGGGGTGAGGGCTGCTGGTAAATACAACACAACCTTTCACCTCTGTGACATCACCAGAAATTATGTCACTAAAATGACTGATTGAAAATAACGCAGACAGTATATTCTCTCCAGTGGCAAAGCCAGAAGCTATAGCCGTCACTCCTGTAAACGAGCACTGATTGGTTAATCTACAGTTGGTATGAGTGAACAGATTTGCAACAATATAATACACAAGTATTACATATGCAGAGAGAGAGAATATAAGGGATTACTGTGTAATTTGGGCCTATTTTACCATTGAGGGGTTCTAGTAACATTTATAAACCAAAAGGCTGAAGGCCAAGTGGTTTATAAATGTCACTTGATCACCAAAATGGCAAAAAATTACCATATTACATATGCTACTCATGATGTATTTTTTGTTTTTTTATTATTTAATTACATTTAGTACTATTTAGAAGAGCATATAAGTGTCATTCAATTAGTATTCAGTGTGTGCCTGATACTAAAGAAATGTTTGTCAATGTTTTGCAAAATGTGCGTTTTTGTTGAGGATAATGTGTTCATATTAAAAATGTGTTTTATGCAACATTGTATATTATGTCTAATTTAACATTTCTGTAATACATTGACACTATTGAGTAGGCATATGTAAAGAAAGAAAATAGTGTGCGGTGCAGAATTGAGTAATTGTTTACTGACAGGGTTCTGCGTTTACAGTGTTTATTTTCGCACACTGGGGAGGATTAATTGGCAGATGCTTGCATCAAGAGTGGACATGCACGTGTGAGCTGATCAGGTGTGCTGATTAATGCTCTGGGAGCAGCAATTTCGTTGTAAAAGCATTTTATTTCACCAGCACTGAAATAAAGTGATTTTGCTCATTCCAGTAACTTTATATTTGTTTTGTTTAGGGAAGCAAAAACTCCTGCATGTGAATTATAGGAAAGGTTTCATAGCCGAGATCCTTTTTTTACTGACACACACACGTGCTTTATATGATGGCTATACTTTTTGTCGGTGACCCTGGAAAGCAAAATGTTGTTATAATCTTGCTTGCAGTTGTTTCATACTTGCTGCTGTAGGGTTCACGTTAAGAGAGTCCAATTGAGAGGCTGGATAGATGAGCCTCATTATCTTGTTCCAATAAAATGTGTGCATTAAATTGCGTGCTTGTCTACTCTTTTCGGCTGGCCAAGGACACCGAACTCTAGCACATAATTTCAACCAGTTCTGGCCTTTTATCCTAAAGGATGTTGCATTTTGGCATATGTGGATTTGCGGTCAGCATTGTGACTATGGACTTGAATTCCCAAGCATTGAAGGCTCGATTGGCTAAAAGGTCAGGACTCGCTGAAGATGTCACGGAAGACATGGGTCAAAATGGCAGCCATGAACGTCACCTGCAGAAAACACCAGAAATACCAGAGTTCCACGTACAACATTTCCAGTGTCCCAGATTAGAAGGTATAATAGTAGAAAAGTCTTTATTGGAAGGGCTTTTTGCTGCTAGAAAAACATGAGTGAGAAAGAGTTAATATTAGGCACCCCTGTGCCCTGGAAGAAGTAGTACTGCTTGATTTCATAAAACAGCAACGTGGCGTAATTCTTGTTTCCTGGTGAAAAGTTGTAATTTCGCATTGCAGGGAACTGTTGGTAGGAAGTGGCAGCACGCAGCAATAAACTAGGAAAACCATTTCATAGTATGAGCTTTCCCCTGACAGTTTACATGCATGCATTGATCGTTTGGCCTTCTGTAAACTCACACTGGCCATTTAACTCAGGATTTCCCCCCCCTTTTGTCTAAAAATAGGCCAGTCTACATCATGTATTTTCGCTGGGGATGTTCCAAGGTCATGCAAGGCCATCCAGCTGAAGGAAACTGTGGCCAGCATCAGATTTTGTAGCAACTGGTCTCACAAAACAAACGTTGGTTGCTGTTTCGTTAAAAGTGGTCACTGATTATATTGAATTAAAATATATTTTGGTTGTCCTGCCACTTTAAGAATGAGAATGATGTCGTAGGTTATGATGGACGGGGTAGTTTATGGGGCGGGGGTATTTCAAGGACATGAGGGAGATAAAAGTAGGACTTGATCTTTTCAGGTTTTGGCACTCTGGGAGACCACATAGAAAATGTACCTTTTCCGGGCATGTTCCTCTCTTTTTCTGGAATCAGTATATTTCTTTGCACAAGTTCACATAAAGCATAGCCCTGAAGTGCAAAGTGCCATCCTCTTTCAGGAACCACCACACAATTCTGGGTAATTGCCACAAATATGCCATCCATCATAGCACTAAAGCCAGTATGTTCACAACATGTGACGGGTTCGTATGTTCACAATATGGGAGTGTCGCCCTTACATCAGCTTGGCCACTAATACTCCAGGGATGTCCACCACTGTGTCTTGGATGGCTACCATTATGCCCAAAAAAGCTAACCTAATGCCACAGATTCACACAATGGGCTTAGCATGGCCACCTTATTCCAGGGCCACCATTTTGCTGGAACTTAGCAATACTTTGGTTTTGGATTATACCAATATGGGAGTGAGCCTCACCAGATGCCATGGATGCGGCCCCACATATATCGACCATCCTCTCACACCTCACGTTGATGCACTGAGGTGGAAAGACACACCGATATCATTGAAAACACACATTATGCTTTGTTTTGTCATCAGCATTTGTATATTGCATGTTCTGCCAATGAAAAGATTTTGTTTTCCCTCAACATACTTATATTGTCACCAGTACTAAAACGCGAATGATTACTGCGAAATGTAGCTAAAATATACATGTGCCAATGCAATGTCAATGATATTCAGTTCGTAAATTGCAGGCATTTTAAAGGTGGGCGGGCATGTCATGCTTGAGGCAATGTTTCCCAGGATCGATGGTGTAAACTGATGGTGGCATGAGTTCACTGAGGGATGACACAAAATGTTCTGAGTTGCTGCTTGACAATGTTCACCACCACACTGGAGACCTTCTGCTTCTGCTGTGTCCACCAGTCTCTGTTCATTTAGGGTGGAAAGAGCTACACAAACAAAACAATGCATGCCAACTTCTGTGCTCGCCTCATTGTTAAAATGAATACTTGAAGGACATTGGAGTTTAGTGTATAATTATCTTCCATTCAGTGTTGGAGAAAATTTGTATTTGTACGCGTGAAACGCTCTAAATTACTGGTATCACTGCAGGAAAGAAGGGATTCTTTTGACATATTTAATTACCAAACTCTGCGCATACTGCGGCGTGAAGGGGAAAAAACACTTTGTGGGATATACGTCAGTCAAAACAATGCAGTGAGAGCATCAAATGTGCCTACAAATTTGGATAATTGCTAACTTACCTGGGTCTGCTTATGTGCACCCAAGGAGCGTTCCTTTAGGTGAAAGCCACAAGAAGAAGGGGCGTTGCCGCAATCACCTGGTGGGGATTTTAATAGACACATTCTTCCCTTGACTCCCTTGCATGTGCTCCTCATTTCCCATCCCTGCCTTCCAACGCCCCAAAGAGCCAGAATGATATTTTTTTTAAACTACATGGACTGTAGTTAAGTCCTTCCAAGAGTTTTATCTGCCTGTTGTTGAAAGACCTGTTATTGACAAGACCAGGACTTACAGTGGGCTTTGGGTCTCCCCATTGCCTTTCATTGTCTGTTTGTTGTCACTGTAATTTGCTTCTTATGTGATGGCTTCTGCTCCCCTGGAACAATACTTCTTTACCATTGTTTTAATATGTTGAATTGTATCCTTCCACTGCTTACATGTTGGGATCTACTTTTTGTTTTTATCACTGGGAAGTATGTGTTTTTTTCCCGCTCTTTCTCCTATGTTCTGCTTCCCCTTCACACAACTGCACCCTTCACACAACTGCACCCCTCACACTCTACATGCTGGAACCCCTCCCAGCTTCTCCATTGCTGCCCACTGTCCATCCTGCCCGTCCCTCTCTGCTCACCGCCGCTGTTTGTCAGCCATGTTCATTTGCACCTCCTTTACCCCTGCTCTTCCATAGCCCTCCCACTACTCTCTTTTCAAATGTTTTTTTTTGCTTTGAATTTTTGGGAGGGCCTAGCAGCTGCAGTTTGCTGTAGGGTGACTCTTTTTCGTTAATGCGCAATTATACCTCCTCCTTTAAAAAAATGTATATTGTGGGACGGTAACTTTAATTTTAAGAGAAAGACAAAGTGACCACTGCATCATTATGTATGTGCATGCATGGTAACGCATGGGTGATGACACGTATGTATTTACATCATAGCTTGGACTTTTTTGTTTGTGCAGATGCTGAACAATATTGGCACAGTGAGTTAGAAAAGCCAAAAGACGAGTCCTATTGGCTTTGCCAATGCCTGTTATTTCTACGAGCACAGCTGGATTTCTAGGCAGAAGCTGCAATCAGTGTCCGCAGTGCAGCCTTGTAATATTCCCAGAGGGCTCAGAGCCGGAGGGGTCTCTGTCCCATAAGCCCCCGCGCGCTTTCTGCCCTTGGCTTTACATGGTCAGCGACTAGCTGCCGCCTCCCCCCCAAACCGGCACCCAACACCCAGAAACGTGGACACGAGACTTCTTTACTTTTTGGAAGGCGGGCGCTAGTCGCCCGGCCGTATTTATTAAGATATGAAATTAAAAAAGGTTTTAATTGCATGATCAACAATTTATACAAAAATCAGCAGGACATTAGATACAAATTTTTGTCAACAAGTTTGAGAGCCTGACCTTAACAAAAACTCTAATACATGTTGTTTCCTAACCGAGTCTAACATCCTCATCTTGATTTTTGTACATTTCTGGCCATATGGCAAGGTCACTACCGGTGTCAGGTCCTACAAGCTGCGCCTCCCCTAGAGACGTGCGCATGCGCAGTGTTACCCCGGGAATTGCCTGGTCTACGCCCTGAACTCCATTTACCCACTAAAGGAGGGCCCTTACTCTGCGCCATCCGGTGACGTCATGAGTATACGCGCGCGGGGTGGCTACCAGCCTAAGGAAAGCGTGAACTACTCCTACCCGCGCTCCTTTGCAGCATCAATTACCTTGCCCCTGGAGTTCTAGGAGTGGCCCGCAGGCCCCTCCCCCTGGGCGGGAACCTCCATAGGATGATGCCCGCCCCCTCAGACCTCAAATATGTGCTCACCGATAATGACCTTACCGCATGCCCCATACCTAATAAATACGACGACCTATGGGAAAAAATTCTAAAGGACAGCTACACTGGCTAATAAATAACAGCATCACAGTACAGCTACAAAGGGAAAAAAGGCCTAAAGACACTTGGCATCGAAGAAAAAATTCTTCACACACAGTTTGCTAAAAAGGGAAAAAATTCCTAAACAAAAAGCATCATCAAAATATACCGACAGATCCATTTCTACTACCATGTAAGACATGTGGACAGTACCTTCGCAAACTTACCATTAAACCAGACATAATGAATGCCACAAGACTTTTGTTCCAAGGGATGGTGGGTGGGAAAACAAAGAAGCCCCGAGCGCGGGGCACACCGAGCTGTGAGGGAGCGTCCAGGGACAAGGGGGTCTCCTGGGCGCTCCCCACCTCTTTATTCACCAGGGGCCAGGCGGGGGGGCACGCCCCCCCGGCCCGCCCCTCCTGTAGCCCGCACCCCCTGACCCGGACCTTCTACCTGGTATCCGGGTCAGGGAGGCCGCCAGCCAATCGGTGGTGGGTCGCGCCCCCCAGGGCCCGCCCCCACCACCGAGAGACATCTAAGGGGAAAGGGGGGAGACGGTCGCCGCGCCGCCATGCGTGCGGGGGGGCCGAGGGCCCCCCCTTTTCACATGGTCAGCGACTAGCTGCCGCCTCCCCCCCAAACCGGCACCCAACACCCAGAAACGTGGACACGAGACTTCTTTACTTTTTGGAAGGCGGGCGCTAGTCGCCCGGCCGTATTTATTAAGATATGAAATTAAAAAAGGTTTTAATTGCATGATCAACAATTTATACAAAAATCAGCAGGACATTAGATACAAATTTTTGTCAACAAGTTTGAGAGCCTGACCTTAACAAAAACTCTAATACATGTTGTTTCCTAACCGAGTCTAACATCCTCATCTTGATTTTTGTACATTTCTGGCCATATGGCAAGGTCACTACCGGTGTCAGGTCCTACAAGCTGCGCCTCCCCTAGAGACGTGCGCATGCGCAGTGTTACCCCGGGAATTGCCCGGTCTACGCCCTGAACTCCATTTACCCACTAAAGGAGGGCCCTTACTCTGCGCCATCCGGTGACGTCATGAGTATATGCGCGCGAGGTGGCTACCAGCCTAAGGAAAGCGTGAACTACTCCTACCTGCGCTCCTTTGCAGCATCAATTACCTTGCCCCTGGAGTTCTAGGAGTGGCCCGCAGGCCCCTCCCCCTGGGCGGGAACCTCCATAGGATGATGCCCGCCCCCTCAGACCTCAAATATGTGCTCACCGATAATGACCTTACCGCCACAGGCCAGCATTGTTAACCGACGATCTGGCCTCCCCCCTCTAGCCCCTACCTAAGGAACGCTCCTACTTGCAAATCCCTCTAACCAGGCCCAGATATTGTCAGACCACAAGACATTCCCCTCTTCATTTAAGTGAACTCCATCCCTCAAGTAATACCTGTCGCCCCAGATACACCCATGAGGTATTGACTGCAACAGGGGGGCTCGAAACAACTTATCCAACCGTGTGTTGATCCTCTTTACCGAGTGATTCAACGCCCTGACCGAATCCCCCCCCGCCACTGTAATCGGGGTATGAGTTGCGACCATACTACCGTGCAACCCGGGCAGGTCCTGGCCATCCACCCCGCAGTTGAGATAATCTCCTCGATCAGAATGCGCCTCCCCAGTGTGGCCAAATCATTCTCACCCAGGTGAAGTATCACCACTGACGGGGGAGATTGTCGGCGCGCTAAAAGCCCCTGGAAGAAGCCCCTAAACTGGTTGAGACACAACCCCCCTCTCCCGAAGAACGTGATGTCCAACCCCAGTTGTGCAGCCCTTTTCCCCCTGTCACCTGACATAAAGACACATTCTGCTCGTCTCACATAGGAGTGACCCACAATCCAAACACTTTTCTTCATTGTTTCCTGGCTGTAGCTCCGCGCTGATGTATGTTGTTGGTGCCCGACGACAAATTCCTCCCCTGCGTAACAGGTCTGAGAAACTGTAAGAGAGCGGAAACAAACCAAGCGTGAGCGCCATGTAATCACAACATGTTAATTTGTACATAACGTTTGTAGCATTCTGAGGACCATCTCCCAATTGTCTTCACTCTCTCCACTGGGAGGCCCCCTGCCACCGCCTCAGTTGCTGCCCCAATTCTAAAGGAATGAGAGCCAAACTCTTTAGGGTCAAGACCTGCTTTTCTGACCACCATCTCCAATACCCTCCTGAACTGATACCTGGTCAAGGGGTTACCGTCGGCGTGACAGAGCAGTGCCCTGCCCGCTGTGCCTACCAGCAGCCCGTGCAATAATTCCACGTGCCTCACTGGGCAGCAAGGGTTGGCGGGGGCCCGTTGGAGGACTATGGTGTGACCCCTTGACTCCTGGTCGGTCTTTGACTTCTGAATAGTCACCCACATGGTGTCATCCCTTATCCTTACACCAGCCCTTTGCAAGCCGCCCAGTAGGTCTGACTTGGAACCTGCCACAAGTTCGCTAATTCTCAGTGCCCCATAGAATGCCAAGGAGAATGCTGCCTTAAAAAGAAGCACCTCCCACTCCGAGCTACAAACAGTGTCCAGCGCGCCCAGTAAAGCTGTCAGCCGCGCCAACCCTATGGGCTTTCTCTTATCTTTCTGATGGCCCTGAATACGGCGCCAACCCCTCAAAGCCTTACGCACCATAAAGGTGTTAGTGGGATCACGCAAGCCCCTAGCTTGAGCAAAGAATGATACCGCTGCCCTATGCCTGTTTGCAGCTGCCACAGAGCGTCCCTCCCTGTGCATCCATTCTAAATAGGCCGCAAAGCCATCCTCCTGTGCCCATAGCACCTCCCATTGCTGCCCCAAAAAAGTACAGTAAGACAAAAACGCCCCTTCATAAGCCGTCTTTGTCCTTGGGGCTAGGCTAGCGACCACGAGGTCCTGTAATCTGGGGCACCAATCTGCCAAAGTACTGCTGGGAAGTGCGCTGGCGAGGGGTCTGCTGTAAGAAGATGTTCCCTGAAAACCTGCATTTTGAAGCGAGAGAGGGAGTCAGCTGCATTGTTCAGAACACCAGGGACATGTTTGGCCTTAAACACGACATTCCATCTTAGGCACTGTAACACAATTTCTTTTATCAGACGAAGTATGAAAGGACATCGTGCTCCCTGCTCGTTTATACATTCCACTACTGTCATGTTGTCTGACCAAAACACCACTGATTGATTACATAGATGTTCGGGCCAGACCATCAATGCCACCCATATTGGGAAGAGTTCCAGGAAGCCAATATTGGTGGTCAGACCCCATGTTCTCCATACCTCCGGCCACTGTTGAGCGACCCACATGTTCCCTAGGATGGCGCCAAAGCCCACACTACCGGCGGCATCAGTCCACAGGCCCAACTCTGCTGATGTTGTGGGCGGGCCGGGCCAGACCACCCTGCCGTTAAAATCCTCCAGGAATGCCATCCATATAAGCATATCCTGGCGAATTTCAGACGATAGCCGAGTGCGGTGGTGTTTCTCCCTCAGCCCCTTCATTGCTTGGGCAATGGAGCGAGAGAAGGGGCGAGCCATGGGGATGATCCTCAGTGCGAAGTTCAACTGCCCTACCACCTCCTGTAATTGCTGCAGAGTGACCTTATCTTTCCGTAGGCATAAACGTAGCGCTGTTCTGAATTTGTCCACCTTGTCCCTAGGCAATCTAAAACATCCCTCGACTGAATCAATCTCAATGCCGAGGAATTCTAAGCAGGTGGCGAGCTGTGAGGGAGCGTCCAGGGACAAGGGGGTCTCCTGGGCGCTCCCCACCTCTTTATTCACCAGGGGCCAGGCGGGGGGGGCACGCCCCCCCCGGCCCGCCCCTCCTGTAGCCCGCCCCCCCTGACCCGGACCTTCTACCTGGTATCCGGGTCAGGGAGGCCGCCAGCCAATCGGTGGTGGGTCGCGCCCCCCAGGGCCCGCCCCCACCACCAAGAGACAACAAAGGGGAAAGGGGGGAGACGGTCGCCGCGCCGCCATGCGTGCGGGGGGGCCGAGGGCCCCCCCTTTTCATTTGTGACTGCTCAGAAGCTGTTGTCTTCCGGGGGAGCGAGAAGCTGCTGGAAGGCATGCCTGCTCATCCCCGAGGCTCAGGTCTCACAGCCCCCTTTTTAGCCCCCCCCCCCCAACACTTCAGACCTGTGCTTCTTTAAGCGTGTCACGCTTGCGTCATCGGCAGTAGTCAGTGACGATTCTACCAAATGTACTTTGCAATGATTCGACGAAATTCAGTTGCTTCGCTTTGATTTCTGACCAGTTGTGCAGGTGGTTGCAGGTGATGGCACCAGCATTCTATTCAACTTATTTTCATAATCAAAATTTCATTTAGAGCAACTGAGAGAAAGGCAGTAAAGGGTGAAAAAACAGAGGATGACAAAGTAAAATAGTGACAAAGTGACAAAGCAGGGATGGAAAACAACCTATGAGGTGTTGGAAGAATGGGGCAGGAGGTAGAACAAAGACCAGCCCACCCATGGGATTGTGCGACCCTGGCATCCAGCAGGCCTGCAACTGGCTATTTGGGAAAGTGTGGCCCCTGTACTTGTATTTTCCACTAATTAATCACTCTTTTAACCCCTTCGACGCTCATGACGAGCTGGGCTCGTCATGCAGTAGCCTCCTGCTACGCTCATGATGAGCCCAGCTCGTCATGTAAAGTGCATCTGCTGCTTTTCCAGCACAGGGGAAAAATCCCCATAGCGTTCAAGGTGTTAACAAGCATTGATAAAGCACATTGGTCTTGTCTATTTTAGAGCTACTGGCTTTGCCAATATATTTGAGCTATGTTGTACAGCAGCGTGGCTACTGTTCAGCATGGCTAAATCATAGTGGCATGGCGTAGAGTAGATTGGCATAGATTAGCGCGGAGTGTAGCAGCGTATAGTAACGTGGAATGGCATAGAGTGATGTGGCATACAGTAGAATGGGGAACAGTAGAGTGGCGTAGAGTATCTTAGTGTAAAGTGCTATAGAGTGAAGTGGCGTAGAGTAGAGTGGCATAGAGTGAAGTGGCGTAGAATAAAGTGGCGTAGAGTGGAGTGGCATACATTGAGTGACAGTGGAATGGAGCACCATAGAGTAGAGTGGCGTAGAGCGGAGTGGTGTAGAGTGGAGTGACGTAGAGTGGCAGTAAGTGGCGTGGCATTGAATAGTGTGCCATAGACTAGAGTGCAGCGGAGTGGCGTTGTGTGGAGTCGAGTTAAGTGGTGTGGAATGGAGTGGAATTAAATGGCGTACAGTTGTGTAGACTGCAGTGAAGTTGCGTAGAGTGGAGTAGCGTAGAGTACATTTGTATAGAGCGGAGTGGCGTACAGTAGGGTGGCATAGAGTAGAGTTGTGTGGAAAGTGTAGAGTAGCGTTGAAGAGTGGAGTGATGTAGAGTAGAGTAGTATTGTAGAGTGGCGTAAAGTAGTGTGGTGTAGAGTAAAGTGGCATAGAGGGGAATGGGGTGGCATAGAGTTCTGTAGAGTGGCATTGGGGGGGAATGGTGTGGCATAGAGTTGAGTGGCATAGATTAGAATGGAGAGGAGTGGAGTAGAGTACAGTGCAGTGGCATAGAGTACCATGGCATAGAGTCAGGTTATGTTGAGTAGACTGGCATGGAGAAGGCTGGCATGGAGTAGAGAGGAGTGGTGTAGAGTAGAGTGGCATAGAGAGAATTAAAAAAATTGTGCATTGTAAAAAAAGGAGGAAGAACATATGTGCTCGGTCCATGCTCCAGGTAGTAGCTAACACAAGAAAGGAAGGGAAGCCTACAGGAGTTAAACAATCGAAAGATTGCAAACGAGAACAAAAAACTATCGGTATGCTGAGAGCGGGTTTCAAATCCACTGAATTGCAAATAATACATATTGCAGCACATCGCATGCGCTTTGTAGGCGAGTCATAAAAACGCACTCGCCATTTACCACAGAGGGGGCATAGTGGCCTGTTTGACTCTGTGTAATCAGGTAAAACACCTGTCTGTCCACGCCTCCACCTACCAGACCTTGGTTACATGTGCAGGTCGTCGACATCAGCAGTGCCCTGCCGCAAAGATGGCGTTCCATTTTGTCATTTATGGCGTTCTGTTATAATTTTTGCCTGATCGCAATAGAGACTTTTATCGCGAAAAATACAATCTTTTATCGTTGTAATTTTCAAGCTACAAAGAATGCATGGATTATCGTAAAACAACACACCTGAGGCTTATAGTGATTTACCTTTATCCACATAAAAATAATCACTTAAAGAACGACAATTTCTTTTTTTATTTCCCATTCATTTCTGAGCCTTGTCTGCAGCCCTAGCACTGAGCGTGAGAGTTCGCTTTGGCCACGAGATGCTGTAAGCTTTCTGACATCCTAGATTTGAGGTGTTTCAGGACGGAGGTGGCCTCAGCTGTGTGCCTCTCATGCTGCCTGTGTTGACAGGTGCACGGGAGTTGTCCAAATGTGATTTAACAGATGCTAAATCTGCCTGTATCTGGGACGAAGGCGCTTTACCAAACTCTCATTGTAGGATTGCAGCTTTTCTCGCCAGATGTTTTTCAGTCTGGAGGCAGCTCTCGTCCTGGAGAGCTGAGCTGAGCTGAGTAAATATAGCTCACTCAGCCTCTCACTGACAATAAATCAATCTTCTCTGCCCTGGGATGTCCAGGGCCTATTGAATATTTGACTGCTTGTTTTGTCTAATCTTTTTAAGTGCCTTCTAGTGAAACAGCGTGGGGTTCTTGATGATGCTATTGGAGTGGTTTGACTTGCCCAAGAGCATAGTCAAAATTATGGTTAATGTCTGGTTTGGTAGATACTTGTTCTGTTTGTTTGTTGTCAGTAGCAATAATAACCTATTTTTATAGTGTCTCACTTAACGTCTGTCGTTTCTAACAGGAGCGGCTCATGTCAGAAAAGAGGCGGGCGTGGGAGGGATCGTGTGGGTGGAAGTGGGACGATGGAAAGAAAAAAAAGAAAGAATTTGCCTGCCGCCCTCCAGCATCCCACTGTTTCTGCTCCTCTCCACTGCAGGCAGGCACAGGCTCCCAGGCTGCCTTGTGGCCAATCCTGAAGTTGCTCTCATGCATGAGAGGAGCTTCAGGATTGGCCTGAGCGGCATGAATTTACACTCCAAGACATACTGGGAGCTTGTGCCTGTTCTCCCGGCAACGCAGCTCTGTTGGAGAGAGCTTCACTGTGCATGATCGTTTGGCTGACCTGAGACAGCCGGGTAAACCATCATGCACACTGATCACAGTGCTGACCACTCCACCTCCTGACCTGTCATCCCCCTGACCCCGCCCCCCTGACCCTGCACACAGGTAGAAGAATTTTTTTTATTTTATTTATTTTATTTTAATTATTTATATAGCGCAGCTGATACCTTGCAGGCTTCCTGGCGCTGGAGAATACTTTACTGAAGAAGAGACCGAAGTATGTAAAGGCGGGGAGGTCTAGGGGAAAAGCCAGGTCTTAATGCACTTGGAAGCAGGTGAGGGATCTGGCGTATGTCAATGGGCAGGCTGTTCCACAATTTGGCAGCTGCGACCCTAAAGGATCTACCCCCAGTTCTGGCTTTGTTGTATCTGGGCACCCTTACCAGATAGGCCGAGGATGATCGCAGATCTCTGGTAGGAGTATACCACAGAAACAGGGCTTGCAGGGGCCTGGGCCCGAGTCCATGCAGAGCCTTGAATACAATGCAAAGGGACTTGAAAGCCACCCGCTGCTTTAGGGGTAGCCAGTGCAGTTCGGCCAGTGCCGCTGTGGCCGAGGACCTTCTCGACCAGCCCAGAGCCAGCTTGGCCGCGGCTGATTGAATTAGTTGCAGCCGGTCCAGTAACGTAGCAGGGGACTCAAGGAGCAGGGCGTTGCAGTAGTCAAGGCGACTCAGAATCGTACACCTGACTACCAACGCCCGGGCTTGTGCAGGGAGAAGTGGCATAATTTTTCGCAGGGAGCGTAGCAAAACCGTGCAGATCCCCACTGTTTTTGCCACCTGGGTTTCCATACTCAGTTTGTTGTTGAGCATGACCCCCAGGTTGCGGACCGAGGAGACAGGTTTAGGTTTCTCCCTTGTCTCAGGAAGCCAGAAGTCATTCGGGAACTGGCGAGGTAAAGTAGTGCCAGCACAAAACAGAACCTCTGTTTTGGAGGCGTTAAATTGAAGGGAGTTCCTATGGAGCCATCCAGCCGTTTCTCTAAGACACTCATGGAAGGAGGTCGGAGAGATAGAGTCTTCTCCTTCCCAGGAGAGAATGAGCTGGGTGTCGTCTGCATAATTAATTGTTTTTAACCCGAATGACTTAATTAATGTGATCAGTGGTTTAAGGTACACATTAAAAAGGATGGGACTAATGGAAGATCCCTGGGGAACTCCCTGTGGCACCGATGAGAAGGCGGATTGGAATGGGGGGAGGGAGACAGCCTGTCTCCTGTCCTGTAGGTAAGAGTGGAACCAAAGTAAAGCTGTGCCTTCCACACCAGCTTCCCTGAGTCTCAGCAGCAGCGTCCTATGGTTGACCGTATCGAATGCGGCAGACAGGTCCAGCAGTATTAGTACTACTGGCTGGCCCCTGTCTGCACGCATGCGAAGATCCTCCATGGCTGTTAAAACCGCGGTTTCGGTGCCGTGGGCAGGGCGGAAACCGAACTGGAGATCGTCTAGAAGGTTGTTCTGCTCAAGATGAATGGAAAGGCAGGAACTGACCCATCGTTCCACTACCTTCACAGGGAAAGGTAGTAGGGAGATGGGTCGATAGTTAGAGAGACAATCTGGGCTCAGAGAGGGTTTCTTCAAGAGCGGAGTGACAAGCGCCTGTTTCCATGGAGTTGGAACATAGCCACATTGTAGAGACTGGTTGCATATTTGGCGCAAGATGCCAAAAAGTTCTGTTCCAGAGCTTTTCCAAATTTTTGGAGGCAGAGGGTCGAGCGGGGAACCCGAGGTGATTCCGAGTGCCAGATTTTCAAACTCGGGTTCAGAGATCTTAGAAAATTCTCGCAGTCTAGCCGTAGAGCCGGAGGAACGAAGTGACAAGTCATAAGGGCCAGTGCTGGCTCCCTGAGTGTTGGCATCTCCCAGTAATGGGGGGGACTTCAAGTTTTGAATAATGATATTGATTTTATTAATGAAAAAAGTTGCCAGATTATCGCAAAGGGCTTGGGTGGGAGGCTGCGTCGACGTGGCACAGTCTGGGTGAGTTAGATTTCTAAGTATTTGAAAAATACTTTTTGAACTGTTGGTGGCGTTGGTAATAGTAGAACAGTAGTAATTAGCCTTTTCTTGGACAATGGCAGTTTTATACGCCCGAAGGTTGTCTTTCCAGAGAGTTTTATTGGAGTCAAGATAACCTTGCCTCCATTTTCTCTCTGATTGTCTGCAGGCCAGCTTAAGGGCTCTCAGTGAGTCGTTAAACCAAGGGGCGGCTGCTCTTCTCCTTGGTTTGCATTTTTTCAGAGGGACGAGACGTTCTGAGGTATTGGTGATCTTAGTGCAGAAGGACATATAGTTGTCCTCCACCGACCGGGCGGTGGAGAAGCTGTCTTCCACCTCGAATACGGGGCCGGCCAGTCTCCGTTTATCTAAGGCTTTCCAATCTCTATACAGATGGTCAGGTGCGGCACTGAGTGACGGTTTGTTGGCTCTGCCGCTGGCTATGTGAAATTTGATAAGCGCATGGTCGGTCCAGCACATAGGCAGGATGTCGCTCAGGAAAACTAACTGGGGGGAGGAAAAAATTAGGTCGAGCTGATTTCCAGCCGAGTGTGTGGGTTTCCTGACCAGTTGAGAGAGTCCCATGCCTTCGCAGGAGAGTAAGAGATTGTTTAGAGCAGAGTCCAGACTGCCATTGGGCCAGAGGTTAAAATCACCCAGAACAATCAACTTGTTGTGGGAAGTGGCCATATTGGTAAGAGTCATAAGGAGCGACTGCTGCTGTGCGGAATTAAAAGCTCCCGGCGGGCGGTAACATATTACAGCCGTAAAGGTTATTCCGGAGAGACAGTTGATCAAAAGACCAAGTATTTCCGTACCAGCCACTGGGTCCATGTCAAGTGTTTTTATGGACCAGGAGGCTCTGTAAATTATGCCAACTCCACCACCCCGACCCTTGGGTCTAGGGAGATGCAAGATTTTAAAATCTTGTGGACATGCCCAGTCTAGATCTATATTACAATCGGAGTGGGTCCAGGTCTCAGTCATGAACAATACGTCAAGGTGGTGATTCTCAATAAGCTGAGAGATTTCATTGGAGTGTTTAGGCAGTGACCTGACATTCAGCAGGCCGCCCATCAATAGACCTTTACAAGCAAAATCATATAGAGGAAAGGCAGTGTCTGCGAAAGAGAGTTGGCCTTCATGAGCAAAGTCTCTAAGAAAGAGTAGAGACTCACTTGTCAGATACGGAAGGCTGGTAGTGGGTGAGAGGGCAGGAGCATCGGGGATCGCTGCGATCACTGCCGAGGCGCGGACGAGCGCAGACGAGCTTGCCTTATGCGCGCCTTCGGCGCGCATTCGTCGCGCCCGCTGCGCTCGTCCGCTGCGCTTCCGACAGAGGCTCATGATTTATAGACGTGTCGGTGCGTGGGGGGGAGGGCGTGGCCAGGCGCGGTGGGCGTGTCTGGCGGCGACCAGGAATGGCGTCAGGACGCGGTGTGCTCTACGAGCGAAGCGACAAGCTGTCTGCCGCTGAGCTGAAGCACAGGTAGGGCCAAGGTATTTACACAGTGCAAAAGGTCTTAAAATCACACAATATACACAAAGATAACATTTTAAAAGCAAGCGACTACCGGCTTCCGCCTCAGTAGTATTTCAAGTTGTCAATGAGCGCTGGCGCATTGGCGCGTAATTTATACCAATTGGGCGGGGGGTGGCGTGGCCAGACGCGGTGGGCGTGTCTGGCGGCGACCAGGAATGGCGTCAGGACGCGGTGTGCTCTACGAGCGAAGCGACAAGCTGTCTGCCGCTGAGCTGAAGCACAGGTAGGGCCAAGGTATTTACACAGTGCAAAAGGTCTTAAAATCACACAATATACACAAAGATAAAATTTTAAAAGCAAGCGACTACCGGCTTCCGCCTCAGTAGTATTTCAAGTTGTCAATGAGCGCTGGCGCATTGGCGCGTAATTTATACCAATTGGGCGGGGGGGGGGCGTGGCCAGGCGCGGTGGGCGTGTCTAGCGGCGACCAGGAATGGCGTCAGGACGCGGTGTGCTCTACGAGCGAAGCGACAAGCTGTCTGCCGCTGAGCTGAAGCACAGGTAGGGCCAAGGTATTTACACAGTGCAAAAGGTCTTAAAATCACACAATATACACAAAGATAAAATTTTAAAAGCAAGCGAGTTACCGGCTTCCGCCTCAGTAGTATTTCAAGTTGTCAAAGTTGTTCAAGTTTTAAATGTTTTATTTTTCACGTTGCTCCTCTGCCGTAGCGGAGAAGCCGCCGCTGGTTTCTAAGCACTGTAAACAACAGGTGTGGCTAGTATCTAATGTAGCGCTATTTACCTACCACAGAAAGATGGAAGTCTAAGTTGGTCTTGCCTGCAATCAAACATGTAACTTGCATACCACATCATGGTAGTGTTCTGATTTTTTCAGTTTTAAACACAAACCAAAGGCATTAGAATGCTTTATGTGTGCTCAGCACTAATGGGGCCGCTCCCAGTAAGGTGTCCTAGGTGCTACAGTTTCTCAATTCGTGAGTGCGGGCATCTCCCAAAAAGTGAAGGACTGGTCTCACACAGCACCGGGTGTCATGCTTTATCATTGACCAGTGACTGACTTCGGTGGGGGGACAGTAGAATCCCCAACACACCGATCACCCAGTTTTAATCACCATATAGATGCCAGCAATATTAAAATTAATTTGAGATCTATAATGGCTTTTTAACTCACTTTTTGTCTGTAAGGGCCCCTACTTAGTTTAGGAGTGCATCCCTGTCGTCAGATGTGTGCCCACCCTCTACCAAACAAGTTTTTAGAGGGCGAGGACTGGTCAATGATGAAGCATGACACCATGTGGTGAGTGAGACCAGTCCTTCACTTTTTGGGAGATGCCTCCACTCACAAATTGAAAAACTGGTTTGCCCAGAATCGAACTATGTTGGGCTGCCGCTAGTATTCAAACCTGACTCACCAGTTCCTAAGCTAGCAGCTCAGGCCGTTGGGCCACATCTCCTCCATTGTATTTGTAATTCAGAAGCAAGTGTCCTTCCGAATAAATATACACACAGATACCCTAGTAGCATGGCTTATGCACGAAAACGGTGAGCCACTAATTCTGTCATTAATGTTTACTTTTAGACTTCAGGCTACTTATTGACATACACAGATGACGCCAATATTTGCAGAGTGAGGGATCCCTATGTATGCACGTTTGTATTTGTCATGATATATGAGGGGCCCAATTCACTAAGATGTTTCTCAGTGCAAAATGCATCCTGGTATCCATTTTGAATACAAGGATGCATTTTGTACTAAGGAAAACAAGTAACGCTAAATGTTGGAAGTAACTTGGGGGGAAATCCTACCCCAGGAGCACATTTAGCAAGAGCAAGCGGCTGCTCGCTATTTGTGTTCTGTTGCTTTTTGCTCTATTTCTTACTGTAAAATGCATCCTCGTGTCGACTTTTGGATACAAGGGTCATTTTGTGCTAAGAAAATAAAATAGTGCTAAATGATAGCAGTAACTTGGGGGAAAATCCTACCCCAAGGGGATGTGGCCTAACGGCTAGAGCGGTCAACCTCGAAGGTGGGCAAATGGGTTCGAGTCTTGGCAGGGCTGCGCCACATCCGGGGATTCTAGGCAAATCACGTAATCTCCCCGTGCATAACAAAATGTATGTGTCCTTCTGTAACGCAACTGGTGTTCATGTAAAGCGCTCCGATACCTTCGGGTCGAGTTCGAGCTATATTAAACTACCCAGAAAAAAGAACACTTTTAGCTAGAATGAGTGGCTGCTGGACATCGCTATTCAAGTTCTGTTGCACTTAGCACAAATTCTAACTGCATAATGCATCCTCATGTTCATTTTGGGTGTGAGAAGGCGTTTTTGTGCTAAGAAAAAGCGCTAAATTCATAATTACTCTTCTTGCGTAATTCAGATGTAATCTCACGTCTCAATTCTTTGGTAATGCCTACACTACACAGAATTACAGTAGTTACGCCCACCCCTCAATATTAGTCATTCTGTCACCTATGGTTCATGGTCGTCTCTGAAACTTGGAATACATCCATTTGTTTGAAGGCAACAGTGTTTATGCCATTCAGTCAAACTCATCCTTCATTGGGTGTGCAGCATTAGCACTGTATATTTCGAGTCACTAAAGTTTGCAGACATGGTGCAAAATGTTTAATCTATTTCACATTTGATTCTAGAAACAAAAGAATACTGAAAACTTCACTATTTGCTTTGGTATCAGCCCCCAGCGGGAATAAATCAGAATATAATTTAGGCTGTGAAATATTTGAAATATTTTTAGTCTTAAAGTTTGAATTCATTTTAGGCAATTGTTTTTTTTTTAGTTCCTTCCTTTCTGGCTGCAATACCCAGTGTTTCCTTAATGATTGTAACTATGTTATAATTAAGTAAGAACCCATTTTCCTTTCAGCAAAAGATAAAGGCCCAGTTTGTATTAAGCCGGATGCCTTTGAACCACACTTTCCTTTCAGATGCATGCTTGGCAAAGATTAAGTGGAGATGTAGAAGGCCTCATACAAAGTTCTTTGCTACAGTTGCTGAAAAAAATCACATTTTTCGTTGGTAGCACCTGATTCCCAATGTCATCTGAATCAGCAGTGCTTCTACCTTATATTTCCCCGGTAGGGACACTGCATGTTCCTGAGACTGATATATAACACTATATCAAGGTTGGTCAATTAATAATGATCTACAAATATAACACATTCAATACACTGCCCTACCACCACATCCTCATGGTAAGTATATTGCAATTAGTTTTACCTTTATATCATCTACCTGATCCCTATTAACTATTGTATTAACAAATTAAGCTTAACTATACTCATCTTCCTATATAGGGGACATAGTGGGTGCAGTATAATTACCATAGAATATAACACTTGCAATATAGTACTTATTAGCCCTGTGTACGTTTCAGAGGCATGGTGATAATAGGTAATACATGAGCAAAACGTTAGATAGTAATTTTCAGAATTGTATACCAGCATTTCGACCCATGATTACTCTCTTTACAGTGGATGACTTTCCAATTTCACAAAAATGTAAACCGTGATACTGCAAATATCCAGATTTTTGTTTGTTCCTAAATAATCATTATTTGGGTAGGAAATGGTTTCACAGCACAGACAAACAAAGACATGTGTCTTGACACACAGAGTGTTGGACTATTGAAAGAGTCAGGATTAAGTTTCGACAGTCAACAACCATTATGCCAAGTTGTTTTAAAATGTAATTATATATGATTTTTATAGAGCTTTGGTCAATTTTCCCTGAGCTTGTAGTTGTTTGCGGCTTCTGTTGAAAACATTTATCCTAGTCTTAGTTTTGGAACTGTGCTGGTATCTCCCTTTAATTTTTGGAATATGTGCATGAATTGGAAAAAAATTAACTTTTCACATTTTGAGAGAGTCTGCTTCTATCTTTAGTGTTCTTGACAGTCCAAATTAATGTTTTAAGAGCGTCTTGGATTTTTGTCTGAATCTTGAATTGCTCTTGGTCGCCATACTACGCCCATGTATGTTAATTAAGCACAGAGCCTAAATTAACATGAAATAGCTGTAGTCACTAGAGCAAATTGGAAGTCCTTGTTAGGTGATCAGTTGTGTTGCTGTTTTTTACAGCAGTGTGTTTGGACTATAGTAAACAGTGTGTGCCTATACAATGGTACGCCATTATTCTGGTGCTACCCAATAGCCCGCCTGTGCTTTTTATCATATTCTAGCAGTGGTGCTGAAAATACAAAAGGAGGGTCAACAAATAAGAAGGTGGCATATTACAGTGACGAGTACCAAGTCTCAGCATATGTGCTTACTAAATTGGGGTGAACATAGCGAACAGAACAAGATGATGGACGGAGTGCTGACACTTTTCAACCATTCACCCGCAGTCAAGAGGTCTGGGTTTAATCCATCGCTCTTTTGCTCACAATGCCACCCCAGTTTGGACTCAGCCATACACAAATCAGTCTTGACCCTGCTCCTCATGGGAACTGCTCAGCCCGAACTGCCAAGGCAGGGCCTCCCTGGACTGGAAACAAGCATCCTGGGACCGGTATCAGGGTATCACCCCTCATCCGCCAGGCTGGATTGAATGTAGTGGCATAGCGAGCAAGGGAACCACGTCTGAGCACAACCGTCCCTCTTAGGGTGAAAAAAGCGAAAAGAACAGATAATCCTCACAATGCCTGTATGGGGCTGAGGTATTGACCCTAAGTATGGAAGCAAGCTGAGAGAACTGTGAGGTTAAATGTTTGAAGAAATTGTTAGGTCACCCAAAACGTGCGATGGTCCCAGCAATAAGACTGGAAGGGGGTTTGCAGGCCTGGAATATCCTGACCTACAAATCAACCCTGTGAGTCTGGGACAAACTCTGGTCCTCAGTGATTGAGATGTCATCAGTCCTTTGTGCTAACGAAATTGTAAGGAGAGAGCTCAGTTGGGCAGTACAGGTCAGAAGCAGATTAGGGAAAATCGCTTCAGCTTTAAAAATTGGGAAATTTAAGTTGACTGGTGCCTCACACCTTTCGAAGGGCGAGTTAAAAGAGGCCTGCAGAAGAGCGTGAAGGTTGTGTGATGCAGAGTATATGAGGAGGAAGCCCTCAGCAAATTATATGATGGAATCCTGGGAAAATGAGAGGGTTTTCCCATACCTATCTACACTCCCAAATGCCCATCTCTGGCGATTATTATTAAAATTTTGGGTTGCTTTAATATTTGTTACCTAAGTCTTGAGAAATTTGATGCACTCTGGATGGTGGGAATAATTGCACATGCAGATTAAGATTCCAAAATGTTAATGTCCATTTTTTTAAATATATATATTAGTTACGTTTTTATAGGACTTGTTTGATATTAAAACCGCTTTATATAAAATATAATATAAATCATCGTAACAAACCACTCATACTTTTAGTGAATGTGGAAATTTTAGATGTTGCATATGCCCTAGCATAAAACTTCAAAATATGTTTGGGCTAGCATAGATATCATTGAAGTCTTAAGTCACTTCAGGTGAGCTGATGTCTCATCCTAGGGTCTGAGTGTAAGAACAGATTAAAAGTGATACATGAGTACTTTTATCCAGCTATTGATAGCGGACTCTGTGGAGTATTGTTAGTTGGCTGTACTTGAAACTTGAATTGTTTGGGGGGCGCGGAAGGGCTGAGGCCACTTTTAATGTATAATTGTAATGTGTATCATGTAATCATTGTTTTAAAGACAAGTTTCAAAACATTGATGAACTTGATTCTCAAGTTGGATTGGGCATGGTAGTACAGTAACACAATAAATATCACACAAAGAGTGCAGTGCAAATCAACAACTAAAACTGTCACAACACCACAATGGATAGTCCTTGGTCATAACCATTTCTGTGAAACTCCCTACTTATCAAGGTTCAAAGAAGCATGGATCGGTTGCACAATAGAGTTTAGGGTGGGCTCAGTTGAAGAAATTAAAGCCTCAACCGTGTGACCTACTTATGCACACCCTGACGCCACACCCCTTTATGAAGCCCCCAGCAACAGGAAGTGCAGTGATAGGCTGTCCTGCCTAGCAGTGGAAACCGGTTAAACAATAATGGGGTAACCCTGTGTCCCTCAGAACCTGGGTATGGATAAGTTAAACAAGAAGTGGTTCTGTCGGGTAGAAGATACGTTACTTAATGGTGCTCATAATGCACTTGTTAAAATCGGGTAGCAACCTTTTTAAAGCGCCTGTAAAGAAAGACAATTTTCTTTGAAGAAATGGAGACAGAAATCTATATGCTTTGTACTGTTTCTTTTATTATCAAAATTTTCATTCATAGATAATCACAGTAAACAGTGGCTGTCAACATGAGATCAATATTTACATGGATGTGGGGTGATCTAGGGAGCACTGAGCACCTATGTCACAAGATCACCCCATATCCATGTAAATATTGATCTCATGTTGACAGCCACTGTTCACTGTGATTATCTATGAATGATTTAATTCTGATAAAAGAAACAGTACAAAGCATCTAGATTTCTGTTTCCATTTCTTCAAAGAAAATTGTCTTTCTTTACAGGTGCTTTAAAAAGGTTGCTACCCGGTTTTAATAAGTGCATTATGAGCACCATTAAGTAATGTATCTTCTACCCGACAGAACCACTTCTTGTTTAACTTAGCAGTAGAAACCAGCCGATACCACTAGTGGTACTGTGTATGCAATGTTTAATGCCTATGCATTGTTTCTTGTGGTGGGCATCAGCGCATATTTTTGAGGACCAGGACTTATTTTTATCATCAGACTTTATCACAGATCAAGGGAAAGAAAGCGAAAAGAGGGAGTAAGAAGGAGGACAAAAATGGACAGGAAAACAGTGACAAAGGAGGAAACCAGGAATGAAAATGAACTTGCAAGATGGAGACAGGAAGTGTACAAATGTGCAAAAAAGAGGCCTACGGTGAAACCAATTCTTGTCAGCACTTGTAATTGGCAACCCTGGCTTTGGACTGTGCTGCCCAGAGGCTCCTAAGAAAATATTTGAGTAGGCAGCACCTCAATGAGTTCACCTATTGCTAATCCCTGGTCTATGCCATGTCTCGCAAACACCCTCAGTGAATTACAATCCCCTCCTGCAAGTGCATTGTAATAACTTTGTAAAGTTATCAAGGGTTTTGCTTGGGGAGGAATGGGGGTGGGTTCTGTTGATATATGTTTTGCTTTAAAGATATTGGGAAATGTGAGTTGCTGATAACTTTTCAGTAAATACTGTAGGGGATTTGCGCTGCTGATGCCTCTCTGTAAAGTTATTAGACCACACATTGCTGATAACTTTCTTCTGTATCTGTAAACTTATTTAGCCATATACACTGCTGATAACTCTTCCTTTCAGGTTAAAGGGGCAGGGGCAGTGTTAACCGCATGCGTGCCAGCGGTTTTCCCGCTGCGCGCCACGTTTTGCAAAAAGCCGCGTTACATGACGAGCTCAGCTCGTCATCAGCGCACGGCAGGTTACGCTCATGACGAGCTGAGCTCGTCATCAGCCCCGAAGGGGTTAATAACTCTTTCTGTAAAGTACAGAGGCATGCACACTGCAGATAACCTTCAAATTACAGGAGCATGGGTATCGCTGATAATCTGTAAAGTTAGCATACGCATTGCTGGGAACTCTTGTAAAGTTATTGGGGCATTCACATTGCTGCAGAGTTGTTGGGGGAGGCACATTGCTGATAACTCTTGTTGTAAAGTTATTGAGGCATTCAGATTGCTGTTAACTTGCTGTAAAGTTATTCGGGTATTCAGATTGCTGGTAACTCTTGCTGTAAACTTATTGGGGGATTCAGATTGCTGTTAACGTTGCTGTAAAGTTATTGGGATATTCAAATTGCTGTTAACTCTTGCTGTAAAGTTACTGAGGCATTCAGATTGCTGTTAACTCCTGATGTAAAGTTATTGGGGCACTCGCATTGCTGTTAACTGTTGCTATAAAGTTATTTGGGCATTCACATTGCGGTTAACTCTTGCAGTGAAGGTATTGGGGCATTCACACTGATGGTAAATTGTAAAGTTATTGGAGCACGGGCATTGCTCATAACTCTTGCTGTAAAGTTTTTGGAGCACTTGCATTGCTGTTAACTCTTGCTGTAAAGTTACTGGGGCATTTACATTGCTGTTAACGCTTGCTGTAAAGGTATTGGGTCATTCACATTGATGGTAAATCTTGTTGTAAAGTTACTGGGGCATGTGCATTGCTGTAAACTACCTTGCATAGTGCTTCTATCTGACATTCATGTGACCTTGGAAAGAGTATGTGTTGCTGGAATGGTTTGCTTGTAAAACAAAGGCTTGCTTTGTAAGTACCACAGGTCAACAACATAGGCATATTATTTTACTTCAAAATATGCAAAAACTTTTCCTGTATTATAGGGTTTTATTAAAAAAAAAATTATTGAGGTATATGTGCAAAACAAAAGGTATGGCTGCCCAGAACATAAAAACAGAGCGTGTGGTATACCATGATTATAGAGACGGCGCCTGTACAGAACCAAGAATATGGCTGAGTCCGGTTCAATGTAATAGAACTAGCTTTCGACCTTGAGTGTGAGGTCTGTAATGGAAACATAAAGAGATGCCCCCTCGTGACACACATGCACGTGCTGTGGTTCCTCTTTTAATGAGAGGCTCTGGGAACAGTATTCATTTGTGGCCTTGATTAATTAGCTCGTAAGCCAGTGTCCGGCCTTGAGGTCAGTTTCAAAGCTCTGTTTCAAAGCTCTGTTCTAGTGCAGTGACCCAGAAGAAGCCGCTGAACTTACCTGGGGGCTTTGACACTCAGAATGTTTGCTGATGACATGTAGAAAATGTATGTTTTTTTCTGTAAAAGCAGAAGTGATTGTACATTCAGGATGTTTCAAAATGAGTTGACATCTATTTTCATATTTGTGTTTTACAGAGCTCTCAAGTTTTCCAGTTCCATGATTGAGATTGAGTAGTTGATTAAGTCTAGGAATTTTCTTTGATTTCCCCGGCTTGAAGATCTGGTTTTATAACTGGTTAAGCTGGAATGCAAATCTACGGGTGCAACCAAAAAAACCTTGACTGGATCGGCTACTCACGCATGGAACTGGGAAACTTGAGAGCTCTAAGATGTGACATTATAGCAGTGGCGTGACAAAACTTGAGGGGGCCCCCCCTGCAAAGTATATGGAGGGAGCCACCCACGCTGCGGACCCAGTCAGAAGCTCTCAGGTCATGGGCCCGCCACATGTGCACAGTGGCAGAGGGGGCCCACTGGAGCTCGGTGGCTAATGTTATGCCACTCCAATATAGCTAGAAAATAATTCCACAGAAATTGGCACCCACTCATGATGTTCCTGCAGTTCCGTTGGAGCGTGGGCACATGTATGTGAGGGTACCCCTTTGTCACTGTTTGCGCACAGTGCAACTGAAGCCGGAGCAATAGGAAGCACGCCATCAGGAAGTGCACTGATTGTGTACCGCATAGGGGGCGATGCACAACCCAATCAATGTATGCTTACTCCAGATTTCAGCCTGAAAATTCAGACCCAAAAGTTGGAACTCTGTTCGAAACATGGGGAAAATGGAATACATAAAAACTGGATTATTCGTTGGGGAGTGTCGAAGCCCCACACAAATAATAAAAACAGTCCTTGTCAGGGTGAACCACAAAAGTCAATATAAAAACCTGTGTTTAACCCACAGGCAGTTTGGCACAAAAACAGTCAGGCTTAACCTAAAGGAAATGTAAAAAGTATTTATGCTGTACTCAAACAGTAATTGAGTGAAAACATTACACAGTAAAAATCTCAAACCAGTTTAGAAAAATAGAGTAAGTTTTAAGTTTAAAAAATGACACTAAGAAAACAAAAATGCAAACAGTAGAACAGGAGTTTTGTACGTTCTAGGTGAAAATAGCATAAAAAAGCACAAAGCGACACACTTGGGTATCTGGTCGGACTGGACTGAGTCAAAGTCACAAGTTGAGGCCAACCACGATGGAGGGCGGGTCAGATACAGGGACCAAGTTTGCCCCAGTGATGAGTTTACCTTCTCAGAGTCCTAGTCCTTGCACAGAGTCTTCACTTGAACTTCGCGTTAGCCGAGGCTGTGAAGAGGTCATTGTTGGTGCAAGGAGCAGGTCACCACTGGAGCTTCACATTGGCTGTTGATCTGGGCAGGCACTGTTTGACGCAAAGAGAGGTCAGTCAGTCAGTCAAATATCTTTATTCGGTTGATTAAAACCATAAAAGCAATACACAATTCATTTTTAAAGATAAAAACCAAACGTTAAATAGATTAAAAATTAACAATTAAACAATTTGTACACCTGATTGCAGTTCCTTAAAAGTTTGAATACAAAATAGGTTCACTATAAGGTAGAGTCCAGAGAAAACAGGCATCTCCATGTCCCACTGATCTTAATGCAGTACCCCAGAACAAAGTTGACAAGTATCAGCCAAAATGTGTATTTGTCTGGGTAAGGCTTGTTTTATTTAATCGAGCAGCCGCCACCAAAAAACTGGCTACACCATATGTGACCTGCACAGAGTTAAGCATTTGCAGATGTAAAAGTGCAGGCCTTACCTGGACAAAATTAAGTTCCTTCAGAATGGGATATAAAAATGTTTTTCGGGGCTCCAGATAGTGTTCACAAAACATCACAAAGTGAACTGTATCCTGATTTGAGAAGCTATCACATGTGCAAGGTGGGGTATTTTCAAAGGTCCCCCACTTTATATTGGTACCAAGCACTAGATGGATAAGGTTGAACCTAAATCTCAATAAAAGAAAACGATCTTATGGTTTGGTCACATATTTTAGGTAAGGTTCCATGACTGAGGAAATAGATAGTTGATATATTGTTCTCACCATAGGTTTATTGAGTTCAACCTCCTCCCTTTCTGACTCCAACAAATTCCGGAGATGCAACTTGACCCACCCTACATCTTCTTCTTCTTTCTTAAGGCCCTGTGGTGAAGAATACATATCCGGGCGCCCCAGCTTCACGCATGCCGCTCTAACATACGCTAGCCAGGGAATACTGCCCGCCTTATCCAAGGCCATACAGTCTTTGAGTATGAGATGGTTCAACGTGATCTCCTCGTTTGTCCAGGTTTTCACCCAGCATAGCAGGGGGCCCATTTTTAGAAGGTCAGCAATGTGGCCCAAACCGACTTCACTATGAATAGAGTATGTAGGAGATGACTTTGGGAGTGACAGCAAAGCTCGTATAAAATTATTTTCTACAATTTGGATGCCTTGAGAAGGAACATAGCCCCAGATATCAGCCCCATAGGATGCGATTGCCAGGCACTTGGATTTGTAGATACGGATCATGGCCTCCATGGGTCTGGAACCTAACAGCCTGATTCATGTACGGGCCGTTTTGCGTGTCCCTAATAGCGATTAATAGCGACTCGCTATTGAGGAAACGCAAAACGGCATTCATGTACTTTTCGGGGAAAAAATAGCGACTCGCACGCGGGCGCTAAAGCCGTTAGCGACCGACAAAAAACGCAGAAAAATCGCTATTTCCGGCTACCTGCGATCGGGATAGCGACTCGCAATCCCGATCGCACGGGATAGCGACTCGCAATCCCGATCGCACGGGATAGCGACTCGCAATCCCGTGGGATCGGGAATGCGAGTCGCAATCTCGCGGGATCTGGAAAACGGGAAGACGCATTACGAGCACCGTGATGACATCACAACCAGGAAGCAGCCAAATCCCACCCCCAAACAACACAGTGACGCTATCAGTCGAGTGTTGAAGACCGAAAGCTGCCGCTAAACCGCCGTTAGCGACTCACAACCCCGCCGAAATTGCGACCGCCATGTCGGAGGAACCCCAGCCAGGCCCCAGCAACAGCGCTGCCCGCAAGCGCAAACTGAAATTCTCCGAGCTGGAGAACCTCATCGAAGGGGTGGTGGCCAACCACGACCAGCTGTTTGGTGCCAACTCCCGGAGGGTCCCAGAGCAGGAGAAGAGGAGGATCTGGGTTGGGATTGCCTCCAGTGTGAACTCTGTGGGCGTTGCGGACAGGTCCCTGGAGGAGCTCAAAAAGCGGTGGTACGACCTCCGAGGCCGTGCCAAGGAGAGGGTGGCAGAGCGCCTTGGTGAGGCATCAGGCACCGGAGGTGGTGGACCGACTGTCCCACCCAACACCCCCCTGGAGGACCAGGTAGAGGACACGTTGGAGAGGGAGGCGTGTGTTGGCGTGACCCCTCTGGACTCCTCCCGCCCCACCCAAGACACCCAAGGTAAGTGGCATGCGACTGCGACCCTGTCCCCTATGACCGCCCCTGACCAAATAGGCTCACTCATTGGCCCTTAGTCATGCCTATGTTGTGCCCTGAAGCATTGTGGGAGACGTAGTATGTCCACAATGTAGTAGTACCACAATGCGGCCAGAAAGGTTCCAAAGTGCGCAAATACACAGCCACCCAGGGAATGACACCCAGCATGCATGTAACATCTGCACGTCTGACAGTCACATGCACCTAATGAGTATCCACTTACCCTCACAGGTGCGGGAGACAGCAGTGACAGTGAGAGGCTGCTGATCGACGAGGAGGCCCAGGAGGAGGAATCCCTACCTGATACACAGCCACCAGCCCCTGCAGCAGCGCCAACACCAGCAGCCAGGCCCCCCACCTTACCTGCTGCAACACCTGCAGGCCCACCGGCTGCCAAGGCCAGGCCCCCCGCCTCTGCTGCTACAACACCTGCAGGCCCACCGGCTGCCAAGGCCAGGCCCCCCGCCTCTGCTGCTGCAACACCTGCAGGCCCACCGGCTGCCAAGGCCAGGCCCCCCGCCTCTGCTGCTGCAACACCTGCAGGCCCACCGGCTGCCAGAGCCAGGCACCCCACCAATGTGCCTCCAGTGGCTGCCGCACCTGCAACACCAGCTGCTACAACACCTGCAGCACGTCCTATAAGATCTGGGCCAGCCACATCCGCTACACAGCGGCCCAACAGCAGGCGGGGCAATGGGCATCTCCATGCCTGCATGAGCGTGGAGCGGCGCATGCTCCGCATACACCAGCGCCAGTCCCAGCAGCAAGGAGCAATCCAGCTGCAGCTTCATAAGATAGGCCGCAATGTGGCTGGAGTCGGGGAGAGGATGGACCGCATGACGGCGGCCATGGACCGCATGACGGCGGCTATGGAAGACAACACTGCAGCACTGGTGAAGCACCGCAGTGTTGCTAGCAGGCGCCACCACCAGTTGCTGAGCCGGCTGTCCACCTATAGCCGCTCCAATTATGTCTCGGCAAATGCCACCACCCTGCTTGCGCGGCGCTCCTTGACCCAGCAGCACCAACTGGTCCAGTGCTGCGAGGATATTACCCGGGTGCTGGAGCATTTGACCACCGCCGTCACCGCACTGCACGCACCTGTGCTACCGGCAATTGTGGGGGGTGATGATGCTAGTGAGGGTGCCTCCAGTGTCAGTAGCCACTCTGCCACGCAGGCCCCCCCACCTAGGCGCAGCACAAGGGCTACGCCTGCTCCTGCTGCACAGGAAGAGGAAGAGCCTCCCAGGCGTCTGCAAATTGTGCGCCGGAGGCACCAATGACATTGTGTCAGGGACACAGGCGCAGGCTGAACTTAAGCCTGCCATGGACCGTCTCATGCAGTATGCATGAATACTGCATTTTGTAAATAGTTGTTTCCAAGACCCATTTTTTTTTGTGATTCAAACAAATACATTTATTTTGGTGCACACATACGCCTTGTGTAATCATTACAGTTTGCATGCAATTGTGATATGTGGGGTGGGGGAAGGGGGTGGGCTAGAAATTGTTAGCTGTGATGTGGTTGCGACGTCTGTGGCCTTCAGCTGGGTTCTCCCCGCGTGCATGGTGCGCATGTGCTGGTGGCCGGTCGTCCCCCTCAGATTCACTGCCTGAGATGTCAACTGGTATCCGGCGCTTGGTTGCAATGTTATGAAGCATTGCACAGACAGCCACAATGCGGCAGCACGCTGCAGGACTGTAATACATGGCCCCACCTGTCTTGTGCAGTATACGGAACCTGCTCTTGAGCAGGCCAAATGTCCTTTCAATACAGTTCCTTGTCCGGATGTGCGCAACATTGTAGCGGCGTTGCTGAGGTGTGGCAGGGTTGAGGTAAGGGGTCAGGAGGTATTCCCGTAGGGCGTAGCCACTGTCACCTGAATGAGAGGAGCAGATGTTGATTGCCTGTGCAGCGCAGTGACTTCATAGCAATGTGACATTGTCGACAAAGTGTACTTACCAAGTAGGTGTCCTTCCCCAAACTCTCCCCTGATCAGTCGTGTGTGGAGTCCGCTGTGCCTGAAGATAAAGGAGTCATGGGTACTCCCTGGGTACTGGGCCACAATGTCAGTGATGATGGACTTGGCATTGCAGACCATCTGTATGTTGAGGGAGTGGTACGACTTCCTGTTGCGGTACATATACTCCGTGCCAGCTGGTGGGCAGATGGCGACGTGGGTACAGTCTATGCAGCCAAGGACATGGGGAAAATGGGCAACATTATAAAATTGTAGTTTTGTGAGGTCCAAATCCTGTTGGCTCGTGGGAAATGTGATGTGCCGGTGGAGCTGGCTGAGCATGGCGTCAACAAAAGTGTGGAGGCAGCGTGACATGGTGGGCTGGGATATCCCCCCAGCAGCGGCTACTATGCCCTGGAAACTGCCGGATGCCAGGAGGTGCAGGCTGTACAATACCTGCACATGTGTGGGCACAGAATTGTTTCGCCTTGTTGGGTGCTGCATGATGGGGTCGAGTTCTTGTATCAGCCAGGTGATCATTTCCCCATTCAGCCTGTATTTAGCATAAATCTGTTCTCTGGTTTGCCCCAGCAAGGTGACCCGCTGCCGGTAAATCCTTGCCTGCCTCATGCGTCTCCTCCGTGCTGCTCGCTGTAGCCTTCGCCGCCTCACCACCATGTACATCCCAGGCATTGTGGAACGCCTATTGCTGCTGCTGAATGTCCTTATGTGTGATTGGTCAGGCCTGGACCTGTTGGTGATTGGCTAACAGTTTTTCAAATTTTGGTTAATCATGGCTTTTATGGTTACCACCTGCTTTGAGTTGTCCTTAAATTGCGCTGCGCTAATGTGCGATTTAGCGCTTTTTCGCTAATGTTTTTCTTTCATGAATGCCGATTGAGACAATATTGCGTTTCGCTATTCAATTCGCAGATTCCGTGGTTGGTCGCTATTTCATTATCGCTAATGCTCGACTTCCCGGAGTCTGCGACTTTTACAGCGTAATCGCTATTCCGCTCGCTATTATTTTTTAGCGATTTCGCTATTTCGTACTTGAATGCCGATTCCGTGTTTTGCACCCGCAATTGCGTTTTCGCAGCCATTGCGGGCGCTATTTCGCTTCATGAATCAGGCTGTTATTTTTTAGAAAAGTTCATAAGGCCTGTAGTAGATCTTGCAACTACATTGGCCTTCATTTTTAGTTGAGGTCCCCAGGATCCTTTTTCGTCAAAGGTGACACCTAAATAGCAAAAGAAAGGTACCCTAGAGATTTGTGATTCATTGCAACTAAAAGTTTTAATCTTCAGGCTTTTCCTACGTGAGCCAGTAACCATGACATGGGATTTTAATGTATTGATCTTTAAATCTAAAGATTCCATAAAAGATCCGAAATGGTCTAACAGTCTTTGCAGGCCCGTGCCTGTGCGAGCTATTAGGACGGCGTCGTCCGCGTACAGGAGGACCGGGATGGGAGACCCTCCCATACGCGGGACGTCCAAGGTGGCTAAATTTAGTGATTTACCAAGGGAATTAATGTAGAGTGTGAATAGAAGAGGGGCCAGAATACAACCTTGTCTGACCCCTCTCCCTGATCTAAATTTTTCGGTGCACCTACCTTCCCTTGTAACCCTAACGGAGGCAAACAAATTCTGATGGAGGTCATGTAAAAAATTCACCAAGGTAGTGTCCAAACCCAAATCCCGCAAAATAAGCCAAAGTTTAGGGCGATTAACCAAATCAAAAGCAGAGGATAAGTCCATAAACCCTAGATATAAATGCCCCTCCTTCACCACAGTGTATTTACTAATAATGAGGTGGAGGTTTAAGCATTGGTTCATGGTCCCCCTGTGAGCTCTAAAACCGTACTGAAGGTCAGAGAGAACCCCACTCCCCTCAAGCCAATCCCCGAGTCTTTGTAGAATGACTCTGCCCAGGATTTTAACAGCAGAGTCAAGCAAGGAGATTGGCCTGTAGCAAGCGGGGTCCCCCCTGTTCCCCTTCTTAGAAATCGGGACAATTATAGAAGTGGACCAAGAAGACGGAAAGCCTGCCGAAGGTATCGCATTAAAAACGTTGGTCAATATTTTGGACCAGAATTGGGGATACTGCATGTAAAGATCAGCAGGTACCCCATCAGGTCCCGGGGCCTTATGTTTGCTTGTGTCTTTAATGGCCTTTTCAACCTCAAAAATGTTAAAATCCATGATCATGGTATTCCGCGAAGGGGCACTAGCTGGAGGGATTGGAACCTCGGTTTCATAGATTTGTTTAAAATGATTAAGCCATCTTTCGTCTTCAATCACGCAATCCATGTCTGATTTCCCATCCTCAGTGAAAAAGGGCTGGTTGATGATGGCCCAAAATTTCTTACTGTCTCTCAATATGTCTACGGATAATAAACTCTCCCAAGCTTCCTCCTTAATCTGAGTCTTGCGTTTGGCAAGTGCAGTTTTATATCCCTGTCGCAGACTTGCCACTAGGGTCCTGTCTCTGGGTCTCTGTTTGAGTGCTTTCAGTAGGGCGCTGTGTTTTTTCGAGCATTCCTTATCGAACCATCTGTGTATATACTTATTGCCTTGCGGACCATTCCTGGACTCCAGATTCTTGGAGATCCTTAGACATATCTCAGTATAGGCGGCCACAACCTCAGGCCCCAAGGAAGTAGGATCAAGGCAAACTGCCATCTTTGCCTCTGTTTCCTGCGCTAGTGTTTGGAAGAAGTTTTCGGGGACAATCTTCTCCCACTTTATCCTCCTCCCCTGCTCCTTAGAGGTGAGATCCCTTGGAGCTACCACCCCTGTTTCCCTCTCAGTCAGAAAGCAGTCCAAGTCCATGGTCAGCAAGACAGGGTTGTGGTCGCTAAAGACAGCGGTCACCGCTCTGTATTCACGAGCCCTGACTAACACCCCTGATGATACAAAAATTTAATCAATGATGGTATTAGCATCTCTCCCGATGAATGTGGGTGCTCTGATCTCATTTTTGCCAAAGCCCAATTCAAATAGGTTTAAAGTGGCAAGAAAGCTCTCAAGCCCCTCCCCCTCCTTAGTGTGTTCAAAATGGGGGATCCCTTCAACCAATGATCCTCCGTACCTATCGTTATAGCAGTCCCCATCACATGGGTGAATATTAAAATCGGCCAGGATAACCATCTCTGGGACGGAAGTGCAATCGTGTCTATAGACTGACAAAAAATCTAACAGAGCAGTCAAATACTCATTTACAAAGGAACCATCCCTAGAATTATAGAAATTAATAATTAAAAAGGATTGATGGTCCGAAATAGCCCACTCAATTATTAACGTGTTCATAGGAGCAGGTTCTATTTTTTTAAAAGACCCAGCCAAATTCAGTGAAAATAATGTGAGAAGCCCACCCTTGGGTCTCCCTCTCGCACCTGATACATCTGGGGTTGAAAAACTGTGAAAACCATCTAATGAGAAACAGGTTGATGTATCCCACGTTTCTTGAAGTGCCACTATGTCGTGTTGTTTAACAAACCCTTGCCAGCTAGGATCTGAGGCCTTAGCAGTAATACCCGCTATATTCCAGGTGAGGGATTTACAGAGTGGCTTATTAGAATTATGCGGGTTATGCACTCCTCTATCCTCAATAGCTGCCGAGCAATTATCAGGAGAGAGAATTAAGTTAGTCTTCTGCACATCCACGATGCTATCTTCTTTTAACAGAAGAGTCGGGGAGTTATGGCACCGCTGACCACCTAGTAAACCCTGTGTATGTCAGTCAACCCAGTCCGTGGTTGACAAGCACTCATAGCGATTAGCAATTGGGAAGTTAAAATAGTTATCTTGCCCATTTGCAATCTGATGATACTGTTGTGGGTAACTATTTTGGGGCCCTACCACAAACCTCCTTGGAGTGGTCTGCCTCTTCTTCTCCTCACTAGATTCCAGCCCACATCACCCTCCTCCTCCCATCCATATGGTTGTTCCTCCCATGGGGTGGTAAACCTCTGTCTAGGTTTTTGATCATGTAGACCCCTTAGCCAGCTCCATCTTTTATCTGTTTGATTCCCCGGTAGATAGAAATACGAAAGGGGCCTAGCCATAACAGTGCTAGCTTGATGTCTAGGTACTCTACTACATATGTGTTCTACGACCTGAGTATTCTCGAAAGTGACCACAACACAATCCCCTTGCAGATTTTTTCTATTCCCGCCCACCCATGGAGTTCTTTCTACCATTAGAATATTACTAGGAATGTTAGGCGGGACGGGATGGTTTTTAGTGAGCCAATGACACACCTTGTTTTTAAGGGCCTGGTGAGATTCTACTTCCGATGGGGGAATTTCAGTGACTCCAGTAAGAATCACTACATAGGGACAGGCGTCTGGCGGAAGATGGATATTTCTGCGAGCCACAGCCTTAGTTCGCGGGGCCTGATCGAGATTTAGGGTTGCTGAAGTGGGAACGCTTGCTGTAACTTGGGGGGTTTGTTTAGTATTAGATGTATTCGCCTGTAGATTGGGAACAGAGGTCTTTGCTTTCGTGCCTCCCTGTTTTAGAGTACTACTGGGGTTCTTGGGAGGATTAGTTTTGAGCGCAGTGACATTATTACCCAAGGATGGCTTGTTAGCTGTACTCGCAGCATAAGATGTCTTGGCATTCATAGTGAAGCATGGAGCGCTTATCTCCTTGTGGATATTCTTCAGGATGGTCTCCAAGCCGCGTAGTCTAGCTTCTATGGGTTCAAGTAGGCTTTTCATCGTGTTAAAAATTATATTATTGACCATATTCTGCCCATGGCCATCTTGGTTCTGTATTGCTAGATTGGTGGCTTCCCCAGTAAGATCCAGAATTTCCTCCAAACTGTTATCTAGGATGGTATCATCTGGAAGACTAATCGGTAAGCCGAAATTTGTGGGATGCACCCCCCCTGTATCATTTGAGTGAACTGGCAAATTATTGCTAACCATACCCGGATCTGCGTTTAAGGAATGTTGAAATCGAACAGTTTGAGCTGTTTGGGCTTTTTTCCCTTTGGGGGTGGTAGGGTTATTTGCCTTTCGTTTGGGGATTGCCCCTTCTATCAGACCCCTTTGATTTGCGTTAGTTACCACGGGGAAATTATCTAGCTCAGTAGCGTTTGATCCACTCTCTGTCAGAATGTTGAGATTAGGGGTAGCTTCCTAATCCAGTTGTGAATTTGAAACATCTAGTTCCCTAGTAACCTCAGTGTGATCGACTGAGTTATGGATATTATGGCGGGAGTTAATATTGGGAGTGTGTGCCTGGGCAATAAGGCCCAACGAAGATCTCTTGGCATTAGCTAGGTCCTGGGATACTCTCCTGTCCATTAGTATTATTCCCTCGTCGATTAATGCATTGGTGCGGACAATAAAATCATCCAGAGTCCCAGTTAGTTTTTTAGTACCTGCTGCGGCCATGCTTCTGGTTTCCCGGCAGTTCATGGCACCCCTATATAGATGGCAAAGTGACCTAGTCAATGGAAGTAATGTAAAAATGGACGTCCAACTTACGGTTACCGTGGGCCCTTATTCCTTTAGGCTGGGGAGAATCGGGCAGGGGTTCAGGCCCAGGCTCCTCTGGCCTCCGGCGTCCCGCTCGCGTCCCGCGACGCTGAGGGCTTGCTGCTTATCAAGCCCCTCCTGGCGCTTGTTCCGCGTCAGGGAACGCGCCGCCGCAAAGGCTGCCGGGATATGGAGTCCCGGGGCGGCGGGCGCACCTGAAAGGAGCGGTGAATGTCTTTCCCGGTAGGTGGTCCGCCTGGGCTGCGCTTCTCTTGGTCCACGATCCTGTCACTGGTAAGGCTACAGTGTAATACGGGTCCCCCCGCTCCCCGAGGGCTTGCTGCTTATCAAGCCCCTCCTGGCGCTTGTTCCGCGTCAGGGAACGCGCCGCCGCAAAGGCTGCCGGGATATGGAGTCCCGGGGCGGCGGGCGCGCCTGAAAGGAGCGGTGAATGTCTTTCCCGGTAGCTGGTCCGCCTAGGCTGCGCTTCTCTTGGTCCACGATCCTGTCACTGGTAAGGCTACAGTGTAATACGGGTCCCCCCGCTCCCCCGAGGGCTTGCTGCTTATCAAGCCCCTCCTGGCGCTTGTTCCGCGTCAGGGAACGCGCCGCCGCAAAGGCTGCCGGGATATGGAGTCCCGGGGCGGCGGGCGCGCCTGAAAGGAGCGGTGAATGTCTTTCCCGGTAGCTGGTCTGCCTGGGCTGCGCTTCTCTTGGTCCACGATCCTGTCACTGGTAAGGCTACAGTGTAATACGGGTCCCCCGGCTCCCCCGAGGGCTTGCTGCTTATCAAGCCCCTCCTGGCGCTTGTTCCGCGTCAGGGAACGCGCCGCCGCAAAGGCTGCCGGGATATGGAGTCCCGGGGCGGCGGGCGCGCCTGAAAGGAGTGGTGAATGTCTTTCCCGGTAGCTGGTCCGCCTGGGCTGCGCTTCTCTTGGTCCACGATCCTGTCACTGGTAAGGCTACAGTGTAATACGGGTCATTGCCAGAGGTTCACATTGCAGGGCATCACCAAAAACGGTTGCTTCTTGACGCAACGTGTCTTCTCGCGGTCATGAGGAGCCCAAAACTTATGGATTTTCACCTGGAGTTCACTGTGATGACCGCCAAGGGGGCACCTCCTGGGTACAGGACTCATGTTAACAGAGGCAGGCAGGACCCAACCAGGTCCCGTTGGTGCTGGTCAGTTGAGCAGTTGCATGGAGGCCGCTGGAAGCTTGTTGTGTCCCGCTAACTCAAACAGGAGGTCAGCCACGTGACCGTTGGAATCACTTCTGGGGAGCTTGAGTTCAGGGTAAGCAGGTCCAGTCTTCAATCCTCAATCTTCAGACAGCAGGGCAGTCCTCCTTTTAAATCTTCCACAGGTCCAGGGTGGGTCTGATGAGAAGTTCTGAAGGTGCTATCTCTATGCCCAGTGCCATTTTGTTGGTGGCGAATACTCCCTTTTTCTAACCTTCCCCCTTTCCTGGGTTTGGCTCCAGTCTGTCTAGATGGACCAAAGCAGGCAGGCCTAGCTGAGCTGCATGTACCAGTGGCAGGGCAGGCAGCCCATAGACGTCAGGAAGGGGGGGCTAGCTCTGAGACTACCCTTTGAAGCTCAGGAACCGCTTTGTACAATCTCCAAGACATTCTGCTCAGGAGAGAAACACTGTCCCAAACCCAACCCTCTTTTGCCCCCATGTCTGAAAGTATTACACAGCACATCATAGGAGAGCCATTCACAGTCATGTGACCCTGGACACAGGCAGAAGAGCACATATGGTTTGGGCTAGAAAAGGTCCACTTTCTAAAAGTGTTATATTCATAATAGTATCCTAAAATCCGACTTTACCATTAAAGTCGGATTTTAGGATACTATTATGATTTTAAATTAAAATCAAATGAGTGGAAGAAACATTTCTCTATCTTTTCCCAAACCTAGGTTATCACTTATTAAGTTTAATAAGGAAACCCCGTGTTAGTACACGGGAGAAATAGCTTTGCAACCGTTAAAAACGTCTTTAGGAGTTTTTCACTGCCCCAACATGTAAAACTTAAGTACATATGTCTTACTTCTAAATACCATTGCACCCTACCCTAACAGCCTTTATGACCTAACTTGGGGGGTGTCTGATAAATATTAAAAAGGAATATTTAGGCCTGGCAAAAGGTTTATCTGCCAGATCGGAATGGCAGTTTAAAACTGCACACAAGCTGCAATAGCAGGCCTTAGACATGTTTTGCAGTGTTACTTTAGTAGTAGTGCCAATGAGTTCAGCAGCTCACAAATAGCATTTAACATACACGCCCTGAGTATACGTTGTACCATTTACTAGGATTTTATAAGTATATGTGTCAATCAGGTGCATACCAATGTTCTCATGTTTAAGTGAGAAAGCACAAGACCTTAACCACTGATTAGCAGGAGTAAAGTGCACAGAGTCTTAAAAGCCAACAAAAACAATTTAGCAAATGAAGACAAAAATCTGGGTTGACCCTGCAGAAAGGGCCTGGGTCAAGAGAATGTAGCAGTCCATAGGAGGGCTACTTTTGGCTTAAAGGGCAGAGAAAGATGAAGGTATATTTTGTGGTGCCGAGCAGATATTTGGAGGGTTGCTTAGCAGTCATTCCTATCCCTCCTCTCAGACTACATTAGAGGTGTCCAGCGTACATCTGAGCTGGCCAGATTTTCATGATAACTACGTCATTCTTCATCAATAGGGTATTTATCGATAGGGTACAGTGCTTTATACAGGGGTATCCAGGCACTTCAAGACAGTTTATATTAAAAATAGATGATATGAACCTGATTACTTACAATCAAAATCACAAAGGTTCAAGTAGTGAACTGATCTCTGATGCTACTGGATGGTACGTATGGTCAGGTATGATTTTATGTACCATAGATAGGGCCTATATTGTTGGAAATTGTCTTTTCCTATTAATTCAAGTGTAAAAGTAATGAAAATTAGTTCAAGAAAAGAAGATGGACCTGTGATTAGTATGGAGATTCGTAGGTACTTATTAAGAAAATAAAAAGATACTGGAGATAAAATCGACAAGGGATTCACTGATATGGTTGTTATATATTATAGATTCGCAGACACTTCTCCTGAGCTGAATTTGAGAAAACATTAACAGCAAGACTAAACTGTGAAAAACTATGTGTACATGATCGATACCTGTGGAATGTTGGCTGCATGAAGCAGAATCCGCTGATGTATTAGTTGTACAATAGATGGTCAAGTAAAGACTGCATGAGTTTTAGAGGTGTCCCTCCGACAAGCATGATTTATTAGAGTATGAGTGATGGGATGCTTGGTTAGGTGTTTTTATGCATTTTATATTGTCACTTTTCTATGGATGTGTTATGTAATTAAACTTATGAGAATAAGAACAATATTTTGATAATAAAGAATTGTTTATGGAGATGTATATGTATGTACAGTAAAAAATAATTACAATTAATTTCAAGGAATCTCTGGTTGGATTACGATAGATTCAGGGTGTAAGATATAACAGGTTGGTATCATTTCTTGTAAGTAAACTAACTTCCGACTATGTAAATTAGTTTAATTTAGACTCTTTATATGTAAGTTTATCTCATGCGAATATCCAGGGATGTTGTCATCATCTGGACTTCTGTTGGACTTTGCTGTTCTATTTTCTCTGTAAATCACGGATGAGGGCCTTTTTGGACCAGTAGCGTTGAGGCAGATGACTAGGCAGGAGAAAGAAATTAGGAAATGGGAAACACTAGCTAGGCGTGGGCATGTTGCTGTAAGTGCAGGCGAGAAGCAAGTATATGTATCTGTACACACACACACATATAGCGGTTTGACTACAGCGTGTTTCCATGCGTCGATGACGGTGGCTGTAGTGATGGATGAGTTGAGGATGTTCGTCAGGGTGCTACCAATTTCCTTTTATTCCCAGGTTGAAGATGAGGTGTGGGTAGGGGTAGGTTGGTGCTCTGGAGTGGATTGAATTCATAATGGCAACGGCGCCAGGGAGGTGACTTTCCAATCAGTGAGCAGGTGGCTGTCGGCGGCGTCGGTTGGTGTGAGGAGGTGTCTGAGGTCAATGGGTCGAAATTGCTGTAGATGTCTGGTATCTTGTTATGGAAGTGGTCTGCCTGAGTGTTGCAGAGGGCCTTGGATGGGTGGATTGTGTTTTCGGTGGCTGCTGAGCAGGAGAACTCGCCTCAATGCTGTTGGTTGGGTCATCCTTCTTGGCCTCCCTGAGGCAGTGGTATTTCCTGAGAGCTGATTTGAAGGTGGTGAGGTCTGAGGGGTTCCTGCTGGAGCACCACTGTCTCTCCAGTTGCTTGCATTCGTGTTTGAGGTGTCGTTGCTCGGGTGTGAAGCAGCTGGCATGCTTGCTGGATCTGCTGGCTCTGGCCTTTCCTTTGGAGGCGACAGAGCCAGCGAAGGTGGAGATCAAGTTGGAGAAGTTCTGGATGTCTGGCTCGAGGATGGTGGTGGGGTCCGGCCTGGTGGATTTCAGAGCCGTGGGCCAGAGGGTCTTTGTGATTTTGATTCATCTGCTACGAGGATGGTTGGGAGGTTTGGAGGGGAGTTCTAGTGAGCCTGTGATGGTGAAGTGGACCATGCTGTGGTTGGTCCAGGTTTGCTCGGTTACATGGGATAACTTGATTCTGTTGCTAGCTGTGAAGATAGGGTCCAATGTGAGTCCTGCGTTGTGCATGGGGCTGGTGACCAACTGTGTGAGGCCGATATTGTTCCTGCATACCAGGAGTTGGTGTTGTTGGGGTCGTCAAAGTGGAAGTTAAGGTCTCCGAGGAAGATGTAGTGTTTGAAGTCGACTGTCCGAGGGGCGAAGAAGTTGGAGATTGCGCTGCAGAAGCTGGGTTGGGTACTCAGGGGTCTGTAGGCGAGGAGTTCCTCTGATGGTTGCTTTTGCTTCTGTTCTGATCTGGAAGTTGAGATGTTCCACGATTGGTGAGATTTCATCTTCGGAGGTGGTGCATTGGAGGGTGGACTTGTGGATGATGATGAAACCTCCCCCATGCTAGTTAGAGCGGTCTTGGTGTATCATCTTGTAGCTGTGGGGCGTAACGGTGGCGATGTCAGGCGTCGATGAGGGGGTGGGCCAGGTTTCTGTGATGAACATCACTTCGTGGGTGAGGGTGGTTATTGTGTGCCATATTTCCGATGCATTTTTGCAGAGTAATCGGACATTGAGCAGCATGTACTGTAGCTGTTCCTCAATGTTGTGGGTCGGCTGTGTGGTAGCGGCGGGGGTTTCAGCATTGCAGCCCCACTCTCCTCAACACCTACATGACGCAGCTATCCGACATCATCCGCACCCTCAAACTCAACATCATCTCATACGCTGATGACACACAACTCATCCTTTCTCACTGAAGACCCCTCCACCACCACATCCAACTTCTGAAACACCATAACCAGTGTCACTGACTGGATGAGGTCAAACTGCCTGGAACTGAACAAGGACAAGGCAGAAGTGCTTATCTTTGAGATTTCACTCGTACAGATCCATAGAAATTCAGCAGTTATTGTTACCTGAGCTAACTATAACTTACGTCCCCGCAGTGCATGACGCTGACCATGTCATGAGTGATGTAATATGTGAGGTCATAAGCAGTGCATTGAAATCTGAGCCTAACTATAACGTCCCTATAACCTTTCGTTTTTTACAGTGAATATATATATATATATATATATATATATCTACATATCACATCTCATCTCCCTACGCCTTGCTCACACATTTGTTATAGAGTGCAGTGTGAGCACGCCCTGAGTAAAATTCAACAAAATTACTGTGGGTTTACACTGAATTGACACTACAAGCAAACACCTTATGGTGGGACTATAGACATGATACATATCCAGAAGAAGGCAGGAAATTGATTCAGGGAGGATTTGACACCGTGGCTTGCGTTTGGCTCAGGCGGGTAGGTGACAAATACAAAACAAGGCACATTACAGAGAAGGGCATAACGTAATGTGATTTTCAAAGGCAAATTTGCCATTGTATATTAACACGTCTTGAAATAATGATCAGATGCTTTACAGATCGTAGGGGATTTGATGCTAGGTGTGGCTTCATGTCTTAACCCAGTGTATAGATCCACTACCATTGAAAGCCTTCGGTTGTTGAGTGCTGGGCTGGTGTCCTCGATAAGCAAAGCCAGGTTCTTTCTACTCTGGGCATTGAGGCCAAATGTCATGTCCTTTTCATGTTATGGACAGAGCATATAGATACAGTTTTCTAGACTATCCCCAGCATGTAGACCTACAGTTTATATTCATCACCCTTCCGCTGGCTCCAGCTTAATGATTTCTCCTCACAAATTGGGGAGCAGGATCAAAAAAATTGATTTGATATATTTATAACCACAGAATGACTACACTTCTTATTTTTTTAATACTTTTATTATATATTTGTTAAAACACCAAATCAGTTAAATTCCTTTTAGAAGAAAAAAAAACCTGCAGTAATCAGCTTGGGCGAACTGTTAAAAAAGAATTATGGGATGAGGAGACCTGTGTTGTACAGCTGGCTTCTCAACTGTTTGATGATGGATAATCACTTTATTTCTGCGTATCTCCGTTTGCAAACCTGATTAGAAAGGGGGGCGACTGGAAACATACTGAATGCCAGTATTGAGTAGCACATAAAAAAATGAGGCGCTACACAAAAAAAAAAATACCACCACACATATATTTAGATAGAATAAATTATGGTTACATTTATTACAAGAGGTGGCAGTTGAGATATTTTAATGTAGGAAATGTATGGAATTAAGACAAAATAAAGACAAAATCAATAGGGAAACAAACTGTGCGTTTTTTTAATGCGATTCAGTTTTCTTGTTTTTTTTTGTCCTAGGCGCGTGCTTGGCCGAGCTGAGGCAGAACCTGCCTCGTCTCTATAGGAACAGCTTGGGGAATGCCTTCTCATTAGCAGCTTCCTGGACCCCATGCAGTGCAGGAAGCAGACACAGTGGCCAATTTAAACCGCATTTCGCTTCACGCAGCAAACAAATTTGGTATAAAACCCCAACATCTGCTAGAGCGGGACTTATTAAAAGGGTCAGTGCGAGAGGAGAGTGCTGAAAGACCCCTGACGTGAAAATGGCGGCTGCCAAGTGAGTTTGGATCAAAACCAGCTCTCGGCGCCCTGCTTAAACACCAGACTAGCAATGCCTCGTGTTCTAGCTTATGGTTGAATATATCGAGCAATGTTACGTGAACGCCTCTGTGCGTCTTTGTTGTTTACAACTGTGAGTGTTTCTACAGAAGTCAAGGATGAGGTTATCTAATGACACAGCAGCGGCCTTGCCGACCAACTGAACAGTAATAACAATTTACTTCTTTTTTTAGTTTATTGTCTATTAGACATGCTTTGTGTCTACACAGGACTTCGTCCCTCGTTATGAGAGGCCTGGGAAAAGAGCCGGATTTTCTCTAGCTCTGAAATTACTAAGACTGCAGGTACTGGTAATAGCAGTGGTGGGGAACATCTGGCCCATTATGAGTGTGACCCTAAGGGGCCACTTAGGAAAAGAGGAATAAACAGGGGAATTGATCATTCAAGGTCAGGCTCCCTCAGTATTTCATCATTTTGGGCTGGAATTTCAACCAGAGCTTTCTTTTAGTTGCTTTGAGCAGGAGTTCGGTGGAGAGAGGCGTGCCCAGTGGACCTTGAGAACCTGTTCTAACTTAGCCAACCAGAGTTTAACTACCTACCTAGCATCTATAAAATTTTAGATACACTTTGCAGAAAAGAATGATTGAGGTACATGCTAGAGCAGTATCATACAGCAGTATAGTGGTAAATTTAAACCAGAAATTGTGAGAATGAGGTGTGGCCCATGAACACATTTGTTAATGTTAATAACCTTCGCACTCTGCCCCACTCCCTCCTGTATGGAACATATACCCCCATGCTGTATTCCTTATCATGACAAGAAAAGCCAACGCACACATCTGTCTTGTGGTGGTCATTTGTTGGCCGCAGTTTATTAGGAATACAAGGAAACATGTATATACTTTGCATCATGCTATGTCATCACAGACTTCCTTGGTATTGTCTCTTGGCCCTTCTGGGTCGTTTTCTGGTAGGTTGGATTTTCTTGCGCCCCGTTTGCGCGGGAAGGGAGTAGCTTCTGTCCCAGAGTTAGGCCCCCTCGCTACCGTGTCCGATTTTGTTGTGCCCTGCCGTCCGGCGGGGGCTGGGCTGCGAGTGCCGTCTCTGTTTGCTACTCCCCCCATTCGGTAGGCCAAGTTACCCAGCCGTGAGGCATCCCAGAGTGGGTGGTCCTACATACCTGTCCTTAGGCCAACTCACCCAGCCGTGTGGCATCTGAAGGTGAGTGGACCTATTCTGGCACACCGCCCTCCGGTGTGCCTCCGTACCAACCGATATCAGCGTAGTTCTTCGCCACGCCTTGCCTCTTCCTCAGCACTGCGACATTGCTGTTCCTTAGGTGTGGGTGGGAGGGACAAGATTGGGCTCCGCCGTTGTTGCTGCTCCCCCGCTCTGTGAAGATAGGAGCTTGCCTGGGGGAGCTGTGGTTATGTGCCCCCCAACTCGCCTTCGCCCCCCCGGGAGGCCCCCTTTCCATTGGGGGGTTTGTATCCCCACCCTGTCCCCCCATTGGCCGGGGGTGTCGTCGCTGCTCCGGCAGCCGCCGTGGGGGAAGGGGAGGGGGCTTCTTTTGGCCTCTTTGTCCTCTTCGCGCCAAAATGCCGCCCCACTAGTTTGTGGGGGGGGGGGCATGGCGCTGGTTATGGCGCCGGCTCTCGAGCTCCCTTCGGGAGCAGCCTCTGCGATAATCTTCGCACTCTGCCCCACTCCCTCCTGTATGGAACATATACCCCCATGCTGTATTCCTTATCATGACAAGAAAAGCCAACGCACACATCTGTCTTGTGGTGGTCATTTGTTGGCCGCAGTTTATTAGGAATACAAGGAAACATGTATATACTTTGCATCATGCTATGTCATCACAGACTTCCTTGGTATTGTCTCTTGGCCCTTCTGGGTCGTTTTCTGGTAGGTTGGATTTTCTTGCGCCCCGTTTGCGCGGGAAGGGAGTAGCTTCTGTCCCAGAGTTCGGCCCCCTCGCTACCGTGTCCGATTTTGTTGTGCCTTGCCGTCCGGCGGGGGCTGGGCTGCGAGTGCCGTCTCTGTTTGCTACTCCCCCCATTCGGTAGGCCAAGTTACCCAGCCGTGAGGCATCCCAGAGTGGGTGGTCCTACATACCTGTCCTTAGGCCAACTCACCCAGCCGTGTGGCATCTGAAGGTGAGTGGACCTATTCTGGCACACCGCCCTCCGGTGTGCCTCCGTACCAACCGATATCAGCGTAGTTCTTCGCCACGCCGTCCGGGAGGCTTCCGTCTCCCCGCGGCTCCCCCCAACTACGCCCTCTGCTCTGTTGCTTGCCACTTGCTGCCCTCTTGGTGCCCCAGAGGCAGCCCCAAACCCACCCCTGCCTTCATTCGACAGGCGCACTTCCTCTTTGGCATGGCATTCCGGGTGACCTCTGTGGACGAGCCCGTGCCTGCCAGTCGCCAGACCCTTCGTTCTGCAGCATCTCGTCACTGCGAAGTTCAGTTTCTTACGGAGCCTCTCGACTGCTTTTTTAGGGGTCTGCCTGGCGCCATTCGTGCCTATCGGTCAGCTCCGCCCAGACCATTGCGGTCTTCCCTGGCGCCCTTGCTGTGACCGTGAGGTCTCTCTGTATATCGTGTAGGAGTGCTTTTGTCCCGAGCCTGCCCTGCTGTGTCTGCCTGCACGTCTCTGAGGGCTGCCGGCAGCTGTTAGTAGTAGCTCCGGCCTATTCAAAAAGGGCTTCACAGGGGCACTATGTAATGTGGTGGCTGCCCTAGTCTGTCACCGCCCTGTTCGGCCCTGGCGGGACACCTGGGTTTTGCTACAGGACCCTGCCCTGTGCTGGCTCGGCCCGCCCTGCTCCCGCTCTGGCTGAGCATCCATCGGTTTGTTGGATATAAGCAGCAATCTGTTTGACGGTCGGGAGAGACTCAACTCTAAATGGGAGTAATTTCAAGGCCATATAATTTACGTACTGCATACGTCTCTGAAATATATTGCGAAAGCGCGCCACCACCTGGTGCACGTGCCATTTCTTGTTCCATGGTCTTATGGCATCTACTGCTATCTTATCTAGCATCTCTACGGGATAGGGCTGAAGGTTTGGAAGCCGTTCATCCCTTCTGCGGGCACTGCCCTAGTCAACGTTATTTTTTTATTTTTTTTATATGCAATAATCCTTCCTGTGAAACTCACCAGAGTATTCATCAGTGGACTACATATCTCTCCTGCTAGCCATACCCGGAGCTCCCACTGGGGTGTGTATTGTGGTTTTATTAATCCATAGCCTTTCCTAGTGCCCTCAAGTATGTAGGTGGACCCCCATACTCCATTGGAAGTGCCTGCTCCGCTCTGTGGCCAGTAGTGCCATCCGCTGTGTACTTCCCTTAACCCCAGCCCCTTCTGATTCCGCTGGGGGATTTCTGCGTGTTCGCTTCCCGGGGATTTTAAGAGGGGCTGTGTGACCCCCTGTAGGTCTCTTTGAGAATTCCCCCACTCTCCTCCTTCGCTTTCTGCCCTATCGGCTCTAATGAAATCGGCACCAGCCTCTCATCACTGATCGGGTGTCCCACCAATTATTGGCAGCACTATTAGTGATCTGTCATAACAATCGCCACAAAACGCTGGCGCTACCCTTGCTCATTCGCTGTCAAGCCTTTAGCATGATCGCTGTCAGAGCCTTGGCCAAAGGGCGGGTGGCACCTATGTACTTGGCGGAATCCTTAAGCAGCCACTGCCATGTTACAATTCTTGCAGGCCACTGCGGCTATCCTTCAATATTTGTTATAAGCGCTTTTGCACTTCGCCCGAGTATCCAGCGCACTGTCGGTGACCCGGTCAAAGGGAGCACCCAGAGGCCTGGCAGTGGCTCATCCTGCCAAACTATTCTGGTCCGGTGACCCCGAATATATTTGGCACGGGGGGGGTGGCGGTGCCCAGGGACAGAACCTAATTCTGTTCCCGCACCAATGCCCCTCTTTTTTTTTTTTTTTTTAGAAAACTCGGGAGTGCCTGCGGTTACCTTCCCTTCTCTTAATCCTCCGCAGCACTCCCGTTCCGAGCTGTGCATAAAAGAGCCTTTCTTCTCTAGGATTGTGTTTGCGCTGGAAGCGCCCACTTCCCTCGCGATGTCCCTCTGTTTGACTAGCGCTGCCTAGGCCTAGGATGTGTCTCCACGCTTTGCGCACGACCTCCCGCTGCTCTGGCCTGGCCTCAGGTCGGGTCCAGCCCCTGCAGCCTTGGTATCCTCCCTTCCAAACGTCCCTCGCCCGGGGTACGGGCTTGTGCCTTAAACTCTGGGCCCTAACACTTTTTTTTTTTTTTTTTTACTCCCGGGCTTGGGCAGGCTGGCTATCGCCTCACTCCCTGACAATCATCCCCCCACCGGGTATTGAAAGTGACATCCGCAGTGTGTGCCCCCCACTGACGGGACCAACCCTGCCTCTAGTGCTGGCCGATAGCCATACACATCGGGTATCAGAGTGCTTTCCCTCGCACCAGTTCCGTTACTCGAGGTCTCACACATGGTTTGTGGGCACGGGGGAACTAAGTGATTCACCCGGCTCAAATAACATAGGAACTAACCAGAGCGGGGTAACGGGCTGATTCCAGCTGCGAACACTGTTCTTACCACATAGACGCGACGTTCTACTACCACCCAGATGTCCGATTTCCACACCCGGCCAGTGTCTTTTTAAAATCTCTTGGTTTTTCCGTGCTTTTTCTTTTGTCTGGTGCTTTTTTTTTTTTTTTTTTTTACAGTAATATTACGTAGCTAGAGGTGGGCAAGCAAGCCACTTAAAACCTTGAACTAGGTGTAATGCCCAGCACAAGTCAGCATTCTAGTGCTGAGCCTGTAACTACACTGAACACCCACCCACCACTGATGTCACAGGTCCTGTGACGCAGTACCAATAAAAGAGGCCGAGCGCACGTGCTCTGGGCCAGTTGCACCATGTATGCAGTGTGTCCTGTGTCGCATTGAGTAACAGCATGAGGGCCTAAGGCCCGACCCTACAATGGCGACGAGGGTGGAGCTGTGCCCAGCGTGCCACAGCTGAAAAGATCACTTCGAAGAAAAAGGGGAAGGAGAGCTGCCTGCTGCAAAGGCACACCCCTGAGAAGAATCGATCCGGCCACCGAGAGGCCCACGAGGCGTGTGTCCAGCCCCGGGCCTGGAGGAAAAGGAGAAGGTGACCGGGAGCTCACCCCGCACCTCTGGAGCCTGCCGTAGCCCGCCCTGCCGAGGCGGTGCCCCGAGAAAGACAAAGAAGCCATCGCGGTGCCCACCCGCGGAAGAACAGGCCCGTCGGCCGAAGGTGAGCCCCAGATGGTGAAGCACCAAAAGCGGAGCCCACCCGCCATAAACTACGAACACTTAATGTGCCCCCTGAATTGCGAGCGGCACAGAACATTAGCCCAGTAATTAAGCAAGGCTCGCGGAGCCCACCCGCGGCCTGCCTGCTGCGACGCGGCATCGGCCGCAAATGCCCCCGTAATTAAGCGAGGCTCGCGGAGCCCACCCGCATCGAAAATGACGTCTTGCCCGGAGAAACTGTGTGCATAGCCCGCAGCGTGTGGAGAGCTGCGGGTGTGAATAAACAAAACGGGTGCCCACCCGCGTCAATGCGACTGCCCCAGTGCCGCAAGAACTGAAAGCGGAGCCCACCCGCGAAGACTCTGAACACTGCCCGTAAGGAGATCAGAAATCTCCGGGAGCCGAGTTGACCTCTTCCCCCGCCCCGCGCAGCGTGTGAAACGAGAGGCTGCTGCGGGCGGGGAAATCGAGAAGACAGCGCGTGGTCCGCAACCCAACAGAGCAGACAAGCCCCAGCAATAGCGCCCACGTTTTGGCCCCCAGCGCAGCGTGTGAACAAGGAAGCTGCTCTGACTGAGAGAAGCACTGCACTTGCAGCAAAGTGCCGATCGTGAGTGCATTTGTCCACAAAGCACACAGACACTCACCAATGCTCCAAGGAACCCTCTGGTGGAGCCTCACCGGCACCGTGTGCCACTGGACATGCAGTCCCAGGAAGAACTTCCAGCTCCACGCTAGCCTGAAGTTTTAGGACACCACGCAGCACACAGCCAAACACCGGCGAAATAGTGAAGGACCCAGAGCAAGGGAAAGACTGCCAATGCCTGCCAAGGAGCAACCCTGCCATCTAGTGGATCTTTTCAATATTGCAGCAGATGAAAATAAACAAGCCTGCAACAAGCCAAACACTGCACCCAACAGCACGAAGGAGCTACCCCATGGCAGCAACCTACATGCCATAGAGCGACACGAGCCAACAGGCAACCGGGTGCCAGGAGGAAAGTAAGGCAGCACAGAGCAAGCTGCTGCAGCCCAGACCGACTCATAAGGTAAACTGACCACTGCAGCCCTGTAGTATAGCCCCAAGCGCACCAAACGAAAGCAGACGCCCAACAGAGGAGAACAAGCTGGGGAGCGCTCAAAAGGACGAAGCAAAGTGCAAACCAGTGCTACCTGACACGCCAGACTGAAACAAGAACGCCACACAGCGACAAGGAAGCCCGACCAAAGACGCTGCACAGCGACACACCATCGCCACCAGGACAGCATAGCATAACACTGCACAAAACGGCGCAAGGAGTGAAGGGACTCCGCACCAGGTGACTGCGAAACAACGCCAGGATAAACTGACCGAGCGCAAGAACACTGGTACACCGGAACGCCACCAAATCATCACACAGCCCGAGGAGATAAAAGAGTGATGACCCCGAGAACGCGCCAGGGACCCCAGAAGCACGCCAGGAGTGCAGCAACTCCACGCAGGACATTCTAGAGGAAAAGTAACCAGCTTCCTCCAGGCAAGCAAAGGAGAAAGCGAACAAGCTCACCGTACTAACAGAACAAGACCACAGCACAACTGAGAACACAACCATGCATAAAGGTAAATGCACAGCAACACTGACTACAGTAGTACCGAGACACTACCCAGATGCAAAAGGCGACAGCGCAGGAGCGCGCCAGAAACGCAAAGAGCACCTCCGCCAACAGGAGTGCAAGAACTCCTCAGAAGACACTCGAAAGCACGCCGCAAGTGCGCCCAGAGAAAATCCACAAGAATCGCAACCAACACCAAACAGAAGAAGCAAGGCCAGAAGAACGTCAACGGAGTGGTGATGCAACCCTCCAGAAGCATCTACGCCACGCCAGAAGAGGAGACAGCGATGCCTGGTGGCCACAGGCCGTCGCTGCAGCAGAATGGCGAAAGTAAGAACACCCCACACGAACCAACGATGGTTCTAGAACCCAGCACCAGGAAGTGCGAAAGCGCATGACGCAAATGCGCAGCAGTGCGGACAGCACTAGCCCAAAGCAGCAAGTCACAAGGGAACACCCGAAGAGCGCACCCAGTTGCGCACCAAAGCAATTGAACTGAGATGAAAAGAAAATGGTTGTGCAGACAACCCGCAGAACTGAAGATTCAACACAGAAGCAACCTGACCACTCAGCCTGGTCACAAAGCACGAAGTCGACCAGCCAGATGGTTGCACCAAGAAGCCTACCTGCCGGACATCGGCAGAAGGGACCAGCACGAGGTCCAAGAAGCTCAGCACCACAAATCTTACCTGCCAGACATCGGCAGAAGGGACCAGCACGAGGTCCAAGAAGCTCAGCACCACAAATCTTACCTGCCAGACATCGGCAGAAGGGACCAGCACGAGGTCCAAGAAGCTCAGCACCACGAAGCCTACCTGCCGGACATCGGCAGAAGGGACCAGCACGAGGTCCAAGAAGTTCAGCACCACGAAACCTACCTGCCAGACCTCGGCAGAAGGGACCAGCACAAGGTCCTAGAAGTTCAGACAAGGCGCGGTCCGAGGACCTGGACCCACGAACTTCAACCACACTACTTAACGAAATCGACAGAAAGAAGTGTGAAGGTCGCGACGCTAACCCTGGAAGTGAGTGACAAGAAGACAGTGTCCTAGGACTAGGACAAGACCAGGAAGACACGTGCAGAGTGCGCGCGCTGCATGGGGAAGCCTGGCCAGAGAAGATGAAGAAAAGGGGACCAGGGTACGTCGCGAGGAGAAGAAGAAAGCTCGGAGTGGCATGCCGCCACCAAAGAAAGGAAGAGGGAAGAAAGAACAGAGTGGCCGCCGCCACTAAGAAAAGAAGAAAGAAGCCACCCCTGCGCAAAGTAGGAAAGTAACAGGCACTGGAACACCTGAGTGCAAGGGAAGACAAGCCTGGCAAGAACACCGGCAGCGCAGACCAAAGACAACCACCTACGAGCCATCCATCCACATGGCGAACGCAGAAGAGAGCAAGATAGACTGTTGGCGACATCTACCTCTGGGGTCTGAGCGGAAGATTGGATGGCGAGACTACTCAGGACTCCGGGAGTGGAGGACCTGACCTACCTCACACCAGCCCGTGGCTGACCAGTATCAGAAGCCTCAAGGGACTCTGGTGGCAGCAAGTCCCGCACGGGAGACAGATCTAGAGAAGCACGTCTGCAGGACCCAAGAGGATGAAAGCCTCGAGAGCAATGAAGAGAGTCGACAACTCAACCTTCAGGTGGAACTAGGACACGACGGTGAGGCTCGTGGAGCGCCCTGCTCACGGCCCGAAGGCTATGGTAGAGCAACGCGACCAAAAACACCAGTCCAGTGGAAACCTGGCAAAGAGGTCCTCCCGGACATCTTGTGGCAGAAGAAAACCGGCGAGAGGGGCATCCTAGTGAGAGGGATGTTCGCACCTACTCTATTCACCTGCTACGAAACACACTGAAGCCTGCCTGGAAACATCACGCAACCAGCTTGGAGAAAAGAAGCCGGAAGGCAAACAACAACCACGTCATCCATCTCTCTTGAACCATTCGTCACCAAGAGAGCAAAGCAAAAGGCAGGGCTGAGAACAGCCGACAGAGAAAGAATGAACCCGCCGAACAACTAAGAACCGTGCCACCAAGAACTGCTAATTCAAAACGCAAGAACTATACTGCCTGCGGCTTGCAAGCAGCCAAAGAGACTCTTTTTGAAAGCGCAAGTCCAATGTTATTTTCTGTGTTTTCTTTCCCCCACAGGTGTTTGGACTTTTTCATGTTTGGTTTAATTTTTAACCAATTTGGGGAGGGATGTAATGCCCAGCACAAGTCAGCATTCTAGTGCTGAGCCTGTAACTACACTGAACACCCACCCACCACTGATGTCACAGGTCATGTGACACAGTACCAATAAAAGAGGCCGAGCGCACGTGCTCTGGGCCAGTTGCACCATGTATGCAGTGTGTCCTGTGTCGCATTGAGTAACAGCATGAGGGCCTAAGGCCCGACCCTACACTAGGCTCGAGCTAGAAGTGTGGTTGTGGCTCAGCTCGAGATCCTCTTAGAACCACAAGCCCAAAACAAGGCGTGCTTGGACGTGCCTACAGCTGCAGACAATATGTCATGGAGAACCAGGTTCGAATCTCAGCCTCGGCTTCGCTTAACATCCCGTGATTAGGGGCAACACTCATAATGCCAAGTAAAACTGCCCAAAAATAAAATGTGTATTCTAGAAGTCACCAAGGGTCTAATCTTATCCCCCAAGAATTGTGGATAAAACATCAACTTTTGATCTCGGAAAGAAATGCTCACATCTAGTGGGTGAATTGCAAGGTGGAAACGGAGTAGTATGGATTCAATCCAGCTTTCCTGCTTGACCAAATTGTGTGATCCTAGGAAATTACTTTATTTCACCGAACCTCCTTTTCGCTCATTATTACATATGAGAGCACCTTCAAATACATGTGTTCGTCATGTGTTCTGTTCTTGTGTTTGATTTAATAGCCTATAATGTTGCTCCAGCTTAATAAGAATGAATTTGGGGTACCCAGAAGAACTAACTTGCCTCTTACTTGACTAACTGCATGGTCATCAGGGAGGAGACAGGAATGTTTTTTAAGTTCACGCTTAAAATTGGTATACTGATTGGTCAGCTTCTATGCACTTGTACCCACAAGCATTGTAACGCTGCGTGACATTCGTACCGTAGCAGGAGGCTTCCTAGTAATGAATAAATAGGGGAGAACAGTCTGCTGCCCCTGTTAACCTCAAGCGCTGCTGGAGGATCGTGGGAGCGCTAACCTGCCCGGATTTGCTGCCACTGTTCCAGTAGCCTGGGAACCCTTTCCGACACCTCACCCCTGCCTTAAAGTGTGTGGGACTTCTAGAGTGGTTTCTAGCAGTCCCTCCAGAAAGCCTGAGAGAGATCCCCGCGTGTTGGCCTGGAGTCGGTCTAGGGAGTGTGATGGGCAGACTTCGGAGTGGGGATGTGTGCGGTATTGGTGCTTGTTAGAAATAGTGGCTTAATTATGTTCCCAAGTTTTGTTTGTTTTTGTTTTTTAAATATTTCTTGCGTAGGGTCTTGCAGTTACACCATGCTCCTTCCCAGCATGAGCGCAACATGTGTCTCAGAGGTAAAACACCGTTCTCTGCCCCTGTGTTTAACCCTCGGATCTGTCCTCTCTTAACTTTAAGAAGACAGACCTGCGAAATGCCACATAACCATAAGTCTCTCTAGCGGCACATTTAAGCCATTGAGCAGTCCCCATTGCATATACACTGATGAGAGAGCCCCTCCTGGCCGCCGTGGCCTTACTGCCGCGCGCGCATACTGCGGTTGGCCTTACATTGTCCCTTCTTCGTGATAGGGAGGTGGGGGCAACTTCATGGCCTCGGGTTCTTCCGAATTAAGGGTTCCCTCGAAGCAGATGAAGTATCCGCCATGCTACTCTAAATGGCCACAGGTTGGCGGTGCTACGTCAACTTCGCAAATCTAAAAACGAAAAAATATCGCATCCCTTGTTTCTTAGGGCAGGACGCTGAATCTACACGCTTGGACCAGTGCGGGGCACGAACCGTCCAAAGCGCAGAGCGCTGCCGGGGGGAGCTAACAGGGTTGGCAGGTAATCGCTGGGGTCCTGAGTGTCGCCATGCAGCGGCGGTGAGCAAGTGAGCAGTGTCCCGATGCCCTTGGTTAGCCCTGGGATCTCTACCCTCGTAATCTATGGGCGCCTCTAGCCGCTCGCTGCGCCCTCCCGAGATTTGCCCCTATTTCCCACGTTACCGTCGGAAATCTCTGTTGTCCCCTCGCTGCCCATTTCTCCTTGGGGGGGGGGGGTCCTAGTTCCGCGCCATTGCTTACCTCGCCTTCCGCTGCCCACGAGGAATCGGGGGCATCCTCGCCGCTTCGACCCCTGGTGGTGTGAGATCCGCCCCAGTTGAATTCGACTTGCGTGCTGGCAGGGCAGCTTCCTTCTAATCCTTCTTCCATGGCACCGCCGTTCTGGCTGCAGGCACCAGACATTCGTGTGCTTCTTTGGGAGGCGAAAGTCCCGCCACTCCTCGCTTAAGGTCCCCCTCCCTCGTCTGGTCGATGGCCTCCATGGCACCGCCGTTCAGGCTGTAGGCGCCGGACAGGCGTGTGCTCTTTTGGGGGCCAGGTCAGGTCCCTCTCCCAGGCCACCTGTGCTTGCTTGTGCTCCCCCGCTCCGGGATTTCTACGGCTCGATTCCGGTATCCGAGTCCCTCGGGGAGCACAGGGCTACCTGGACGTTTTCTTCCTTGCTGCAGCATTGACAGAGCCTTGCCTCCCGTATTCCGGATTGTCCCAGGTACAAGTTTGCTTCTGCCCTGTAGTTACAAGATTGGGCTCCGCCGTTGTTGCTGCTCCCCCGCTCTGTGAAGATAGGAGCTTGCCTGGGGGAGCTGTGGTTATGTGCCCCCCAACTCGCCTTCGCCCCCCCGGGGAGGCCCCCTTTCCATTGGGGGGTTTGTATCCCCACCCTGTCCCCCCATTGGCCGGGGGTGTCGTCGCTGCTCCGGCAGCCGCCGTGGGGGGAAGGGGAGGGGGCTTCTTTTGGCCTCTTTGTCCTCTTCGCGCCAAAATGCCGCCCCACTAGTTTGTGGGGGGGGGGGCATGGCGCTGGTTATGGCGCCGGCTCTCGAGCTCCCTTCGGGAGCAGCCTCTGCGATTAGCATTTGTATTGTGCACAGTCTGCCATCAGGATGGCATTGCAGTGCCTTTCATTTATTCAGGGTATGGCTTTTTTCACGCATTTCACAGATCAGAGTTGGAGGTCTGTGTAAAACTGCTTACATATTTCTTCGGATGGGGTGAGTTCTGACTGCCTGGCAAATGTAGGCGTGGTACGTAACTGTTGGTAAAAAGTGTTAATGCCTGAACAGCCAGTTACCTGCATATTCCGGTTATATTGGTTGTGTGTTCAGAGTTTTTCTCAATGTGTGCTGTTGTACGATGTGGTCTTGGTGGACTAGATGGCGTCTGAACTGTTGTTTGTATGGAAAAACCTCTGTCAGCATTGTGTGTTATTTCCTAGTGGAAGGCAGTAGGGGAGTATGAGAGGTGAAGACAGAAAAGTATTATCAGACATACATCTTTACATTAAATTAAAAGAAATATATGAGTGAGAAAGGGGCTCAGGAAGAGGTGCCATCTAGGCCACTGTGGTGAGTTCCAGAGTCGCAACTAGAGCCAAACTTCGGGGGGGGGGGGGCGGGGGGTATCGAGTGAGGGGGGTTACCAAACTTTTGTGGGGGTGACTGATTCTTCCAGCAATATGCAGAGTGGAGATGCAGGGGCTTAAGAAGGGGTGAAAACACAACAAAGCCTCGTTAGCATGTAAATGGCCTGTTCAAGACCTGTGAAGTACTCGGGCGCGGCTGTGTGTGTGCCCGGGAAGCTGTCTCAGACGGGCTGACACACACAACGGGGGTGGGGCTGAAGCCCTTTGAGCCCAATGGGCGTTGGGCGCCTGGTGAGTTCCTTGATTAATGAGGTGAGTTTTTTGAGGTGTCTTGAGGATGGTAGTACTGAGCTATGGGGAGAGGGGATGCCAGTGTACCGAAACAGTCCTGTGCTATAGGGAAAGGGAGACAGGTGAGCAGTTTAAATTTGCAAAAGCAGAACTGGATGTAGGTGGCTTGGGTTCTCCGAGCAGGTGAAGGATGGCATGTCGCAGAGATCTTGTAGGGCCCGGTAAACAGAAATACAAAGAAAAGCAGGAAGATTAAGTGTGGGTGACCCTGAATTTACCTGACAAAAAAACTAGGAGTTTTCAATGGGCCCTGGTGCAGCCTAGGAGCCAATCAACTTGCAGGAAGCCAGGGGAGAGATGGGTTCCAGGTAAGGGATGGTGGAAATTGAATGTCAATGTTAAATGGAGAGAATGCATTCTTACGAATACTTCGGAGCAAGCTGTTGCAGCATTTCTGCTTTCGCATAAGGAGGGAATTTTTTACGATTTTTGCTGTACAGAAAATTGAAGTTCGGTACAGCGGTTTATGTTAAGCAGTTGGAACTGTGGTAGAGATAGTAGAGTCCAACCTCAATCTAGAAAAGAAAATCACTCCACAGTTTGTGGCTATGGAGGGGGGAGGGGGGGAATTTTAATCTGTTATAGAGCCGGGGTGGACTCAACAGCTTTTCCATTAACTGCTCAGGAAAGGATGGCTAAGTCACAGGCAGCTATTAAGCAGATCTGTAGTACCCATGCCCTGGGTGACGTCTGGTGGGTCTGTCTGGGTTATGAACCTGGATTTACATTTCACTCTATCCTGCAAAAGGATAGAGTTGGCTGGATATGCTCTTTTGTCAGTCATAGTCTTCTGTGGCTATTAGGTGAAACCCGCAGATTGTGGTGGATCACAATCCACTCCCACGCTTTCCAAATGAAGGAAAAGAATAATAGTAATTTGATTTGGGCATAAGGGATTCCACTGGCCAGGTGGTTACTAGTGGTCCTGAAATACTAGCGGTATTTCAGCAGTTCTATTCGGGCTTATATAGGGGAAGAATGTGTTGCCACACAGGGAGTGATAGACTCTTACTTGCAGACCTTGAGACTCAGCCGGCTCACGGAGGAGCAAATAACTGCATTAGACAGTATAATCACTAAGGAAGAGGTCGTAATGGCTGTTATGCAATTGGCAAATAGCAAAGCAGTGGGACCAGGTGCTATTCCAACCGAGTTTTATAAGCAGTTAAAGCATTTTCTGAAAGGGGTTCGGACTGTAAGGCTTTGGACAGGTAGGGATTTATAATGGCAACACACTCTGAATTCACTTTAGGTTCGTGGGGAGTTGGGATTCTTGTCCGCAAAAACTTCCCCCTCGTTATAAACGGGTCCTGGACGGATCATCAGTGATAATTCATAGCTATCTCATGTCAATGGGAAGGGCTAACATACAATTTAGTTCCTGTATATATCCCGCCTGCTCTGCAGAATCTAGCCCTCCCGGTCCTTAGTAAATTCCTGCTCACACTCCCGCAGGGTGAATTGGTCATAGGGGGCGACTTCAATGCCATGCTCGACGCTATGCTTGACAGACAACCTCCTAGGGAACAATGTGTGACTCACCTTCGTCTGGCTGAATTCCTTGACGCCTTTGGTCTAATAGACGTTTGGCGCCTTCGTTTCCCTCAGGAACCACAATACACCTTCCACTCAGGCACGCACAATAGCCTTTCCAGGATAGATTATATCCTTACACTCTGGTCTGGCTTGGAGAGAGTGTCAGAGGTCTCACACCTCCCCAGAGGTATCTCCGAACACTCCCCATTTATGATAAAATACACATCTCACTTCCTGGGGCGGCGTCGCATATATCCCATATACCCTGGCTTTTTGAAGGACCCCACTTTATGGAAAGGCCTGCACAATACCACGAGGCAATACTTCATGGAAAATGAACATTCAGTAGCCTCCCCAATGACCCTGTGCGAGGCATATAAGGCTTTCTTGCGCAGCCAAGCAATATCCTTAATTACCTCTCATAAACGTGGTAAGGTACGGCAGGTGCAGACTCTTGAACAGGCAGTGAGCCAAGCTGAAGTCAAACACTCCTCAGATCTTAACGGTACCATACCATAGGCTGAGCCTAGCAAAGCAGGAATACAAGGGACTACATGTGGGAGGAGGCTAAGGCCAAATTCACCAAAATGCAATCCACTATTTATGAAGTTGGCGATAAGGCTGGCAAGCTTCTAGCTTGGTTAGACAAGAGGAAACGAGCTGGTCGCTGGGCAGCACAACTGAACTCAGACACTGGGGTGGCAATTACAGACCCGCAAGAGATAGTAAACACTTTTGCACTTCATTATTAGACAATATACACTCCTAAAGCCATGGCCACTCTAGAGGAGAATCTCACATTTCTTAAAGACATGCAAATACCCAGACTTGCACCCCACAAAGCTCAGGCTTTCGAGGCAGACTTGACACCAGATGAACTAACACTAGCCATAAGTGGGCTCCAATCAGGGAATAGCTCTAGGTCCCAATGGCATCCCCATCGAACTCTACAAAAAAGCAGCATGTAAACTCGTGCCACACTTGCTCAAAATGTACAAAGCTAGTCTTGAGGCAGTAACACTTCCCAGAGATAAGCGCACAGCGACAATCGTAACAATTTCAAAACCTGGTAAACCCCCACAGGAATGCTCATATTGCCGGCCAATCTCGCTGCTGAATGCAGAAGCCAAAATATTAGCAAAGGCACTGGCCGCTAGGCTCCAACCATACCTTCGGACCCAAATTTTGCTCCTGGATCCAACTCCTTTACGCACAGCCTCTGGCACATGTGGTGGTAAATGGACAAGACTCTGCTGACTTTCCTCTAGGTCGCAGGACAAGACAAGACTGTGCGTTGTCTCCCCTTCTGTTTGCTCTAGTACTGGAGCCATTGGCGTGCTGGATAAGGAGGGATCCAATGATACGCGGGCTCAAGTGGACGGAGGGATGGGAGGATCCATTTCCTTATATACTGACAACATCTTACTATATATGGCATCCCCCAGTCGACCAGCCTGCAAAGAAAAGCAGGCAGAAGCAGTCACAAAGCCATACCTGCCAACAGGTCCAGGACAACAGGTTGAATTTCAGCCACGCCTAGCTTTTTTTTTTGCAAACTACAGTAAGCATGGTGGCATCTGTGAGCTATACTTATAACAAGGCTATTGATGCTATGTGATGTCGGCAGGATAACAAGGACTGGCTGACACTCATCCTCATGACATGGGTAGAAGACATCTCTTAACAGTATCACCAGCACAGTGGTCACTAACAAACTTTTGTTTTTTGCCATTAAAAGAGAGGTTTGGGGCTTTTCAAGGAAACCTCACCTAGAAACCACCAAAAGTGATGGATGAAGTTCTCAAATTTATCGTGGTCATTGGTAATTACTCTAAGCAGCAGTTTAGGCATCCCTTTTCACAGTGTAACGGGATTAGGGCTCATCTGCATACAATTGATTGCTGTCTGGGGTGGCACATGGACCAAAAATAATGGCCTACAATGCAGTCAGAGTTATTATCAGTGGTTGAAATGAATAAATTCCAATCAGCACGTTTTTGTCATTTTCAAAGAAATACCTACAAAGCTCAAGTCACAGGAGGCTGTGAGTTTCATGTCATTGTCGCACAGCCCTAAGCTCGGACCAATAATACTTCCTGCCAATTAAAGCTCAACATATACTGCAAGGTTTTTCATATAACTCCATGTCACTCAGACAGCTCATTTCCAGTCCTGGATATGTGTTGATTAAATCAGTGTATTCTGGTAGTTGTAGTCATGGTTACGTTCACCTGAGCTAACGGGTCTGTTAATCTGTTTGGTCTTATACTATGTACGCACTACAACTCCCATATAGCAATGTGCTAACAGCTTTAACACCTTGAATGCTATGGGGATTTTCCCCCTGTGCTGGGAAATCATGAACACCATTATTCATGACGAGCTGGGCTCGTCATGAGCGTGCGAGGAGGCTACTGCATGACGAGCCCAGCTCGTCATGAGCGTGGAAGGGGTTAAAAGGCAGTGCAAAGTTAAAGTGTTAGGCGTGACATGTGGCCACTTGACAGCCAAGCTATACCACAGATCTCAAGATGCTCCAAGTTCCGCCTGGGGAAGACTCACACCATCCTATGTTTTTCATCAGATTCAGCTACAAGTTGATTTGCTTTTCTACTTTATAAACACGAGACAGTAGGTGCCAGAATGCTCCCTAGAAAGCATGCAAGTGCTGCACATACGTGTTAATAGTGCTGGGCAATGAGCATTAATGTGTCGTTATTTACAGGTAATCTTTATTACCCCAATTAAGGTCCTTCTCGTCCCAGTCCGTACATTAGTGATGCGGGATCGCCTCCCTATTGTAAGGACTAGGGCAGGAGGTGCTAAAGTGGAAGTAGGACAAGCTCTCTAATTAAAAAAAAATATACCTCTCTGACATTTAACACCTAGATTGTCCATTAAAATACCCGTTTGTGAAAAAAAATCAATGGAAATTGGAGCATTGCTATGTTTGGGTCCATAAAATAATCTGATTGGAAGGCCTTGATGGTGGCAGGTAAATTCAAGCGCACCTCCTCTCTGCTTGACCATTGGCTGCTCGTGTAAACATTAAGTTACTCAACCCTCCCCCTCTTGGACTTGGTAGTGAGGTACTGACACCCCTCCCCCTTTTTTACGCCTTGAAAAGCAAATCCCTGTAATCCTCCCAACAAATCCCAAGCGGCAAAAACAGCAGCAGCCTATAACGCGCCCCCACCTTCCCTGCGGTCCCAACCTGTGGTGCATGTATGCATTTTAGCCTAGCGAAGCAGAGGGAACTTCCCTAGCCTGGCACAGCTTCTTGTCCAGGTGACCTCCCCCCCCCCCCCCCATCTACACCGGCTGAAAAAAAATGGAAACCTTACCCAGCAATATTGGGAATATCCGAGCTCTCTTCTGTCATTTTGTCCGCCTTTTGTTTACGCCTGAATTTGCAAAATATTGTTTCCTTTTAACGTATAATCCACAAAACGGTGATTGTGCTGTCAAAAAACGTGGTGGCCGATGTAAAGTTGCCTGCGGCAGGAGGCTATTCCGTTGTAAGGCGTCTCTTCCAGGGCTCCCACATGCCTCTGCTGCTGGAGTCGGTGTTTTGGATGAAAACGTTCAGTGTGTTTCAGTTGGGAAATAAAAGCGAGCATTGGCTGAGGAAGGAGGAGGGCCCTGGGAAAATGAACAATCCCGCAAGTGGTGCGCGCGCGCCATAGGAGACGTGCTTTCAATTATCGCGCCCGAGTCTGGGCACGATAATTGAAACCACACAGCCTATTGTTGTCTATTACGCGCACCAAGTGCATAATCGATACCAATAGGCCGTGGGCGGAGCAACACGCCCGCCTTTGGCGAATTGCTTGCAGTTTTTTATAAAAAGACGCAAGCAAAGGCCAATGGGGTAGCACAAAAGGAATCACACACGCACGAGTGTGTGTGATTCCTAGGTCAATGGTAATACCCCATTTTTCACTCACTAAAGGTCTTGCGCTGCGCGTGCACTGCTGCGCAGTGCAACACAGGCGCGAGGCCTAAAAAGTAACCTGATTAGGGTCACACCTTTATGAAACCCAGGAACCTTGGGGCAGAAGTTGTGTAGAAGTGGCTATGCTGTTTATAAGCAACTAAAGGCAAAGAAACAGTAACGTGATTTGACCTTGATGTGGAGGAGGATAACACAACCCTACATACAGTGTATCATTGGAGCAGCCTGTGCTCCAGTCTCAGGCAGCCAACATGAAGAGTTGTTTCCTAAGAATGGTTGTTTTGGAGAGTGTTGATGCAGTTGCAGGAGAGAAAGCAGACACGCGAAAGGAACACCCATTGGCAGTTATAACTACAGGTAGTGTAAGACTACTGACGCAAGTTGATGCAGATGATATACACCAAGACCCCCTGGTGAACCGCATACCATAAAGACCTATATGGCCAACTTTGGGCATCCTAAACCAGAGCTCATCCAGAGCAGTAATGCTGTGGTCAAACCAGTTAATTATGTAGTATAACAAGGACCCCCTGGTTAGGATACAATTCCTGGGTCAGGGAAAGTAGTTCAATGCAAAGGTATAAGCCAAGGCAGAAATACAAAACAAGAACTGGCTATTCAAAAAACAAGATATACACCAACAGAAACACAATGAACTGTACTGATATATAAAAATTTAATTATATTGATAAAAAAAGATTAAACACATATAATCCCATATACATGATATGTTTGATACAATAAAATATTCTGATTATTATTTTAAAAAAGACATTTGTTCTGATAATGATACTAGAGGAACAATAAAGTCATCCCAGGTTGTATGAGGGGGCTGTTGTCTGTCAAACCAGTTAACACATGAATATTTGGAGGAGATGAGGATCTAGACGAATTATTTAAAGGGATCACAAAGACTAGCTCAAGAATAAATCAGCTTTTTCACTAGCTGAGTCTCATTCACAGTAATTTTATGGTAATTGGATTAAGCGTGTTTAACACTAGTGTCTGCGTTTTAAGATAAGACCACTGCGGCACAGCTAGTGTAAGTGGCACTGGGCTGGTTACACGTGAACACACGTTCACACATGTGTGCACATGTATGCAGGATGCATGAATGAGACTACCATTGTGTGCATCATGCCTGCAAATAAAAGTAATTACTTATAACTTACTGTTAATTAGCCCTGCTTTGTAACACCTAAAAAAAAGTGCCTCTTACTGTGTTCAGTTGAATCCTCTCTAAAAAAAAAAACGCGACATGAGCCAAATATGCCGAAATCTGTCGGGACAGCGGGTGAAAACCTGGACGCCTGGTCACCTTAACATAAAATCATTTAATTGAGGTCCGCTTCTACAGTCGGCTTAAGAAGAGACACTGGAACTATGTGATTTTGGTGCAGCAGATGGATTTCCCGTGCTTGCCACATAAACCAAAATTTTTTGTGCACTTTGCACATTTCCACCAAAAAAAGGGTGCTATCTCAAACGGATCAAAATCTACTTTAGAACAAGCATTGAAAATGCAATAGGTCTCGCAATAGAAGAGTTTAACTTTTTTCGTTTTGCAAATGGATGAGTGGCGTTGCGTGGATGAGTGGCGTTGCGTGGATGAGTGGCGTTGCGTGGATGAGTGGCGTGTGAGAGTGGCGTTGCGTGTGAGAGTGGCTTTGCGTGTGAGAGTGGCGTTGCGTGTGAGAGTGGCGTTGCGTGTGTGAGTGACGTTGCGTGGGTGAGTGGGGTTGGAATGCAATAGGTTTCGCATTAGAAAAGTTGTAGTTATTGGTCTTGTAAATGACAATTTATTTATTTTTTCGTTGTTAAAATTGCTAAATTGATGGCTTTGTCATTTACAATGCCAATAGTTATAACTTTTGCGAATGTGACACCTATAGCATTTGGAATGCAACATGTTTTGTATTTATGTGACTTATATGGCAGCTCTGGTCGTTAAAAATTGCTAAATTGATGGCTTTGTCATTTACAATGCCAATAGTTATAACTTTTGCGAATGTGACACCTATAGCATTTGGAATGCAACATGTTTTGTATTTATGTGACTTATATGGCAGCTCTGGTCGTTATGCTACATCTCTAGATAGTTTTATCTTTCGCAAATGTGACACCTATTGTAACACAATATGTGTTGTGAGTGAGGGGTTGAGGGTGAGTGAGGGTGAGGGGTTGAGGGTGAGTGAGGGTGAGGGGTTGAGGGTGAGTGAGGGTGAGGGGTTGAGGGTGAGTGAGGGTGAGGGTGAGGGTGGGTGAGGGTGGGTGAGGGTGAGTGAGGGTGAGTGAGGGTGAGGGGTTGAGGGTGAGTGAGGGTGAGGGGTTGAGGGTGAGGGGTTGAGGGTGAGGGGTTGAGGGTGAGTGAGGGTGAGTGAGGGTGAGGGTGAGTGTGGGTGAGGGTTTGAGGGTGAGTGAGGGTGAGTGTTATTAATTGTACATATGGGAACTATTTGGGGGAAAGTGCAGACGCCAACCTGCAGCAACCCAGCTCGGGTCACAAAGAAATATGCCAGGCTAAGAGAACATATTACAGTAAGCAAGCGGATACTTGCGCCCAATATGGAATGGCAGCTGTCAGTGAACGTGTAGTGTTGTTAGTGCCCATTATTAGTGTGTTATCACTGCGGTAGACACAGCTGTGCGGTTACAGTAGCACGCCACTCCTAGTTAGTGCTGTGATGGTACTGTTCACTGTTTATGTATTAATGGCAGCTGTTAGAGTGTTGGCAGTGTCCACTGTTGACCCCTGAGATAGAACGTAGAGCAGATAGGTAGGAGGCAGCAGGGCCAAGTGAGGTAGGTAAAAGTAGCTGCTGGCAGCATTACTTCCCTGGCTGTCCTGCTCTATGAATCGATCTACACTGGATCCCAGACTTGAAGCGCAAACTGGAGAGCTGCGGGGGGCAGGCACCTCCTGGATTAGCAGTTGGAGCAGGACATTATATTTGGAAACGGGTGTGGAGCGACAGAAAGTGGGGGGGATGGGAGAGAAAACAGCCAGAGGAAAAAATTTGAAAAAGGCCTATGGAAACGCAGTGAAATGAAAGGGGGAAGCCACCTAGGAAGAGCCTGGGTAAGCGGAGTAGGAAAGCCCGTATTTTGCTTTGCGGTTTATTTTCGTATTATGTTTCGCTCTGGATTGTATATCTGTTGACAGCTTAATGTCCTTTTGGGCGTGTAATCAGTGTAATCAGTTATTTCCTGCAGCGCAGCATTTTGTTCTTTATGTAAGGGAGTGAGTTTTTTTTTCACAAAATGGGTGTAGTGGCACAATTACGAACAATCTTACTCTTAAATAACAAGCCGTGAGGGGCGGTAGGTGTTTGGGGAAGATATACGGGAGAGTAACTTAACTGCAAGCAGCGCCGTGTGCCAGTGAGTCGCTGTAAAGCCTTGAATACATAAACACCAAGACTAACCTTCCAAACACTTTTAGTTTGCTAAAACTGAATTTATTTTCACATAAAAAAGGAATTTTTGTTCTAAATAGGAACATAAAGCAGGTAATAATTTGCTAAAGCTATATTTTGCATATTTACAATACCATCACACATTTACATGGACGCACGGGAACACACACTTAGGGTGCCTGTTGATTTTAGAAACTATAGCAACTTTTGTTTTGCAGGAATGTGGGATATGCACCTGGGGGAGGGGAAAGGAGCCGAGAAAAGCTAACACTGCTCACTGCATTTGTATTAATGCAGCGCATTATTTCCGGATCGTGGCGCTGAAGCAGATTAACGACGGAATTACTAGGATTTGCCCAAATGCATCCATGTGACACTGCCTTCTAGTCTCAGCAACGCACAAGCATTGTGGGACATGTAGTTTCAGGTTTTACATTAATCAGGACCTACAAGTCAGGCCGGTCTAGAATATAAATTACAGTTTGAAACAAAATATAGTTAAGGCGGGCTGAGGCGGTTATATACGACGCGGGTCATCTGTCTTTGACTGGATGAACTACGATGCTTAAATCCGCCCAGCTTTCTCTCGTTATTCAGTTACCCCCAATAGTGAAGTCGGCTCAATAACTACTAAGTGGAGCCCTGCAACGTGCTATTGTTATTTTGTACTTTTAACTGTGCAATGGCACCATCACCATGCTTTAAGAACAGGAGATTGCCTAGCGAGATGTATATGGCCTTATTTGTAATGGTAAAACCTGAAACTACTAGTCCCAGACTGCAAAGCGTCCTCTCCTAAAACATTAGAATCATTTTAAAGGTGGAAAACAAAACTGCATGGTCCAGTATGCACATTAGTTCCCCGGACTCATCACAGCTTTCCCCACCATGCATACAAGAAGCTAGGGCAAGATCTTTAATCCCAAAATCTTTTTTATTAAAACAAGCTCAAGTTGAATACATACTTTTCATTGTTAATCATGCATGCAATACAGTTGTCAATTTGTGTAACATTTGTTGGATGTCAAGTACATTCATCGACCCCCAAGAGCGACCCTAGGGTCGGCTACAAGAGTTTATGGCCAGAGCGGCAACTTTAGATGTATATGAAACAGGCAAGATCGATTATACATCCATACATTTAATACACACTTTTAGGCACCTCAACTCCCTCTGTATTTGCGCCACTGAGACCAGACCTTCTCCCACTTCTACTTGACGATTTCTGACTATTTAGGACAGTAAAGATTATGGGTGTGGTGCTGTTAAACAATCAAACAGAAAAAGGACTGGATCAGCTAAATCAATAATTGCTCAAGTTTACCATATTGAGGGCCAATATGTTCTGACTCATCCAAGTGAATGTTGATGAGGAATCATAATACGCCCACAATGCAAAAGTAAATGACAAGCTGCGAACAAAGCATCCGAAAGCAGCCTAAAGGGGAGAAAGGAGGGGTGAGTGTAAGCCGAGGTCACACGGCGGGCAGGGGAGGGGGCGGAGCGGGGAGAGCGAGAGCGGCATGTGGGTGTAAAGAAGCCGGGCCGGGCAGGGGAGGGGGCGGAGCGGGGAGAGCGAGAGCGGCATGTGGGTGTGAAGAAGCCGGCCGGGCAGGGGAGGGGGCGGAGCGGAGCGGGGAGAGCGAGAGCGGCATGTGGGTGTGAAGAAGCCGGGCCTTTGAAGTGAAGCTAAGCTTCACTTCAAAGGTGTCGGAGGAATGCGGGCGGCTGTGCACGCGCTTTTAAGCTCAATGCACATGCGCATTGAGCTTAAAAGTCACGGGCACTGCAAGGAATCGCCACGATTCCTTGCTTCGTAGTTAAACGTTGTTTGAGCCGCAATAGGCTCGCAAGCTCGATGCGCATGCGCATCGACAGGCGAGACCTAAAAAGCGCCACGTGTGATGCTGCCCAGGGACAGACACTATGCTGAGGATAGCCGGTCACCTTTAAGTTGCTGACTGCTAAGTTCAGGCGTTAAACTGGTTTTAAAGAGACAAAACAGGCAGTACAGTGTTCATATGTGTGTAAAATAACACAATAACGAAATAGTACTACCACAGAATGTGTCAATGTATACTGCATCATTTGCCTTTACTGGATGCATAATTTAGTCAACTCTTCCGCATAACTTGGCTCCATTTCTACATGTTACCAGTAGCCATGGATGTAGGCCAACTATTGATTATCTATATATGCAGCAGCTGTGTGATGACTTTAATAACAGTGTTTTATTATTATTTCATTGCAAGCAGAATATTGCCAGGCGCCAAGACTGAGTGAAGGAATGCGATTGGGGGTTTCTTCTCTTCATTGCAGTCTGCAGGACATTTTAACGTAGAACGATGCTTGTGTCAATTTTAAAAAATGTGAACAATGTTTAGGGATGGCGAAAATAACGGTTTTTCAGGCTGTGCTTGTTGTGAGAGAAATAGGCCCGCAGTTTACATGAAGGAAATAGGCACTTACATCTGCAGTGACAGGTGATTGTTGAACATTACAATCATCAAAACAGTGTTTCGACAGGTTTAAAGCGTGCATCTTACCTTGTGGTTAGACAGTTTATTTAGATATTTTTGAAAGCGTTTGTTGTTTCTGGCTCCTTAAAAAATCAGTTGGTATTATTAAGGACAAGAGAAGACGACGATAGTACGGCGGCTTTAGAGATTTAGTCTGTTTTTTTAGAAGCGTACAATATTTCGACCAGTATGGAACACTGCCGTGCGTGCGCGTCCTGACTGGGCTGTTTCCCGGGGCTCTACTTCCTGGAAGAGTTTGCCCCCAAGTGGTGGACTCTGGAACTTCTCTAAAAAAATAAAGGCAATTCTGTACTTGCAAGTGTACTCTCTAAAGCAGGTGTCTCCAACCAGTAGCTCGTGAGCTAGCAGCAGTCTGTGAGTAGCTCTCATGTGTTCAGCCCAATCTACTTATATATAGGCTTTTGATTCGCTGAATTATTATATGCATACTAAAATTTAAAAGCATGTTCTCAAGATGAAAATGTCTCTGTTTTCAGAACTCATAACGCTGCTGTTTGGCAAGAAATGGTTGCGTTTTCAAAATGTTGTTAAAGCTATTATTGAGTTTGGGAGGTTTATTATTCATATTATTACCTTAGTGCCAGGGGGATTGCAGCTATGGCTTTTATGTATTACCCATGTACTGTCATCACAAATTCTTTAAGGAGTGTTTTTTACATTAGTGCTGGAAGCTCTGCCTCATACACTGATGTGATCACTGCTGTCAATATTACATCACTAATATTAGTAGCTTGGGATGATTTCCATTGGACATAAGTAGCTCTTATTACAAAATGGGTTGGAGATCCCTGCTCTAAAGAGTGCTTACTCTTCTACGAGCTCTACATGGCGTATCAGATGAGTCACTTCACTTTTGAAAATTTATCATATTCCATAACAACAATGCACAACAGTAAAATCTCCCTCTGAGCTATGGCTTCGGCACGGGGACCAGTTTAATACATATGCTGCGCATTGGATTCCATTCTCCAAAATGAGGGCGTAGTAGCAGGAGTGATATATAATCCACCATTGGACCGGCAGCGACGTCTCACGGATGATCTGTTGCCCCTCCTGTTGTTCCTCAGCAGCTTCCCATTTGTTGGTGAAGGTCTTGGAGGTGGGAGGGTGTCGAGGAGTGTTAACTACTGCAGCCTGCAGGTACTACAGCTCTTATAGCGGTAGTACCTATTGCAGCCACTCGCTATGACACTCGCAGTGACAGGATTGCCAAGTGCAGACCAGAGATAGTAATTGGCACCCAGGCGACAGGCAATGACGCTCATACACACATCACTACTGTGAGGGATATTTATAAATGGCATTGTTAAGGATAAAAAAACAGCTATTTGTCAGGATAAAAATGCTCTAAAACCAGCGAACCAGACTCTGGCTCAACCTGAAGAGGTTCAGCCACCGAAAGCCAGCCATGACAGCTCCACACTGACCTCTAGTAGATGCCAGGATCAAGATTATAGTCCTCTGCACCATATAAAAGGGCAGTGTTGGGTTCTGATCCAGAACCACAGATCCCAAGGACTACATGGACCTGGATGGGTGAGGGGGTGCTTTCTTTATTTTCTTCCAGCTGCTCAACAAGCACTCTTGTGGAGTGGCTTCGCTCGCGTCACCATAATCCTCCTCCCTTCTTGCCTCAAGTCTTTCTGACCCTATGTCCTTCTCCTAGGCTACCTCTCACCCCCTCAGCACCTCCTAGAGGAGTGGCCTATGTCTAGAGAGGTTGAGTGACCTCTAATTAGGGTCGGATTGGTAAGGCAGGCACTCGGGCAATGGCCCAGGGACCGGTATCCGAGTTGCAGCTGTGGGCTGCTTTTTTGGGCAGGCTGGGGGGCTGATATGGATGGTGTCTGTGTTGTTTGGATGCCGCCAGCGGCCCAGTGTCTGCCTGAGTAGCATTTCTAGAGGCAGATGGGCATCCGTTACCTCCCTTTTATCAGCGGGCAGAGGTGTAACTCCCTTTCTCTCACTGGGTAGGCCCTTTAAAGTATACATACTGTGCGGGGCTAGGGGGCCTGAGCAGAAGCGACCTCACATGTTTTCAGGTGTGTTTCACCAGTGTGAACTAATCCGTACATTTTTTGTTTATCTCAGTAAATTTAAGAAAACATGGCTCTGTCAGAGACCCCCCCCCCTTCTTTTTTATAAAACTTCGGCAAAGCAGTGTTTTGCAGAAAGGCAAAATTCAACTGTGGGCCACAGTTTTTTAGCATTCCCGGAGAGATTTTCAATCCCAATTCAACCCTGCATCCAGTCCCCCGGAGCCTAACTCCCCTGTACCCCACAGACTGCTATTGACATTCCACTACACTTATAAAAGTATCTTGCACTCTGAATTACCCAAACATCATTCATACAGATCAAATACTGCAACAGAACCAGTGGCGTCCTAACGCATGGGGATGCTGGGCAGTTGCCCAGAGTCCCCACAAGCATAGGTTCCCTGTGCAGACCAGAATTTAACAACAATTTTCGGTTAAACATTTTTATTCCTGTGAGTGGTTGTGTAGGCAGGGCCCAGTGCACTGCTTTGCCCAGGGGCCTATAATGCTGTTAAGGCGGCCATGGATAGAACCCTTTGAGTTCAGGGCCTTAAACTGTGAGATGCTGTGAACCCAAGTCTGAGGCTGGAACCCAGCTAGCTACATGCCCGTGTAGCAGGCGTGGCTGCTTCCGTATATTAAAATTTACTCCCACAATTTTATTTAAGTTTCTCTTTCCATTATCACATTTATACCTAGGATTGTTGTCCCAAAACGTCACATAGGGAACCCCCTTGCTGCATACCTGTAAATATTGCCTTCAGCACAGTTATGCTAGTTAATCCTACTCCATCAGACCTTGCCTATAATTCTTTCTTTTACTCATTTATTTATTGCCACAAAATAGCTTTGCTTGTAATGATTGATCCAGCAAATAGGCATACTTAATCACTGCCCAACATAAGCATTTCAGCCATAAGTACCCTAACAGATTTCAGTCTTAAATCAGTATGGATAGAGTGTTACTGCTAGGGATTAATGGAAGTGTAGATTACCACTACAGAGGAGGCCTACCGGAACTGTACAACAGCAGAAGGTGCGTGTCCATATTCACTGCTAGATCACAGGATTAATGGAATAGTTTACTGAACTAGCAGTGTGGCTTTACCTTTATTTACTGCCCCAATATTTACTGTATTTAGTGCATAATTATGTATAGTATTGTACTGCAACAGTTACCTAGCGCCCACTACCCCTATTTGAGGCAATAAAACACTTTTCTACAAGGGCAGCAAGCTACTCTGTGTAGTGCATGTGGTTGGAAGGATGCTGTCTTTATATTTTGATCCTATGTGGGAAATGTTTCCACGTCATCCATGATGACCACCGAGATGTGCGTATCATGTTAGGGGACACAGTGCTTCACAGTGTGATGGATTCAGAGTTGTGGGACACAGATGGACATAGTAAGGTTTTCAGTAAGCTGGCCCTTTTGACCAGCTCTATAGGCCCCTTCATGGTATTTCATATGAACAAAGTACATTTAGCTGGTTACTGCACTGAGTTATCCAGCCTGAGATCATGTTTAAAGTGTATGGTCCTGAGAAGCCATGGTTGGAGAGAGTAGTGGTGGGGAGACATGCTGGGATGGACTTTGTTACCATGACCCCATATCTGTTTGTCATTGTGATTTGTAAAGAAGTGGTCATAGTATTTATCTAGTTGGGACCTGCAGTAGTGGACTAGATTAGAGTCTTCCGAGTGCCCAGCAGTTTGTGGTAGATCTCTTCAGTTATTCCATGCGTATTCAGTTTGTGATGGCTGTTGTATGGGCTGGCACATTACTGGATGGTGGGCAAAACCTAGCAGAGATGTCTCATTTGAGTGTTAGAGGATTAGGCAGTATAAGTAGGCTTTTCTATTTTCCTTTTCTATTTCTTGTGAAATCTCGTGAGCTTTTTAAAATGTTTTTTAAAAGTTTTTAAAATGTGTAACAAAATCAGTGATTATCTGTGTACTCTTTTTTTGCCCCATACAAAATCAGGGGGGTGGTGTTTTTACAGTGCTCATAAAGAAACTAGATTTTTCCTTCCTGCTTCATTCATATGGTCATTTATTCTCCCTTCATTCTTGCTATTCATTCCCTTATTTGTAACCTTTCCTTAAATTTGTTCTTTCAAGCACTGTTTCTTTATGTCACCTATCTGCTATCTGATTTCTCAATACATCAAACCTCTTGCATTGTATTTCTATTGTTGGTTGCAAAGTGCACACTTATGCCTTTAGATTGTGTTTTACGCTTTGGTCTTCGAGATTTCCAAAAGGAGGTTAGATTTGCCTCTAGTGTTTCTCTCTCTTGTTTTTAAAAGAAGGGCTTTTGGATTTGTCTGAGCAGTCTGTTAAAGTTTCCATTTACTTATGTTTAAAATAATTCTTAAATGTGTGGTGATTGTTTCATTACAAGCAATCATAAACTATGGGCTAATACAATTGGAATATCTGGGTTTATGATTCGTATCTGCACCTTTGTACTTTTATTATAAATCTAAATAAACATTTGTTTCTTTTAAACCAGAAGTAGGATTAATTAACTTCATGGAGGTTGGCCCTCAGGGTTTACAGGAAAACATCATTTCCCCATTCCACAGAGATGGAATAACAGTGGGCTTAATGAATCAAAGTGTTTTACCCATTCTGTGTCTGTGGGGAAATGCGTTTACACAAAAAGGGCCCATGGTATTTGTTAATACAGTTTGTAGATTTTTCTTTTTTGTAGAATTGCGCCTCTTTATGCTTGTGTAGAGTTTCCCTGTTATTTTTTCTTTACTGGTCACCTCTTTGTACATTGTGTGAGAAAAATTTCAGTTAAAAAGTATGTCAAAATAAGTAGATTAAATAAATTCCAGTTCAATTGTCTAGTTTTCTTTGTTTCTTCTTTATTTTGTATTCCAAAACACTTTACATTTTTAATCTTTCGTATTCCAACTGTTATAGCCTCAGCCAACGCGTTTCTTCCACAACTGTGAACTTCTTCAGAATTGGAATCTTCAGTCGGTAATTTCGAATTGCTTATTTTATGCCTAAAACCTCTTGTATAGGATTAGGCCAATCATGCGGAGTGTCTTTTCAGATGTAGGACACAAATCCAGATGTCCACGATGGGGTTGGCTTAATCCTGTATATGAGGTTTTAGGCATAAAACATGCACTTCAAAATTACCCATTGAACCATCCAATTTTGGGATTTGAAAGACAGAGAGGTTGGAATTTGATGCCTTTGGAATGTTCAATGGATCCTAGCCATTAAAACTGGGATGCCCTGATGAAGTTCACTGTTCTACTGTTCTGGGCAAAACATGTTGGGTGAGGCTGTAACAATTGGAATATGAAAGATGAAAATATAAAAGCGGTTTGGAATACAAAATAAAGAAGAAAAAAAGAAAACTGGACAAATAAACTGGACCTTTTTTTTTTATCTATCACTGTTTCTTTTCAAGGCGCATCGCTACATTTATGTATCTTTTCTTGTCAGCATGACCGAGGTATCAAGGATTGTGCACCAATCATGCATTTTTAGGGACATAAAAGGGGGGTGGGGGATGCGATTTACTTTACTGACGCTTTTTGTAACTGTTGGAAAAATAGGTAGACAATTAGCATGGCACATACATAATTATAATTGCCTCCCGAGCCATGCGTGGGCAAAGTATGCACAAGATAATTTACATTGTGAAGACCCTCTGCTCTATATTAGCAGTGGCACATTTAAGACTGTTTACATGTTGTCTTGATTTCGGACAGCATTGGCTTGTTAGAGAAGGTGCTCTTGAGTTTCTGTGGTGGTGAGCTGACAGGGCTTCAAGACTTTATTGTGTAGCAAAACCAATATCATCTAGGTAATACTAGCATACTATCCTTCTGGCTGTGGTGACCCTTTTATCCATGAACTTGTAAAGAAGGGGTGGGGTGTGTCACCCTATAGATAGAAATCTTTGCAGCTCTCCCACTTCTGTGTGCTAGGTAGATACATTTTCAGATCCACCACCCCCATTTACATCAGCATTCAATTTCTTTTGCATCATAACATGTTTACAGTGGAGTGCTAAAAAATATAGCACTTTTAGAATGCAATCCTGATTGCACTTTTAGAATGCAATCTTCATTCAGATCCCTTGTTTATTCCACAATAATCTTTAATCTCATTTTAAAACAAGACATTCTTCTTAGGACCTGAATATGTTTGTTTATTACAAAGGAAAGAAAGAGAAAAATCCAACATGAAATACTGTTAACTGCTTTATAGATCTCTTACTCCCGCTACAAATAAAGATACATAGCTACAAAGGAATTGTTGGGAGGTGAATATTGGTATGAACTATGTCACTATGTTGACACTCATATTTACATTTATTTCTCTTTTTGTTTCAGGCATTGGAAAAAATGTGATCTGTGACCGAACTGCTACTCCACTGGATGCTTTCAGGATGATGTCAGCGGCTCACTACTACCCAAAACTCATGAGCATCATGGGAAATGTCCTCCGCTTCTTGCCTGCCTTTGTGAAGATGAAACAACTGATTCAAGAGGGTTATGTGGGCGAGCTGCTGGTCTGTGAGGTCCAAGTCCACAGTGGAAGCCTCCTGGGTAAAAAGTATAACTGGAGTTGTGACGACCTGATGGGTGGCGGAGGCCTGCATTCGGTGGGCAGTTACATCATTGATCTTTTGACCTTCCTGACCAGCCAAAAAGCAGTGAAGGTTCATGGGCTTCTCAAGACCTTTGTGAAGCAGACAGATTACATTAAAGGAATACGCCAAATCACCAGTGATGACTTTTGCACATTTCAAATGGTTCTAGAAGGTGGTGTGTGTTGTACTGTGACTCTCAACTTTAACGTCCCGGGTGATTTTAAGCAAGATATAATTGTGGTTGGTTCTTTAGGAAGATTGAATGTAATTGGCACTGACCTGTATGGGCAGCGGAACAGTTCTAGCGAGAGGGAACTGCTTCTCAAAGACTCTACACCAGTTAGCAACTCCCTCTTGCCTGAGAAGGCTTTCAGTGATATCCCATCCCCTTACCTGCGTGGAACAATCAAAATGGTGCAAGCCGTCCGTCAAGCATTTCATGACCAGGACGACAGGCGAACTTGGGATGGCAGGCCTCTCACAATGGCGGCCACATTTGATGACTGCCTGTATGCCTTATGTGTGGTGGACACAATAAAAAAGTCAAATCAAACTGGGGAATGGCAGAACATTGTAATCATGACAGAGGAGCCAGAGTTGAGTCCAGCCTACCTAATCAGCGAAGCAATGCGCAGGAGTCGTATGTCACTGTATTGCTAACCAGGGTAGCATGGAAGTGTGGTTCTCTTGAAAAGGACTGTTTGTCTTAGGAAACCCAATGTAATTTGAAACAACAACATTCAGAGGAATCTCTGTCGATCTGCTTGCAGTATTATCTGGTTATTCCAACAAATAGCTAAATAGAAAGATAGGTAGTGGATCCATTTCTTCCATCTCGTTGACTGTTTTAGTAGAACTGCATTTACTGTGCATGGAAAGGAAGCCTTTACAACTTCCTGTACCAACCCGACAGCTGTGAAGTTGACTTACATTAGAAGAATAGGTCCCATTACAAATGAGACTCTTTACAGGCCAAATAAGCCAACCTCTCCTCTGGCTATACAAGGAGTCTATGTGCCCTGATAATATTTATTTCCCCTGGACTACCTATCTCATTCATCAGTTATCTGTGATGTCTTTCGAAACCTCAGTAGCCACAAATGCCAACAGTAACCGTACGTTCTGAAGACTTAACTCTACTATCCTGGTAGGCTGCACATTGCCATTTCATGGGATAGTTATGGAATAAAGAAACAATAAAAAGTCTTGGTGTTATTAAATTATTGGTCAAGTTGTGAAAGTGTGCTGATTCTTATTACATGCTTATTGAAAGAGATCCCCTCTTAGATACGTATATTGTTGTATTACAGCTGATTTCTCTCTTTAAATGGAACAATAGAGGTCTGTCTGAAGTATCATTTTTCTTCTTCAAGAAGATTTAATATTAGTATTTGCTCCAATTTGTTACTTGAAACTAAAAAGGTAACAATGTCAACATAAAGAGGAATCCTAACCTAGATTTCATAATTTGATTTATCCACAGCCATGGGGGTACACTTCTTGTTCATGCTTGCTTGTCTTTACAGCAGATACTGAATGTACCAAGATGATTATTATTTGAACCACATATTGCTAGTCGTGAGGCTGACTAGCACCTTGTGGTGAAGAGATCAAAAGGTACAACCAGTTTTGAAATGGAGCCCAAAAACAACTTTGAAGCCATGGTAGCAAATGTCACTTTTACTTTGTAACGCATTTGAACATGTCTTCTTTCTAGCTTCAAAAACCTAAAGCACATCCTGTGGTCCACCACCCTCAGCTTCCTGAAAATTTCACAGAATTCAAATGTGAAAAAGGAATGGCCACACTTATGCTTATCAACGGTGTACAGATATGTTCAGATGTGATTGTTACTTGTAAGTAGTCATCTGGAGCTAATGTTTTTACTGGTATGAGCATCCAGTGGGCTTTGCTAGAAGATGCTTTTGTTCATGGGTCTCCCATTGTGTGATGTTTCTTTAAACACATCATTATTTTCCAAATGTATTTTCTAAAATCACAACCTTTAGAGTTTGGTACACACACAATTTCTGACAAATGTTTCACTTTTATTTAAACTCACTGGAGGAGTAATGTAGTTGCAGTGGTGTGCTGATTTGTGTGCAGTTTTTCTGCATTCACTGGGAAATAGAGCGCTGATGGCTGCAGACACATCCCTGAAAAAATATGTTCTGTGCTGATAAACATGAGCACGACCATCTCATTCCTTTTGACTTGTTCTTTGTCTACTTGACATTAGTAATACATTACAACAAACATATTTTAGTGTCACGGATCAGTGGTCAATTCAGAGGTTATGTTAGATACATTGTCCTGTGGGATCCTAATGTGCATCTTCTATCTCTTGAACTCAGAGATAACTACAGTCATCTCAGAATAGTAAGGGTAAAAGTGGTGCATTTCCCCCATTGCCTTACATTTCACTGTATCTGCCTTGTAACCATTTGCTTTAGTTTGACAGATTCAGTGGTGCATTTTATTATAGTGGTACATCCAGGTAAATATACTGTTTGATAAAAATGAACTAAAACAATGTTGTTTAGCAAAACAATGTCTATTGTGTAATTGTATTGACCTAACGAATGATTTATGAAATATCTCCTGGCTTTTACCCAAAGGCTTGGTTGTGATTGGACTGAAAGGCTAGAGTTGAGGCTCAGTTTAAGAGTAACCTTGAAAACAGAAGGGTTGGCAAGTCCTAGTTCTAGGAATAGCTGGCGGTGGACATACTTTTTAGGTTTTAACTTTGTATGCATCTTTTAGCAGCTTAGCATATTGACACCTAGTCCCTCTTAGTATGGCTGTTGATAAGCCCTCTGCATTTGCTACATTTTTACCAAAATGCTCAACTTATGGGGCATATTTACAAGATAAATGAAGCAGAGCTGCAAGCCATCTTGCTGTGCAGAGCTGTCTCATTAGGAAGGTGCAGAGGTGCGACGCATCCTGCTCAAAAAGAATCATTTTTAAAATATCTTTATTTTTAATTTTCAACCACCTAGCAGCAGGTATACCGATATAGTTGGCAGTAATCAGCAGAACATTCACTAGTATACCATCCAACATGGTACAGGACCTCCCTGTTCACAGTAGCACAATGGGATTCTTCTCTCCAACCATTACGGCCCCTCGCGGCGGGATGCCTGGCTTTCACCTTGTGAATACCCTGCCGGGGTATCTCACAGGGGAATACCAGGACGGGTTCCCTAAGCAAGCGCCTTGAGACCCCTGGGTGATTAGTGCGCTATATAAATCGAAATACATTTACATTTACATTTACATTAGTTCTAATTTTCTCCATCAGGCTCACATGTGCTAGTATCGGATTTACTCGGGTCGCTCTCATCTAAATTAGCGTTCAAAAATATTGCACACATTTCCCTCCATTCCCTGAGGTTATTTACCAATTTCTCGTTCCTTCTGCTCAATTTCATATGGACTTCTTCAACCAGTAACCACTCACTTACATCCCAGTGCCATGATTCAACTGTGGGGTCATGTAGCTCCATCCATGTTGTAGCAACTCTATGTTTTGCTAACACCAAAAGCAACTGCATTAGTTTGTAAGACATCTTGCGCCCTTTAGGTTTTCTAATGTGACACAGTAAAAACAGTATAGCGGTGAACATTCGACTGGGAATCCCATACCCCTTTGTACATCGTCCCTCACCCGGGTTCAGAATACGTGCACCTTGGGGCACCTCCAGAATAAGTGCAAAAAATCTGCTGCTCCCTCACCACATCATGGGCAATTATCAGTTCAGGAAGGGGAGGGGTAATACGACGAAGTTTCACTGGTGTCATGTATGTGCGATGCAAAAAGTTGTAATGCATCATCTTGAAGCGTGCATTACAGAATACTGTATGTGTTAGTCTACAAATGGCAGATCGCATCTTGTCTTTCATGAGTGTTGCTAACTCTTTTTTTTTAAAATAATTTTTTTATTGAGAAGAGCAGATAGGCAGTTCATACAATATAAAATGCTCAATGATCTGGAATAAAGAACTTTAAGAAAGACAATTGAAGTCTAGCTAGATCGTAGAGTGTTCCTAACTCTGCGTCCCACACCACACTTACCCTGGGGGGAGGACCATGGCATCGAGTGTCATTGCTTTATAAAGCAAGGAGATCAATCGACATCCAGCGCCACTGGTTAGTAATATGCCTAGAGTATGTGTCATCACAAGGAAAACAAGGGAGCCCTACAGGGTGCGTATTTTATATAGGAAACAGTGGTTCCAGTGGCGCAATAAATGTATGATCAATAATCATTACATAACATAATGTCTAATAACAATATGAAGGTTTCTGGGGATGTAGTTGGGAAAAACATAGCTCATAACACCAAGTTTATATCATCAACGATATTGTATTTTGCGAGAAAGATTGCTTCAATATTTACATTTTACATTTTACACATAGTGTTTTGAAAGGTGCAAAAGTGTCCCAAGTGTATAGTGTGAACCGAAGAAGTAGTTGAACATACAGTTAAGTGACAACAAGTGACAGTTATATACACGGTTTCTACAGGGGATAGTTTACAAGGGAAAGGGAAATGACCAATAAAGCAATTATCAAAAAATGTTCACAATGACTATTTTAAATCATAGACACTGGTTGTACGGTTCATTCCCAGATAGCGTCGACGGCGTTTCGACCCGTCAGAGGATGGAGGGTCTCGTCAGGACTGGGGAGGTGTGGGACATCTGTGGAGGTGAGAACAAGGTTTAAGGGCTTGAAACACTATGTGTTAGGAATAAAATTGAAAAAGGGAAGGACAATTATGGAGGCCTAGTTACCTGGAAGAAACGGGCTCAGAAACTGTGGCCCTATGCCCACCACTCTCAGCACCTCCAGTAAGTAACCCCTATCCACTGTATCAAAGGCCACTTCAAGGTCTATCAATACCAGGGATAACTCCTCATCACTATATTTCACTTTATGTAATATATGAGATAACTGCTTCAGATTCATGCCAGTGTTAACGGCCGGCCATAAACCCACACTGGTCCTCGTGGATCAGGTAGGGCATATTTGGAGGTAAACAAGTGGCCAACAGCACTTTGACATCTGCATTTATCATGGAGAGTGGGCGGGAAGCCGCTGGGTCCAGTCCATCGCCCCCCGGGTTTCAAAAACATGCTTATTTCACCCTCTCTCATTGAAGTGGACAATACGCCCTGATGAAGTGCCTCCAGGAACACCTGTAGTAGGGATTGTGCCACCCACAAAAACAATCATTGTTGGAGTTTTCCTCATTCTAAGTGTGCTGCAGAATGCAGCAAACATAGAAAGAAGAAAAAAAACAGGTGAAATATAGGCATTTCTTTCGGTGCGCTACTTTTACGCCTCCCCTGGAGAGGCATTAGAATCTGACACATTCCCAGTTTTACAAAACCTTGTATATCTGGGAATGCATCAGAATCCATACGTGTTGCTTGGGAACACATACAGCAGTACCCATGAAACGCTTCTTTCCTGCAGTGTAATGCGTGAAAGGAGGCCATATTTACAAGGCCATGAAAAGCCACTCAGGGTGGCTTTGGAAATATGGGCCAGCACACTGCGCCACCTGAGCATAAAAAAAATGGCACTCCGGTGTCACAAGGGGCGTAAAAATATTTCTCTATGTTCTGTGCACCTGCCAATAAAATGCTTATGCTAGCAGCAGAGTGATACCGCTATCCGTGTTCTTCCTTTTAGCCTCATCTAGTCTCCCTTCTCTCAATGATAGCAGAGCCTAGCCCAATGAGGTATCTGACCAGTCAACAGCCTTCAAATCTTTTCTTATGCCACTCCTCCAAATTGCTTCTTAGATTCCAGAATCGTTCTTCGTGAGTGTGAGATAGCTCCATGATGATGGATAACTAATTCAATCGTGGCACATTCTGTGGCAGTGATGGGAAAAAGGCTGTGACTTTGAAGGTTCATGCTGAAGAGCCTGCAGAATTCCATTTTTTAATCAAATGTAATATTTACATGGTGCCAATTTGAAACTACATCACCCATTGGTGACACAAGACAGAAACAAGTTACATAAAAACAAGCTTAGTAGCAAGTGATCAGAACAGAAGGGCATCTATCAGTTAACCAAACATTTGTGGCTTTCCAAAATCTCCTGAGAAAAGTCATTTAATGGAAGGGGAAGGGCGAGGCATTACAGAATTGAGGTACTACTAATGGAATACTTAAGATCGTATCTCCACTTGCACAATTTATTTCAGAACCATCAATCTCAGTGAGGCAGTTGGCACTAATTGTGGCTTTTCACATGTGATCAAATTTTGCCTCTCATTGGGGCAGCATTATTCAGAAATTTAAAAAGGTTAGACGGCGGATTTTGAAAACACAGCTTTTGCCACTTACAGCCAATACAAATCACACAAAGCTTGTGAGAGGGAATGAAACTGACTGTCAGTTTTCTCGTATCCTCAGGATCAGATGATGCTAGTATGGTCCACCTCTCAATCGCTTCAAGTCTGAAATGCTTTTATAGCACATACGTTTTAACTGATTGAGCGGGGAAAGGAAAGGTAGGGACCAGCAGGGAGACAGACCTGTAGAAAAAAAGCAAATACGCTTTATTGACTAATCTCTGCTCTACATTGTAAATATCTACCTTACAAGTATGTACTGAAGTACCTGTAAAGTAACTACATTGGGCTCCACCTTCTAGGTGGTAAGGTACTGAGGACACATTGTTATTTGGTGTCAGAATCTTCAATGCTGTAATGGAGGGAAAGACAATGAACCACTTCATCAGACCTTAATATTTCTACTCAATGTTTATGTTCGTATTGATCTGCTACTCCTACATACCCCTATACTGATATGCCTTGAATCACAGGGTAGGAGGAGAACCCTCCATCCTGGAACTCTACCCTGCCCCTGTTAATAGGCAAAACAAGACAAATGGACAATACCAAATAACATTATTTCTTCATAATACTGTTCCTTAAACATGTTCCACATTCCAACAATAATGAGCAGCCATCAATTACAGCATCAGAATGTCAAACAATAAATAGGGAAACAGAACCGCTTTCAAGTAATAGGGAAGGTGTCAGTTACTCCCGTTTATCACATAATATCTGTTCCCAGTGTTTGTATGACACTAGTTTAGTGATACATAAATCACAAAATCCTAGTTATGGACCCAATATATTTTTGCCACACCATCTTTTTTACTGAAGCGACAACAAAATTGCAGAGAGGACTAGGAAAGATATTTCCGTAATCCAGTTATCAATCAATACATAAAAAGAATATTCCAACTTTTTAGCGTATGATTGCCCTTGAGATTGGCAGCAGTCACTGTTATGCTGCAATAGGATAAACACATTTAGGGCGGTACATATTGCTTTGAATGGGGTCTGATATTTCCAGCCAAAATCACTCACAGTGCCTTGAAGAGCAAAGCCTGAGTTAACAGAAAGTTGTCTGAGATGAACTAGAACAAGCATGAGTATCGCTTTTTGCTGCTCCACTGCTCCCAAACCGAACACGCTCCAACAGACTTTGGGAGTCTGTTGTGTCTGACTTCCTGTTAAGCTGAATGCCTGGCCTCTGCACCACTTAGGTGCAAAGGAAATATAGTGTCTAGGTTCCAGACAATGACAAATGTAGGACATAGAATTATTCATGCTTGGAACCCGTGTCTACAAGAACAAAGGCATATGATAGGGCAGTCAGTAGCGTCCCAGTGAACAGAGTGCATCACAGCAAGGAGCACATAAAATTAATACAAACTAGAGGTAAAAATCATAAATTAAAATAATTTCTAAATTGGATCACCAGGAGATCCACCACGATTTTTTATCACTCTGGTCTTCCCAACATTATCAAGGCGATATTTGGTGTGAGGAATATTATGAGTACAAATCCAATCATGCAGGAATATAGTTGCTGGTTGTGTATTTTTATCATTGTTCTAAAGTAACATTGTTGTAACCGTTACAGCCAACACGAGTTTCGCCCTTTAGAAGCATGCAAGCCTAGGGCTTTTTCACGGTTGTATTCTTCACAAGTAAATGTAATGATAAAGAAACAAGGTATCTGTAATCACAATTTGCTGGGATAAGGTTTCCATAGTGTGGATGAAGTCACACAGGTTGCAGAGCACTTCCAGCTGAGCCAAGAAGACAAGATCTTGTATCAAAATGCCTCTCACAATAATGATCAACTCAGTGGAGCTGGGTAAAATAAGGGTTTCTAGGGGTACTCGGCAGTGGTGTCCCATTTACTCAATTCTTTTTGCTCTTTTTATTGAACCCTTAGTTGCTTCCATAATTGCTGATGCAAGAATTGAACCACTGATTTCTCGGATGGCAAGAACTCGAATTATATGCAGAAAATATGTTATTATATTTAAACGCTGATAAAAATATTAGCAAGCAAGATTCAAACAAAATTCAGGAATTTACTGATCTCAGAATCTATAAGGTTAACAATGTGAAAGCATAAACTTTGTTAATACCCGAGTTGAAGCCCTTCTGGTAAACTTGAGAGAAAGCACAAATTGTGTTATAAGATTTCTGGTAATCTCCTTCTCAACTAGTTATGATGATTTATTTAAATGATATTATTTCCTGCTGTTAGACAAAAATGAAAATCAGTTTTAAAAAAGGCAAACTCCCACTCTCTCGATAGCAGGCAAGATAGCCTTAATTACAATGTATATTTTGCCTCTTTTTATATTTGCAAATTTGGGGAAAAATTCAGGCTCACTGACCAGAAAATAATTTATGGTATTGGATTTTGTTTCAATATTTTAAATCTTTTTAAAGTGCACATTTACAGTCCACCAAGTTTTATAGTTTGGCAGCCCTCAGTTTCATTCTTGCAAAAGAACAAATATCATTCTCCCGGATGCAGGACCGGTGTAAGATTTAGGGAGCAGAGAGCTAGCCGATAAGCTGAATGGTCTGTTGCTGAGGAAACTTGTATTATTACTGTCCGTACCATCACAAATGAGAAAATTACTTCAAAGTATGGAGTGAAATGTGTGACATCCCAAACACTCAAACTGTACCTGATGACTGTCTGTTATATTTTTCTGCGTGAAACAGTAAGACATGTAACAGAATGTGCATTTGATGCTGTGACCACCTGGCCTACTGCTCTCCCAGTCAAACCAGGCAGGTGGTGCATATGCACTGCATCTACAGAACATTATCTTCTAACAATGGCACAACCGCATTTTTCAACTTGCTGTTCCATGTTTATTGTTTTTGTTTAACGTTAAAATGTATGTATATATATATATATATATATATATCACCATTGCTCCCCTGCAGAGAGACGAATTGAGTCGCACACTTTACGGTGGGATGCAGCGATTTATTTAAAAGTGAAACGTTCCTTTGTTCTGATACATTTCAGCTACCATTAGCCTTTCTCAAAGGGCGGAATGTTGACAGTACTCACGCCAGTCTGTTGCTTTCATTATTGGATGTTAGCCCCCTGGTGGGCGCCGCGATGGGCTGGTTTTAATCCTAAACTTGCTGGTATTTGTAGTTCACTGTCTTTCCCTCGAGTGGGTTTCATGTCCTTTTAGAGACCGCTGCCAGCCACCGTAATTCCCTGCAAGCACATTTTAATGTTGCTGGGATCCATACCGGAGTCCAGTCCCCGGCAGCTGCCATTGCCCTTTAATGGTTTTCACCGTCACTCAGAGATGGTCCGTGTCGGGCAAAAACGGCGCTCTTTATCAGTGGAGGTGCGTTGTTCACGGCAGGGCCAAGCCGTAGTATATCTCACCATTGCTCCCCTGCAGAGAGACGAATTGAGTCGCACAGTGGGATGCAAACACCTTTTAATGTTCCATGCTTATTGTTTTTGTTTAATGTTAAACCGTTTGAAGGAGGAGCTCATAAGAATCCCTGTGGGAGCTATCGAGGTTTAAGGACAATGGTGTTTGAAGAAGGCACACGCCGAAACCGGTTACGCCAAAAGCCCTGAATAAATTACCTGTTTTGGAGTCCGAATGTGTCCCGAGTGGTCTTCTTCTTGAAAGGGGAGAGAGTGAGTGCAATTCTAGCGCAGTTTCCAGTTACGCGCACGACGGGCCATCTCATAAAGTGGCCGAGCTGAAATAATTGGAGAGTAATGCAGTGTTTCAGAGGAGTCTGGTTAATTCAGCGTCCTGTAAGGTTTTGAAATCACCACACAGGAGCTGTAAAGTTGGAATACCTTTAATTTCCGGGAGCGCCGGGAGCAACTGACTGGTGGGTAGCGGTCGGCGCCAACAACACAATATGGCCGCCTTCCGCTTCCCGTCGTCTACTTCCTGTTCGGGGACAGAAAGACTAGACCGCCACTACATATCTCCCCCCTTTATGCATTTACCCAAACATGTAACCAAGTCCTTACTTCCAGTTCATGTCATAGTCCTTAAACTTCTCTGGTACCTTCACTCTCCTCCCCACACGGGTCTGCACTCCTTCACTGCTTCCTTCTCCTTCCGATGCCTTGTTCTCTGTTCGTTCTCCTAAACCACCTCTATCTCTGTCCGTTACTACCTCTTCACTTTCTGCTGTGCGTCCACTTCTCTCTATGTCTCTTGTTCTCCTTCCTCCTTCTCCCTCTGCCACGTGCTGCTCTCCTTCATCTACATTCTCTCCATACCTTCCCCTACGTTCGCTTTCGCCTTCGTCTTCGTCTTCTACATACTCTGCACCTTCCATCGTCTCTTCTTCCCACTTTAAGATTTTACTGCATTTCGCCATTCTGTCCAGTGACCATATCTTGCCGTCACTTAGCAAGGCCGAACGGGCGTAGGGCTCTACCACCTTCAAGGGAGGTGAAAACGTGCTTTCTCCCTTTCTCTTCATGATTGCCAGTTTTACCCTAACCCACTCGCCTTTCTCCAAATCCACTTTCTGAGTGTTCCGTCTCTTGTTGTAGTGAGCAGTGTATACCTCCTGTGCCCTTTCCAGATTTCTTCTGACCACAGCTGGTGACCACTTGCTCTGCACTACTAGTTTCCTCCATGCCGTGTTATCTTTCGTGAAGGCCTCCCTTCCTCTTAAAACCTTGAACGGGCTGTATCCTGTGCTCCCTGGTGTGATGCGATAAGCCCAAATCATCTTCTCCAATTCTTTCTCCCAGTCCAAACCATCATCTATGGCCGCTTGTATGGTACCCATGATCACGCGATTGAAACGCTCCACTTGACCATTACCAGCTGGGTGATAGATTGGTGTGTGTTTCACTTCAATTCCATTTCTGTTGGTAAAGGCAGTCCACTTCGCTGAAGTGAATTGGGGCCCGTTGTCGCACGTAATTATCCTTGGGATTCCTTCCCTGACAAACGTGGCACGTAAAAAACGTACCACAGCTTCTGTGTCTGCATGTTCCATAATCTCTATTTCCTGACATTTCGAGTATTTGTCGATGATTACTACTGCGTATTTCTGAGTTCCTGCTTTGTCGAGGACTGGGCCCATTATGTCCACTGATATCATTTCCCACGGCCCATCCGGGACTGGAAATTTTCCCAAGGGCGGCCTCAGCATGCTCTGTGACTTGTCCGCCATTGCACATGACTCGCACTTACGCACATGACGTTCCACTTGCGCATCGATGGCCGGCCACCAGTACGCTTGTCGGGCAAGGGCTTTCGTTTTCGTTATTCCATGGTGCCCTTCATGTAGTAGTGACATCAGATGATTGAGGTTCCGTGTCAATTTTAAGTGATGTTTTCGACTCGCACGAATATGGTCGAGTCTGGTATCTAAGAACCGCAAATGACGAGTTTAGTAAGTGTGCGCAGTTTCGCTGTGCTAACTTAAACCGTTCGTTTGATATGTGGGTTTTTCATCTGTACCCACGGGTTCCATCTTAGATACGGCATCCATTTTGTCTCTTGCCCTCAAGTAGCCAGCGAACGGACACTGTCCGCTTCGTCACCCTGGGACTCTCAGGATATTTGTGGAAGACACATGTACTTTGTAAATATCTTTTACGATGAGGGGGATGATACTGTAAGGCAGATGGCCCCGCTCGAGGCTCATCTTGCCGTCCGGTTTATTGTCTCAGCCGTGCATCTCATTAGGCACGTCCCTTTGATGCCTGTATCTCGTGTTTCCCGATACCTCCCCTTTTACACTCTTTTCAATCCCCCACTGTCTCCATCTTCCTCTGCACCTGTCCTTGTCCCTATTTCGATCTGTTTTACTGCCGATTAGAATTCACTAATGTTGGGAAGATGGGCTTTTACAGTTGGGAACCGCCAAATGTTTCCGCACTTATGTTCCGGACCTTATGTGTACCAAAGTGACCAAAGCGACCCCTCTGGGGGATAATTATGGGAACCAGGTTGTAAACTTTTGTGTACCATGTTGTCCTATGAGTTAATTTTGTATAAAAGGAGCGATCCACAGAACCAATTTGAAGCAGTCTCCCCAAGTTGCACGTGTTGTACTTGTCGTGACTTCTGTGTTCCCTGCAGTAATAAACCTTGAATCTTTGACGCCGAAGGAAGTGTCCCGTGTCTCTGTAGTTTGTGCGCCGAAACAGGTATCCCATGAAGGTTATAGGTGTTGTTCCCTGGCACCGCTGGTACTGTAAAAAGTCCAGTCCTTCAGTTGGCGCCCAACGTGGGGCGACTTCAGCGGTACCGGTCCAAAGCCTGATGATCGTGAGGAACTTCGTGTGAAATCTCCGAGGGAAGGTGCACCCCGCTTCATCGATCCTGTTATCGAAATAAGTGGCCCGAAGTTTTTCCCTGCGAAGATTCCCGCCTCCTGACGGCTGCGACGGACCGATGCCCTGACTGTCGACCTGTCTTCGACGCCCGGCGTAGACCTTATGTACAAGCGAGACGATAGACGGGCCTTCCTGGTGACGCCATTGAAGTTCTGAGTTAAGTATTTGTGGGTCGCTCCCAGTCCTTAGTAGTGGTTCTAGCTTTTGAAAGCTTTGTTGTTAGCCTTTAAGGCTTTGTGGTAATAGCTCACTGAGCTTTGTAATAGCCTTCTCAGGCTTTGTGGTAATAGCTCACTGAGCTTTGTAATAGCCTTCTCAGGCTTTGTGGTTAGCTCTCCGAGCTTTGTGATAGCCTTAAGGCTTTGTTGTATTGCATGGTTCCATTGCATTTATGGTTCTTAGTATTGGTTCTTAGTATTATTTGACAGTTGCAATTGCCAAAAACCGAGGGTTTTTGACTTACACGAAGTTTCATTGCTTCGGTAATCCTTGAAGTTTGATACTAGGTTAGTGTGCACGATGCCTAGCCATAGTAATTTGTTTCGTATTTTCAAATGTTGCGCAATGGATTCCCGGTTGGAGGACTCGTGTCCGATACCTCCAGTTGGAACTCCGATACATGATCTATATAGTCGACATGGGGTGGGTCCTATAATCTATAATGATTACTGGGTCCGCTATACAAAGAAAGACGGTGACCTTAGATGGCCACCACACGGAACTTTTGAACTTTCGATTTTAGATAATCTTGAGGCTAAATTATTTTTAAAGAAAGCTAGGCCAGCTATGTTTGATTCCTTTCGGATATGGCGTAAAGAGGCCAAGCAGAAAGAAATCAAACAACTTAAAAAGGATAAAAAGCAAGAGTTTGTTCCGATAATGCAAGCTATAAAAGAATGTAGACAAGACAAAGAAGAAAAAGATATGGAAATCGCTACTAGATTGCATCACATGAAAATAGATAAATGTTACCCAGTTTTACCGAATAATCTAGAAAAGAAAGAAGAAGATTTGAAGGAGGATTCCTTGTTATCATACTTGATGAAATCACCACCTCCTTATGTACAGGGTGCTACTGCTCCTGTAGCTCCTCCTATAGCTCCTCCTGTTGTTCCTCTTGTTGCTCCAGCGGCTGCGGGCCAGCCCGCTGTTAACCCTACGTTTGTTCCACCACCTGTTCTTGTTCCTACTGCTCCTGTACCTGTACCTTCGCAGACTGTTGTTTCTGCTACTCCGACTATCTTGTCCGTTCCTACTATGCCTTCCTTCACCTCCAGTGTTGTTGCCCCTGTTTTTCTTTCCCCTTCTGTTCGTAAGCGTGTTCCTAACTCTGTTGCTACCCTTTATTCACCTCTTTCTGGTCCGTTATTTTCGTCTGATTCATCTGAAACTCCTCAGAGACGGAGTCAGATCCCTAGTGGTAGGGAGAAAGAGACGTTAGTAACAATGGCACATAGGTGGATAAGACATCCTGCTAATTACATTCCACGTGTAGTCTTTGATACGTTTTCTCAGTTTAATGAGCCTACGCAGAGATTCGTATTTGAGGAGATGTGTAACTTTTTGAGGGAAGAATGGTACAATAATGATGTAGATGATGTACCGTCCGACATAATTGAACTTCAAAGTCACTTTTCGAACGGTATGATTATAGGAGACGATGTACGACGTGCAGTGGAACGCTTATTAGCATTCAGATCCACAGCACATTCTCGGGTGACATTAGATGATACCACTGAGAACTGGAAAGCGGTTCCTGGTCAGTATCCCATGAGAGAAGTTCCGCCACTGTGGGTGCCTGGTGATCCTAATGCGAACCCTGTGGTGCTACCGCATTTTCGAAGGGTGTGGATACATCTTCCATGGAAACGATCGGAAGTTTTGCAAGTGAAGCAATCCTTACCCGATCCGCGTAAAAATCCGGCTGGTTATTATAAGGAGTTATCACAACTGATAGAAGCTTCTATTATGAATATTGCCGACATCGACATGTTGTTTGGCAATGTTGTACCGCAACCAGTTTGGGCTAAAATTCGTCAAGCCGATCACGCAGTTGAATTAGGGGGTGATTGGGCTGCGCTGCTAGCAGCTGATGCATTACAAGTCGGTGGGGCTAAACCTGAACAGTTGATCTTGGATTTGCCTCAGAGAATCCTTACGCTCATGAAAACTCTCATGCCAGCGATGAAGGTGAACTGGGATAAGTTATCAGCTTGTAAGCAAAAGAAAGACGAGAGTGTCTCAGATTTCTTTACAAGGTTTGAGGAAGCGTTTGTCGACCACAGCGGCCAGGACATGGGCGCTGAGGGAGGCCAGCGGTTATTCGTTGACAAATTCGTGTCAAATTTGCTGCCTGAACTAAGCAACAAATTGAAGAATTCAGAAAGTGCGTGGGCAGTTTCAACCCCTGCGCAAATACTAGCAACGGCCCAGTATTATGAGAATAGGGAAAAGGAAGAAAGTGATCGTGTAGAAAAGAAAACTAAAGAACTCAAAACGAAGGTTTTGTTGCAGCAAGCATACCCTCCACGATCAAACCAAAATGATGCACAACAGCAGTATCGACCACGAGCACAGCTCGATAGAACACAGCCGCGCTCTGACAACTTTGATTACAGATCTTCACTTGGGTATAATCAGTGCGCATATTGTAGGAAAGAGGGACACCTAAAATATGATTGTCTTGCTTTACGGGACCGTCTGAATGGTGTGTCGACACGAGGAAATCGTGGCGGTGGTCCCCAACCGGCACCACGTGGTAGAGGTCGTGGTTCATCCCACAATCAGAGTGATCGTTATCAAAATCAATCAGACGCAAATAATTGTTTTGACCAGCGAAATGCGGGGTCAGTTCGATCTGCACAGTATAATGTGGATGACTATTACGTAGGGCACGAGACTGTTGTAAATGACCATTACTAGGACAGCCAACGACAAAGAGAGGGAGTAGTGTCAGTTCCGGTCGATCAGAGTGGGCCTTACGTTGCAGTGGCTACATCAGGTGTAGTTGAGCCTTTTCTGTTAGACACTGGTGCGACGAAAAGTTCCATCATGCATTCAAAACTCCCTGGCGCACCTTTGTCTGGCTTAACAAATGTTTCCGTCGGATTCTCTGGCGCCCCTGTTAGTAACCCAGTCTCTAACCCTTTGCCTCTTATGATTGGACCTCGTGAGCTAACTGCTCCACTGATTCTCTCTACAGGTTGTGGTGAAAATCTTTTGGGCCTGGATTTGTTGAAACGATTATATGCAACATTGTATTGTTCCCCCGAAGGAGTGGAACTTACATTGGGACGGAGAGTGATCTCTCCCATGTATTTATCGGTTGATAAATTCCCACCGGAATTGAGTTCCCTCCCTGCGCCTTTATGGGCCACAGGTCCCAATGACGTGGGCCTGTTAGACATTCCACCCTATGTGATTCAATTGAAACCGAATGCGCGATTACCGCGTTTACCTCAATATCGTATTTCTCTTGAGGGCGAACGAGCGCTGTTAGCAATCGTTCATGATCTCATTGGAAAAGGTGTTGTTGAAGAAACTCGTGGAAACGTGTGTAATAGCCCTGTATTGCCAATTCTGAAACGAACTGACCCAACTAAACCTCCTGTGTATCGCTTTGTTATAGATTTGAGAGAGGTAAACAAAATAGTGGTTCCACAATTTCCCGTGGTCCCTGACATTACGGCTTTACTAACAATGATTCCGGCATCTGCCTCCTGGTTCACAGTGATCGATTTAAAAAATGCTTTCTTTAGCATCCCGATTGCAGAGGAAAGCAGAGACCTATTCGGATTTTCATTAGGAGGTCGCAGTTTTAGGCTAAAACGCGCTCCACAGGGCTACTGTGAGAGTCCGTCAATCTACAGCCAAGCACTTAAAGGTCAGCTTGATGCCTTTGTATTACCAACGGGTGCGGCTTTGATTCAATACGTTGACGATCTTTTAGTGGCAGCTGATACAGAAGTTATTTGCAAAACGGCTACAGTATCATTGTTACACTATCTACATGACTTGCACCACAAGGTGTCGCCTTCAAAGCTACAGTATTGTTGTCAAGAAGTTACCTATCTAGGTCACTTATTGTCAAAAGAAGGGAGAAGGTTGACCCCAGAGAGAATTGCAGCGATTTCCCGAATGACTGTGCCAAAAACCCAGAGAGATGTTTGCGCCTTTTTAGGTATTACGTCCTACTGCAGACAATGGATTCCAAATTTTTCATTGTTGGCGAAACCATTGATAACCCTTACGTGCAAGGATGTTTCATCCCCAGTACCTTGGTCTGAAGAATGTCAGAAAAGTTTTTCTGAATTGCGTGATGCGCTGTGTTCGGCTCCTGTGTTGGGTACCCCTGACTACAGTAAGCCGTTTACACTATACGTTCACAAGAGGGATGGTTGCGCGTTAAGTGTTTTGACACAATCTTTTGGTGGTAAGCAACGCCCATGTGCCTACTTTTCTTCGACTTTAGACCCAGTAGCAAGAGCCTTGCCAAGTTGCTTAAGGGCAACAGCGGCAGCTGCGGCGTCCATTCGACAGTCCGCAGGTCTAGTCATGGATAATATGCTCACGGTAATGGTTCCGCATGCAGTCGACACTCTATTGAACCGAACGAAAACTCAACATCTGACAAGTGCAAGATTGTCTGGATATGAGTTGACATTGCTGGCCAGTCATATACGGATAAAACGATGTAATGTGTTGAATCCAGCAACATTGCTGCCGATCGACGCAGAATCAAGTGGTGAAGCAGTACATGACTGCTATCTCAAAACTGAAGAGGAAACCAAGGGTCGCATTGACCTAAAAGATACTCCATTGACAAATCCCGATGGTACTTTGTATGTGGATGGTTCTTGTTTCAAGTTGCCGAACGGTGATGTGACGACTGCGTATGCTGTAGTTACATTGAGAACGATTGTGGAAAGTGCAAGATTAAGTCAGAATTCGGCTCAGGCTGCTGAGTTAATTGCTTTGACGAGAGCGTGTGTGTTGTCTAAAGATAAACGGGTGAATGTGTTTACAGATAGCCAGTATGCGTTTGGTGTGGCACATAGTTTTGGACGACTGTGGAGAGAGAGAGGATTCCTTACGTCACATGGTACGAAGATTCAACATGGACAGCTTGTAAATGATCTTTTAGATGCACTCACATTGCCTAAACAGGTGGCCATAATCAAATGTAGCGCACATCAGAAAGTAACGGATGATGTTGGTCGTGGAAATGCGTTTGCGGATGAGACTGCTAAGGAGACTGCCCGGAACCTTAGCACTCGAATGTATGTGACGAGTTCGGTTAGGTGGCCTGCAGAATCAAGTATGTGTGAAAACACTATCGAGAGTGTGAAAGCAATTCAGAATGAGGCCACCGAGACTGAAAAGGCGAAGTGGAAAGAAAGTACGGGAAAGTTGGATGCGAATGGTTGTTGGATTGACTTATCGGAACAGAAAAGATGGATGTTGCCTGATGCGTATGTGCTGGCTGTTGTGACTATGGCACATGGGTTAGCACATATTAGCGCGAAAGGTATCTGTAAATTGCTGTTTCCTGTGTGGAAGAATGATGGTATTACGAAATGTGCTGAACGCTTGGTTAAGAATTGTATGGTATGTATGTTGTACAATCCTGGTAAGGGAACCCCAACTCCTCCTGGTAGTTTTGCTCCCCCTTCATGCCCCTTTGAGGTGATCCAATTGGACTTCATCCATATGGAACGATGCAATAACCTGAAATACGTTTTAGTTGTTGTTTGCGCATTCTCCCGATGGATTGAGGCCTATCCTCTCAAAGACAATACTGCTTTGTCCACTGCGAAAATCCTACTGAAGGAATACTTCCCTCGGTATGGAATGCCTAGAATTGTGTGGTCAGACAACGGAAGTGAGTTTGTGGGGAGTGTGATGAAGAGTGTGTGCAAGGGCCTTGGAATTAATCAGAAATTCCATAGTGCCAATCATCCTCAGTCAGCTGGTTTGGTTGAGGGGTACAATGGCACCCTTAAACTAAAACTAGCAAAAATTCAGGCTACGACAGGTCTTTCGTGGCCTGACGCTTTACCCTTAGCATTACTGTCAACAAGGGCAACTGTACACTCCCGAGTAGGGCTCAGTCCCTATGAAATAGTGTTCGGTCGTCCTGCCAATGTTTGGGGGGTCCCTAGACCGGGTGCCTTTTGTGAACTTGAGTATCCAATGTTGATCGATTATCTTTATGACTTGACTGCTAAACTGAGGTTAATTCACCAACAGGTTCACGAAGCATTGCCGACGCAGACGGAGGGTCCAGGCCACCAGCTCCAGCCCGGAGATTGGGTGGTAACGCGAAATTTTTCGTGCAAGAACAATTTGGATCCCAGGTTCACTGGACCCTATCAGGTCCTCCTTGCCACGAGAACTGCAGTTCGTCTCGAGGGGCGGAAGAATTGGGTGCATGCCACCCATACCAAGAAAGTCCCCATTCCGTTGCCAGCAGACTCGTGGGTAAGGAAAGGCATTGCATCAACTGAAACCGAAGGATTGCCGGCGTTTGTACCTTTCAGCGACGCACAACCTGTCGGAGAATCCTCAGTGCAGCAAAAAGGCATTATTGAACATTTGTCATCAGAAGACTCAAGACCAGAACATTTAGCTGATCAACAGGGCGTTGTCCCTTCAACGGATCTTTTGTTTAACGAACAGACACGTCCTGGGAAAACCCGATATTTTTTGAGATCCAGCACTAAAGACTAATAAAAAACCCCGTTCTGTCCCTTGACAAGTGCATTATCCCGTTTTCCATGATCAGTTTGAACACTCATACTATTGTAAATTATTTTGTATATATTCATTGAGCTTCGTTCCTTACACTTTTTGTTTCCACAGCTGAGAGACATTTGTTTTTTTTTTATATATATATATATTTGTGAAATAAAGGCCGTAGGGCCGCGCGTGTACTTCCTCCTGGTTAGTAGGTCTTGACGCTAGGTTAAAGACCGTCGATTTCTGGGAACTCCTAGGAATTGACTATTGCTACACAGAACGAAGTGCGTCAAGAAACGTTGCGGACGGTCATAGGGAATGGCATTTTCGAAGCTGATGGACTTGGAAAGAGCTGAAGCACAAAGATTCAAGCTGCAGCAACTCAGTCGTACCAAATGTTTTGTGTTCCAAATATTCGTACTGTTTGTGACTGTTTCTGCGTTATTGGCGGGTGGAGTGTATTACACAATGTCTTACTTCTTGCCTTCTACTATACCTACTCTTACCCCTGACCTTAAACTCACCTCCACTGTTTCTCCTCATTCTTTTCACATCTTACCTGAACACGAGCAGGCTAGACGTGCAGAATTCCGCAACAATTCCTTTATTCAGCTCCTTCATCAGCATCAGTTAGTGGTTAACACTACTAATTGTTGGGTGTGTGGGTTGATGCCACATACTACGAATAAGGGAATTCCATATCTGGTGTTACCGTATAGCTCCCAAGGGTCTGCTCGAGCATTTCAAACAATGTTTCGAAGCGCACTGGGTTTCCACCCCATTCGAGAACCACGTTCCCCCTACTCTGGTCCTACCTCGTACCTAAAATCTTTGTCTATAGCAATAGAGGATTTAGATAGCGATATCTATGATCCCTCGCTTATCCCTGAAGAAGAGGTACAAGCCTATAGGGTCCTAAGTAGAGGCGAATATAGTGTGTTCACTGGTGAAAAACAGCTTAAAAGCTCGCCTCCGATATGGGTCGTACCCCACATTGGTAATTTTTGTTTAATAGGTCGCGGCCGTAGATCGAAAGCCCGACTTGGAGAGAGTGCTTGCACTGAAAATTATATTTTGCCAATGGTCTCGTCCCCTGTGTTTTTGGCTGCCAAGGGTACATACGTTATTTGTCATGATCGTGCGTATGCATGGTTGCCCTCTGACTTCATGGGCTCATGTTTTATCGCGAACTTGTTGCCTCCGACATTTACTGTAGATGCAGATTATCACAAAACTAGAGTTGTGAGGGGCGTAATTAGCGAAGAGGATACTGCCGGTCAAGAGGCAGGAGACTTTTTCAAGGGTTTCCTCCCATTTTGGGGACCTATGGTTAATAGTAGGAACCTAAGACAGTTGACTCGAGTGGTAGAATCGACAGCTAATATTACTGCCAGTGCCCTTGGTAATATCACCACAGAACTTCAGGCGGATAGACTTATGACGTTACAAAACCGTATGGTTTTAGATGTGATCTTAGCAGATCGAGGTGGGGTATGTAAGGTGATCCATTCGAGCTGCTGTATTTTCATTCCTGATAACGCTCCGACTGTCTATCAAGCCATCTCGAAGTTGCATAAGATCTCCGAATCCATACACGTGGATGTAGGGGATTGGACGCTACTTGGATGGTTTTGGGGCCTGATGTCGACTTGGGGTTGGAAGATTCTGACGATCATTGGAGTCGTTGTAGCGTTCCTGTTCACGTGTTGCCTTTGCGTGCAGTGCGGTCCTGCCTTATGTGGCCTCTGTGCTACAACGTGTATAAGACAGCCACCTGTTACCAAAGGGTCTCAATTGGACAGAGCTATGCTACAGCAACATCTCGAGGGTCTGATGAATATCGAATATGATTCCGACTAGTGCTTGCCTACATGAGGGCAAAAGGAGCGTCTGAGGTTCCGTGTCAATTTTAAGTGATGTTTTCGACTCGCACGAATATGGTCGAGTCTGGTATCTAAGAACCGCAAATGACGAGTTTAGTAAGTGTGCGCAGTTTCGCTGTGCTAACTTAAACCGTTCGTTTGATATGTGGGTTTTTCATCTGTACCCACGGGTTCCATCTTAGATACGGCATCCATTTTGTCTCTTGCCCTCAAGTAGCCAGCGAACGGACACTGTCCGCTTCGTCACCCTGGGACTCTCAGGATATTTGTGGAAGACACATGTACTTTGTAAATATCTTTTACGATGAGGGGGATGATACTGTAAGGCAGATAGCCCCGCTAAAAGGAGCGATCCACAGAACCAATTTGAAGCAGTCTCCCCAAGTTGCACGTGTTGTACTTGTCGTGACTTCTGTGTTCCCTGCAGTAATAAACCTTGAATCTTTGACGCCGAAGGAAGTGTCCCGTGTCTCTGTAGTTTGTGCGCTGAAACAGGTATCCCATGAAGGTTATAGGTGTTGTTCCCTGGCACCGCTGGTACTGTAAAAAGTCCAGTCCTTCAGTATCCAGAATGTTCTGTGGTGGAACCACCTTGTCACCTCGGTGTAAGAATACAGGGTTCTCCGCCAGAGACAGCTCGTCCCTGATCTCCCAGTACCTCCTCAGTTCTTCCTTCAAGTGTCTTTTTTCCGGCCATCCATGGACGACATACCCTTTCACTGCCTCCAGATCAGTATCCTCCTCGTATGCTTTTTCCCATTCCTGAGCACTTATCACTTCTTCTGTGTCTTGGATGGTGGCCACCACATATCCTTCCCAGTCCTGTCTCTCTCCGCTGCTCGCTTCATCCATGGCCGCTGCCCTACTCAGGAAGTCCGCAACTTTGTTCTGCGGTCCCGGAATGTGTTCTACTTCATAGACGAAGTCTAACAGTCTGAGAGTCATCTTGGCAATCCTGGGTGTAGCGTGATCGTGGCCGCTGGATGTCAGTACACGGACCAGTGGTTTGTGGTCTGTCTTCACTAGGAACTTGGCTCCCCACAAGTATTGCCTAAATTTCTCCATCGCCCAGACAACCGCCAGCATTTCCTTCTCCACAACACTGAACTTCTCTTCATTGGAGGCTAGCGAGCGAGAGGCGAAACTGACAGTCGACAGCTCTCCGGATTCTGACTTTTGCATCAGTACTGCCCCAAGGCCACGGTCACTGGCGTCAGTAGTGAGGATGGACTCTGCACTCGGGTCGAATCCCTTGAGGGGAATGGCGGTGCTCATCTCCTGCTTGAGTGCGTCAAATTCCATTTGCTCGTCTTTCCCCCACTGGAACCTATTCTTTTCCTTGAGTAGTTGACGGATAAAGTGCGTTTTCGTGGCGAAATGGGGAATGAATTTGCTGTAATACTCGGCCATTCCCAGAAATGACCGAACATCTTCTTTCTTCCCAGGAGTGGGTGCCTCCAGAATGGCTTTCATGTTTGTTCTCTTAGGAGTAATCCCTTGTCCACTCACCTCGTGACCTAGGTACGTGACGGATTGGACTCCTAAATTGCATTTGGACCACTCAGCAGTAAGCCCATTGTCCTGCAGCCTTTGTAACACTTTGTGGAATTTCTCATTATGGTCTTGCTTCGACTTCCCCATCACTAAAATGTCGTCCTGAAAGAATAGGACATCCTTTAAGTCTTTTAGAAGTCTGTGCATAATCTTCTGGAAGACTGCCGCGGCGGAAGCCAGGCCGAAGGGCATCCTCACAAATTCGTAGCAACCAAAGGGTGTGATAAAAGATGTGAGATGGCTGCACGACGGATGTAGTTTCACTTGATGGTAGGCTGACGACAAGTCTACCGTGGAGAACCATTTGATATCTTTTGTTTTCGCCAGCATTTCATTGATTCGTGGTAGAGGGAATTTGTCTATGACGATGTTTTTGTTCAAGTCTCTGAGGTCTACGCAGAGCCGTACTTTGCCGTTGGGCTTTTGGGCTACCACTAGGGGTGAGAGCCATTCCGCACTCTCAATCGCCCTGATCACTCCTTCTCTTTCCAGTCTGTCCAGTTCCGTTTGCACTGCCTCTCTACTGCGGAACGGGATATTCCTCACTTTGTGCATAACGGGCTCCGCTCCCTCCTTTAGCTTTATGAGATGCGTGTATTTACCTAGTTCACCAATCTGGCCGTTGAACACCTTGGGGTACGTCTTCTGCCACAACGTCACATCTTCCATGTTCTCCATGTCCATAAGTAAGACTTTCTCGATTCCTCCCGGGTTGAGTTGGATTCCCAACGCTCCCTGGTCCTTCCAGCTCAGCACCGAATGGCCTTTCTCTGCGACATATAGTTTACAACTTGCGTGGCGGCCCCTGAATTCGAACAGGAGAGGACAGTACCCCAACATGGGAATCTTTTGTCCGGTATATGTGACTGGTCTCACATCCATTGGTAGAAGGTTCTCTTTGATCCTTGGCGCGAATCTGTCTTCCCAAACTTTCCTTTGAACGATGGATATGGGCGCCCCACTGTCTGCGATAATCTCCAGTGGTATTCCCCCGATGTGCATGTCAAGTCTGGGTTTATCTGAGTTCGAACCTTCCATTTCTAGTACTTGGACATCTATGTAAAGGAACTCCTCTTCTTCCACTGTGTCTTCTTGGTCGCTTGCGTCTTCCCGCTGTCCTTGGTCCACGAAACGTACCATTGCGTTCTTAGGTTTTCTGCGACACACCTTTTCGTAGTGTCCGAAAATGTTGCAGTAAGAGCATTTGGCCCTGAACGCAGGGCACGCCTTGTCATTTCCCAGATGGGCATTGCTACCACACCTGTAACAGTGGGGTCTACCTCCTTTGTTGGATCTGCTGTCCGTCTGGTGTTTGGTGAAGCTGTCGGATCTTCCACCTCCCTGATTCCTCCGCGTGTCGCTCTGCCTCGAACGGTCATTTCTAGTAGGCATCGTTATCTTGCATACCGTTTGCGACTCCATGGCTTCTTTCTTCGCTGCTTGAGCGCACCGTCTTGACAATTCTGCTTTCTTGACCATCGCCCAGATTTCTTTGAGTGGAGCATCTCCATTTACCCACAACTTTTCCTGTATGTGAGAACTGGAAGTGTGCATGATAATCTGGTCCCTGATTAGTTCGTCGTGCAGCGTCCCAAACTTGCACGTGAGGGCCAATTTCCGCAACGCTACGACGTACTCATCCACCGTCTCGCCACTTTTTTGCTTCCTCTGAAAGAAGTTGAATCTGTCGATCGCGACGCACACCACCGGTCTGTAGTGTGCATCTAGGTCAGCGATGGCGTGATCAAATACCTCTGTGTCTGTGGCGACTCTCTCACCTTTGACTATGGTGTCGTACACTCTGATCCCTTCCGGACCCAAGTTATGTAGTAGGATCTTCTTCTTCCTTTTGCTCGAGAACGGGGTATCACCTTCTTCTTCCAGTGCCTCCAGGTAGTTAAGGAAATACCGCTTCCAATCTTCCCATTTCATCTCCGGTTCGCCGCCCTTTGTCAGAAACGGTACCAGCTGGGTGAGGGACGTAGTCTGGCTCGCCATTCTGGGCTCTCCCCTCCTGTCTGTCGCAGTCTTGATCGCCCGACTGGGTGGACTACCCGGCGTATGCTGCTTTGCCGTGTCCTCTTCACTGCACTCTCCGTCACTCTCCCCCTCCTTGACGCTCCTCGTGGGGTTCGACAGTCCCAGGTGGTCCTCCTCTCTGACGTGGTAGGAAGAGTCAGGCGCCTCAGGCACTCTCCGCTGTTCTGCCAGGGTGCCTGACTGGAGTCACGGCACTGAGGGTGGTTCAATTATAAATGCTCTGACTTTGTGTGCCTATAATGCCTCGGGTGAGCACTGTAACTCCTGATGCCTGTGTGCACTGTTTTTATGGTGATGGCAGCACTGGTGGGGTCAATGTGTTCCTCCCCGCTCTGGACGCTGGTTACGGTGCAGTGATCTGCACTGCGGGTCGCCGCGCAGGTTTTCGCGCCTTTATACTGGGCGCCCGACGGCTCCTCTGCCGCGCTCCGGGAAACTCGGCCTCCGCACCCGCAAGATGCGTGATGCACGTCGTCGAGTGCGTGCCGGTGGGTTCGCACTCCGACACTCGTCGCCATTGTAAGGTTTTGAAATCACCACACAGGAGCTGTAAAGTTGGAATACCTTTAATTTCCCGGAGCGCCGGGAGCAACTGACTGGTGGGTAGCGGTCGGCGCCAACAACACAATATGGCCGCCTTCCGCTTCCCGTCGTCTACTTCCTGTTCGGGGACAGAAAGACTAGACCGCCACTACACGTCCCGCCACAGAGACCTCCGAGGCTTTGCCAGCAGCTGGGGACATCGTGCACAGAGGGTGTGGAGCGACGCTGACACTTGGCCTGTGCAGTCAGCTGTGATGCCACGGGGGTGTGGAAGAGAGTTTCGGGACCCCAAAGCAGACACAAACTATTGTTTTATTTTCGAAGCCCCACTGCCTGAAGGTGATTGCAAGCACGCGGTATTCTGGGACTGGTAGTCCCCAAAACTGAAGCGAGCACCAGCCAATCAGCCCCAGGTGAGACCAACTACCGTTTGAAGGAGGAGCTCATAAGAATCCCTGTGGGAGCTATCGAGGTTTAAGGACAATGGTGTTTGAAGAAGGCACACGCCGAAACCGGTTACGCCAAAAGCCCTGAATAAATTACCTGTTTTGGAGTCCGAATGTGTCCCGAGTGGTCTTCTTCTTGAAAGGGGAGAGAGTGAGTGCAATATATATTTATATATTAATACATTCTATTCCTCTGATCCTTTTCTTGCCTTGGGGAACAATTGAGGTTTTCTACTCTGTTTATTCTGCAGCTGTAGCATACATGTCATGTGTTACAGACGGGCATATAACAGGGGCTAATAACCCTTCAATGCCTCCTTCAGCATAAAAGTGCCACTCTATCCATGTACTCCTGTACAAATATAACACTATATGTTTTTGACTCCAACTAATGTATTCACAATGTGCAGCTCGTGCATGAAACCAGTTCCTGCTCTCCACTGTAGGCTTGACAAACTACATTCGGCTTACACTACAATTATGTCACAATCAATATTTTCTTTGCAGCATTTCTGCAACACATTGGTTTGTACACTAAATGTGCGGTTTAGGCAACTGAACTGTACATCACTAAAACTTTTAACATCCTTAGTTTGTTGGGAAGTGTCTAACTCCTGTCAGATCGCAATTGTTGCAATTCTACAATTGTTTTCTAAATGTAACCATTTCATACAATAGTATCTAATCTATGTTACATTTTCAGCCTGAAGAATCCTGCCTTTGGGCAACCTCTGTTGATTTGGGAATTCCCACTAAACTTAGCCAAGAGACAAACCCAATGTTTAAAGGAGGTGACATAGCATACCCGGCTAACTATAGGCTCATAGCTCTCCTCATTCAGAAGCTAAACACTACGTACCCCTGTTTCTGGCGGATTTAACTGATTGATCTCATAAAGACAATATGATCCCACTAAACCCGACCGGGTTTAGAAAAAGTGTAAGTACAACACCAAACAGATTAGCAACCACCATTCTGATCGACCAATGCAAGCAGAACAAGAAAAAGCTACACCTCGGTTTCATTGATTTTAAAGCAGCTTTCGACTGTGTAAATTGGGCGTTATTGTGTAATAATCTGAAAAGCCGGGGTCTCCCTGTAAAACTGCTACAAGCAATCCAATTACTATACTCTGAAACTTAGATTCAAATAAAAATAGGGGATGGCATTAGTATAACCAGGAAGATCCTAAGGACTAAAGCAGAGATGGTGTCAGCCCTTCACCTTTCTTAACCTCTTTATGGCAGACCTATCGCCAGCCTTTCACTCACTTATCTTACACAGATGACATTGTGCTTTTTAGCTCAAAAAAAGTAGTCCTACAAAGATGATTTAATATCCTGGCATGGTATGCTAGAACCGACCACCTGGATGTAGACGCTACAAAAACAAAAGCCATGTCTGTCAGCAATCGACCTGGACAGGCCATCACAATGGTTTTAAATGATCCTGACTGGAAACAGTAAATACTTGGGGCTGTACCTTGATTCTAGAGGAAACTTCTTCCACCAAAAACAATACATAGAGAAGAATGGGCTTTTGTTAACCCTCGCTTTTATAACTTTTGCAAAAAAACTGGACGGGCCATCCTTTCAACCACTCTAAACAGTCACCTCCGGCAAACTATTACCAGCTATCACATATGCCAGTGTGGCCATAAGAGATTAGGACGCTGCAATAATGTAAAAAATGCAGACTAACACCTTCAGGCAAGTGTTCAATCTGCCCCAATGTGCATCACCCCACAAATTTGGATCAAATTATTTGGGCTTATGAAGCAAGATGTGGCCAGAAGGTCAACAGCAACAAAACGTTGGTGTATGATCAGTCGAGATCAAGATTCCACACTAAACAGTGCGTTATGGTCAGCTCTGCAAAGTGACCAGTGGTTGGAATACTATGAATAATTGAATGTCTCCATCAATCTAATTGAACTATGGGCCTCAAGTGCGCAGTATGACGCCATTAAAAAGGCGACCAACAGGTCTGTAAAGCTACAATCTTCTCGTGAAGACAAAATCAAACTCAGCTCCCACTCTCATGCATGGATGGTAATCAAATACTATGACATTCTGACACCAGCACCTTACCTGGCAATCCCCTTTTTAGCAAGAATAAAGCGTAGACTCATGATCCTGTGCATGGGTAACATTGCAGCACTAGCAAAACAACCAACTTGGAAATATGCTGGTCCAAAATCATGTAGACTTTGCCAAGGAGAAAAATTGGATCTCTATTCATTGGATCTGCACCTGCCCAAGCTGCATAAGCTTTGCTCACACATGTGAAAGAAAAGATTCAATGACAGAGGCATCACATGTAGGGAGTTTATAATAGTGTTCATCAATCCTGGTGACCTACAGGGAAACTGCAAACTTGTTACATTTCTGACAATGGCCCGAATTGAGAAAATAGGGGCTAACAGTGTATGAACTTAACACCGGGAATGGGGCAGGGGGTAATCTCCATTAAAACTAACTGACTGCCCAGGGATAATCCTTGTCGATTGAACTCAATATTAATGTGCAAGTTCACTAGCACACATTTTAAATTGTATTAATTTGGTCTGGGTTGAACTTTAGGCTGAAAATAAGTCTACATTGGCTTTGCATATTTGCACAAACATTGTACCAGTTTCAAACAATCAATTTGGTTTTACAATACACTATAACATGTAATTCTTAGGCTAACATGATTGTTTACACCTTCTCTCAGGATGCTCCATTTCATGATTGCCTAGGGATGATCTCCGTCGATTGAATGTAATATTATTCTGGCCAGTCCACTGGCACAACTTCAAATTGCACTAATCTGCTTTGGGTTGAATAGGCAGTTGAATACAAGTTTACATTGGTTTTGCATATTTGCACAAACACTGCACCAGTTTTAAAACTACTAATTGGTTTTAAGACATACCGTAAAAGTAAACAGGCAATTTGTAGGGTAAAATGATGGTCTGCACTCTTTCTTAGAAAGTATTCTTTTATGATGTTATAAATTATAATATTTTATAGTTTTAAGCTTCGAAAGTGTCATGGTTTTAAATAACTGAAACAATAAACTTGAACTTAAACTTAGCCAAGAGACTGCTACAGGCACAATTTGAAGGCTATGGAAAACAGTCCAGCTTTTTATAAATGCTTTCAGGCTCCTGATTTCGGTTCATTCTCTTACTGACAACACTTCCTAATAAAGTAGTCAAACAATGATGCAAGAGTATACTTCTGCGTTGAGCTTGATCTCAAGTCTATCCATGTCTTCCCCTTCAAAAATATCCTTCAACAGGTACAACTTCCATCTGCTAGCTCCTCATGCGAATGCTCCATGTTGCCCCCATCAGCTTGTATTCTCAAATGGATCTAGAAGTAGGATTTTTAAGTGGAATTGTGGGTAATTTTGCTCCACCAAATAGTCCATCTTTACTACTCGCTTCTCTAATTGGCAAACACATACGAAGAGAGATAGGGCTTCTATACTACAGAAAGTGAGAAGGCTGATTAAACAGCTAGTGGCAGTTTCATATCACAGTCTTGAGGGTACTGATACTTTTAGTGTGATCAAGGCTTGGTGTTCATATTGAGCGCTTCTAGCATAGACCATGATCTCAGCCTAATACTTTGCTGTGCCTCCATGGGAAACTTTGCTCAAAGCCCCACAGTATAGTACCAAAACAATGAAGCCACCATAGAGACTAGTACAGGAGATGTACCACGCATAGAGTTGCTAAAGGCAAGTAAGGTTCGCAGAGAAGGCAAGCGTGGGTGCTTACACTTCCTTATTTTCTGAGGATGCTAGCTGCTACTTCTGACAGTAATCTTCCTTCCACATCCCCTTTCACATCTCATTTTCATCTCAAATTGGTGATAGAAGCAAACCACAGACTGGGTAATGAGTACACAAGCTGCTAAAAAATAATTGGTCTTTCATGTCATATGTCATGCCGCATCTTTTTTATTTTTTATATTGAATGGCACTTAATAAAAAAAAATATGCATCCTTCGTTTAAGGACTTTCTACGAATGGAGTGCAAACCACTGGAGAAAAGCTCAGGAGATAAGCTGTTGAGATGTTCAGCAGATTAAGAGTGGTAACTCGATAACCAACATATCGTAACCCATAAAGTCTTTCAGAATGCTCCGCAAAGTATGAGATATACAGAGAATGTCTGATTTACAACCCTTCCATAGCCACATGATCTGTGTGCTGACGTGGATCAAGCACATTTTTCACAGGAGTTAATATATTATGTATTGCATTAAACATCCTAGGATACCAGAAGTGTACTTTAACAGCAGACAGAATGTTAAAATGTTCCAGATCTCCCAGTATGCAAGACCTTATAATGAGCACAATGAGACACCCATTTGTTCAGATCAGGCGTAGATATTGCTGCTTTTATTTGTTCCCTCCTCAGTTAGAAGTGTTTGGGGCACAGTCCTGTGAAGACATACCACAGGTTGAGGCACATACAGATCAGATGTTTTTCCCCTTTATCCCACACAATATGTACACTCTGCAAATGTCTGCCGACAGTAAATAGTGATAGACATATGAAAACAATGTAGATCCATTAGGACCTGTCTACGAATGGAGTGCAAACCACTAGAGTCGAGTTCTAGAGGTGAGCCACCGCTCGGGAAATGCCAACACCTAAACACCAGAGAACGCAATGGTTATGCTGAAGGTCAGGGAGTAAAGAGCATGACGGTGGCCATAATGTTGGATGCCAGGGAATGCGTTCTGTGGGTACTGAAGAGTGTCACAGTGAGGTGGGTGGGTAATTCAGAGCAGCTAAGGGCTATGCATGGGCAAGAACTAGGGATAGCACCAACTTCAGGGGTGAGTGTGACAATCAGTGTTTTACTTGAGCAATATGGTTGTCAGTTTCTTGAAGTGAAGATGATACTTTACGGTTTGTGGCATCCAAGGCCAGCGTGGTTGGACCGGATGCCCATTCATCCTGGCTATGAAGAACTATTTTGGAACTGTCCACAACAGACCCCGATGAAGACATTAGGGAAGCAGCTGGAGAGAATGAGCTCGCCAAGGTGGCCAGTGACCACTACCTTTCCCAACAAACAACTTTGGACAGTTCAATGCACTGAACATCAATAAACATGGTTTACTAGAAAAAAGGAATGCAATAAATATACTTTAGAATATGACCTGAATCTATGGTCTCGGCTTCGACCACAATCAGGTCACTCTTTAAACCTGTAGCAGGGGCTTTTCTGCAAAGCCATCAAATTGGTTTCCACACTTCTACACTTAAATGATAAATGTTTTAAATGGCTTGATGTAATTCAAACAGTTAGCCCATAAACAGAGGATGGATTTGCGTTTTAACCCATATTTAGACAAGTTAAAAACATCTAATTCTTTTACATACCCATCCTCCATTTAAACTACGTGTGAGAAACATATCCTGGGAAACTGGATACCAATTTCTGATTTTTTTTTATTTCAACTGACTCTTATTACAGAATCAACCTCATCTTGGACCGAGCGGAAATACTATCTGAAGTAATACAACTCTGTAGCTAGAAGTATGACGATCTTACACACGTAATTTGTATTTGCTCATGACTTTTGCCGGAGAGGAAACATTTGTTAAAACCGCAGTTTCTGGTATACAATGTGCATACTGCAGCAGAAGCACTAGCCCTCTGCTTTAACGGGCATTCTAATGTAGTAAATGTTATTTTGAATCCAAGGCAGAAACTAACTCCATTTTAGAACTATATATATGCAAAGTTAACGTGTTGGTAAATTAAGCTTGTTTTTTTAAAAACAAATTGCATGAAGAGTCTGTTAATTGTTGCCGTATTTAAGTTCAATTGTTTAGTTCGCATTTATTTTCCTTCACAAGTTGTATGTGAGAGCGCGGTTGCCTGCGTCATACTTTTCTTGCCTTTATCATTCCTATGTTTGTTGTTTCCTATGGTGTTGCTATCTATTGTAAAGTTTTTAATTAAAGAAACAATAGAACTTTTATGTATGTTGCATTGTAATAGGCGATTTTAATCACTGTAATTGGGTAATCGCTTCCTTAAACTAAACCCCTCATCTATTTTTTTTATCATATAAGCTTGTATCACAGTAAAAGGGAGCAAAAACTTTAAAAAAAATGAGGCAAGAGCACAGGGTGCCTCAAAGATTCTTGTATGGAAGAGGGTTTTTTAATGTATTTTTTGGGGATTTTTATATAGCGCGAACTCGACCCAAAGGTATCAGAGCGCTTTACATGAGCACCAGTTACATTATACAAGGACACATTCATTTTTGTGCAGTTTGTGACAGATCCAACCCTCACCCCACTGTGTCTTCTCCTCTGTCGGCTGAGGATTGGATATCCCACAAGCTGTGAGACGAGCTTGTATGATATTTATTACACTATATTTATGTCAGACAGCATTACAAATACAGTATTCTGGAACCACATCTCCAACACACTTATCTATGCACATTACTTCATATCACATACCTATCTTTAATTTTACCCTAGAAAAGATACTTTATCGTGTTCAAGGAATACAAAGAACAGAAGCCAGAGAAGTGCTCAGGACTCAGCTACCAGCAGACATCTTTCCCCAGGAGCAAGCTTTTCACTGCTTCCTCTTCCATGAAGCCTGATCTACTTATCTCCCTTGGTTAACCAAATGAGACAGGAACAGGATACAAATTTACTTTAGCAACAGGCATATTTATTTTAATCCTCTTTACCTATTTCTGTTCACCACATACCTTACACTAGAGGGGATATGATAGGAAGCAATCTGCCATCATCCTCTGAACTTAGAGTGGTGGAATGGATTCCCTCTGCACCACATCATGTCTATGAAATCCACTTCTTCTTCTTAGCACTGGCCCCTTCTTCCATTTGCTTGTGGTGCTTTCCATTAGTAAAACAGGCCCTGAAATTGGTTGTGCATTTTCAGGTGCAACACAAAAAAAGTTCCTGATGTGCTGGGAGGTTTTTTCCACGTGTGAGGGATATTTAAAAAATATCTGTATGCACCTGTGCTGGTTTCAGTGGTTCCTGGGCAGAAAGGGGCTGGCAGGAATAGCATTAGCCGGGTTTTGAGGACTATTGCATACACTTCAAGGACTATGTTTTACCTCATAGTCACAGGCTCGAATCTCATCAGGCCCATTACGCCTTTCACCCCCCCTGAGGTCATTAAATGAGTCCTTCTGAGTTAGGAAATAATAAATAAGGGTTGTTCAGCACCAAGATACCAACAGGTGAATGTATGCGTTTACAAATATAAGTTGTGATGGGCCTAGAAAATGTTCATAAGGTAAAAAAAGAAAATGGGCCACTCTGCATTGTCTGGCCAGTTCAACAACATTCCCATCAGAATGCCGTTCACCAAATAGATGTTCCAAATGACAGTACTAGAGAACGCAGGGCAGGCAAGACTTGTAGCTATTTTTAGCAGAGGGTCCGTCAGCCATCTTCTAAAGGAAGCCTAAATCTTTAAGAGACTAAACAAGAATGTCCGTCACCTTCAGCAATAGCTTGGATGCTCAAAATCATATTTAAGATAACGGATCACGATTTATATGTACTCTAGATATGTCCAAGCATAATTTACTGCACTTCTAATGAGATGCATAGCCATTCACAGTGTAGATTAAGCCTGGATATTCCTTCCTTGGACTGTTCTTGTGCATGAACCTTTACTTGCTGCATTTGCACACAACAAATGGGGATGGAACAAAAAGATTGCTTTTGAATGCATGTTCAAGTTGTGGGTCATATTGAGCTGCAGAGACAACCTGTTTGACCAAACCCCTGCTGCTACATTCTGATTTAGATAAGCATTATGTTATGTTATATGAGACTTATAACGCGCTCAATTACTCATGGTATCCTGGTGCAATATGGACTGCAAACAAGCAGAAGGAGAAAGATTAGATAGCCTGATTAAAAAGATGAGTTTTGAGAAGTTTCTTAAAACAGCCGAAGTCCTGGGTGTGGCACAGCGAGACAGGAAGACTATCATTACCACCATGTGTTTTGGTTTTGACTATTATCCGTAATCAGGGTTCTGATCTTTTGATGTACAGGCAACTGTTTCCAGAAGACACAATCTTACCACACACATAAATATGCGGTAGGCAAATGCCCTTGAGAAGCTGCCAGGAGGAAAAAGCCCAAGGCATAAAAAGCCTTTTTGCTAGACAAAAACTACAACACATTGAAGATAATCAGGGATCTAGAGTCGGATAGTAGAATTCTTCAGGCAAGAGGGGTCAGGATCAGCAATTGAAGAGTGAGGGGAAACAAGCGATGAACAATAGCTTGTGGCACACCATCCAACCAGACGGAATCCTTTAAATAGTAAAAGAACAGGAAAATGAATGACATCAAACATCATGTGAAGGGTCCGGAGACCTGGTGGGTGTTGTGTGGTTACTGCTTACTAAGTCAGTGTGTACCAAAAATGTAAGAAAGAAAAATTTCTTTCTAGAGTCCCCTCACTCACCGGGGTTGCCCCACGGTGACATGCGGTCGGGTGAGGAAGCATCAGGTATTACCGAGCGGGTCTGCCGATAGGAACAATGTTTCCACGAGGCGTTCCTGCCCTTGCCTAAGACCATGGGGTGTTAAAAAACACTCGTTTATCATTACGAGTACAATACCAACCGTATGTACAACTACACGCATGTTTTTTTATCAACAGCGTTTATTATTAATATAAATAATTAGTATTTATTATTATACTTTTTCAATTGAAAACAGGAGTGGCAATACAGGGCTGGACCCTGTATGGTCCTGAGGAAAAGCTTGGGGGAGCTTGAAACATGTCGACCTTAACACTGATCTAGCTCAGTAAAAGTTAGAACACAGTGTTACCCCTTTTTAATTTTTATACCACACTAGGAGCAAAATAAATTGTTGAGGCCCACTAGCACGGTATTTTTATTTTCACACCCACTCCACCATCACCACACTAGCACCACACATAGTCATCTCACAAAACCAGTGCTCCAGCGTAGTCGCCTTGTCGCAGCACGCCCCTTTTCGTAGAGAACTGGGATGGCCCCAATGATGAAGCATGTCACCGTGGGGCAACCCCGGTGAGTGAGGGGACTCTAGAAAGAAATGTTTCTTTCTTACATTTTTGGTACACACTGACTTAGTAAGCAGTAACCACACAACACCCACCAGGTCTCCGGACCCTTCACATAGGGTTCCTGTATTGCAAATACTGACTGGAGGCCGACCTGGTTGGGTTTAACCTCCTTCTCCCTCTATTTTTTGTTTATGCATCAAACATCATGTGACAGGAAACACAAAGGATTGCGAAAACCAAAAATGAATCTAGGAAGAAACAGCATGATGGAAAAGGGAAAGAAACAGGAACCAGACCTGAACTGGACATGTGGGATTTTGATTTGCACAGTCAAAACAATTAACCGTGTTGCGCATCAAATGGAGCTTCCTTTTAACACATGAGTTTGACACTGTTTAACACAACTAAACATGCTTGATGGTACCTTCATTAAAACTGTGTGCAAGAAAGGCTGGCGAAGCAACTAAAATTCCATTGGAATGAAAGTATCTACCACCAGTACTTATTTCTACTGTAAAATCCAGCTACTAATACCCAAGCAGGTGACCAGGAGATGAAATGTAGGCAAGACTAATGCCCGCTGGAAAGAACTATTGAATATTAAGGGCCTCATGCAGAGTTGGGTGGTATCAGAACATTCCAAGTTACTGAATGAGGTGCAAAAACCGGAGTGGTGCAAAATCTGGAGGAGAATCCACGTGTAAATTCCTCCACTATGCTGTATAAAAATATGCTAGAGTAAATTCCATTAGTGGATTTGCATCAAGATTCAGTCTTCCTCAAGAAATGAGAATGTCTTCCTTCACCACCAGACTCTTAATTAGACTATTAGAGTAGTTACTTCAAGGCATTCTGCATCCAAAATAAAATGTTACTTATGTTTGGCAAAGCTGCCTCTGGTGTATACTAGATCTTCTCACATATACCTCACCTTATGTATATCTGCCAGGTACCACACTAGAACCAGAAACTTCCCCAGCAATAGCATGGAGGTTGATTCACCAAAAAGCCAGGGGGAGTGGAAGTGACATCACAAACCCTTTGACCAGAATGACATCACAGAAGTGACAGGCAAGGACCCTGATGCCTTCCCAGGACGTGGCGTATTGAAAAAAGGTTGATACTAGGTCCTGCTACATTGCGCTCGGTGTTTGTAAGGAAGTGAGGCTCCTTGACTGATCTCTGTCTCTAGAGCACAGTGCCTTCTGCTAAATATCAATTTTAATTTTCCCCTCTTTCGAAATTGTTTCTGTAAAATGTTATAACAAAAGTCATTCAAACATGACACCTTTGTACCTTTGCAGTGGATTGGTGGCCACTTCAATTGTGTTTGTAAAACTTTGTTACAAAAGACATTTCAAAATGTATTCATGTGTGCCTGCATAGTCAGCCATGTTTTAATTGTTTATGTGATATCCTTTTACAAAAACAATTTCTTAAGAAAATAAGCAATTGTAAAGAGAAAAGATCAGCAGGCAGAATTTGACCCATTCTACTTGTGCTGCACTATGCAGCACACATAGAAAGAGGAAAATGCCGCAAAGAACTGTTTTTATGCAGGAATGTGTCCCTTTCAGCACAAAAACAATCCTGCTTACAATGCAGGCACCCTTGCACCATGGTGCAAGAGTGCCTACATTGTGCGCTAGTGGTGGAAAAAGACAGGAATGTGCTGCATGATGTTAAATTTGGTGCATTCCTGCCCTTCCCTGTCACACAGCGCAGCAAGGTGACTTGCTGCGCTGCACAAATGTTTGGTAAATATGCCCCTGGATAACATTAAGAAATTGACCATTTTCAATGGCACATAGATTTCCAAGCCGGTTTTGATTGGCTTTGCAGAAACTCTCTTTGACCAAAACAATCAAGATGCATCGTTTCCAGAATGATATTGAAGGTGTTTCCATTCTAACCAATGACCTCAACAAAAAACTAGTAGTGAATCTCTCCTCACGAACCTTGAACAACGATGAAGCCAGGGTTTTAGAGAAGGGACTCGGTTTTGTTCCCAACCTGAAGGCGGATCCATTTCGTCGGGACCTCGAACTCCAACAATTCTTCCGCTAAATCAGGTTATGTGCTTTCTTTCAAGGTAAACCACTTACAACATTGGGAGACTCAGGACTGCGCAACTGGTCCAAGTTCACCCCATGATCTGCCATGATGCAGAGTGAAGTATTAACCTTTAAAAAGCAGTCCTCAACGAAGTGGGTAGGACTACCCCTCGTCCACCTTATAACTGCCTATCCAACCGAGAGAAGGAAATTATATGAGGTATCACGGAGGACTACTCTATTTTCATAAAACCTGCTGACAAGGGTGGAGCGATTGTACTACTAGATCCGTCAATCTATGACGAAGAATGCCTACGACATCTACGTAATACCCAATACTACTGCCCAATTGATACGGATCGAACCCCAAGACTTACCACGAAGATCCAACTGCTAGTAACCACGGCAGAGTCAGAAGGATGGATCACAAAAAATTGGGCAAATTTCCTGGTGCATATGCAACTGAGGGTCCCATACCTCTACACCCTTCCGAAGATCCACAAGGCCACCACCCCTACACCAGGTAGAACCATTGTCTCTGGTATTAACTCGCTACTAGAACCATTGAGCAAATTCTGTGATCACTTCTTCAGACGCATAGTGATTAAGACTCCTACCTACTTGAAGTACACAACAGAGGTATTACATTTTATACATAACTTTATGCAGCCGGCAGACATTGATCTCCTTGTCACCCTCAACGTTGAAGCCCTGTATACTAATATCCCGGAAGATGCCACAATAGAAGCGCTGGAAACCATCCCGATGACAGAGACACCATGGACATTCCAAATACCACCCAGCTTCATCTTGGACTGTGCCTCTCTAGTCCTTAAGGATAATTTCTTCCAATTTAAAGAACAACTATATCATTAGATACAGGGCACTTCCGTGGGAAGCTCCTTCAGCCCGAGTCTGCCTCGGGTGCTTCACTTTTGGATTTTCATGGCAAATGACACTGAACACTCCGGGCACAACATAACACAGGCACAACAGAGCACGTTTACACGCATGGATTATATTAGAGATCTTGTATTAGTTTCCTTTGTTTGTTTATGAGTTAGAACAGTACTGTATTTGTGAATATATTCTTTATTAATTTTCTAGCAAATGCTCCCTGATGAAGGGCATATAATGCCCAAAATGCATTGGATATACGAAATATGATGATGTCAATGAAATGCATTTGAAACTTAAAACATGAAATGAAAGTAATTTCAGAAGAACAATTGCATACTTGAACCGAATAAAAATAATTGAACTGTATAAAAAGTAGTTGAGTACATTTGTGGAAGGAATCCTTGACGAACATCAAGGAGACATAGGTGTGCACCAGGGGATGCAGCTAATGATCATTAGATGCACATTCTTTGAGTATTACCTAGGCGTCCAGGACAAGAGACGTCACCCCAGGTGGCACCCAGAAGTGATAAGAACGAATTGTAACTACTCTAAGAGCAAACTTCAGATAAACAAGGCTGTGCACTAATCTTCATTTCCCGCCTACAGTATCTGTTTTTTCTTGTCAAGAAGACAAGTGGCACGCCAAGCACATATATCTATTTAGAACATTCTTTAACAAAACAAAATGCAATACGAGGATATTTCGAAAACTACTGAAGCAAGAGCAGATACCGTTGCGTTCAGTGAGGATGAAGCGTCAAGAATATATTCCCTTATACATGAAGAAATTGGCCAAGCATCGACGAACAGAACCAAGGAACAGAACGTAAAACACTTACTATACTTATCAAAAAGACAGGTTAATCAAAAACTTCATGCCAGCACACTGATAAAATATCACAGGGCGCAACGCATCCCAAGGGGACTACGGATTGCTCTTAATCCTTCTTTGTGTAACAACTCAAATAAATTCCAAGAACGATGGTACGTTATCTGAAACAAATGCTTGTTGGATCTGATTCTGCTTATCAGTGAGGAACTCTCAGGCATTCTTAGTGAGTTGACAAAAGAAATGGATGACATCTCGGAAGAACTCTCAGGTATGATGTCCAGTGACGAGTTATCAAAAGTATTAGAGGAAATTAACGAACAAATCATGAAACATACACAAGAAATAAACAACAGAAAAATCAGAAAATTTAGGCAAGACATTCTCGACTATAAATTAGGCGAGGTTTACACATGGACAGATGTGTATGCCCAAAGAAGAAGAAACCGTCCATATTCACAGTACACTGATACTTCTTCATCAGGAAGTGATGTTTCTAACAAACCACCTGTAACTAAACAACAACCTTCTAAGAAGCCACAGGGGACCACTAGAGAGGGAGTACCAACAATTTCTACAGAAATCGTATCTTCTGACGTACCTTTTTGAGAACAAGGCCCCGAGCTAATAGACGACCCAGGAGGGGAAAAAAGACATACCAAACACAAGAAGTGTGAGAGGAAAAATGAAAGAAAAGAAAAAGACAACAACGAAGACCAACTAGTTATCAATATCTCAGACTATACATTATCCAATCAGGAACTAGCACTATTACAAAAAAGGGACATCTTTTGTCCCTACTACACACACCAATACCCTTGAATTAGAAATCAGTTTATTCAAACGGATGCGGAAATTAAGGCTGCGCCATTTTTTTGATAACGTCACTCCTAAACCAATCACACAGGAACAAGATCAACTGCTGGGTCTTAGACCGAAAAGTTCATTTCAGGCTCCCATGAGCCACAAAACCTTAGACCTTTTTGAAACGCTTGTAAAACAGGATTTGACAAAATTAAAATGTCAGAAAACCGGCAGAAGAAACATCACCAATAAAGATTTGGGAACACTTAAAAAATTGCCCAACAATGAACTCATCACCTGCGTCAAAGCAGACAAAGGAGGTGGCTTGGTGATCATGAACACCAGCATGTATGAAAAGAAGGTCTTGGAGCACATATCAGATTCCACCACTTATGCACCATTGGAGAATAATCCCACCAATGAATATATGAAGACCTTGACAGAGATCATCAACAGAGCCAAAGACAATGGGATCATAAAAGAAAGAACAAAGAACTTCCTTATCAAACAGAATCCTAAGAGTCCGACTTTCTATATGATGCCAAAAATACACAAAAACTTGGAAGACCCACCGCTAAGACCTATTGTCTCCACTAGAGGGAGCCTACATGAACCGATTGGCCAATTTATAGACAAATATCTTCAACCAACGGTCAAATGAATGTCGACGTACATCAAAGACACCACAGATTTTCTAATGAGACTCAGTATGATAGAAATTAAACAGGATGAACAACTAATTTTGTGTACAGCTGACGAGAAGTCACTATACACTTCAATCCCACATGGCTCAGGATTGGAAGCCATAGAACAAGCAATACTTACAACAGACCTGGACCTATCCATGCAAACTTTCCTGATGGAACTGATGGTCTTCACCCTATATCAGAGCTATTTTAAACATGATAACAAATGGTATCAGCAACTCGTGGGGACCTCCATGGGTAATTGCGCAGCCCCTATATATGCGAACCTCTTCATGAAGAGCTATGAAGAAACCAACATCTTGAACAACCCAAACTGGACATCCAATCTGAAAATGCTAGTGCGATACATTGATGATATTTTTATCATTTGGACCAATACCAAAGAGAAATTGAAAGAAGAACTGTTTAACCTCAATACAGTTGACGAAAGGATTCAATTAACTTGGGAGATTTCTGAGAAAACAATAACATTCCTAGATGTTCAAATCACCATGTCCACTAAAGGCATTGAAACTGATATCTACCGCAAGAAGACTGATAAAAACGACATCCTACATTACACAGCTTTCACCAAATAGCTTTAAAGCAGAATCTTCCCCTCTCACAAATGATGAGAGTGAAAAGGATCACTTCAGATCCTAACAAAGCAATTTTAAGAATTGAAGAGATGGGTGAGAATTTTTTTTAAAGAGGTTATCCAGATGAAATAATCACGACAGCTAAACAAAGGGTGAACAGAATGCAAAGAAATGATTTATTTAAGGCACATAAAAGAACTGATGAGGCAAGAACAGCCATTGTGTCTACATATTCTACATCCAGTATGAATTTCAAAAAAATCATTAAAAATCACTGGGGCATTCTAAAAGCTGAACCGGATTTTAACACCATCTTTGACAACCGCCCTATTTTTTCTTACACCAGGAGTAAGAACTTAGGTGAACTCCTCAAAATTCAATCAATGCCATCAACCACATACAGAGGAACCAGGCCTTGTTTACATTGTAGCAACTGTAACAACATCATAAGGGGTACCACAATAACTCACCCCATGAAAGGTCACAACATTAAATTACGTGTCAACGCAACGTGTGAAACAATGAACGTAATATACATGTTGAAATGCCCATGTGGCAAAGTGTACATTGGGAAGACAGAGAGGAAAATCAAGATAAGGATCAACGAACATAAGTACAACAAAAGAACTAACAATCAGAAATCATCCATAGTAAACTGCACGGCGCTGTGAGGGAGGCAAGATGGCGTCTGACTAGCGGCACTCGAGATCGCTCCTAATGCCTTAATCTAGAACGGCAGGCGAAATGGTGTTCTAATTCACATACCCCCATGGAAGCGGCTCTCAAGGACAGTGATTTGTGGATTGCAGCCGAGGGCTTGGTTTTCGGGCTCCTTGCGACCGCAGCGGCGGTGCTCACAGAGATCCGAGATCGGCGGAGTGCTTCGCGAAGCCGGCAGTGACTACAGGGCGAGGTCTGCTGACGCTGTGGTCGGGGCGACCGATTACCTCGAGGATTCTGCCGAGGGTCGGCAGGAGGGCGCCTTGGGGAGAGAAACCGCCTGCAGATCTCACAGAGGTGGAGACGGGCTGGTGAGCAGCCGGCGCAGCCCAAAATCGTCTAATTGTTTGGGAACATTCATGGCGCCAAAAAACACATGAGGAGGAAAAGGGAAAGCCCCGGATGCGGAGCAAGGGGCTCCTAAACAGATAGTGCCCCAGAAGGATATCGGGAAAGGCAAAGATAAGAACAAGGACACTGAAGATACCCCAGGTGAGAGCGGGGGGTGGGGTGTCACAAATGATACTGGGACACGAAGTAACGCCAGGAAGAGAGGAGGGGCAATAGATCCTGGGACCCCAGCAAGCGCTATTAGTGAGAATAATGTTGCTAACGCTGCTAATGCGGGGGTGAGCTCAAAAACTATCACAGGATATTTCTCTCCGGTGGCTCAAAACATCGTAATTACCACATCTGATATAATTAATGTAGCTCATATAACTGAGAAAACTGCACTAGCCTTGGAGAAAAAAAAGGAGAAAATCGTGGCTACACGCAAGGCAAACACGCAGGAAAACCCTCTGACAGCAAGCAATGCACAGGAAGTTAATCTCGAAACTGAGTGGGGGGAGATGATGGAGACCCACGAGCTTAACAATGAAAGTAGAGAGCCAGAATCAATAGTACTTGCGGATCCAACGCAATGTCAAGAGAACTCGTTAAAAGCGGGAGCTGTGCTAACTGGTGCAATTAATTCACTGGCTATAAACGATGCAGATGCAGAGGTGTTGACAACTGAAATTCTCGTCCAGGAGATCATAGCAAGCAGCGGTCCAAGTGGTGCGGAGGACAGCCTAGATGTACCAGACAACTTTTATTCAGTCACTGATGGGTCAGAGGATACCCCATCTGGGTCGAGCGAGGGAGAGAATGTAACGGATGTCAGTCTCGGCTCCAGTTCAGGAGGAAATAGCAGAGCCTCCCCTAATGAGAGGGACACAGTCATCAGGAGAAAAAGACTGTTGAGGCGACAAAGAGACACACAGTCACAGGAGAAAACATCCAGTGGGCAACGACGCATCAGTGGAGGTAACAACGCAACCACCTTAAAGTGGGATTACTCTGCTACCCGGGGTACCTATCCGGAACACATGCCGCAAGGTGGAACGGTGGGGCCTGAAGCTGAAACCCCCCCATGGCAGCAGATACTAGACTCAATAAAGCAATTGCATGAAGCAACAAAGATTGAGGGAAAGAAAAACCGTCTGGTAACCAAGAATCTGCAATGCTCAGTTAAAAAAATCGCTAAGATCTGCGCAGACGGGGAGGAGGAGCTTCGCGCGCAACCAAGATGGTCGCGTGAGCACAGGGCTCCCGGACCTTCGCCGCCTCCGCCGTTTATCCTGTACCCTATCCTGACTTAGAGGATGGGTCTTTTATGGCACGGCCCAGCTGATCATTTATCTGTTTCCAGATTTCGATTTGGACTCCGGGAACCGAAGCTACGGACTTCGGAATCTTGTAGGCCTGCTCCCTGGTGCCACCCCGGGCTCTCCTTCTCTGACAGCCGGACAGTAATCGAACAACAACGGATCGCCTGAGTCGCCTCGGCTCGGTCGTCTACTTTCGGTTTCGTTTCTCGCCCTGCGACCTCTCTTACTGTCTGGATCGGCCTCTCTCGGTTGCCCTCCACCCTACCATATCTCGACATTTGCGGACCTGCCTAGTGTGGCTCACTAAATGGTGTGGAGTGCCCACTTTCTGCTTATAAACTGTTGCGGGCGCACCGAGTGTAGCCATTTTCACCAGGTCTCAGGCAACCCTCCGGGGCACGATATCCAAGATGGCCACCAAACCCGAGGGCGAAAAACGCAAGACCAAGCTGGCTCTCCGGGGGGGTGCCGTGCAGTCTAACGTCATGGACAGATACACCCCCGCCAAAGGCTCCCCGGGAGGACCGACCAAATCCCCGATTAATGTCGGAGAGGATTCCTCGACGGGTGAGGACTTGTCGCTAAAAGACGTCATGGGCGCCATTCCTGGCATGAAGGCCACATTGGGTCAACAGTATGAGGCCTTGGCTCATAAGCTGGACACGGTTGCCATCGATGTTACCCTGATCAGGGCTGATCTTGCGAAGACCAACGAGAAGGTCAAATCTCTCGACCTTAAGACATCCAGCCTCGTTACTGATGTCTCCGATTTACAGACAGAAGTCGGCAACTTGCGAGCCTCCAATGACTATTTCTCTCGGCGCTTGGAGGACTTTGAAGGCCGTGCACGGAGGAATAATATCCGTCTGGTTGGTGTCCCGGAGAAATCGGAAGCCTCTTCGGGGACCTGTTGGTGGAGGACCTTGTTCTGAACCACCTGGCGCCTAAAGGCCTCAGTAAGTTCTTTGCCGAGGAACGTGCACATAGGATACCGGGAGGCCCGCCTAAGCAGGGAGCCACTCCACGTCCCATCATTGCTCGGATCTTCCATTTTCGAGACAGGGATGCGATCCTCCAAGCATCGCGTCAATCTGGTCCTGTGGCTTTTGAAAACTCTACAGTCAGCTTCTACCCAGACTTCACCCAGCAGGTGCAGAAACAAAGACTCGGATTCCAAGGGGTGAAGAGGAGGCTGAGAGACAGAGACATGAAGTACGCTATGCTCTTCCCGGCCCGACTACGTGTGGTGTACAGGGATCGAACATTCTTCTTCGACCATCCTGGGGCCGCAAGTGACTGGCTTGACACGCTGCCCTCCGGGCAGGAACATTCTGAACACTTTGGACATTCCGGAGGAGCAGAGGGCGGCCCGGTGGAGCAGGAATAGGGAGCGACGCTGGCTCCCGGGCCACCGCATTGACTTTCAGCTGTGGTTTGATGCTATGCAACTACTGCCTGCTAATGTTTGGTCTTTTCGGGGTGTGGGAGGGGTTGGGTGAGTCTTCCTCCTCAGGGGTTCTTTTCATAGACTAGTTGTGTGATGGGGCGACAGGCACACTGCAAGTTGGGGTGGCTCTCGAGTCTTACGCAGGGGTGCAGGGTGGGGGGCGAGATGTTCAGGGTTTTTTTGGGGGTTGGGGGGTTGCAGTTTGTGTTTTTTTGTTTTCTTCAAGGCATAGTGTTGATGTTCTCCTGCTACATAGTGTTGCGTCTGGTGCGGGGTGGGATTGGGGTTGGTTTCTGGGATGGGGGTAGGGGACTTAAATTGTTGTGTTGGAACGTCAACGGGTTGGGGGACAGGATAAAACGGGGAGTGGTATTGCAACTGTTGCGGCGTTTATCCCCTGATGTGGTGTTGCTTCAGGAGACGCACTTGATTGGCAATACATGCCACGCAATGAATAGGCGTGGATACTGTCTCCTGGCCCACTCCGGTTTCACCTCTGGCTCTAGGGGGGCGGGCATTCTGGTACGGAGCTCCCTCCCTCTCGCTATTGACGACATTATCCTTGATGATAGGGGTCGCTACGCCGCCATTGTGGGACGCTGGGAGGGGAAAGTCATCACCCTGCTCTCTGTTTACGTCCCGCCTGGTCTGCAGGCCACTACCTTTGCCGATCTGGGAAGAGTACTCCTGGGGTCCCTGAGGGTCAGCTTGTAGTGGGAGGGGATTTCAATTCTGTAGTGTCGGGGATGTGTGACCGTTACCCTCCCCGGGAAAATGTACTGTCTCACTCTTGGCTGGGGGACTTCTTGGACACTCTGGGACTCACTGATTGTTGGCGCCTGCTCCACCCGGGGCAGTCGCAGTACACTTTCCACTCTGGGGCTCACGGCAGTCTTTCGAGACTAGACTATGTGTTGATGCCCTCTTCACAGGCCTCCTCTATCAGGGAGATAAAACACCTTGCTTGGGGTATATCGGACCACTCCCCATTGTGGTTAGTCATAGATACGAAGCTAGGGACTGAGGGCCGGGTGGCTCCGATTAACCCCTGGTATCTCCGTGATCCAAAGGTGAAAGCTGAACTGGTTAAAGCGCTTGACCATTACTTTGCTGATAATGTGGGCACCGTCTCCTCCTCTGTTACACTGTGGGAAGCGTACAAAACTGTGATTCGGGGCCATGCCCTTTCCCTGATTAGCAATGTTAGGAAGGTTAAACAGGGGGGGGTTGTCCGGATCGAGAATGAAATCACTGTCCTTGAGGGGGAGTTGGAGTCCGAGGTCACCCCGGATAAACTGCACCTACTGAGTCTTAAACAACTTGACTACAGAGCACTAGTTACGGATGCTGCGAAAGAAATGGGCAGGGAACAGCAGGGGCGTCTGTATGATGTGGGAGACAAGGCTGGGAAGTTGCTTGCTTGGCTGGATAGGAGGGAGCGCGCGAGTCGGGTGGTCCCTGTGGTTGTGAATGTGCAAGGAGTGAGACTTACTGACCCCGCCGACATTGTGGACTGTTTCGCGGACTATTTCCGGGATGTGTATTCCCCTGTGTCCGATCGACCCGAGCATGACTCCCAGCTACTCCTGCGAGACCTCTCGCTGCCTTGTTTGTCAGACCCTGAGAGGGGGCTCCTCCAGGCACCACCCACAGTGGAGGAAGTGGTTACTGCCATATGCTCAGTCCGCTCGGGGAAGGCCTCGGGCCCCAATGGGCTCCCCATTGAGCTCTACAAGCTCCGTCCGGACACAATAGCTCCGTATCTACGGTCGATGTTTCTGGAATCGTTGGAGTCGGGTTCCCTTCCCCCTGACCAAAGATTGGCCACCATAGTTGTTATTCACAAGGATGGTAAGCCACGTGACCGCTGCACCTCCTTTAGGCCCATATCTCTGATCAATGCCGAACCGAAGATCCTGGCTAAACTGCTGGCTAACCGCTTAGTTACTGTCATAAGCGATCTGGTTCACCCGGATCAATCCGGGTTTATACCACACCGCAACACTGCATTGAACCTCCGGCGCCTGCATGGTGTCCTCGCGGGGGCGGGGACGTTGCGCGAACCAGCCATTTTGGCGTCTCTGGACGCCACTATGGCATTTGATACGCTGGAGTGGCCGTATCTTTGGGCGGTCCTCTCTAAATTTGGCTTCGGCCCGAACTTTATTAATTGGGTGAAACTGCTTTATACCGATCCCTTAGCACAAGTGGTCGTCAACGGCCGTGTCTCCGCCCCATTTGCCCTCGGCAGAGGGACGCGCCAGGGCTGCCCTTTGTCTCCTCTTTTGTTTGTCCTTGCTCTGGAACCACTGGCGGCCTGGTTGAGATGGGAGCCATCTTTGAAGTGCATTAGATGGAACTCGGACTTTGAGGACTGGGTGTCCTTATATGCAGACGATATCCTGCTGTATCTCACGTCGCCTCGGAAATCGTTGATCGTTCTTTTCGACGTCTTGACCTCCTTCCGTAAAAACTCTGGTCTCGTCATCAACTGGTCTAAGTCGTGCGTCTATGTTCTTTTGGGCGAGGCTCCTCTCTTGCCCCGCGGATGCCCTATTTCGGTGGTGCAGGAAGGCTTTAAGTATCTGGGGATCTTTATTACCTTGGACCCGGTACTTCGTTATGAGCGCAATTTGCTTCCCCCGCTCCAGCGCCTTCGCGCTGATGTTGTTGCGTGGGGTAATCTCCCCCTCTCCCCCTTGGGACGAGCTGCACTGTTCAAGATGATGTCGCTGCCCCTGTTCCTTTATGCGCTCCAAAACACGCTCGATACGGTGCCTGCTAGCTACTTTCGGGAGGTCGAGAGTCTACAAAGGCGATTACTATGGGGGGGCCAATCCCGTATTGCCCTGGCGAAGATGACACTGCCGTGGTACGACGGGGGCATTGCGCTTCCCGATATTTGCCGGTACTATTGGGCCTCTCAGCTGGGGGCGATTAACCATGGTACTTATGGTCCTTCGCCGAACCTGGCGTTTGAAATGGACAAGTGGCTGTTGCCCGGCGGAGATTATAACAGGGCGCTGTACGCGAGGTCTGTTTGCAGGACCCTCACGGGCCCCACCATGACAGCCGTGCAGGTGTGGTATCGTGCGACGGCGGCTCTGGGCTGGACAGATAAACTGACTCATGCGACTCCGCTTTACGCGTCTGATAAGCTCGGGTCCCTCTGGAAATCGAAGGGCTTTGACAAGTGGGATGTGATTGGTATCAGCAGGGTGAATGATGTGTGGGCCAAGGGTAGGGTCAAGACGTTTGAGGAGCTGAAAGCTGAGTACGACTTGAATGATAGGGAGTTTTTTCGTTATGCGCAAATTCGACATGCCATACTATCTGTTTTCCCCTTGGGCACAGATATCCCGGAGGCGTCCCCGCTGGAGGATCGGATTCTGGACGGGCACGTCCCGGACAGTACGATCTCGCTCATATACAAAAAACTGATCAACAACAGGATTGACCTCCTCTGTCATCTTCGAGAGGTCTGGACCAGTGACGGTCTGGAACTTGATGATGAGGACTGGCAGGCGGCGATCTCTTCCCCGAAGGAAGTGGCGATCGCGGCGCGCCTTCGGTTTGTGCAGCTCAAAATTCTTCACAGGGTGTATGTGACTGGTCCCCGTCTGGTGTGTATGGGATTCTCTGTGGATGGTCTGTGCAGGCGTGGCTGTGGTCTCTTGGGTACATTTCTCCATATTATTTGGGACTGTCCTGCCGTGATGCGCTACTGGACTCGGGTGCATGAGGTTATGAGTGAGGTCACGGGTGTGCGGTCAATGCCTGAGGCGAGGAGATGCTTGTTGAATGTCTGGGAACCGAATGATTACAGCGGAGCACAGCTTCGCTGGGTGACCCTGGGTAATATGATTGCTAAGAGGGACATTGCCCAATTGTGGGGTGCTCAGAGGCCGCCGACGGTTCTGCTGTGGCAACAAAACATGGATTGGTGCATGTTTCGAGAGAAGACAGTTTATGTTGCCCGTGGCACTCCCCGTAAATGGGGTAAGATCTGGAATCAGTGGAACACATACCGTGGTGATATATGTACCCCCCCTCCCACAGACTTTGAAACTGACCTATCTTCCTCCCAACCTATTGTTTCCTCCACTATTGATTAGGTGTTCTTGCTTGCTCCTGGTCTCCCTCCCCCCCTTCCACAATGTATGGACCTGCCTATTGAACTGCTAATGTACTCCCTCCCCCGACGCCGCAGCGACACATCTGTAATGTACTGCCTTGTGTTTTGTTTTCTTTATTTGTTTATGTATGTTTTGAATTTAATAAAAACTTTAAAAAAAATAAAAAAAATAAAAAGATCTGCGCAGACACAAAAACAAGGGTATCCCACCTTGAGGACCGCACAAGCACCTTAGAAGATCAGCAAGTAAAGGACGCGGCCAAAGTAAAAGGCCACGAGCAGCAATTAACCGACATCCAATGGAAATTGGAAGATTTAGAGAATCGCCAGCGGCGGAATAATCTCAGGATCTTGGGCATAGAGGAAGGGAAAGAAGGGGACGACGTGAGAGCCTATGTATTGAAGCTGTTGAAGGGTGCATTCCCGGAGCTGAGTCATTGGGATTGGGACAAGGAAGTTCAACGATTGCATAGATTCCCAATGACTATGAAGAAAAATGTTACCCCAGCTCAGGGTGGAAACCAGAAGCAACAGAGGCCTCGTGCTATTTTGATATTCTTCGGGAATTTTCTATTGAGAGAGGAAATCTATGCCAAAGCCAGACCAAACTCAAAGCGATCATTTGACAATCAGTCCTTTTTTGCAACTCTGGACTATTGTCACACGACAGTCGAAAGGCGATGGAGATTGAGAGAACTATTGGAACCATGTCATCAAAGGGGACTGCAAGCATATCTTATGAATTCGGCTAGGCTGAAGATTATATATAAATCTACGGTCAGAGTTTTCACCTCCGAAATTCAAGCAAAGGCGTATATTGATACACTAAAAGCAAGTGGCCCAGTAAATACTACAACATGACCCTTTCCAGGGCAGGAAAAATCGAAAAATTAAATAGGTACATATAGATAGGGCCACTTATGTATGCAGCAGTGAAGCACGGATACGGTGGGGGAAAAGGCGAATAATAGATAGCACAATAATATAGCACACCAGAAATGCATGTAGAAGGGTGTAGGGCAGAGGGAGACAGGTAGTCAGACACCATCACAGAGACTTTAGGTCTGCTTGCCTCAGTAGGAGGGGGGGGGGACAGTGGGGGGGGCAGGAAGGGCGGGAAGGGGGGGGAATCTAAGGGAGAAAAACGGGGGGAAAAAATCATCATCACGAAGACATATAGAAGAAGGGGGTAGGGGGAAGGGAAAAAAGAAAATGGGGTGAAAAATGTATTTTTTTAATGCGGATAGTTACAATCAATATATGTGGACTGAAGGATGCCAAAAAGCGAAGAGAGCTGAAGGAATATCTAAGGTCAATACATGCAGATATTGTATGTATACAAGAGACCCACATCGAGATATCCCGCAAAACTTTGCTACAACAGCTTGGGTACCAGCTATTATCATGTACATCACAAGGGTGTAGGACGCGTGGGGTGGCAATATTGGCACGGGGCAGGATGGTGACAGTAAAAAAACAAAAGGCAGACCCATATGGTCGATGGGCTATGATTGAATGTAATGTATATGGACTTAGCTTCACTCTCTGCTCTATTTATGCTCGCACAGTAGACGACCCAGAGACCCTAGACCATGTCAATGTAGAATTGACAAACTGGCCCATGCCCATCATAGTTTGTGGTGACCTGAATATCAATGGGCTCTATGGTCTGTGGAAAAATGATCCGGCCAGGTTTCTGGGCTGAAAAAAGAGAAGTCATAGGGCTTTAATACAAATGATGCAGGATAATGGACTTATTGATGTATGGGAGCAGCAAAATACTGGTGGAGGGGGGAGTACATATTATTCAATGCCACATAAATCCTTAGCCAGACTGGACTATTTTCTGACCTCACCTGCATTGATACCTATTATCAAAATTAAGAAAGTTACCGCGGGTGATGTTGGATCATAATCCACCGGTCCTAGATATTTCTATTGCAAATCTTCAAAAAGAAAAATTTAATTCGACCTTTGAGAGAGCCCTGCTATACGATCCCAAGTATGTGGCTCAGATGGGCTCCTGGCTAAAAGAATTTTTAAGAATAAATAGAGGATCTGCCTCTCCGGCAATAATTTGGGACAGTATGAAGTCTGGTATAAGAGGGGAAACTATTAGCTTTTCGTTAAAGAGAAATAAGATAGAGAATGAGGAAATAGAGAGAAAGTTAAGAACAATAGCTGTCATCGAAGAAGAATTAATGGAAGCAATCAGGGTTAAGCATGATGTAACAGGGATACTGCAAAAACTGGGCATAGCAAAGGCAGTTGTAGGTGAGGGCCTCGCAGCTAAAGCTGCAGGAAAGTATACGGCATGGAAGCAGGACCAATACGAGTTCAGCGAGCAGATTGGCCGTATATTAGCTATCAGAACGCGTCAGGCGGCTACGAAAGGGGAAATCTCACAAATTGTCTCTGAGGCAGGGCTTTCAGCCACAACACCAAGGGGGATCTGATCAATCTTCAAAGATTTTTATCAGAATTTATATAATCCTGACAATAATGCCGAGAGTGGGGAGATAGAAAGCTATTTAGAAAGCGCACAAGTTGAGAAGTTTACAGCAGTGGATAAAGCAGGGTTGGAAATGGACTTTACGATAGAAGAAATACAAACAGCAATCAAAGATCTACCTGCTGGAAAAGCTGTGGGCCCCGATCTCATCCCGCTGGAATTCTATAAAATGTTCCTACCTAGTTTAGTAGAGGATATTTATCAGCTTATGGTGTTAACACAGAAAGGAGCAGCACCTCCAGAGTCTTGGGGGGAGGCTACTATGGTGGTATTCCTGAAAAAGAACAAACCTCCAACTGATCCTGGGTCCTATAGGCCCATAAGCTTGATGAACAGCGATACGAAGATTTTTTCTAAGATTTTAGCCAACAGAGTAAGCTCAGTCATAGGCAAAATTATATCCCCCAGACAACATGGGTTCATTCCGGGCAGGGGCACGGCAGATCACATCAGAAGAGTGTGCACTATGTTTGATGGGACGGCAACCTCACGAGACCCCATGGCTTTAATATTGCTAGATGCCGAGAAAGCATTTGATAGGGTCTCGTGGGGTTTCCTTTGGGCGGCATTAGCAAAGGCAAATATCGGTGATGTTTGCATCAAGGCTCTAAGTGCCTTATATGAGAACCCGACGATAAGACTCAGGATAATGGGAGAACAGAGTGGGACCATAAACATCGGACGAGGAACTAGGCAAGGATGCCCCTGCTCCCCGCTGCTCTTCGCCTTTTATATAGATGCCTTTATCAGAAAGATAGAGCTAAACAAGAACATTTTACCAATCGTGCTGAATGGATTCGAAACAAAAATCTTAGGCTATGCCGATGATTTAGCTATAACATCTGCGGACCCGGTTACGGCGCTATCGGAAATAGAAAGAGAAGCTAATTTATACGGGGCGCTGTCGGGCTATAAATTAAATCAGAGCAAATTGTAATTAACAAAAAGATAACGATGGTAGATCAAAGAATAACGGATTCTGCAGTGTATTTAGGTGTAATAATAACCTCAGATCTTTCTAAGGAAGTCGAAATGAACCGGGGACCGCTGATTAAAAAGGCCAAAAAGGATCTAGACAGATTAAACAATCTGCACTTAACAATAATTGGTCGTTGCAACATAATAAAAATGACATTTCTGCCCAAGGTATTATACCTGTTTCGAACCATCCCGTTGAAATTTAATAATAACTGGTTTGGCGAAATAGAGGGAGTTACAAATCGCTTTATCTGGGCCAAGGGCAGAACACGGCGAGCATTAAAATTTCTGTCACTACCAAGGGAACGAGGAGGCCTTGCGGTTCCCAACTTCAAGGCCTATTATTGGGCAACTGTCCTGCAATGTATTAGAGGGCTAGTGGGCGGGAGTATGGAGGACCAGTGGAGAGGGGGGGGAAAGTGTCCCTGACACATATGAGTTATTAATTAAGGGCTCTAACAAGTGGCTTCTTACATTTAATGAAGCCAGTTATTACAAAAAAGTTAAGTTCAAGACCCTCGGACCAGTAGTATCAATCTGGTCCGCCCTCAGGAAGAAAATAAAAATGGGGAGAATGAATTATTATACGCCTCTATATAAGAATCAACTTCTACCGGTGATATTTCACGACCAAGTAATGAAGAGATGGGATACATTGGGAGTAAAAATCATTGGGGACCTCACAGATACGACAGGCCTTATGACATTTGAGCATCTACAGCAGCTATATAAATTAGACCGTAGAGACTTTTTTAAATATGTACAAATAAGATCAGCATTGGCAAAAAAACAGGGAGGGGATATCAATTATAAGAGAGAGGAAATTATGGAATTTTTAAGAGATAAGAAGGGCTGTACGATATCCCAGATCTATGGGGAATTAATTCAGTTTAAGGAGGATGATTGTGGAAGGGCCGTACAAAAATGGAATACTAAGTTAAATCTATTTGGGAATGAGGTCGAAAAATCGTTCCAGCTGTTAAACTCAGTGCTAAGAGTAACCAATCTACAAGCTCAGCAATACAAGACCCTATTTGAGCTCTATTATACACCACACAGAATCGCTCAATGGGGCGGAACAACGGGGGTTGTCTGCCCTAGATGCCAAGCAACGCAGGCAGACACTATACACATGTTTGCGGCCTGTCCAGCCCTGGACCCATTTAAAAGCTCAATAGAGAAATTCCTTGATAGAGAATTAGGGATCAATATTAGTATAACGAATGAAGTTATGGTCCTAGGGGTTTCCAGGGACGACGTAGAAATACCTCATCATGAATTTGTATACTTAGCAATGACTCTAAGTCGGTTATGTGTCGCAATAATGTGGAAAGATCTAAACCCGCCAACATTCCAACAATGGTTATCACGGTTGCTAGCGATATATGTATTAGAAAAAGCGATGTATGATAAAAAGGGTCAGAAGGTAAAACAACTGGGGAAAAGGATATGGGCCCCTATAACCGATTGGAAACAGAGGCTAGAAAATGGCTAGAAGTCTATAATTATCCCCTGCTTTTCTTCCCTCTCGTCTCCCTCTCACTCTTTTCTCTCTATCTTCTTTTTCTTTTTTGTAGCTTAAATGCAAATGGACAAAATGCTTAGTATGTTGTTTTATTATGTAGAGATATATTGTATAATTTTCTCATATGTATTCTTTTTTCTATTCATATAAGACTGTGATCTATAAATTGGCGGAAATAATTGAATAATGAAATGTCTTATGTCTGATGATGATGAATACATTTTTTTTTTAAAAAAATCAAAAAAAAAAATCATCCATAGCACTACATTTCATGGAAGAACATCACAATGTGTCACAACTACAGTTTCTTATTTTGGAAACTGTTCAGAGAAAAAAAGGACTGGATAACAATAAACATCTACTCCAGCGAGAGAATAACTGGATTTATACTATGAATTCAAGCAAACCTTTTGGTCTTAACGATCGCATTGAATTTGCATGTTATTTATAATATGTGATGTTCACTGAATAACAAAGTCATTGCATTCCTTGATTCTGTGTAGGTTCTTGGTACATTTACCATGCACTGCTACTGCACTTCTATTATCATTTTTGAATTTTTGAATCATTTATATATCATTCAGGTACACTTTTCATACACCTTCATTCTCACCGTTTCGATTCGTATCATTCACCCTTCAATATATTTTTTCCCGATCTGAATTCTCTCAGAACGGGTAGTCTGTCCCCTATTTCCATGACCATGTGATCGGCACTAACCAGACAATCAGCATGATCTAACCTCGCTACAAGGAAGTAGCTACAGTTGACAATCACGGACGTTCTCGTTACGAGGAAAGAAGAGAGACGCTTCGCGTCTTAACAGTAAGTCTGAGACTCGGACCTGTTTTGAGTCCGCGTTACCGTACGATACTTTGGATACCATGAGGACGCTCATGATTATATCCTTTATTTTGCAGTTCCGTTAACATTTTACATCACGAACTCGAACGCTATCCTTGACATGTAAGTGTACGCTCACCTCATGTGCTTCACTTCACTTTTGGATTTTCATGGCAAATGACACTGAACACTCCGGGCACAACATAACACGGGCACAACAGAGCACGTTTACACGCATGGATTATATTAGAGACCTTGTATTTGTTTCCTTTGTTTGTTTATGAGTTAGAACAGTACTGGTACAGGTGTCCTCAGGTGACCTGTCCGCAGGACACCCCTGCGCCGCACGGCCCTCCAGCTGTGTCTGTGCCCCCTCGCTGCTGCTCGTTGTGCCGATTTGCCGTTTTTCTCACTCCTGTGCCCTGTTATTGCTTAGCTGTTGTTGCAGTTTACCCGGTAGTATTTTGTTGTATTTTGTTGTATCTGTACCGCTGTGTCTTGGCTCATTGCCTCCCCTGGTGTAACCCCCGCCCCCCGCTTCCCGCCGCCGTGACAACGTGGCCCGCCCCCTTTTCTTTTGTGTCCTCCCCGCCTCCCAGCTGCTCCTCCCTCCCACTTCGCCTTAAATGGAGACCGCGCAGACGCGCGCAGCGGGCGCGCCGATTGTGCGCCAAAGGCGCGCCAAAGGCAAGCCCGTCCACGCCTGGACCGCGCCCAGCGCCAGGACCCCTGGCCCCCGCTGATGCAAGACCACCCGACGGACCTACGACGCCGCCACCCTCAACGCACTCAATGCCGGCCGGAACCCCGCCTGCTACCGAGCCACCCCGAAACGCACCCACGGACCCTTCACCTGCAAAGCCTGCCGTTTCACCTGCCTTTGAACCTGCACCGCACCCGCCAAGCCGAGCACCAGCAACAACCACCTCAAGTGCATCTTGCTCAACACCCGCTCCGTCCACAGACACGCCGTTGAACTCTGGAACCTCCTCGACGCAACTTCACCAGACGTCGCCTTCCTCACAGAAACCTGGATGAGCGCCTCCTCAGCCCCCGACATCGCCATCGCCATCCCGGATGGCTACAAGATCACCCGGAGGGACCGCGTCAACCAGACTGGAGGAGGCATCGCCATCGTACACAAGAACACCATCCGCATCACGACCAACTCTGACGACACCCTCACCGCCGCTGAACACCTCCACTTCCAGATACACATCGACCCCAAGACGACCCTGTGAGGCACCCTCATCTACAGACCCCCGGGACCACGCACACAATTCAGCGAAGACATCGCAGACTTCGTCATCCCGCACGCCCTCCCCTCCGCTGACTACATCCTCCTAGGGGACTTCAACTTCCACCTGGAGAACAACAACGACACCAACACAACCACCCTGCTGGACAACCTCGCCAACCTCGTACTCAAGCAACTGGTGAACACCCCCACCCACTATGCCGGCCACACGCTTGACCCCGTCTTCTCCTCCAGCAAGCACATCTCCTTCAGCGACTCCACCGGACTTCATTGGACGGACCACAGCTGCGTCCACTTCAGCTTCAGAAGAACCACGACACACCACCACCCGCAACAGGTTCCTCGCAGGAGCTGGAACAAGATCACCGCCGACCAGCTCACCACCACCCTCAGCCAGAACCCTCCCGCCAGCACAACGGACCCCAACGAAGCAGCCAGCAACCTTACACAGTGGCTCACCAAGTGGGCAGACTACTTTGCACCACTGAAGACCCCTCCCAGCAGAACCCGCAAGAAAGCCTCCTGGTTCACCGACGAACTCAAGATCTCCAAGAAGAACTGCCGTACCCTCGAGAAAGTCTGGAGCAACAACCAGACCACAGACAACATGACTGCCCTCAAGCACGCCACCCGCTATCACCACCAGCTGATCCGCACCACCAAGAAGACAGCGTTCAAGGAACGACTGGACACCAACGCCCACAACAGCAAGGAACTCTTCAGCATCGTCAAAGAGCTCTCCAACCCCAGCGCCGGAAACAACAACATCACCCCCTCGCAAGACCTCTGCGACTCACTCGCCTCGTTCTTCCACAGCAAGATCCCCGACATACACAACAGCTTCGGCGCACAGACCACGCACCCAAGAACCGAGCCAACGCCCCCCACCAGCACCCTCCGTGCCTGGACTCCGATCAGAACCGAAGACACCACCCGCGTGATGAACACCATCCACTCCGGATCACCAACTGACCCCTGCCCCACCACGTCTTCAACAAAGCCGACTCCGGGACATCATCAACACCTCCTTCAACACCGCCACCTTCCCGGAGAGCTGGAAGCACGCCGAGCTCAGCGCCCTCCTGAAGAAACCAACAGCGGACCCCACCGACCTAAAAAACTACCGTCCCATCTCGCTCCTCCCTTTTCCTGCCAAGGTCTTCGAGAAGACCATCAACCGACAGCTTGCCGCCTTCCTCGAGACGAACGGATCCCTCGACCACTCGCAGTCCGGCTTCCGAGCCAACCACAGCACCGAGACCGCCCTCATCGCAGCCACAGACGACATCAGATCCCTGCTCGACAACGGGGAAACAGCGGCCCTCATCCTTCTGGACCTCTTCGCAGCGTTCGACACGGTCTGCCACCGCACCCTAGTGCAGCGCCTCAGCAACATCGGAGTCCAAGAGAAGGCACTGGAATGGATCATCTCGTTCCTCACCGGAAGAACCCAGAGGGTCCGCCTCCCCCTGCTCAGATCCGAGGCCACCGAAGTCATCTGCGGCGTAGCACAAGGATCATCACTCAGCCCCACCCTCTTCAATGTCTACATGAGCCCCCTCACAGCCATCGCACGCCAACACAACCTCAACATCATCTCCTACGCCGACGACACCCAGCTGATCCTCTCCCTCACAAACGACCCCGCCACCGCCAGAACTAGCCTACAGGAAGGGATGAAAGACGTCGCCGAGTGGATGAAGAACAGCCGCCTGAAACTGAACTCAGGCAAGACGGAACTCCTGGTGGCCCCCTGCCCTGGGCACCGCTCCCAAGCCAACGGACCACGCACGTAACCTGGGCTTCATCCTGGACTCCTCCCTCTCGATGACCAGACAAGTCAACACCGTCTCGTCGTCGTGCTTCAACACCCTGCGGATGCTCCGAAAGATCTTCCGATGGATCCCCACCGAAACCAGGAAGACGGTCACCCAGGCACTCGTCACCAGCCGACTGGACTACGGAAACACCCTCTACGCCGGAACCACAACCAAACTTCAGAAAAGACTCCAACGCATCCAGAACGCCTCCGCACGACTCATCCTGGACATCCCCCGACACAGCCACATCTCCGGACACCTGAGAGACCTGCACTGGCTCCCCGTCAGCAAGAGGATCACGTTCAGACTCCTCACCCACGCACACAAGGCTCTCCACGACCTGGGCCCCAGGTACCTCAACAACCGCCTGACCTTCTACACTCCCACCCGCCAGCTACGATCCACCAGCCTAGCCCTCGTCGCCGTTCCACGCATCCGCAGAGCCACCACCGGAGGAAGATCCTTCTCCTACCTGGCAGCCAAGACATGGACCTCCCTCCCCATCCACCTCCGGCTGACCCAGGACCACCTTTCCTTCAGGAAGCAACTCAAGACATGGCTGTTCGAGCAGTAGCAGACCCCCCCCAGTGCCTTGAGACCCTTCCGGGTGAGTAGCGCGCTATACAAATGCTATGATTGATTGATTGATTGTATTTGTGAATATATTCTTTATTAATTTTCTAGCACATGCTCCCTGATGAAGGGCATATAATGCCCGAAATGCATTGGATATACGAAATATGATGATGTCAATGAAATGCATTTGAAACTTAAAACATGAAATGAAAGTAATTTCAGAAGAACAATTGCAAACTTGCATCGAATAAAAATAATTGAACTGTATAAAAAGTAGTTGAGTACATTTGTGAAAGGAATCCTTGACGAACATCAAGGAGACATAGGTGTGCACCAGGGGATGCAGCTAAAGATCATTAGAAGCACATTCTTTGACTATAATTGAGGCTAACAATAAATGGAACGCAAATTCCCTTTTCTCCAGAGAGCAGCAGTGGGTCTTTCACCTCAAGACACACACCCACAGGGAAAATGACGATATACCCTGGGCCCAATGCACACATATACCCAGAGAATCTACCTTTGGGGAACCATCTAACTTGTACATCACTGATGAGATCTAGCATACCCCTAGAATATACCTCTGGGGTACCCTTTTCCCTACCATGTAAGCAACTATAATAATATCTTTCTCTGTCACATCTTTATACACCAGCACTTTCTCCATATCTCGCCTTCCTCTAATTAAGACTCTACTTTAGTGCATATACAGCAGGATTTACCACACCCTGCAAACATTTTATGGAAATGTCCTGCTTGCACTGTTATGGGTCCATTATTTATGCATATCTACAGGAATATTAAGGCCACACCTTTTTACCATAGCACTCTGCCCTTCCTGTCACTTGTATATGGGTCAAAAAACACAATTTAAAAGTCTACACCTGTACTACTGTTCACTGTTTGCTGTGTCATGTTCTGTATTTTTCACTTCCTTCCTCCTCTCGAGGATATTACGACAAGCTCTAATGTTATAGCAAGTACATAGACTCCTGGGCAGCCACTCTCATCGTTTTAAAATAGCCGCCACAGTATCAGGCAAGTAGCCCTGATTCTTTACACCACGCCCCCACCGCGTCAATCCCGGATTTCCGGGTCTCATGTGACTTGCCTATCGGCTACCTGGCTGGCAGCTCCCTGAGCCATTTAACCTGCCCTATTTTGAGGAGCCGGTCCTTCCGGGTGACCAGACGTGGGGGTAGGTGATCATACCGACCGCAACAGAAATAATTGTGAGTATGTTATGCCAAGCGGCCAGGTTCTTCCTCAACTGCCCAGTTTCCTTGTTTTAACTTTGAGCCTCTTCTATTGCTCTATCCTGCAGGTCTCATATAGTGAGTGCCTGCTCTTACCTAAGGGGCTATATCCTTTGCAAAAGAGGGTAAGCAACATATCCCTCTTAATTCATGGACATTTACCAATATGCAAAATCGACTTATGAGTGTATTATGTTTGTTGTGTACTTGTGGTCCAGCTAATGATACAATATTGTTCTAAAAGCAAATGGTCGCATATCACTAATTCTAGATTTTAGAATGAGTGACACCCAGCAATGATATAATCTTCTTACTGCCCCTCTAGTATGTATTTTACATGACATACCAACACTTTTTTAGCCACTACCCATTATTTCTGGTGGCTGCACTCTTACCCCATTTTTTCCTCCTCTCTTTTTCAGCTTGGATATATCTTTTTTAGGTGGAGGACCATCTACTCTTTTCCTTGCACCTAATTTATTAGTTGCACCCAGACTAGTGCACATGTGGGTAATCTATAGATACCCACCCCTTAAGTTTCCCATTCCTGAATCTGGGTAGGGACTGATATTCATTTTTACTTTTATTACACCAGTTCTCAGCCCTGATGAAACTCCATAGATCCCTCATGGACCAATAGGGTGTGAAACATGTCTACCCAACCCACTTCACCTGCACTCATGACTAAACTGTGTTTCCTCATTGTTGTGAAGTAACAGTTTGGCTTCTGATTTTAACCTTACCAAGTGGACACAGGAATAAAAATCTCTCCCTTTTGAGTACACTGTGGTATTTTTAATCCACAGTCTCACCAGTTCCACTCACTTGCATTCACCTTTACAGCGTTTTTTTACTTTAAAAGATCTCTGCCAAAGAGCCCTCTCGCGGGGCCCGTGGGGTATTGCAGCGCCGACCCCCTGACGAGCAAAAACACCCAATAATGAAGCAAGACACCCTCACAGGTGTGTGAGGGCAACACCTCCTAATAAATAAGCTCCCCTTTACCCCTCGATTCTAACATCCTTCTTGAATTCTCCCCTCACATGGCTCTATTTTCTTAGGAACAGCTACCCCTTGTGTATTGCATGAGTAGGCAGCCATGTTTTAGTTGTTTATGTGATAACCTTTTACAAGAACAATTCCTAAAGAACATAAGCAATTGTAAAAGGAAAAGATCAGCAGGCAAAACTAGACCCATTCTATGTGTGATGCACTATGCAGCACACATAGAAAGAGGAAAATGCCTCAAAGAACTGTTTTTATGCAGGAAGTTGTCCCTTCCTGCACAAAAACAATCCTGCTTACAATGGAGGCACCCTTGTACCATGGGGCAAGGGTGCCTGAATTGGCGCTAGGCAGCAGATCGGATTCTACCGCTAGGAAAAGACAGGAATGTGCTGCATGATGTTGAATACGGTACATTCCTGCCCTTTTCCTGTCACTCACGACTTTTTGGTAAATATGGCCCTGGATAACATTAAAAAATTGGCATCTTTCCATGGTGAAGCGAGCGAGCAAGGTTGTACACAGTTCCCCTGGGATAAAACAAGTAATAAGGTCTCTCTCCTAGTTAGCTGGCAGTCAGCTGGAGGATGTGGAATGCCAGATACTAAACAAGTTCCTTAGCGGAACTAAGGAAGCCTCACACAACTGATGAGCTGGATGACATGTCTCATTCAGCCTACTTGAGATGTTGTTTATATCATCGGCTTCCTGCTCCTGCGTCGGGCCGGCGCTGCAATGCCCGACGGGTAACAACGAGTGTCACTCTTTTGCGGAGGTCTTTTGTTCCTTGCCGTGATAAGTAGAAACTTGTGAGGCTTAAAAAGGTGGGGTAGTGAGCAAGAAGTGGATAGTTTAAAAAAAGTTGGATAGTCCACAGGGAAGACTTTATTCAGGTGGCTAGCCACTTTATTAAAAAGTGAAAGGAGGGGTAGTGAGGACCAACGTGACTATTGGTGTGGCCTCGTAACGACCCTCCACTTGGTCAACATGTTTCATGCCCAGCAGGGCAATTCTTCAGGACCGAAAAAAGTGTGCTCATATAAACCTAATGTGCCCAAAGGGGTGAGCTACAGGTTTTTAAGGATACAACCTGACGGGTCTAGGTCTAAGGCTGGCGAGGGCCACTGCGTCACCGTCAGACCTAGGGATACAGTAAACACAACAATTGTCACATTGTCATCATTGATTACACTGTTGTCAGTCTAGGCTGTGACTTCACCCCAAAAGTCAATCAAGCACCCAAGTAGACATATTATGCTAGGTGACTATAAGGGGACAATTGGAGTGCAGCTTAGTGAAGGGAGAGAGACCATTATTACATGTATCCTAACAACGCCCCGCGTGTAGTCAGGGCGTGTGTGAGTACTACTCGTGGTGAGGGTGGTCAATTGTGTGTTTAAACAATAAAGCCACTGGAAATAAGAAGAATTATTCATTACATTTTGACTCAAAAAGCCACTCAGCCACATGGAGGGGGACAGGCACACTGTAAGATGGTTGTGGTATCATGTTAATAACATACCATTGGATGCCAATTAGCAGTCTGCGCGGCTAATTCCTGTGGGGACTACGCTAGGGAAAGAACCCTAAGGGAGAAAAAAGAGCTGGCCCCACACATTACCGGGTCCACATCCCTGACCACATTTTCCAGTACTGACCCTGAGCTGAAATGCTTTCTTTCCCTCTTTTTTCTCTCTTTTTTCTCTTTTATTTATTTATTTATTTTTTTCTCCCTTAGGGTTCTTTCCCTAGCGTAGTCCCCACAGGAATTAGCCGCGCAGACTGCTAATTGGCATCCAATGGTATGTTATTAACATGATACCACAACCATCTTACAGTGTGCCTGTCCCCCTCCATGTGGCTGAGTGGCTTTTTGAGTCAAAATGTAATGAATCATTCTTCTTATTTCCAGTGGCTTTATTGTTTAAACACACAATTGACCACCCTCACCACGAGTAGTACTCACACACGCCCTGACTACACGCGGGGCGTTGTTAGGATACATGTAATAATGGTCTCTCTCCCTTCACTAAGCTGCACTCCAATTGTCCCCTTATAGTCACCTAGCATAATATGTCTACTTGGGTGCTTGATTGACTTTTGGGGTGAAGTCACAGCCTAGACTGACAACAGTGTAATCAATGATGACAATGTGACAATTGTTGTGTTTACTGTATCCCTAGGTCTGACGGTGACGCAGTGGCCCTCGCCAGCCTTAGACCTAGACCCGTCAGGTTGTATCCTTAAAAACCTGTAGCTCACCCCTTTGGGCACATTAGGTTTATATGAGCACACTTTTTTCGGTCCTGAAGAATTGCCCTGCTGGGCATGAAACATGTTGACCAAGTGGAGGGTCGTTACGAGGCCACACCAATAGTCACGTTGGTCCTCAGTACCCCTCCTTTCACTTTTTAATAAAGTGGCTAGCCACCTGAATAAAGTCTTCCCTGTGGACTATCCAACTTTTTTTAAACTATCCACTTCTTGCTCACTACCCCACCTTTTTAAGCCTCACAAGTTTCTACTTATCACGGCAAGGAACAAAAGACCTCCGCAAAAGAGTGACACTCGTTGTTACCCGTCGGGCATTGCAGCGCCGGCCCGACGCAGGAGCAGGAAGCCGATGATATAAACAACATCTCAAGTAGGCTGAATGAGACATGTCATCCAGCTCATCAGTTGTGTGAGGCTTCCTTAGTTCCGCTAAGGAACTTGTTTAGTATCTGGCATTCCACATCCTCCAGCTGACTGCCAGCTAACTAGGAGAGAGACCTTATTACTTGTTTTATCCCAGGGGAACTGTGTACAACCTTGCTCACTGGACAAGTACACTGGACCCCTCTAAATATCGTCCATCCCCGTCCCCCCCCTGTTGTTTACATCTTTCCATGGTGCACAGATTTCGAAACTGGTTTTGATTGGGTTTGCAGTAACACTCTTTGACCAAAACAAACAAGATGCATAATTTCCCGAATGGTATTGAAGGCGTTCCAATTCTTATACATCAGCATATGGGTCTACGTCAAAATGGAGGCATGCATTGCAGTCTTAAAACGAATCTATACCAAAAGTGGGACCATTTAAGTTTGCATCCTTGCTTAGTTATTATGTTGCTTATATAAGGCAGACCTGAGTGTTTGCCTTGCTAGCACAGATGTTCTGCCACCAAACCTATGAGCAATTCAGATCATTATTCTACGGTGAGCAGGCCACACCATTGTCTTTGACTTAACAGCTGCAGGCCTTGAATGAGATTTAAATACTGTACATGAGTTGAATCTGCCTAAAAGGTTGATTGTAAATGTCAGCAAAACTAAAGTTTGCATTTATGGAGAGACTTAGATAAGCACATGCTATATAAAACTGGTGAGGGGCAGTTAAATAGAATGCGCCCCCTCCATATAGATATACGGGGATCTGGATGGAGGAGAGATCCCCAGTAAAATAGCATCCAGATTAAATAAGGCTCCTAGCTTGAACTGCTTCAGACTTTATCACATCTATTGCTGAGTAGCTGAATAGTCCATCACTACAGCCCATTTTAAAATTGTTGTGTGCAAAGTTCTTGCCATTAGTGTCCCGTGAAGTTTTCTGATAAGCCAAATGGCTGAATACAGCACATAGCTTATAGATACATGGGTTTCGTGAATCTCATTTTAATATGTTCTTGTTATTTATATCACACTCTTGCAGGAAAAAGAACATTTTATGAAATATTGTTTCAGAGCTCGCGCGATGGAACAACAGTGACTGAAGGGTCTGGTCTAGTATATCTCTACACAGTGATCAATGTCAGAGAATTCTGTCAGCAATATATTTCAGTCCTTAAGAGAGCTGTATGCCATGCAAAACTCCAGCTAATCGTTGGGGTTTTATATCTTCTAAAAAACCAAGAATAATCTCTCATGCAAATCTGAAATTCCAGAGTTGATTTTTCACTTCTAGGTCTGACACTCTCCGATGCTGAATGCCTTCTTTCTATGTAATAACCCTTGTTGCCCATTAATTTCGCCTCAAATATATGCGCTTGTCTTTTATTGTCTTGATCCAGCGCCCCTATAGAAAATATGTCATAACAACACTACCCAACTCTACAATACTCACCATTAATCATAAATCACTCACAAGGCCCATAAACTAATAAAGACATATTTTGAGCAACTAAATCATGTGACCTAATTAATAAAACCTATTCACAAACTATATATACATTTATATACAACTGTAGTATAATGACTTTACCATAGTTTAATAATTTTTCATTTAATTAAGCCACACAGGCGATAAGATCTGCTGATGGTAACTAAGTTCTCTAAAAAACAAGGCCAGCTTGTATTTTCAAAAAAACTTATTAACTATTTATTCAAAGAAAAGTGCATTTTTATTAGAATCTTTATTATTCAAGCAGCATGGTTTGAGGAATTGCAAATTAGTCAGACAGTTTTCAAGCAGAATCAAATAGCATGTTTAAAGAAGAATAAACAGTTTTTCCATCACCTAAACCCTATTTCCCTGTCTAAAACTCACTTCATCTAAAATTGAAAATTGTAAAGTCATATAGCCCTATTAATTCTTACGTGCTCCAAAGAAGTCCGTCAGCACGTCACGCCCATCTGGATTTGGAAAGCGAGAAGTGCCCTCCTTCCAAAGAGGTCAGTTTTTATACCTTTCCTAACTAACTAATCTAAGTAAAAGAATACTTTTCTCATTTATCCAAAACACTGATTGGCTGTCAAACGACAGGCCACAGCATGTCATCACATTTTTTAAGCCCAGTTCCGACTCTCTCTTTGAGTCTATTGTCCCTTATTCTCGTGTCACGTAGCTTCCTTCAGTTTGCAACAATTGAAATAATAGTCCGTGACTTCCTTAGCTTGTCAATCTCTCTGCCGGTTCCTGACCTTGGTCAAGCTGACCAAGAGTACGAAAAGTTCACTTATTTAATCAAGTTTGTATTTTCTTCTTTTTAAACACAGCAGAAATTTTCCACACTGGGCTCTTGCTTTCTCTGAGCAGGATTTTGCCAGCTGCATAATAAGATGTACTAGGCCTCAAGCCTCTTTCTTTGCAACTAGTATATAAACAAACACAAAAGAATAATTAATGCAAGAATTAGAAGTCATTCTGTTACCCACCCACCTTTGCTAATTTATTAACCCATTAATCTATGTTACCTAGCAGAAGCAAACAAAGCAACAAAACAGACTTGTGCAACATTTAAAACGAAAGACAAAACATGAGCACACAGAAATAAGCACATGCCATTATATAAACAGCTGCATTTAATTCTGACATCACAATTGACAAGATTAATTTATTATTTCTCACATGCAAGTACTTTGCACATAATGCACATATATGAGCACACATATTAGTTTCCCACGTGTATTGATCTGCAAGTTTATTCTAGGTTGGTTAGTATTCTTCACTGCATACATTATTAATATTTAATTATTATTAATTATGGAAGTTTAACTTTGCGAGCTGAAATAAATATATTTCTAAATCTCGCTCCATCAGTCTCTATTATATGAATTCAGACAGTGTTGATGGTGCCTGGGCAGTCCCACTAAAGGAAGCAAAATAATGAAAATCTACATGAGGCGAAATGTGCACTGTGGGATACACAGCTTGGGAGCCACAGCATAATAGCCAATTCTGTCTGGTTGACACTTCAGAACTTCTTAAGTGATCCCTCTTGTATGACCATTGTTGGGCTACCACAATCTTGTAGCCCCAGCGTGTCATTTAATGCAATTTTTCCTGCTTGCATCACAGGAAGCAACAAGTGGTGCTATTTCATTGCATCTCCAAACATTTCATGGATTGCCTACCCCTCTAGGCCAAGAGTACTGTGTCCTAACATGTTCATGGAGTTAGTGGGGATGATAGATACCTTCCCCAAAACAGCCACGTTAGCCTCATGTGCAGCTATCTGCCTGGTGTGCCAGCACAATGTGATGTTTCCAAGCCTCAACTGCAGAATTAACTATTTAATTTAGAAATTATGTTTGCCACCACCCTGGCAGTCCATGCCCATTGTATGCCCCTACCGCTCAAAGTCCTCATGTGCTGCCACTTTCATAAGGCACAGAAACCATCATGTGCTACCAGACCCTTTTTCCCTCTCTCTCCATGCCGCTCAGATCATTATGATACCACTCCACATTTTGAAGTGTGTCTGCATCTGGCAGTCACAGGTATCATGCGTTGCCCACTCAATGAAGACTCACAGGCATCAAGTGCCACCACACATACTACACCCAGAGGGCATTGCTTGCTGTCATGTATGCACATGATGTCTTACTCTGCCTCAAGCCACCAGAGAATCATATGTGCCCTCTTTTCACATAGACCCTGGGGCACATCTATTAACATCTTCTCTCAAGCCCCAGGGGAATATGTTGCTGTCTCAATGCTATCCCCGCTGTTCTACAGCTATCATGTGATGCCTCCTATTGCCAATCACAAATGCTTTATATGTAGCCCCCTGCAGCACATGGATATCTTTATTAAATATTTCGTATCCATAGCTAGCAAGTGCCCATGTCAAAGACAGCACTAATCTCATCCAGTGTAATTGAAGATCTTATTTTTGCGGTGTAAGTATATGGCTAACCACCTTAGACATTCGGGCCTACATGCCAACACTACCCAATGAGAAGCAATGAATGTTATGCAACAGACACTAGAAAAAAGCCCTGTACACTAGACAAAAGCCCTGATATCCTGAAGGCGCTCACACAATCCACTACTGGGCGCCAATGCCTCCCGCATAGCAGGCCGAGCAATGGGATAGGAGTAGACATGTAGAGAGCCAGTCAGATCATGGTGTGTACGATGACAACGCCCAGCACACCTACTGGGAAAATGATGTATGCACACAGGCAGTGGAGAAACCCTGCGGAGACCGTCCCACTGACACCTTGCACTGTAAGTCACCGGGCCGTGGGTAGTGCAGTAGACACGGCATACACTGACCTGACACACCCGACGTGGATCAAACACGACACTCAGGCAGCACCTCCAGAAATGTTTTTATTAATAGGTATCGCCATGTTTGTGTTATTTTCTTTTTGTTAAGTATAAATATATCTTTATTGTTATTTCCTTTTCTATTCAACTCTCGGTTCCAACATGTTGGTAACAATGATTATTATCTCCGATGATGGTTGCACGTAGCAGTTAAAACTCAGCATTGGAAATAACCGAATGCATGTTGTATAAGAGGCATATACTTGCTAATTACAAGATGCACTGTAAGAACTGAATTACTCGGCAGATGGATGCACTCATACGATGGAAACACAAGATGGCGGCAGAGGTGGCAATTCCCACGTATCAAAGACGACAATTCTCCTCTTTTTTTTGTACATAGACGTATTAGCTGCTGCAGCATAGGCTTATATAATTTTCTGCTGGAGTAAAATTCATTTCAATGCCTGTATATATGCTGCAATAATTATCTTTAGTGTACGTTTAGTTGTATAAAACTCAATAAAAGATATTTTAAAAAAAATAGGCGAACACAGATAATTTTTTTGTTTTATCTGTTTATTAAATATTTTTTAGTTTGTATACATGAATATAAAGCAATATAACAACATAGATAGCACTGTATCGAGCCAGTAAGTAGTCATAGAATCCAAATAAGAAATCAACGACATAGCGGCATGATCACATTAAGAAGTATAGCCTAACGAGAACTGGGGTTTTTTAGAGTTAGGGAAATACTAGGCGCACTGCACACGGTAGTGTAATGGTACTGATAGGTCAGGGTGCAAATAGGTGAGGGGATAAATGCCCTAATCCCCTCCAAGTGTGTGCAGAGCACACAACATACATAGACAACAACGAAAACCTAATGCACACCAATACTAGACAGTATAGAGAAAGATGTCTCAATGGACATTAGTATGTACACGTAACAACATTCGCAGAAAAGGAAAACGAAGGTGATGCGATTCCTCTTTTATTGCATAGATGGCCAGCCGACACGTGTTTCGTCGTCAAGCGGTAACAGTGCTTGCACCACTCCTCAGGGCTGGGGAGGATACAAAATACATAATGGAATATAGTGTCCACATGACATTTTACGAAAAATTATTTCATGATTATTTGTGTGTCTAATTGATTCTAGTGCATGTGCAAGTGCAGGTGGAAATCATGATAGTGACGAGTGACTGTATAGTGGAAGCACACAAAGCCAAAAAATAATAATAATAATAACGGCCCCAGAGGGTGTCCAGATGGCGGTGCATGAAGGAATGTGATTCCCATTGGCCACGTCTGTGATGCGGTCTATATGACTGGGGAAAAGATAGTGAAAATTTAATTCCCGTGACTGAATTGTGAGCGGTGGATGAAACGGTAGTGCAAGGACAAAAATCATTTATCATTACCGTCAACCTACGGTCAAATAAATATAAAAATATAATAAATATATAATTTAGGAAGGTGAAAGAAAGGGGTGCGCTTCCTACCTGTAGCGCGAAGGTAATGAACCACAGGTCTGTAGCATAACCAAGGAGAGGGAAACAAAGGGGCAAAGGAACGTATCATAACCAATGTATGCATGGTGGGGCGACATAGAGCACTAAAAACAAGTCGTAAGCAGTGTTAGGGAATGGTAACACTGACAAATGAAAATGTTAAAAAACATAATGGAGCTCACCGCTTAGCCGGTGATAATTCCGACCCGGCCCCCGCTCGAGACCAGGTTAAATCTTTTCGTGGAACTTATGTGTAGCTCCAGATTCGTTATAGGTTCGTGCAGTAATGGTGCTGTAAAGGAGCAAAATGAAGTAGCGCATTTGTAAGACACCAGGTGCTATCTGAATCGAAAAAGATATATACAAAAAGGGGGCGCATGAAGTAAACAATATGTATAACATTGTTTAGGGTGTCTCACCTTAACGTAAAGTAAATAGTGCTCAGACCGCCTGTAGTTCATCGGTGTCACCAAATGGTGATGAGCATCCACTCTAAGGTTCTTGATTGTAAAGAATTATTAACTCCGCATTTGTAACTGAAAGTCCTGTAGTCACTTTCAGGAATATGATCTGTAGATAACAAGAAAAGGAACAAGAGCGTCAGTAAGCTCGCTCCTGACACCCATGTATGTGCGATCCTTAAGAAGTTATTGAAGGGATCGGACCGTGATTGTTGCAAGTCAGGTCGATGGGAAAGAGCATAAACTTACCCGTTTCAGTAGCGAAAGCCGGCAGGACGAGTAATCCCACGTAAAGGTTCCGGGTGCGGACACGTGGTGCCGACCCGGAAGTAGTTAAGTACTCAAGTGAGGAAGGACCCGTATGGGAAGGGCTAGAGCGTCAAATACCACGGAAGCGGGTGCGCCTCTAGGGGATATTAAAACAATTGGACGCTCATGAAAAAGGTCGGATTTGAAAAGAAAAAAAGGGTAGAGTCCCGATGCTCTTTTGAAAAAACGGGTATAAAAATAAAATAAATAGATATCCAAAAAACATGCAAAAGTGTATGGTCATGCATCCGATCCACACCATGCAGTGGTGTTGGTGGTACGTTCTATATAAAATTCAAATTTTTTGTCACATTATTTCTGTATTCTTATTTGAATATACATATGTCGAATTTGGAAACAAGTAGTTAGCATAACAATTGCAGCAAGTCGCTGTTAAATACCAGAAATTACATGAATGTCCAAATAACAGCATCACAATGAATGCAGTACCATTGTGACATAATTTCATGACTCATATGTTGTGATAGTACATTAAGGGACAGTCCTATTAGTACCAATCGATACCCCATGTAAACCTCATTGGGGGTGACTGAACGCAAGACTGGTATTGAGGACATTATGATAAGATGTGAAAATACATCCACTACAGTAAATGACAAGATAATTGTATGTGTCTTAGCTGTAAATTGGTGCACGTGTATGCAGGAATTGTGAATTGAGTGGTTTAATCTCCTAGAAAGAATTGCATCTCTTGGTCAAAATGTAACCCCTGAGACACGGTACGAAGGCGGAGGATCCACATTGCCTCCAAGCGTCTCAATTTCAGTTCTCTGTTTCCGCCTCGTACTCCGATCGGAACAGTGTCAATCCCATAGAATGAGACTTGTTTGTCCAAAGATTGTTCACCGCACGCAGCCGCGTGCAGAGCAACCGGGTACCTTGGATCCTGTTTATGGATAGCTCTTATGTGTTCAGCTATCCTTTCTTTGAGGGGACGGATAGTGCTCCCCACATAAATTTTCCTGCATTTGCATTCGATGATATATACTACATAGTGTGTAGTACAGTTGATATTGGTCCTGATGATATAGGTTTCTCCATTGGTGTCATGAAATTCAGTAGTTTTGTGCTTGGCCCACCGGCACATAGAGCAGAACCCACACTTATAGAAGCCTGTGTTTCGTTTGGTTAGCCAGTTGTCCTTTGTGTTGCTGTGAGGAATCGTCGGGCTTAATCTATTTCTCAAGGTTCTACCTCTCCTGTAGGTGATCTGTGGATATTCTCCTACAAAGTCCGAGATGTTCTTATCTTTCTTGAGGATGTTCCAGTGTTTGCTGAAGGTTTTACGTAATGCTTGGTGATGGTTGCTGAAATCAGTGATCATGCGGATAGTCCCAAGATCGCTTGTCTTGTTGGTGGGCTTGTCTTTCAGTGTGTCTGTTCTTTTGATTTTCATGACCCTAGAAGTTGCTGTCTTAAGTAGGTGATCTGAGTAGCCTCTTTTTTTGAAACGTTCCTGCATTTCCCTCAATGTTTCTTTGAAATCTTGATCATTACTGCAGTTTCTGCGAGCTCTTAGGAATTCACCAAATGGTATAGTGCTAATCTGGTGGGATGGGTGAGCGCTGCTAGCGTGCAGAATCGCATTGCAGGCAGTGTTTTTTCTGAAGAGTTTGCTGTTCAGTTTGTTGTCCAGAATATATATTTCCAAGTCAAGGAACTCAATCTTGTCAAGGCTCGCCACCATGGTGAACCTCATATCCCACGTGTTGTGGTTGAGATGTCTGTAAAATTCCATCAGGTTTTCATGTGTGCCAGACCAGATCAAAAAACAGTCGTCCATGTATCTTCCCCAAAATACTATTGAGTCTATAAATTCCGCTCCTTTGGTGCCCCAAATTAGGTCATTTTCAAGTGCGCCCATGAAAAGATTAGCGAACGAAGGGGAAAATTTCGAGCCCATGGCAACCCCTTTTATTTGTCTGTACCATGAGTTGTTAAACATGAAAGTATTGTTATTTAAGATGAGTTCCATCATGGAGACAAGCATGTTGGTGTGTTGCCACATGGTGGCTGGTCGTTTCTGTAAAATTTTGGTTATAACTTCCAGTCCAAGTTCCGGTTTGATGCTAGTGTACAGAGCTACCACATCCATAGTAACTAGAAAGTTGCCTGGCTGCCATTGAAGATCAGAAAGAATGCTTAATATATGTTTAGTGTCCTGGATAAAGGATGGTAGATTGCGTACCAGGGGCCCTAAAAATAAGTCAACGTATTCTGCTATTCTTTCAGTTGGACCCCCTATGCCAGAAATGATAGGTCGACCGGGAGGAAAAGGGAGATTTTTGTGTACTTTGGGAAGGGTGTACAACCAAGGGTAGGAAGGTTTGAGTACTTTCATGTAAAGATATTCATCTTCGTTGATTAGGCCAATGTCTTTCCAGGTAATGAGAGATCGGTTGATGTTGGTAGTAAGAGATGCTGTGGGATTGTGGTCAAGATGTTGGTAACATGTGTTGTCTTGTAGCTGACTGAGAATTTCCTCATCATAGTCTGTTCTGTTCATAATAACAACGTTCCCTCCCTTATCTGCTTCTCTTATAATGATTTCATGATCTTTTGTGAGGCTGTTCATGGCTGCCCGTTCTCCTGATGTCAAATTATCCTTGTATCTGAAAGTGCGTTTAACATCTTTTCGTTCTAGTTTGTCAATGTCCTCCAGTACTCTTTTATAAAAGTTATCTATAGAGTTGCCTCCTGGTAACGTTGGAATCCATTTGGATTTGGATTTGAGCCCACTGACAATACTAAAATCTGATTCAATGTTAAGTTCCTCTAGTAAGGTATCCATATCCTGAGGAGTTTGTTCTAAATCAGTTAGAGAGAGTAAGAGATGTGTAGCTTGAATGTCATTAATGGTTAAAACACCAGGTTCAAAGTCAGTAGGGATGTTCGTAGAATTTTTATTAGACATGATTTTGTTAGAGAAATGCTTTTTCAATTTCAATTTACGTGTAAATTTAAACAAATCAATCTTTAGTCTACAGATATCAGTGTTAGAGAAAGGGTTAAAGTTGAGACCTTTACTGAGAAGGGAGACCATATTGGGAGTCAGGGTTTTTGATGATAGATTGATAACCTGTACCTCCCCCTCCTGTGTGTTAGTTACTGTTGGTGGTTCCCGGATCTGAGTTTCTTCCGGTAATCTTCTACACCTCCCCTTCCTGCCCCTGCGGGTTTTGGATCTAGTGTGCGAATGCCTCTCCTGATCCGCTGGATTTCGCATAAAAAAGGTGTTGTTTCGCTATCTGTTCTGTTAGACTCGTCTTCACTGACACTGATAGTGCTAAGTGATGTGCTGCTTGACGAGATAGAGCTTGCATCAGTTAGATTCGCTTTATCTCTACCCTTTTGTGATGGTTTGTTAATCATGTAGTCATATTTCCTGTCATAAGTAAAAATTCTGCCATCAGTGTAGTCAGCCTCATCTCTTTTCAATTGTCTGGCTTTGCGGCTTTTTATCTCATTCTGGTGTTTAAGAAGAATCTCATCTAGTGTTGTGTAATTTTTGACAGTAGATTCCGGACGATTCAGGTCTTTAATCTCCTGCTCTAAAATGGCAATTTCGGCTTGAAATTTGGCGACCTTACGGTCAGAACTCTCAATGAGAATGTCCATGAGGATATTGGAGTTATTAGTCAAGGCATCTTCCCATTTACCCAAAAGATCGGCATCCAAATTATCGTAGGTGGGGAAGATCTGCGCTCTTAAACCTCTCGGTATGCGCTTCAGTCTAAAATATTGTTTCAAAGTGGTGCCGTCCCACCACTTTGAATTTTCTAATTTCTTCAATTTCTCAAGTCTCACGAATTTGTCCCTGAGACCTTCTTCCTTGGTGTTGCTAGGGGCATTGCTGGTTGTTGCTCTGTGTGTGGACATGCCTTTGGCGAGATTATCAAAGAGTTCTTCAGCAGCTTTGTCTCTATTCATGGTAAAGAATAGAAAGTGCTATTCTTTATGTACCTGTTAAGATGCGTGGCGGCTGCCTCCCTATTCAAAAAGCAAAGCCTAACGAGAACTGGGGTTTTTTAGAGTTAGGGAAATACTAGGCGCACTGCACACGGTAGTGTAATGGTACTGATAGGTCAGGGTGCAAATAGGTGAGGGGATAAATGCCCTTAACCCCTCCAAGTGTGTGCAGAGCACACAACATACATAGACAACAACGAAAACCTAATGCACACCAATACTAGACAGTATAGAGAAAGATGTCTCAATGGACATTAGTATGTACACGTAACAACATTCGCAGAAAAGGAAAACGAAGGTGATGCGATTCCTCTTTTATTGCATAGATGGCCAGCCGACACGTGTTTCGTCGTCAAGCGGTAACAGTGCTTGCACGACTCCTCAGGGCTGGGGAGGATACAAAATACATAATGGAATATAGTGTCCACATGACATTTTACGAAAAATTATTTCATGATTATTTGTGTGTCTAATTGATTCTAGTGCATGTGCAAGTGCAGGTGGAAATCATGATAGTGACGAGTGACTGTATAGTGGAAGCACACAAAGCCAAAAAATAATAATAATAATAACGGCCCCAGAGGGTGTCCAGATGGCGGTGCATGAAGGAATGTGATTCCCATTGGCCACGTCTGTGATGCGGTCTATATGACTGGGGAAAAGATAGTGAAAATTTAATTCCCGTGACTGAATTGTGAGCGGTGGATGAAACGGTAGTGCAAGGACAAAAATCATTTATCATTACCGTCAACCTACGGTCAAATAAATATAAAAATATAATAGATATATAATTTAGGAAGGTGAAAGAAAGGGGTGCGCTTCCTACCTGTAGCGCGAAGGTAATGAACCACAGGTCTGTAGCATAACCAAGGAGAGGGAAACAAAGGGGCAAAGGAACGTATCATAACCAATGTATACATGGTGGGGCGACATAGAGCACTAAAAACAAGTCGTAAGCAGTGTTAGGGAATGGTAACACTGACAAATGAAAATGTTAAAAAACATAATGGAGCTCACCGCTTAGCCGGTGATAATTCCGACCCAGCCCCCGCTCGAGACCAGGTTAAATCTTTTCGTGGAACTTATGTGTAGCTCCAGATTCGTTATAGGTTCGTGCAGTAATGGTGCTGTAAAGGAGCAAAATGAAGTAGCGCATTTGTAAGACACCAGGTGCTATCTGAATCGAAAAAGATATATACTAAAAGGGGGCGCATGAAGTAAACAATATGTATAACATTGTTTAGGGTGTCTCACCTTAACGTAAAGTAAATAGTGCTCAGACCGCCTGTAGTTCATCGGTGTCACCAAATGGTGATGAGCATCCACTCTAAGGTTCTTGATTGTAAAGAATTATTAACTCCGCATTTGTAACTGAAAGTCCTGTAGTCATTTTCAGGAATATGATCTGTAGATAACAAGAAAAGGAACGAGAGCGTCAGTAAGCTCGCTCCTGACACCCATGTATGTGCGATCCTTAAGAAGTTATTGAAGGGATCGGACCGTGATTGTTGCAAGTCAGGTCGATGGGAAAGAGCATAAACTTACCCGTTTCAGTAGAGAAAGCCGGCAGGACGAGTAATCCCACGTAAAGGTTCCGGGTGCGGACACGTGGTGCCGACCCGGAAGTAGTTAAGTACTCAAGTGAGGAAGGACCCGTATGGGAAGGGCTAGAGCGTCAAATACCACGGAAGCGGGTGCGCCTCTAGGGGATATTAAAACAATTGGACGCTCATGAAAAAGGTCGGATTTGAAAAGAAAAAAAGGGTAGAGTCCCGATGTTCTTTTGAAAAAACGGGTATAAAAATAAAATAAATAGATATCCAAAAAACATGCAAAAGTGTATGGTCATGCATCCGATCCACACCATGCAGTGGGGTTGGTGGTACGTTCTATATAAAATTCAAATTTTTTGTCACATTATTTCTGTATTCTTATTTGAATATACATATGTCGAATTTGGAAACAAGTAGTTAGCATAACAATTGCAGCAAGTCGCTGTTAAATACCAGAAATTACATGAATGTCCAAATAACAGCATCACAGTGAATGCAGTACCATTGTGACATAATTTCATGACTCATATGTTGTGATAGTACATTAAGGGACAGTCCTATTAGTACCAATCGATACCCCATGTAAACCTCATAGAAACCTATATCATCAGGACCAATATCAACTGTACTACACGCTATGTAGTATATATCATCGAATGCAAATGCAGGAAAATTTATGTGGGGAGCACTATCCGTCCCCTCAAAGAAAGGATAGCTGAACACATAAGAGCTATCCATAAACAGGATCCAAGGTACCCGGTTGCTCTGCACGCGGCTGCGTGCGGTGAACAATCTTTGGACAAACAAGTCTCATTCTATGGGATTGACACTGTTCCGATCGGAGTACGAGGCGGAAACAGAGAACTGAAATTGAGACGCTTGGAGGCAATGTGGATCCTCCGCCTTCGTACCGTGTCTCAGGGGTTAAATTTTGACCAAGAGATGCAATTCTTTCTAGGAGATTAAACCACTCTATTCACAATTCCTGCATACACGTGCACCAATTTACAGCTAAGACACATACAATAATCTTGTCATTTACTGTAGTGGATGTATTTTCACATCTTATCATAATGTCCTCAATACCAGTCTTGCGTTCAGTCACCCCCAATGAGGTTTACATGGGGTATCGATTGGTACTAATAGGACTGTCCCTTAATGTACTATCACAACATATGAGTCATGAAATTATGTCACAATGGTACTGCATTCACTGTGATGCTGTTATTTGGACATTCATGTAATTTCTGGTATTTAACAGCGACTTGCTGCAATTGTTATGCTAACTACTTGTTTCCAAATTCGACATATGTATATTCAAATAAGAATACAGAAATAATGTGACAAAAAATTTGAATTTTATATAGAACGTACCACCAACACCACTGCATGGTGTGGATCGGATGCATGACCATACACTTTTGCATGTTTTTTGGATATCTATTTATTTTATTTTTATACCCGTTTTTTCAAAAGAACATCGGGACTCTACCCTTTTTTTCTTTTCAAATCCGACCTTTTTCATGAGCGTCCAATTGTTTTAATATCCCCTAGAGGCGCACCCGCTTCCGTGGTATTTGACGCTCTAGCCCTTCCCATACGGGTCCTTCCTCACTTGAGTACTTAACTACTTCCGGGTCGGCACCACGTGTCCGCACCCGGAACCTTTACGTGGGATTACTCGTCCTGCCGGCTTTCGCTACTGAAACGGGTAAGTTTATGCTCTTTCCCATCGACCTGACTTGCAACAATCACGGTCCGATCCCTTCAATAACTTCTTAAGGATCGCACATACATGGGTGTCAGGAGCGAGCTTACTGATGCTCTCGTTCCTTTTCTTGTTATCTACAGATCATATTCCTGAAAGTGACTACAGGACTTTCAGTTACAAATGCGGAGTTAATAATTCTTTACAATCAAGAACCTTAGAGTGGATGCTCATCACCATTTGGTGACACCGATGAACTACAGGCGGTCTGAGCACTATTTACTTTACGTTAAGGTGAGACACCCTAAACAATGTTATACATATTGTTTACTTCATGCGCCCCCTTTTTGTATATATCTTTTTCGATTCAGATAGCACCTGGTGTCTTACAAATGCGCTACTTCATTTTGCTCCTTTACAGCACCATTACTGCACGAACCTATAACGAATCTGGAGCTACACATAAGTTCCACGAAAAGATTTAACCTGGTCTCGAGCGGGGGCCGGGTCGGAATTATCACCGGCTAAGCGGTGAGCTCCATTATGTTTTTTAACATTTTCATTTGTCAGTGTTACCATTCCCTAACACTGCTTACGACTTGTTTTTAGTGCTCTATGTCGCCCCACCATGTATACATTGGTTATGATACGTTCCTTTGCCCCTTTGTTTCCCTCTCCTTGGTTATGCTACAGACCTGTGGTTCATTACCTTCGCGCTACAGGTAGGAAGCGCACCCCTTTCTTTCACCTTCCTAAATTATATATTTATTATATTTTTATATTTATTTGACCGTAGGTTGACGGTAATGATAAATGATTTTTGTCCTTGCACTACCGTTTCATCCACCGCTCACAATTCAGTCACAGGAATTACATTTTCACTATCTTTTCCCCAGTCATATAGACCGCATCACAGACGTGGCCAATGGGAATCACATTCCTTCATGCACCGCCATCTGGACACCCTCTGGGGCCGTTATTATTATTATTATTTTTTGGCTTTGTGTGCTTCCACTATACAGTCACTCGTCACTATCATGATTTCCACCTGCACTTGCACATGCACTAGAATCAATTAGACACACAAATAATCATGAAATAATTTTTCGTAAAATGTCATGTGGACACTATATTCCATTATGTATTTTGTATCCTCCCCAGCCCTGAGGAGTCGTGCAAGCACTGTTACCGCTTGACGACGAAACACGTGTCGGCTGGCCATCTATGCAATAAAAGAGGAATCGCATCACCTTCGTTTTCCTTTTCTGCGAATGTTGTTACGTGTACATACTAATGTCCATTGAGACATCTTTCTCTATACTGTCTAGTATTGGTGTGCATTAGGTTTTCGTTGTTGTCTATGTATGTTGTGTGCTCTGCACACACTTGGAGGGGTTTAGGGCATTTATCCCCTCACCTATTTGCACCCTGACCTATCAGTACCATTACACTACCGTGTGCAGTGCGCCTAGTATTTCCCTAACTCTAAAAAACCCCAGTTCTCGTTAGGCTTTGCTTTTTGAATAGGGAGGCAGCCGCCACGCATCTTAACAGGTACATAAAGAATAGCACTTTCTATTCTTTACCATGAATAGAGACAAAGCTGCTGAAGAACTCTTTGATAATCTCGCCAAAGGCATGTCCACACACAGAGCAACAACCAGCAAGGCCCCTAGCAACACCAAGGAAGAAGGTCTCAGGGACAAATTCGTGAGACTTGAGAAATTGAAGAAATTAGAAAATTCAAAGTGGTGGGACGGCACCACTTTGAAACAATATGTTAGACTGAAGCGCATACCGAGAGGTTTAAGAGCGCAGATCTTCCCCACCTACGATAATTTGGATGCCGATCTTTTGGGTAAATGGGAAGATGCCTTGACTAATATCTCCAATATCCTCATGGACATTCTCATTGAGAGTTCTGACCGTAAGGTCGCCAAATTTCAAGCCGAAATTGACATTTTAGAGCAGGAGATTAAAGACCTGAATCGTCCGGAATCTACTGTCAAAAATTACACAACACTAGATGAGATTCTTCTTAAACACCAGAATGAGATAAAAAGCCGCAAAGCCAGACAATTGAAAAGAGATGAGGCTGACTACACTGATGGCAGAATTTTTACTTATGACAGGAAATATGACTACATGATTAACAAACCATCACAAAAGGGTAGAGATAAAGCGAATCTAACTGATGCAAGCTCTATCTCGTCAAGCAGCACATCACTTAGCACTATCAGTGTCAGTGAAGACGAGTCTAACAGAACAGATAGCGAAACAACACCTTTTTTATGCGAAATCCAGCGGATCAGGAGAGGCATTCGCACACTAGATCCAAAACCTGCAGGGGCAGGAAGGGGAGGTGTAGAAGATTACCGGAAGAAACTCAGATCCGGGAACCACCAACAGTAACTAACACACAGGAGGGGGAGGTACAGGTTATCAATCTATCATCAAAAACCCTGACTCCCAATATGGTCTCCCTTCTCAGTAAAGGTCTCAACTTTAACCCTTTCTCTAACACTGATATCTGTAGACTAAAGATTGATTTGTTTACATTTACACGTAAATTGAAATTGAAAAAGCATTTCTCTAACAAAATCATGTCTAATAAAAATTCTACGAACATCCCTACTGACTTTGAACCTGGTGTTTTAACCATTAATGACATTCAAGCTACACACCTCTTACTCTCTCTAACTGATTTAGAACAAACTCCTCAGGATATGGATATCTTACTAGAGGAACTTAACATTGAATCAGATTTTAGTATTGTCAGTGGGCTCAAATCCAAATCCAAATGGATTCCAACGTTACCAGGAGGCAACTCTATAGATAACTTTTATAAAAGAGTACTGGAGGACATTGACAAACTAGAACGAAAAGATGTTAAACGCACTTTCAGATACAAGGATAATTTGACATCAGGAGAACGGGCAGCCATGAACAGCCTCACAAAAGATCATGAAATCATTATAAGAGAAGCAGATAAGGGAGGGAACGTTGTTATTTTGAACAGAACAGACTATGATGAGGAAATTCTCAGTCAGCTACAAGACAACACATGTTACCAACATCTTGACCACAATCCCACAGCATCTCTTACTACCAACATCAACCGATCTCTCATTACCTGGAAAGACATTGGCCTAATCAACAAAGATGAATATCTTTACATGAAAGTACTCAAACCTTCCTACCCTTGGTTGTACACCCTTCCCAAAGTACACAAAAATCTCCCTTTTCCTCCCGGTCGACCTATCATTTCTGGCATAGGGGGTCCAACTGAAAGAATAGCAGAATACATTGACTTATTTTTAGGGCCCCTGGTACGCAATCTACCATCCTTTATCCAGGACACTAAACATATATTAAGCATTCTTTCTGATCTTCAATGGCAGCCAGGCAACTTTCTAGTTACTATGGATGTGGTAGCTCTGTACACTAGCATCAAACCGGAACTTGGACTGGAAGTTATAACCAAAATTTTACAGAAACGACCAGCCACCATGTGGCAACACACCAACATGCTTGTCTCCATGATGGAACTCATCTTAAATAACAATACTTTCATGTTTAACAACTCATGGTACAGACAAATAAAAGGGGTCGCCATGGGCTCGAAATTTTCCCCTTCGTTCGCTAATCTTTTCATGGGCGCACTTGAAAATGACCTAATTTGGGGCACCAAAGGAGCGGAATTTATAGACTCAATAGTATTTTGGGGAAGATACATAGACGACTGTTTTTTGATCTGGTCTGGCACACATGAACACCTGATGGAATTTTACAGACATCTCAACCACAACACGTGGGATATGAGGTTCACCATGGTGGCGAGCCTTGACAAGATTGAGTTCCTTGACTTGGAAATATATATTCTGGACAACAAACTGAACAGCAAACTCTTCAGAAAAAACACTGCCTGCAATGCGATTCTGCACGCTAGCAGCGCTCACCCATCCCACCAGATTAGCACTATACCATTTGGTGAATTCCTAAGAGCTCGCAGAAAGTGCAGTAATGATCAAGATTTCAAAGAAACATTGAGGGAAATGCAGGAACGTTTCAAAAAAAGAGGCTACTCAGATCACCTACTTAAGACAGCAACTTCTAGGGTCATGAAAATCAAAAGAACAGACACACTGAAAGACAAGCCCACCAACAAGACAAGCGATCTTGGGACTATCCGCATGATCACTGATTTCAGCAACCATCACCAAGCATTACGTAAAACCTTCAGCAAACACTGGAACATCCTCAAGAAAGATAAGAACATCTCGGACTTTGTAGGAGAATATCCACAGATCACCTACAGGAGAGGTAGAACCTTGAGAAATAGATTAAGCCCGACAATTCCTCACAGCAACACAAAGGACAACTGGCTAACCAAACGAAACACAGGCTTCTATAAGTGTGGGTTCTGCTCTATGTGCCGGTGGGCCAAGCACAAAACTACTGAATTTCATGACACCAATGGAGAAACCTATATCATCAGGACCAATATCAACTTTACTACACGCTATGTAGTATATATCATCGAATGCAAATGCAGGAAAATTTATGTGGGGAGCACTATCCGTCTCCTCAAAGAAAGGATAGCTGAACACATAAGAGCTATCCATAAACAGGATCCAAGGTACCCGGTTGCTCTGCACGCGGCTGCGTGCGGTGAACAATCTTTGGACAAACAAGTCTCATTCTATGGGATTGACACTGTTCCGATCGGAGTACGAGGCGGAAACAGAGAACTGAAATTGAGACGCTTGGAGGCAATGTGGATCCTCCGCCTTCGTACCGTGTCTCAGGGGTTAAATTTTGACCAAGAGATGCAATTCTTTCTAGGAGATTAAACCACTCTATTCACAATTCCTGCATACACGTGCACCAATTTACAGCTAAGACACATACAATAATCTTGTCATTTACTGTAGTGGATGTATTTTCACATCTTATCATAATGTCCTCAATACCAGTCTTGCGTTCAGTCACCCCCAATGAGGTTTACATGGGGTATCGATTGGTACTAATAGGACTGTCCCTTAATGTACTATCACAACATATGAGTCATGAAATTATGTCACAATGGTACTGCATTCACTGTGATGCTGTTATTTGGACATTCATGTAATTTCTGGTATTTAACAGCGACTTGCTGCAATTGTTATGCTAACTACTTGTTTCCAAATTCGACATATGTATATTCAAATAAGAATACAGAAATAATGTGACAAAAAATTTGAATTTTATATAGAACGTACCACCAACACCACTGCATGGTGTGGATCGGATGCATGACCATACACTTTTGCATGTTTTTTGGATATCTATTTATTTTATTTTTATACCCGTTTTTTCAAAAGAACAACGGGACTCTACCCTTTTTTTCTTTTCAAATCCGACCTTTTTCATGAGCGTCCAATTGTTTTAATATCCCCTAGAGGCGCACCCGCTTCCGTGGTATTTGACGCTCTAGCCCTTCCCATACGGGTCCTTCCTCACTTGAGTACTTAACTACTTCCGGGTCGGCACCACGTGTCCGCACCCGGAACCTTTACGTGGGATTACTCGTCCTGCCGGCTTTCGCTACTGAAACGGGTAAGTTTATGCTCTTTCCCATCGACCTGACTTGCAACAATCACGGTCCGATCCCTTCAATAACTTCTTAAGGATCGCACATACATGGGTGTCAGGAGCGAGCTTACTGACGCTCTCGTTACTTTTCTTGTTATCTACAGATCATATTCCTGAAAGTGACTACAGGACTTTCAGTTACAAATGCGGAGTTAATAATTCTTTACAATCAAGAACCTTAGAGTGGATGCTCATCACCATTTGGTGACACCGATGAACTACAGGCGGTCTGAGCACTATTTACTTTACGTTAAGGTGAGACACCCTAAACAATGTTATACATATTGTTTACTTCATGCGCCCCCTTTTTGTATATATCTTTTTCGATTCAGATAGCACCTGGTGTCTTACAAATGCGCTACTTCATTTTGCTCCTTTACAGCACCATTACTGCACGAACCTATAACGAATCTGGAGCTACACATAAGTTCCACGAAAAGATTTAACCTGGTCTCGAGCGGGGGCCGGGTCGGAATTATCACCGGCTAAGCGGTGAGCTCCATTATGTTTTTTAACATTTTCATTTGTCAGTGTTACCATTCCCTAACACTGCTTACGACTTGTTTTTAGTGCTCTATGTCGCCCCACCATGTATACATTGGTTATGATACGTTCCTTTGCCCCTTTGTTTCCCTCTCCTTGGTTATGCTACAGACCTGTGGTTCATTACCTTCGCGCTACAGGTAGGAAGCGCACCCCTTTCTTTCACCTTCCTAAATTATATATTTATTATATTTTTATATTTATTTGACCGTAGGTTGACGGTAATGATAAATGATTTTTGTCCTTGCACTACCGTTTCATCCTCCGCTCACAATTCAGTCACGGGAATTCAATTTTCACTATCTTTTCCCCAGTCATAAAGACCGCATCACAGACGTGGCCAATGGGAATCACATTCCTTCATGCACCGCCATCTGGACACCCTCTGGGGCCGTTATTATTATTATTATTTTTTGGCTTTGTGTGCTTCCACTATACAGTCACTCGTCACTATCATGATTTCCACCTGCACTTGCACATGCACTAGAATCAATTAGACACACAAATAATCATGAAATAATTTTTCGTAAAATGTCATGTGGACACTATATTCCATTATGTATTTTGTATCCTCCCCAGCCCTGAGGAGTCGTGCAAGCACTGTTACCGCTTGACGACGAAACACGTGTCGGCTGGCCATCTATGCAATAAAAGAGGAATCGCATCACCTTCGTTTTCCTTTTCTGCGAATGTTGTTACGTGTACATACTAATGTCCATTGAGACATCTTTCTCTATACTGTCTAGTATTGGTGTGCATTAGGTTTTCGTTGTTGACATTAAGAAGTATAGACAACTAATAACAGCTTCCAGTATATCCCGTCAACCATAGTATCTGCTCCATTCATCAGAAAAGCTGTACGCTCACTTTATGGTGCATCATAACTACAACTATTCACCATGCAAAAAATGACATAATCACATTTCGTATGGCTTCAGTCCGCCATAGCACATGAATCTGAGTGTAAAGTCAAACATTTTTAGGGAAACACCACACACGGGAAAAACTATTGGGTAGGGGAATACGATATAAAGCAGGAGCCTTGGCAAGGGAAGGAGGGAAACCAAAGTTCCCGGCGTCGGAAAAACATTGGCTACCCTTTAGGTGTACCTTCAGACTGCCGAAAGAAAAGATCATCCAGTAGGAAGAGGTCCTAGTTCGCATATCCGTACACCTTTCAGAACAGTGGCCTGCTTAAGTCTGCCTTACTAATCACCAGAAAGGGAAACGTCCGATGGAATCTCTGGTTCCAACAACCCCTGTAGCGCACACAGCATAGCACTCCATTCAGTGGAGATGGGAAATTCACGAAAACCCAGTGTATCCTCCCTTATTAAGGAAACCGCTTCAGCCTTCACCCAATTCAGCATGGAGAGGAACCAGGCTTTCATCGGAGGGGATGCTTCCGACTTCCACCTACGGGTAATCAATCGCTTGGCCACAATAAAGCCCAAGTCAAGAAACCTGGTGGATGCTTTATGCGTTTTTTTCCTAGAGAACACGCCAGTGATACATGTTTCCCATGTCCTCGGTACCTCCATGCCTGTGCAGGTGGCTAACGCTTCCAGCACCCCCTCCAAATAAGTCTGTAGAGTGGGACAGGACCAGAGCATGTGTAAAATGTCCGCATTCACCATCTTACAGCGCGGACAACACTCATCCTGCCTATGAAAGAATAGATTAATTTTATCCAGGGAGAGATAAGCTCCATGAACAACATAAAATTGAATTAAGCGAAAGTGGGCTTTTCTGGGAACCTGCTTGGGGCTTTCTAGGACCATGGATAATTCTTTCGCTGAGTTAGGCCTCCCTCGATCTGCCTCCCATATACCACGTAACAACATTAAATCGGCTAGGGTATGTTCCCTGACTGATTCTGCAAATCACTTCACCAAGTGGTGGCCTGTGCCCATATCATGCACGTATTGCACTAGGAGATGTGTCGGAGGTTCCTGTGTTACATCTCCCCACCAATATCGCATTGCAGCTATCCAGGAAGCATGACTCAGAAATTGACCCATGGACACGCTATCTTCATTCATGATATCGAGAAACGTCTCCAATGTTCCTTCTCCATATAAGTCTCCTACGGTGGTTGCACCAGCTTCCATCCAAGGATTAAGGTCTGCACTTCGAACCCCTCCGCAGTCGGCATTCCTAATATTGGCACACCAAGTACGTAGGGTATAACTCGCCTGGTAAGACGAAGTGCCCTGCGGAAACATTTCAATGCTATCGAGATCAGTAAAGGGAGAGGTTCATTCAATTTATTACAGCCATGGAATAGACAGAGGATCCTGTCTGCACAAAAAGGAGGGTCATGTTCTGCCGAATTCGATAAATGCAATTCCTCCACCCATTTCGCCACCCAAAGGATTTGAGACGCCAGATAATAATGTTCCACGTTGGACAGAGCCAGCCGCCCTCTCGAGCAAGGAAGGTACAACTTCGACAAAGCCACCCTGCACCGCAAATTGTTCCAGACAATTTCACGGGTGGTCCTCGCCAAGGATCGAAAAAAGGACATGGGTAGGTAAAGCAGTAGTGTTATAAAATAGTAAAGGAGATGTGGCAACATAACCATCTTGATTAACTCTACCCTACCTATGATCGAAAGGTTCAACGACTTCCAGAATTCAGTTTGAGACTTAAGCACTGTAACCACCCTCATCATATTACCATCAATAAGATCTTGTGTATTATGGTAGATGCGTACACCCAGATATCTAAGCGCCACCGGTGGCCACTGCACAACCATCCTGTTTACTGTCCAACCCAGGTCCCCCATCATAGGGTTGAAAGGGTATAAATAAGATTTATCCCAATGCACCATGAGCCCAGATAACGAAGCAAATTGTTTCAACGAGGCACGGATAACTTGTGGGATCGCCAGGATATTCTGCACATACAACAAGATGTCATTAGCATAAAGCGAAACAGCATGTATGCCAGTCCGGAGCTGGGGCACATAAAGCCATTGCCAGTGGCTCAATCACCAAAGCAAATATTAAGGGAGAAAGGGGATACCCCTGGCGAGTCCCCCGTTCTATCAAGATGGGCTTGGAGAAAAGAGACTCCAACCGTAACCGAAACATGGGAGCCTAATACAAAAGCCTAATAAGACTTAAAATATAGGGTTCAAATCCATATCGATGGAGCACAGTGAACATGAAGGACCATTCAACCGTGTTGAAGGCCTTCTCCAAGTCCAGCACAACACAACTGGCCGTCGGCCAGTCTGTAGCAGCACAGCTCATCACCCTGAACAGTAGCCGTATGTTAAGCGATGTGCTAAGAGCTGGGACAAACCCATTCTGGTCTTGATGGACCAGTTGTGGGACAAGCAGCAACAGCCTAGCAGCTAGGATATCGGCCAGTACCTTATAGTCCCCATTTAACAGCGCCAAGAGACGATATTCCCCCACAGAAGTAGAATCCCTACCTGGTTTAGGCAGAGTAATCAACGTAGCCTCCGTCATTGCGGCAGGGAGGGCCATAGATTTCAGAGCCTCCATGTACACTTTGAGCAGTTGGGGGCTCAGGGTGTCTGCACGTTTTATGAAATTCGTGAGGGCGACCGACGGGACCTGGAACCGTACCAGAAGGCAGAGCCCTCATTGTATGTCGCACCTCATCAAGCGTTAGCGGGGCATCCAAATCCATTCGCTGTTCTGATGACAGAACTGGAAATGGGCGTCCCCCTAGGAGTTGCTGAATAGCTTCCTCTGAGGCCTGTGGACGAGCTTTCTACAGTGTCATGAACTGTGTTGACAGTTCTCTATGAATTTCAAGCTAAGTGAACCGGATTTCACCAACCGAAGAACGGAGACCCCTGGCTGTCGTTCTTTGATCAACCAAGTGAGAAGGGGGCCAGAACTATCTGCTTTGGCATGTACAGTTGCTGAGTGCGATGCGAAGTTAAGGCAGCGCTGTCTTTAAAGAAGCTCTGCGTGTTTCTTCTGCGCTTCTGCTAGATCAGCCAATCCCCCAGTATCTACCACAGCCTTAGTTTACAATGGCAGCAAAAGGCCTTTTCACTGTAAGCAGGTCTGAAGCTACCTTTATTTAAAGTTTATATTTTTCCAATAAAATCAAATGAGTGTTACAACACACTTCATCAATTGTACCAATATTATGTCATGTCACAGTCGTTACATAATAATCAAAAGCAATAAACAAAAGGCAGATTTCACACATATAGTTGTTTTTGTTTTTCATATGGTTGTCAGAGGTACCTCCCCGTGCCCCTCACCCAAGCTGGCATTTTTCCAGTTAGTTATAGGTAGCCAAATCTTTCCCCCTAATAATCTAGCTGTTCGGCCCTTCCTATCGTAAATTGCTTTCTCTAGTTTATAAATAGAGAGTAGACTTGCAATCCAGGTCTGAAACGATGGCGGGGCCCTATCCAGCCACGCCCTTGCTATGCAGATACGATAAATTGCGGCTGACATAAATACAAACTCAGTCGGTAGGCCCTCTACACCTTCTGCCACCCCCAGAATTATTACTTCTTCTGTGAGTTTGAGCTTAATCTTTAAAGAGTCCTCCATAAACTTCTCAATAGCAACCTTTAGAGAATACAGTTGTGGACAGTTTGCAAACATGTGAACAATATCTGCGTCATTAGAGTCGCAGCGTGGACATGTTATTCCTGAGGTTCCGCCCCATTGAACGATTCTAGCCGGAGTGTGGTACAGTGAGTAAATCGTCTTTTGCGATTGTAGTGTGGCTGAGCACAGAACAGTGCGTCCCAGTTCCAGAGACACCTGGAACCCCTCTGATTGTGTGCCCACTTTCTCTGTCCATTTTTTCCCCTATCATCACTTTTAATTACAGTAAGTTCTGCATATAGCTGCCTGATTGTGCAGTGAGTAGATCGTTCTATGTACTCCATTACTTGTCACTGACCAAATCCTAGTGGGCCACCCTGCTTATTTGCAAAAAGCTTCTGATCTGCAGGTACTTAAAGAAACTATTTCTTTATAATTTAAACTTTGTTTGCAGTTCACTAAACTGTAATATGCCCCCCTGGTTGTCCATAAGGTTCCCAATCTTCCTAACCCCCTTATTATCCCAGTCCATCATGATCGTATCCCTAAAGATATCGCTCGGTAGTGAGTGATTCGTGTAAAGCCGTGTATAGTTATTGTATCTACCTAACCCACTTTTTTTGAGATCACCATCCAGATCATGTACGCCGCTCTTAGTGTCTTAAACGGTGTGTGTTTGAAATAGCTAAAATCGATTGTGTTTAGAAAGCCATTCTCCGCCTCCTCACCCAGTAGTGCAGTATATACATTAGTGAAGCCAATTCTGCTGTCTATTTGTACCGCTCCTCCTCCCTCTATCAGTCCCTGAAAGTACTGCAAGGCTGCTGCCCAGTAATAGAGGCTAAAGTCTGGGGCCCCCATCCCCCCTGGATAGCGTGAGATAGCGGTAAGCTCTCCTCGTCTTCCCCTGCGCCCAAATGAACCTATTAAGTATTGCTTCCAGTTTGTTAAACCATGAATGTTCAAAAAACAGTGGTATAGCCCTAAAAAGGTAAAGAAATTTCGGGAATGTTACCATCTTGATCACGTTTATGCGGCCCATCAGAGTCAGGTGTAAGTTATGAATCCTTTCGGTATTTTCTTTTACTTTCTGAAGTAAGGGCCCCATATTTAACTCTACCAGTCTGTCTAAATCAGCTGTAACCTTAATCCCTAAATATACTGCTTCAGTCACCACTCTGGCATCCTGGTGTATTACAATATTGTTTTGCACTGTGGCTTCCCCTTGTTTATCAGATATCCTGACACTGCACCAAAGTTTGTCGCTTCTTGCTCAATTTCTGATATTGCTATCCCTGGGTTTGGTGTGATGATAGCTATATCATCCGCGTATGCGAATATTTTGTGCTCCTTTCCATGCAGCTTAACCGGAAGGATGTTGTTGTTTTCCTCCAGCCTTCGTAGGATAGGGTCCAGATACAGTGCAAACAGAAGGGGCGAGGCCGGGCAGCCCTGCCTTGTTCCGCGTCTGATCCGCACTTCAGATGTATAGCCTCTATTTATCCTTACTCTTGCAGTCGGGTCTATATACAGAGCCTGGATAGCTTTAATATACCCCGAGCCAATGCCAAACCACTCCAGCACCTTCCACAGAGGAGACCCTGTCGAAGGCCTTCTCCGCATCCAGGAATACGGCCGCGACAGGGTCTCCTGCAGCCCCCGCAGCATCGAAGATAGTAATGATTTGTCTTTTGTGCTGCGTAGTCCCTTTTCCCGGAATAAATCCGAGCTGTGAAGTGCTAACTAGGCTCTCGATTACCTTGCTTAGCGTCTGTGCCAGTGTTTTTGAGAAAATTTTAGCATCCGCATTCATGAGCGTGATTGGTCTATAGGACCCAGGCTCCAGCGGTGGTTTATTCTTTTTAAGAATTACTATGATGTCTGCCCCCGCCCAGGAGTGCGGAACTGAATTCCTTATCTGTGCTTGTCTCAGGGTCTCAAGCATATCCCTTCCCAATATGCCCCAGAAGGTTTTATAAAATTCAGCCGGGATTTGGTCGGGCCCTGTAGATTTCCCTGAGGGGAGATTAAGTACTGCATCTTGTGTTTCCTGCAAAGTCAGCGGAAGCTCTAGTAGCTCTTTTCCTTCTCCATTTATCTCTCCATGTGGTATGCCTGCCAGATATTCCGCGATTTCAGGATCTTTGTTAATAGGGTCGTGGTCATATAGGGCTGCGTAAAATTTCCTAAAAACTTCCCGCACCTCCTCTATCTTATTTACAACCCCTCCCATACCATCATTAATTTCCTTTATTTCTCCTGCTGCCAAGTCTTGTCTAGTCCGGATCGCTAGTAGGTGGCTTACTCTCTCATTATATTCATAACATTTTTCTTTTTTAGCCAAGTAGTTACCTGCCGCTTTTCTTGCCATGATTTCGTTAGCCTCTGCTTTATTTAGTTCTATTTTTACTAGTATCTCCTCTATTGGGTCTTGATTAGTGATGGCGAGGATTAAGTGCTCTTCTAGATCTGCCAGATGCCTAAATCTTTTATTCATAGCCGATTTCTCCTTTTTGGCCCTCTGGAGCGTGTAACTTAGAGTTTCTCCCCAAATCCCGGCCTTGAACGCGTCCCATACCATCCCCGCAGAGGCTGTTCCCCTATTAATCTCCCAAAACTGCCCAATCCAGACCTGCATCTTGTTGACATAGTCTTTTTCCCTTAATAACCCTCTCTCAAAAGTCCAAGTATAGACCTTTCCTTCCTTCTTGTGAGCCTGAGGGATAGTTAACACAAGCGGATTATGGTTGGATAGTATCCCTGGAAGCCTTTCTATCTGACTACCACCTACCAAGGAACTTGAGATCAAGAAGTAGTCTAATCTGGCCACTATCCTATGTGGCGCCGAGTAGAAGGTGCTGCCCGTTCCCAGCGGATTGTTATGTGACCATACATCAACTAACGCATTATGGTGTGCTAAGTTGCAGATGGCCTTACACGTTCTCTTCTTTTGGCCGCCATAGACCCCCCTCCCGTCATACCCAAACCTGCCAAACCATTTATGTTGAAACCTCCGCCGCAAATTACAGGCTCTGGCCACAATGGTAATTCCATATCTAAGAAATCAAACACATCAGGTTCATCATCAGTTGATACATCATAGACAATCAATGTCCTGCCCCCATATACTATGGGGTCAGGGACCCCTAGTGGTTAATATGTTACTCAACTAAACAGAGGGTATAATACAACCTTCTATCTATATGTGCTAATTACAGTCACCATTTTGAGAAAATAAAAACTTTAAAACAAAACATGTGTATGCATGAAACCCATGTGTTAATCCCACACCTCACTATACCTTTCTCCTTTGAAAAAAAGGGGAAGGGGGGATTGGCAGAGCCTCACGGGAGCAACACCCGGGGGATGATATGGCAGACTGGTACTCGCCTGGATCCTCACGTTCTCATCATCAGCAACTGCTAACCAACAAAAGAATGGGGATAAAGACTGTGCAACGAAAAGACTAAGGGGCCGATTAGGATGGCGGACGGAAATGGGTACTGTCCGCCATGGTGGGGGAAATTTTACTCCCGGCTGCGCCGCGGAGAAACCGCGGTTGGGATTAGGATATTCATGTCACGAAACTCCGACCGCGGCGGACGGATCACAACCAACACCGTCCGCGGTGGACGGAACACAACCAAGTCCGTCCGCGGCGGACGGAGTCCAATGAACAACCACTGCCGCGGACGGAAATGACCGCGGAAAATATAACATGTACCGCCATACCTGAGAATACTCCGTGGCCGCAATTAGGATAAATCCGCCCGTACCACGGAACTCACAGCCATCCACGTCCGCGGCGGAAACAATGCTACGAGAACCACAGCATCACTGCGGAAGGCCAACACGCACAACATCCCTAGCGCCTAACAAATGTCAGAAAGTGCACCGCAAGTCCTAAGCAAACATACGAACATTGACAAGGCCCCCCCCCCACCAAGCACAAGCCACCATGACACGTCCCAATTATCCAATAATGCACACAAGTCAACACGCCCACCTACCACCTGACTCGCAACAACCATTGAGACACGACTACAAAAAGACACCCACACACAACCACAATCCCTTGCACCACAGCATTGCTGCCAGCAAGAGGGCCATTCGAGACACTGCTAACTCACATAAAATCACATAGAAGACACCCACCCACCACCCTACCACACCCACCACACAAACACCCACCACACAAATCCTACACATCACACACCACACACCTGCACCTCCCAACTCACTCAACTCACACACTGAGCACCACACACCATGGCACCCAAAAAAAAAACGAAATTCACGGAGACAGAGTTGCGGGTAATGGTAGATGAAATAATCCGTGTGGAGCCCAACATCTTCGGGGCCCAAGTCCAGCAGACGACCGTGGCGCAAAATAACCACATGTGGGACAGGATCGTCACTCGGGTGAATGCGTCGGGGACTGTGCCGAGGACGAAGCACGACATTCAGAGGCGGTGGCATGACCTGAAGACCAGGGTCAAGGGCATCCGAGCAAAAAACCACGCCAGAGCCAATCTTACTGGCGGTGGCACACCCCCGGAGCCCATACCCTACACCGATTGGGAGGAGAAGGTGCTGGTGATACTACACCCAGAGAGCCTAGACGGCCTTGACGAAGGAGAAGAGACTGGTGAGTACAAACCAAGCACCACGATCAGCACGACATGGTCAGGCTCACACAACTGAGAAGAAACATCCCCCACGCCCCAACCCATGCACGTCGGACACCAACACACTAACATGTCCATGGCTCTCAACAGGCCCCCATGTTCACGGGGAGGGTGGTGGTGGTGGTGGTGGTGGAGGGTGGGGTGTGTGAGAGGCCCAAACTACAACTCCCAACAGGCCCCCATGTTCACGGGGAGGGTGGTGGTGGTGGTGGTGGTGGAGGGTGGGGTGTGTGAGAGGCCCAAACTACAACTCCCAACAGGCCCCCATGTTCACGGGGAGGGTGGTGGTGGTGGTGGGTGGTGGAGGGTGGGGTGTGTGAGAGGCCCAAACTACAACTCCCAACAGGCCCCCATGTTCACGGGGAGGGTGGTGGTGGTGGTGGTGGTGGAGGGTGGGGTGTGTGAGAGGCCCAAACTACAACTCCCAACAGGCCCCCATATTCACGGGGAGGGTGGTGGTGGTGGTGGGTGGTGGAGGGTGGGGTGTGTGAGAGGCCCAAACTACAACTCCCAACAGGCCCCCATGTTCACGGGGAGGGTGGTGGTGGTGGTGGGTGGTGGAGGGTGGGGTGTGTGAGAGGCCCAAACTACAACTCCCAACAGGCCCCCATGTTCACGGGGAGGGTGGTGGTGGTGGAGGGTGGGGTGTGTGCGACAGGAAACAGAAATGTCTACAAATCAATGTAACCATGTACTGTCCACATTACTGACCAGCTCGATCTTGTCCCTCAGGTGATCGTCAACTGACTGGGGAAAGCAGTACCCGGCCGCCAGCCTCGCCTCCCACACCTACAGGACTCTCTGCTGACGAGGACACAGGCAGCTCCGGGGCGGAGGATGGAGCGGGACCAAGCACGCAGCCAGGGCCATCTGGCTCACAGGGACTCCCGGGACCGACCAACGTCGCATGTGTGACTCCCGCGGCACCTGTCTCTGTGATCTGCACAGTCCCCACCACCACCAGTACCACCAGTACCACCAGTACCACCACTACCACCAGCACCACGACTCCTGCCGGTGCCACCCAGCATAACCCAGCGCGCAATGCTGGTCCAACGGCCCCACACACAAGCAGGGTGAGTGGGCCACAAACACAGGCAACGGGACAACAGCCAATCAGGCGAGCCACACACCGCCGTGCAGAGGAAGGACAGCTACCCGAGCCAGTGGCACAGTCCCTACAAGCTCTTGCCAGGTGCCAGGCCTCATACGACCGGTCCCAGGCAAACGCTGATCGTGTTCACCAGGACTCAGTGGACAACACCAACATCCTGCGCGAAATCTCTGGCATCCTTGGCCAGATGTTGCTGATCATGGGCCAGCAGGCAACGATGTGGAGGGAATGGGTTGGCCGGAACAACCCCCCCCCCCTCCACCAAGTGTGTCAGCGCCACCGCCACCGTCACCTCCGCCTCCCCGTCACCTCCGCCTCCCCCGCCACCTCCGCCTCCGCCTCCACCGCCGCCACCACCACCTGAGCCCCTGGCGACGGATGTGGCCCATCACCAACCTGCCCTCCCAGCTGACTCTGTACCACCTCCGAGACGGAGGGGGCGGCCGAGGCAGGAAGTGGCTGAGAGCAGTGTTGGAGCGCCAGGCACACGCTCCAAGAGGGGACGACCATGACAATGCCACTGCCTGTGCCAGACATTCACCCTGCAAAGCATCCTGTCCCACATAGACAATCATTGCCACTGGTCTGCTGGACTAGCCTGACACCCCCCAATGTGGTGTCAGCACGGACATTTCATCTGCCATTACCTTCAACTCCAACTCCCTCCCCCCCACTTACTTGTAAATATTCACCAGCACAAAAGCACAACCTGTCAATAAATTGCATTTACTCACACAATGATGTTTTGCCTCCATGTTTATTCACATGATTGCCATCAGATACAGACGTAAACAGGTACAGGGATCATAGTCGCACATGATCATGGCGCTGCGGGAGTGACCTAGAGAAAACCAGAGACAGCAAACACACGTCAGTAAAGAGATTCACACACATCACAACACAATGCACAGCAACATTACACAAACGACAACCATCACACAAGCATGGGATGGGAGCACACACATCATGGACACTCCTATGTCCAAAGACATGAAGACACACATGTGCAACCATCACAAACCACACCCAGCTGATTAACCCCATATCCACACAACACCAGCAAACATACATGAGGCATTGTCAACCGCCACTAGAGGTAGATACTCACATTCAAGGGAAGTAGCGATCTATGAGCTGGCGCCTCTGGTCCACACCTTCCTCCTCACCACTATCCTCATCAGTCGACATGGGTGGGATGGGAGGCCGAGGAACTCCTTCGTCTTCAGGGTCCAAAAGCAGTTCAATGTCATTGCGTACTGCCAGGTTGTGGAGCATGCAGCAGGCAATCACGATCTTGCATACTTTTCCTGGTGAGTAAGGCAGGGCCCCTCCGGTCTTATCGAGGCACCGAAACCTAGACTTGAGCAGTCCAAAGGTACGTTCGATGACTCTCCGTGTCCTTCCATGTGCCTCATTGTACCGCATTTCACCCGCCGTCCTCGGATTACGTAGGGGACTGAGGAGCCAGGGCCGGTTTGGGTAAGCCGAGTCGCCTATGTAGGGGGATGACAGAGACAAACATCAGAACAAGATATGGTGGGTACCCCATGCAACACAGAGATCACAAGAGTCCCCACTGCACACTCACCAACAAGCCACGCTTGACCGGGTGGCAGATTTGCCATGAGTCGTGGGACATTGCTGGTCCGCATGATGTGGGCGTCATGTGCGGATCCAGGAAATCTTGCACACACATGGGAGATGATGTTGCTCGCCAGGCACACCACCTGCACGTTCAGCGAATGAAAGTGTTTGCGATTCCTGAACACCTGTTCGCGTGCCCGTGGTGGAATGAGCGCGATGTGCGTGCCATCAATTGAGCCCACAACGTGAGGTATGTGGCCCAGTGCATAGAAACCAGCTTTGACAGCTGGCAACTCTTCCGGACGTGGGAAATGTATGTACTCATCCTTGTACAGCATCATAGCTGTTAACACATCCCGAAGAACTGTGCTGAACATGGCCTGTGACATCCCCCCGGCACCTCCAACTGTATACTGAAATGTGCCAGTAGCGAAGAAATGTAGGACCGCCATGACCTTTGCAGTGGGTGTAAACGAGCCAGGATACGTTCTACGTGGCTGCAGATGAGGAGACAATTGAGCCACAAGCTCCAGCAACCGACGTCGATCCAGCCTGAATTTCCGAATCACCTCCTCGTCTACCATATCCTCCAGCAGAGTGTATGGGCGATGCACATTTGGAGACCTCCTGTGTGGGAGAGAGATGTAACTTAGGTCAACTTACAAACGACGCATACGTGTACAACTCCATCACATGTGTACCTTACTGACAAAACTTCAGTCTTCACCCTAATGTATCGTAGACACATCACAGACACTCATGCAACTGCATGCACACAAACGATAAGTTTACACACGCCATGTCATCAAGCACAAATGCCACCACCAATAATGATGTGCATACGGTAATGACATGCATGGTGACACAACGTAGAAATCACATACACGGAATGCATGTGTACCACCACCACTGTAGTCACCTCGACACAACAAGAAACTGACAACAGATGCATTAATTGGCCACACAGCCGTGATGTACTGTGTAGTTGTGAAGATGTAACAACGTCTGTAGGGTCAAACCCGACGTCAACACGTACAAATGCACATCTGTTGCCCATTGTGTGCCGACCGATGTCCATTGTATGGACACACATGCTATATTGTATGACATATGACCTTTCACAATCACGCTCACATCCCTCATGACGCAACTGCACACAACACATCACGGTGCAGCGTCTGACAAGATCACATATTTGGCGCCGCCATGGCGGTGCTCAACTTCCGCTACTTCCCAAAGGCCATATGCGGCCAGCGTCCCTCTTCCCATTGGCTGCATGTGCAGGGACCGTCACGGGCACACATCGGCAACCGCACGTGCAAGCCTCAGGCACGGATGCTTCAGTTGCAACATTGTACTATCACTGGCGCCTCCATGGCGGTGCACGTACACAGCGGGGGAGGTGCAGGCCTATACACCCTGCAGATGTACTCAATGGACATGCCAGTTCATGACCCCCCTTACAGTCACCTTGCATCATCCACCGTACACCGGCCGGAGCGGCCGGCCCATGAACAACCGCCGGTCCCGGCCATGAACAACCGCCGTGCCCGGCCATGAACAACCGCCGTGCCCGGCCATGAACAACCGCCGTGCCCGGCCATGAACAACCGCCGGTCCCGGCCATGAACAACCGCCGGTCCCGGCCATGAACAACCGCCGTGCCCGGCCATGAACAACCGCCGTGCCCGGCCATGAACAACCGCCGTGCCCGGCCATGAACAACCGCCGGTCCCGGCCATGAACAACCGCCGTGCCCGGCCATGAACAACCGCCGTGCCCGGCCATGAACAACCGCCGGTCCCGGCCATGAACAACCGCCGTGCCCGGCCATGAACAACCGCCGGTCCCGGCCATGAACAACCGCCGTGCCCGGCCATGAACAACCGCCGTGCCCGGCCATGGCGGTTGTGTTCATGGCCGGGCACGGCGGTTGTTCATGGGCCGGCCGCTCCGGCCGGTGTACGGAGGATGATGCAAGGTGACTGTAAGGGGGGTCATGAACTGGCATGTCCATTGAGTACATCTGCAGGGTGTATAGGCCTGCACCTCCCCCGCTGTGTACGTGCACCGCCATGGAGGCGCCAGTGATAGTACAATGTTGCAACTGAAGCATCCGTGCCTGAGGCTTGCACGTGCGGTTGCCGATGTGTGCCCGTGACGGTCCCTGCACATGCAGCCAATGGGAAGAGGGACGCTGGCCGCATACGGCCAATCGCAAGTAGCGGAAGCTGTGCACCGCAACAACAGGGCCAGTCATTGGCCCATTTCACAATCACGCTTCCAGGGCTGACCAATTGCTGGCGACGTATGCCACTGACACGTGCTGAGGGCCCTATATATGTGTCTTGGCCAAAATGAAACTTCCTACCCTGGGGACCAGTGCTGCCTGTGACCATCACCTCGACCTGCTGCTGCTGCTGCTGAGCTGACCACCAACTGCTGCCTGTGACCATCACCTCGACCTGCTGCTGCTGCTGCTGAGCTGACCACCGACTGCTGCCTGTGACCATCACCTCGACCTGCTGCTGCTGCTGCTGAGCTGACCACCGACTGCTGCTCTAGTGCCATACTCCGTGATCTTGCCATGTCGAGTGGCAAAGAGATCCGGTCTCGACCCTTCACCGCCGCGGAGCTTGATGTCCTCGTGGACGGTGTACTCCGCAACTATGGACGCCTCTACGGCGCACCGGGACGGGTGGTAAGTGCAGTGTGGGACATGTTGGTGTGCATGAGGGGGCCAAATGATCAGGCCTATTTCTATCTTAGCTGTGTAGTGTGGGCTAGACATATGTTCCTGATTGTGCATGGCTGCTGACAGTAACGTCTTGCCCCTATGTGTGTGACAGGCCACCTGTCCACTGACTTAAACCCTTTTGTCTCCCATCATGGTAGGTCAAGCTGCACCTTCGCAAGGACCTGTGGAGGACCATAGCACGGGAAGTACGGGCATTGGGGGTGTGCAACAGACGACATACACACTGCCACAAACGCTGGGACGACATTTCCAGGCTGAGCAAGAATGTAGCGGAAGTAACACTGGGCCTGATTCCAAGGACGCCCCGTCTGGCCCGACGCTCCATGACCCCTCTCATGCACCGTATCATTGCAGTGACGCATCCTGAACTGGCCGAACGTCTGAGTGCCGATCAACAGCAAACTAGCGGTGAGCATACTGTCTGTGTAGGAAACTCGTGAGTGCTATGCATGTATTGGTGCACAGACACACTATTGAGTTCCGTGTTGCGTATGTATGCCTGTGATGCCATTTTGGTCCCATTGGGTGGTACTCATTTGACATCCAGGTCCGCCATGTTGACACGCCACTTGCTTAGTAGTTGAGTGTTAAAGCACATCCCCTAGTGGTCCATGGCCCCATGGCAGAAAATGTGAGGATGACTGGTAGGGGTGAGCCATGTGCAGGATGAGGGCTCCTAAACCTTTGTCTGCTATGTGATTTGGCTATCCTGTTCCTTCTGTACGTGAGTGTGCCCATGACTCACACATCTTTTCTGTGCATTTCAGCTTTGACAGAGGACACTCAGCCACAGACGGTGGAGAGTAGCCGAGGAAATGAGTCCGGCTCAGACTTCGCACACACGCAGACTGACACGGAGGAGGCCAGCGCCGGAGAGGGGGACAGGACCGTCCCTGAGGACTCGCATGTGGAGACACCATCGTCCTCCTCGTCGGACACTCTTGGTGAGCCTGCACTGTTGTCACAGACTGGGAGTGGGCACTCATCACCTTCTGTCGGAAGACAGCACACAGGGCCCACACTTCCGCCAACTGCACCATGTATTGTTCGTGGCCGGAGGAGTAGGGGGAGCAGAGTGGCGTTCGGTGCAGGCACCGCTGCCCCTGCCACGGTGAGCCAAAATGCACTGTGTGCTGAGGCCGTTGATCTGCTGCGACAGCTGTGTGTGGGGCAGACCAATATGACAAATGCTTTCCAGGACCATGATAGGAAGTTGGGGCAGGTGGTGGCATTCATGGAAGGGATGCATGGCGATCTTGCAGGTCTACACAGGACAGTGCAGTCATTGGCAAGCAGTGTGTCGTCTGCAATAGTACAGTCGAATGAACAGGGTGCTACTTCTGTTTCCCCATCTACACCGCTGGATGTCTCAGGGGGTAGTGATTATTCAGAGCAGGACTCAAATACAGGTTATTGCACTAGAAGCAGCGTCAGACAGCACGTCAGGGCACGCAGGGCACAGACCCCATCCCCTAGATCAGCTAAATCTGTTCACGTAGACGACGTCAGATGCACTGGAGTACACACACAGGATCCACAAGTGTTGTTGGGGGACATGCCTTCCGGAGCTACACAGGCATTCAACACGAAAGGTACTCCCAAGGCAAGGGATACTCACATGTCCATGGACTGTTCCTTGGACAAGGCCAGTCAGAAGACAAAGGCACCTACTAAGAGCAGGGAGACTCCCAAGAGCAGGCCCACAGCAGAGGTAAGGGACACTCCCAAGGACAGTGAGAAGACTAAGGCACCTACTGAGAGCAGGGAGACTCCCAAGAGCAGGCCCACAGCAGAGGTAAGGGACACTCCCAAGGACAGTGAGAAGACTAAGGCACCTACTGAGAGCAGGGAGACTCCCAAGAGCAGGCCCACAGCAGAGGTAAGGGACACTCCCAAGGACAGTGAGAAGACTAAGGCACCTACTAAGAGCAGGGAGACTCCCAAGAGCAGGCCCACAGCAGTGGATAGGAACACTCCCAAGGACAGTGAGAAGACTAAGGCACCTACTAAGAGCAGGGAGACTCCCAAGAGCAGGCCCACAGCAGTGGATAGGAACACTCCCAAGGACAGTGAGAAGACTAAGGCACCCACTAAGAGCAGGGAGACTCCCAAGAGCAGGCCCACAGCTGTGGATAGGAACACTCCCAAGGGCAGGGACACACACAGGGAGCAGGTGTCTGCTGGAGGCAGGTGCACCACAGACGACAAGTCTGCTGGCAGGAACAGGGCGGCGAGCAGGGCACAGGCTACATCCAGAGACAACACTCCACCTAAGGATAAGGCACATCCTACGGACAAGGCATCTAGCATGGACAATGGCGCTATCAAGGACAGGCATACTTCACCTCTGGCTGCACTGAGGCTGATGTTTTCTACTAAACGCCAAACTGATGTCTCCGCGGCGGAGTCCCCCCATACCTCCACTCCCATCCAGGCCAGTCAGAAGCAGAGGAGGGTGTCCCCTGTTGTTGCATCCCCCATTACACATCATTCCGAGTCCAGGCGGCAGGCACAGAGCAAACGACAAGCAGGCTCCAGCACGTCCCCCGAAACCAGATCCCCGGCAGCAGTTGCTCCACCTATGCTGGGTGGTGATTCTTTGGAGTCCCCACCACTTGGCAGTCCTGTCCTGTCCAGGGTGCACTCACACCTCCCTAAGAAACGCAGACACACACCATTGACACCTGCCAACCCCGATTTGGCTCTAGGTGAGCTATCCCCAGCTCCCAGGCCCACCCTGCCTCCTGGCCCATACAGCCCTGTGGCTCATCATTTCAGTTGTCCCAGTGGTGCTGGTGCAGTTGACTCTCATGTATCAGATGGTGGCACAGTGTCAGTTGTGCCCTCTCCTGTTGCAGATCCTGGCAGGGTATGTGGGTCTATGGCTCACGTGTTAGTTAGGAGATCTGTGGCTGTGTTGCACACTCCTGTTTCTGGTGCTGGCAGTCTGTCTGGGTCAGTGGCTCACGTGTCAGTGACTACATCTGTGGCTGTGTCTCACACTCCTGTTGCTGGTGCTGCCAGTGTGTCTGGGTCCGTGGCCCATGTGTGTGTCACTCGGGCTGTGGCTGTGTCTCACACTCCTGTTGCTGGTGCTGCCAGTGTGTCTGGGTCCGTGGCCCATGTGTGTGTCACTCGGGCTGTGGCTGTGTCTCACACTCCTGTTGCTGGTGCTGTCAGTGTGTCTGGGTCCGTGGCCCATGTGTGTGTCACTCGGGCTGTGGCTGTGTCTCACACTCCTGTTGCTGGTGCTGCCAGTGTGTCTGGGTCCGTGGCCCATGTGTGTGTCACTCGGGCTGTGGCTGTGTCTCACACTCCTGTTGCTGGTGCTGCCAGTGTGTCCGAGGCAGGTAGTTCACGCAGTCCCCCTGATTCTGTGATGTGAGGTGCTGTACACTTCACTCAAATGTTACTTCACATGGTGTGTCCATTGAGAACTGCGTGGCACTCTTGTGGTCCCTGTGACGGGTTGGTAGGGACACGTAGTTGTGCTGCCTCTGATGTACCTGCTCTGTACTGCACAATGCCCTGTTGATGCTCTGATACTGCATGCTGCCCTCTCGTTACCTGCTGTGATGTACCTGCTCTGTACTGCACAATGCCCTGTTGATGCTCTGATACTGCATGCTGCCCTCTCGTTACCTGCTGTGATGTACCTGCTCTGTACTGCACAATGCCCTGTTGATGCTCTGATACTGCATACTGCCCCTCTCACGTGCTGCCTCTGATGGGCCTGTTCTGTGCAATGGACTGTTGATGCACTTTGCCCCTCTCACGTGCTGCCTCTGATGGGCCTGTTCTGTGCAATGGACTGTTGATGCACTTTGCCCCTCTCACGTGCTGCCTCTGATGGACCTGTTCTGTGCAATGGACTGTTGATGCACTTTGCCCCTCTCACGTGCTGCCTCTGATGGGCCTGTTCTGTGCAATGGACTGTTGATGCACTTTGCCCCTCTCACGTGCTGCCTCTGATGGGCCTGTTCTGTGCAATGGACTGTTGATGCACTTTGCCCCTCTCACGTGCTGCCTCTGATGGGCCTGTTCTGTGCAATGGACTGTTGATGCACTTTGCCCCTCTCACGTGCTGCCTCTGATGGGCCTGTTCTGTGCAATGGACTGTTGATGCACTTTGCCCCTCTCACGTGCTGCCTCTGATGTACCTGCTCTGTACTGCACAATGCCCTGTTGATGCTCTGATACTGCATACTGCCCCTCTCACGTGCTGCCTCTGATGGGCCTGTTCTGTGCAATGGACTGTTGATGCACTTTGCCCCTCTCACGTGCTGCCTCTGATGTACCTGCTCTGTACTGCACAATGCCCTGTTGATGCTCTGATACTGCATACTGCCCCTCTCACGTGCTGCCTCTGATGGGCCTGTTCTGTGCAATGGACTGTTGATGCACTTTGCCCCTCTCACGTGCTGCCTCTGATGTACCTGCTCTGTACTGCACAATGCCCTGTTGATGCTCTGATACTGCATACTGCCCCTCTCACGTGCTGCCTCTGATGGGCCTGTTCTGTGCAATGGACTGTTGATGCACTTTGCCCCTCTCACGTGCTGCCTCTGATGGGCCTGTTCTGTGCAATGGACTGTTGATGCACTTTGCACCTCTCACGTGCTGCCTCTGATGTACCTGCTCTGTACTGCACAATGCCCTGTTGATGCTCTGATACTGCATGCTGCCCTCTCGTTACCTGCTGTGATGTACCTGCTCTGTACTGCACAATGCCCTGTTGATGCTCTGATACTGCATGCTGCCCTCTCGTTACCTGCTGTGATGTACCTGCTCTGTACTGCACAATGCCCTGTTGATGCTCTGATACTGCATGCTGCCCTCTCGTTACCTGCTGTGATGTACCTGCTCTGTACTGCACAATGCCCTGTTGATGCTCTGATACTGCATGCTGCCCTCTCGTTACCTGCTATGTTGTACCTGCTCTGGTGCCCACTTTGCCCATGCTCACGCATACACTGTGATTTGACCCCTATTTTGGACAATAAAGGTAGTCTATCAAGTCTCGTGGTCTGTCGTTGTCATTCCTGCTTGCGTACTGCAAATGTGTATTCGTATATGCTTCTCATCAGTGGTTTCGGTAACATGACACTCCCCCTCCCTACGTCACGTCCCTTGCTGGTATTCCCCTCCAGACAGCCAATGGTTTGTACCTTACCTGCGTCGTCGTCCATAGTAGGCCATGACTAGGACGTGGTGGATCGCGAAGAGCATCGGGAAAGCGTGTAGCGCCGGGTCCATGGTGGTGGTCAGCTTGCGGTGGGTATCTCGGCTGTGTCACCTATGTTCGCTGTGGGGATTCCGCCGTGTTCAGACAGGTTGTTTTTCCGCTGCGGTTTTATGTGTGTTTTCCGCCATCTTGATTTGGGGGACGGTCTTAGACGTCAGTGCGTACGGCGGAGCGTCCGGATGTGTTCCGTCCGCCGCGTGGTCGTGTGTAGTTGGCCGGCGGAGCGTGCTTTTCCGTCGCGGACGGAAATTTGACACGTTTTCCTATCCTGATATGGCGGACGGAGTATCCGCGGCAGGCGGACACGGAAAAGGCTTTTTCCGCCTACTCACGGGCCGCGGTGGCTCTTCCGTCCGCCATCCTAATCGACCCCTTAGTGTGTACTAAGTGTTAGTGACCCAGTGTGGTATACCAAACCTCCTGTGCTCGAGATCTGGTCCCACCACCATAAAAAGAGCTGAGCTATACTAGCCACTCCAACATTATTCTGTGCTGTATGCCCGCTCTAATTAAAAACAACCAACATGTTTCATCGCCGAATTTTCCTTTACCAGCAATTTCATCAGGGTTTTTGTTGGGTTAGCGTGAATCCTGCACGTCTTGGTTCCCCCTTTATTGTACCTGTGATAACACATGGGATAAAATCCCACATACACATACATTTACTCACTGTGTCTCGCTGGAGAGGCAAACTGTGTTGTAACATAATCCTCAAACTCCTTCTCAGGGGTCTTACCAATAAATAGTCCATTCAAAAGCAGCAAAGAAATCAACAGAGAATCTGAAATATGAAAAGACATCTTTATTACAATTAATTGTGAGGCTACGTCGCCCAGTCACACCTAAAGCAACTGAATGAGGCAGCCTGCTGAATGGTCTCAGCACCGACCTTTTATACCATTTATTATGCCCTAGGCACACATTTTCTCTTTGAAGTACATGATTGTTGGTCACTCCCAGGACGTGCACACAAAGCACTGTATGATGACAAACCCACTTTCAAGATAAGTCCAGGCCATAAACAATGTCCACATAATGCGTACATTCTCTAGCTGACAAGGCCGGATAAACCCAAAACAGTAAGATCACAGCCCATGTCATAAATAGCTTGTGGAGGCAGGAACAGGAACAGATGGAAGTAAGATAGGCACGTTTGTGTGTAGTAAATCTTAACAATGTCCTGTGCTCTGATCTATAATCTTGATCAGCTAAAGGGCAGGAACTGGCTTGGCAAGGTTAGCTTCAAGCAACAGGGTCAGCTTTCGCCAGGTCATGCAGGAGTCAGCACAAACCCATGCTAAGGTTATGTCCTTAAATACTTGTTCTGCCACAGTGAGGGCCTACTGTAAGGGCAATCCACAAAATGGCTGCTATGCACAAGATGGAACCCGAGGGTTCAGAACAAAACCTTCAAATACACAGTGAATCCATTGGTGTAACATGACGAAAACACTTGCACTTGCTGAACTCACTGTTTACGGTCTGCTGTTACCAAATTCATAACAGAATCATGCTATTTAAAACACAGGTTCAGAATTCAAGGAACCACAACTGGCAACTGAGCACTTAGCCATATTTGATTGAGCCTACCAGGCCCCCGTAGAAGAATCTGGAGTGATCGGACCCTTTAGCAAGTAATAGGTTCCATCGACCGCCCTTAGGTCAGTATCTAAAAAGATGAATGAGGTTGGATAAAAAAGCCCATGATCGATCCGTCATTTAAATATCCCCTCATACACCCTCCTCTTTAAGCTCTGCAATCACTGTGCCAATATCGTAGTTTGCTGCAAGCTTCTATGAATCATCATTCCTGGATGAAGCTGCCAATTGTAATCTCCCATTATTATATTTACATGCTTGGCTCATGGAGCCATATCGTAGTTTTCTGCCAGCGTCAGTGAATTAATGCTCAATTCTCCTAGAACGGTCATGATAGCTGATTATAGTGTCCCATTGTGTTATTTACAGGTTTTTTTTAAAATGGGATGAGTTCGCCGTGGTATACTAAGATAATGCAACAGCAAAGTGTCCAGTTATATAACATGGCGCGTGGCACTGCGGAACTATCCCACCCTCGTGGTATCGTTTTAATCTCCGTCTAATTTACATGCGTGCCGGAACCGAGTGCATAACCCGGTAACGTGAAAGTTAGTTTCCTTACCGGTTGCGCATACAGGTATGGCCTCCGCTCACCCTTCGTCGTCACGAATGACGCCAGTGTGTGTATTATTTCAAACACGACACACTGGTCACGTGATGATTGCGTGCGTGTGACTGGTGCCAAACTGTGACTAAATGTCCTAGCCTTTTGTGCTGTAATTACCAACCATCCTTCACCAACCCCTCGTGCCCCCCCTCCCTCCCCCTCCCCCTGTCTACCCACCCTTCTACAGGCAGAATGGTCATACATGACCTATACGTGACTGCTATCGGTTGTAGTGTCGCCTCCCTCTCCTTCCCTTACCCTAACATAATGCTGATTTATCTTGCATGTTACCCATGAAGCTGCCCAACGTTTATCGCTATGGGACAGTGGCCGTCTCTCTTCCTTTATTGTTTTTCCCCCTATGCTTCTCAGTAAGCTCTACTAGAAATTCTCCTGCCTTGATCTCGGGAAAAAACATTCTGGTCTGCCCCCCAGTGATGACTTTTAATTTTGCTGGGAACATTAGATAGGCCTCTGATCCCTGACGCTGGAAAGGAGTAATTAATTGTCTGAGTTTCCATCTCCTTTTGACTGTCACGTGACAAAAGTCAGGTCTTACGAAGAAGGTGACTCCCTCGTGTGTTTTTTTTAGCATCTGGCCTGGCTCTCTCCATTATTTCCTGCCTTGCCAAAAAGTTCCCTAGGAACACCAGCATTGCCCTTGGCAAAGTATCTTGGCTTCCCCCACTTTTCTTCTTCAGTGTCAATGGGAATCTGTGCTCCCTCTGGACCTCCGTCTCCCATTGCCACTGGGCCTCGGGAAAAGCGCCTTTCAACAGTTTAATAACGTACCCTCTTGCGTCCTGCCCTTCCACCCCCTCTTCTAGTCCAAGCAATCTCACATTATTTCGTCTCTATCGATTTTCAAAATCTTCAATCTTCCATTGTAAGTCCTCGACAACCTTCCCCTGTTCCATTTTAAAGGTCTGCCAATCTGTAACCTCATTCTCAAGTCTGCCAGTCCTTTCCTCCACGTGCCCCACTCTTTCCTCGATTTCTACGTATTTCTTGTTCATTTTCCTTATTGCTGCTTGTATTTTTTTCCTGTCTTGCCTAGCTCTCCGGCTTTCTGTCCTAGCCTCCGCCTGCATCTGCTTCAAAGTATTAAACATTATGTCCATTGTAGTGTGCTGTGATGAATTCCCAATGCTCGCTCCTCCTGGAGCCCCCGCTCCCTGGTTATTTTCTTGATAGACGCTAGATGTACCAGAATACTCCAATAATAGCTTTTTGTTTGTACTGGTTGTCGAGCCTCCTCTTTCCTGCCGTACTATTGATCTTCTTTTATTTTGAGTAGTTCTACCCCTGGAGCCGCTGCTGAGATCATCCTCCAGGTCAGTTGATAAGTCGGTGGTGCTCCCCCCTTCCTGATCACTTGTATGGGAAGAGTCTGAGCCTTCATTTACGGAAAAAAACTATCTCCTTCTTCTGGGGAGCCCCCCTGGTTCCTTTCATTGCCTCACGCTCCTGCTGCAAATCCAGGCTTGTCAGGCTTCCCCATTTTGCATCGTGGATCTGCTTCCCATCAGCACTAAGTCCTGCCTCTACTTGCATCAAAGCGTCTAGCATTTGTAAATTGTTGTGTCTCTCTGTGTCGCCCAGCGCAGCCCCTGCTCCCTCTGGTACCCCCTTGCTCACCGGTAATCCTTGGGCCAAGCTTTCATCTCCGAAAGCGGGTTCCGCGGGAGGCGTACACTCTGGGGCGATTCCTCCTGTTGCTCAGCAACCATGACGTTTACGTCCTCGAGGACGGTGATCCCCGGCCCAGCGTCTGCCGAGACAGGGAGGCTCTCCATCGGCTTTGCTACCGATCCAGCAGGCATTTTCCCTGCGAAGGCTTCTGACAAGATAGGCTGCCTCAGGTCCTTAGACAGCGTGGAATTGTTCCGCTGCAAGCCCGTGGCCTCTTTACTTTGCGGGACGCTATCCTGTTGCGACCCTCGTTGTGTTCTGTTCCCGGCAGCTGCTGTGGGTTTGGATGCCCTCGGATCCGGTTTCTTTTCCTTCTCTTTCTCGGTTTTCTCTGCTTTCTCTGCTTTTTTCTGTGCTGCTTTTGAGGCTGCATTATTAGACGGGGTCGCCCGTTTGCTTGAGAGCGACATCTTCGGTATGGCCCCTGCACGCTGCGACATCTCCCAGGTTGTTCTAAAATCGGTGTAGAAGCACCTCCAGTGCTTTTCCAAACTCCAAAGTACAGCCGAGATGTTTTCCAATATCCGGAGCTCAGCGCCAGTACTTATCCTTGACTGGTTCTTGGCTAGCCCTTGGAAAATCAGCATGCTCATCCTAATCTGCCAACAGCATTTTCAGGTCGGGAGAGGGAGTAGAGTGCAACTGTCCTCTACAACATCCCAGCGGCCATCTTGCCCCCGTATCAGAAAGAACTTTCAGGTCTGAAGCTACCTGTTGTCGCAAACTGCAGCCTAGTCCCAGGCACTTCCCTCTCAGGGTGACTTTCATAGCCGCCCACTCCACTAGCGCCGAGTAGGCAGTCCCTGCGTTAAGTTCAAAGTAGTCCCCTATCGCCTCACCAATCGCCTCCCGAAACACTGGGTCTTCTTGCATGGCCAGTTGTAGTCTCCATCTAGGGATACCTGGAACCCCGTCATCCCAGGACAATGCAATACAGTGGGGATTATGGTCAGAGTGCTTGCGCCGCCAGTATTCCGATTTGGAAACATGAGGGAGGAGGCAGGGGGACCAAAGAACCAGTCCAGTCTAACGTGCAGGTTGTGGGGAATCAAAAATAAGGAATATACCCTCTCCCCCGGGTGATGTTGTCTCCAAACGTAAACCAGACCCCTACCCTGCACCCAATTAGGCAAACAAAGATCATGTGTACCATCGGCCTGTCTCATGGATTGCGGTCATGTTGGATCTGGAGGGCCACCCACAGCGCTACCCTCATAGTGGTGGAAGGCTACCACCTTTACCAAGAGTTAAGTAGCATGAGTGCAGTAGTGGCAGCATACTGTTAAGTGATCAGTAGGAGTGAACAGGTCCTTTTTAATCCATGTCACTGGAGTGAGGCCTAAAGGCTTACTCATCGGCAAAAAAGTTCCACTGATGTGCCTTTAACTCACCCTTGGCCTACATCCGGTTAATTGTGAAGTGCTGCGCAGCAAAGGAGTGGTGACTCTGTGCTGGATGTATTTGTTCCTGGGAAAGGTACAGTACAGTGATTGGGCAGTTCTGTGCAGTAAATGTGTGGTCAGTACATGTACTGACTGTATGTATGCCTGCGAGGAATACAATACTTGAGAGATGTTGTGCCCTGCTGTACATGCGCAATGAACACATGTGCTGAGTATTATGTGTTTGCATGAAGTACAATACATGAAGAGTGAGGTGCTGTGCATTATGCACATGGTGAGAGTGTGTGCTCACAGTGTGTGTTTGGAAGTAGCATACCCTGGTACAATACAGAGAAGCTACAGTACTGAGTAATGGGCACAGACTGCATCTGTGTGCTGAATGCGTGTGTCCCCGTAGTGGCACAATGCATGGAGGTACAGTACTGGATAATAAGTGTGCTATGAACGATACTGAATGCAAGTGTGCCTACAATGGTACATTACATTCGAGAACCCTTGGTTCTATTTTGGGAAGCTCAGGCCTGCCTGGTGAAGGCATGAGGAGGAAAGGAATCCCCCCAGACAGATTTGTGTATTGCTGCCCTTCTCTGAGCTGGGTGGGAAACACACTGGGGGAAGGGACTCTCCCTTTACACTTCAAAAGGTTGCGCTTTGATTCATTGATTAATCACAAGGAAAGGGCCTGGACACATCTCAGGAAGGAGATGGGGCTGAAAATGGAATGAAGTCAAAGCCAGCTTTATTTGATTATGAAGAATCATAAAAACACACAGAAATAAATACATTGAACATTGAATTCATTATATCATAAATAGCCACAATAAAAGCAGACAAAGCATACATTTAAAAAGTAATATAAGACATCATAAAATCAGACAAAGAGAGTGGTACAAATATTAGTCGCATAACTAATCATATTCATACACCAGTTTGTCATACAGGGCCTCAGGGTCTTCCTTATTTGTATATCACTGCTAATAAAAAGACCGACAGCATGACAAATATAATCGAGGCTACGTAAGCAATTAAAGGCTTCCTGGTGCATTTTAAAATTCCTCATAAGAAGGGCAGTGTGTAAAAAACGTTTCCTAATTTGACAATCAGAACCACAGAATAACATAAATTGCAATAAGGATTGGACTGACTTTCCATCACGGGGACATCTAGGGAGTTTATTAGATGATGCGTCGCTTTTTGGGATTGCTACCAGGCGGTGTGCAATGCCTGTTAAGATAAAATATTTTTAAGGACCATTCCTGGTAGTTGTTAACCTAGGTTTTCTGCATTTCTTTAAATTCCCTCTCGCCAGAGCGTTTATTGATAAAAAATAGTTTTTAATTCTTTCTTGCCAAGCTGTAAAATGTTTTCTGAATTCTTAATGTGCAAATCTGCGTCTCCTTTCCTTTAAGAGCCTATTTACATACATTAGCCTGGGGATGTTATTGTAGTGTTTGAGGGCCATACATTCATTTATTACATATCTAGTGACCTGCATACCAACCAGGTTTGCTCCAGATATTATGCCATTCAGTAATTACAATTCATAAAGGGGGTGGTGATGGACAGAGTATCTGAATTAAGCAGAACACTCCTACCCAGTCAAAAGATCAGGGCTTGATCCATCACCGTTATTTAGCTCACTGCACCATCCCAGCTCAGAACCTGGCTACATGCAAATTAGTCTGACCCTGGCCCAGTGCATCATGGGAACAGGGCAGACCAAACTACCAAGCCAATTCTTTACTGGAAAGGAAACAAGCTTCCGGGGACCGGTTTCTGGCATTACAGCCGTCTTCGGCCCGGCTTGCTTGAATCCTGATGGTGCAGTGAGCAAGGGACTCACATCTGAGCATACCCTTCCACTCTTATGGTGGCCAAAACGATTCATAAAGGGGGTGGTGATGGACAGAGTATCTGAATTAAGCAGAACACTCCTACCCAGTCAAAAGATCAGGGCTTGATCCATCACCGTTATTTAGCTCACTGCACCATCCCAGCTCAGAACCTGGCTACATGCAAATTAGTCTGACCCTGGCCCAGTGCATCATGGGAACAGGGCAGACCAAACTACCAAGCCAATTCTTTACTGGAAAGGAAACAAGTTTCCGGGGACCGGTTTCTGGCATTACAGCCGTCTTCGGCCCGGCTTGCTTGAATCCTGATGGTGCAGTGAGCAAGGGACTCAAATCTGAGCATACCCTTCCACTCTTATGGTGGCCAAAACGATTCATAAAGGGGGTGGTGATGGACAGAGTATCTGAATTAAGCAGAACACTCCTACCCAGTCAAAAGATCAGGGCTTGATCCATCACCGTTATTTAGCTCACTGCACCATCCCAGCTCAGAACCTGGCTACATGCAAATTAGTCTGACCCTGGCCCAGTGCATCATGGGAACAGGGCAGACCAAACTACCAAGCCAATTCTTTACTGGAAAGGAAACAAGTTTCCGGGGACCGGTTTCTGGCATTACAGCCGTCTTCGGCCCGGCTTGCTTGAATCCTGATGGTGCAGTGAGCAAGGGACTCACATCTGAGCATACCCTTCCACTCTTATGGTGGCCAAAACGATTCATAAAGGGGGTGGTGATGGACAGAGTATCTGAATTAAGCAGAACACTCCTACCCAGTCAAAAGATCAGGGCTTGATCCATCACCGTTATTTAGCTCACTGCACCATCCCAGCTCAGAACCTGGCTACATGCAAATTAGTCTGACCCTGGCCCAGTGCATCATGGGAACAGGGCAGACCAAACTACCAAGCCAATTCTTTACTGGAAAGGAAACAAGTTTCCGGGGACCGGTTTCTGGCATTACAGCCGTCTTCGGCCCGGCTTGCTTGAATCCTGATGGTGCAGTGAGCAAGGGACTCACATCTGAGCATACCCTTCCACTCTTATGGTGGCCAAAACGATTCATAAAGGGGGTGGTGATGGACAGAGTATCTGAATTAAGCAGAACACTCCTACCCAGTCAAAAGATCAGGGCTTGATCCATCACCGTTATTTAGCTCACTGCACCATCCCAGCTCAGAACCTGGCTACATGCAAATTAGTCTGACCCTGGCCCAGTGCATCATGGGAACAGGGCAGACCAAACTACCAAGCCAATTCTTTACTGGAAAGGAAACAAGTTTCCGGGGACCGGTTTCTGGCATTACAGCCGTCTTCGGCCCGGCTTGCTTGAATCCTGATGGTGCCGAAGACGGCTGTAATGCCAGAAACCGGTCCCCGGAAGCTTGTTTCCTTCCCAGTGTAAGAATTGGCTTTTGTAGTTTGGTTTGCCCTGTTCCCATCATGCACTGGGACAGGAACAGACTAATTTGCATACAGCCAGGTTCTGAAACTGGGATGGTGCAATGAGCTAAAAAACAGTGTTGGATCTAGCCCTGATCTCTTGACTGGGTGAGAGTATTCTGCTTAATTCAGAGACTCTGTCCCTCACCACCCCCTCTTGTAAATAATTTTGTCCACCCTAAGCGTGGAAGGGTATACTCAGACATGAGTCCCTTGCTCTTTGCACCATCAGGATTCAAGCAAGCCGGGCCGAAGACGGCTGTAATGCCAGAAACCGGTCCCCGGAAGCTTGTTTCCTTCCCAGTGTAAGAATTGGCTTTTGTAGTTTGGTTTGCCCTGTTCCCATCATGCACTGGGACAGGAACAGACTAATTTGCATACAGCCAGGTTCTGAAACTGGGATGGTGCAATGAGCTAAAAAACGGTGTTGGATCTAGCCCTGATCTCTTGACTGGGTGAGAGTATTCTGCTTAATTCAGAGACTCTGTCCCTCACCACCCCTTCTTGTAAATAATTCAGTAATTACAGGCAAATCAAATGTATCTCCCACCTACATACATTACACCTATTTCCCTGTGAGTGATTATAATAGGGGATGAGCGGGGTACTGCAAGGAGTCTGGCTAAAAATAAATTCTCTAGTGTTTGCAGAATATTATGGTCCCTCGTCCCCCAAAGAATTGTACATATATGGCTGAGGGAATGCATTTGCTTCGGTAGGGATGTAGCATCTCTCTAATTGGTTTATTGCCAACTTTGTTGTCTAAACAGAGCCTCGGTTGAGCTAAAAAACACAATTTTGCTAATTGTAAATGTCAGGTCCAAGAGCAGTTCTTGTGAACTGTACACCTAAATAAGAAAAACTCGCTACCTCTGCTAATTTGTATTCTCTAACAGAGAAAATTTGCTTCTTGGGTCTGCCTGTTCCACACATCATACTATAAGTCTTAGCCAGATTTAATTTGAGATCTTTTTGCTCCATATATCCAACGAAACGATAATGAATTTTTGTAGCCTATTTGCAATTCTGGACATTAACACTGCGTTGTTGGAATATAGGAGCACGCAGGCATGGCGTAATCCAATTTTAGGTGCGTCTGCATCTATTATCTGTAGCTCCTTATCAATCCCATTTACATAAGGGGAGAAGAAAGTGAGTTCTATGAGGCAGCCTTGTCTTATCCTTCTTTTAATTGGGAATCTCGATGCGCATTCCCCCTCCGGCCCATATCTTACTTGTGAGGTCACTGATGCATCTGAGAGAGAGGAGAGACAATGTCCTTAGGTATGCCTATATCAGACAAGGTTTTCCAAAGGATTGTATGGTTAACTACATCAAAAGCGATTTAAAGGTCAGCGAAGCAAAGGTAGAGGAGACCCTGTTTAGCTAATGTTTATTTACTTACAGTGAGGTGAAGATTTATACATTGTTCCGTGGTCCCTATATCCTTCCTGAAACCATATAGTATGTCTCTTAACATATGATTGTCGACTATCCAGTTGTCCATTCATTCTAATACAATGTCCCCCAAGATTTTAGCAGAGGCGTCAAAGAGGGATATGGGCTGCTAGGGTCCCCATCTCCTTTTTAGGTAGAGCCTAAGGCAGTGCATGTGCTGACTGCAAGACCTGGTGTATCCTTTTCTATGACTTGTGGCCCACCCAGAGATTCGTATTGACTGTTGTCTATGTCAATCAGAAATGCAGCTTTGTTATTGCTGCATTTCAGTAACAGTCTTACCTTTGTGTGCTTAGCTCTGCTTCTGGCGATTTAACTCAGAGAGCAGTTTGTTCACCCAGTGCCCGGTCATGCGTTGTGAATTTTTTGTTTCGCTGCTACTTTGTCTTTCTGCTCCCTCCTTGCAGTAGGCAGTTAACTTAATCTCCCGGTGCAGTTCTCACAACACCACCTCCCGCCCCTTGCAGCTAGTTATTTCCACTGTGTGTTATTGTCTAATCTTGCCAGGCGTAACGAAAAGTGAGGGGGCCTCCCAGCACGGTACTTAGAGGGGCCCCCTCCGGGCTCAATCAGGAGCTCCCCGGCCATAGTGCAGTGCCGAGGTGGCCCCTTGGAGCTAGAGGCCCCCCCGCACCGCCGGGGCTGCGTGGACCTGTGTTATGACCCCTTGTTGCTTGTACGGCACTGGCCACAACATATCCATGGAGCCTCCGAGTCCGGCAGTAAAACTCCACCACCTGCTACTTCTTGTAATGCACCTGAGCTTTGCTGCAACTTTTATTCCGTTCACCCCCCCTTTATGTGTAGTATAAGGTGGTGCAAGCCACAACGGCCGAAGGCGCCCCCACTCCCATAGCACTGTTTCCCCTAACGTATGCCAGCTCATAGGAAGGCTGAGCTGCCTCTGCATTTATATTACAGACGTAACATAATATTGTAACAATTGAAAGACTGTTACTATTGAAGCCTCTCACGATATTAGTTTTTCAACTATTCCTACCCATGATGGCGGAAATCCGATGGGATGTTTGTTCTTTACATCAGTAGTCCTTCATTCTGTTCCATGCCCTTCCCCTCTGCGATTGCGACATCACGTGATCAGCACCTTTGCATTGCAGGTTAGCTGTTCTCATCAGCTTGCCCCCGCCACACCACCCGCACCCCTGTACTGTTTCCAACTCCTCCCATGCCCCTATGTTGTTTCCTCATTCTGCCCCTGTGTTAGTCTCCATGCATTCAGCAGGCGGTGAAGCACAGTATCAGGCAAAACAACAATTAACCATGCATCACCTAGAAATAAATACCAGCCCATGTCAAAGTCAAAATAAACAAACGCAGCTCTGCCGTGTTAAAAGCTTGCAATGCAGTCAGAGCAGAAGAGCTTACAGTGGTCAGTATTGAGTCGATAATATGATGTCTTGGTGGGGGGCAGTAATATGTGGTGGTACAATGGGTCCCCGGGGGGACTTGGCACGAGCCGGTATCCCCCCGGGGGATTTCGCGCAATTCGGCCTCACACGGGAGGCGATTGGTGGTTCTGGGAGTGGGAGGGGCTTAGCGGCGCTCGGGGTGGGAGCGGGAGGGATTACATCACTCGCAGCGAGTGAGGAGACGGCGGTGGCGAGTTTTTTGAGGAGAGAAGCGCATCAGCTGGTTTTCCTGTCAGAATTTTGACGGAACACAGCTGCAGCGCTTGGAAAGTGTATCGGAGGTCTATTAAGTCAGCTGGAAGTCGACCTCTGTCAGCGTTTGTGTCTTTTAACGCTGTTTGGATATTTGGAGCGTCTGGTGACTCCTGGAAGGATGTCGGCGGATGACATTGCCAGGGAGGCAATAAGAGCTTTGGTGGCAGTTGGGCGCACTGACTTATTGCGCCCTGGAGCTGTCATTGAGGGCGGAGTGGAGGTGAAGCGACCACGGCGATTAGCGGCTGAAGGGGTGAGTCGCGCTGTGGCAGCATGCAGGGCAGGGGTTAGTCACTCCCCAGAGACTGCGTTTGAGCCTTCTGCGTCAGCTTTTAGACCTCGTCGAGCGCGCTCTTCAGGCAGGAGCTCTAGAGGAAAGAAGGTACCACCACGTTCTGCTTCAGCCCCGAGCATTTTGAAGGAGACTCAAGCTGTTTTTGAGCCGCAGGCCAGGAAGAGAGTGGGGAAGCGAGGTGGAAAGGCCAGCTTTGCCTTGGTGCATAGGCAGCAGCAAGTGGAGCTGTTTGAAGAGCAGAAGGGTGGTGAATTCTTCTCGGAAGACAGTGTTCCTACACAGGCGTCAGGGGTTTCCTTTTTACATGATGCTGCTTTTACGGGAGGAAGGCCCCCTGTGGTATATGCTGTGGGCGCTACTGGCAGGAGTGTGGACATTGCGCCTGAGGTCTGGGTGGGAGAGCCCTCCAATGCGCTGGTGGACTATTCCAGTGACAGCGACGAAGATTTTGGTCAGGAAGACATTTTGGGGGCAGTAGGTTCTGGGAGTGGTGAGCCAGCATCGTCTACACACGGCTTTCAGACTCAGGAGATTACAGTTTTGCAAGGAGTGTTGCTGCCTCAAGATAGAGGGCCTCCGAAAAGGCATGGGGGTACGGGCTTTGGGCATGGGGAAGACAACTTTGACTCGCAGCCATGTGATTTTCAGCACGATGAGGGGGGTTTATTGGGTAGTAGTGCCGGGACTTGTTCCCGTGGGGTTGGAGGTCAGGATGATTGTGTTAATTTTCACAGGAACAACGATGTAGTGGTGGTGTATCCAGAGTCCAGGCCACCCCCGTGTCGTCCTCAGGTGCAGTTTGACTCTGACAGGGGGCCACAGCAGGGGCAGTGGGTATGGGTCAAACACTCCGAATTACCCAAGAAGTGTCCATCTGGAGTTTCGAGTTCTCAGGTAAAGGGTAAGTTGCGAGCGGTTCCTCGCTGGAGCAGCGGGAACTTATCAGCGGTTTCTGGCCATAGGTCTGTTGATCGAGTTCTGTTAACCCTGTGGCGAAGCATGGTGCGGCTTTGGGTACTGCGCAGCAGACCCGTAGCGACTCTGGTACGGAGTTCGAATCATCGGCCGGGCGCTCACAACTGAGTCCTGTGTCCACTTGGGTAAATTACGATGGCGGCATTGGCGATGGTGCTATGCCGGGCACAAGTAGTGATGATACTACATTTCATGATGATTACATTGGTGCTTATGATGACACTAATAAGGAGAATGTGGACAATCAAGGGGATTGGGGGTCGAGGGAGGTGGCTCAGGGCTGGGGTGGTCAAGATTTTGGGATTAGAGGGAGGGGGTCGTCTTACATCTTCTAGTGTGTTTCAGAGAACTGGAGCGGTTTTCTCTGCTGATCGGGGAAGGCCTGGCGGTCATCATCTGCGTGATGGACTGAAGGATTATCAGCAAAGGGCTACACAGCTGCCGTCAGGTAAGGAAGACTGGTGGGCTGCGTGGACGTGGCCTTTGGTGGGCGGCTCAGGTGTGGGGCCAAGGGAGTGTGTTCCGGAAGGGAGGGCGAAGGTTCAGAGCAATTTGGGTAATGTGGTTCAGGAACCACCACAATCCACTAGTAGGTCTGGGGGTCAGTTGGATCGGGTTGGGGGTGCAAGTCCTGCTTCGTCCATAGTAAGTTCTGCGCTGGGTGAGGGTCAGGGGTGTGGTCGCACCAAGTTACCTTATATGGGTGTGGCCATGCCTTTGGGCATGCACTTGTCGCAAAGGACGAGACAGAGAATTTGGAGTCACGACTATGTCGACATTTTCCGTCTCTTACATAGAGACTTGCAGGCTAGGGAAGGGTCAAAGGAGGAGGAGCTGGAGTTGTCCCGCCGCCCTAAGGTACCGAAGACCGTAGAAAATTGGACGGCCGCCTTTATAATCTATGCGAGTGTCTATTGTGAGCGGTACCCAGAGCGGGCGGTGTCCCTATTTAAGTACATAGACATCATCAGGAGGGCACACTCACAGGCAGGAGGCTATGCCTGGTTGAACTACGACAAAGAGTTCAGGGCCAGAGTGAGCTTGTTTAATGATAAACCATGGGGAGAGGTGGACCAGGAGCTGTGGCTCCAATGGATGTCGGGGAATCAGGTATCAGCTACCATACATACAGCTAGTGGTCTTCCAATACAGTATCGTCCCTTTCTCCAGCGTCCCGCTCCATTGGGGGCAGGTGGGATGGGACGGGGACAGTTGCCTGCCACGGGAGCGTGTTGGGGATTTTATAGGGGTACCTGTATCCGCCAATACTGCAAGTTCAAACATGAGTGTGCACAGTGTGGGGGTCGGCATGCCATATTCCAGTGTTTCCCCAGTCACGACCAAGGGTACCACGGGAGAGGGCAGAGGGGCAGGGGGCCCCTTCCACCTCTTATTCCAAAAGGTGCCTACCCCAGTTAGGCTTCAGGTTATGCTTGACTGGTTGGAGGATTACCCGGATAGGCCAGCAGCGGTAAAGTTGCTCTGGGGCTTTCGGTTAGGTTTTCGAATAGGTTACCAAGGTCCGCGTTTGCAGCGTTGGGCTGATAATCTTAAGTCTTCAAAGGAATTCCCCCATGTGGTTAAGGCTAAGCTGGTGAAGGAATTAGAGCTGGGTAGAATAGCAGCGCAGGTCCCTTCGATAGCTGTCCACTGCCCAATCTGATGGTCTCGCCTTTGGGAGTTGTTCCAAAGAAAGCACAGGGTGAGTTTCGTCTCATTCACCATCTGTCCTGGCCAGAGGGCCATTCGGTAAACGATTTCATCTCTGCAGAAGACACGGCGGTGTCATACGCTTCTGTAGACGATGCTTTGCGTTTGGTTCGTTTGGCCGGAATGGGGGCGCAACTTGCCAAGTGTGACATTCAGGCGGCTTTTCGGTTGTTGCCCATCCATCCTTTGGATTTTGAACTACTCGGAATGTATTTTGAAGAGAAGCTTTATGTGGATCATGTATTGCCCATGGGCTGTTCCATCTCTTGTTCCCTGTTCGAGACGTTTAGCACGTTTCTGGAATGGTGTGTGAGACGCAAATCCAGACATGAGGCTGTTTGCCATTACCTTGATGACTTTTTGTTTATAGGTCAGGCGGGGAGTGAGCAATGCACCAAAGTGTTAGCATGTTTTCAGGAGATGGTAGGCGATTTTGGGGTCCCTTTGGCCCCAGACAAAACGGAAGGTCCAACGTCTCAGTTAGTCTTTTTAGGCATTGAGATCGATACTGAGGAGATGATGGCTCGTCTGCCCTTGGCTAAGGTGCAGGAGATCAGGATGTTTTTGGAAGAAGTTTTGGGTGCAAAGAAGTTGCAATTAAGGCAGGTTCAGCGGCTTTTGGGTTACCTCAATTTTGCCTGTAGAGTGGTAAGACCTGGAAGAACCTTTTGCAGACGTCTTGGCTTTGCCTTGTCAGGAGCCTCCTTTCCGCACCACCACATTAGATTGTCCAACAAGTTGAAGGAAGACTTGGCCATTTGGCTGAGGTTCCTGGAAGAGTTTAACGGTGTGTCAATTAACTTTGTGGAGGATGACACTGTGTGGCAGGTCCAGATTTTATCGGACGCTGCGGGGTCTCAAGGATTTGGTTTGTTTTGGGAAGGGCGCTGGTGTGCAGAGAGTTGGCCGAAGCATTGGGTGGATCAAGGCTGCAGTATTGCCTTTTTGGAATTCTTTCCACTACTAGTGGCTTTGCAGGTGTGGGGAGAGGAGTTCAGGGACCTTTGCGTGTTATTTCACATCGATAACATGGATGTGGTAAGCTTGGTTGATGGACAAAAGGCAAAAGATGTCTGAGTATTACAATTATTGCGTGTTTTCATGTTGCAAATCCTCAAGTTGAACATTGTGTTTAGAGCCAGGCATATTCCTGGGGTGAACAACTCAATCGCCGATGCTCTGTCTCGTTGCAATTGGCAGAAGTTCCGGTTGTTGGCGCCAAAGGCAGACAGATGCAAGACGGCGAATCCTTCGACCATCTGGGACCTGGGGGAGTGAGGATTGTGGCATTGGTGGAGCAGTCCATTGCTAAGTCCACGCGCAGGAGTTACCAGCAAGCGTGGTCTGAATTTTTATCTTAGGCTTTGGCTCACGATCAGGATGGCGCTGCAGTGGAGAATGAACAGTTTATGTTAAACTTTGTATTACAACTGTTAGACAAGGGTTTGTCACACACAACGATTTCCGGCAAGCTTGTGGGTATTTCGTTTTACAGCCAGTTATTGTTGGGTAAGGTAGCTCGGGTGGGATTTTTGTTGAGGAAGATGCTGAAGGGGTTTGGGCGTAGCAAAGTTACTTTTAAAGCTTTGAGGGAACCTATTACTTTTGAGTTGTTGCGAAGGATTTTAAATGTTTTGCCTAGCTGCTGCTACAGCAAATGGGAATTGGCTAGGTTCAAGTTGTGCATGGTATGGTTGTTCTTCGGGGCTTTTCGGATTTCAGAACTATTGGGGTTAAGAAACCAGCCTGGGATTCAGACATTGGACATACGGATTGTGAATGGGGATGATTTACGGATCAGGTTGAGACAGTCAAAGACAGACCAAAGAGGGGTTGGGACCTGGGTTCAGTTGAGAGCGAGTGGGGTGGTGGGTTGTTGTCCTTTGGGGGAGTGGGATTCCTTTTTAAAGTCAGATGTTTTCTGTTCTGGGGACATTTTTTGCCATGAGCAGGGGGGGCAGTTGTCCGGTTTTCAGTTTTTATCGGTACTAAGAAAAGAACTTTCATTGGTGGGGGAAAATCCAAAATGCTTTGGAACACATTCCTTTAGAATAGGAGCTGCAACAGAGGCTGCCAGATTGGGTTGGGGGAAGGAGGAGATTCAGCGCATTGGGAGGTGGAAGTCCAACTGCTGTTACCGATATGTTCGTTTATGAAATGCATCCCTCTTACATATATTAGTTAATTGTGGGGTTTTTGTTATTAGGTCGTGTCTTGGATTTCTCCAGGAAAAAACGAACATGGATTGTGGGCCATTCCTTGGTTAAATGGGCATCGGTTTTTGCGGAGCAGCAAATCTGTGGAAGGGGTTTGGGTTTGTATGGGAAGGATCACGAAGTACTGTGGAATGGTGTGGGTGGTATGAGATGGAAGGACCTGTTCCCTTTGTTGTCAAAACTGTATGCTGAATGGGGAATCCCTGATCTGCTAGTTCTACACTTGGGAGAGTACGACTTAGTAGAATTGTCAGGACTCACCTTGATTAAACAAATTAAGTTGGATCTAGCAGTTATAAAAAATTATTGGGTTGGAACAATGGTGGACTGAATTTGTATACAGACACCAATGGAGAGGGGCTAGAATACACTCAGCGGTGGAAAAAGCCCGTCGAAAATTGAACAGAGCAATGTCAGTTTTCTGTAAGTCAATGGGTATCACAGTATTGGTGCATGAACATTTTTCAATGTTCATCTGTTCAGGTGCGATGGGGTGCACCTGTCGCAGATGGGCCAATCTTATTATTTAATGGAACTGCGTGATGTGTTGGCAAAGTTGTGGGGGGTTTGATTTGTGGTGTTCTAATACACAAATTTAAATGTTGTCCTTTTATTGCAGAGGTTGGGTGGGGGCAGGAAAACTCTTGGGGTTTTCCTGGGTGGCGTGTTTTGGGGGTTAGGATTGTCTCGAGCGGATATATCCTTTCTCTCTGGGGGGATGGGGGGAGGGTTAGGTGAATAAGGGAAAGAAAAGTTGGAAGGAAAACTTTGGTTGGTATTAAAACGGTTTTTGGGTTTTGTCAAAATAATGGAAAATCATTGGGGAATGGTGATGAAAACAGTTGGGGGAAAGGTTTTGGAAAAATGTACAAGTTTTGGGTTTTCAAATAAAACGTTAAGCGCGGAGTCTGTCTTTGGCTGTCCTAATAATAAAAGTGACCTTTTATGCTATGAGCAGAATTGTGTGGAGTGTCTTTATTGCGCGATGGGTCCCCGGGGGAACTTGGCACGAGCCGGTGTCCCCCCGGGGGATTTTGCGCAATTCGGCCTCACACGGGAGGCGATTGGTGGTTCTGGGAGTGGGGGGGGCTTAGCGGCGCTCGGGGTGGGAGCGGGAGGGATTACATCACTCGCAGCGAGTGAGGAGACGGCGGTGGCGAGTTTTTTGACCCACCCGCCCGCCCTTTGTTTTTTGTTAGGTTGGTCAATAGGGTGTTTTTTTTTTGTTTTGTTAGTTTTTTGTGTTGTCTTTTTTATATAAAAAAAACAAAAAAGAAGAAATTATAGTACAAGACATGTCACTTTAGGGCAGCATGGGCAGTGCTCCTTTTCTGTTATGCGTTTCTTGTTTAGGCGTGTTTTGGGGGTTAGGATTGTCTCGAGTGGATATATCCTTTCTCTCTGGGGGGGTGGGGGGAGGGTTAGGTGAATAAGGGAAAGAAAAGTTGGAAGGAAAACTTTGGTTGGTATTAAAACGGTTTTGGGGTTTTGGCAAAATAATGGAAAATCATTGGGGAATGGTGATGAAAACAGTTGGGGGAAAGGTTTTGGAAAAATTTAAAAGTTTTGGGTTTTCAAATAAAACGTTAAGTGCGGAGTCTGTCTTTGGCTGTCCTAATAATAAAAGTGACCTTTTATGCTATGAGCAGAATTGTGTGGAGTGTCTTTATTGCGCGATGCATTACTGTGTGCGCACAGGACAGAGCAGCACTGCCTACTGTACAGTGAATAACGCAACATCTGCCATCAAACACAAAACCCGAACCTGCCGACCCCCGTATCCCCATACTGTTCCCCATTCCTTCTTGTCCTCAGTGTGGATAATTTGCATCTCTGTACAATTCTTAGAAATGTAAGCAACAATAACCTGATTGCAGGTAAAGCACAACATTCAAAGACAGACTACAATGCTATGCAGCTGGTGCCAACACAGGCAACCGAATAGTACTCTAATCTGCCCACAAATAACTTGTCCAGCATTTAAGAATGCCCCACATACCAAGCGTCAAAGTATGAGGTGCTGCTCGGAGTTTCTGAACACGCTCAAACTTCCACAGGGTTTGCTTTTGCTTTTTAATTTCACTCTCTTTTATGCATCCACAGAAATAGGGTTGGCGGCTAGTACACTGCCCAGAGATCTTAATATTTAATGAGCTTACTAACCAGCAGGAAATAAAACAAGCATTTGCGATGTAATAGGTCTTGCATTTGCGAGAGTTTAAGTTATTAGCATTGTAAATGACAATGTCTTCTATTTATGTTTTTAAAAAAAACCATAAATTAAAGGCGTTGTAATTTACAATGCCAATAGCTCAAACACGCGTAAATGCAAGACCCATTGCATTGCAAATGCTTGTTAATATATGGGAATTATAATGGATTCAGTCCAAGTATGAGGGATATCCCCTCTACCTGCAGCATTAAAAACATTAGCTAAAATTGGTACCCGTAGATCTGCATCAGCCTTAAAGATATGACCAAGTACCCTGTGAGGAGCTTTTAAGGCAGCCGATTTAACCATTGCTACAGCCACCTCCTCTGCTGTAATCTGTTTTAATAGGACTAGAAATGAGCCACTGATGGGGATCATGAAGAGTAAGGCTGAGAGCCAGGATTCATCATTTGATGCACATATCATTGTGGCTGACATCCAGGTGTGAACTCTGGTTTCTCCTCTGAATTGTGTTGTGGGTCAATCAGCTTTGAAGTCTTGCCTGCTGTGACAAACATCCTTACAAAGGGAAGCAGAAAAAGAGACATGCACACTTCAAAGGAAGCAGACCTCCAACACAAAACATCAAAGATTCAGACCTTAAACCACATTTTGGGGTCTGGAAATGAATTATGAGAAGAAAAGTCTGAGACCCCAAACCTTGACATCTGCCAGGCAGCCAGACAGGCTGTGTGAGGAGCAGAAACTCTGCAAGATTTCTGCCTGTGACCAGGACTGCTGGGTGAGGGTACATCACCCAAGAAAACCAACACCACCTGTCCTGGAGCACCAGTGCCTGCGAGCTTCCCGATACCAGTGTGCCCTGTGAGGAAGAGGAGAGCATTGGAGGTGCAAGGTGTGAAGATTCAGCAGTGCAACGACTGGGTCGTACCCCATGTGTAGGAGTATCAGTTTGTTGACCCCCCATATGCCAGGAGAACGCCACAGTGGACTGAGTCATGAGATAATGCCATGCAGGATGTACCAAACTGTTACCGCCCACACTGCCATGACCCCGTGTGTCAGGAGGGGACAGCAGTAAAGTTGCTACTGTGAAAGCGCTGAGACTCGTAATCGCCATAGTAGAGGCGTTTGCACCAGAAGAATCAGCACCTGTGCTGTAAAGTAACAAAGAAGCCCCATATGCCAGGAGGAGCTGCTGATACCAACGCTGCCAAGACTTTTTGGGCCATCACTCGAGGAAAACACGGAGGCTGCATTTTGCAGGTTAAGCCTGCACAGAAGGAGAACCTCCCCTGACGGACCTCTGAGGCTGAAGTCACACCCTCGCTGGGCTCTAGTCAGAGGCTGAAGAAAGGATCCCTGGGCAGGTTGACATACTGCATCCTTACGAGTTGTTTCGATAACTAGAAAACTATGACAGCGCCACTCAGGAGTGACAGCCTGCACTGCCAACATTGAACGCATCTGTGCTGCAGGAGTGGGTGAGACTTGAACTGGGCCTGTTGGGCCATGGGGGACTCGTTGCTAATAGTGCAGCTCAGCAAAGACAATTTTGACTAATTCCAGGAGTCTTGACTATGGTCTATTAGTGAGCATTCCCTGGATGCGGCCACCAGTGAATGGGAAATAACCCCAAACACGTTACAAGGAAGAGGTCAAGCAGGGATTTGCCTGACAATTACTAGTGCCTCGATCTTATGGGGATTGAGTTGTTGCTTGTGTAGAGTTCAAGAAATAAAATACTTCTTGGTTTTTTAAAAGCAAGTATTTGACTGGATACTAATTTATTATTAGTTCTGTTTGAACTTTGAGTTATGAGTCGTGTTCACTTACTTCTATCTACACTTCCCCCGAAGGAATCTTTGACTGCTCATCCACAGCTACCACTGAGAGCCAAATGCAGAAGACCTACTAGGCCCAAGTGCTAAGGATCCATAGTAGGTCAGGCCCCGGGACATCAAAAATGGGTTCTGAGAATGTGTCTGACTGAACTAGCTCCATCTATAAATTACTTCAACAAGAGAGTTACAAGGGGTTGAGGGGTGCACTTAGCCATAAACATGGCTAAAGTCTTCATGGATAAAATGGTACCTTATGCCTACAGCCTCAGGTTCAACCCCTGCAGTCACCAGAGTTTCATGCCTCTCCCTGAAGCCACTGGGCCATGAAAATTCCTTTGTAAAGTCTGTGCTGCTATCCTTCTACAGCTCGATGGACATTAGATTTTGCCTCCTATCCAGAGGTTCAAGTTCAGTACCCCTGCTTACAATCCCTGGAGCATCATGTGATACTACATGTCACCAGCTGCGATAGGATCTCTCCTCACAGCTGCATGCATGATATGAGCTGCCTACTCAAATCAGTCCAATGGGGATAGTCTGCCGCAATTTTATGAAGAACTAGAGCACAATATGCTGCTTATTCCAGCCATGCATGTTTAACATCATGAGCTGCCCCTTCCTAATGTTGAGTGGTGTCGTAAGCTTCTCTTACCCTGCAACATCATCGGCATAGGCACCAACTCCGTTCTGAATTCACAAAAATATCATATGTTGCCCACGCCCTATAGCACTTAGGAATGAAGCGCATCAGTCTTTATGGATTTCCATGGCATTATGAGCTGCTATATGTCATGCGAGCCCTCAAATAACGTTTGCCTTATGCCCTTCTATGCAGTTTCAGTGCATCATGTCATATGGCATCTCTGCCAGTTGATAGGTGGATGGATATCATGAATGACAACACTAGCCAGTATTGGGTAATTGGCAAGCAGCAGTGCATGCTGGGAGTTTCAAATACATACCTGCAATGGTAAACATTAAAAAAGTTTTAGAAAGTACTGTTGACCAACAGATAGGGCCATTTGGCAGGTACCCCTGTTGATTATCTATGTCACTGGGAGGTTAGCCCTACATAAAGACATTCCCTAGAGCATCATGTGCTGCTCCCTCCCTGCAGCGACCAAGAGATTCATGTCCTCACACTCTGTAGTCCCTGGGCTTCAAAGGTTTCCCCTTCATCAGCCCAAGGTCAGCGTGTGATTATTCCGATTTTCAACCGGAAGCAACTATGCTGCCACTGACTTCCAGTTAGAGGGACAGCGTTCATTGACTCATTCACCCATTCACTAATTTGCACGAGTGTGCCTAGCTGATCCATGAAACAATCCATGCATGTTGTCACCCAAACACCCATAATCTTCAGGATACTAAATAAAACATACAACAACTTAATTTGTGCCGGTGCTTTCCGGTGCTAAACACCAACACTAATTTATCAGGGCCGGGTCTAAGTGTCTGCTGCACATCACATTATTGACATGATATTGGTGTAATTGATTACTTCACTGACTCGGCGCAGAGTGTTGTTCTCAATGTCTCCCGAGTCCCGGTGAAAAAGAGTGTTGCGGCTTTGAGACCCTGAGCCATTCAGCCAAGAAGGTTCAGACATGATGGCATTAACGGCCCTTAGTTCAGTGTTGCTGGTGGGCGGGAGACTGATTGGGCTGGGTTTGGTTCTTCGGGGGTAAGGGCTGTGCGGCAGCGTGCGCAGATTTTATTTAGATTTCCATGCCCCAGCACACCCGCACGCCTCACCCCACGAGTCTACAGCATTCAAGGCAGCCCGACGACGTTGAGGGAAGGCAGCAACACCAGGCCCAGTTTATATCAATTAATAAAGGCACTGCTAAGGCAGTGTGGCCCGGCCCAGCCCACCACGTAACCGTAAATGCTAAATAGCAGTATAGTAAATAGCAGTAGCCAGAAACGTGCCGTTAGTGTTTGCCCCCAGCCTGTGGCGTAGCTCGGGCCGCAAAACAAGCCTCTAGGAGAGGGGGGCCACTCGGCCCCCACGCACACATGGCTGGGCCCGGCCCCCCCTTCACCCGCTCTGGTTGGTCCGCGCATCCCGCCATTGACCCGGAAGCAGTTTTTCGCTTCCGGGTCAAGGAGGCGGGACCGCTGGCATAGAAGGGGGTTTAAGAACCTGGGGAGCGCGGGAAGCGGCCTCTTTGTGCCCGCGCTTTCCAGGCGCGCTCCTCGCCCCACTGTGGGGCTTTTAATTGTCTTTCATTTTTGTTTTCAGGTGCTGCAGTTCCAGACGATTGTCGGCGTGTTGTGCGGGGGTACCATCAAAGGTCTGCTATGATGAGTGATTTGCAAGAAAACCTTTTCCCACTGCGGCTGTCAAAGAATATTAAGGAGCGGTTGAGCGGCTTTCTACACTGCCAACAAGTTATCCGAACTCTAGCAAACTTAAACCACGTATTACTGTAATATTAGTCATAGTTCATGAATTGAAAAGGAACTGAATTCCGTTTTTAAAAAGCACACATACATACAAACACGTTTCACACACTGTGTGTTTATATTGCTGATCACATGTTTAATTCCACGTTCATGACCTCTGCTTGCACTTTTTATAATTCGAACACCACTTACTGTTCATTATACTGTTGCTCAGTTGTTGGGAGCTTGTTTTGAGCTGGTATAAACCAGAGGTGTGCTAACATTTCAGGCGAAGAGAAAGCTCCATGCAGATTGTATTGTGACATTTCCGTCACCTGCATGGATAAGCAGTAGTCGAACACAAACTATAGTTGGACTATCAATCAATCAAACAAATTTGTATAGCGCGCGACTCACCCGCTAGGGTCTCAAGGCGCTGGGGGGAGGGGGAGTCACTACTGCTCGAACAGCCAGGTCTTGAGTTGTTTCCTGAAGGGTAAGAGCAGTAGCACTGACAGGGGTTACCTCTGCGCGCAGTCATTTAGCATCTGTTGAACCTGAAAATGCACAACTGTGGCTCAAAGAGGTAATGTGGGGCTGAAGCATAGCCAGTGAGAGCTGGTTTTCTACTTGGCGAGAGCATCAGACCAGAAAGTAGTGATATAAGAGCATCAGAATCTGATGAACTTAGAAACAGATGGGACTTAAACGCATCCCAATATTCCAGTAAACAAGCCTGGCCTCTTTAATTGGGTGCGCCAGATGCAGACTTGGTCAGTGCACAGATGAAGCAATGCCCTTCTCCCCGGGCAGCCGTGAACTCGCGCCTGCTATCAAGGCAGCACGTTAGTGAAAACAATGGACCAGCTGACTAAAGTAGCTGTTCCACTTTTCACAATGCAATGGCAACATGGCCTGTTGTTACTGCACCTGCCTGGAGCGGGATGTCTGGGGCATCCACAGTACCTCCTTTTCTCCCTTTTCAAGGTGTGGCCAGAGTCATTGAGCCACCTCATATGAGGCACACAATGCGGCCCCTGTCTGCTCCTTTGCCCTGCGCTTATGTCTGTAACACCATGCGGTCGCGTAGAGAGGGTGCACAAAGAAAAAAGGTTTCCCTCATTTGCATTTCTTTGGGTTTCTGCTATTGATAAACTGGAGTGCAAATGGTCTTCCATTTCACATTCTCAGAGGTTTCAAATGACTTTTTTCTCACAGGGCAGTGCCTTGATAACTGAAGGTTAGACCTGACCTAATACCCTCTCTGTACAAGTTAGACTGATAAAGTATGAAAAGTATAGGAGATTCTTGGAAAAACGAACCAGACTCTGCTGGGGACAGTGAAAGTAAGCACCTGCCCATTCAACCCAGCGCCATGGATATGTGAGAGATGGGCGACTCATGCCATGCCCATTGTAGCATTGCCAAACCAACGCTGCATTTTTTTTTTTGGGAGCGTGGTGATTCGATGATGCAACACTGGCTCCGCCTAGCCTAGTAGCAGCGACAAGCCGTAGTCTGTACACATATATATCACGATGACCACACTACCTTATTCCAAATATCTGATTCCTTGGTGATAATTCAGAATTTCCATTTTAATGGAACATAACTTCAAGAAAATATTAGCAGTCCATATATGGGATATAGTCCGGAAATAAATGTTTTGTCCTTTAGTTACCCTCCCTCACTCACTGTGCATCACTGTATCACTCTCTCCATTCTCTGTATGTTTCTCTCTCTCTCTTGCTCTCACTATTTCTCTACACTTCCCTCTATTCCTCACCGGATTCCTCCTATCATTCTTATTCACTCTTTCTTTCTTTCTTCTACCTCTCTCGCTTTATTTTTAGGTTGAGCATTCGAGAGCTCCTGTATATACTTTAGTATATACTTATTATATACTTATATGTGTCGGTACTTTGTGGGCTCTGGAGATCAGCCCTGGGACTTGTCTGCTTCCGCTTAGGGACTTTTTTTCTCTTCAACTGCCTGTATTTAACTGTCTTGATAGAAAACGACCAGCAGAGGTCAGTAAAATAACAGAAACACTTTAGCATTCTTTAGATTCCAGTCCACAGAAATTGTCTTCCACGAGCACCCTTAGACAATAATATTTTTTTCAAATCTTGTATTTTCAGTGATATGACCACCGAAGGCCCTGATTTTAAACAAAGCTTTGGACTATACCATTTACCGCTGATAGGCAATATTTCTCTCCATGTGTTCCCATACCTGGTATTTTCCGCACTTTGGTGCTTACTTTCCCTCCATGTTACAGAACAGTAGATGTTTCAACACCCAGGCTAATGTGCTGCATATCTAAATACATATAAAGTCCCAAAGGCGAGACCGATTGCATTGCAAATGCTTGTTTTTTTTGCAGTTTTACTTAGCTTGGACCAGTCACCCAAAGTAACACAATAGGAGTATCTATAAAAGTTTATCTTTCTTCTATTGTCCCTCAGCTTTATATACTTCTTACACTGGTGCCCCTCTCAGACTCCATACATGTGCTGTGATTGTGTGCACTTCATCCGATCCCATCCCTGGTAGATAACTTATCCCTAAATTTAAATCTTTATTGGCTTGAGTGCCTGGAACTTGTGTCTCAAGAAAGACTGTCAGTCTCTTTCGTCTCAGGAAAACAGGCTGAGCTAAAAATTGCTCGCACGTGAATAGAGTTTCTTACCGGGAAGGCTCCCGGAAAACAAAGCTGGTTCCTCACCACATCCTCGGACCTGCAGGGGTTAATTTTCTGAGCTTCTTTCCTCAGCTCAGTGTTCACAGGGACACTGACTGCCGCTGGCAGCGCGAGACGAAGGGGAGCATGGGCGGGACAGCGCCCTAGTCCCACACGTCTGGCGAGCGGAGCCTGCAGCGCGCGCCCCCCTGAGCCGCCCCCCCGGCCAACAGCCAATGGGGAGGGCTCTCCTGGGGACGGGGGAGGTGCTTCCGGGGGATATGTCCAGGCCCAGCAACCAGGCTCGGCCTTTCTTCCCGCGCCTAGTCCTAGGCTGCTCTGCGCCTAGTCCTAGGCTGCTCTGCGCTGTTGCCTGGTTCCCTAGGCTCGGTCATCGTGCGACTGCCTGCCTCGCTGCGTTTTCTGGGTAAGGGCCGACGCTCTCGCCCCCCTCCCAGCCCCGTCCCTGGTTTAAGCCAGGTTGCACAGGGGCCCTGTGGCTCGATGCCATGGAGGGGGGGGGAAGAGGTGGCATATTCTTCGGGGTCCTAGTCGCGGGCAGGCGGGGCAACAGGAGCGGGTGCGAGGGATCTGGGGGGGTTTGCTCCCGCCGCGTTTGGCGCCCCCTCCGCCCTCTCGGCTATCAGTTTGCGGCTCTGACCCAGAGTAGTGTGTAGCGCGATGCCTGGGCCACTGAAGCTGAACTCCGGCGGAAGCAGGAGTAGCGGGTAGCGCGATGCTAGGGCTGCCGTATGTACGTCGATAGTTGAACAAAAGACAATTTAAGTGGATTAGCGCGATGCTAGGGCTGCCGTAGCCTAAACTCTGGCGGATGCAGTCGAGCGGCTCACCTGGGATTGTGCGGATTATATCCCTTTCCAGACCACGGTTTTGCCCATATCCGTCGATAGTTGAACAAAAAGATAATTGAAGTGGATTACCATAGGGTCCGACCCTGTTGCCACGTGGCAACCGGTGGTTGCAAGACACGGGCGTTCTTACATGGCTTGCCCGGGCGCGCGTTGCGAGTGGCTTGGCCTGGTTGTTTGCATGATCGGCCCCACAGCCGAGGTCTGCGATCGGGGCGTCGAGTTGGTTGGGCTCCCGCCTTTGTTCGGCAAATCGAGTGGGTTGGGCTCCTGCCTTTGTTCGGCAAATTGGCCTCCCGTGTCCAGGACTGGGGAGCTCCTCCAGCCCCGCAGTATTGGGCTGGCGGGGAAGTGGCCTCTTACATGAGCCATGGTGCCGCAGTATTAACCAAGGCACCCACAACACCCCTAGTGCGGCTGTAGAATAACATGCCTGCTGTACAGAGCAGGCCCATGTAATATCACCGATGAAGATATGAGTGATATGTGAAAAGGTGCTGGAATATGCCTAAGTATTTGAGCAACTAGGAGCATGAAAACATGCGTTGCTCGAGATTGGAAGAGGGTGTAGCCTAACGACTTGAGCGGCTGACTTCAGAGCCAATGAGTACGAGGTTTAAGTATGTGATGGGGGCATGTCCCGTGATCTCCCATTGCCCTCAGTTCAACATAGTGAATGTCTTAAGACCCTCACGAGTGGTTGTCGCACTGTGCATTTATTTTAGACCCTCACGCGCGGTTGCCGCACCGACGCATATGTGATTTATTATAAGCAATGTATGTAATGACGGGAAGTTCGGTTCCCAATTGCTACACCCCCCATTTCAGATCGGAATAACCATTTTCCCTTTGCGGTATGATCTGCCCGAGGGTAAATAATCACCCGGAAAGTGGGGGCGGCGTGGTCCCTGCCCACCCAATCTTTAGAGTTTTGCAATCCTTCGGAGAGAAGGGAGTTCCCTGATTCAATGCCGGCCCCTTTTGATTCTTATTTGAGAAAGTTGGGATTTTTGTCGCATTTGTGATGTGTCGGTCCGTTGACAAAAAGGGGAACGTTTGGGCAAATGTCTAGCGGTTGTTCCCTGCTGCCTTGTTCGGGGCGGCCTCACCAACTGGAACAGCTGCTAGAACAGACTGCACGATTTGGTTTCCCTGTGGAGCATAGGGCATGTGGCGCAGGATATTGGGCGAGACGTTATGCCACACAGTGTCATAGAGGGACGGGATCAATTCTATGAGAACAGCCTGTGGTTGTGGGTACTACGTGATGCCATGTCATTGTTTTGAAGTACGCTCCAGTGTATGTTGCGTGGGATAGTTGTGCTGCGGCCTACACTATGGTCTTGGTGTACCTGTCAGCTATTATAGTTTCACCTGGAGAACTTGTACAGACTGGGGCCCGTGACAGAGATTACTGCTTTTATTGCATTTTTATCCTGAAGTGCACATCGTCGTGTGGGATAGAGGTGATGTTCTGGAATGCACGGCGTCGTGCAGGATAGAGATGATGTTCTGCAATGTACAGCGTCGTGTAGTAGAGAGACCACTGTGTATGTCGAGGTGCACAGTGTGCAGGTCTGGGCTCCACTGAGACACAGAGCGCTGTGTTGTACTGAAATGCAGCGCCAGCTCTGGGCTGTACTGAGATGCACAGCAGCGTTGTGATGTAGCGAAGTGCCCAGTGTTGGGCGATGTGCTCTTCTGAAATGCACAGCGTCGTGTTGTATTAAGATGCACAATTGCAGCGCCAGGGTCTACTGAAATGCAGAGCGCTGTGTTATATCGAGATATAGTGTCAAGCGTTGTGCTCGACCAAGACACTCAGTGCGTTTTTTATATCGAGATACACAGTGTTCGCGCCGTGCGGTACTGAGAAGCACAGTGCCGAGTGCGTGGTTATATCGAGATGCACAGTGTTCAGCGCTGTGCGGTACTGAGATGCACAGTGCTGCTATATCCAAGTGCACATTGTGCAGCATTGTGCTCTACTGAGGCGCGCAGCATTGTTGATTAAATTTTAGAATATATACTCCCCTCGACTTCCTGTTCTCCAGGGCTCCGTGCGCAGTCAGGTTCGTCATATTTATTCTTACTTTGCTGGTGCAGTCTGCTCGTGCTGTGCTTGAGATTATGGCATACTAATTAGGTTCGTTCTATCCCTGCAACGGGGTCGGGACAGCCCAGAGGTGCTGGTTGTGCACCGGCAGCCATCTGGCTAGGGTTTTACATTTCGTGCTGCGCTGCCCCGCTGCAGGCACCGAGCCGATGTTGATACCAGACGCAGGTAGTCGCCTCTGTCCCCGAGTGTCCAAGGCACATTGGCGCGGGGGTCTCGCTGGATAGATCCCCATGCTGCCCCAAGGCGCGGGTTGGCGGGAGCCTTCCAAGTGCGCCGGGCCTGCTTTAGGTCGGGCTGGGGTGTAGGTCTACTGTGTGTGATCCTCTAGGTCGGGCTGGGGTGTAGGTCTACTTTGTGTGATCCTCGACACAGCACGACATAATTCTCCAGTTTCGTTGTCCCCGAGTGACTTTCCTTTAAGAGACAAAGCTAGAGAGGCATGATCAGGGCTCTATGTGTGATAGAACAGTAGAGGGTCTCGAAAAGAAGCGCGGCGTATGTTACTGGGTGTGGCTTAAACACAACACCTAGATTCTGGAAGGGAAATGGTTGGCAAACGTAATTTCTCTCCGTCCTTTTGTGGACTGTAAGCGCAGGCCTGAAGTTAAGCATAGGGACTACAAAACAACATTAGGTCCGACATCACAGGATTAGGGCGGATACATAAATTCATGAAATGAGGCCCAAATATAAAATGTGCGTCTAAGCCATAGTAATGGCAAGCGCTAGGCAATTGCTCGTCATGTGGAATACTGTCCGGTTTAACAGCATTAGATGTGGCATTGCAGCGTGATGCTCCACATAACATCAGGTAGAGTAGAGTAAACGATGGCAATGCGAACGCGACGCACCCAGAGTCCATTGTAGACATAAGCAGCATGGAGATTGAAGAAACGGCCGGTGTAACACAGGACTGGCTTGTTGTACATTTGCTTTGAGTTGCCCCGCCCGGTTGTTTTACTAATTTGTCTTGTATAGGAACCCTCCGGCCCGTTCTTTCTAGTGGGTCATTAGTAATGTATTTTCCGTGTGCCTTACGTACTCCCCAGCAGCTGCCCACACTCGCACCTCGCCGTCTGGCCAAGGGCCTGAACTATGGTTCTCCGTGTTGTGTCCTGTTTGGCCGCGGGCCTGCCGTACTCGAGGTTGTGGGCACGAGGGACTTATATTGCCGATTGCTAGGGCACCAGTTAAAACAACCCGGCTGTCGGCGGCCTGTGCTCCGGGCCGTCCCGTCGGGGATGCATTGCAGGGGCAGGCAGTGTTGGAAGTGCCGGCTTGTTAATGTCTAGCCCCGAGCACACCGGTAGCCCAGATCACAATAGGGGTACCGGAGTAGGGCGCGGTAATTATTATGCACTATTTATACTGTGCCATGGCAGGGTGGTGAGTTCGAGCCCCACCTGGAACAGCTGATTGGTTGAGCTTGCCTCATTGTCTGCCACAAAGGACTTTCCGACTGTTCCGTAATGCTCACATTACTTTGGTATGCTCGCTCGAAGGTAGCGGGGCATACCATGTCTTCCCGCCATTTATCCATTAAGGTGGTCAGGTCGCTCGAAGTGACCCGTGTACCCGGAAGGCATGGGAACTCGCGCCGAAGACCCTCACACACATCCCGACATTACTTATTAGAGAGGACAACTCGCTCGAAGGTAGTTGTGTACTCCGTCATCGAGGGGAGCGGGATGAAACCATGTACGAAGGAGAAAATAAAAATAAAACCCCCGATGTCTGACAAAAATGCAATAAAACATTCCTGAAGTAAGAAAGGTTTCCTCTGCAGTAGCTCTTTAATAGGCCATAAGTAGTTACTATTGATTTCTGTTTTTGGGCACTGCTAGAACCACAGATAAATAGGCGGGGAGTTGCCTAAACATGGAGCTGGTTAGACATGGTATATGAAAATAGCAGTTAGAGGCGTTGGGTTTTGCTCTGCACTGCTGCGGTCTTTCATTGTTTTATTCGGGAGCCTGCAGTACCTGTCTGCCTGTCTCGGGCAGATATCCATTGGGATGGTGTTCCTGCCTGGCATTGTTAGGGTATGCGGTAACGTGTCCAGACGCCTGCACAAGCCTCGACTCGCCACGCAGCATTTCTTTCGGCACCCAGTGACAATGACGCGGTTCTAACCATGCAGATAACACAAGCGTACACAGCGGACGCACAAAGCCAGCCTTGTGAGCCGACATATCCACTAGTAACCGGAGCTTCACTTCACAAAGCTTGTTTGGTCCCGCAGAGCACAGGTGCACAGGAATGTAACTCGAGGCAGTCGTGGGTTGACATATTGCATTAAGATTAACGGGGAAATTGCACCGCACACGCGCCACTATAAATGCTCTGGGGTTCACATAACAGAACATGTTACACACCAGAACGCCGTGTTTGACTAGAACGTCAATGTTTCTAATGTGTTTTCTACAAACTGGCACAATACTTTGTGCGCTGAAGCTATGCAACCCTCTGTGAAAGTGAGCACATAGCGCAAATTACCAAAATGAGTGGCATTTGCTACCAGAAAGAAGTAATAACATCTACACAAACTTAGCATTTTGACCCTGAAATATAAATGAAGTTATGTCTTAAAGGTGTGATCAAAAAATTTTCCTCAAGAGGAAAAAACGTTTTACAAGAGGACAAATTAAATGTTCCCTACTGAAAGCAGACATATAAAACACAGGTTAAGTGCTTACGTTGGCAATGCTGTTACAGAGCGGCCACGCAGAACCCAGGGTCGGTGCGATCCTGTTTGCTTGGTGTAGTTGGTGATCGTAATTGTGGTAGCAAACGATTACAATATTATTGACGGCTCACAAGATTGGTCCCTGATTCTCAAAGAGGGAACTGTTCCAAGGGACGAGAGCGGGTTTAAATTGCTTTAAAACTAGGTTTCCTTTTGGTAATGTGAATACAGCAAGTGAGGTCTGGAGCATAAATAACGTTCTGTAGACTAGTCTTCCTGTAATGGCATGCGATCGATCCTTTTGTATACATGGAAGTACATAAGTCAATTTCAACGCCTGGCAATTCGCGAAAGTCAAGTGCGAGTTTGTGGGAAAGTAGGAATGAAAGTATACGGTAACTGTTGTCATATTTCCCTTAATAAATGTGCCAAACAATTTATCTGTTTTTTCCTCACCCTGCCACGCTTGGCTAAGGCGAGCGCATGGCAGAAATATGCAAGGGTCGAGTAAACCTGGTATGAAAAGTTTCTGACGCACCTGTCGAACAGGCTCATGTGTGGCAATTTTAAAGCAAATGTCTGCTTCTAAAGAGCAATTTCAACTTTACAGGTTACATTGAAAGAGACTTGCCATTGCTTCTAAAGAGCATATCCAACTTTAAAAGTTACAGTGAAAGAGACTTGCCATTGCTGTAATTACACAGTTGGAGGTAGCTTTATCTAATACCATTTGGGAACTTCTGGCACTTACCTGAGCTGACAAATTAAGGTAACGAATGGTAACAAGTGATGGGTATAGGACTATTCAGGCAGCCTATTTGGCTTCCCAACGACGAATAGAACACTTTCTGACTCTATGCGACATTAAGGATAGAATACATCTTTTACGAATTAGGCACAGGATTGATTCCTTTATAGCTCCACGCATCCCAAGGCAGGATGGCAGAGCGCTGTTAGGTAACATGCACGTTACACAGGGACAATACAAGTAGGTAAATAAAGCAGTATGCATGTTGTGTACATGGGATAGCAGGTTCCGAGGTACTAGAGTCCCTTATCCTTCTAGGCCACAGTGCGACATTAGAAGGATTACAGTGTGTAAAAGAAATAACTTAGGGATATTACTTCTGGATGATAGCCAGAAAGAGAGTTTCGCAACCGGTTATACTTCAACGCCTGGAGTAACTGGGCCCTAATTGTTTGGGGTAGGAGAAAGGTATGACTGGTTCGAATACACCCAAACACGCAATCCATCTTTTATAAATTAGGCACAAGAATTGATTCCTTTACAGCGACACGCGTCCCAAGGCAGGATGGCAGGGTGCTGTTACACAGGGACCATACATGGTGTAAGTGAGCTATTTACAACAAGTACAAGAAATGACAGGTAATAATGGCACAGTGCATTGCAGAAGGGATAAGGGATAAGTGTGCAGGCTGCTAGAGAGACGAAGTACAATTGGAGGTAAAATACTGCAACATGTGCTAGACACCCAGGCCTAGTAATGTTGGCAATGGGGGCACTTGAGTGACAACTGGGAGGTATAAGTAGAACTAGAATGAAGGGTCACAATTGTGAACACCTTGCCTTGTAGTGAATAGGGCCAAACATATACCCGAACACTAGGCAACAAGTGCAATCAATGGCATGTCAGCCCTAAATTACTGACAGCCAATGCCAATACAGTGCATTACACATAAAATGGCATTGCTTTAGCACACATTCTCAACATCGAAAAAATGTATAACTTCCTAGCTTCAGGCCAACAGTGTAAAGCTTGATGTTCGCCTAGAAGAGAATTAGGAGTGCATTATGCTTGCGGCAGGGGCACAAGCGCTGTCCGGAAATAGGAACGTTCCACCAATATTCTGGGAATGAGTCCAAACACACCACACATCAGAATGTGGACTCGGTAGCGGCTGCCCCGTGGCAGACAAAAAATGAAGGCAACAACTAGGTGCCTGTAAGACGTGTGGCTATGTAACTAGGGGCGTGGACTAAAACTGTAGCTAAGCATTCCCCGTAGCGGTGCGGCTTATGGAACAAAGGGCGTGTCCCATGAACAGACCTAAAAAATATCCATAAGTGGTGTGGTGAAGGGTACTATGATAGAGGTGCACTAAACAGCGACCGAAAGTAGATAGGTGGGTGGGGGGCTCTGTCATCGACGGAAGCCTCCTCCAGAGCTGTGGCGGAGTACAGGGCGATCTGGAAGCAGATGGACAGTAGGGGTACCTCTGCGGCAGAAGGATACAGTCTAAATACCTCTGCCTGGCACAGTAGGGTGCCCGAGCCAAGAACCTGGAGCCGAGGGGGTTCCAGGAAACAGCGTCGGCGCGCCGTTAGTCCTTCGGGCGGTCGGGGGGCCTGAACCGACCGGGGGTGTGCCTCATCTCCCGCCCTGACAGGGGGGGCGGGAGTATAACGAAATAAAGTGATAATGTACTGCACCGTCAGAGCATCGCCTCGCCGTGCAAGATGGCTCCTTGGGCATGCGGGTCAGCGAGAGGCTGCTGCATTGGATCGCCTGTAAGATGACCCACCTATCAGTACCTGTGTTGTACGCAAATAAACCTGCACCACTGGTTTCCCACAAACATGTCTCATGAGTTTCCTTGGTGTGTAAGTGTAATGTGCGCAGGGCGAAGCAAGCACTGATGGTGTGGGCACTATGCCGCTGGCAGCGCGAGACGAAGGGGAGCATGGGCGGGACAGCGCCCTAGTCCCACACGTCTGGCGAGCGGAGCCTGCAGCGCGCGCCCCCCTGAGCCGCCCCCCCGGCCAACAGCCAATGGGGAGGGCTCTCCTGGGGACGGGGGAGGTGCTTCCGGGGGATATGTCCAGGCCCAGCAACCAGGCTCGGCCTTTCTTCCCGCGCCTAGTCCTAGGCTGCTCTGCGCTGTAACCCACCCTGAACCCTGACCCAGCTGCAGAGCGGGTGGCACAGTTTTGAATACCTTAATGATCATGTTTTATGTTGCAGGCGGAGTCACAGGGCGATCTGGAAGCAGATGGACAGTAGGGGTACCTCTGCGGCAGAAGGATACAGTCTAAATACCTCTGCCTGGCACAGTAGGGTGCCCGAGCCAAGAACCTGGAGCCGAGGGGGTTCCAGGAAACAGCGTCGGCGCCCCGTTAGTCCTTCGGGCGGTCGGGGGGCCTGAACCGACCAGGGGTGTGCCTCATCTCCCGCCCTGACAGGGGGGGCGGGAGTATAACGAAATAAAGTGATAATGTACTGCACCGTCAGAGCATCGCCTCGCCGTGCAAGATGGCTCCTTGGGCATGCGGGTCAGCGAGAGGCTGCTGCATTGGATCGCCTGTAAGATGACCCACCTATCAGTAACTGTGTTGTACGCAAATAAACCTGCACCACTGGTTTCCCACAAACATGTCTCATGAGTTTCCTTGGTGTGTAAGTGTAATGTGCGCAGGGCGAAGCAAGCACTGATGGTGTGGGCACTATGTCTGTTGCCATGATGGTAGCGGTGTACTTGAAGGGAATGGCTGTAGAATTACTGCAAACATCCATTTACATTCTAGGATTTGTCGTACTTACGTTATCATTGGTTAAAACAAGTCAACAGCTTCTAAAATGTAAAGGCCGAACCCGAACTACTGGTACGTAAGCCATTAAAACTGGAAAGCTCCACTTCCACACTGGCGTCAAAAAGTGTTCTTTCTTTTAAGTGCTCACTTTTGAAACTGTACTTTACTAGGGGACAAGGATGCTTGGTAATTTGGCTTTGTGCAGAAGAATATGAAACTACCTTCAAACCCACCTACAAACCAACAGACAACCTTTCAGACATGTTACACATTTATCAGGCTTGCTTGAAAACCAATTTACAAGAAAATTGAACTACCTGTGATCTCAGTGTGGACCGAGGCAGTAGTTTTTTGGTGCAGACCCTTTGGCGAGGTTTCAGCATCACCAACTTCGAAGGAGTCTGCTGTTGCACCAGGTGGGGCACAGGTGCGTACACTGGCCCCTGCAGCTTCCGTGGTGCGGGGGCCCCTGAGCTGCAAGGGGCCCCCTCAGCACAGTACTCAGGCCCGGGGCCCCTGAGTTGTAAGGGGCCCCCTCAGCACAGTACTTAGGCCTGAGAGCTCCAGATTAGATCAGGAGTGGGGGCCCCTCTGTATACATTGCAGGGGGGCCTCCTCAACTTCATCACGTCACTACACTGGGGCTGTGTCCAACGCAGCCATGCTACTACTGGTCTCTTCTGTCAAAGGTGGGCGCACTCTGAACACATAGGTTTCCTTTCTGTTGAACCCCGAAACATTCCTGCTGGGTGCTGCTCCAGAACCCCCTGGCGCAGACACTAAGGACTAAACGCTAAGAAGAGATTTTACACGAGGAGACTGCAACCCAGAGCTTGTTGTGGGTTTCTGGGATTCCTGCAGCAGCACAACATCCTGCAGACGCAGATGCACTAAGGTAAGGGAAACATACAGTCTCTCCGCCTGTGAAGGATTGGCCCTCAATGGTGTGCTCCCATATTAAACTTCAAGCCTGTCCTAAATAAAATACACCGGGAAAAGTCCGCATGGAAACAAAATGGCGTAGAGCCCAGTTTTTGAAGGTGTAAGAGGGTGGATAGGTTGGAGGAGGCCAGGAGTCGGTACATAAAGACTACCCAACACCTTCTGACCTACGTGAACATGCCACTACAAGCATTGCTTTGTACAGGCTGTTGGAGGGTTCATATAGGGTCCCAGGACTGGCCTATGTGGGGATATCAACACCAGTGTTTGCTGCAGACTGCAGTCATCCTAATACAAGGCTTCTAGCAGGACTTTGGAGGTCTGGATGGGATTCTCACTCTCGAATCCACTAGTAAACAGCTGCCTTCCTTTAAATGGGTTGCGTGTTGCCTGCTGTCCAAAGCGATAAGGCCTATAGAATAGCAGGGCCCTGGGAGCTTTAGCAGGTGAGTGTAGTTTGGTATCAACCACTGCTATGCCACAGCTGAATAATATGTTCTCTGCATTTACCTAAGCAAGCATGCCTGAGGCTGATACTATAGCCCGACGGATTGAGGTGCCTGCTTGCACTGCTTTGGAAGACTTTTAGCTCCAGTTTAAAATATCGTATACCATTGGGCAGAATGCTCTCACAGCTTTATTAGCCTTCTGTGTATGCCAATACCACTTATTAAAGGGCAGCCCTCTCTCCCTTAAAGGCCTGTGAGTTGGGAGTTTAACTCAGGTAGGGGGCCTATAACAGCAAGTATAGACATTGGCAGCAGCATACAATCTCTGGTGCAGGAACCAGATTGGTTACCTCTCAGCAGAGGCTGGATGAGTAAATAGGGAACAGCCAGGCCTAGAAGGAAGTGCTCTTTTCTTGGCAGCAGGGCTCGCAGTGGAGAGTTTCATTTGCCAGGTAGTGAAGTCCTTCTGCTCTCATTGCAGTGCACCCTTCGCCCAATGACACGGACACCTGCCACATAGCTGCCAAGGTTTCAGATTGCTATGAGTGCCATTTTCATGATTTCAGTCAATTCAGTGTAATTATGAGTGACATTTCAACAACTATGAATGACACTTGCTAGCGAGTAAAATCAAGCAATGAAGACGAGAGATTAGAAACATATAAATATCAGACATTGCACCCATTTGTGCATCAAGATTGTCTGAATCATATGTTTTGAGCTGAATCATCACCCTTTATTAAAGCAGCCCCTACATTATGCTCCCAAACAGGGCATTACACGCCCTGATTGTTCAACACCTGTGAGCGATGCTTGTAATATCCAAAATATCTATAATACTTTAGGCCTCCGTTTCCTACTCCCGAAAGTAATTACAAAGAAGTTTCTTTTTCAAATGTTTAAGTTTGTTATGTTAAATAAATAAGTCTGCACAGGTGTTCAAGCCAGAACATGGATGTAAAGTTATCCCTCAGGAATACACACCTGGTAGTAGCTACAACACACAGCTGTTGCAGGAAGTTCAACAAAGAATCCCTGTCAGCACAAGCATCTCTGAGATAGGCCTGGGCTAGCTTGCAGTTTCACTCTTACCATTAAACACAGGCCTTCATGCTGCCTGCAAAGTGCCCTTGGGGCACTGACCTAAGGCACGGGTCTGCTTTTCGGATCTGGGAAAATCAGAGTTTTCCCCATTTCGAAGGAGCCAGCTCACCTCACCTATCTTCCTCACAGGACTCGTGTTGCTTCAGAGTCCTACGTCGAGTCATCTTGAATCGTTACCGCTGCTTCTTAGAGCTATGACTACATATCATTGACAACTAGCGATGTCTGGTAGCTACTAACCCTGAGCGTAGTTCGCGAAGCTACGTGAAGATGGTATTGCGCTACGCGAGCTATGCGAGCTACGCGTAGCTTCGTGAACATGCGTAGTTGCTTGTCGCGCCCATTCGCGATGCATTTTTCTTGATCGGGAGGGCGTTGTGCGTGTTCGGGGCGCTGTTTGCATGCTCATGGGATAGTATCTTGCAAACTTACCCATGCGATCGCCTTTGGGCGCGGCCATCTTGTTTTTCAACTGTCCCGCCCACTCGCGATGCGCATGTCATGTATGGGAACGCAATTTACTTGTTCGCGATGATTAGTGCGTGTTCACGAGGAAATATCGGGCGAACTTACCCACGAGGTCGTGATGGGCACGGCCATCTTGTTTTCCACTCTATGCTATGGTTCTGGGCCTAGTTTTCTATCCTCCCTCAATCCTTGCAATCCTTAGTTTTTTACACTGTTTTTCTGACTTTTTTTTATTCATCATCTATCTCTCTCTGTCCCTAAGTTTATATTTTGCATTTTATTTCTACTTTTACTGTGTTCTTTTAACTTTTTTACTGTTTTATATTACTTCTTTCTTTAAGCTCCTACTTCTTCCCCCAAACTTTATTTTTCCCTTCTAACTTTTCTTTTCTGCCTCCTACACACTCCAAAACCATGACCAAGGGTAGCAGGCGCCCAAGAGCCGCCTGCCTTGCGGCAGAATGCGCCCTGCAGGGGGCCAGGCTCTGGGTACCCTACCCAGTAGCGTCACCGTCGGTGGGCAAAGGTGTGCCGGGAAGTGTTTTGCTGCTCAGGGGTCTCGCGCACCCGTAACCAGCTGGCCCACCGGTGGTCAGACATCCTGGACCGGGAGCAGGACCTGTTGGACTTGCTAGGTGTTGAGGCCGTGGGGCTTGGTGAGTGGCTAATATATAGTAGTATAAGTATTGTGTATACTTTTTTGATGAATAACAAGATAACTGCTACTTACATTGCAGGTAAATTATATTTCAAAATCTTCTGTGATTGTAGGACACAGGTGCTCGGCGCTACTCTTACTTGTTTGCAACTTTGTGCTACCTTGGGCTGATTAATGTAAGAGTTTACTTTAGAGAACTGAAGTTAGGTAATGCTATTGCTAGAGAGACTCTAGTCCTTCCATTGTCCCCCTGTGAATTAGTGGTGGATGGATACTAGGTTTAGTGAGTATTAGTTCATAATTTTTTTACGGTCTGCGAGACGCCTCCGCTGTCACTGAGTGCTGCTTACCCCAGTCCTCCGTAGAACCTTTGGTAGTTTGTTTAGTGAGTGGTTGGCTTAGCAGTGTCAGTCAGTAGCAGAACAACATCAGACGCAACCAACCAACAATTCGGTGTATTCACAAATTTATGCATGTATCTCATCTATGTATTTTTTAAGGGAAAAAAATGGAAATGCAGACTTACTGAACAATTGGCCAGTCTGGAATAGGTGTTCTAGGTCAGGTGGTACTTAGGCTTCGTTAGTATTCTGGAATCAGAATGATTATGGAACATTGGATTAGTGTGCATAAATAAGTAGACGGTCCGTGAATCCTGCAAGCCAGTAGTCGATCTGATTAAATAGGTCAGTTTTCTTCCAATTGTTGTTTCCTAAAATGTTTTTTGAGCGTTTTTTTTAATGATTTATTTGTTTCACAGCACTCATTAATGTTTGTCTCTTTCTTTAATATATCTTACATGATCAGCACCACCCAGGTGCAAGAAGACGGGGTCCGAGTCGGCGGGACAACCACCAGAGGACCGCTCCTCTACCAAGGGCCCTGCTGCTGGCCCCAGTAAGTCCTCCAGTGGTTAATATTAACAATTATATTTCCCTAACTTTTGCTACACCTTATTTTTTCCGAACTATTAATTATGGTTCCACTTCCTAATTCTATTTTTTACAAAAGCTTCTTTGACCTTGACTATCTGTTTCCAAATTCTGTTTATCCCTGCCTCTAAGTTCCTTCTAACAGCCTCTGCTATGACTCTCTGTACTACTACTATTAGTCTGTCTGTAGCTAAGCTTGCCCAGTTGCCCTCTCTTTATTTAAGGTTTTCTTTTTAATAAAACTCAGATTGACCAATAGCTCTAGACACTGGGTCCTGTCTTTTGGGTTGTCCTCTATAATCTTGAGGCTTTGACAATTCCCACCAACAAAATGCCCAACCAGAGATTTGATTAGTATTTTTGTTACAATAGTACATACCACTACTGTTGTGGGGTTTCTCCACAGCCACATACAGAACTATGCACAAGAAAATAGGATGTTGGTGATTGGAGGTTGGACCTTACTCACACCTCAGTCAGAACCCACAATCCCCTGACTGACTAGCTATAGTGTCTCATCAGGTCCCGAGCCCCCACACGAAGATACCCAATGATTACACAACCCAGAACATAACACCCTTTTGCTCACTCACGCGTGTAAGTCCACCCCACCATACCAAATACCGCAGAGTCTATGTGTAAGTTCAAAAGGTTTATTTATTTTCAAACAACAAGCTCTGTACGTTGTTCTATGAAATTACTACAGCCAGCTCCAACAGCAAAATGCATAAGATTACAACGGTAAACATTTGTTACAAGTGAATGATAGAAGACAATTTGTGTGAATTCTGGGAGACCCCTCACCGTAGAACGTAAAAATACTGGTTACATGCATCATAAGCTCTGCAAATCTCCGGTTTGTAGAAGGGAATCTTCCGCCTATTATGAGAAAAAGGTGTGCGTTAGACAGTATAATGCAATTATGCAAGCATTTCGCAGTCATGCCAAAAAGTGTAACATGTTATGGCTAAGCAATACGGAATAACCAAACTCCATAAAAACCTCTTCACTTGTACACAACACTCATGTGGCCTCAAAGAGTCTTACTACACAACAAGCTGCGAGGTAACATGCGTAAAAGAGTAGACATGAATCTAAAATGGTTACATGGCTCAGGCTAACTTTCCAAAGAGTAGAGTAGGACTAGAGATGACCCTAGGGACAATAACACTACTAATGTCTGTCTACTGACTCTACTCTAGTACCCGATTTGGGCTAGTGATGATGTATGTTGTACATGTTGTACTATTAACTGTTTCCTAGTGAAAATGAATACAATAGGGGGAGGTGTACAGGCATCTGAAATGTGTCATTTTTTTTCTAGGCGTACTACCAGTACCAACCATCAGTGCCGGCAGGGCCAGCTGGGATGGCGATGCTGCCATTCCGGAGAGAGCAGGAGAAGATGCGGCACCTACAGGAGCTACAGGGGGGGAGCCAGCAGCAGTGGTGGGCGGTGGTAAGTTATATTCATTACTTATTGGCATTACTACTGGCTGGAAGGCTGTTCACTTCACTCACTGTACTGTGAGACTTATTAAGTATGAAGTTGTTTACAACTGTTGAAGAAGACACCCTTTACTTAGCATTAGCAATGCATTAGCAATAGCATTACCAGCGTGAGTTGAGTAACCAATGGCCTCTTCTATCTGACTCCAACTCAGTTGTGAACGTTTTATGGAGAAGACTAAAAGTCAGATCAGATGACCTTGAAGGATGTGTTGAACAAAAAGGGAAATAAGGGTTGAAGGAGGAAGGAGGGGCGAGATGTGATATGACTGGCAGAGAAGGATATGTTGGAAGCATGCATAGGTGGCTGATAGGAATCAGATCAGATGCATGGGTTGTTGAAGGATGGGTGGAAGGTGAAAGAAGATGCCTGCCTGGGTGGGCGACACTGTATGGGTGGATACTAGATAGCAAGAATCATCAGCCGGGTTTATGGGTCAAACTCAAAGCCAAGGCAGGCAAGAAAGGAGCGGGCGCATGGGTGGTTGTTGGTGAAACCAACTAAGGTTTGTTAAGAGGTATATAAAAAAGAATGATAGACATTTACTTTTAATGGATGGATGCCTGGATGTATTCATCATAGACAGCATAGGTGGAGACTGTCACTGGATGCAGAGTCTTACTTTGAAGAGAATGTAAAAGAAACTGCACCAGAGTAGCAAAGGGGAGGGGAACATACAAGTAGTATTTTCAGAATACAATTGACTCAATAGTTTGCAAGCACATCATATATATATATTATCAAGCACCTTCCTGTGACTCTGAGGACCACTCCCTACCTATGTTAATTTATTTTCGATTGTGTCAGCCAGCCTGCAAAGGGTGGCCTATCTATTGGTTACACAATCAATAAGCAAAGTTCCTTATGCAGTAGCGGTCGGTGGTGGGAGTGCTGGCAGGCGGTGATGTGGGGAGGGGGAGGGGCAGGTGGGGGATAGTAAACTATGGATGATGATGCAGTGTGCACAACAAAATTTGTTTTATTTATTTATATGTTTATTTACTAGTAATTTTCCGCAATCCATAGTTTACTACCCCCAACCATACCACTCCCCACGTCACCACCCTCGAGCACTCCCACCACTGACCGCTACTGTACTGACCTAATGTCGTCGTTCCACATATAAGCAATGATCATTGGATCAGATATATAATATTAATCTGCCTTTTTGTAGTAGCCAGGGCAGAGTGAAAGTGAAATTGAACAATTGCCCTTCATGAAATAGAGAGAGTATGGCCAGTGCCACTTGTAATAGAAAAATACGAGCTTCCCCACCTGCAGGCAGTAGTAAATAAAAGTAACGGGAGTATGCGTCATGACTCGTATGTTTGTCTTGGGTGCAAGCTTAGCTGACTGAGCTGGTATGCCGGCTACAACAAGGTTATGTAATTTAGCTAAACTAGAGATAAGTAAAAGACTGGTGTTCTGTATACTATAGTCCATACTAGTGCTAGTATAATGCCTGAAAAACTCCAACAAATGTTAGAGGCCGAGGAAGTGGGAGGATAGATACTTACCACAAATGTTATGTACTGGGCTTGCTAGGGCTACTGTGCCACTATGTGTTGAATTAATTTTGTGTTACTGTTTTGCTAAGTGTATTGGTTACAATTCTTTTTCTTTCTTGATATAGATCCTCCTTCCCATGAAAAACCCACGCGGAAGGAGTTGGCAGCCAGGGCCCGTCGCCGGTAGCTGGAGGCCATCTGCCAAGAGTACTGTTGGCTGGTGGCTCAGGCAGAGGAGGCGGCGGAGGCGGCATCAGCTGCAACCTTCTCCAATGCCCGGGCCCCCAGCCAGGAACCGCCTCCAGTCGTACGGCATCATGGTCAGGCAGCCGCCCACCGCCACACATTTGCAAGCACTGCTGCCCCCCACCCTGGATGCAATTGCAACTGCAGGGCATTTCACCGCAAGATTCTCCTACGGGTGGCACAGCTAGAGGAGCAGTTAGAGGAGCGAGTTAAGATCCTGGTGGACAAACACCTTAAAGCCCACCAAATCCAGAACAATGGACGCCGTCGCATTGCCCCTTTTTTATTACTTTTGTTGGTGGGTGGGAATTGGGTGTTGGGGTTTACAGCTTTATGGACATTGTTTTTTCGTTTTGGATATTGGCTGGGGTTAGGGTTAGGGAGAGGGGTGGGTCAGGTGTGGGATAGTTTATTTTTGTTAGGGTAATAAATTATATTTATACTTACACGTTGTTAATGTTTTGGTGGGGGGGTTACTGTTTTACAAATGTATTTATGTCACATTGTTTCCTTGTTGCTGCAGGGCAGCAGTCAGTGTTGGATATAAATAATCTGCCAATTTTGTAACATACAAACAGATAGATACGGTACCCCTCACTGAGTTATATTTGTCCTACTAGTACTGTCAGTCTCTCCTCCTAGTCCATTATACCTCTCACCAAACTAATCTTACCTGTGATTGATGATGATTAAGTTCGACTGATTTGCATATGGAGTAGTACTTACTAACTACTACTACACAATTAGACAGTACAGGGCAGCAGTATTATATGAAATTTGCCTTGCCCTTATGCCCTCAGAGAGATCTAAATTACATGCTGTACCAGGCTTACTTTTAAAGCTATCAAAGAAAATTAAACAATAGTTGTAGGGATCATTGAGCAAACAAACAACAACACAAACAACACACAGTCGTAATGATTGAAGAGAAAAAAGGAATCAAATTATTTAAATGATGAATGATACTAAAGTTACTGTATTACCCAGGTCCAATTGTGGAGTTGCATCTCGTCATTCATCTGGGTCCTCCCTTCCATGGACGCTCTGCACATCATTCTTGGGTGCCACTGCCTGCCTGATGCGGATTGGTAAGGTAAGTGTGAGTTGTTGCTCCCAGTATAATAGCACTGGGTAAAGGCTGGTCTGCATGTGACTAAATCAATGCGCCACTGTCAGTCACACCACTACACTCGACTCCACCACTACACGGACATGTAGCCTAGGTCTGCTGTGGCTCTTGTTGAATTGTTGTGTTTACCTATTATGCCAGTTCATGCTACGCAGTTATTCCATCAATCATCTCCGATCCAACTGACTGACTGCGTGCAAAGATAGTATTGTCATCATCATGGTGTGGTACGTGCACGTGTTGTCCAACACCAACTTAGTCTGTAGTGAGTGACTCCGATTAAGTCCATCCATATTCCATATTAAAGAATTGCAACAGATATTGGCCTGCACCTGCAGTAGTAGGAGTACAATTTGGTTATTAAACAACAAGGAAACATTGACTGTCACTTGAGTCACTTTTACTTTGTAGGTTAACTAGTATAGTTCGACTTCATGCACATTTGCTCAGAGTCAGCAAGCATCCAATGCAATGCATGGCATCATTCAATAATCATTACCTGTCTTGCTCTTTTCTTTGGCTGGCAGATCAGATGTCTAGCCTTCTGACAATGAAGAGTTTACTTTTGGATGCCTGCTCAAGTTCTGACAATGAAGAGTTGTGGATGCCTGCAGACAGAGGCTGTAGCCTTAGGACAGTGATGAGTTTCGTCTCAGAAACAAAACAGAAGATAAATATAGTCACGTACGTTTCACTTCATATGGAGGGACTGTTAGAGGCAACATTTATTGTACTATTCTCCATCTCCATCCAATGTCTGGCTTGATGGAAATGTATTTAGGACGAGTCAGGAAGATAGAGCAGGACTCTGAGGAGTGGAGTGGACAGTTAAATGCACAGATGTGCAACTCCAATAGGGAAATAAAAATAGGAGACGGTGGTGATGGATTTGTTGGGATTTGATTTGAACCAGAAAGACAGATACAAACACAAATAAAGGAAGGAATAAAGTAACAATTTGAAAGCTTAGTTGTCAGGGAAGAGGAGCTTGTCCTCAAACTCTGGTAATTCGGACAGAAGCAGGTCATGTAACCCACTACTTATGTCTTCGAAGTCCCTCTCCTCTTCCTGCTGTGATTCACGTATTTTGTATTCCGGTGGTATGAAGTGCTGATTCATTTTGATCATGGTTAACCTCTCCACGCTTTGGGCGAGAGACTGGTCCTTTTCACAGTTACAATGGCACCAGCAGCACTAAAATCACGCTCAGAAGAGACACTTGCAACAGGGCAAGCCAGATACTTTATCGCCAGCCAGCTGAGCACTGGCCATTGGCTTCTTTTCCCATACCAATACACCAATGGACTTTGCTCCATGAAGACCTCTGTTGTGTCATCCAGATAGGACTGGACCATCCGCTCAATGTTCAGGGGTGCTCCAATTTGCTTGGCGTCTTTTGACTTTGCATCAGCAATGGACTTACCAAACCCTTTCCGTAGAAACCAATCAGTTACCATTTTTTTTATGTGGCTGATGATCCTGTTGGTGCTGTTGTTGATAATGTTGGAGACTGCTGGGAGGCAAACACACTGCTCTCAGGCTCTGAAGTAGAACTTGACTCTGGATGCCCTGTAATACTTGTTCTGTCCTGGGGTGACAGGCCGCTAATTAAGAGCCATTCGTGTTCAAAATCAGTGGCTTCCTCAGCTATCAAAGTTTTGTACTTGGCAACATCCACTTCTGAAAAAGGAATTACTGCATTATTGTTCAGAAATAATTTGTACTGTGGATCCAGAATTGTGGCAGTAATGTAATGTCGATGTGACACAATGTTATTTTGAATCCTTGTATTTTCAGATAAGCAAACGGCTAAGGCGTCGGCCATATAATATGTGTATACTTTGTCATCCACACCTTAGAACGTTTCAGACACCTCCTTCAGCTGATGGTCCAGCATGTACAACAATGGGATAGCTTGGCCCATAGTACAGCCCTCCCTGCTGACTTCACGTGTGAAGACCTCAAAAGGAAGTAGCATCTCTGTAGGCATTTAACGAGGTCCCATTGGGCCATCGCAACGGTCATGGCTTTCACAGTAGGATCCCCTAATCTTCTTTTCATGACATAAGCATTAAGTGGTATGTACTGCTCAAACAGACGATCAAGCATGTAATAAGTTGAGTTCCAACGTGTTGGCACCTACTGAATGAGTGCTTTGACTGGCATTTAATGCTCACATTGAATGACCTTCAGTTGCTTCCGGCCTTTAAAAGAATGGTTGAAATGTGTGCATATTCTTCTGCAGGTGGTCAGTAAGTTTCTGACTTTGCTTTCATTTTCAGAAAGTCTTGACCAACATGTTAATGCAGTGTGCCAAACATGGGACTATGAAATAGCCACCATCTTTCATGGCCTTAACTACATTACTGCCATTGTCCGTGGCAACACAAGCAATGTTAAGCCTCTTGGTCGCGGCCACTCAAAGACCTTGCTGTTAAACCCATCCAAAATGTTTGCAGCAGTATGAGATTTCTCCACAGCAAACATGGCTACAGTTGCATGTTTGCGAGTGTCATTAAAAATCTCAGCAGTGTCAACACCTGCAGATATCTTTTCTCTAATACACGAACAAGAGATCCAGTGTGCAGTGATGCACATGTAATCAGTGGCTTGGCAACTAGTCCACATGTCTGTTGTCAGGTGGATACTCTGAACAGCACTCTGTTTTAAGGCTTTTCCAAGCAATTCCTGCACTTCATGATGTAGTGCTGGAACAGCAACTCTGGCGAAATAGTAGCGGGTGGGAACCTTCCATTTTGGGCAGATGGTTGTCACAAATTCCAGAAAGCCCACCCCTTCAACAAAAAAAATGGAGAAGGTCCAGTGCTAACATTTTAGCCAGCTTCGCATTGTACAAACGTGCTATTGGGTGGTTGCGTTCGTACTGCCCCTAGTAAACATGCTAAGAATGGTAGGCTGCGTGGTATTCATCTCTGTTAGGCTCAACACCACACTTCTTTTCATTGCAGGACTCCTAGGTGTCTCAGGCTGACTCTTACTCTTGTGCCACTGAGATGTTGCTGAGGATGTGGGCGGTACCACTGCAGTGCTGGGGACAGGGCTACTTTGTGTATCACTACCAGAGAGAATGTCTCCCTCTTCTTCTTCTTCCTGTTCCACCGTGAGCGGACCTTCTACTCGTTTATCCTCACTAACAGCAATGGTTCCAATTTTTATGCGACGAAGGTGGTCCTCCCAGTTGATTGCGTGGTGTTTTTTCAGATGGTCATTTGGCCTCCGGTACCATAGTTTGTACCAAGCTTACCACGACTAACAGAGGTATGACAAATGGAGCATATAGTAATGTTCTCCTCCTTTTCGCTAACCGTAAAGAAGTTCCACACTGGGGGGCTTAACTTTTGTCTCCTACTGGAGGTGCCACTTCCAATGCCGGATGAACTGGAGGGTGTGTGTTGAATTTGACTCTGTGGCTGTGCAGTACCACTAGCAACGTCTGCTGAGGTGGTGCTTGTGCTGGATGTAGGACCCTGCCGGCCCTTTGCTAATGTAAATATGGAAGCTGGAGGTCGTGTTGGTGTTACCTGTGTTGGAGGTATGCGTGCTACATCCCTATTCACTGTATTCTGGATAGGGTAATAATGTTGGTCTCCATGTCTTCGGGGCCGGGAGTGATGTTCGTGATGACTGGCTCATCATCATTATCCTGCTGTTCTACATCGACCTTCATACGTCTAAGGCTTTCTGGAACCTTCCTTTTCCCTAGCCTGGTCTTGGGATGTGTCTCCAGCTCATGCTCAGGTTGTTGTGGCTCCCAATTGACATCTAGATCATCAGAAGGGATACTTGGTGAAGAACTCGGTGGACTAACCCTCCTTTTCCTTGCTGGGGATTTGGAAGACAATGGATCTCCTGAATGAGTGGCTTCCTCTTCTTCTTCCTCTGCATGAGGCTCAGTTTCCTGAACTGCCCCTACTTCGGGAGGGACAACAACTACTATTGCGGGCGGTGGTTGCGTCTGTTGTTGTTGACCACTTATCTGCTGTGTTCCCTCCTGTGTTGATTGTGTACTACTTTGAGATAGCGATAAGTTTAGGTCAGGCTCAGCATCACTGCTTTCCACCATTAAGCTGGCTACCTCTTCCACACTCATCTGCTTGGGCCTGGGTTGGTGGGTTGGGCCCACTGATGCAGAGGTGATGCTCCAAGCTTGCCCCCCGGACACCGCTGCTGCAGGCATAATGTTTGGTTTCCCAAAAACGGTGTTGGGGGGAACACCAGACTTAAGTGTCACTTCCTTCTTCTGTCCCTTCTTCTCAGCAACTTTCTTGGTCTTAGAGGACCTGGTACCTGCTTTCTTTGGGCCCATCTTCTTCAGATGTCAGCAGCACTCAGTTGCACAAGTTGCAGAGATGTCTGGTCAGGTAGCACCACTCGTCACATCGAGTACAACAGCAGGACGTCTGTCTGGCAGTACAATGGGCGATGATGACAGACACCTCCTCCTCAGTCTTTTGTGCACCTAAAAGCAAAAAAGCCAGACGAACATCAGTCAAACGTGGAATTTGTTGTGCTTTAATTTTAATTACTACTAGTGTTCTGTGTACACTCAGGAAGAGTAAGAATAGCAAAGAACAAAAATACAAATGTAGTGGAACGTGTTTGGCCTTAATTTGTGCATCATGTGTGATGGATGCAGCATCAGGGACCTGCAGCTGGCAATGGGGATGGAAGCAGTAAGCCAAGAGGAACAATGGAAAGACACACAGGCCTATGTGGCAAAAACAGCACACTACTAACTACCACCACAAAATGGCCCCCAGCCACATGGTCACTCATCAAAGGCACAAGGGCAAGGCCCGGAAAACAATGAACTCAAGCAGGCCTATATCACTATATGGCCAGACAAAGAATGCCTTTTACAGAACACAGCTTTAATGCAAAAAAGAAAATCCGCATGGCTAAAAAGGTTGGAAAGTTACACAACAACACATACACATGCAACAAAGGCATATATTTAACACACACCCAAAAAGTTAACTACACATCAAAAACCACAATTTGGAATTCAATCTAATGCCATCCATGCCCTAAATGATGTTTAAATTCAACAGGCAACATAGAAACCGTTGCTCCAAGCACCCCTGATGAGTACCTCTGGGAGTCTGGGCCTACTGGCGGACTAGGCCACAAGTTTGGAGGCCATTGGCAAAAGCACAGTGGATGGTCCCACAAAATGGCTGCCACCACATGGCCTGGCCACTCACAACAACATGAAAAGAAAGAGAAGACAGACAACGCAGGCCTATGGCAAAAGCACAATGCTTGGCTTTGCAAAATGGCCGCCACCCACATGGTCAGCCCACCCACAATAACAAGAAAGTACATACAAAGGACAGGAAGAGGAAGTTGGAGTCACTGGGGAACTTCCTTCCTCTTTTAAAAAAAATTTAAAAAAATAAAAATTACTCCATGCTCCACAAACTACAGCCAAATGACAACCTGAGGAGTTTTTTTAGCAAAATTAACAAAGTCATAATTTTCGAGAAGGTTTTATGCAGCTTGAGAGATATTGTTCGCCAGATTGCAAGTTCGGCGTGTTGGGCATCGCGATCTGTACAAAAAGTCGTTATCGCGTGCGTGAACACGCAGATTGAGTACCCAAAGAAGACAAAAACTGTAAGTCTGTGTTGTCGCGCTGTGCAGAGTTGCCAAAACAACGCAAGCTGAACTCCTAGGGTTGAAAAGCCATTTAATTCACACCCACCCAAAAACTGAAATTCCACTCCAAAAAGCACATTTTGCAGTTCAATCTAATGCCATCCATGATGTTAAACTTGAAATTCAACAGACACCACAGAAACATGGCTGGACCCATGGGTACCTGTGTTGGGCCTACTCAAGAAATACAACTAGGCCCCTATTGAAAGTACATGCCACCCACAACAATAATTTTTTTAAACGATGAAAATCCCAAAAAACTGTAGGTAAAAAAAAGCCACAATAAAACAAACATGTACACCAATTCTCCAACTTACTCAAATCTCAACTCCAAAAGTCCTCAAATAAATCCAATCCAATGATATGATGCAGCAAACATACACAAAAAGTGATCCTTCCAGCTCCAAATCCAAACGAAAGTGAACAGCACATGGACAAAGCACGGGGGGAGCCTGCTGGACAGGAACAGGAAGTTGGAGACTCTGGGGTACTTCCTTCCTCTTGAAAAAAAGAGTAGAACAAAAGGACTCCTTGCACAAAAGACTACAGCCAAATCACAATCTGAGGAGTTTTTCTGAGCAAAATAATCATTTTCGAGAAGGTTTTATCGTGCTCGAGAGATATTATTTGCCATATTGTAGTTTCTACCTGTTCGGGAACAACACTGCCGCCGGAAGGAAGATAGCGTGTTGGAATGACGTGTTTGGGTTCGCACAGTCTCGCTGGATCATGCGGCCGGATTCCAAACTTCGTGCCGCACGCGAACGGATAGAAAATCGAGTCGGAGAACGCAGAATCATTTAAGTCGTTACCGCGCCCGCGAGAACGCATATTGAGCGTGCGAGGAAGAAAAACAACTAAGCTACGCTGTATATTGTGTAGTATTCGGCAACTTCGCGCTCTACGCTACCCGCAAAGTTACCGAAACTTCGCAGGCTCCGCGAGCAGAGCGTAGTTCACCGCCCAGGGTTAGTAGCTACACAACTATCCAAAGCATCAGCCAATAAGCAGGAATTCTACCACAGCACTGAATAGAGCAGGAAGTTGAGGCACTTGGGGTTGGTGAGTTTAGGATTGTGGAAAGATTTGGTTCATACAGTTCACCAACACCACTCAACAAGCAGTGGTCTTCAAAATGCTCCACTGCAACATACCTAACCACACCCTCACCACCACCACTGAAATGGGCAAGGCTCCTTTGCTATGTTTGTCCTTACTGTGATGTTTGGATTTTACACAATCTTATGACTTTTTCAGTGATGTAAGATTGAGGGCAGCACCAACACTCCACTGGCTTGGGTGCCTTTGTTTGACATTTTCATGCTTTCTGGCCTGGGTGCCTTTGTGTGACATTTCCATGCTTTCTGGCCTGGGAGCCTTTGTGTGACATTTCCAAGCTTTCTGGCCTGGGTGCCTGTGTGTGACATTTCCATGCTTTCTGGTCTGAGGACTGTTAGACCTGGCACCATTGGCGAGGGTGTCCCTTCCACTTTTGCTGTTGCCTCATGTATTTTTGCCGGTTTTAGATGCTTTGGGCACTGTGCCACTGCTATTCAGTGCCACAGTGCAAGTGATCCCTATTGTAAATTGATGTATTAATCAGTGGTTCCATGTTTGGCTATTTGGTCAGACCCTAGTACAGTGCACTGAGTGTGCCCAGGGTATGTAAATCCAAATGCTGCACTGGTTGTGCCACCCACAGAAGCAGCCTGGTAAAACATGTCTAAGGACTGCCATTGCAGAGCCTGCGTGCAGTCTGGTACTGTCATGCTGACTGGGCAAGTGCACCCACTTGCCAGACCCTAAACCTTCCCTTTTCTTCATATCAGTCACCCCAATGGTAGGGCCAAGGGCAGGGTGCATTGTAAGTATAAGATAGGACAAGCCCTGGTGTGTGTGGCATGTCCTAATAGTGAATTACAGCCATTTTAGTTTTTCACTATTAGAAGGATACCTGTTCTCCATAGGCCAGAATAGGCTGGTTTTATTTTCTCAGTCATAGAGGCTTTATTCGAGTGTTTCTCATTAAAGCACAATACATACAAAAATATTAAAACAGTATTAAATGGTGCCTCTTAACAGATAAAAGCAGTACTGTACATAAAAAGCATAAATATAAATATATATACATGAAATATAAAATACAAACTGCGTCAGGTAGCTTTAATAAACCCTCCCAACGTAGACAGTTACTTGACTAACAATTTGTCCCTAATAGACCAAGCCCACCCCATAAATTTTGCTACTGCTATAGCCAGTGGCAATCAAGAGCTAGTACAGATAATTCTCAGCGCTACAATGCTACTGTTAGTACCTACGTTTTTGCATGCAGGTTTTAACCAGATTTGCCTAGGAACAGCATAGGCTTGACAGGCGAATAAAAAGTTGCCAATGGTCTCCCTTACTGCTCCACAAGCGGGGCAGGCAGTATTTGATGAACCCCGCCACCTGCCCGTTAGGGACCTCAACGGAAGAGCACCTATCCTCAATTGACATAAAAGCTTCCTATCCCATGGCTTTGTTATCTGGTCCCAATAAAGTTCATAATCAGGAGAGATTTTAGATTCCAGATAACATCCTGCCATAGTTCTAGAGTCAGTATTTCTCCATGCCCGCTCAGCCACATAGTCCCAATACAACTCTTTTGCAGTGATTTTACTAGGGAAAAGTGCGCCCGGCGGGTTATCCCAGAGGGTTTGAAGACCCAGCAAACATAACAAGGATCTAATGTCTTTTAGCCATTTGATTTTATGGAAAACATCCTCCTTGATTAACGCCAAAAAACCCTCAGCATAATGCTTAAGTTCTGGGGTAATCCAGAGTCGTCTCCAATACAATAACGGGTGAAGCATTGCCAAATCAACCACTGCCTTTCTCCCCAGCTCGTATCTAAGGGGGAGGAGGGGGGTACTTTTGGGAAGGCCAGTAATTGTCCTAAAGAACTTATTTTCGGACCTCTGTAGTGAATCGAGCTTCCCAAAACCCCACAACTCAGCCCCGTAAAGTCCTGAGCCCAAAGCTTTTGCCTCGTAAACCTGTAAGGCTGGCATGATAGGTTTAGTTTTTGATTTTTTGTGTTCAGCCCCTAAGGCTCCAGCTAATTGTCTATGCCTTAGTGTCGCTAGATCAATATGCTGGGACCATTTAAGATCGTTGGTTATATAAAGACCAAGGTAGGTCAAAGCTTTGACTACCTCTAGGGGTCGCTGGTTCATAGTCCGCCTGGAGCGGAAATTACGGTGAGGGTTAAAAACCATTAACTTGGTTTTGGCCATGTTGACTTCGAGGCCATGCTCCCCACAAAAATCCTCAAAGATGTTAAGGGCACACTGCAGGCCACTCAGAGTCTTTGATACAATGAGAGTGTCGTCGGCGAACATTAATATTGGGACCTTAATGTCCGCCAACGAGGGGGCGTCTAAATTAGCCGACAGCATTCTTGCTACTACACCATTAATGAACAAGGAAAAAAGCAGGGGGGCCATTGCACACCCCTGCTTAACTCCCCGCTCAACCGGAAAGTCCGCAGTGACCTCCCCTTGACTACCCCACTGTATCCTGGCAAAATTCGCCTCATGCAACCTCATAACCAGGGTCAGCAAGTCCTCCGGTAGACCCAGCTTCCACAGCACTGACCACAGCTTAGACCTGGGAACCAGGTCGAAGGCAGCCCGCAAGTTCACAAAAGCGGCATACAGTCTGCCCCCTCCCAGCACCACAGTTCGCCACCGTAGCAGAGTGAAGCGGAACACCTGGTCCACCGTACTAGTGGCCTTCCGGAACCCCGTCTGGTAAGGGGATAATGCATTGTTTTCATCCACCCAGGCCATAAGCCTGTTAACCACCATCCTCCCCACCACCTTTTGGATGGTAGCTATCAAGCTTATGGGTCTATAATTACCCGGCAAACCCCGATCGCCTTTCTTGTGTACCGGGATAATGATTGCACCCTTCCAGGATAAAGGAACATTTGCACCCTTGGCAACAGCATTAGTCAAAAGTAAGATATATTTGCCCCAGCGTTCCTTGTCATTAATGAAAATAGGCTGTTAGATTATTACATGATATAATCCTAACTGACTCAGAGAACATGGTAGAAATTCGAGTTTAGAATGCCTGAACACAGAATGATAAAATACATCTTTTACTGAAGTTGGTTTTAACATTCTGTGTTTGCGAATACCCCTTTTAGAAAGTAGTTTTTTTTACTTGCCTAACATTTCAAGCCTGCCTCTGCTAGGTTGTGTATTGCTTTGTCTGGTTTTGTGTGACAGGGCTGGGGGTCCAAGAGACCGGATGAGTCAGCCCAGTGGCGATTAGAGAGATCTGCATCTAGATGGGAGGGAGGAGTTGCACCTGAACCTTGAAAAGGGCTGTGCCTGCCTTCCACAATGCTGGCTCCACCTCCTGGGGAGCAGCTGATGTCCCTGCCCTGCACACTGATAGAAGAGAAGGAGTCATGTAAACAAAGTGCTCCAGGACTGTACTTGCCTTCCACAATACTGGCTCCACCTCCTGTGGGGCATCGGATGTGCCTGCCCTGCACTGTGAAAGAAAAGGAGAAGTCTGGAAAACAGAGTGCTTCAGAACTGCTTTGGACTGGGCAAAGGCCCCTCTCCCCCTCAGAGAACAAAGGATTTATTTATTTATTTTTTTTAATTTTCAAAAACCTTTATTGTTAGCTGCAACATATACACCGCTATTTAGCCAACAACCCGGAGGCAGGCAGCTTAAGTATATTTCAGTACACGGCCAGAAATTATATAGCGTACAGTTGCGCCGGATACTCATACACGTTAAAACTCATCAACAAACTACAACAGACGTATGTGAGTGTCGCATGTCAGCAAGTAATATTCCTACTACACATCCCCAGGCATTGTTGCTTTCTGCTGCTGCCCTCCATATTTGGTCACAAGCCTCGAATTACTCACTCAAACCTCCCCAGCCTCCCCCCACCCATTGCCTTCAGTCATTGTCATTGCCTCCCGACCCAGCCAGCCAATCTACCAACGGCTGCAGGTCTGGAACGCAGTGGCATTAATTCCCAATAGGCTGACAGCTGATCCTTACAGTACAGTGCAGATTTAACCCAATTGGACGCAGTAGGTGCAGCCCTCTGCTTCCAGTGAAGTGCAACTTGACGCTTGGCCAGTAATAACAGGAGGGCTACCAGCTTCCTCGATGCACTTGGTATGGGCATCACAATCCCCAGCAGCGCGATTATTGGGTCAGGATCCAGAGGTGCACCCACTATCTGCCCTATGCTGCGGCAGGTTGCCTCCCAGAACGCGTGTATTGGGCCACATTCCCAGGCCAGGATACCGCTTTTTACATGCAGCCCGTAATTGGTAATACAGCAGCAATTCTGAGGCCGTTGGGTCGGTGGACTCAGTCATATCTTGCAACTCAATGAACACATCGTCAGGTTACAAATCTCCCGCTACCTTCAGACCCCGTTCACACGCTCTGCGGACTACCGCCGCATCTGTTAGCGGCCCCAACAATGGGTTACCTTCCAATGGCATGCTCGGGGCACACAGTTCACTAATTCCTGCCCGTTTAGCAATACCCGTCCAGGCCCAGCGTACCACTTCTACAGTATCAATGTCTTCCTGGGACCGTTTGTACTTCATGTACGCCGCAGCTTTAAGGGGGCAGGGGGCCGCCACATCAGTCTCTATCGCCACGTGCGGCTGGAATGGGGTTGGGTGTTGCCAGTGGTGCAGGTACTGGGCTTGTGCACTATACGCATAAAGCTCGAAATCCGGCGCAGCCAGCCCTCCCTGATGAAACGGAAGAGTGAGAAGGTTCCAGGTCACCCTAGGCTGCCTACCCGCCCAGACCATGTCAATCATAGCAGATCTGAGCCGGCTAAAAAACGCCATCGTCAATGGAAGGGGTATGTTTATAAATAGGTAAAGAAACTTGGGGACCACAACCATTTTGGCAATGGCTATGCGGCCTGTCAGCGATAGTGGCAGGGACTTCCACTTCTTCACTTTGCCCTCGAGCCAGTCCATTGCCACTCCGAAATTCGATAGCCAAATGTCCTGTATAGAGCGGCTGACCCTGATTCCCAGGTATTTGACCTCGTCCTCTGTCCAATCTATCGGAAATTCAGTGTGGCATTTGGTCGTGCCGTCTGTCAACGGCAGCATGGTAGACTTCGACCAGTTAATATTAATACCTGTTAGGCCGCTGTACCGCAGTATTTCTCGCATTAATGGGTCAAAGTTGTCCGCCGGGTTCATCATGTATATTGTCACGTCGTCAGCATAGAGGGAGATGAGAAGGCCGCGTGACGTGAAGCCGATGCTGCGCTGGGTATGGTGTTGGCGCATGCGCGCCGCCAGCGGTTCCGTTGCAATTGCAAACAGCAACGGGGACAGGGGACACCCTTGTCTGGTGCCTCTCGTTATCGGAAAGGAAGACGAGGTCTGTCCATTTACTCTAACTCTAGCGGACGGGTTGTTATATAATATGCCAATGCGTCTGGCGAATAGTGGGCTAAATCCCATACGGGTGAACAGGGTGAGTAGAAATTTCCATTCAAGAGAATCGAATGCCTTAGTTGCATCCAATAGTGCTGCAGCAGCCTTTACCTTCGGATCAAGATAGTGGAGGAGTCCAAATAGCACCCTCAGATTATGCGAAGTGGATCTCTTCAGCACAAAGCCACATTGATCAGAGAGCGCTATATGCGGCAACATGTATTTGAGACGATCTGCGAGCATCTTCGCATAGATTTTAGCATCAATGTTAATGAGCGAAAGCGGACGGTACGAGTCCGGATTGGTGGGATCCTTATCCGGCTTTAAAATCGTAATAATCATCGCCTCCCTCATCGTCTGTGGGAGCGTACCCGACTCCACCGCCTCCTCGAAGGCCCTATGTAGTCTGGGCACTAGTATGTCTGCGTACTCCTTATAGAAGTCCGCTGTTAGTCCGTCAGGCCCTGGTGCTTTTCCCGGGGGCAGTCCTGCAATTACTGCTCTCATGTCCTCCTGTGAAAACGGCAAGTCCATGTACTGCCTGGCCCCATTATTGAACCACGCTAGGGCGATTGTGTCCAGGTAGTCTGTGAGCGACTCGTCGTCCGGAGTGACCTTGGATGTGTAAAGTGTTTTGTAGTACTGTGTCATAACCCTGAGTATGTCTTGGGGTTCCCTGACTACATCTCCAGCCTCATCCTTAAGTTCCAACACATATTCTGTACCCCTCGGCGCCCGAAGCATGTTAGCCAAGGTACGACCCGCCCGATCTCCCTCTCCATATCGCCGAGCCTGACTGTCCCTGGACAAGAACTTCACCTCCCTGTCTGCCTCTTCCTGGTGTTGCGTGAGCTTCGCTCTGAATTCGGCCCGGACTCTATCTGTAGGTGCCGTCATGAGCAGCGCCTCAAGAGCTGACAGTTCAGTTTCCAGTCTTTGCAGTGTGTCCCTAATGGATCTGAGAACCCCTGTTTTCAAGGACATGCAATATCCTCTTGCCACCACCTTACATGCCTCCCATAGAGTGCCTGGGGAGTCCACCGAGCCTTCATTCAATTCAAAATATTCCTCTAGTTTCTCTCTCAGCTCCTGTCTGAAAACTTGGTCTCGGAGAGCACGAGAGGGGAACCTCCAGCTGAAGGGTTGGGCATATTGTGAGGGGGTAGATAGTGTCAAACAGACTGGGGCGTGATCCGAAAGAGATCTGGGCAAGTGTTCCACCTCATGTGTTAAGGCGTGAATGTCTCGTGTCAGCAGCCAGTAATCTAACCTGGACCATGCCGCCCTGTGTACTGTCAAGCATGTCCCAGCCCGGGTCTCGGGGTGCAGTAACCTCCATGAGTCCAACAGTTGAGCGTCGGACATTATATCTCCAAGCGCTGTCGCAGCCCTAGGGTGATGCTCTCTGGCCGCCCCCTGTCTATCCATGGTGTCCGACAAAATCACATTATAATCCCGGCCCCACACAATCGCGGCCTGGCCACGGGACTGAATCTTATGCCATAAATCACAAAAGAAGTCAGGGTTGTCATCGTTAGGACCATATACATTTACCAGTATCCTTCGCATGCCACACAACATCCCCACCAGCAACAGGAATCTACCTCCAGGGTCACGCACCACCTCCGACGTTTTCCAATTTAGACCCCGTCTAATCAAGATCGCCACCCCACGTGAGTAATTCGAATAAGGCGCGTGCACAGTCTCACCCCATCTACTGTGTCGGAGCACAGAGGAAGCATTGGCAGTCAGGTGAGTCTCCTGTAGGAAACATATATCTATAGCTTTTCTGAGTAGGAAGGCCTGCACCAGTCTGGCCTTTCGGCTATCATTCATTCCGCGCACATTCCAGGTTAGCAATTTAATGTGAGCCATTGTCATACCGCTGTTACGTACATTTTTCCAACCACCACAGGTTTAGAGCTCAACCTGGATTCCAGCAGCCAAGCAATCAGACTGGAAATTAGACAGTTTGCATTGCCGCCCACCCTTAGACAGCAGTTAGCATGATTTCCTTGCTTGCCCAACAGTACGTGTAGTCCAGTGTGCCATACAGTGTTGATATTTGCAACATACGTCACATCACCCACAATTAAACAAAACTCAACATGCCATCCCAAACTCAAACCCTCCCGTACCCCTCCCGCTCCAACCCCCCAATCAGGTCGTGCATCATCCCCCCTTCCCTCCCTCCCCAACTTCAAGAACCCAGTAGGATTCCACAGCAAACGTTGAACAGTGGGAATCATCCCTAGGGGAACGTGGGTTGGTCGCTTACTAACCCCGTACTCGTGCCAGGGCGACCGAGCGCCGGCCTGGTAGTGATCTCTCAAGGACCTCACAACCCCCCACTCATAATCGCATTTTTCAACTTATCTGTACAGGTCTTGTTCAGCAGGGACACATGTCGCTACAGTCTGCATCTCAGAGCCGTGATTGCAAAGACACGGTGCAAGTAGTTCAAAGTATAGGCCACCGTCACTCAACATCACTCAGTCTCTCTTGTTCTTCCGGCTCTTCCGATTGCGCCTGTTTCTTCTGATCTCGTGACAGTTGCTTGGCATATTGTAACGCCGCCTTCGCGTCTACAAAAAAGGATAGTCTGCCCGGTCCCTGCACCCTCAGCTTCGCCGGATATATAAGCGAATATTTAGTGCCAAGTTGCTGGAAGATCTTTTTAGCCGGAACAAATTCCCTTCTAGCTGCCTGGACCTGCATTGTGAAATCCGGGTATATTGAGATGTGGTTACCCTGATATTGTAGGTCCTTCGCGTCCCTCGCCATGCGCAGTATGGTGTCCCGGTCTCTATAGTTCAGGATGCGGGCAATAATAGGTCTGGGCGCCGCGCCCGGCTTGGGCTGGGGGCCCAGGGTTCTGTGCGCTCTTTCCACCAGGAACATCTGGGAGAGTCCCGTGCCAAATAGTTCGGTCATCATTGTCTCGACGTAGAGCTCCATTTTCACGATGTTCGTCGATCCCGCCACGCCCGTTATGCGGACGTTGTTGCATCTCGAGCGGGCCTCCAAATCTTCGTTCTTCTGCTGAATTAATGATAAAATCTTATCCATGCCTCGCAATTTTTTATCCATATCAGTTTGACTCTCCTCCGTTTCAGTCACTCGCGTTTCGAGCACCCCCACTCTGCCATCTTGCTTGTCCATACGTCTTGTCATGCTGTCCATGCGGGCTGCCAAATCATCCATTTTGTGATCTATGCCTTGCAAGCTCGTCTTCAGTTCTTGGAACATGGATTTGATGCCAGCATTTTGCGAGCCGCCCTGGTCACTCTTAGTCGCGTCATCCTCCGATGGATCCTGACCAGTGGTTTTCTGCTTAGACTTGTCAAAGGTCAGCTTCGGCTGCCTCGTTTCCGGCTTCCCCATGTTCGGTTACACTCAGCGCGGTAGTGGAGGAGCAGCAACGGCGCCGCCGTCTATATTCAGTGGCACGCTCAAGGAGATATTTCACTCTGCTTCGGCCGGAATCTCAACAGCGTCAAGTGTCACGCCAATGCCCCTCGTCGGAGCACCAAGGCGAGCATCTACCAACTCAAATGCACCTTCAGGGCAGTCATGTGGTGTGTGATTCCGGCGTGCCCCTACGTGATCTGTATCGCCGGTATTAATTATTTTCAACCTCTTACTACCGCGTCGCGTTTTCAGGCCTCCAGTGCTGGATTTTAGGGTAGGCTCAGGACAAAATGGCCGCGTGCGGCCGCACGTAAATACAATCTGCGCACTTCGCCGGCGTCTCAGTTAGGTGACCCAAGGACTCGCAGTACGTGTCTCAGAAGCCCTCTTGCGAACACACTTTAGCGCCGATCACTGGGCGGTTTCAGGGCAGCAGAGGGGGAGCCTCAGCCACGCCTTAGCAAGGGAGGACAGCGCGAGGGATTAGCCTGCAGTAATGTCTATGGTAGCTACAATTAAGGCGCCGTGTGCAGGCACACACTCATAAAGCACTCCCGCTAGTAAACCTGGAGCGCGCAGCCGGCAATGCTCGCCCCGTTGATCCCCTACCGGGCCTTGCGCTGGATGACTCTCCACCTCGCCGCAATTAACACTGCCGCGGGCCGCAGCAGGTGACGCACAAGGCGTGCGGCGGGGCCGGCAGCTCGTCTCCAATCTTCGCCCAGCCGGCGGTCCCGTTAACAGATCGCAGCCCGCTGACGTCACTCACAGACCGGTGATCGGCACAGTTCCCGGGTGCAGGCGCCTCCGATCCGGCTCCGGATGGGCGCGTTGTCCTATTACACCCGTCTGGGCAAAGGATTCAAGTGAGCCCGCGGTCTCCGCTCGTCCACCAGGCCTCCGCAACGCTAATCTGCAGGTCCCAACCGCCTCGCTCCAGCCAGCTTTCTACCCCTTATTTCTTCACCGGGCAGCAGTCAGACCCTTGAGACGATGTTTGGGGGATGTAGGTCCGATGTCCCACACCAGAAGGGCATATCATTTACGGATTGATTAGCTCGGTCAGCGGAGCTGCGAGATCAGGCAGCCATTCTGCCTCGCATCCAAGCCACGCCCCGAACAAAGGATTTTGGGGTATAAATATTGGGACCCTGATCCCATGAAATTAGATCACTTTGGACTACAAGAAGAAATCTTTACTGAGGAGAGGAACCTGAAGTAACTGAGGAGAGACTATTCCCAAGCTGAAGTGCTACTTGGGGTATTGGCCTGCAGTGGTTGCCTTACTGCCAAAGGAAGGAGAAAGGAACTTTGTGTACTTTGCTTTCAAATTGTGAAGGAGCTTGCCTCCTGCTGAAGTCTCAGGGGCAACAGACGTCAACCCCCAGCTCCACAGAGTTCTTTTAGAAGTGCCTGCTGCTGTTTTGGGCCTTCTGAGGAACTGCGTGTCGCAAGGAGCTGGAAGCGCGACTCATCGAGAAGAAGCATGTCGCCGTCGCTGTGCCTGCCGTCGCAACTATGAAGGAGGGTGTCGCCGCTGGAACTGTACACTTCACCGCATCGGAGAGAAGCGTGCCGCAACGAAGCGGAATCGTGTCGTCGTTGCTTCTGCTGCTCCGAAGGGGGGTGTCGCTGCTCTAGCTGTTGCATTGCACCGCATCGAGAGAAGAGTCTCGCAATGAGGTTGGAGCATGTCGCTGTCGCTGTGCTAGCCGTCGCAACTCCGAAGGAGGGTGTCGCTGCTGGAACTGTCGCACTGCATCGCATTGAAGAAAAGATCCTCGCATCCCATAGAAGCGCGCCACCATCTGAGCTGCTGCCGTCGCATAATGGATGTCGCCGCTGTAGTTGTCGCATCATGCGGAAGCTTCACGCATCTTGGGAGAAGAGTGTCGCAAGTGGAGCTGCTGCCATCGCATCGCGGAACAAAGGTGTCGCCGCTGCAGTCCATGCATCTAAACAAGAACTTCTCGCATCCCAGGAGAAGCGTACCGCATTTAGAAGATCTTCACGTGTTTATTTCTTTGTACTTGAACTTTGCCGCATTTCCCTCGCTGCGACATTGCTTGTCATGGAAACGCAACGCAACCAAAGGTACATTGATACAAAGTGTCGCATCTCAAGAACTGAACTTAACTAAGCTAAATCTACCATCTTAAAGTAACAGTATTGTGTATTTTTGTCGTCTATGGTCTTGTGGTAACTCTTTATAAAGTATATTTATGTTTTATATAAAAACCTTGTGATATTTCCATCTGTGGTGTTGTCACTGGGTTACTGTATGTGGTCACAAATGCTTTACACACTGCCTCTGAGATAAGCCTGTCTGCTAGTACCAAGCTACCAAGGGGGTGAGAAGGGGTTATTTTATGAGTATAATCCCCTTATCCTGACTAGAGACAAGGGCCCCTATTTGTCACAAGTACCTACATGTTGCAACTCGAGAAACCCCCAAATCTAACAAGGACAGTGTGAGATTTCCATGCTTTCTGGCCTGGGTGCTTATGTGTGACATTTCCATGCTTTCTGGTCTGAGCACAGTGTGAGATTTCCATACTTTCTGGCCTGAGGGCTTATATGTGAGATTTCCATGGTTTAAGGCCTGGGTGCCTATGTGTGACATTTCTATGCTATCTGGCCTGAGGGCTTATGTGTGACATTTTCACAGTTTATGGCCTGGATGCTTGTGTGTGACCTTTCCGTGGTTTATGTGACGTGGTTACGTGTGACATTTCCATGCTTTCTGACCTGGGTGCTTATGTCAGGTTCTCATTTACGATTTACTATACTTTGAAAGTTAATACAGCTAAATATATAATGGTCAATGTGTTGTGCCCCATTTTGGTCTTTCTTTTTACAAAATGTTCTTGAGGGGAGAATTCCCTCCAAACACCTCTAGCAGTCGTTAAGCTCAGTTGCTTTGCACCGTATGGGGGCTGGTCTACCAAAACTTGCCAGGACTGCTTTGGGTTCCCAGTCCAGCCCGAGTGTTGATTAATTAATATTTTTTTGTGAGTGACAATGTGTAGCTAACTCTGCACACTTCCACTGACCTCAACCTGCTTTTGTAGTAGTAAAGGAAGCCAAAGCTTAAAAGTGAGGCAAACTTTGAAGACTTTTTGTGTCTTTCGAGTGAGCGCTGCAGGGCAGGCAGGGGTATGAAGTGGAAAAGGCCTGAATTTGGGTAGGCAAAGTAGGATCCATTTGGGTTGTACTTGTAGTCAGTCATGGATGGTAATAGATGTGCAGATGCAGAAATGTCTTTGGTGCAAACTGCAAATAAATATTCATTGTGCTTGTTACTTAGATGAATTGACATCACAATTCGCACATGTCTAGCATGTTTTCTTTCACTTTGCTTCCCTAGAATGTCACACACTGAACAGAAGAAGATTTCAAGCTACGTTACAAAATGTAAGCCCAAAGATGATGAGGAGCCTGCTAGTAAACTTGCTAGAGAAGACCATGTACTTCCAATGGATGAAGGGAACAAGGAAGATGGTGAAGTGCGTGAGAAAGCACTAGATGGGAGTGACACCACTACTAGCAGCAGCGTTTTCACCCCTGCAGAAGAAAAAACACAAGATAGTCCTCTTAGAGATGAGCAGCATCATGCTGTGGAGATTGCTACAGAGACAGAGGAAACTCCAAGCACTAGCAAACAGGTTGACATATTATCACTGAAACCACATTCAGACAGAGTTTTTAGGAAAGGCATTCTTCCTAAAGTTTGGAAACATTACCCAAAAATGAATTTCTAACGCAAGCATCCGTGGTTAATTGTAAAGGTCCTAACCTTGGCTGTTCTGTGTGTCACCAAGTCCGTGATCTTGGAGCTGAGAAATCCAGGGGAATATAGTTGTCCAAAGAATGGTCTGAGTTTACTGTCGAGGCATATAGCACCAATACAGAACAACAGCAGAAGTCATTGAGGAAAAAGATTGGAGGACATACACAAAGCAAGGCTCATGTTGCAACTTTAAAAATCATAGAAACACTAAAAGAGATATTTTATTGCAAGTAACAGCAACAGCCAGAATATTCTGTGTAGCTTATAAGGAAGCAGAGCGGAACAAGCCAGCGTATGGTTTTGAAATGGAGATAGACTGCCACTAATTGAATGGCTGGATATGGGGCAAATTGTGCACTCCAGTGTAGCTTTCTCAAACATACAACGCCACATATCCTCAGAAATGAAGAGGAAGATATGTGCCAAAATTATTGAACTTTCCCCAAAAGTAAGTCTTTTACTAGATGAAGCCACTGCGTTAAATAGGAAAAGTTCTTTAATTGTGTACATACAAATGCCGCTACCTGGCATGGACTCCCCAGCTAATATTTTTGTTGATCTCATTGAGCTCAGTGATTTGTCAGCTGACGGTATAGTTAACAGTTTACTAAAATGCACTAAAAAAAGATCCAGTTGACATATGTGAGTACTTTCTCTCGAAATGCCTGGTTTCAGTTGCCTGTGATGGAGCTTTTGTGATGTTTGCCTGCCACAGTGGTGTTGTAAAGAGGTTAAAAGAAAAAATATATCTCCCAATATTGTAGCCTAGCACTGCTCAGCACATTGTCTGGAACTTGCTGTTCATGATGTCATCAAATATATTGAAGCTACAAATCATTTAAAAAACTTACCTGATAAGCTGTATTCTCCATTTGCTACATCTGTTAAAAAACGTTAGGAGCTAAAAGAATGTGCAGAAGCTCTTGACATTCAGCTTTGCAGGATAGGTAGAGTGTCAGATACTCGTTGGGTTGCATCAAGCTTCAGAACAGTGAAGGCTATTTGGAATACTTATCCTACTTTCTACAAGCACTTTTCTAGTGCAGCTGATGATGGTTCCTGTGACAGGTCAACACGAAATATGTACACAGACCTAAGAAGGCTGTTATAATCTATCCAGTTTGTTGCTAATCTTGGCCTCATGTATGATACTATTCAGGAGTTATCATAGTTATCACTCGAGTTACAGAAACGTGACTCTACAATCACTGATGCTCATCAAGCTATTTATCAGCAAATAGCAGTGATTGAGGCAATGGTAGACAGGCAATGGAACCATTTCTCACAGTGTAAAAAGGCTATAGAGGAAAATATATTCCTAGGTGTGATACTGCACAAAGAAAAAGACCACTGACAATATCATTGAACAGGGACAGTTTTTTCATAGCCTTGCAGAAAATCTAAGACATTGTTTGTTGTCTACAGGAGGTGCTAATTCTACTGTAAAAAGGCTGAGTATGATACACTGATAAGTGAAGTGAAAGTTTTATACAAACACTACTGGCCTGATGAGCTACCTGTTCTTTATGGTGAAAGTGATATTGAGTTTCTGTGTAAAAGATTCAACATTGCCAGTCGAGTAACCATACGTGCTTACAGAGAGTATAAGGAATCTGGAGGAAAAGAAATGCAAAGGCAGTTCATGGAGCTTCAATGGCCTTACACACTATTGCTATCAGTACTGCAGAATGTGAGCGGGGCTTTTCTCAAATGAATCTTAAATGCACATCTACAAAAGCATTATTGCTGACTGAAACAACATCTTCTTTAATGTTTTCAAATCTTGCTGGTCCACTATTTAAGAGATTCAACCCCATCCCTTATGTTCAGTTATGGCTTGCAAAAGGACGAAGAGCAGCTGATGACACTAGGAGTAAAGCAAGGGAAGAGGAAGACTTGGAATGCACAAGCAATTTAGACTGTATGTGGGCTTTTCTGGAAAAATAGATGCTAGCCCAGTCCAACTGACAAAACACGTGTCATTGCAATGTTTGGAAAAAGTAAGGCTTTACTGTGTTTGGATATTTAATTATTGTTCTAGTTTATATAGGTAATTTATTTGCATTCATAACACTTTTTTGACAGTGTCAATTTATTTAATATTTTGTTATATTTATGTTTCTTCCGTGTTTGTCTGTTACATTTATTGTTCTATTTTATATATTTTGTTTTTATAAGACTTAAGTTGCTTTTTTGTTTCTCATTTTAGAACATGTATTTATCAATATTTTATTTTTAGTTATTTTGTCTTTATATATTCATGTTTTGTATGGCACTATGGTCATTTTACACTAATACGCATGACTTGAAATACGCATGACTTGAAATACGGTCACATTTAACCTGCCCAGCCACTACCTATTCTTTTGGCCTAGGTACCACTAGGACTTTTTGAGAGAGATTATTTTTTTTCTGTGCTTTATGTTAAGTTACACATTTTTAATGAAAAAGTCATATTTTGAATATATGCCTCTTTTCTAATCTCTGTCTTGTCTGTGTGATACAGAACTACATTTGGAAACACCAGTTCCATGTTTTTTTACTATTCTGAATGTCTAATAAATGCACATATAGCTCCAGTGGAGTAAGTTATAGTAACAAGCCCAATTGGTAAATATCTTTTTTTTTTAATTATTTCTCTAAAAGTAATCGCTTTAACGGAATACACTACTATTAATGAACCCCAAACCCCTTCAGCCACTGGAAGTGACAAAGTGATTGATTCAAGTGTATTGCATGATTTTATTCAGTTTATCTGTTTAGAGTGTTTTCAGAACATTTTGGTTGTCACATAAGCTATATAAAAGTTGTATCTTTGAACTCATAGACTCTGCTAAAAATGGCATACCTCTCAATAAAATATGTTGTTTAATAAAAAAAAAATGGCATACCTCAGTATTGTCCTTTCCCCACATCGGCACATAGAGCACTGAAATTGTCTCTTTTCAATGCATTAGTGATTTTAGCTAATTCATTCCAAAATTGTGCTTTAAATGCACTTTTGGTTTAATCTTTTTCAAACTTTTTCCAGGGAAGGGGAACCTCCTATCAAAACCTTACTATGAGGAAGGCTCCCTTGCTTAAAGTCAGATCGGGCATTACATCTGACTTTTAGAAGTGCCAGTTGAGGATGTGGGTTGAGCTAATGGAGTAAGTGGGTGGAGCCAGTAGAGGAAGTCGGTGGAGTCGGTGAAAAGTAGGTGTGGCCTCCGACAAACATTTAAGCACCTGCATTTTACAAATTAAGCAACTGGATAACTCCATACTTCTGAGATCCCTGTTTTTTTCCATATATGTAAATTGTATATTAATGTACACATACAGTATACAATGTAACTTTTTTGAAAAAGAGGGTCTGAGAAGATTGTCTTCATCCTTTCTATGAAGTAACATGACACCACATGGTTTATAGAGGTAGGCGAGACAATGAAGGCTTGAGCCAAATGCCTGGCTCTGGCTAAGCTCCAGGTCCTCATAGACCCCCAAGCCTAAACCAAGCTGTCTTCCTGTGGCTTCTGCCCAGCATCAGTGCTTTAAATGGCTGGGTATTGCCTTGTACAGAGTACCTGCACGTCTTCAGTGTGTACCTGCAATTCTAAAATACATTGGCTTTTGAGGAGCAAACAGGTACTCTGGATAGTGAGTATTAGGGCTTCTCTATTTCTATATAAAGTACTGCAAAGCATGAACGTTTGATGTACATCGGACCGAGAAAGAGATATCCATCTAGTGACTGTATTGCACAATATCAATCCAGAAAACCTCGGCTCGATTACAGCTTCCCCGCTTAACCATTTTCTGTGATAAGAAGCAAACATTTTATTTTACTTGCCTACTTTTTCTTCATTATTGCATAGGAGGAAATTTGTGAGATCAGAATGTTCACATGATAACTGATTGCGTCTTATTTCACTATTGGCGTTGTGGTCAGGATGGGTAGCACATGTATGTTTCTAAGTTCAGGTTTAAAAGCTACCACTTTAATAAATGCCAGTCACTGCAGTGATATAACCTTATGCACTAAATTGAAATGCTTCTGCATGTTAAAAAATGCACTTCTGAATTTTGAAGAGACTTTGTCGTATATTTATATGTTACTTGTTTAACAAAGTGCATGCCAACCATGTTCATGGCTCGGCTCGTGCAGGGGCGCTTAGAGCCAAGCCAACCGTATGGTGCCCCGGGTGGCATAGCTAGACCTACTGTCACCCGGGGCGCACCCTAAGTTTGTCGCCCGGTGCAGGTAAGAGAGGGGGGAGCGGCTGACGGACGACTTGTTCTCAGTGGTCAACGAGATGGTGGTAGTTGACATATACAAATAGCTCATCTCTGCCGCCCCTAAAAACAGTGCTTAGCATTGCCACTGCCCTTGGCTTGCCTAACTTTAATAGTTTATGTCAGTTTTTCTCCCACCTTTGTTTGTTTAGGACTGGCTCCATGCTTTCTACATTCAAAGAAGGGCAGCTTGGTTGTCTAGTGCCTTAGCTTGACACTACACAAAAGAGATACCAGGTATTTCAATGGAAACTTTCACATAGAGGTACATTAATCAATTACAATGTTAACATTTACATTGCATCTTAATGTTCCTCTACATAAATTACATTTACAACACAAACATTAACATCACATTTGATATACATGGTTAAAAACATTCTATTTTTCTGTGGCTGTGTGCGCACTAAATAAGCAGTGCATTTTCCAGACGTATTAAAGAAACAGTACTACCATCAACTGTTTTTTTAAAATTGTAAATGTATTTTTAATGCTCTATCTTCAAATGGCATATAATCTAACCTGATCCAAAACTGATCAATATTCTTTTAAACACAAATGTTATTTTCGAATGCTAGTTTCTAATTAAAATATATGTCATTTATTATACATGTGGGGCCAGATGTAGGTAGGCTTTTACCGGTCAGTAACGGCCGACTGGTAAAAGTCTTTTCCTATGTAGGAGGCTTTTTTACCTGATTCGGTAAATAACGGATCGTTATTTACCGGTTCGGTATTTACCGAATCATCATTTATCGATTCGGTATTTACCGAATCGGTAAATGAGATGTAGGAAGCACTATAAACAGTGCTTCTGGGCTTTAAGAATTCGTTATTTACCACCAACTATTAGTTGGTGGTAAATAAGGAATTCCTATGTAAATGCATAAATGTGCATTTACATCTGTGCCATGTGACAGACATACATGCCCTTAGGGCATGTATGTATGCCACATGTGCACACCACCACTAATCAGGGGTGCAACAGGGTGTCAAAGTGCCACCCTGCCACCCTTGACTTTTTCCCAATTTTACCGAATCGGTAATTACCCATTCGGTAATTGACATTCATTCCTATCGGCCTCCAGGCCCATAGGAATGAATGGCAAATACTGAATCGGTAATTACCGATTCGGTAAATACCGAATCTTAACGATTCAGTATTTTTTACCGATTAATTACCTACATTGCATTTACTGATTCGAAAATACCGAATCTGTAAAATTCGGTATTTTCGAATCGGTAAATTAACATTACCTACATCTAGCCCTTAGTACCCACCCTTTGACCTTTATTGCTATTATTAATCAGTCAAAAATCAAATGTTAAAAAAAAAGAATTACCGTTATTTATATTAATGTAAGTTATTGAAAATAATTCTATTCATGAAATACAGTATAATTCATGTTTTTAATAAGATAGTGTTTCTTAAATTCAAAGGTTATTCTAATTTTATACATACTGATTTCTAATTAAATTACTGTCCACCCTTTCCCCTAAACCAACTCAATTACCCATACTTACAAAGTGCACAAAATAAAAATAGATATAAAATGAACTACCCATTCTAATTATCTATTAAATAAATGTACTAAATTACCGACATTTTTCTAATTAAATTATTTCCCACCCTTTGCCCCATACAACTTTTTGAAAACCTATTATAAAATAAAAGACAATATTAAATTAAGTTATAACATTAATTAGAAAATAATGAAATAGAAGGCTTTTGTTTCTCAAATATAACACAAACACAGCTCTAAAAGAAACTGACGGTGAAAGCATGCAACAACAAAAAGACTCGAAACTACAACACATTGTAATGAATGTGATGTAAATCTATGTAAATGGTAAACAATGTATAATATGTTATGTACGTGTAAGCCTATGGAAATAAATCAATGTAAAGGTAGCCTACCATGCAAAATTAGCACCCAAGTGCCTTATTCATGGTTTTGAAATCAGATGATTTGTGCAAGCCGAGGTCTTTGCTAGCTCATCGGTCACGCAAGCCACAGCTCAGCGGTTAGCACGCAGGTCACAGAGTTCTGACGGTTGAAACTCCCTGTCTGTTCATGCCTTATTTTTGCATGTGAACACGTGCAGCATTAAGCGCATTTGCACTAAAAAAAGGTATTGTCCATCCTGTATTTCTAAGCTCACCATATGGCAGCTGCATCGAAAGACTGAATTTAAAAGTCATTGACATCCTCGCATCTCTGCAGTGAGTAAAAAAAATGTCAAAGACGCATTTCTTTGATGAACAAAACAAGGGTCTGGCTGGGTTTCAGGAGCCTGGGCACAACATGCACAAGCATTTCTCCTTAATATGTCAGCTTATTTTTGTAAAGCGCACAACCAGATTTCATGTATTGGAAGGTGCTCTCCTATGTGATAAGGAAGGAAAAGTAGGCACTGTAAAATAAAATATTTGTCAAGGATCACAACATTTGGTTAAGAGGGGATGCCAGGACTTGGTACCAGATTTTCTGGTTTCCCATCAAGCAATTCTCTCACAAACATATTTTGGCCTCTTCTTGCTTGTACCTTTCCGCAGCATTACCAAGCATCCTGGCTGCAACTCAGCTTTGATCACACGTCTTCTTATGAGTAAACATAGAACAGCTCATTAACTATCTGTAAATAGAAACAGCCAAATACCTAATCTGTGCATTTCATTAAATATAGTATGCCCACAGCCTCCAACTCTATCACTAGATGACTACGTCTTTCTCTCTTTTTTAATACTAGTAAGCCTATTATGATCTCGTCCGGAAATCATTCCGACCGAGTCGGTTTCGGAATGCTTTCCGAACAACTCAGATTGGGGGAGTCCAATAGAGCGATTTTGATGCATCCAGATGCTTCCGGATACGATTTGGTTGGACTCCCATTGACTTCAAAGGGAGCCTGTGTTCCGAACGAGAACACAGGCTCCCATTGAAGAAAGGGGTAGCTGTGAAACTACTCAGAGGGTCATTCAGGGTCAGTACAACATCAATAGTAAGTCTCCCATGATCCACATGCCTCAACCTGGTACAGTGAACACAAGATCATCTGCTATCTCAGTGTTGTAAATGGGTTTTCTGCATGTATTTTTTCTCATCAACTCTGCCAAAGCTAATTAACCCTTTCAAGTCACAATGTCATCCATACCCAAATTTCTATATACTACATTTAGGGGTCGATTACGATGCTGTTCAGAAGGGCTCCGAATCGGGTTTGCCGAATCCGATTTGGAACTCTTGTTTCTGACCGAATCGTAAACAGTTCCCAACTACTGATTATGATGCCCGGAAACTGTTAGGGCTGTCAGATTCGGACAGCCTTTCCAAATCGGTTGTTACGACTCGGATTGGCTGTCAGAATCTGACTTTGGGGTCCATAGCAGGCCCCCCTTCACTCGGGGCCTTACGAGTGAGGTCCGTGGGGGTACCCAAGGGACCACCCTTTCTAACCATGCACATTGTGGCAGGCACAAAGGGGTGCCCACCACAGGGTGCACGATTTTCCACAACCACTCCTTTCTTCAATGGCACCCGGTGTATTCAGTCGGACACAGGCTCTCATTGAAGTCATTGAGAGTCCGACCCAATCGTATCGGGAAGCATCATGAAAGGTTGGTCGGACTCCCCCGATTTGATTCGGTTGGAAAAACTTTCCGAAACCAATGCGGTCAGAATGCTTTCCGACCAGCATCGTAATCGACCCCTAAGGTTTATGCTTTATTTTTAATTCTTGGTCAAAGACATATTACATAAATAAATATTACTTGCCAATTCACTGATGTTTACCTATCACCATTTTTTCATAGTAGAGGTAGGGAGCCAACAAATTAACCAGGAGAACTGAGCTAAGGGCCTGGCTGAGCTCTAGCAGCTGGGGCACGACATCCACAAACTTAATGCACCTGATTATTTTTCTACAGCACCCACCCTGGTCTCACACATTAGGAGGTGTTCTCATATATGATGATTATGAAAAAGAATTGTTCTGTAAAATAAAATATTTGCCAAGGATCACACGTTTGGTCAAGCAGGGAAGCTTGGACTAGTTCCAGGAATTCTGGTTTTACATCGTGCAATTCACCCACTAGATGACTACCTCTGTTATTCTTATTAAAACCAAGGGTTTATGCTTTATTTAAAAATTTTGGGCACAAGATGATAGAGTGTGGCTGGCAGGGAGAAACTACTTCAAAGCTCGGCTTATTTTGGGCTTAAGAGTCCAAGGAGGTCTCCATCTGAGAAGAGCCAAGCCTCTGGCTTGAGCCTTAAATGGCTCTCCCATCTCTATGCCATATCCACATTGTATTACTCCTTAGTTTGTTACTTCCCGGCTAGTTTTGCATTCTATGAGTAGCGATACATATACATGATATGTGTTTGATGGGCGCCCGTATTTGGCACAATGCATTCACAATAGGGATACGGCTACATTCAAGACTTGATGCCAGGTCACTGCAAAATGAAGAATGGGTATTAGAAGATCTCATAAAATCCATTTTATATTAGCTGCAAGGATATAGTCCATATATACTCTTGCCTACAGATGGCATACAGATAAACAGTATATCTACTGTTCTCTTTCTTGGAACAAGGCAACGCATCTACTGATGTCAGGACTCGCACTGAGCCCTGTCCTGTTTTTCGCGGGTCTGCGCGAGTGCAGCTCAGCCTTGGGGATCAGAAGACTACATGTCTCAGGAACACTAGCGGTGGCACACCCCGCACGTAGATTACCAGAAGGTATTTGTGCGCACTTCCCCCCCTGTGGCGCTGCCAAGTAGTCTGTGTGTTGGAGTCAGGAAGAGGTTAACTTGGCGTCTGTAACTTTGCTGTTGATCTGGAGCCCCATCGCGGAGCTCATCTCTCAGAGCCCCGGTGCGGAGACTCATTCTTGGAGTTCTGGTGAGGAACTCAACTGTCGGAGCCTCGGTGTGGGACTGGGTCCTGGAACCCTGGTGAAGAAACATATCCGGGTCCAGTAAGGGTGCGGCTGCACCACAAATGTTATCTGTTATGTTTTCTTTTTTTTTGTTCTGTTCTCAGCGAGAGCCTGAGTATATACATTTGGGTCTACTCTTGGGAAAAGGCATCCATCCGTTCTTATGTTGGATGTGATTCTTGATTGGCCTCGCCTTTTGAAACCATTGCACTAGGTGTTCCTCCTCGTTGGTGAGACACACGTCTGTGGTCTCTTGCAAGTCGTAGGGATACCAGTGCGGCGTGTAAGGCGTGAGCAGTACATTTCTCCTACTGACCACTTACTGGATACGTACATTGCTGGTCGGGGCTGGTGAAGTGCGAGTTTCTTCACATTGGAGAGTTAAAGGCACCTTTGACTCATGTGGAAGGGGAATATCTCCATTGCCCATAAACATTTCTGTTTTCTGATGTGAGTTTCTTTGCGCCACAGCAGAAAGGATCCCGGCTGGGTGAGAGTGTACATATTTGCAATATCCTACAAAGCACTGCTAAGACACTACTCTACAAGTCGTACCATTGAGTAATTTACCTCTACCCAAGATGTGGGGTCTCAATAACTTTAATTGTGTATTGTGTATTTTACTAGCAGGGGATTGTGGTTGAGCCAGGTGCGGTCTCTTACATCCTCTGTATAGCGAGTCCTGATGGGAACAAGGGTAAGTGCACATTCACTTATTGCTTGAGAGAGTGATAAGATGTTGCAATACTAATAGAGAGGAACACACATGCGTTATGTATAACAGTGTGATATTTTATTTTCTGTAGAGCCAAGTATTGTACCTTGTTTCAACTGGGTCTTACACTTACCAGCCTTCTGCTATTGGAAGGCACATGTTGAGTTGGATCAACTAGACGGAACACTTCATTATTTTCCTTCACAGGTAGATCCTATATTTGTGTTCCTATCAAGTTTTACAGCAGGGAGGAGAGTAGTCTGTTAGTCGATGTTAATTGATTACTTTGATTTTGTGTCATTTCAGGTCTCCTTCCCTGCTGTCCCCCCCTTTCCTTCCCTCGCTCGATTGCTTCACTGATCTGCGTTATAACAGCACTCAGACTTGGAGCTATCGAGAGGTGGACCATTTAAGAGCATTGTTCAGATCCCGAGGAGTTGAGGAGCCAGACAGAATACTCGGTCCACGGATTTAACTCCTCCTGATCGAATTCTCTGCTCGGACATGGCTACCCTTGAGGAGGTGTTGGCCGTGTTACAGGTGGTCCAACAAGAACTGTCAGCTTCTAGGCTAGAAACTGCAGCATTACAGACCATGGTGGATCGCCTGGAGCGAAACCCTTTTGATGTCAGGCGGACTTCACTTTATCAACCCCCTCCTATTACAGTAGAAGTGCCCACACCTATCCCTTTAGCACCCCCTGGAAAGGTACTGCTGTGACACAAATAAGATACAAGTGTTTCTTACCCAAATTTTGTTACACTTTAATTGCAAGGCCAAGGCATTCAAACACTAATCAGGCACATGTGGCGTTCCTCATATCTTATTAGGCGGGGATGCAGCTTTATGGGCGGTCCCATTAGTGCAGAGGGAAGATCCTCTCCTTTATGATTGGGAGGCTTTTAGGGCGGAATTCGAGAACATCTTTGATCAAATATCCCACACACTTTCCGCGGATCGTGAATTACTTGAGCTTAGGCAAGGGAATAAAGAACTGGGGGTATACCTCACCACTTTTAGAAGGTTAGTGGCAGAAACCTTATGGCCCGAGGAAAAGCAGTTAGCCATATATTATCAGGGGCTGAGGGATGAGTTGAAGGATATAATTGCACAGATCGATCCGCAACCTACCTCTTGTACCGATCTCATCAACCTGACTTTGAGATTGGAACACCGAATGAGCGACAGGAAAGGTGATACCCGGAGAAAGGAATGACTACCTCCTAGATTCAAAAGCTCACGTTCAGGTGAACTCCCGCGAACCAACCAGGAACCAATGGAGATAGTTACAGTGAGAGCTTCTCTGACCTCCGAGGAGAGAGAAATGTGTAGGAAGAATGGTCTATGCCTCTATTGTGGGAAAAAGGGGCCTTTTGTCAGAGACTGCTTACAAAAACCCCAAACTAACAGAGGAGGATTCAGGAAAAGTGGGATCAGTACTACCAAAAAGGATTCGGAAAACTAGGAGGCTCGAGAGCAAGTAGAGGGAAACCCTCGAGCAAGACATTCCTACCCTCTTTGAGTGCTGAGGACCAGAAACACTTCTTTTATATCACTATCTTGATGAGGATCAGGGAGGATTGGAAAGAGTCCCAGGCTTTGGTTGATTCAGGAGCGACGGGTACTTTCATTGAGGAATCCGTAGCCACGACTATGGGAATAGGGCTACTCAAGAAAAACATTCCGGAAATCGCGATAGCAGTGGATGGGCGTGCTTTAGAATCCGGAACTATCTGCTATGTATCCGACCAGGTGGAAGTCTTGTACAACCAGGAACAGTGGGAACTCATGGACTTCAACGTCATTAAATCTTCCCAACATGGGATTATTTTAGGTCTTCCGTGGTTACAAAAGCATAACCCAACCATTGACTGGAGAAACAAAATATTATATTTCAACTCTGAGTTTTGCATTAACCATTGTTTCTGCCACCCTGAGTAACCCTCACAAGTTCTATCCTCAAGTCACTGGATTGCCTCTGCTGCTGAGATAGACATAGTATTATCTGTCCGGCATTCCAAATGTCAGGACATCTTTAACGAAATACAGGCTAAAACCTTACCACCTCATCGACAATATGATTGTCAGATAGACCTCATCCCAGAAGCCGCGGTGCCTTGTGGAAGGGTTTATGCTCTTACAGAAAAAGAGAATGTGCGCCTCCGTCAATATCTGGAGAAGTACTTGGAGCTAGGTTTCATATGCCCCTCTAAGTCACCCGCAGCTTCTCCTCTGTTCTTCATCCCTAAGGCTAATGGGGAGCTCCGCTCTTGTATCGACTTCAGGGCATTAAATGACATAACAGTCCAGAATCGATATCCACTACCTTTGATTCCTGTTTTATTGGAACAAGTAAAGAAAGTAGTGATCTTTACCAAGCTGGATCTCAAGGGGGCTTACCATCTGGTTAGGATGAGGACCGGAGACAAGTGGAAAACAGCCTTTAAGACATGGTATGGGCTACATAAATATCTGGTGATGCACTTTGGCCTATGTAACACCCCAGAGACATTTCAGTTCTTCTTAAATGAAGTGTTACGTGATTTCATGCACAGGTAAGTGATCGTCTATATCGATTACATTTTTGGTCTATTTGACCTCTGAAGAACTCCATGTACACCGTGTCAGCCCGGCCTTACAGGAGTTGAGAAACAATAACTTATACTGCAAGCTTAGCAAGTGTGAATTTCACGTTGACATTGTTGAGTTCTTGGGAGTCATGCTTATGCCTAGAGGTCAGGTTATAGCAGAAAGGGAGGTCCAAGCTGTGAAGGAATGGCCAGAGCCTCCAAATGTACGAGATGTACAATGCTTTTTGGGTTCGCAAATTTCTATAGAAGATTTATCAATCAGTTCTCAAAAACGGTGAGCCCCATTACCAAGCTGTTACGAAAGAAGAACAAGTTCTTATGGTCAGAAGAAGCCCAATACACTATCGAAGAATTAAAGAGTGCCTTCATATCAGCTCCTGTTTTCGTACATCCCAATCCCAACAAACCCTACATCGTAGACGCAGACGCTTCAGAAGTGGCCACCGGGGCAGTTTTATCACAACGAAACGAAACCACAGGGCAGATGCATCCTATAGCCTTCATGTCTCGGAAACTGAATGAAGCGGAGAAGAACTACACCATAGCCAAAAAAGAGCTGCTGGCTATCAAAGCGACTTTTTCCAAATGGTGTCATTTCTTGCTAGGATCCAAAGAAACTGTGACTGTATACACAGACCATAGAATCTTACCGTTTATGCGTTCATCCAGGCATCTTACACCAAGACAACTGCGTTGGATGTTGTTTTTTGAAGAATACGATTTCATTTTTACATTCAGACCAGGAAAGGAGAACAACAAAGCGGATGCCCTTACTAGACAGGTGTCTGTCAGAGATGAGGAAGAACACCAAGAACACGCTATCATCCCTCCACAGAAAGTAGTCTGTGCCATACAAACTACTAACTTCTTACAAGAAGTGGCAAGAGGAAGTCAGACCTGCAAATGGAGAACATGGCTAAAACATCATAGGGAATGGAAAGGGAAACAAGGCCTCTTCGTCAAGGGACATATGATGCTGGTACCCACAAAAGCTTTACAGAGACAAGTCTTCCGTTGGTGTCATGAAGTATCTAGGGTTGGGCATAATGGATTAAAAAAGACGTTGGAACGTGCTGGGAGACAATTCTGGTGGCCTGGTATCAGAAAAGACATCACTACATGGATCAAATGAAAACAGACCATGCTAAACCACAAGGGTTGCTCCAGCCTCTGCCTACACCTGACGTTCCCTGGGAAAACATATCCATAGATTTTATTGTAGGCCTCCCCAAAGACCAAGGTTGTACCACTGTCCTAGTAGAGGTAGATTCCCTTACTAAGATAGGGCATTTCATTTCCTGCCGTCAATTACCCACAGCGGGTCAAATAGCAAAACTCCTATTACTACATGTCGTCAGGTTACATGGACTCCCTGAGAAAATTGTGTCAGACAGAGGCACACAAGTCACTGCTCGGTTTTGGAAGGTGTGGTTTTCTGCTCTACAGATTCAGGTGGCTCTTTCTACTAGCTTACATCCTCAAACGGATGGGCAAACTGAAAGTTAACCAAATACTTAATCAGTATTTGCGCTGTTATGTAGATGCCAATACAGACGCATGGGTGGATTACATATGGTTAGCTGAAGTGGCACATAACAGCGCCAAACACAGTTCCACAAAAACCACTTCCTTCTACAACACGTATGAGCTTCACTCACGATTCCTTCCCTTTCTGCACCCCTGTCCTGAGTTTAGCCTACCAGAAGTACACAATAAGATTGCCCACATCCACGAAACATTACGGTAAACACAAAAACAGTTACAAATAGCAAATGAAAACTACAAAAGAGGAGCAGATAAACATCGCAGACCAGGTCCTGCTTACAAAGTAGGGGATGTAGTGTGGCTGTCCACCAAAATTATCCAGTTAAAAAAGAACTCAATGTTCAACCCCAAATACATTGGACCCTATAGGATCGTTAAATGTATCAATCCAGTGGCTGTGAAAGTAGCTCTGCCTGCATCTTTGCGTATACACCCTGTGTTTCACGTCTATTTGCTTAAGCCCTCGGTTACTCCTGTAAAGAAGAAGCCTATTCCCATATGGGTTAAGAATGAGAAGGAATACGACGTCTCTAAGATCCTGGACACCAAAAAGAGAGGCAGACAAAGGTGGTATTTGGTTGCATGGAAAGGCTATTGGCTGGAAGAAAATTCATGGGATCCCACCAGTGGCATACATGCTCCACGCTTACTTGCCGCTTTCCACAAAAAGCATCCACTGTAAAAAATATTACAGGGCTTCCCGTAAAGGGGATGTACTGTCAGGACTCGCACTGAGCCCTGTCCTGTCCTGTTTTTCGAGGGTCTGCGCTAGTGCCACTCAGCCTTGGGGATCAGAAGACTACATGTCCCAGGAACATTAGCGGTGGCACGTTGTGCACGTAGATGACCAGAAGGTATTTGTGCACGCTTCCGCCCCTAAGGCGCTGCAGAGTATTCTGTGTGTTGGAATCAGGCAGAGGTTTGCTTGCCGTCTGTAACTTTGCCGTTGATTTGGAGCCCCAGCGCGGAGCTCATCTGTCAGAGACCCGGTGTGAGGACTCAGTCAGTCAGTCAAAATATCTTTATTCGATTTAGTTTAAAATCATACAAAGCGATAAAAACATTTCATACAAATAAAAAACTATTTACAGTAACATTCAAGTCAGTGCATACATGGGGTTCATAAAAAGGCAGATTAAGTTCATTTAGTGTTGTACAAAGTTCAAATACAATGATTAAATGCAATTTTAGAGATGCCCATTGTTCTGATGTGTTTTTTTAGTTCTGGCTGCTGCCACCAAGAAATTGGCCATACAGAATGTAATGCGTATGTTGTTCAATGATTGCAGGTAGAGCAGGGCTGGTCTCACTTGTGTGAAGCCAGCCTCCTTTAAAACAGGTAACAGATATTTTTTCCTAGGCTCTAACAAAAACCCACAAAACATACCAAAGTGCATGGTATCTTGGACAGAAAAGTGATCACAACAACAGGGGGGGCTAATTCAGGTTTTTTCCACGTTTTAAAATTGCCCAAATAAAAATGTAACAAATTAAACCTAAACTTAGTCAGGAGAAACCTATGGAATGGGATCGTAACTAAACCAAGGTAAGGTGCTAGTGCAAATGAATTTACAAGCAGATAGTGTCTCCTCACTGCCGGTTTCACTAGTTCCTTTTCCTCGCGACATGCTCTTGCCCTGCCCATGAATTGCTTCTTGATCAAGTCAATGTCCTGATTCTTGATGTCCCAGGGGGATGTAAAGAGTTCTGGTCGTCCCAGGTCTGAGAACGACTTCATCAAGTAGGCCAACCATGGCACCCTTTTAAAGTGGTCCAAAGACATGACATCAGCCATGATCTTATGGTTAAGGGGCAGCTCTTCATTGAGCCAGGTCTTTAGCCAGAAGATCAAGGGTGCCATGTTCAGCCCATCAGTGACGAAATCTAGACCCGCCTCCATATGCATGGAAAAAGTCGGTGTGGACTGTGGGACAGACAGGAGGGTCCGTATGAATCTGTTTTCCGCCTTCTGAGTTGGTTCCAGGTTTACGTAACCCCAAAGGGGTGAACCATATGAGGCCAGAGCAACTGATTTACTTTTATAAATCTTCAAAAGGGCTTCCATCGGCCTAGCACCCAACCTGCCTGCAAATCCCATGAGGGCTGCTGATGATCTAGTCACCGGCAACCTCTTCGCCCTAACCTGGGGTCCCCAAGATCCCCTCTGGTCAAAAAGAACCCCCAGGTAGGGGAACGTGGAGACTCTGGTGACGACCTCGCCCTTACATTAAAAGATTTTAGATTTCCCCTTGCTACTTTGGTGCCCCACGACCATGGTATGGGATTTATTTGTGTTTATTTTTAAATCCAGATGGTCCATAAATGTGCCAAAGGCATCCAGGAGACGTTGCAGGCAGACACCAGTGCGAGCTATCAGCACCGCGTCGTCCGCGTACAGGAGCGCGGGGATCTTAACTGCTCCTGCACGTGGGACGTCACCCTCAACATCCTCCAGATAGGCACCCAAGCCATTAATGTAGATGGTAAAAAGCAGCGGGCCAATATACAGCCCTGTCTGACCCCCCGCATGGACTTAAAACGGGACGTACACCTACCCTCATTAGTGACCCGCACTGCAGCAAAAAGCTCTTGGTGAAGAGAGGCCATGAACTTGACCAGCGCCTCATCTATCCCCATCTTCAGGAGGCTGGTCCATAACTTAGACCTGTTCACCAAGTCGAAGGCCGAGGAGAGGTCCGTAAACGCTAGGAATAGGGACCCCTCCTTGGCCACCGTATATTTCGAGATCAACAGGTGTAAGTTGGAGCATTGCTCAACCGTTCCTTTCTTCTCTCTGAACCCGTACTGAATGTCGGCCAGCCCCCCGCAACACTCTACACTATCCCTCAATTTAACCAAAAGGACTCTGCCTAAGATCTTAACTGCAGAGTCCAGGAGGGATATGGGCCTATAACACCCGGGATCGTCCCGCTGGCCCTTCTTAAAAATGGGGACGATGGTAGAGATAACCCAGGTGGATGGTATGGAGTTGCCATTAACGGCGGTAAAGACATTAGCCAAGACCCCCGCCCATAACTTGGGTGCGTGTATATAAAAGTCAGCCGGCACCCCGTCAGGTCCAGGAGCCTTGTTCTTGGTAGTGGCCAAAATAGCTTTCTCCACCTCAGATCTTTTAAAAAAAATGGGAGCGCCATCCGGGGCCACCAGGGGGCATACTTGACTAGCCGTCTCGTTGTCTCCATACACCTTTCTAAAGTGGGCCAGTTATTTGTCATCCGAGATAACACAGACCATGACATCATTAGTTGAATCAGAGAAAAATGGCTGTTTAATTTTTTCCCAGAATTGCCTGCTATCCTTCAGAACGGCCGCGGAGAGGAGATTCTCCCAGGCTTCACGTTTGATATTGTCTTGTCTGGTCTTGACTGCTAGCTTGTAATTCTTCCTCAAGGTGACAATGTCAGCCCTTATCCTAGGTGTTCTCTTCAAGGCTGCCAATAGGGACTTATGTGCTTTTGAGCAAGAAGCGTCAAGCCAGCACTGCTTATTACACACTCCTTTCCTGGGTTTTACCAAAAGATCCTGTGAGACCTGACCACACAAAGTCTCAAAGGCCCCTATAATTTCACAGTCCCGGGCATTTGGGTTTTGGCACGCCGCCACCTGGGCCTCGATTTTCGGGAAAACTTCTGCATAAAAGTTCTCCGGAACCATCTTGGCCCATTTAAGTCTTCTACCATGGTCGGATGTGCGTAAGGTATGCCCTGGTTTTACTGGCCCCGGGCTTGGCCCCATAAAATCTCCCCAAGCTACATCAAGTATAACAGGATTGTGGTCACTGTAATGGGAAGGAACTGTGCGATAGGTGATGACCCTGTTTAGGATACCTGGTGTTACAAAAATTTAATCAATAATTGTTCCAGGGTCAGTACCCGTAAAGGTAGCTATTCTTGAGCCCCCCTCCGGGTTCATAGAGGTTAAAGTTGGCCAGAAAATCTTCTAGCTCCTCACCTGATGTAGTATGCTCGAAGTGGGGGCCTTCGAGACCTTCTCCCCCTTCCTTGTTACTTGAGCCACACATTAGCTTGCAGGGGTGAATATTAAAATCTCCCAATAGTATGTACTCCGAATCGAGATGTGTATTCTGACTGACTGACATTAAAACAGCATCTAGTCTGGCAATAATATTTTCGCTATTGTCCCTATTCCAGGAATTATAAAAATTAATGTATAATGTCCTCCTGGAGGGGCTAATTTCCCTTTCAACAATAAGGATATTGGGGGAGACATTATTGATCTGTCTTAGAGATCCTTTAAGTTCTAGGGAAAATAAAATTAGGAGGCCTCCCTTAGCTCTACCAACACAGCTAGGGGTAGCAGCTTTAGCAAAGCTGGTAAACCCGTCCATCCAAAAATTAGCGGTAGTGTCCCATGTTTCCTGTAGGGCAATAACCTTATGCCCAGAGACAAATCTAATCCACTCCTTGTCGGTGCGTTTGGAGTTAATTCCTGCCACATTCCAGCTAAGTAGCTTACATATCCCTACTTCATCATTAATTAAATGCCCTACCTCCTCTGTCGCACGGGTGGAGTTGACTGATAGTCAGTCTATGTCCTCCAGACCCGACAGGGGGGCAAAACGATTTTCCGTGGCCGACCCTAGATCCTCCCAGGCATTCTGGTGGTCACGGGGATGGCAAGTTGATGAGGTAGTTGGGCACCTTAGGGATTGTGAAGATGTGTGTATATTAGTCCTGCCCTCTCCTAGAGGTAAGCGCCCTCCCAACCTGCTGCTCCCAGGGCTTCTGGTTTGCATAGTGCGAACGGGGGGAGGGTAAAAGAAACCCAGTGGGACAGGTCTCAATTGGTCCTTTAAAGATATATCAGAGCCATCCCAGAAGAGTCTATCCGCTTGGGTAGATTTCTGTTGTTTATCAATCCAACACACCCTCCTTGCGTAGATAATCTTATCTGCAATGTTCTCCCCGCAACATTTGTCCGAGCACCACTTGTTAGTCTTAGCCATAAGGTCCGTGGTAGATTCCACCTCCCCATCCCTTAGTGGGGGAACCCCGATGAAGACAGCTACTAGTGGGGACGCTTCAGGTGGCAAATTAAGTTTATATTTACTGTAGGATACCCTCCTAAGATCAGGTGTGCAAGGCTGGTGCTGCGGGCGTGGCTGCCCCTCCAAAATTAGAGGGGGTGCATCCTTGACCGGAAATAATGTATTGGTAGCCCCTACGCTACTCTCAAGTTGCAATGCCGCACATGGTGCCTGTACCATATCCCCCTTATCAGTCACCTTCCTGCCTCCCTCATCCTCGGAACACATCGCTCTATCATGTGGTACCATACGAGGTGGGGGGTTGTTGACAAGTCTATCAATTATTGCACATTTCTTTAGTAATCCTTCTAGACAGGTGTTTAGTGTGTCCACAATGTCTTTCGCGATCCCAACGAGTAGTGGTTCAATCCTGGCAACAAAAAGTCCCTCTAATTTGTCCCCCAGGAGATCAATTGGCAAATTTGATGAGCACACACTGATGGCGTTGTTATCCATCGATCTCCTGGTTGGTTGAGTAATTGGCTGCTGACTCGACTTGGGCTGTCTAGCTGGCGAGGTGGGGGTGGATGCCTTAGCTGTAAGGCATATGGGAGGAGGATTAACAATTGTCACAACGAGGTCTAGTGGTAACGGGGGATTGACATCAGGTGTGATATCACCCAGGTCCGTGGGGGTAGATGGAATAGTGACTGGTGAGGGAGTGGCTGACAGACCCAGTTCATACTTAGCATTGGCAATCTCCTTCGTCAATGCTCCCACCGCCGAAGTAAGATAAGTCATGATAGATTTAGAGTGTCTTGGGACCATAGCGTTCTTCCCACCCTCCTCCATATTTGTAGCTTTCTTGCGCTTACCCATTGTCAGCTGAAGATGTTATGGGGGTGGCCCAGCCCAGCCTCCTTTGGCCCCTGACGGCCACAGACGGCCCGCCCTCTGCCCGGGCTCAGCCCGGCACCGCCCGCGCGCGTCCCGCGACGCGGGAGGAGCGGCTTGCTGTTATGCGCCTCCGGGCGAGGGAAACTGCCGCGGACGCTGCAGCCGGCGTCCACGTGATGCAGCAGGGCACGCTGGGGATTGTAGGCAGCAGGCTTGGCACCGAGCAGAGCACTCTCCCCTCTCAGCGGCCGTGAGATTGAGAAGCGGCGGCGGGGGAGAGTGAAGCAGGGATCCGCGGTGACCAACACACCTCCGGTGCGCACTGGTGTCAATGTTGCCCCCAAAAAGTTCTCGCCCCCGGTGCGAGGACTCATTCTTGGAGTTCCGATGAGGAACTCAACTGTCAGAGCCCCGGTGTGGGACTCCGTCCTGGAACCCTGGTGAAGGAACAAATGCGGGTCCAGTAAGGGTGCAGCTGCACCACAAATGTTATCTGTTCTGTTTTCTTTTTTTTTGTTCTGTTCTCAGCGAGAGCACGAGTATATACATTTGGGTCTACTCTTGGGAAAAGGCATCCCAGACGTACTTATGTTGGATGTGATTCTTGATTGGCCTCGCCTTTTGAAACTATTGCCCTAGGTGTTCCTCCTCGTTGGTGAGACACACGTCTGTGGTCTCTTGAGAGTTGTAGGGATACCAGTGAGGGGTGTAAGGCATGAGCGGTACATTACTCCTACTGACCACTTACTGGATACGTACATTGCTGGCCGGTGCTGGTGAAGTGCGAGTTCCTTCACGTTGGAGAGTTAAAAGCATTCTTTGCCTCATGCGGAGGGGAACTTCTCCATTGCCCATAAACATTTCTGTTTTCTGATGTGAGTTTCTTTGCGCCACAGCAGAAAGGAACCCGGCTGGGTGAGAGTGTATATATTTATGATATCCTACAAAGCACTGCTAAGACACTACTCTACAAGTTGTACCATTGAGTAATTTACCTCTACTCACGATATGGGGTCTCACTAACTTTAATTTTGTATTGTGTATTTTACTAGCAGGGGATTGTGGTTGAGCCAGGTGCAGTCTCATACATCCTCTGTGAAGCAAGACCCGATGGGAACAAGAGTATGTGCACGTTAACTTATTGCTTGAGAGAGGGAGAAGATGTTGCAATACTACTAGAGAGGAACACACATGCATTATGTATAAAAGTGTGATATCTTCTTTTCTGTATGGCCAAGTATTGTACCTTGTTTCAACTGGGTCTTACACTTACCAGCCTTCTGGTATTGGAAGGTACATGTTGAGTTGGATCAACTAGACGGAACGCCACATTACTTTCCTTTACAGGTAGATCCTATATTTGTGTTCCTATAAAGTTATACAGCAGGGAGGAGAGTAGTCTGTTAGTCGATGTTAATTGATTACTTTGATTTTGTGTCATTTCAGGTCTCCTTCCCCGCTGTCCCCTCCCTTTCCTTTACTTCCCTCGCTTCACTGATCTGTGCTATAACAGCACTCAGACTTGGAGCTATCGAGAGGTGGACCATTTAAGAGCATCATTCTGATCCCGAGGAGTTGAAGAGCCCGACATACTGAGTAGGAATATTCAGTTACATGTATTTTTTTTTAAAGATTTTAATTGGTGTCTTACAATGTCTATCAATGGTTGCCAGGCCTCTAAATGAAGTTGCTTTAGAAAATCTCCAACGTTACAGAATGGGTGCTTAAAACCCTCAATTTTCGTTCATGAGTAATTTTCTAATCCAGTGCTACTTAAGGAACCGTGATATACCCAAAGTTGGTGATCGGCTAGGAACTGTATGCTTATTTGGTACTGTTAAGTACTAGAAATGATATACATTGCCATTACCCAAATTAATAAGCCACAATTTGTGACGTGGGCAGGATGGAAGACTGCTTTGGCCTTTTTGTGATTCATACTGATGATCGTCAGATAACATGTGACATCTGGTTTGGTTGTTTAACTCATTGAACCACTTCTCACTGATTTCTTATCAGTTTTCTTAATTGATCTATTGATTGACTGATAAAATTAACCTGGTGTTTTTTTAATTTGAGGTTGGACATGACACTTACTTAGGGGATTTCGATAAACTTTTTGTTTCTTCTCCTCCTGGTTTTTGCTGATTCTCTTTTCATGGCCTTAGGACTCTGGGAGCTTTCCAACTGTAATGCAGTGTGAAAGCATGCAGGCATTCCTAAACAAGCTAGGAAGTGGAGCTTATTTGATTGGTTTAGGTGTTGTATCTGTGAGTGCCCTGTAAAAAGGTACATCACATACCCAGGGCAGGAACTGCACTGGCTAATAGTGGGACGCAGCAGATGATTGTGCCACCCACCAGAATAACATTTCAAACCTGTATCTAGCCTGCCATTGCAGGCCTGTGGGGGTGCTGTTGTGCATATGCTCAGGTTGGCATTTGTAACTCATTAGCCCACCCTGAGTGAATCTTCCTATACCACTAGAGCACCCCTAGGGTAAGCCCTGAGGGGCGGAGCAAGTGGTAGGCAAAAGGCAGGGCAGGTACCAGGGGTGTTCATGCCCGGGTAGTGAAGAACCCACATGTGGGTTTTCCCTACCTAGGAGGTTGGCTCTTCCAATGGGACAGCACCGGGGTTTTGCTGATGCTCCTTTTGTGGTGTTAGAGCTCGGAGCACAGTGAGCATGCCCTTCCTAAACATGTTTGGAAGTGGTGCTTACCTGATGTTTTTAAACATGTCACAAGCCTGCCATTGCAGGCCTGTGTGCGCGCACTTTCACATATGATGTTTTTAAACCATATCTCAAGCATGCCATTGTAGGCCTGTGTGTGCGCACTTTTACATATGATGTTTTTAAACCATATCTCAAGCATGCCATTGTAGGCCTGTGTGTGCGCACATGCACTTATGCTCGGGTAGGCCTTTCTAAACCTTTGGCCATTCCTGAGGGGACCTTCCACAACCATTAGTGGTAATAGTGGAAATATCGTTATTTGTTTTTTTACAAAAGCCCTAAAAGCTTAGTCAATTCTCACACATGTACAATAATTTTACTATCGATCACAATAGATTGGAAAGAGACCTTTGAATTAAAATGATGATGGTAATGATACTATAAAATATAATAATCCCCTAACGGTTAGCCAAAAACACTTAAAAGATGGAATTATACTAAACAACTCCTGTGGTTCAGATTCACAATCATTGGCCATAGTAAAATCATGTGCACTAATATTAGCCTTGATAAAAATAGCATGCGCTATAGATTGCTATATAAAGGTTGTTTTAAATTTGCTATAACATTTACACTTCCTAGTGAACTTTGGGGTCGTATTAGTTAGCCCATTGTATTAGGATTCTTAATCTATACTACTATAATAAAGGAAAAACTTTCAGCCTTTGAGGCGGGTAAACTCGGGAACCACAGCGCCAATCCACACACCCGATACACCGTTAGAATCGTCAGTGTGTGTAGATGGTTATAGGCTATATAAATTTTTAAAAAAACACTATTTAAAAAATTTAAAGTAAAAAAAAAGTAGTCCCTCCGAAGTAGCGCCGGCCGCGACGTGCGTGCTCACGTCAGGAGCGCGGGGAGGAGCGGCGTCCAGGAGCGCGACGAGGAACGGCGGACATGGCGCGGGGGAGGAGCGGTGACGTGAGGAGCAGCGGACAGGCCAGCGGCGGTGCGAGCAGCGGACAGGCGGGAGGAGCGGCGGCTCAGGTAAGGGGACCCATGTCGGGGCAGGCGGGGGTCGGGGCAGGCGGGGGTCGGGGCAGGCGGGGGTCGGGGCAGGCGGGGGACAGGCCCGGCGGGGCCCCGGGCTGCTGCACAATGTCGGGGCGGGCGGGGGTCGGGGAAGCCTGTTGCACCCGGATAAGGTCGGGACGGGCTGCTAGTACCATATAAGATGTTAAACTTTTAAAAATCTAATATTCGTTGAGTAGATAAAATATAAAATAACACGCAATTCATTACAGCAGAAAGTCATTTTTATTGCTTTATGGGGAGTTTTATCTTCCTGTTTCTTATTCTCCAGGCATACAGCGAATATCTGGACAGGTAAAGACTAGCCACTCTGAGCGATCACTTCTGAGGAGTCAAATCATATTTTTTAAACCATTAACTGATAAAATACGAAATATTGGAATTAGACAAGTTCTACTGAACTCAGTATATTCGGGACAGAAGAACAGGAAATGTTCTTAGATTTCATGTTTTCCCTTCGGACAGGTGGGCGAAATATTAGCATCCTTCCACTTACTGCAAAATTATATTACTGGCAGAATACCATATCTGAATATTAGAAACAAGGATTTTGCCTACAGCGGTTCTATACTATTCAAAAACTCCTCTTGATACATATTATCTTTAAAATCCATACACCTCCTTGTTAAATCTCTGATATTTCCCCTTTTAACCATAGCTCATTGATGTAATCCCTATATCTCTTTTTTAGAATAATCAGGGATGTTTCCTCAACACTCTCAGGATTAGTCCAGAGCTCACTCATTCCCAATTTGTACATCCAGCTCTATGTACTTTGGCCACTGGATATTCCCTTTGATATCTAATGCCATCACATCAATCAGTGATTGACTCAGGGGGAGTGGTGAATTATTTGACCATACTCAAATCCTGTAAGCAAGGGCCTAAAAGCAATCACATGTGCTACATTTTTCAGCCCCCAATCCAGGCACATGGGAGTCAAAGGAACATTTCGGGGACGTTCCAAAACTGCTCTCATAAAAACATTCTCAGTTTTTTCAATAGACCCTACATTATTCTGGCCCCATAACTCCGCGCCATATACTGCAGTTCCAAAATCCTTGGCTTGGTAGACTTTTATAATTGGGGCAACTGGCCTATAGATTGAATATTTCCATTTTTTATTAATGCAGAACGTACATGTTGGAGTGATAGTTGGCTCTTTGAATTTTGTGGGGCCTTGATAATACGTTTGTCAACCTGACCCCCAAATAATCGAATTGCTTTACCTGCTGTAATGGGATATCACCCATTTTGACTGTACCCCTAAGGGGCTCGGGTGGATTAAATGCCATGAATTTAGTTTTCATGATGTTTATTTCCAGCCCAAATTCTCTACAACATGCTAAAAATCAATCCAATAAATGTTGGAGCCGCATTGGGGTCCTGGAAATAAATAGGGTATCATCTGCAAAAAGCAGAGATGCCACTGCTTGATCAGCTAGCTGGGGGGGGGTCGCCTCTGCAGTCCAATATTGTTTCAATCAATCCAATAATATCTGAACAGAGTAGGCACCAGCACACATCCTTGGCGCGCTCCTCTGTGCACCCTTATCTAGTTGGTCAGTTCACCATTCTCCCCCCCCGTCTAATTTGGGCATATTTGTTCGTATGGAGTCTGTTAAGAGCCACCAGTATATTTCTCAGAACCCCAATCTTATGTAGGGCTTCCCACAATTTTCCCTGGGGGACTAAATTAAATGCGGCATGTAGGTCCACAAACACAACATATACATGTTCCTTTTTAATGACCTCATGTTTCGATAGTATTGTTAATAACCTGAACAATTGGTCAAGAGTGTTGTGTTTTCTCTGGAACCTGCCTGTAGGGGAGACAGTATCTGCTCTTCCCTTATCAAGTCTTGAAGCCTCTCCAGTTAATTCCTGCAAAATAATTTCTGTGCTGTATCAATCAGGCTAATAGGCCTGTAATTTGCTGGATCGCTTTTGTCCCCCTTTTTAAATATGGGTATTACCTCCAGACCCAACCAAGAGTCTGGGATTTCTGCCCCCCTTTAAAATCGCGTAAAACTATGGTTAAGAATCACACACCAGATATCAGGTTGCGAAAGATATTAATCACCTGGAAGTGTATTTAAACCGGCGTCTTTGCCCTTCTGCAGCATGACAAGTGCCATCTGTGTTCCTTCTAAAGTAAGGTTATCCAAATCTGCATCCCTTGCTGCTTCAGGCAATACCTCGGGGATTAGTTCACTATTCCCTAGCCTTGTGTTGTCGCTCCTGCATATAACAAGTTAAAATTATTCACCCAGGATTGTGACTGTATATGATAGTCTTCCTCTAGAAATTTAGTATTTTGATCCTATGGCTAGTATTTGCCAAAACTGCTTCCTGTCCTTAACTTGTGCTAGGATATACAAGTATCTCCAGTATTCCTCATGTCATCTTTTTACCTATTTTTTAACCAAATTATAGTGTTTTCCTTTTATGGCCACCATGCTCCTAGAGCCAGTTTTAAAGACTGCCATCAGTTGTAACTTTGCTGCCTTACAAGATTCAGTTTACCACTCATTTCTTTTATTACTTATTACCTTACTTTTCCCATTCTTGTAAAAAAAACCTTTTAAATCTGTCCTGTTAATCCAATGAATACGTCTAGTGAAGACTGCGCTCCCTGGAACACTTGCTTAGGTCCACCAATGAGTGGTCTACAATGTTAAAACTTTGTGTGAGGATATCATTCGTCCTTTTGATCATTGGCCACTTGACCCTCCTTCTGTCATTAGTGACAACAATTGGATTTGTCAAGCTTTCTTCTGGGAGGGGCTGGGTGGGAGTAAACATATCCAACAGTTATACTAATAGGGCATTATGGTCACTATCTGGTCCCTTGATAAACCTCATATCTAATCATTTACGCCACAAAAGTACATCCATTAAGATATAATCTATCCTTGTTTTGCAATTAGCTCTTTTAAATGTGTATATAATGCCTTGTCAGAGGTTGAAAAACAATTACAAGCCCGTATACCATACTTAAGAGTGAGAGAAGCAACTTGAAATGCTACCCTAACATTCTTAACAGGACTATCTTGCCTCAAGCTTGGAATTCTCCACTCAGCATCCTCCTCTTCTGTAATATTCAGAGTTGTTTCTAAGGGTTCATAAGTAATGTTCATATCCCCGGCAAGTACAATGTTATAGAAAGCCCTTTCCCTTCCCAGGAACTTGGCAAGAGCTGATATAGAGATCTAGAGGTCTCAGAGACCATTCGCGAGTGTGTGGACAGGGGCGAGGAGGCCATGTTGGTCCTCCTCGACCTGTCCGCCGCTTTCGATACAGTGTCCCATGAAATACTTCTGGACCGTCTATGGCAGTTGGGAATTGGAGGCACGGCTCTGACTTGGATCAGATCGTTTCTTACTGGGCGGACGCAGAAGGTATTTCTCCGGCCCTTCGAATCAGAGGGTAAACCTCTTTTGTGTGGAGTGCCTCAGGGCTCGGCCCTGAGCCCTTTATTTTTCAATGTCTATTTAGGCCCTCTGGCGAGGGTAGTGGAATCTTGGGGGGTCAGAGTGATCTCTTATGCTGATGATACTCAGCTTATGTTTTCATTCAGAGATCACTCTGACTCCAACTTTTCCAATTTTCGCAACTGCCTCAGCAATATTTGTTCCTGGATGGCAACCAACCATTTAGTCTTAAATACTGACAAAACTGAGGTTTTATTTTTTAACCAAAAAACGGCACTTCCCAGTTCTTTGTGGTGGCCATCTGTATTGAATCCCCCTCCGGTCCCAGTTCAGACGGCCCGCAACATGGGCTTTCAATTCGATAAAGCTCTCTCTTGTAAAGCCCAGATCAATAAGGTTGTATCGGCTTGTTTTGGCAAATTACGTATGATCAGGAAGATCTTTCCTTACCTCCCTTCGGAGTCCCGTAAAACCATTGTCCATGCCCTTATCACGTCGCATTTGGACTATGCGAACAGTCTCTATGTCGGCGCCCCCCTTTACATTACTGAACGGTTACAAATTGTACAGAACGCTGCTGCGAGGCTGATCGGAAATATTCCTTTCCGCCACTCGATATCATCCTATCGGAAAAAACTCCAATGGCTTCCCATCCCCGCCGCATTCAGTTTAAAGCTCTGATTCTGGCATTTCGTGCTCTAAACGGTTCAGGCCCAGGTTACCTGAAAAAGAGACTCAAGCTCTCTCAATCTGTCAGAACGTTGAGATCTAACAGCCTTCGTCTCTTGGTGGTGCCCAGATTTCGCCGCTCTAGGAGTGGGGGCAGAGCGTTCGGAGTAATTACAGCTAAACTCTGGAACAGCCTTCCTTTGGATCTGAGGTTCGTTGAGTCGGAACCATTGTTCCGACACAAACTAAAAACTTGGTTGTTTACTACTCTTTAAGCTATTTTCCTCTCTTAGCATGTAATCAGTTAGCGCCGGGACACCCCCTTCGGGGGGTAGCTGTGCGCTTTATAAGCTTCTTAAATAAATAAAATAAATAAATAAATATAGTAAGCGAGTCCTGATGCTGAGAAATATTAACCAAAATCACTGAGTTCTTAGTAGTGGTGCTCTTAATAATCAAGGCTAAACGATTAATAGACTTTGTATCAAGCCTTTTGACGGTACTCTTTAGATATGTCTTAATCCAGATGGTAAGGCCCCTGGCAGGGTGGCCCTTAGGTGATGGCACAGCTTCTACCCTGTGTCTGGTAAAGCCCACCCTTTGTGTTTTATCTGTGGCCCATGTCTCCTGGAAAAGGCATATGTTGTAGGTATCAACAAACTTTCCCCACTACTCACAATACGTTTTTGATTTAATGTCAGCTAAGTTCCAAGATAATATCCTTTACTTCTTAGTACACTTTGGATTAGCAAGGGATTGCCTTCCTGCATCTCTGACCACATTGATCATGATGTGTTGCACTAGATCTATAGGTACACAAAGATGGCTACCGTCCTCCATCAAGGGGCACTGGACTCAAGCTTGGAATTCTCCACTCAGCATCCTCCTCTTCTGTAATATTCAGAGTTGTTTCTAAGGGTTCATAAGTAATGTTCATATCCCCGGCAAGTACAATGTTATAGAAAGCCCCTTCCCTTCCCAGGAACTTGGCAAGAGCTGATATAGTAAGCGAGTCCTGATGCTGAGAAATATTAACCAAAATCACTGAGTTCTTAGTAGTGGTGCTTTTAATAATCAAGGCTAAAAGATTAATAGACTTTGTATCAAGCCTTTTGACTGTACTCTTTAGATATGTCTTAATCCAGATGGTAAGGCCCCTGGCAGGGTGGCCCTTAGGTGATGGCACAGCTTCTACCCTGTGTCAGGTAAAGCCCACCCTTTGTGTTTTATCTGTGGCCCATGTCTCCTGGAAAAGGCATACGTTGTAGGTATCAACAAACTTCCCCCACTACTCACAATACGTTTTTGATTTAATGTCAGCTAAGTTCCAAGATAATATCCTTTACTTCTTAGTACACTTTGGATTAGCAAGGGATTGCCTTCCTGCATCTCTGACCACATTGATCATGATGTGTTGCACTAGATCTATAGGTACACAAAGATGGGGACCGTCCTCCATCAAGGGGCACTGGACTCATCCGGATGGCAACCCCTTTTCCTGTCATATGCTGCCAGGCACAACCTCCTTTACTGACTGACTCTCTTTGGGTACATATTGGCCTTAGGCCTCACATTCTCTAGGTCGGGTACAAAGGCCTTATTAGGTGAAGTATATTTAAACTGGATCATTGATCCATTTGGCCGTAGAGTGCATAAGTCCAAAATGACCAGTCCATCCCCTAAGATCCCACTAACTAATTTTCTATCTCCAGTGACATTTCATTTACCAAAGGTTACATAAACGTCCTTGATGTAGATAACATTCGTTTTTCTGCTAACCTTAAACAATTCACAGTCACCACTTCGAATGAAGTCTTAAAGCTTATTAATTCCAAGAAGTCAGGATCACCATTTGACCCATGCCCTCCTTCGGTACTAAAACAAATACCAGCTCTCATTGCAACACCTTTAGCCGACATCTTTAATGGCATGTACAGCACAGGTATATTCCCTGATCATTGGAAAAGAGCTTCCATCCTGCCGCTTTTGAAGAAGACAAATTTAGACCCGGGTAACCCAGCCAATTACCATCCCATCTCCAGGCTACCTTTTCCGGCCAAATTGGTGGAAACACTGATAAACACACAATTACCAAAGTTTATTCAGGATAATCATCTGTGGATCCTTCTAGGTTCGGCTTTAGGGCCAAAAACAGCAATGAGACAACTTTAATAAAAACAACGGATGAGCTAAGAACTATCCTGGATAAAGGGGGCTCTGCAGCACTTATCCTTTTGGATTTGTCGGCGGCCTTTGATACGGTTGACCATGTCACTCTTGTCAACCGTCTCAGTAAATTAGGCATTGCCAACAAAGCACTGGCTCTACTCCAATCAATCCTGACAAATAGAAACCATTCAGTTATGTTGGAGAATTTTTCTTCCGGTTCCTTCTTACTCCCTTGTGGAGTTCCACAAAGATCATCTTTGAGTCCTCTGCTTTTTAATTTTTATGTTTCAGAACTTGCCCCTCTGATTAGATCTTTTGGTTTTTCCCCTACGTCTTATGCAGACGACATCCAAATTGTGGGGGCAGCCTCGAACAACATAGATGGTACTTCCTCCCAGTTCCACAACTGTATGAGAGCAGTCAGTGGCTGGATGGAAACGCACTGTCTCAAGCTAAATGCAGAGAAAACAGAGGTCATACTCTTTGGCAACAACCCCTCTTTTTGGAACCCAGCGTGCTGGCCAACAGAGATAGGAACTCTTCCCACTCCTGTACAAAAAGCAAGAAATTTGGGTGTAATAATAGACAAGTTAAGTTTTAATAAACACATCAGCTCGGTCGTCTCTGCCAGCTTTAATACCCTAAGGATCATTAAAAAGATTCTTCTGTTTAGCCCCATGACAACTAGAAAAACAGGTATTTCTTTACTGATTTTATCGAAACTGGACTGCTGCAATGGCCTTCTTGCCAAACTTAAAAAGCAACACATGAAGAAATTTCAGAGTGTACAGAATGCGGCAGCCAGGCTTGTTTTTAACTTGCCTAAATTCCATCCAGTTTCATTTGCCATCAAGGAATTGCATTGGCTGACGGTTGCAAACTGTATCAAATTTAAGGCATTATGCCTTACTTTCAAAGCCCTGCACAATGAAGGCCCTTGCTATTTAAAAAAAATCTCTTTCAGGGTATGTTCCTAATAGAGACCTTCGCTATTAAAATGCCATGACAATGTCCTGCTCCAGGTACAAGAGACAAAAATGGGGAGGCAGTTGTTTTACTACTGAAGCCCCTGCCCTGTGGAAGAGTTTACCTATAAGGCAGCTCCAACATTGTTGGACTTCAGGAAGCTAATAAAAACCTGGCTTTTCAACTCTTAAGTGCATAATTACTCTCAGCACCAACTACCCTCACCTGACCACCACTCAAACAGCACAAAGACACCTATGGGTATTCGAGCGCTTTAGAAACATTTTTAACATAACTAACTAGTTCCAGGGCAATGTATCCATGTTCATTTGTTATGGGACAGCGTTTTTGCAGCTACTATATCAGATCCTATTACTGAAACACATTGCCTAACCTGTCCAATCCAGTGGATTACCTTATTAATCAAAGTTTCGCTAGTTTCTCCTGCGACCGCTGCCAGTTTGGGTACATTTATCATAAACATTTGGTTTCTACCCTCGCTGCGTGGGTTTGTGTAGCCTGCACATGGATGATCTCTTCCGTTCGCTGCCCACCCCTCTGTGTGTGTGTACCTGTCATCCCATTAGGAATCATCTGCATGGGAAATGGTGATAATAATGCCCTCCAGCTCTAGCTGAAATTGGGCCCCTATCAACAGTTTTCTCATGATTTCAGGGGTCAGCATATGGAGTGGCATGCGATGTGGGTCTTGGGGGTGTCCCCCCAGGGATTTAGACCATAGCAACTCCCTGTTTTTAAAATGGCACATAGGGTCCTAGCAGGCTTTAGAAGCCTTTCGGTCCGCAATAACCATAAACTGCGATTCAACAAATGAGTGAAAGTTTCCAAGCCCACTAGCAGTCAGGGCCCTGTTATAATACTTAGAGTTGGTATTCTCCACAATATCACTGATCGTTCCAGGCGGATAACTTCTATTGGTTTGTTCAGTGAGTGTTCCCACAGTGGCTCTCAGGTCAGTCACTAGCTGCTTGACAATTAATCTGAGCTCACCTAATTCTCTTAGACAGGGACAATTATCAGTGTTTAATACAGCCCTCATGCCCTTTCTTAGCATCTCCTTTAACAGACGTACATATGTCAACATTATCACTACTGTCAACATTTTCAATTGCAATGCTCAGTTGTGCAAGGGGCTCAAACTGATAAACACATACAATACCAGGGACAACCACTTGGCCAGCTATGATATTGTTGGTGCTAGAGTCACATATTTAATGCAATACTGTTACGGAATTGTGCACCACCAGCTCGTCAATGAGAATGGCTTTAGTTTTAGCATTGCTATTGTCATAAAGGACAGGAACAGTGGTTGTAGCTATCGTAGGTAAAGACTTCTCAGAAAGTTGTTTCTTTGAAAAAATATCAGCACTCTTCGTCCTGTGTTAGGCAGTTTATTGTGTGTGGTCGACAGTTTATCATGACCATTAGTATGTCAGTGTCATTAACTGCACAGTTCTTCACCGCATTAGACACAGTCCGCTTAGCCATTTTAGAAACTCCGTTAGGGCTCCCTTTAGCCTTCCTTTTACCCATATTTTAAAGACTTTATCAGTTTTTGCCTGACATTACAGCAACAAGGAAGCAAAGAGGAGAGAGCGGAGCTAAAAACACAAATTGCCAGCAAGTTTCCTACACATCAAAGACAATTGCAATGAATGGGACCCATGTACAGCATGTGCAGTGAACACCAAAAACAGAGAAGCCATAGTACCTGCCGCAATAATGTAATTTCCAATGCGCTTGACTGAGCGTACTCAAAATCAAGGGGGGGAGCCAGCCCAGCCTCCTCCGGTCTCCGATGGGCGTGGATGGGCCTGCCCTTGGCCCGGGCATTGCCCGGCCATGTCCGAGCATGTCCCATGCTGCGGGACTCGGCTTTGCGCTTTATATAGCCCCTCCATGATGAAAGGCAAGTGTGGCAAGGGTTGCTTCCTTGAGCCCTGTGCCTGCTGATCTACAAAAACCCAGGACGATTAGGCACCAATTTCTATTGGGCTGCGGGACCCAGCTTTGCATTTTATAACAACTCTGAAATAAAAGGCAGGTGTGGCAAGGGCCACCTCCTGAAGCCCAGTTCTTGCTGGCCTATGAAGTTCCAGGACGCTTAGGATCCAATTTCTCCCTAGTATACCCCTAGGGTAAGTCTTGAGGGGTGAAGCAAGTTATAGGTGAAAGGCATGGCAGGTACACATATGTGTCCCCTGCCCAGGTGGTAAAGAATACCCATGTGTGTTTTCACTACCTATGAGGTTTTCTCTTCCCATAGGTTAACATGGGGGAAAGGTTGAAATTACTTCAAGCTGCAATAGTGGCTTACAGTGGAGCAGCCTCATCATGATTCCTATCATTGGATTCACAATGACAAGGTGAGGTGGATTTGTCATTAATAGCTTAGAAATGCCACTTCTGGAAAGTGAGAGTCAAGAATAGAGGATGCACTCCTTCCCGTGTTTATTTCAATTTGTTGCTGAAACTGCCAAATAAGTGTGTGCAAGCAGCGCTGTGAGTCGTCCCCTCACAGTATGTCAAAAGACGTGAAAAGAGTGACACATGATTGCGGCTCCAACTGTTGCACTGCTGTGAAGGAAATAAGTTCTTCCATATAGACCAAGTTTTCATTTTAAACCAGGTAATCCATAGCAAACCATTATACTTAACATTGTAGTAATCTTCATCATTTCTATGTATACATATCAGTCCGGAGACACAATCATGCGTCACTCTTTTCACGACTTCTGGAAAGTGGGCATTTCTCTGCTCTAACACTCTGTGTGCCTTTTAGTCTGACTCCAGTCCACGCTGGAGGCTGGGGGAGCCCATCTATGCATTCCCCAGCGACAGCTATACATATTTGGCCTGCTACTGGAACAACAGAAGTCTGCCTTTGAGCGCCTGGTTGGATAGATTGGAGAGAGAGGTTTTGACACTTGGCCTCTGGAGCCAGATCATGGCCCCACTAACCATCAAGATCTACATTTCACAGACAGAACTGAAATTTATGGGATAAATGTGGTTCGAATGGAGCACTCTGAACCACCCCTACTTCAAAGGCACACTTCAGTATAACTACAGGTGCCATACTTTAGCAGGGCAGAGATACACTTACGGGGACATAGGACTGGCCATACCAGAACTGCATGCTGCACACAGCCAAAGGAATCTGTTTTGCACAATGAGGATTGCTGCCATTGAAAGGGACCATGCATCCTTCCTAAATAGTGGCTGGCCTGGCCTGACTACCTGCTGCTGTGTGGCACTCGGAAGTGTGCTCTCCAAGGGCTTGTTAGCTTGCCCCCTCTTCTCTTGTGGAGATCTCAGGGACATAAAATACTTCCCACAAGGGACCCACACTGTCTAAGTGTGACACCTGGAGGGTGGTGCCCTTTTAAATGCCCACATCGTCTGCTGAATCCCAACTGGTAGCGCGGCGTGAGAGTGGAATTAAGTATTGTGCCTGGAGACCAGTTTGTCTTGTGCGGAGCCCCAAAAGTATTGCCCGCATCAGTGTGGCCCCAGCATCATGGACGCTTCAACATGCATAAGCGTCTTGTTGGTGGTGAGCGGATTCACCAGTTGCGGGACCCTGCATGGCCCAATTCGTCAATCGTGCTGCATCTTTCTCGTGCGACACGCCAACTGTATGCTCATTACGGCGGTGTCCGATTCATATGTTGTGACCCTTAGAGGTAGGGTGAACCCGTAGTAATACCTCATTCTACCTTTTGCGGCAGTTCTGAACTTGGGCCTGTGTGTGTAACCGAAATTGTGTGATGTGATCCGTATCAACACACACCAGGCGTTGTGCCTCATTTTCAGGGAGGTACAGAGTTTGCAACTCTTCATTGTGTGGGACCAGAATTATCTGGTGTGACCCATGTCAATGCACACCCGACGTGGTGCCTCATTTCTAGCATGTTATGGCATTTGCAACTCTTCTTTGTGTGTGACCAGTATTGTCTGGTGTGATCCATATCAACACACACTGGGCGTTGTCCCTCACTTCCAGGGAGGTTTGGAATTTGCAACTCTTTGTTGTGTGTGACTGAAACTATCTGGTGTAACTCGGATAAACGCACACCAGATGTTGTGCCTCCTTTCTAGGGAGGTACTGAGTTTGTGATTCTTTATTGTGTATGACCAGAACTGTCTGATGCATCTCATATCAACGCGCACCAGACGTTGTGCCTCATTAACAGAGAGGTGCGGAGGAGTGGCATTGTGTTTTATTGTGGCCCGATTACCTGGGTGGTACTTTAATAGATGTGTGTCTGATGGGGGGGCCTCCTTCGAGAGGCTCCCCTGTTTCACTCTCCATTCATCGATTGTTCCTTTTGTGCCCTCAGTTGCAGTGGATAAACTACCCTCTCCTCACCCGGTCCTGATGGCTTTGTGTTGCCAGGTAGTATTGCACAGATTGGATCTGGGTGGTGAGAGTAATTGACTGGGCTGAGGAGCGCTTCTCAGAGTGATCAGACGTGGATAAAGAGACTGCATGACTCCCACTGTGCTTCGCAGAACTGGACTGGTGCCAGGAGGCAAATTATGGAACCCTTTGATTGACAGACTATCGCCCTCCGCCTGCTTTTGCTCCTCATAATGTGGGTGAAATTCCTGAGTAGTGGCCAAACCCCCATTTGTCAACTGCCGCCTAATTAGGCCTGCCATCTACTCACACCTTCTTCCCTGACACCCTGACTCAGTGTGACTCTGGCCACAATTGGCCTAGTATCAGCGGGAGTTTTTTTTAAATCTCCAACCCATGGGCGTACAGTAGTCGGGGTTAACTGAAAGGTGGACGAGGACTTGTGCCACATGGTCTGCACTTGTATTATCAACTGACCTGCCGGATAACTTTTGCACCGCATTATGGTGCTGTGTGAGTGCGTGTGAGAATGCTTTCCATATGAAACTGCCTGATATGTGTGGCACTGCATATCGATGCTGAGTGAGTATGACTGCATGAGGACGGCCTGTTATTAATTACACAGTACAGTGGTGTTACTTCACACATTTATTCCTTGCCAAAATAATACTATGTTCGACATTGTTTTTTTACATGTGGGCCTTATCCCACAGTGCTGTTTAAAAGTGTTGTAATTATCTGTGTGTACTCATCTCTGATATCATTGAGATCTGGGGTTGGACTGTATAACTGTGTGGTATTGAACTGTAATAATTGCCAGGGGTGTTAAATATTGGAGGGATTTGTTAGCATGAGCTGAAAGCCATTTTGTATTTCTGGCAGCCATCTTGTTTGCCATGTGCTGCCAAGGACTCGCCATGTGCTCTGTCCTCCCTCAGTGTTAACTGCTCTTGTAATCTGCCTAGAAACGAACTATATTTAGCATCTTCCACCTTTGCACATGCTCAGTTGAGCTTGCAGCTATCCTCGCAACTGTTTCTAGTCTGTAAATGTCAGGATGTGTTCACCAGAATTAGCAACTGTTAGCTCCTCCCACTTTGTTGAACAAGCAGATCTTGCATGCCCATCTTAGTCATTTTTGCATGCTTACATGAGCCAGGACTGCCCCTTGGTTTTATGCTGACTATGTAACCCTAAGCATATGTAAGGCCCCTGCTTCTGTACTCCTCAGACTGCCTCATTCATTTGCTAAGGCTTCTGTGTGACATAGTCTCCCTCATTTGAGGTTAATAAAGATGTTACTTTTATATTTCAGCTTCCGTGCCAATTTCTTCTTTGTTGGTTTAAAAGGACCAAGTATCAGTGGGACCCCTGAGAAGGTTTCTATTTTCTACAGGGGGGCTTCGTTCTGACAATGTTTTGCACCACATGAGGGTGCTGGGGGTATATTAGGATCTTTCTCAAGTGTGCATACTACTGATATCATTTTAACATGTTTGGGCCTAGTACTGCCAGTAATACTTCCAAATTTGATTTATGCCCAGAAATCCACGATGTTCATGTTGTGTTAATTAATGTGTGTGTTGAATACAAACTTTATTTACATACACCAAGTGTGAAGTCTCCTTTGTGATGCTCAGTGTACTTGTGTGAGAGAGCTGTGCCAATGCTTTACACATTGCCTCTGTGATAAGCCTGACTGATCGGTGCCAAGCTACACATGAGTGAGGGCACGTTATATAGTGTGTGTAATCACCTACCCCTGGCAGGAGTGGTAGGTTCTGCCTGCCTAGGGCATTGCCTCAGCCAGCCAGAAAGTGGCAGTTCCAACAGTTGCCTTGTAATATAAATAGTAGTCTCACCACTTGCCCGGGTGTGTTTCCATGGACAGCATTGTGCTCTGTAGATGGTCTCCTCCAGTTTGAAACACTAATCCATTGCCCTTTGCCATTTAGCGATCATAGGTGGGGCTAGGGAACTCCATTTTCATGCAATTGCACACTTTGCCAAAGCTGATGCGACCCCCACCAACATCCATTTCTCCTCTATTCCCTCCTATATCTGACTGGATCCCAAAGAGACCCACCCAGGGTGTGTGAGGTCAATGTGTCTCTTTGGCACCTATGTAAGGTTTCTGGCTATGCGCTCCCAAAATGGTACAATGTCTGGGCATTGCCAAAACACATGACAAAGACCTGCATAAGAGTGCATGTAACAGGAACATTGGGGTGTGGAGAGTCGTCCTGCCCACAAGCGGCAGAGGGGGTCAAGTAGGTTGTGTGGAGGAAGTTTAGTTGAATAGGTCACAACCTGGACGGTATGACAGTCTTTCTTAGGGCCATAAGCATGTCACACCAATCAGCATCATTGAGCTCCCTGACCCACAACTCACATTTCTGTTTCAGGGGCTCAAAAGTGTCTTGGACATTATGTATCAGGGAGTGGTATATCTTAAGACATGCAGCTGTGGCTGATGCTACCCACTAGCAAGCGCACCTCAAGCGGGCTGTATTCAGGGAGCTCTGTAAGGTCTGAGCAATGAGCTGCCAGTGCGTTTTGGGCCTGAAGGTATTTGAGAAACTGTGTATGTCGAAGCTGAAAGTGGGTCTGCAACTCAGCAAAGAGCTTCACACATCACCGATGGACGTAATGCTGATTTTAGCCCACTGACCAAACCCCTCAAGCTGGGCTGTATGATATAGCCAGCGTCCACTCCGCAGAGGGTTCTGCTGCATGGGTATATGATCCCAATTCATGAAGCGGAGCACTGCATACCAGCATAGTAACACCACTTTTGTGGGCTCCAATGTTTTGCTGAAAATGGGGCAACCATACAGGCATCCCAGAACCCTATCCAGACCCAAATGTGTCAGTTCCGCACTATAGGTGGGATCACTCCAACCCCCAGTCATCCAGTCGTTAATGGCAAGAAAGGGTGACGCCCAGTAGTACAGCTTGACACCAGCCAGCTCCATTCCCCCATCAAACATTGAGCAACAGCACCTATTTATTTGAAGTTTTATATAGCGCGAACATGACCCGTTAGGGTATCAGAGCGCTTTACAAAGAAAGATAAGTTATGTACATGAAGACATGGGCAAAGTACAGGGATGGGGGTAGGGAAAAGTCACTAGTGGGACAAAGCGGTGGATAAATTCAAGAGTCAATACAGTTTGAAAATCAACAATGACTTCAGTTCAGTAGGGCACAAGGAAGAGATACATACAATAAATGGTAGAGATCTAAGTACAGGATGGCGTGGGCAGAATACAAGGGTGGGGATTAGGGAAATTACAAACGTAGCACAAAGCTGTGGATATATACAAGTGTCACTACCGTTCCAGAGTCAGCGGACGATTTGACTACAATAGGATGTAAAAGATATGTACAAAGATCAGGGCACATTGGAAGGAGTGAGAGTTGTTACAAGTAGCAGGTCAAGCGAGAAAAAAAATCACGAAAAAGGCAGTATGTGCACCAAAGGAGCGTTATTGGAGGAATGTTCTCATTAGGAAGGTTTTAGCTTCTTTTTTGAAGAGCGCCAGGGAAGGTATTCTTCTGATGGATGGAGGAAGGAAGCGAGTTCCAGATTCTTGATGCAGCTCCAGAGAATGTTCGATTGTATGTTTTTGCCTTGCGGAAGCAAGATGGTTGGAGCACAAGGTCTGTGGCGCATCGGGAGTTTCTGGATCTCCCAGATAGCACGATTTTCTGGGCGAGATATGCCGGGGTGTTGGTGTACAAGGCTTTGTGCTTGATGCAGGGCAGCTTGAGTTAAATTCTGCCTTCAAGCGGAAGCCAGTTCAAAGCCTTTAGGTGTGGTGAGATATGGTCAAATTTTGTTGAATCGGATAAGAGTCTGACTGCTATGTTGAGGCAAGCTTTTAGGGGGGCAGTTTAAGTCTTAGGCAGGCTAGATAGTGTAGAGCAGCCACATTCGATTCAGGAGATAACTAACGCCTGCACAGCAGTTTTTAGGTCGGCAATTCCAAGGAATGGTTTTAGTTTTCTCAAGTAGCTCAGATGGAATCTGGCAGTTTTGGTCATCGCGTTGATGTGTTCAATCATATTCAGGTGGGGTCCAAAATAATCCCAAGAGATTTGGCAGAATCCACAATGGTCGTGGTGCATTTAAGTGCTGTGATGGAGTTAATCCATTCCAGGATGCCAGCAGATTTTTTGGGAGGGGAGATGAGAAGAAACTCAGTTTTTTGGGCATTCAGTTTGAGCTGGTTGTTGGCAAGCCAATGGAAAGTCAGTTTCAGGGCATTATTTAGATGGGTGAGCTCCTCAAGAGAGGAGCTTTTAATGTAGATCTTGGTATCGTTGGCATACATGTGGAAGGAGATGTTGGTCGAGTGGAGAATTTCAGTTAAAGGTTCGAGGTAGAGATTGAAGAGGATAGGGGACAGAGTGGAGCCTTGCGAGACACCAATGGAGATAAGGGAGGGAGCAGAAAGGTTGTTGTTGACAAGGAATCTCTGTGTGCAGTTCTGGAGGAAGGAACCAAACCATTTGATGATGGTACCTCCTAAGCTCATCCTGTGTTCGAGGGGTTCAGGGAGTTTCTCGTGGTTGACCGTGTCGAATTCCGCAGAGAGATCCAGAAGGATCAGAAGACAGGTTCTGCCTTGGTCAAGGGCTAGGAGAGCATCATCAACGATGTAAAGAATAGTAATTTCAGTGCTGTGCCCAGGCCTGAACCCCGATTGGGATTCATCGAGTAGATTGAAATTGGCAATGTGTTGGGTTAGTTGTAGCTGCACACATCTCCAGTACTTTCGCGAGAAGAGGCATATTCGAGATGGGTCTGAATTCATCTGGAATTTTAGGATGGGTATGACTTGGCTGGTTTTCTCTGTGTGCAGTTCTGGAGGAAGGAACCAAACCATTTGATGATGGTACCTCCTAAGCTCATCCTGTGTTCGAGGGGTTCAGGGAGTTTCTCGTGGTTGACCGTGTCGAATTCCGCAGAGAGATCCAGAAGGATCAGAAGACAGGTTCTGCCTTGGTCAAGGGCTAGGAGAGCATCATCAACGATGTAAAGAATAGTAATTTCAGTGCTGTGCCCAGGCCTGAACCCCGATTGGGATTCATCGAGTAGATTGAAATTGGCAATGTGTTGGGTTAATTGTAGCTGCACACATCTCCAGTACTTTCGCGAGAAGAGGCATATTCGAGATGGGTCTGAATTCATCTGGAATTTTAGGATGGGTATGACTTGGCTGGTTTTCAGTGAGTCGCTCCCTTGGAGAAGGGAAGCATTGATAATGGTAGTCCAGATGGGAGCAATGAGTGAGGTGGTCGCTGCCAAGCAGTTGGCGGGCAGCGGGTTGTTAAAGGGAGTATTCGATTTAAGGAGGATAGAATTTTCGAGATGGAATGGTCATCATAAAGGTCGAATTTGGACCAGTGAGCCTTGTTTTTGGGTGTTGCTTGGTGGGGACCAGAGGAGAGAAGGGTCCCGGATATTCTTATTGTACGTATTTCTGGCCTGAGAGAGAAGTTTAAGGTGGGAGGCTGAGAGGTGCTGTCTCCAGTTCCTTTCTTTCAAACAGAGAGCTCTCCTTTCGTCATTGAGGGGTCCGCTGAACCAACCCCACCATGTTACAGCTGGGGTTGGTTATTGGTCATGTATTTCCTCCTATGTGGCGGTAGCTCGGTTGGTGGATGTACACTATTGCAGAATAACCACTGTGTTCCTGTGTACACCCTCACAAGACTGAGGGTTTCTCATGGTCACACATCAGGCCAGTGGGCAGATAATACTGGCACACTAAGTGGGTATGTCCTCAGGTTTATGCAATTAGAGCAGCAGTAGTCCCTGGGTGGAAGGGTGTTTATTCCAACACACAATCCCGGCTAATCGGGGTGAGTAGCAGCTCTATCTCGGGCTCCAAGAGAGAGAATAGTGCTGGGCAGGAGGCTGGGTCCTGTTGTGCATACTGAAGTAAATTAGTCTTTTCCAATGGACTGTGAGATTGCACTCATTGGTACCTCTGATTGTGTGATGATCTCAAGTCCTCGCAGTAATACTGAAAAAGAAATCAAATCAATTAGGGTAACCAGAGATGTGTGGCCCTTGGCAGGGTTGTGTGAGTGCGACTAAGTGAGTTACAGCCCTCTATTCTCTGACTGCTGCCCAGTCTCCTTTCATAGTCTTTGTCCAGGGGATTGACAGTGTTGGTGAGAGTTCCCAAAACCAGGCAAATAATATTAAACCTGCCCAGCACTTTATTTAAACCAGTAGTGCTATGTTGCTCACAATGTGAAGCAAACCATAACAGTCAAATGCTATTTTTTTTTTAAGTGCCTGACTTAGAGACTTCTATGATCTAGCACCATGTACAATTTCTCAAAAATAAAAATGAATAAGTAGTTTTGTGAGGATTCATCTAGTACTCGCAAGATTGTTAAAATGCATTGTGAAGTGTAAGACAATGTGCCCGTCACATTGGCTGAACATATACTTTTCTGTTTTTTCATTCATCGTCTCTGCACTGGTCAGAATCAGGACTAAGTTGGAAGTTTAAGCATGCATGATCTCAGAACTAAAGGACAAGGTGCACCAAGTTGGTTATTGCTAGAAAGAAAGCAACTCCCATAGGAACTCTATTCATGCCTTGGATCTCAGCAACTCATTTCTATTAAGCAGAGAGTCTATTTCCAACTACTGTCACTCAAGGGATCACAATAATTTGGTCCAAATAGTAGTTGTTGGGACCCAAAAGTCCATTGTATAGTAGTAGATGTGTCTGGGGTGCCCCAGGTGCAATGATATCTGGATTGTTGATAATGCTTTTTTGGTTGTGGGCAACACTCATCATGCGCGTGTGCTAAGACTTAGGCCTGTCTCATGGATTGTACTCTTGTTATAGGGGCGCACCAGACAGTACCCTCTTAGTGCTGAGGTTAAGATTCAGTAAGGTGATCATTTTGGGTTATCGGAGGACAGTGATACGGCTGCTAAGGTAAATAAATTGGTATTGTGTTAGTCTTAAAGAAGGACAATCTGGTGGGTTTGAGGAAATGGGAACCATGAGAGAACAATATGCATGATGTAATGAGCCGTTGGGGATAAGGAATCTGAATGAGCATGAGGTTGTCCCGTACACTAATGTAGCATTTACTTGAAAGACAACCGATGTGTACTTGTCACAGGAAACCGTCAGTTGATAATATGCATGAAGATTGTGATATGTTGATGTTTAGATAACAGGAAAGGCTATGAGTCCCTCCCCTTGTAAAAATAAAAGAACAAAGGGTTCCATGATTGCATGAGTATAAACCTTTAAAACCTAATTACTTTTAAAGCGCACTCTGGAACATAAACGACCAGGGACCAAACAACGTACAAAGTAACAATATACTAAGCATTTTTTACAACTTTGAAGGCCCTTCATAACTTTGAGAAGGGAAGCTATAACCGTGCAGATAGCGGGGTAAGCGCTAGATTACAACAAGTTATAGGATAGCAATAACAGTGATGCTACCATATTCTATGTAACAGCGTTGGATATGATATTAACAGGATAGGTGCAGAAGACAATACAATCCTAAAATGAAAAGGATTAGTGATTAGAACGCCCGCATCTTTTGGTATACAGTAACTGAAGATCAAAGTAGGGGTCTAATATTATATAAGAGCAAGCAACTACTTTAAAGTGAGGTTCCCTAACCAATATGTTTATTTTGTAGAATAAATATTTATATTGAAGATGACGATATTCATACCAGCGTAACATGCCATTGAAGAGAAGGGTGTATGGATATATCATCAAGGTACATATTATCCTATGATGAATTAATTTTGATATTCAGTTTTTAACTGTTCCCTACATGATATTGAGAAAAAAGTAAATTCTTTCAAAATGAATAGATCTATTGGATCACCCTATTGGGGTCACTACATGAATGCTATATGGCCAGTCCACAATATTTAAATGTGGATTTCGTTATATCATGACCAACGATGTGGAATTAGTTAAAATACATTTATTAAGGCAAAGGGGGGCAAGAGCTTCGGGAGGACGGTCAGATTGCGGAGGCTTTTCGAGAGTTCTATGCCTCACTGTACGCTGCAGACACAGACCTAGATCCTGAGGGAGGGGCAGCTTACCTCGTGGAGGCATCGGTTACGGACCTTAATGAAACCAACAAACTTGTTTTAGATGCTCCGATACGGACGGAGGAGGTAGTGTCGGCAATAGCACGCCTCAAGCCTTTGAAAGCACCAGGACCCGACGGGTTTTCTGCAGGCTTTTACAAGACCTTCTGCCCACTACTGGCGCCGATACTCACCAAATTGTTCAATTCCTTCTCCGGGCCCGGCTCCATCCCGTATGACAGGCTCGCTGCAGACATCATTGTGTTGCCCAAACCGGGCAAGGACACCTCCCGGTGTGCGGGGTACAGGCCCATTTCGTTGCTTAATTAAGATCTCAAAATATTCACCGGGATCCTTGCGGCTCGACTGGGTCCTTGCCTACCGGGCGTCATAGAACCGGACCAATCAGGATTTATCCCCACAAGGCAATGTAGCGACAATACCAAGAGGCTCATGCATGTCATAGACAAAGCCCACTTCAATAGCTCAGACTCAGCTCTCCTCTCAGTCGATGCCGAAAAGGCGTTCGATAGGGTGGATTGGACTTACCTGGACAAGACGCTTGAGCGCTTCGGACTGGGGGATCGCTTCAGGTCCTAGGTCGCTAGTTACGACTCGCCCAAGGTGACCATTCGGGTGAATGGGGTAGGATCGCAGCCTTTTGACATCCGGCGAGGCACTAGACAGGGGTTCCCGCTCTCGCCTCTGCTATTTGCCCTATATATCGAAACCTTTGCGCAAAGAGTCCGTGACAATCCAGATGTGGTAGGTGTCAAATTTGGCGGGGAGTCACAGGTTATTGGTCTCTATGCAGACAATATCCTCGCGGCCGTAGACAACCCTGAACGCTCAGTACCAGCTTTTCTAAAAGAAATGGAATCCTTTGGTTGTGTTTCGGGATTTAAGATGAACGTCGGAAAGTCCTTGGTTCTTCCATTGGGCTGCAACACCCGCAAACCCGCTGGCGGCTTACGGCAGTTCGGGGAGCTCACCTCGCGCTTGTCCCTGCCTTACCTGGGGATCACCCTGACGCCTAGCACAACTCAAACAGTAGAGCACAACTATTCCACACTTTATGATCAACTTCAGGGGGATTTGAAGAGGTGGCGACAGCAACCTCTATCGTGGCTAGGGCGAGTGTCGGCGATAAAAATGTTGCTGCTACCCAAGATCCTCTACCTATTTAAGACCATCCCGGTCACCCCCCCAATCGGGCTGCTTCGGAAAATGCAGGATGCATTAAGGCAATTTGTGTGGGCGGGGAAGCGCCCGAGGCTTCGCAGGGACTGGGCTACATGGGCCCCCGTTGACGGAGGACTGGGCGTCCCTGACCTTCTCCGTTACTTCCAAGCGACGCAGCTTAGATACCTGTTAGAATGGAACCGTCTGGAGTCGGAAAAAAGGTGGCTGTTCCAAGACCGGGCGATGGCCCGAATGTCGCTATGGAAAATTCCCTTCATTCGTCGCTCAGATAGGCCTTCTTACATCAGGAAATCACCCATCACCTGAACGCTCCAAGTGTGGGATGCAGTGGCGGTCGCTCGGGGCCTCACCACCTTCCCCTCGCCCATGACTCCGCTACTGGATAATCCAGCCTTCCCTCCCGGGATGGGCCCTGGGGCGTTCTCCCAGTGGCGTTCCTCCAAATGTAGGTCAGCCGGCCACCTGTTCGACGAAGAGGGCTTTATACAACTCACTACCCTGAAGGAGCTATATACCCTTCCAGCGCTATCAATACTTCCAGCTATGCCACTGGCTAACGGGTGGCGACTCGCTGCCACTGGTGAGTAGACACCTTACAGCTTACGAGAAGTGGCTAACCACGAAAACGTCAGACATGCAGGCGATCTCTGACCTATATAAAGTGCTGAGCCAGCCCCCTCACCTCGCGCTCTGCTGGACAGAGACGCTGGGAGAAAGAAATCAGTAGATCTTTCACAGACAAGGAATGGCACGATATTTATTACAGGGCCCACCACACTGCTAGGAATATGGCAAGCAAAGAATCACAGTTAAAATAGCGTATTACTGGCACCTCACTCCTGCATGGCTTCATCAGGGCAACCCTCGTCGTGGCTCCTTATGTTGGGGGGGATGCGGGCAGGTCGGGACACTGACTCATTCGCTGTGGGAATGCCCTGAGGTCACAGACTAATGAACGGAATGGCTGTCTGACATTGATACCCATTTTGAGACAGAGATCCCCCGCTTCCCAGCTTACACCCTGTTGGGCCTCTCCAATGCTCTGACACTTCTACTTAATCGCTCAGTGGAAAACAAATGGGACTGGCGATGGGGGCAGCGGCACACCACATCCTTTCCCTCTGGGGCTCCACAAGGAAACCTACCCGCATAGGTTGGCTACACAGGTTATGGTACATAATGGGCATGGAGAGGATACAAGCGACTCTTACCCAGTCATAGGACTCCTTTATCACTACCTGGCAGCCTTTCATTTCACTTCTAGCTGGAGAATTCACAGAACTCACCTGTCCGAAATATCTCAGGGTCCTACGGCTCACAGATGAGTTCGCCAAAGGGACTGGCTCTGCGAGCTTGTAGCCTCGCACAAGAGATAATAGTATCACACGGAACAAGGCACAGTGACACACTGGAGGGGGGGCAGGGGATGGCAAAGTTGGGGGGAGAGGGGAGTTTGCTTTTTGGACGGTTATATGCATCCTTAGCAGTTAGACCACCACTACCCGCTCACACGGACACAATCATCTACCGGCTGGTAGATATGAACCCCCGGGTCAGGCGGAGGGGGAGCACAATGCGGTACGTGGAACTAGCCAGTCAGAATTGTAATGTATGTTTTCTTGATGATAAAATGAATAAAACAAATTTAAACAAAAAATATACATTTATTGCCCCATAAGAAGAGGTGATTTCCATATATATACGGATATACCCCGTGAAGTGTAGAGAGAGTGTGAGTACTTCTGTAGTCTATAGCCTGCACTGAATTAAATTATGATATGTATGACACAGTATTTATTATTTAAATACAATTGTCAAATCTGAACTGATGGTTTTATTTTTATGTTTTTGTCCCTTTAGTAATTGTTTTATTGTATGAAGGTTTTATATGTATGAATTTGTCCTTAGGAAGGTGGGGGTTGACGCCAAGAAACGCAGAAACCCTGCATCGACAGAATGTTTATGTACAAGGACTTGTCATGTTATAGGATCTTGATATATAGGGATTAATTGTAATTTGTTTTTAATAATTTTTGTATGTTTACAATGTGGGATGTAGAAAGTGTCTACAAAAAACGGAGGGTCTTCTCAAGAAACATTCTGAATGATTGTACTTTATGTCTGGAATAATGTACAGATGATGCCTTGTATGTAATAAGATGATAGGTGCATCCTCCTCATGTTTTTAAACTTTCTTTTTTCATAAATCTTTTCATTAAACATACATCGGTTCACGAAAACATTACAGAGGAATCAAACCATCCATGCACTGCAATGACACAGAAGGAATCATGGTACACCATTACATGGAAAGGGAATGTCATGGGGAAAGTGGATCATTGTGCTCAATACAGCGAGATGGAGAACATATTTCTCCCCGGTATATATTCCAAGGGCCCCAAACACTGGACCACATTTTGGGGCAGTCCCTGGCCAAGTACACCGTCTTTTCCCTGTACATACACCAGTGGAGACCATTTTCCCAAGCTTCTATTGTGGTTGATTGAGTTGCGCCTTATAGCAGCGTAATATTTTGTTTCGCAAGCATGAGCCCTAGTGTGGCCCATTGTGTCTGATAAGTGTTCAGGTCAGTTGAATCCCATATGTTTAGTAAGCATCTTCGCGCCTCCGGGTGGAGACTAAGAGAGAGTTCCGAGTGGATGGTGTTGTGTACCCTGCTCAACAGTAGCTTATGGAAGCACACTCCCAGATTATATGTATAAATGTTCCCAATGCCCACAACGCCTCCTGCACTCCCCACCGTCCGCTCTCCCCATATGTATCAGACGGGGACCTGTAATATACACCCTATGAAGGATTTTGAACTGCACTACCCTAAGTCGTGCTGGGATGGCGACTACTCTAGGGGAGGACACTGCCTCTTGCCAGTTCTCATCATCCAGCTCAATCCCGTCTCGTATCCATTTCTCCCGCAATGGTTGGAGTGGATCCTCCATGTTGTTTATTAGTTTCTTTTGTGTTAGGGAAATAGCTTTTTCTGGTAGGTGGCCGTCTAATATTCTGTCTTCCAGCGGTGAGGAGTCAGGAGGAGCAGAGCCCCGTGGTAGGTGAGAATAAAGTGCATGTAGAACCTGTGCATATCGGAAATATTCAGTATCTATCAACTCATATTCCCTCTGCAGCTCGACAAAGGGCCTGACCTCCCCCTTCCCCCAAATGTCTTTGATAAGTGAAATTCCAATGAAGTCCTGCCTATCAAACCCTTTTGACCTCCATAAACTGCCAAGCCTCTCAGTTTCCCAAAGTGGAGTCGCTAATGTCAGCCTGTTACCCCACCCAAGTGCGTTATTAGCGCCATGCCAAATCTGGACAGAGTGTTTGGTGGGGCCTGCTAGTGTGTATCATTTTGGCCGTGAGTATAGTGCCCTGCCATAGTTCCCTCCAGGGAGGAGCCATCTATCCACGGCATTGCCAGGATCATCAGGGCGACCGTAGGTGCCATGCATGATGGCTGCTAGGTGAGCTGCTCAGTAATATTTTTTGATATCGGGCATGCTGATGCCTCCGTCATACCAGTATAGTGTCAACCAATTGAGTGCTATACGAGGCCTCCCTTCCCACAGTAGAACTCTCTGAAGGCCCTCTACTTCCTTGAAGTATTGTGCAGGGAAGGGGTCTAGGGTGTTCTGTAGGGCATAGAGGAATCTGGGTAATGATATCACTTTAAACAGGGCTGCTCTACCCAACAGAGAGAGGGGGGTGATTTCCAATTAGCGATGTCCCTCCTGAGCCTTTGCAAGGGTGGGAGAAGATTTTGAGTATATCGGAGCGAGGGGTCAAGGGAGACAAAGATCCCTAAATACTTGAACCAACACTGGTAATCTGTATTGGGCAGTTCCTTGGTGGGATGGGTGGGTCCCCTTTGAGGACGTATAAAAGGGATTTACCACAGTTGATGGTAAAGCCTGAAAATCTGCCAAAGATAGCCAGATTGTTTAGAACCACTATCAGAGATCTCCTAGGGGTGGCCAGGTAGAGCAATATGTCATCTGCATAGAGTGAGATGCGGTCCTCCTAATCAGAGGACCATCTCAAACCTTGTATCATTGGGTCGCTGCGGATCCAGGCTGCAAGTGGTTCCAGAGTGAGGGCAAAGAGAAGTGGCGAAAGTGGGCATCCCTAGTGAGTCCCCCGGCTCAGTTGAAACGCGGCTGAAAATGTATTGTTGACCACAACCTGGGCCAAAGGTTCACTGTACAAAAGACGGACCCACTGGATATATTTTGGCCTGAACCCCAGCCTAGTCAACACTGCCCAGAGATAGGACCATTAAATAGTGTCGAATGCCATGGTTGCATCTAGGGACACGATCAGAGCTTGCTCTTGGATGGTAGGTACTCTGCTCACCACGCCGTACACTCTGCGCAAGTTCAGGGCCTTGTTTCTGGGGGGCATAAAGCCCAATTGATCCGGGTGGGCCAGAGTATTGACCACTTTAATCAGGGGAGTAGCCAAAAGTTTGGCCAAAATTTTGGGCTCGGCATTTAGGAGAGAAATAGGCCTGTACGACGCACAGTCAGTCTTGGGTTCACCTTTTTTATGTATTGATACTATATTGGCAATCCTCTGCTCTCTGGGCAAAGTCCCGCTCTCTCTGGACTCAATTATGGATTTCAAATATGGTGCCAATTTATCCGGTTGAAGTTTGTACAGCTCAATGGGAAGTCCATTGGGCCCAAGGGCCTTCCCTGAGTTTAAGGATTGAATTGCTTGCGCTATCTCATCCGTTGTCAGATCACTATCTATATATGTATGGTCCTATAATGTAAGTTGGGGGAGCCTCATATCATGCAACAAGTCTTGGGAGCCTTCTTCTGTGTGTGAGGAGACAGTCGTGTAAACAGTACAAAAGTGGTTGGCGAAGCTATCCACTATTTCCTATGGCTCTGTAAGCGAGGCGCCTCCATCAACTTTAAGTTCCGGAACCAGCCTGCTCGCCCATTCCTTTTTGTCAAGTCACGCTATAAGTTTCCCTGCCTTGTCACCCAGGTCATAGATCCTGCCCATTCGCTCCCTGCCCAGAGCCTTGGCCCTATCCGTCACTAAGGCCTTGAATTCATGCTGTTTCAGGTTCAGCAAATGGAGCTTCTCTGGCGTCACTCCTGATTCCAACTCGCCCTCCAATCTGTGAATTTCAACCTCGATGTCCAAGACTTCTTTGTGCTTCTCTTTCTTCATTTCAGCGCTTAAAGACAAGGCGTGACCACGGATTACAGTCTTAAAAGCTTCCCATAATGACTGGGACGAGGACACAGACCCCTCATTGTCCAAACAATAGTTATCTATGGATTTAAGGAGGTCTTTGCGGATTTTCGGGTCTCATAAATACCATGGGTTAATGGGAGCTAGTCTCCCCACTGGGTTCTGATTGAGCACTATGTGATCCATATCGGCGAATGATCAGATATGCCCCTAGCTAGATGCCTAATTTTGTGTATGTAGGAAACTTGTGCTGCAGGGACAAGGCAGTAATCTAGGCGGGAGAGACTTTGGTGGGCCCCAGAATGGAAGGTGTATTGTGCTTGATCTGGATGATATGTTCTCCACCCATCCACCAACCCCATGGCATCTAGGAAGTCAGGTAGCCAGCATGAGGAAGGACCCACCTCCGGCGAATGATAGCGATCCAGCGAGCCTGAAACTACTGCATTGAAAGCACCCCCTAGGATTAATAGGCCATCTGGATTGGTGAGTAGGACAGAGCCCAAGTCTGCAAAGGTGGTGTTCTGCAGTCCTGGTGGTATCTATATAGACATAAGAGTAATGAGGCGACCCTCCCACTTGTCCGACACCCCAATGTACCTGCCCCGATCATCCGTCCACGTGGCGCTCACAGCAAGGGGAAATGAATTCTTTACCATGATACCTACGCCCCGCGAGCCGGAAGTGAATCCCGCATGTGCCACCATCTTATACCCCCATCTGTGCATCGCCTTACATGAATTTATGGTTAGGTGTGTCTCTTGTAATAGGACAACGTCTGGGTCCTGCCGTCTAATGTACTGGAGCACCACACTGCTACCCTCCAGACATCTTTTAGATTTCACATTAGGACTTCACTGCCACTTACCCCCATGCACCCATGTAGCTTTATCCTGAAAAGATCTCCGACAAAGTGACCCTTAGGGCATTGCAGCACCGGCCTGATGAGGAGCACTGCCCAATGATGAGGCATGACATCCTTCGGGTGTGTGAGAGCACCATGATCAGGACACACTGTCCCCAACCACCACAGTATTAGAACGACCATAGTCTCTCTCTCTATCCTTTCTTTCTTAGGAACAATGACTCCAGTTGGATTTAGTTGTTATATACAGGAGCACGAGTCCCCGGTCCTTTATCTAGCTCCTTGTCCACCCTCCCCCCCAGTATTTTGTGTAGTTAATATGTAACCTGTCTCTGCAGAAATACTTACCCTGACACATTCTATTTAGAAGCTTTCTAAATTCTAGGGCTCGAAGATCCACCCATAACTTCACCTCACCAGAAGCCTTGTGCACAAGAACTACTGGAGCCAACCAATGACTCGCTTCTGTCTCTACAATGATGCCCTCCTTCTTCAACTTCTCAAGTTCATTGTGCATGGACTCCATTAATGCTAAAGGTACACTGAGCACCTTACATGTTACAGGAGTGGCATTAGCTCTAAGAGTAATTTTATGCGTATAACCAGAGAGACAGCCTACATTTTCACTAAAGACCTGTTCAAACTCATCATCCACCTGATCAATTTTCAAAGGTTCATTGATAACAGCATCCCCTGAAATTGTGGAAGAGATGTCCCTGAGAACAATGCAGAGAATGCCACCTGGAACCAACATTACTCCCAAATCTGCTTGATGAATCCAGCTGACAATACTATCTCCTCTAGAGGAGATATGACTCTTCCCCGCAGTCAGTCTCCCTTTGCACTCAATATAACCCAGAAAGTAACCATATAGTTTTATTGGCTGGCCACCATAGGCAAGAGGCTTGGTGTCAGGTTTAAAAACCTTCTCTTTCCCTTTCAACGTTTGGTCAAAGAGATTTTTAGGAACTAAATAAATTTTTGCCCAGAATCAAAGAGCACATTGATGGGACAACCTTTCACCTTGACATTGTCAATTGGGCTCTTACCCTTGTTCAGGCCAGCCTGAAGTAGCACCTCCCCGCAGTGTAACTCATCACAATCAGAATCACACTTGTTTTGTAAGCAAATTTCTTTTACACATTTACTCTTCTTGTTTTTCTGAGCCCTACAAGCTTTTGCTAAATGGCCTATTTTCCCACAACTGTGACATTTGGAAGTTAAGGCAGGACATGACTTATCACGACTTATCATTAGCCAAGTGGCCAACCGTAACCCAATGGAAACACTTTCCCATAAAGCCCTTCTTAGATTTAGAGTTGAAGGCGTATGATTCACAGGTTCTGTTTGTTTCAAGGACATTTTTGTCACTCAGCACCTTATTACCTGAAGTACCATACTCTTGACTTCTACATAGGTGAGAGAGTGCTCAATTCTTTTTGCGATTAAGATAAACTCATCGAATTATGGGTCATCTTTTTGCCACAAATCGTCCTTAATCTTCTCTATGTTGCAACCCAACATGAATTGGTCACAAATACGTTCTTCAAATGTAAGCTGGATTTGTGAGAAAGAATGGAGGCGGTGTGACTTTTGCGTTTTGGTATAAACATTGTTACAAATAAATGTCCAAATTTCACATACGTACTATACAAAGCGGTTACGCTTGAATGTGAAGTAAGAGAGTGCAAAATCTTTAGTACAGGAGGTTGTGAGATCAAAATAAACTAAAATGAGATGAAATAAGTGTCTCAGCAATTTAGTAGATGAGCGGAATGTAGGTATGCCTATAACCATGGAAAATAGTTGAAAGTTTGTAAGGAGATCTTGTGGTGAGGAATTTTGCACATCAGAGAATGTTGAAGAGTGCAACTTAGTTATTTGTGACAGGCAAGGTTGTATAGAGATCTTGAAGTGTGGGATTTTGCACGTAAGCAATGTCAAATCAGAGGATTTTGAATGGTGTGCCTATCACCGTAGAAGAGTGCATTTATTACAGGCAGAAGAATTAACTAGCTCCTTTAAAGGAGAGGGTGCCTGTCACTGTCGAAAGAGCTTCCACTTTTGGGAGCCTCAAATTTTCCTCTTTTACTTCGCAACAGAATGATTTTTTTTGCTATTTAGACACTTGAAAGCAGTGCGGTGTCAGTGCGTGGTGAAATTCATGGCAAAATGGCACCTTTCACGGCATCACTTAGCAACAGTACAAGGGATTTACTTGTCTTTTGTTGCCTGGAAACCGAGCAATAGTGTGGCGTTGTGTGCAACGGCGTAATGGCATAAACACCAGGAAGCCAAAGACGGGAGGAACTTCTGTTACCTTTCGTTGCCTGGGAGCAAAGAGAGCGATGGTGCTATGAAGTAAGTATGGGAGGAAGGAAGGCACGTGACGGAATTTGTTGCCGCGAGGCAGCGCCGCAGGGAACGGCACTGATTTAAACAAATTTAGAAAAATCGTAAACAAATGTGCTCGCAAGTATGTGGGGTGTTTTATGCGGGTCACAGAGTTTGTGCAAACAGTACCTTAGATTGGTCAAAACTCCAGCCGTGTTAGGACGTTTCAGAATTAAGAAGTTTGAAGTAGATGTTATGATCCGTTTTTGCCAGATCGTCACTAGTGTAAAGGAACACGATTAATCCAGTAGAGTTAAACAGCTTCTTCTTTATTTGAAATTACATCAGAAGTATAGAAACGTCCTATCCACAGGGCACACCAACAGCAACTGACTCATGGGATTCTGGAGCTAACATGCTCCAACCAACATAAACACTCTAGAATTTAGAAAGCTTCTAAAAAGAATGTGTCATGGTAAATGTCTCTGCAGAGACAGCTGTTGTATCCTCATGTTGCTCCCTCGCACTCGCCGCATGCACTGGAACCTGGAATCCTACGTATTGGGATTCCATGTATGTCAGTGCAGCGGTTGGCGTGGGCTCCTGTTACTTCTTACTCGGCTCTTGAAATAAACCAACTATATCCATCCTACAACGTATCGTCTTCTTCTTCATTACATGATTACTTCACTGGCGACGTCGGGGAAGCGAACTCACATAATTTTCGGAGCCTACAGCCCCGGGACCTCCGGACAAGATTACCGTTGCTAAAGTTGAGTGCGCAATCTTCACCACGCACTTCACCGAAGCTTTGTTATCTTGTGATCCAAACCATCCCGAAAATCCCGCTCTTTCTACTAAAGCGGTGAGACTTTAATACTTTTATTTCATTTTCCTTCTATTTCTCTGCCATTTGAAACAACGCATGCGCATCATCACGCGCTAGGAACCCCTCGCGCTAGGAACATCTCGAGCAAACCAGTACATGCGCATAAGCTCGCGCTCCACCTACTGTTTCACATCACAAAGGCAGCGTCAGCACAAGCAAACTTCATGTTCCACATTCGGATTACATCACAAAGACAGAGTCAGCACAAGTAAACCTTAATCTTACAGATCTCTCGCCTCTGTGACATCACAAAGCTTTTCTTCTAGTAAATCCATTACTCTGCTCAATAAAAGACTGCAATTATCTCACAATAGTTATTATATTGAAAGAATTAATTCCAATTCAAACTATTTTTCAAGGTTATTTATGACATCATATTGTCTCTAAAAAATATTTCTGTGTTACTTACAATGGAAAGTTTTAATGCTCCACCACCTTTTCTGGCAAGTCCAGGTGAACCTCCATTAGAGTGGAAACAGTGGCGCGAAGGTTTCGAAGCTTACCTTGAAGCCATAGGTGGAGAAAATTACACAGATAAACGGAAACTCGCAATTCTCAAACATTCTCTGGGTGCTGAAGGAAGACAAGTCCTTTCTCATCTTCCTCCCCTAACTTTAGACAATTCCTCTGAGGAAGAAACTGATGTTTATGAAAATGCCATCATGCAACTTGATAAACAATTCATCAAGAAAGTCAACGAAGTTGTAGCTCGCCACAAGTTTCTAAGCAGACAACAACTTCCCATTGAACCCATTGATTCTTTTGTCAAAGATTTGAGGATTCTAGCTGCCAAATGTAACTACCAACAGTTTCACGATCAAATGGTGAGAGACCAGCTTGTGCATAACGTTTCTGATGTAAAACTCCAAGAAAAATTACTCGATGCAAAAGATTTATCTCTTTCAAAAGCCCTTGATATTGCACACCGATTTGAAGATATGAAGTTGGGCATCAAAGAATTGTCCGATAAAAAACCAAAAGAATTACTTCAAGATAAACCCAATGTTTCTGTGGTTCAAACTGTCAAGAAAAATCTAATTGAATCTATTCCTAACAGACCTACGCTTCCTTCTTCATCATATCAAGATTTCAGAAAGGAAGTAGTTTGCTTCAAATGCGGTTTTCCCGGACACGTTGCAACAGATAAAAGATGTCCTGCTATAGGACAATTCTGCAACTATTGTAAATCTAGAGGTCATTTTGCGAGGATGAGCAAAAATCGCAACAAATCAAAAAACTTTTCTTCGGATTATAGACGCCCCAGATTTACCCAAGTTCAAACTGTAGACATGGATGATGATGTATATGATGATGTATGCACCGTATACGAAGTAGGAGAAGAAAAAAAAGATTCACCTTTCTGTATGCTTCAAATCGGATCCAAATCTATAAAAGTCATGGCAGACTCTGGTGCAAAGTACACCTTGATTGGTAACGATGTTTTGTTGAAAGAATTTCCTGATGTTATATCCTATTTCCTTCTGACATAAGACTACGTGGTTATGGTAAAAAACCTATCAAAGTATTTGGATACTTTCACTCCACCTTATCGTTCAAGGGCAAGTCGATTCCTGCTAAAGTATATGTTGCCAAAGATGGGTCATGTTTACTGGGTTGGCCACAACAAAGAGAGTTAATGATGAAACTTGATCCCAACCATCCTGATCAAGTTCTGGGGTATTCTGATTTTGTCAATTCTATTGATATATCTTCTGACAACAAATGGGAAACACTTTTTCCGCAGGTCTTTTCCTCCAAGTTAGGTTTGTTAAAAAACTTCAAACATAAAATTATTCTTAAACACAATGCTGTTCCCAAGGTACATAAGGTACGCAATATTCCCTTGGCTTTAAGAGAATCTGTTAAGAAAGAACTTCAAAAATTATGTGACCTGGATGTAATTGAGGAAATTGAATCCTCTGAGTGGCTTTCTCCAGTAGTCGTGGTCCACAAGCCTAATGGGAAAATTCGTCTTTGTGTTGATATGCGCGATTTAAATTCCAATGTGTGGGTTGATAGACATCCTCTACCCAATATTGGTGAAATGTTCTCTAAACTTAAGGATGCATCGGTCTTCACCACATTGGATTTATCTAACGCATATCATCAGATAGCTCTTCACGAAGACAGTAAACATCTTACATCTTTTATAACCACTGAGGGTGCCTACAGGTATAAGAGAATGCCTTTTGGCTCAGTGTCCGCGTCCTCAGTGTTTCAGAGAGTCATGCACAACATGTTCAAAAATGTTTCTAATGTATTATATTTCCAAGACGACATATTAGTTTTCGGTAAAAATGAATGTGAACATTCTGAAATTTTATTTAAGGTTCTATCCACCTTACAAGACAAAGGTCTTACCCTTACCAAGGAAAAGTGTAAATTTAACAAAGATTCCATAGATTACCTAGGCCATTCCATCAGCAAAGAGGGTATCTCTCCCAAATTAAGTTTAGTTAAAGCTATTGAGAATGCTCCCGAACCAGTCAACAAAGATCAGCTCAGATCCTTTCTCGGTTTAGCCGAATATTACGCAAAGTTCATTCCTTCCTTTTCTGATAAAACTTCTCACTTACGGAAGTTGATGAAAAACCAACAACAATTAATTTGGGATGACAATTGCAAAAATCAATTTAATTTTGTAAAGAAATGCATCATTTCTGCTCCTACCTTATCCCCGTTTGACACCAATTGTAAATCATTTATTGTCACTGATGCAAGCAATGTTGGCGTTGGTGCGGTGCTGATGCAGAAGCAAAATAGTGGTTTTGTAACCATTGCTTTTGCATCAAGACAGTTACGTGGCGCAGAAACAAAATATTCCACTTTGGAAAAAGAAACCTTGGCTTGTTGGTGGGGAATTGAATATTTTCGCAGATATGTATATGGTACAGATTTTGTTGTTCGCTCTGATCATCGTCCTCTTGTGGATCTCTTCACAACTAAAGGTTGTGGAAAAGCCACTTCTAGGATTGCAAGATGGCAATATAAATTACAAGACTTTCATTTTTCAGTTGAATATATTCCAGGAGCAAAAAATGTGCTAGCTGATTTCCTTTCTAGACTACCTATAGAAGATGATAACCAAGTTGCTCCTGATGATGATCCTGATAAAGTTGTGTCAATCTGTGAAGTGTCCAATGGTTGCATCCGTGAAAATGATTGGGTACTGGCTTGTGGTGAGGATCGTGATTACTTGAATGTCTTATCTTTTGTAAAAGATGGTTGGCCTTCCAAAAACAGTCTATCCTTTAGTATTTTGCCTTACTTCCATGTAGCTCAAGAGCTATCCATCCAGGGTGAAACTTTGTTGAGGGGTTTGCTTTTGGTTGTGCCACACGGTTTATGGAACACCATTCTAGACATGGCACATGAGGGTCACCCGGGCATGTCCAGTAGGAAAAAGAGAATAAGGAGTGAATTTTGGTGGCCGGGAGTCGACAGGTTAATTGAGGAAAAAGTAAGATCTTGTATTGAATGTTGTGTGAGTGATAAATCACAGAAACCTATAAAATATCAACATGATTCTATGTCGAAACCTTCTAAGCCCTGGGAATGCATTTCGGTAGACATTGCTGGTCCGATGTGTTTAGGTCGTAGTCCAGTTTATGCCATTGTATTGATAGACCAGTTCTCCAGTTGGCCTGAGGTGAAATTTGTGTCCCATGTATCTTCTAAGGTAGTTATCGACTTTTTAAAATCAGTTTTTGAAAAAGAAGGCTTCCCTACTTCCATCCTATCTGATAATGGCACACAGTTCACCTCAGCGGAGATGAAATCCTTTTGTTACAACCATGGTATTTTGCACAAACGTTCTTCAGTGTATTATCCTCAAGGTAACGGCATGGTAGAAAGGTGGATCAGGGTGCTCAAGGAGGGTTTACAACTTGCTATATGCAACGGTGAGAATTGCTACGATGCTGTTGGAAAACTCTTGTGGAGTTATAGAAACACCCCAAAATATGATGGAGATTTGTCTCCCTTTGAAAAAATGCGGGGGAGGAAGGGTGTGTGTAATATGAGCCAACCCTGGATGAGGGATCTGCTAGTCGGTAAATACAAGAAACGTAATTCTCCTGTGGTTAGTACTACTACCAACAATCCGTGCAAGATCGGAGATTGGGTACGTGTGAGAAAGTCCGGTTTTATTAAATCTGGTGTGTCACATTTCTCCGACCCCTTACTTGTTGTTAGAGTGGGTAGACAAGTTGTGGAATTATCAGACGGAAATGTTTGGAGCCTCTCCAAGGTTGTTAAAGTTCCATCTATGTGTATGAATATGTCACCTTCAAGTAGTTCTTCCTCTCCTAACCTATCAAGAACCCCTCTTTCTCCCAATTCCAGTCAATTTCCTACAACCTCTCATTCACACCTGCCAGTTCCCTTTCTTTCTCACAAAATATGTAATCCCCGGTTAAGGAAACCCCCCACTTGGCACAAAGACTACAAAGTTGGAAATTAAGTTAATCATATCAGAATATTAAGTTACTTTTATTCAATGTATTATTAGTTTACATCCTTATGTTATTATACTTCCTTTTTCTTTTCTAGAAAGGAGGATGTATTGTATCCTCATGTTGCTCTCTCGCACTCGCCGCATGCACTGGAACCTGGAATCCTACGTATTGGGATTCCATGTATGTCAGTGCAGCGGTTGGCGTGGGCTCGTGTTACTTCTTACTCGGCTCTTGAAATAAACCAACTATATCCATCCTACAACGTATCGTCTTCTTCTTCATTACAGATTACATATTAACTACTACAGCTATGCATTTTTTTTTACCTGTGTCAATGTAGTAGAGCTTACTGGCTCACTCACTGGAAGTTTGGTTTCGGTGTGCTTAGTTCACCTTTGGCCTACATGAGGATTGATGTGGCGTTGGCAGCAACAAGGACCCCCTGGTAGATTAGAAATATAATTTCTAGGACAGCGCAAAACACAATGAACAGTAACTTCCTAGAGAATTGTTAAAAATAATGAACATATGATCCATTTTGTGTCTAGTCAGTGTAACCCTGAGTAACCACAACAACCAATTTCTAAAATGCATGGAGTATTTATCTTTTATTCAATTTGTATTCATGAATTACACAAAATATAGAAACACTATTATTCCATACAGACATAAAATAAAATCTTTACAATTCACAGTAAAAAAACATCAATAAAAGAGTGCCATTTAAAAGAAAGACAATTCTGTGGCAAAATTGTTTACTTTTTGACGCGCGTTTCGGCGCAAAGTACGCATTTGTCAGGAAAAAAGCCACAAATCCTGAAATCAATCAAGTGTTATCTCTATTATACCCAAAGTGGTGAGTGATAATCTCAAAAAGAGAGCAAAGACTCTTAATTTATATGTTATGGCTATGGATGTATACCTTCATTGTTTCTATCTAAATTAGAGATGTACAGATTACAGACAACACAATTCTGGAATTTATCTAGAAAGAGAAAAAAAGTAAAATACAGAATAAATATATGAAGTGTACCAATACCTATTGTGGGTGATAAAAGAGAATAGGGAGACAGATTCCAAGCAATCAAGTGTTATCTCTATTATACCCAAAGTGGTGAGTGATAATCTCAAAAAGAAGCAAAGACTCTTAATTTATATGTTATGGCTATGGATGAATGCCAGAATTTGGTAAAAGACGTTCACAGATGGCAAGGACCTATTAATATATAACAACAGGGAGATGGTGTTTATATTGATGGCAGGTTAACAAATTTAATAAGCCCAATTTGAACGTATAGAATATATACCTTATCTCTTATATTTTAAAGATCACCCATGATATGGGAGTATCTGTCAGTGCTAGAAATCAGTTAGGGCTCCTTAGAGGATACTGTTGTACCTTCTCGTTACAAAAGAGAAAATCTAATAACAGAAAAGATGCATGTTATATTACATCTTTTATTTATTATAAACCAATGTATAATCTGGTTTGATCTCCAGTTGCCCTGTATTACCTACATTGAACAAATAGGTCGCGTATTCAAGGTTGCAGTATATATGTCTCGCATAGATGGCGGACATGCAGCCAACGTGTTGTTTCCTGATAAACAGAAACACAATATAGCCTGTGAGGTCAATTCTCATTATTAGGTAAAGTACAAGTTATTCACAATGGATTTAAGTCTTTTATTATGGTTGAACATTTATAGGAGTAATTATAATGGTACTATTAGCCGACGCTGATTTGAATTAGTGTTATGAATGCGTTCATCACGTTCTAATTGAACGCAAACAAAAATCTCACTAATAACAGCCAGCTTAATCATCCGCATCTGAAAAAGTTAAATGTGCCTATATTAGAATTTGAACATAGTCGTCTCTTATCTTGTCCACGGGGGACATATAAATATTCTAGCTGAGATAGAATGCTATATCATAAATTTATACATGCGTTCATCATTTTCTAACCGAACGCAAAACATGTGTCCCACTAATGGCAGCCGGCTGATTCATGCATTTTAGAATACCTCACCAAAAGAAAAACAGATAAATTACAAAAAGATGTCAGATTTTACAGAAAAGAGATTACTTATCCATATCTAGCAGAACATTACTATAATCAATCGGAAGAGGAGCGATATGATCCCCTTGGTTATAAACAGCCAAACTATGGTAAAAAAGTGACCACCTTCTCTGAATCCTCCGATTCAGATTCTGATGGTCAATACTCAGGCACAGGATATCAATACCCTAGATCCAACACGAGGCAACACAACAGACAGCCTTTTTTAGGCAGGCGCCCAGCAAGACGGGGCAATTGGAGACCGCAATATCAACCACGTTCTCAGAATACCTCTCACTTGGATTACAATCAGTTCCAGGACAATCCACCGATAAGTTACAACCAATACCTAGAAACACGCAACAAAAGGTATTGGAGAGATTAGAGACTATTCCAATCTTTAATCTCAGTAAATCACAGTTGTCGACATCTACCTTGTCTATTCTGTCTAAAGGTTTATCATTTGCCCCTCATTCGGGTCTTAATAAGTTTGATCTTTTTAGAGACTTCCAGACATTTTTGCGTAAGATCAGGCTTAAAGTATTTTTTTCAACTCAAGAGAGTACCACTGACCATGCTAATCTATCTGGTTTAAAACCCAAATCTACATTTACCCCTACGGTAGATCAACTTCCATCACAAGTAGCGATTTTTGAGCAGATTATTTACAACAAATTTGTAAACATCACAAATCATGTGCCTAAAACCCCTTTCAATTTGAATAGGGAAGAATACAAAGCTTTAACACAAATAAAGGAAAATAAGGACATAACGATTAAAGCATGTGACAAAGGCGGAGGCATTGTCGTATATGACACAGTCATTTATGTGACTAAAATGGAAGAAATGCTTAGTGATACGCAATTCTATACACCAATTAGCAGAGACCTCACCTCTCAGACAGTCCAAAAAATTCGGAAATTGACGGATAAGGCACTCCGAGAGGGAGAGATTTGTGAAAAAGAATGGCGTACTTAAATGTAGAAAATCCATGACTAGCCAGTATATATGGCATACCAAAGGTTCACAAGAGTACAGTAGATCCACCTCTTAGACCCATCGTGACTGCGATAGGGTCAGCTACTGAACCTTTAGCTAAATATATTGACGCCATTTTATGTCCACATGTGTCTCGTACTCCAGCCTATGTACAGGATACCAGGCACATCATTAATTTAGTAGAGAATACTACCTTCTGTCCTAATACTCAACATCTCGTAACAATGGACATCGAGGCCCTCTATAGTAACATACCTATCACGGGGGCCATAGAAGCTGTCCATTGGTTCATAAAAAAGTATAACATCAAGTGTCCATTGATTTTCATTCTGGAGTGTTTAAAGAGAGTACTCTGCGAAAACATCTTTGTATTCAATAAGAAATTGTTCAAAAAAAAGCAAGGAGTCGGTATGGGGGCATCTTGTGTCCCCACAGTGGCAAATATCTACATGTCCCAGTTTGAGGAAAGATTTGTTTTTAACGAGATAGCACCGTTCTATGAATCAGTGACCAAATGGTCACGATTCATAGACAATGTCTTTTTCATTTGGAATGATTGTATTAAAAATTTACACCAATTCTTCCAATGGATAGATGTATGTGATACAAACATCAGGTTCACTAATCATGTAGATACAGAAAAGGTTGAGTACCTGGACGTATTGATTAAACATCAGAGTGGTATCCTGGTGGTGGACCTCTTTGTTAAGCCCACCGCTAGGAACACCCTCCTCCACTACGACAGTTTTCATCCCACCATCCAGAAAAATAGTGTCCCGTTTGGGAAGTTCTTACGCCTCAGACGTAATTGCACAAATATCACAGATTATGACAGTAGGGCAGAAACCATGAAGCTGAAGTTTCAAGCTAGAGGTTACCCTAAACAAAAAATCATACGAGACTCTTTTAAAAGAGCTCGATTTTTATGACCGCCAACATCTCTTAGAATCCACTAAAGAAAAAATTGATCCAAGATTGGTGTTCATAACCAGGCACTCTATGATTAACGACAGAATCAGACAAGCTGTATGTTCAAGTTGGCACATACTTAATGTAAACATACCTAAGGAAGAAAAGATACCAAAGCCCATGTTTGCCTACAGGTGCAATAAATCCATTAAAGACCATATAGTACGGTCACGCATGAGTTCTAATAATATCCCTCAACAATTGAACATCAGTTCTATGAAACCAGTGTTAGGCACATACAAATGTTCCAATTGTAAATCATGCACCTCAGTTATTGAGGGACCAACCTTACATTTTAACAGCCTTGTGATTGCCCCTGAAAATCTGAATAATTGCCGAACCACAAATGTAGTGTACCTTATCATATGTCCTTGTAGAAAGGGTTATGTAAGACAAACAGGTAGGGCCATGAATGTACACTTGACAGAACACAGGTCGGCCATTAGGACGCGTAAAACATTGGCTCCTATGGTAGACCATTACATTGAGAAAGATCACGCACCAGAAGACATGCAATGGTATATCTTAGAGAGGATCCACCAAAAGAAAGGAATAGATCCTGACAAGATAAGAAAACAGCGAGAGGTCTATTGGATTTTCATATTAGAAACATCTACAAAAGGGTTAAACCTGGCAATCCCTTGGGAACAAGCAATACAGTAATACAACATTGACTAAGTATATGTCTTTAATTTCTTCCCCTTCAGATTTGGTTGTTTAATCATCACCTGTCCACATAATGAGATGATATTAACCTTACACTATAATTAGTCATCTTTCCCTTAATACACTAGTCCCCTTTATAGTATTGATCCATTGTACAATTGAGCGACCCGTTAGCCCATTGTCTTACCCCTTTCAAAGATGGCGGCTATAGTCATTCGAGTACGAACATACGTTTCATATTTGAATTTTGCAGCAACAATGACTAGACCACCATAAGGTGATCGAAATTAGGGTCTCTCATAATACCCCCTGGCTAGACAGTTATAAGTCGGTATACATAATTCTTAGGTTTAGCACGAACTATAGTCTATGTCGGTGTATCGCAAGGAAGAACTATTAGCACATTCTTAGTCAGAGGGAGGCGAACCATGCTGCTCCACGTATTGCCGTGCAGAACGCATTACTGATTCTTACATTATCCCGTATTTTCACTAGGTTTATTTGTTTATCCCAATTGGTCCCACATGGCGCCCAGCAAAGTTTTTTACCGTATTGATACGGCTAGTAGATTTTCCTTCCCGTTCTCGCGCTATCACAGCTAACCTATCACAGCGCGGCACTACTTAAGCAGGAAGACAAGACAGTCCGCACTTCGTGCAGGACGCGATGAGAGAAACTTGAGGGCATCACCGGTTTCCACATCAGGTAAATACATTTAGAGGGAATCCTTTCCTAGCAGGTTAATTAGCCTCAACTTACCTGCCCATTACCGATTAGCCTTACGTTTTATCTTAGTGATAGAGGTCACGCTTTTTGTATTATCGGTTACGTACTACATATATAAGAAGGGTAGTCAGTCTCCACCTTATGTCGGACACGGTGGGAGGAGTTAAACTCTCTTATCTGACTCCACAATACGGCAGACCTAGCATATGGAACCTCTCATGGCAATGTTACCAAAATTTCAACTCTTCAGAGGGATGGTATTTCACTAGGTACCTCCATACAAACGAGGGAGTCATGAGGTCCCCCTTGTTTAGATGAATGGCATTTATACCACAGCTAAAGTGAGAGCTTGACTCAACATTCATAGATACGAGGGGATGGGGATGCATGACTGATATTTCAGTCATTTGGAGAGAGGATCACAAGATAATTAATGTACAAATGATGGAGATAGTAGTACGCTCTCCATTCCTTGAAATTATTTGTTTGCTTTTAGAGATCCAGTATCAGGACTAAGAGGCGGTATAGAGCAACGTATCGTGCAAGCAATGGACCCTATTGACTGTATCCACTTCTAAGTTCTTATCTTATATCTATAAAGGTACATACTATTGGTTCTTTTTTATCTCTCCCTTTGTTATCATTTGTAAGTGTAGTTAAACATGGGATTCAAACTATAGAGAGGATCCATTTTCATATTTTCTTTTCGCCTTCTCTTATTGATACTGAGTGATAGCAGTACAAAACGAGAGAGCAGGCATAAACTTCATTAACAAACGAAACACCGGGCTCTTGAATTTTTCACAGGTAGGTGAATCAATGGCTCTTTTGTCTCTCAATCTTGAAGATCATGTTTAAGATAGTATAATAAAATCAATCTTATATACACCTTCAGGATATACCTTTACAGCCATATCGCAGAGACGCAATTGGAGGATAGTCACGTATATTCTAACATAAGGAATCTACGCATTATATATGTAAGTCGAGAATATGTTTCATTCCTAAATTCACTGTTACTAGCATGGCAGGGTTACTATCATGACCTAAATCCTGATTACTATCAGAATTGGCCTACTACCAGTATATTTGGTACATCGACTTATATTTTCATGATATACCCATAGTGTAAAAGTATAGGACTCAATTAGAGCGGTGAATGAAAAATTGGTCAACCAAATGTAACATAATTGTTTCTTTTGTGTATAAGGGTTATTTAAATAATTCGGAAATTTTTGGGCTGCCTTATTACTAGAACTGTGGGAGAATTAGAGATGGACATCTATTTAGCTACTATATGCACTACTAGGAGTACTCTATCTCTCCGTGAGACCAATAGATCCTCGATACACACCCATTAATGGAGCTGAGTTATATATATTTACTATATTGTACGTAACATCATAAATATACAAGCATTTAATCTTGTTCCATAGGTTCATACCTATCTCAGATCGATCGACTTGATATAAACTCCCGCCTGATAAATTTTTCAAAATCTTATGAAACAGGTAAATACCTAATTTACAACATCTCCCCTATAGATAGTTGGAATCCTGACCTCCTGACAGGAATTTTTAAAGAAGTTATGACTTGTGGGCCATTTCAATTAATAGTAGGAAGCTCATATTAGGAACCATTACCTCCAGCATGGTAATATAATATATATAGTGTATATAACATTGTACAGTGTAGATAATATTTTTAATTTCACGCAGTATAAATTTGTATAGCACTAGATGATATAAAGTATGAGAGTATGAATATGTGATTTATTTTATAATATATTGAACGGATGTACTTAGACTTTGCCCTCTTACCCAATAATTTTAGTGCTTATGTCCCATGTTTATCATTGTTTGTTTTATATTATCAAATCTATGCGTTTTCACTTTACAATATTTATACACATTTCTTGTTTCTTAGCACTTACTGGTAAAACAGAAATCCTGATGAAGGCATTTGCCGAAACGTGTTGGTGATTTGTTCTGCACATCATTACCAGTGACCTTGTGATCTTTTGTCCCTTAATCAATTTGTATATTGTTATTAATTTTGGTGTTTAAATTAACTGATGTGAAATATAGACTATGTACCACATTTTTTAAGGTAGACTACCAGATACAAGAATGTGTTCATTTCATGTATGTGTTTTGTATATAATTGTTTACACAATATATATTTTTTGAAAAAAGAAAAAGAGAAAAAAAGACTGACAATAAAAACAATACTTTGTAATAAATTTAATCTATGAATTGCTTTTCTCTTCAGTGGTAACGCATAGATTGTTTCATGTACCCATGCACGTAACCTGGTGGTTCTGTTGGTTTTCTAAATATATCATAAATTTATACATGCGTTCATCATTTTCTAACTGAACGCAAAACATGTGTCTCACTAATGGCAGCCGGCTGATTCATACATATTTAATAAAAACGAATATAACTATATTTACAGTGGAGCACAGCCGTTTCCTGTCTAGTCCACAGCAGGACATATACATTTTCCTGCACTACTAGGAGTACTCTATCTCTCCGTGAGACCAATAGATCCTCGATACACATCCATTAATGGAGCTGAGTTATATATATTTACTATATTGTACGTAACATCATAAATATACAAGCATTTAATCTTGTTCCATAGGTTCATACCTAACTCAGATCGATCGACTTGATATAAACTCCCGCCTGATAAATTTTTCAAGATCTTATAAAACCGGTAAATACCTAATTTACAACATCTCCCCTATAGATAGTTGGAATCCTGACCTCCTGACAGGAATGTTTAAAGAAGTTATGACTTGTGGGCCATTTCAATTAATAGTAGGTAGCTCATATTAGGATCCATTACCTCCAGCATGGTAATATAATATATATAGTTTATATAACATTGTACAGTGTAGATATTATTTTTCATTTCACGCAGTATAAATTTGTATAGCACTAGATGATATAAAGTATGAGAGTATGGATATGTGATTTATTTTATAATATATTGAACAGATTTACTTAGACTTTACCCTCTTACCCAATAATTTTAGTTCTTATGTCCCATGTTTATCATTGTTTGTTTTATATTATCAAATCTATGCGTTTTCACTTTAGAATATTTATACACATTTTTTGTTTCTTAGCACTTACTGGTAAAACAGAAATCCTGATGAAGGCATTTACCGAAACGCGTTGGTGATTTGTTCTGCACATCATTACCAGTGACCTTGTGATCTTTTGTCCCTTAATCAATTTGTATATTGTTATTAATTTTGGTGTTTAAATTAACTGATGTGAAATATAGACTATGTACCACATTTTTATAAGGTAGACTACCAGATACAAGAATGTGTTTATTTCATGTATGTGTTTTGTATATAATTGTTTACACAATATATATTTTTTGAAAAAAGAAAAAGAGAAAAAAAGACTGACAATAAAAACAATACTTTGTAATAAATTTAATCTATGAATTGCTTTTCTCTTCAGTGGTAACGCATAGATTGTTTCATGTACCCATGCACGTAACCTGGTGGTTCTGTTGGTTTTCTAAATATATCATAAATGTATACATGCGTTCATCATTTTCTAACTGAACGCAAAACATGTGTCTCTCTAATGGCAGCCGGCTGATTCATGCATATTTAATAAAAACGAATATAACTATATTTACAGTGGAGCACAGCCATTTCCTGTCTAGTCCACAGCGGGACATATACATTTTCCTGCTAAAATTAGATGCTGCACATGCCCATAATGTTTATATTTCAAGGGAAACAATTAACAATAGTAGCCAAGAACTTTCTTATGCTGCAACAATATAACAGGAAGTATCCTGATACATTTTACGTTCATAGCTTAAACTAGCTATTTGCCGTGCTTACCTCAATAAAAGTATTTCTTTTTATATCGTATCCTCTTCTCATTTTACCAGCGTGCTGCCTGACGGTTGGATACAACTGTGGCGTTTGGGTTCGCTTTATATGCGGTAGGCCATTACTGGATTTCGTGGTATTAGTGTCACGTGATTACAACATTTGTACGCTACGTGAAACGCTACTCACACAGCCTATTACGTGAATTTCAGGTCACAGCTAGTGAACATTGCTTAATAATGTTATTATGTTATCATACGCATTAGCGTTATTCATGGCCTGTATTTTATAGTGTTTAATTGTAAATATTAACAAATGCACCTATGGCAAATTCCGAATCAATAACTGTTAGCCAAAGCATTAAACGGGTAAACCTCGATAGGCGGTTTATGTAGTTTTTCCATCATTTTCATTTCTATAATAAACCGATTCTGAATCAATGTTTACTGACCAGAAAATTAAAATAAATAAAACATGAAAGGCTATTTGTTTAGTTTTTGTTTCTTTTATTATAATTTCTACACCGACAACCATATGTTGTTTACATAAGAATGGGAATATTGTTAATACTGCCAAAATATTGTAGTCTCATGGGGTTCCCAATTTCTTGTCCCCGGTACAAAGTAAAAAGTATTCTAAATGTCATCTATTATCTGTAACCTATAAACAAGTTCCTACCATGCGTTGATATTAGCACTGTTTGGATGGAGGGCGGAACAATAATTAAATGATCGCATTCTCCTATGGCAATTCACTGTTCAGGCCATTTTTTAATGTATCCAATGAAAAGATCCAGAAGACTTTGCGCTTTTTGCGAACTTTCATGCCATTTTTGTCTTCTGTTATATTATTTTTTTCTAGGAAGCGCCACCGGATATCTTCTGGTTTATGTCGCAGTTCCTGAAAGTGTTTCAATAGAGGGGCCATCAGTTTTGCTGTCTTTATTGCAGAACGGTGTAGATAGTCTTGTTTGTATTGCTCTCGCAGTTTCTCCTACGTAGCCCAATTGACACGGTCAGAGAATTAGGTACACTATGTTTTGGGTTCTGCAATTCCACATGCTAGTTGCTTGGATCTTGAATCCATTGTGGATAAATGTCTCACCTGGTATTACGGAATCACAAGATTTACATTTAGTGCATTTGGCTGTTCCTCTAATAGGAAATTCACCATTGAAGGATTTTTGGATGAATGGTTGATTAAGCTTATGGTTTTCAAATCTACAGTGTACCATGATGTCTTTCAAGTTTTTGTTTCTACGATATGCGTAGAGAGGTTTCTCCAATTTATTGATGTTATCTGAGTCACAATTCAGAATATGCCACTTTGTATTAATAATGTGCTTCACTTTGGCATTCAATGTGAAGTGTCTAGTTACACACACTAGCTGTTTTTGTTCTGGTCGTTTCTCTGTTCTAAGGAGATAGTCCCTATCATAAAATCTTGCCCTTATGTAGGACTCTCTTATAAGTCTATGGGGATAGCCTCTTTCTAGAAACGTTGTTTTCATGACTGCAGCCTGTCTATCAAAATCCGATAGATTCGAGCAATTCCGTCTCACTCTTAAAAATTGCGAGAATGGAATGCTTTGTTTTTGGGTGCGTGGGTGGAAGCTTTTAAAATGTAACAAGGTGTTCCTTGCAGTTGGTTTTACATGTAGATCAACTTCCAATTGTCCTGATCGATTAATTATTATGATGTCTAGAAATTGAACCTGAACAGTATTACTGTTAGCAGTGAACTTCTAATTGGGTTCTGTTAGGTTCAACTATTGTATGAATTCTGAGAGAGTGTCTTCCCCACCGGTCCAGATAAAAAAGATGTTATTGTATCTGGACCAGTGGGTGACAGATTCATAAAATGGGGCAACCTCCTTGTGAATGAATTTGGATTCCCACAATGCCATGTAGATGTTAGCTATGGAAGGTGCCACCAAAGCTCGTAGCTAACACCTTTCACTTGGCGAAAAAGATGACTGCCAAATGAAAAAATATTCTCAGTAAGGATTATTTGTAGGCATTCTGTGACAAATGGTTCTGAGCAAGGTACTTCAAAGGCATCAATAAACCATTTCGTAGAATCTACAGCTTCCTGTTGGGGGATATTACTACTGTACAGTGACTCTATGTCTAGAGTCACAAATACATCGTTGTTACAGTTGAATGATAGATGTTCTACTTTATTTATCATATCGCTAATGTCTTGTACATATGACTTGATTAATGGGATATAAGGTCCTAAATGGTTACCTAAAAATGTAGACAGTGGTTTTGTCACTGTCCTATTGTTGAAACTATCGGTCTGTAGGGAGGATTTTCCATATTCTTCTGGATTTTTGGCACCCCATAGATGCATGCAGTTTTGACTTTCGAATAGTTCAAATAGTCATATTCTTTAGTTGTAATAAATCCTTCATTGATAGCAAAATGTTAATATTCTCTTTTCAATTCTAGTTATGGGATTCATTTTTATGTTAGAATAGAATTGGTTATCTTTCAGCACATCTAATATTCTTTTCTCATAGTCCTCTGTATTTAGGACTACAATACCTGCCTCCTTTATCACAGCATTTTATTGTGAGGGACTAGTTTTGTGTAATGCTTTTCATGGTTAAAAAATCTTCCTTATTTAGGTTATATAAGGGTTTAGGAATAAATCTAAGATTTTGCTCTAGTTGTTTAAGAACTACATGTTCAAAGGTGGATAATTCTGGTCCTAGTTGTTCTCGTGTGGGAGTAAACGTAGAAGGTAAGGCTAAACTGTTTATTGCAGAACTACTGCTCTCTGTTTTTTCATAGGAATCAAAATAAAAATGTTATCTTATTTTCCGAAAGAAAGAAAATATATACTGAAAAAGATCACATTTATTAACAAAAGAGTGGGGTACATATGATAAGCCTTTAGAGACAGGATCTATGCTAGAAGTATCTAATTGTTGGGCTGACAGATTGAAAATGGGAATTACATTCTGGGTTTCCAATATTGTCGGTTCCTCGTTTCTAATAGATATTGGGGAACTGGTTGGTAAAGATGTCCCTGGTAATTCCGTCTGGGTTGGGGTTGTGGTTGGAACCTGACTCTCTGCCTGCCCCTGCGTGTCCCTCGATGGCCTAAAAAGACTGGTGAGTGTTTTTAGGGTTCAAAGAGCCGTATGGCTAATGTAATTCATACTGGTGAAACGGACCTTCGCTTTCTAAATCGGAAGTATCCGAGAAAGTTGTCACTTTTTGTTGTCTAGAGGTATGTTCATTTGTAAAATGATTTTGCTTATATAAGTTTTCATTAAGGTATGGGTATGTTCTTTCTAATGTACAATACCTTTTATCCTTAGTCAGTTTATCTAGGTTCCTTGTTGTGAACGTATCTAGGACCCTATTTAAATATTCCCGATTTATGCCCTTATGTGGTTATAACAAATCGTACTCTTATAAAGGCATAAGAATCATATCCATATTTAGTTATAGCCAATGCAGTCCAAATACGGCAAGGCTACTCCCATAGACTCCTAGAAAGTACAAAGCGTTCTTTAAACAAACCAAGCCTCGAGCAGCCCGGGAATTCCCCCTCCTTCTGTTTTGATTTATCCAAGAACTCCTGGAGTCCTAAAAGAACTGCGAGTTCTTAGTGACGTCTTATGTCCAACCTTGCGTCAAACTCGGCACCTTCCAGGTATCAATATACCAACATCTGCCTTAGCAAACACACGGTGGTTTGGAGCAGATCGGCTATCTACTTACCCGACGCCCTACTGAGACGAGTGCCGAAGGAAGCCGACCCTCCCCTTGACGCACTGAGAGAGACGCTGTCTTTTCTCCTGCCGAGAAATCCAGCTCCAATGTTTCCAGTCACCCTTGCAGGTTGCTGGGAGATCGAGTCCTGAGAAAGAGATACAAGACCTCCTTCATTCTATAACCAAGGTACGGAGCTGTTTAGACCTCCTTCATTGGAGAGCCCCGGAGCACAGCGGAGGAACTGGGAGACCCACGCAGAGGCCCCAGCAAGAGAGCCGGTGCCGCTCGCAGCCGTTCTTGGGCGCATTGTGAATTGTACTGCGACTTGGAGACCTCAGGGAACTCTGCCTGGATTACTGGTGATTCTGACCCAACAAAGGTGGACTGTTTCCATTGTGAGCTGAGGGAGCGGGACTGCAAGTCCCAGGCGGCAGTGCGCGAAGGTCATCCAGCGCACCTGGGACTCTTCCCGCCCCCCTCCCCCTTGGCAGCATATCACGGCTCACGGCCCCCGCTTCGCGGGAGCCGCTTACAGCCGTTCTTGGGCGCATTGTGAATTGTACTGCGACTTGGAGACCTGAGGGAACTCTGCCCGGATTACTGGTGATTCTGACCCAACAAAGGTGGACTGCTTCTATTGTGAGCTGAGGGAGCGGGACTGCGAGTCCCAGGCGGCAGTGCGCGAAGGTCATCCAGCGCACCTGGGACTCTTCCCGCCCCCCTCCCCCTTGGCAGCATATCACGGCTCGCGGCCCCCACTTCGCGGGAGCCGCTCGCAGCCGTTCTTGGGCGCAGTGTGAATTGTACTGCGACTTGGAGACCTGAGGGAACTCTGCCCGGATTACTGGTGATTCTGACCCAACAAAGGTGGACTGCTTCTATTGTGAGCTGAGGGAGCGGGACTGCGAGTCCCAGGCGGCAGTGCGCGAAGGTCATCCAGCGCACCTGGGACTCTTCCCGCCTCCCCTCCACTACTCCTACTACATAATTAATCTACCTACGCGCATCGCGCCCTTGCGAAGCCCGGGCAAAGGGCGGGCCGTTTGAGGCCGTTTGAGGCCGTTCGAGAACGGGAGAGACCGGGACCGGGCCACCCCCTTTGCACTCTCCCAAATCATCTCTGCCACTCACCAATTTGGAAATCATGGCCACGAGAGAGACAAGGAGCAAGAGCACGCTAGCGGCTGGGACCTCAAAAGGTACTTTGGACACCTATTTTGCAAAGGCGGGGTCTCTCCTCATAGATGAAATAACGACTCTGGAAAGGCAATATCGCAAGAAATAGGTTGGGTGAGGCGATCATCCATGGGCACAATAGCGCAGGCCAGGACCCCGGAAAAGAGACTGGATCGTATAGAGTCTGACACCGGGGAGATTGGAGCTAGAGGTGTGCTAGATACACCTGACGCAACCATTTCCACCCTATTAACCAACGATATCGACACTAGTGCCCCTCTAGAGCTAAGCTTACTACCCCTACCACAGCCCCCTCCTCCCCCTATTAATGTTATTGTCAGTTTGGCTAACACGGACGACACTACTGACAAAATTAGCGGCCCTACGCAGGGGGAAAGAGAAGGAGCCATTCCAAAAAGGAAAAGAGGGCAGCAAAACCCAGGGGGACGTAAGGCTAAGGTAGCAAAGCAAAACCCAACAGTGGAGGGAAACTACCCGGGAATTGGTAGCAAGGGACATACACCGCTGAGAAGTAAGACGCCTTTACCCCCGCCAAATCCCCTCCCTCTAACACCTCTTCAGACACTTAGCTGTAATGTAAGTTCATGTGACGAAGACATCACCCTATCTGACATCGGCGCTCTTCTGAAGTCACTATTAAGCCCCTTGGAAGCTCGCCTAATAAAGATCGAAGCCAGATTAGTGTCAATTGAAAAAGCTACAATCCTAATAGCAGACACTTCCAAAAAAGATAGTATTGTTGCCAAAGGTGGGGCGCCAGGAATAAGAAGCCTGTATCCACGCCATCAGCAAAGGAGGCGGTGAAGGTGGCGGCTCCGGCCTCCAAGCACTCACATTCCCAACAGCCCGCACCACACACAGTGGCACCTCAGCTGACCGACTGTGTCACATCTTCATGCCACCCTGAAAGGCCAGCTGTAGATGTACAGGGAGAATATGGCACTAACAAAAAACATAGGGTAGTAAACTTACCGCCGGAGGCGAGCCCATACACAGTTATCCTAGCGGGGGTACCAGAGCTAAAACCATCCACAAAAGAACATGTTATGGCCCTCAAAAATAAGGTGGTCAGCTGGCTTTCCATCAACAGGCCCCTCTCCAGGGAATAACGAGTGATATCCTTATGGTGAGGAGAGTCCCATGGCTAGGCAACACACGAAAATCGATCAATGGGGATTGTGTCCTAATTAATTTCAGGGACCCCTCGACCGTCGCACATATCTGCAGATGGTCCTACCCTGACTTTGGGACATCTATTCAGTCCCTACCTCTCTTTTTTCTACCCACCAGCGACCCACATGAGAGATGAGGAGCAATGGGAGACTATCCATAGGAGGCAGGGAAGCTGGGGTGACAGAGGGAGAGGATCCACATTTCGTCCTGTTCCCCATTATCCGGTCCATATTCCAACCTTTAATAGGTATAGTACTCTGGATTTAGTCGACTGACAGAGTGGGACCGTGAGGGGGGAGGCAGCAGAGCGTCCTAGGGGCATCATGGAAAGGGGAGCCACTTCCACTAAAATTTGTTCTAATATCTCCCGTGGGTCAGCTCGTTGTGAGGTGCAACATTCCACCAGTGAGGTTCACACAGATATAGCCGGATCATCCCCAGTTTGAGTGAAACTATACATGAACAAGGGGAAAGTCTCTCTAGTAATACGTCTTTAACGAACCCCCCAGATATGGGTACTCCTCCCCTTCTGACCCCGAACCTCAGACCGCCCATTGTAAACATACTATCTTGGAATGTGGCTGGACTGGGGAATAAAATAAATTCCCCGGATTGGAGCTTATTTATTGAGGGTAGGGACATATGTATGTTCCAAGAAACCTGGGCGAGAGAGGAAGTATCCCGCACAGGTTTTGCGTCTTATTTTGTCCCTGCAAAGTGGGGGGGCAGGGGGCGCTCTTCAGGCGGCCTTGTGACCTGGGTGGCGGCCGATCTGGGATGCACGGTTGCCGGGCTTCCACAAGCCACAGAGGACATTCTTGGTCTCTTGTTAGAGTGGCCGAATTTGAGTAGACTTGTGGTGTTAAATGTCTATTCCAGGCCGGTTGGCATCACTCAGGAGTCACGTACCATCGATGACCTCTCGGTCGCCCTTAGTGACATTTCCCAGGACACCCCCTCTTGATTGGTGGGGATCTAAACTGCCACTTTGAACCCCTCCTGGGCTTAGTGGATGGACTTTCCCATGAGGAGGATGCACTATGGTTCGTACCCCCAACGGCAGCACCTGCACCCAGAGCCTGGACTCGGTTGGCCGTTCAAATCACTGGTCTGACTCTCAAACAGGGTGTGCGGGCCTGCTGCAACGGACGCACCAATTCCGACATCCCTCCCAAATGCACTTACAATAGAATAGGTAGGGAGTCGAGATTAGACTATTCTCAAGTTCCAATTTCGTAGTGGTCCCATATCAATGACTTCCGGGTGATACCTAGGGAGGATAGTGACCACAACGCATTGGAACTGGAATATGCCCATCCAGGCATTGACGACAGAGGGCAGGTGACGGATGTCCCTGGAAATGGGTTAGCACTGACGAATAATAGATGGAGAGTTAGGTGGGAGAAGCTTGCCTCTAATCCAGAGAAGGTAGCAGGGCTTTATGCCCGGGTCATTCCCACATTTGAAAAGGTTTGCACACTAAGGGAGCAACCTAGCATACCGGGTATTAATGAGCAGCTGTGGCTGTTGCACGAGGACATGGTTAAGTCTGTGGCTGATGTCTTCTTTTCGACAGGAAAGAGTGGTGGTGGTCACCATACCCGCTCTACTTGGTATAACGCTGCATGCCGCAATGCCAAATCTGACCTGCTGACCTCGATCAAAGAAGGCAGAGACAGATCTGTGACCAGGGCCAGGAGAAGGGCGTATAAGTCCCTGATTTCACATGCCAAAAGTGAATGGGAGCAGGAGAAATGGGAAAATCTCACAATTTCATTATCTTGTAGGGACTCACGCAATTTCTGGCGCATTGTAAATACGGGGTCTGAGGAGCTAGCCTCGGCAATCGAACCCAACATTTCGCCCAAGGTTTGGCAAGATCACTTTCAGTCTCTTTATGGGGTTGATGAGGGCGCCCTTGCCAAACGCTCACCGATCATTAGCACGGTACTAGAGGGGGACCTCTTCACCGAAAAGGAGGTGCGAATAGCCATTGCAAGGCTGACACCCGGCAAAGCACCTGGTTTGGATGGCTTACTGGGTGACCTATTCAAACAAGAGCCCGATGTATGGGCACCATACCTAGTGACGTTATTTAACGCTGTTTTAAGGGGACTCTCGGGTAGCTTCCCCGTTGGCAAAGGGGTAAGACAGGGCTGTGTGCTAGCCCCAACCCCGTTCTGCCTTTTCGTCAACGGGGTGATCGACCACTTGAATAGGTTGGCTGACATTGACGCTCCCAAGCTTAGTGGCAGCAGGGTGCCCGCTATCATGTTTGCGGACGACACCCTGCTGCTATCTAAGTCTCCCATGGGTATACAACGGGTTTTGGACGGGTTTTCGACCTTTTGTGTGGAGCGGGGGCTGGAGATTAATGCCATGAAAACAAAATTTATGATCTTCAACCCTCCCTCCTCGACTCGCCCAAACCCTTCCATAGGGTCGCTGAGATTAGAGAGGGTCCTCACCTTTGAATACCTGGGGCTAACCATTAACCAGAATATGACTTGGGACTCACACTGCATCAAGGCCACCATGAAACTGGTCCAGCTAACGGGTGGCATTTGTAGGATGGCAAGCAGGTCGACTTATAAGCCATTTGGTCCCCTTATTCACATCTATAAAATGCAGGCAAGAAGGGTCGTTACCTACGGCGGAGAACTGTGGGGCCATGCAATCGCCAAGAAATTACAGATCAGCGAGAACAACTTCATAAGGCAGCTGGCAGCCCTACCACCTGGCACCCCCCTCCTCCCGCTGAGATTAGATTTGGGTCTCAGACCCATTACTGAAGAATTGGGACTGAAACCTTTAACTTTTTGGTGCAGAATTTGGAGCTCCCCTGAACTATCAAGCTACAGGGTCGAGCTCATGGAGATCCTGCACCTACCTAATGCCACCCTGATACCTTGGCTGAGATATATGAGGCAAACATGCGAGTCACTGGGAAGGCCAGAACTATGGCTTGACCCGGGTAATGCTTGTGGCAGGACCCCACGCAAACTTCTCTCGAGAGAATTTTACGAACATAAGTTGCTTGTCTCGATTGAGAGTACACACGAGGGGTCTTTAACTAATCTGTTCACCATGTCCAAGGATTCATACCTCCTAGAGCCTGTTTTAGATGGAATTAGTCCCGTCCTGACAAGGAAATTATTCATGCCTTTGCATTCTTTTAATCTCTGTCTACCTGTACTGTTTTTACTTTTTTTTTTTTTTTTTTTTCGTCACCTTTTAATCATGTAAAATTGTTGCAACCTTTTATGATCTATACTGATCAAAATAAAGACTATAAATAAATAAATATTCTCTTTTCAATTCTAGTTATGGGGTTCATTTTTATGTTAGAATAGAATTGGTTATCTTTCAGCACATCTAATATTCTTTTCTCGTAGTCCTCTGTATTTAGGACTACAATACCTGCCTCCTTTATCACAGCATTTTATTGTGAGGGACTAGTTTTGTGTAATGCTTTTCATGGTTAAAAAATCTTCCTTATTTAGGTTATATAAGGGTTTAGGAATAAATCTAAGATTTTGCTCTAGTTGTTTAAGAACTACATGTTCAAAGGTGGATAATTCTGGTCCTAGTTGTTCTCGTGTGGGAGTAAACGTAGAAGGTAAGGCTAAACTGTTTATTGCAGAACTACTGCTCTCTGTTTTTTCATAGGAATCAAAATAAAAATGTTATCTTATTTTCCGAAAGAAAGAAAATATATACTGAAAAAGATCACATTTATTAACAAAAGAGTGGGGTACATATGATAAGCCTTTAGAGACAGGATCTATGCTAGAAGTATCTAATTGTTGGGCTGACAGATTGAAAATGGGAATTACATTCTGGGTTTCCAATATTGTCGGTTCCTCGTTTCTAATAGATATTGGGGAACTGGTTGGTAAAGATGTCCCTGGTAATTCCGTCTGGGTTGGGGTTGTGGTTGGAACCTGACTCTCTGCCTGCCCCTGCGTGTCCCTCGATGGCCTAAAAAGACTGGTGAGTGTTTTTAGGGTTAAAAGAGCCGTATGGCTCATTTAATTCATACTGGTGAGAAGGACCTTCGCTTTCTAAATCGGAAGTATCCGAGAAAGTTGTCACTTTTTGTTGTCTAGAGGTTTGTTCATTTGTAAAATGATTTTGCTTATATAAGTTTTCCTTAAGGTATGGGTATGTTCTTTCTAATGTACAATACCTTTTATCCTTAGTCAGTTTATCTAGGTTCCTTGTTGTGAACGTATCTAGGACCCTATTTAAATATTCCCGATTTATGCCCTTATGTGGTTATAACAAATCATACCCTTATAAAGGCATAAGAATCATATCCATGTTTAGTCATAGCCAATGCAGTCCAAATACGGCAAGGCTACTCCCATAGACTCCTAGAAAGTACAACGCGCTCTTTAAACAAACCAAGCCTCCAGCAGCCCGGGAATTCCCCCTGCTTCTGTTTTGATTTATCCAAGAACTCCTGGAGTCCTAAAAGAACTGCGAGTTCTTAGTGACGTCTTATGTCCAACCTTGCGTCAAACTCGGCACCTTCCAGGTATAAATATACCAACATCTGCCTTAGCAAACACACGGTGGTTTGGAGCATATCGGCTATCTACTTACCCGATGCTCTACTGAGACGAGTGCCGAAGGAAGCCGACCCTCCCCTTGACGCACTGAGAGAGACGCTGTCTTTTCTCCTGCCGAGAAATCCAGCTCCAGTGTTTCCAGTCACCCTTGCGGGTTGCTGGGAGATCGAGTCCTGAGAAAGAGATACAAGACCTCCTTCATTCTATAACCAAGGTACGGAGCTGTTTAGATCCTTGGAGAATTCTTGATACAGATTCTTGGCAAAAACTATCTTAACTAAAACTATATCTCACTTACTCCTTCCCACGTACTAGGCTTAGGTTAGGTACACCGGGGTAGGCGTATTTTAGAAACACCAGTTGCGTACGTTTAGTCAACTTTTATCATTATATGTATTTTATCCGTTTTAAGTATCTTATAGCTCAGAAACCATATAAATACTTTTACAGTATTTCATAATACTCCTTTTACTGTATGCACTTTACTTTATGACAAGTATTGCAATTGTGGCAATTCACTTCTCTTGCATGAGAAAGAAGACTGCTCAATAAATAACCACTTTTATTGAAAACACCCGTCTCTCTATTTCTCTGCACTCCTGGTGAAACTAAGCATGCACGATTGACTGAGTGAAATAGCTGTCTATTGTTTCCGCGACTCTGGAGATATACTCCTTATTCTGGAGGGAGCAAAGTTGTCATGTTAATGCGGTTGTCAGAAACTAATCCCTTCTTGTCTATTTCGGGTAGTTAATGCCTTCTTGTTTACTCGAGAAAGTTTCTAGTGACCTCTGAGCTAGCTGGCATTCATAATTAAGTCTAACATATTCAATAGAGACCTAGTCGACCTCAGTCCTACGTCTAAAATATCGTTTATGTTATTCCGATGCGCAGAGCCTATTGGGAATATAGGAACTACACTACATGGCGCCCAACATTTGGTAAGGCGATAATTTAACGCTAGATACTAGAGTAACTCAGTTGTGCTTTTCACACAGACCCCTTTTTCCCGTAATAACTCCAATAAACGTCTGGAGTGGGTGAAAGGTTAATATCCGCCAGAACTTAGTAGGATGAGAATCCTATGTATTAGTTTTTGGTTTAGTCAACGTTGAAGGATACAGTGTTCCAAAATATTGTGCACCTAATCTTTGTTTCCTTTAAACATGCTCTGCAACAAAAACCTTTCAGTCAGTAAAAATGTCGGAAAGTGAAGAGGATAAAGAAAGAGAAGCATTAGCAGCTCAACTGTTGTTGGAAGACACAACTCTCCAACAAAATGACCGGGAGGCTGTAATCATCCCGGTCAATATAAGAAAAACTATAACTATGAAACTTATAAAAAGTGGAGTATCACCAAGAGGTGGTACAGTCATATTTGTGGTAGAAGCCCATGAATATCAGCAGACAGAGGTATTCTATTCCTGGATACATTTTCCAGCAGCACATGCTGTGACACGCGAGTTTCACTACTACAAAATAGATGAATCTCCAGAGGAATACGCCCCTTTCGAGGACGTTGAAATTCCACTAACATACCAAGAGCACCAGCTCTAGTTTAATGGCGCCCTAAAACATCAAAATCACATTACCAGGCTCGGTCCACTAGGTAGACCAGGAGGCACATGGCCAGTTCTAGCCGGCTACACACCACATCCCGACATTGAAAAATTGTCAGACCGAGAACTTTTAGCTCAGCTAAAACAACTAATTAAAATACATAGACAATTGGTCCAATATATCATGCGGACTTTAACAGTCCAACCAGCAATAAGAATTCCACAACACACCCCTCACCAGGGGAACACAAATAAAATTACACCACAGACTATACAATCAGTCATTGGCAAATTACCCGCAAAACGGGAACAAATTCCGTTCTGGTTAGCTCAAAAAATCACTCAAATAGAGGCAGTATTTCCTGATACTACACCTAATGAGAAACACAGAATCCTGACGATCTGTCTTCCAATGGGGATCCACCACATGTAGAGGACTGTGACACTTGGGGCACAGTTTTTGCTTCGATATACACAAAAACACATGGTGTTCCGTCTATGGCGGTTATACCAGATGCTGTACACATAGTAGGGTAATATTAGGGAAATATTTAATGACCTTGCATTGCTGTGATCCCTTCATGCAATAAAAAAACTTTACACAGACAATGGGTCAAGGTTACTAGAAGCTATGTAGTAAACTGTACAAAGATTGGGATACAAACTAGGAATCCATGGTTTTCAAGTGAAAAATAGTGTTCCCATCAGATACCCATCCTGTTCCGCCCTACATCATTTGGGATCCTTCACCCGAAGGAAGTGGAAAACTTGTCCACCATAGATTGGGCAAATTGTAGCCCAATCCCTGTAAAGGATACTAAAAAATGATGATTTGGGGATGGTAATAGGTGGGAAATGACTAGCAGTGCAGTGAAAAAGTGAAAAGTTCAAAGGAACTTATGTGGTGTAAATTAATATTGGGTTGTGGGAATGGAAAAAAATTATTTTAATATGATCCTACCCACACCCAAAGGATAAAAACAGTGCAAGTAGTGTAACAAATAACTACTAAGATGTTTAGGAGGTCGACATGTTTCTGCAGTGTAGTGGGGTCAAAAGATCCCCATCTGCTTCTTCAGGACCTTGTTAATGCTACTGCTTCAGAGTGAAAATAATAAGGTAAGTGAAACTCATATCACCTGAGATCGCCCAAGTAGATGATCCCGTCGGTCATGTGGACATAAGGAGCAAAAACACACAGATACAAATGTACAGTCAATATCCATAGCTTCAAAGAAATAACACATTGGTCTAAAATGATGTCAAAAAATAATGATCAATAGTTGCAAAAGAGTCAACTTAATTGCTACAGAGCAAGAAATTTAATACAAAGGCAGGGTAACGCCATGCCCACTCACCCATTGTTTGGGGATTAAACTCTCCACCTCACCCGGCCACAGCTAAGGTATAAATGGAGCACCGCTCTACAGAGTGAAACAGGAGAAGTAATAAAGGAAGAGGAAGAACAAAAAGCGGCAAACAGCTAGACCTGACATGTTGTTGTTGCTAATCTGATCAGCGCTGTTTAAAGAGGCAAACATTTTTCTCAATAGACGTTTTATCTCACATCTCATTAAGGACTAAGTCGTCTTATAGTTTTCAATTGGTATGCTGAAGAACAACCGCGCTGGTTATACCAGATGTACTAAGACAGATTCAAAATGAATACGGTCTAGAACCTGCTTTAACTCTAGGTATGAAATTACTGAAAGACTTTAAGCAAGTCTCGGCTATACTATTAGCCAACATAAAAGGAGAAGCAGCATCTGTGGCGATCCGCCAGAAATTGAAAGAAACAGATATAGCAGAACAACCTTTTGAACTTGCCAGAATAATTGAAAAATCCTATGAAGAATTAGGTAGAGATAGTTTGGGTGGGAAACCACTAAAACCCCAACTAACTGAAAATCCTGAAAAAACCTTTATCAATAATAATCTCAATACTCCAAAAAAGAGGTGGGAGGGTAATAAACAAACCACTCCCAGAGAAAAACAGTTTCAGTCCAGAGGAAGGTCTCCTCAACGGAGAGATAGATCTCCAGAACGAGGGGGCAAGTCTCCACAAAGGGAGCCCTCTGAAAAAAGATACAACCTTAGAAATAGGGACAATTTGAGAAAACCTGACAGATATCAAGATGTTGATACACGTCCCTCTCGATCTTTTCAGACTTCCTCACAGAAATCGGAAAGAAGAGGACGGTCGGAACACAAAGAAGAGCACGTCAAGTCCAAAGACAAGGAACCTGCTCATCAAAGTAAAAAATTACAATTTCCAAAAAAGAAGGTAGCTAGTATTAAAATAAAACATGCAGGGGATTCTGAGGACACAACTGAAAAACGGAGAATGGGCCCAGACAATGCTAGACAGCGCAGCAGAGGTGACCATAGTTCGCAAGATCCTGATAAATCTTCTGGAGACAGTGGACATGAATGAATACATTCAGGAGGAAACTGCAGACACCAGAGTTAGCGTGCCCCATAAAATATACGAAATAACATTACGTATAGAAGGGGACAAAACTAGGAAAATAAGAGGTCTCTTTTGGGAGAACCTATCTAAGGCTATGATATCCTGCTAGCAGAGAAAGACTGGCCACCAGAGTTTGCAGGGAGTGCCCAGATGGCGAAGAAATGATTATGCCTGCCTTCTCAAATCACATTCCGATTCATAAAAAATACACATTTGCTAGAAAATGGGCAGTGGCCCAAGCCCCTGCATTATATAAAAATAATGTAGGATGGGATGAGGATTCTCCTCACCATAAAATTCAGTTAAAAAATCAACCTACTGCACAGAGGCAGTATCCTGTTAAGCAAGAAGCTAAAAAACAAGTCAGGGAGATCTTAGATCAACTTGAATATCAGGGGATGATTGAAACGTGCACCTCACAAATGAACAATCTTTTGTTTCCTGTCTCCAAGCCAGACGATTCATATCGTCTAGTTTTGGACTACAGAAACCTAAACTCTTGTTGCAAAACATTTGAAGTACAAAACTCACATAGTGCAGCACTAACGAATAACATCGTGCGCAAAAAATATAAATGACATTAGATATTTCAAATGGTTTCTTCTGTCAAAACATAGCACCAGAAAGCAGTTATTTGACCGCTTTCTCCAGTATGGGGGCCCAAAAGCAATTTTGTCTTCTCCCACAGGGATTCAAGAACAGCCCAAGATTATTCTCAGCCAGGGTAACAGAGTTACTACAAATGTATGATGATGAGGCATTATCTTATGTCGATGACATCTATCTTACAGACGACGACCTGGAGACACACTTGAAAAGAGTGAACACCATTATACTTGGGTTCGCAGCTGAAGGGTACAAATTCAACTTTAAAAAGTCACGAATTGCCCACCTCACGGTCCTATTTTTAGGATATGAATTATCAAGTGAAGGCAAAAGCCTAGCAGACAACTTCTTAGAAAAGTGTGCAGTACTCCAAGCTCCAAAAATGCTGAAGTACTTACAATCAATTCTAGGTTTCCTGAATTTCAGAAGAACTTACATTCTAAATTATGCATAGAGGGTTAAACCTCTCTACGAATTAATAATACCTGATTTCAAACCAATTAATTGGACTCAGAAACACACAGAAATTTTACGTTCATTACAAACAGACATGTTAACTAAAACAAAACTGCAAACACGCGCGAACGAACGCAACCTTGTAATGCGAGTCATCCCAGGAAGTTGCGGATTCACATACCTGACCTCTAATGAGGGAGAAACTGTACCAATAGCTTATAAATCACACTTGTACACACAAGCTGAAATGAAATTCAGTTCTACTGAAAAAATTCTGACTGCGGTTCAAACTGCTTTAGCAAAAGAAAGAGCCCTAGCCCAAGGGAGGAACATATCTGTTTTAACAGCAGTATCAGCACTTGAGGCAGTAACAAGTCCACGCATTCCGAATGCTAAAGCTTTAGATCCTAAATGGATAGAATGGGAAAATTCTCTTGCTGCAACAGACGTGAAACACGCATTTGATCCAAAAACTCAAATTCAGATCTGGAATACGAACATGAATATCCTCTGTCAATCGAAATTTTGCCTCTCGAACAATACACCTGTGCAATCTACACGGACAGATTTGCACAACACTACGTTGTGGATAAACAAATATACAATGCAGCATGCGCGATTGTTAAAGGTCGCTGGGGCTTAGGTCAATTCAGACAGATGGTCACTAAAACTGAATCACTCAGAAACTGTACAGCTCAGCGAGCTGAAATAAGATCTTTAAAGATGGCGCTTGAAAATGCCGATCGCGAATTCCCCACACTAATAGTGTGCGATTCATATTACTGCGTCCAGTCTTACAATGAATACTTGCAGAACTGGGTCCAAATCGGATTCAAAGATGCAAAAGGTGGCACAATCAAGCATAAAATGCTTTGGGAACAAGTAGTTCTTTTACAAAAAGAACTACAAAAGACTCACGTGATACATACACTGAGTCATCAACGTGATGGCGTTCACGTTGCAGGGAATTCATTGGCTGATGAGGCCGCGAAGGCAGCTGTGCAAACGGCTGCCGTAGCTGCAATTACCCGGTCAAAAACAAAAATAGACAGCGAAATAATGAATGCTGTCAGTGCTTCAGTAAAAGACAGTGGTAAGACACTCCCGAAAGGCTTTCCAGTGAAGTACTCATACCAAACTGATGCAAATAATGTTCCTTTTGCTCAAATCCCTGGAGTGGGGGATAGAGTAATTCCAAACACGAACCGGAGAGCTTAATTGATTCAAGAAGCACACATGGGAATGGGTCTGCGGCACCAAGAGATCTTGAAATCTCTAATAGAATTACAATCACAATACTGGTGGCCGGGGATGAGCATGCAAATTTATAACTTTGCAATGAATTGTCAGAACTGCAATAGAGGTCGCAGTTGTGAACCGGACCAGATACCAGCCCGGACACCTCTATTAGAAAGCATTAGACATCCGCAGACATCCAGACGGAAAAATGTGATCCCATAATTATTAAGACTAGATTCATTTAGATGTGGCCCCAGCGCTCGGCTGACGCCAAAACTGTTATAAAAGATTTGCGAGTCTTTATCGGCACATACGCAATTGGCATGCTACATTCTGACCAGGGTCCTGCGTTTAGCTCTTGAGCTTACAAGGAGGCCATGACCAGCATGGGCATTGCATTGCGGTACTCTAGTCCATTCCATCCCGAGGGAAATGCGGTAGTGGAGAAAAAAAAAACGTGACATAAAGCAATCTATAACAGCGAGGGTATTAGGTTCGGGTGACGGGTGGGTCAAACATCTAATAAGTGTCCAACGTAGTCTTAATAATCTGCCAAGAAATTCTCTAGGAGGTATCACTCCCTACGAACTTTTGTTTGGTACTAGAATGATCATTCATGATCTCGATTGCCAGACTTCAGTGGTGGAACAAACAACCTTTGATATCAAAGATCGTTTGCCTGTCTTACAGGACTTAAATGAAACAGGAAGAAGTCTAAGTAACACAAAGCTAAAGCCAACAGCCACTGAAGAAAAACCACCTGTCCCAGCAAGACCTGTCTGGATTCCAATGATTGGGGATCTGGTCAGAGAAAAGATCGCGGTGAAGAATGAATTTGGGCCTTCTTACAGAAAAGCAGTACCTGTCTTAGCTGTCAGTGGAACAAGATCAGTAGTACTACCGCCCCTTGCTGGTAAAAAGGAGAACAGAGTTGTATCAATCGACCTGGTAAAACCAAAATCATGTGGCAAATAATAAGTAGTAGGCCCAGTGGACTCCCAAGAAGTAGCAGAAGATCAAACCTTGCTACAATCCAAGAGGTTCAAACTGAGAGACTAATCACTTTTGATGAACCTGCAGTGAATAAAAAAAGGACTATGCAACAAAGCCATGGAACTTGTGCCTCTTGAAACCCAAATTGCAACAGTTCTTCAAGAAACACCAATCTACAATAATGTAGCCTCTGAAAATACAGAATCAAAGATTAATAAAAATCCGGAAGCAATTCCAACAATTGACAGAACTGCATCTGGCTACTTCATCAATTTTGATGACTTTTCTGATGATCCAAGTGAACATGAAGAAACGCCAGCAACTAAAACTTTCAAAGAAAAAATGACTGTACTCTTTCATCAACTCAAAGAAACATATCTGATTCCACCATGGATTGAATTATGGATTGTGTTAGGTGTACTTTTCCTCCTACTCTGGGTCATTTTGGTTTTAAGCTTGGGAAAATTCATTGATGAAAAATATAGTACAATGGACACAGCAAGTCAGAACATCAACTTGGTCCTAAAGCCTCACAAATCTTCTCACATTGAAAAAAGAGAACTATCGTCAGTGAACATCACAGCCATTCCTATACCTGGTAGTGTAGCATGGGACGCTACTGATTACGAAATCTATGGCCCGGTTGAAATCTTGAAATATCCACATCAGTTCAAGGTTTCATTAAGTGACTTTGTGGCACCTAGTACTTTCTCTGATTGGGACTTTGAAAATATTAATAATATGATGTCAGATTTAGAAATGTCAGCAAAATTTACAGAACATGATTGTTTACAGGGTTCATCAATTATGAAGAAATGTATTGCTTTAATCATTATGGGCATCACTATTTGCATAAATCTGCTAATCCTAGAAATGTTTTTTACTTGTAATCAATGGGAACATTGTCCAACACCACCAAAAGGCAGTTCGAAAACATTTCATGAGAAATTCCCATACTTCTCAGGGTTTAATAACACTGATTCAGAAACGTTTTATTTTAAAATGTTAAATAAGACAGGAATGAAAAACATGTTGACAAATACTAAATTGATTTATTCTGAAAAAAATTATGAAAAAATGTCTACATTTGGTTTTGAATTTTGGAAAAACAACATTGAGACAAAAACCATCTGGGGTTCAAAAGACTGGCAGGTACAAGGTTTGGAATCACTATTCAGAGCCTGCATGATCCCAGAACAGATAATATTCCTGAATGACACCATTCAACAAACAACCAGTCTTGGCTTAGCCAAGATAAAAGACTTAAACAAACCGTCTATTCCAAAACCCATACCTGATAGTAATAGCACTACAGATGTGGAGATAGACGTATCCCATATTTTACACCAAAACAGAACAAATCCTGATTGGAAAAAATGGTTGATCTGGCCCACAGACACTAATAACTGTCAAGATAGATTCCTGCACAAAACACAGGGGTTCAAACAGACCAGGCCAGACCCAAGATCTTCCCAGAGACAACATCCAGGGATAGTTACAACATACAGTGTAGGAAAACTTTGCCTCAAGTGGCTACAAAAATCCACACTACCTGAAATTAAGCAACACTTGACTTTACTTAAAGAAGGTGCTGACTTGCGAGATTTCATATTGGGACTTCGCAAACAGCGTCAAAAACGTTTCATATACGCCCGTATATACGCTGCTTACAACGAAGCTTGGACAGTAATGCAAATTGAAACTGCTGAAAAAGAAAGAGAAATTGATCGTATTAATTTGGAAAAATCACTGTCTGTAGTGGACAATGGGTTAATGACTCTGTCCTCCAGAATTTGTTCACTGGGCAGCATTGTATCCTCTGCTATTGATATAATAGAACAGGATATGCTAATGTTACAACATGGCCAGTCCCAATTCTATTGGACAGTTAGGCTGGACGTTACAAAACCTCCATTCAGGCTACGTGCCATGGCGTATAATCAACACGTCATTATTTTCTATCTTTAACCTTACAGATAAACAAATCTCGTTGGCACAAAAAGGAGCAGACTATACGGTGCTGAGCATTGAAAAACTAGAAAAATTACCACTGACAATGTCAGAACGACCTGTCATTGCATGGATAATACATGGTACAATTACAATTCTGATAATGACTTTTCAGTTTCAATATTGCCAAAAGTATATACCAGCAGGCTTGTATGAAAGGTTGGGTAAAGGATACATCAAGTCAACTGGAATTTACCTTATACACATAGATGTTATAGTGAAGGGAAAAAAAGAGGTATTTCTTAGTGGCAACCACTGTAAAAAATCACTAAGCGGTACTTTTCTGTGTCAAGGTATTAACTTGCATGGAGCCTGCAAAGGTTCATCAAATAACCTTTCATGTCACCTGCACGGCACTCCTGCTACACAGATAGAGCCTTTTTTCAGACAGCTTTCCAACGGCAGCTACGTTATAATAAGTGACGACAGCTGTTGTGGCATGGTGCCAGGAACGGCCTATCTAGTGAGCGTTACTTCCAGGGTCATTTGCTGTATGCAAGCATTGTATCCAAACAGCAAACCAGACAAGGAGGCAGCAATATGGCCTTCTCTGAATATCTCTTCTATTCGAATTGATACTTTAAGCAGAATGAAGTCTATTCTTTTACAGACAACTGTGCCTTAAACCTCGTCTAGAGAAACGTATGATCTGCAAGTTGCAAGGACAGCGGCAGAGATACATACACTATTATCGACAAATTGCCCCGTGTATTTCGTAGAAATGTTAAGCCAAATCTTAAACATGTCTGATACCAGTGGCATCGCACATGTATTTAAGACAATTTTTTCGGGACTATTAGCACCCTTTGAAGCAGTCCTGAGCATCTTCCCAAATTTCGTTTTCGTGCACTCTGTGTTCGGAGGCCTGCCCCTCATCTTGGGACTCGTAGCAGGAATTTTATTTTTGTTCCTTCTGCTCCGATATGGCAAGTCAAGTCACAGACAAAACCCAGGCAACAATGGAAGAAACGATCCTAGCGATGAGATACCGAGAAAGGATTACTAAGGTCCTCGGCTTGGCAAAGCTAAGAGATCTGAATACTACCTGGTTTCTTTCATTCAGACCAATCTGGCAAGATTGCATCTTACCTGTTCTGCGATGCCTGCTATGCGGAGAAGAATGCGTGTTGGACGTCTGTCTTACACTACCATCAGCAGTACCTATGGATATCGATACTTTGCTTGGTTCGGTAACGGCTCATGCAACGTGTTGTCCCCAGCGGTTACCTATTCTGATGACGGCATTCGTTGAGACCTCACCATTACGATTAGGTGGCGGTGTGGTACGAGATGAAAGCGGCACACAGGTACAACCTTCTGTGAGCATTGCTGATCCAGACATCGATGATGGCAATGAGTCTCACATCTGCACTATTTCTACTTTTTCAGATTTAGTCCAACTTTCACCTACTGTTGTAGACTAATTCTTTGCCAGCCTATCATGTTCTCTCCTAGCAACGAGAATAACTTTTAAAACAAAGCATGAGCACACAGCGTTCCCTGAACTCTGAATTCGGCCTTCAGTTTTTGATAACCGACACTTTTTTAAACATTGGAACTATTCTACTTCCCTGAAAACGAAATTATTTTTTCCCGTTCCCAAAATATTTACCTTTTTTGGCACATGATACTCAGCTTGAAGTAGAACTATTATTAGAGTACAGAATTTCTATTTTCATAATCTCTAGAGACAATATTTTGACTTAGCCTCTAGCACATGTACAGTCTTGTATAAATATGTGATGAAATGGTCTCGACCTTCTCTTCTGTATTAAGAGCCATTTTATAAATGTAATTTTCGCAAATCATTCAGCCAACGTACCATATATGCATTATCTGAATGTTACCACTGCTTGAAAATCGTACAGTATAATACTCATTTTTCGTGTATATACCATTTCAAATGCATTTTATGTATTTTGGGGAGGGCTGGAAAACACATGCATCTTTATATGTTTAGTATTGCTTAGTATTTAGTAATGATGGACATTATACGTGGAGTGGGTGTTGTGAACGTATCTAGGACCCTATTTAAATATTCCCGATTTATGCCCTTGTGTGGTTATAACAAATCATACCCTTATAAAGGCATAAGAATCATATCCATATTTAGTCATAGCCAATGCAGTCCAAATACAGCAAGGCTACTCCCATAGACTCCTAGAAAGTACCACACGTTCTTTAAACAAACCAAGCCTCCAGCAGCCTGGGAATTCCCCCTGCTTCTGTTTTGATTTGTCTAAGAACTCCTGGAGTCCTAAAAGAACTGCGAGTTCTTAGTGACGTCTTATGTCCAACCTTACGTCAAACACTGCACCTTTCAGGTATAAATATACCAGCATCTACCTTAGCAAACACACGGTGGTTTGGAGCAGATCGGCTATCTACTTACCTGACGCCCTACTGAGACGAGTGCCGAAGGAAGCCGACCCTCCCCTTGATGCACTGAGAGAGACGCTGTCTTTTCTCCTGCCGAGAAATCCAGCTCCAGTGTTTCCAGTCACCCTTGCGGGTTGCTGGGAGATCGAGCCCTGAGAAAGAGATACAAGACCTCCTTCATTCTATAACCAAGGGACGGAGCTGATTAGATCCTTAGAGAATTCTTGATACAGATTCTTGGCAAAAACTATCTTAACTAAAACTATATCTCACTTACTCCTTCCCACTGACTAGGCTTAGGTTAGGTACACCGGGGTAGGCGTATTTTCGAAACACCAGTTGAGTACGTTTAGTCAACTTTTATCATTGTATGCATTTTATCCGTTTTAAGTATCTTATGGCTCAGAAACCATATAAATGCTTTTACAGTATTATTTCATAATACTCCTTTTACTGTATGCACTTTACTTTATGACAAGTATTGCAATTGTGGCAATTCACTTCTCTTGCATGAGAAAGAAGACTGCTCAATAAAGAACCACGTTTATTGAAAACGCCCGTCTCTCTATTTCTCTGCACTCCTGGTGAAACTAAGCATGCATGATTGACTGAGCGAAATAGCTGTCTATTGTTTCCGCGACTCTGGAGATATAGTCCTTATTCTGGAGGGAGCAAAGTTTTCATGTTTATGCGGTTGTCAGAAACTAATCCCTTCTTGTCTATTCCGGGAAGTTAACACCTTCTTGTTTACTCGAGAAAGTTTCTAGTGACCTCTGAGCTATCTGGCATTCATAATTAAGTCTAACATATTCAATAGAGACCTAGTCGACCTCAGTCCTACGTCTAAACTATCGTTTGTTATTCCAATGCGCAGAGCCTATTGGGAATATAGGAACTACACTACATCCTCTTATTTAAGTATTCAGCAAATGATGCCAATTCTTTATTTGATTCTTCAATTTTTTAAGGCTTCTTCTACACTATTATTCTTTTTGATTTTATCTTCTAACTCATTTAGTTCTATTTTAAGGGCTGCTGCTAGCTCTTTGGTTTCGATAATTAATTTCATTAGATCTCTTGAGCATCGATTTGCAATCATGCTCCATTTTTCTAGAAATTCTTTATATTGCACAAATAGTCCCGGGATATTACGTGCCCGTAGGACTTGGGGTATGATGCCGGCTTTCAAATATTCCAGCATAAATTCCCCATGTGCCTCCATTCTTTTGAGCTTCTTCTTTAGAACTAATAAATTGTTGATGTCATCATTATTTTGGATATTAAATTTAGAACTATTGCCAAACTAATTGCTAGTCCCTACAGGTATAGCAAATTCCTCGTCTGAGAACCCAAATGTTTTTAACTGGGCCATAGTACTTGGAAGGGAGGAAAGGTAGTTATAGATTAAGAAAAAAAGGGGTATAAGAAGCAAGAAAGGGAATCTGAACAATAACTTCCTACAAATGTATGAATTTCAAGAAAATCAAGGCATACAGAAATATAACATACAATTCTTTGGTTAATAAGAGACTTTGATCTATCTCTTTTTCTATGGTAATAATACAGAGAACAGTCCCACACAGACCAACTGTTGGTAAATATATGTGAGCAACAAGGACCCCCTGGTAGATTAGAAATAGAATTTCTAGGACAGGGCAAAACACAATGAACAGTAACTTCCTAGACAATTGTTAAAAATAACGAACATATGATACATTTTGTGTCTAGTCAGTGTAAAATGCATGGAGTATTTATCTTTTAATACATTTTTATTCATGAATTACACAAAATATAAAAACACTATTATTCCTTACAGACGTACAATAAAATCTTTACAATTCACAGTAAATAATATGAATAAAAGAGTGCCATTAAAAGGAAAGACAATTCTGTGGCAAAATTGTTTACTTTTCGACGCATGTTTCGGCGCAAACTACGCCTTCGTCTGGAAAAAAGCCTTTCTAAGTCAAGGTTAACATATAACATTCTTTAGCTTTCATTTAAATTTCATTTTGTGTTACATTGGTCTGACTGACACATGCAAAGCTATATCCTAGAATAATTATTAGGTATACCTACATTATTTCTATCTAAATTTGAGATGCACAGATTACAGACAACACCATTTTGAAATTTATCTAGAAAGGGAAAAAAAGTAAAATACAGAATAAATATATGAAGTGTACCAATACCTATTGTGGGTGATAAAAGAGAAGAATAGGGAGGAGAGGCAAGATGGCGTCCACAGGAGAGGCAAGATGGCGTCTACAGCAGCGGATCTTGTTTTATAATAGTGTTTTATATTTTGTGTAATTCATGAATAAAAGATAAATACTCCATGCATTTTAGAAATTAGTTGTTGTGGTTACTCAGGACTAGACAAAATGCATCATATGTTTGTTATTTTTAACAATTGTCTATGAAGTTACTGTTCATTGTGTTTTCCCCTGTCCTAGAAATTCTATTTCTAATCTACCAGGGGGTCCTTGTTGCTCACATATATTTACCCACAGCCGGTCTGTGTGGGACTGTTCTCTGTATTATTACCATAGAAAAAGAGCTAGATCAAAGTCTCTTATTAACCAAAGAATTGTATGTTATATTTCTGTATGCCTTCATTTTTTTGAAATTCATATATTTGTAGAAAGATATTGTTCAGATTCCCTTTCCTGCTTCTTATGACCCTTTTTTCTTAATCTATAACTACCTTTCCTCCCTTCCAAACACTATGGCCCAGTTAAAAACATTTGGGTTCTCAGACGAGGAATTTGCTACACTTGTAGGGACTAGCAATTCATTTGGCAATAGTTTCAAATCTAATATCCCAAAAAATAATGACATCAACAATTTATTAGACCTAAAGAAAAAAACTCAAAAGAATGGAGTCACATGGGGAATTTATGCTGGAATATTTGAAAGCCGGCATCATACCCCAAGGCCTACGGGTACGTAATATCCTGGGACTATTTTTGCAATATAAAGAATTTCTAGAAAAATGGAGCATGATTGCAAATCGGTGCTCAAAAGATGTAGGGCCATATGTATCAAGACATTTTGCGATTCTCAAATAGCGATTTTCTGCGAATCGCTATTTGAGAATCGCAAAATGCTATGTATGTAGAATTTGCAATACATTTTGCAAATCCTACATATTCCTTATTCGAGATTCGCAAATTGTGATTCACAATTAAGGAATACCTCCCCATTCATTCCTATGGGCCTAGAGGCCCATAGGAATGACTGGGAAGACATTCTCAATTTGCGATTAGCAATTAGCGAATCACAATTTGAGAATGCAATTTCAAGGATGCAGGGGTGTCAAAAGGACACCCCGTTGCACCCCTGAAATAAGCATGTGTGCACATGCCCTAAGGGCATGTATGTGCTTCACATTGCACTTTGAAAAATGCAAAATAGGGCATTTTTCAAAGAAATCGCAAATTATCACCAACTTAAAGTTGGTGGTAATTTGCGATTCCTTAAGGCCAAATTGCACTTTTTTGTTGCTTCTTACATTGCATTTAAAGAATCGCAAAATTTGTGATTCCTTAAATGCGATCGCAAAATAAGGAATCGCAAATTTAGCAATTCCTTATTTTGCCTTAATACATACCATTTGGCAAAACTGCATTCGCAAATGCTGAAATTCTGCGAATTTCGGCGTTTCAAATGCAATTTTGCTTCATACATATGGCCCCTAATGATATTAATTATTGAAATGGCCAAAGAGATAGCAGCAGCCCTTAAAATAGAACTAAATGAGTTAGAAGATAAAATCAAAAAGAATAATAGTGTAGAAGAAGCCATTAAAAACTTAGAAGAATCAAATAGAGAATTGGCCTCATTTGCTGAATACTTAAATAGGAGGAAACTAGATAAACTGAATAAGGATAAAAGGTATTGTACATTAGAAAGAATATACCCATACCTTAATGAAAACTTCTATAAGCAAAATCATTTTACAAATGAACAAACCTCTACACAACAAAAAGTGACAACTTTCTCGGATACTTCAGATTCAGAAAGCAAAGGGCCCGCTCACCAGTATGAATTAAATGAGGCATATGGCTCTTTTAACTCTAAAAACACTCATCAGTCTTTTTTAGGCCGTCGAGGGACACGCATGGGGAAGGCAGAGAGTCAGGTTCTAACCACAACCCCAACCCAGAGGGAATTACCAGGGACATCTTTACCAACCAGATCCCCAATATCTATTTGAAATGAGGATCCAACACTATTGGAAACACGGAATGTAATTCCCATTTTCAATCTGTCAGCCCAAAAATTAGATACTTCTAGCATAGATCTTCTCTCTAAAGGCTAATCATATGTGACGCACTTTTTTGATAATAAATGTGAACTTTTTCCAGGGCATATTTTCTTTCTTTCGGAAAATAAGATTAACATTTCTTTTGATTCCTATGAAAAAACAGAGAGCAGTAGTTCTGCAATAAAGCATTTAACCTTACCTTCTACGTTTACTCCCACGCTAGAACAACTAGGACCAGAAGTATCCACCTTAGAACATGTAGTTCTTAAACAAATAGAGCAACATCTTAGATGTATTCCTAAACCCTTATATAACCTAAATAAGGAAGAATTTTTAGCTATGAAAGGCATTACACAAAACAAGTTCCTAACAAAAAATGCTGTGGTTAAGGAGGCGGTATTGTAGTCCTAAATACAGAGGACTATGAGAAAAGAATGTTAGATATGCTGCAAGATAACCAATTCTATTCTAACATGAAAATTAATCCAATACCTAGAATTGAAAAGAGAACATTGACCCAGACAAATTTTGCTCTCAATCAAGGATTTCTTACAACTAAAGAATATGACTATTTGAACTATTTGAAAGGCAAAACTGCATGCATCTATGGTGTGCCAAAAATCCAATAAAATATAGAAAATCCTCCCTACAGAAAGATAGTTTCAACTATTGGGACAGTGACACAACCACTGTCTAAATTTGTAGATATAAAAACAACAAATTTAGTGGTGGAGGGTCTGAGGAATATTTATAGACCAGCCTAGGTTAAATTCCTCTCAACTATTATATTAGCAACACAGAAAACCTAGGGGTCTAGAAAAGAGGATATTTAAGAACCTCTACATCAGGAACTGGGTGTCTAAATTAGTACAACCAGAGCGAGCCTAGACTAACTAGTTCTGACTAGGAACCGGGAATTTCACAAAAGTAGACCAACAGTGATTGTGGAGGAAACACATTCAGGATTCCCATCAAAAGATTGTATGATCAATGTTATCATTTGGTCATCCTTCAAGGGTCAGGTGTCTCTGGATCATTGAGACAAAGATCGTACCCTTATCAGAGAGATGGGATTCGAGCCCACAATCACTTTAGGACCAAATGATACAGATCTGATGAGATTAAGTGCACTGCAAAAGAATATGTGGAAGTGGTGAATCTAAAATAGGATAGAGAACCACTAATAGGAAATTCTTTTTATTAATGAAGAGGTATCTTCCTATTAAAAACAAGAACAGTGCAAAACTATGCAGTTCAACCAAATACCTGCATGGGGGCCAACATGTTTCAGCCTCCTGGGAATAGGACCCTAGGCTTTCTTCAGGGCCTCTGTTCTATCTAATAAATGCTACTGCGTGTGATGACTAACGTGTGAGAATAAATCATAATGACATAAAAGGATATGGTTTTCTGTCATCTGTTTAGTACTTCTCCGTGTCTGGTGTTTCGTGCATCTATAACAACAATCACAAGATGGATACATTATTAGAAAACTCACTGTACCCAGTTAACTCTCCAGTGGCATTAAAATCGCCCTATGGGACAGTATCTGCTCACCCAGTATGTCCGAGGAACAGACCTCACCTCTCCTGGACCTAGCTCAGGAACCGTGAGACCCCGCTCTGTAAAGGCAAGAATACCAAATGCAAAGAACTCCTTGCTACATTTTAAAAGCTTCCACCCACGCAGCCAAAAAGAAAGCATTCCATTCTCACAATTTTTAAGGGTGAGACGGAATTGCCCGAATCTATCTGATTTGGATAGACAGGCTGCAGTCATGAAAACAAAGTTTCTAGAAAGAGGCTATCCCCATTGACTTATACGAGAGTCCTATAAAAGGGCAAGATTTTATGATAGAGACTATCTACTTAGAACAGAGAAACAACCAGTACAAAAACAGCTAGTGTGTGTAACTCAACACTCCACATTAAATGGCAAAGTCAAGCACATTATTAATACAAACTGGCGTATTCTGAATTGTGACTCAGATAACATCAATAAATTGTAGAAAACTCTCTACAATAGCAATAGTATCCAGCTTGTAAACAAAGCGCACATAGTAGGGAAACAACCAGAGGGTACCCCGTCAGTTGCTTCGAACTCGAAGCGTAAACGTGGAGGAAAATTACAGAAAGGCGGATGCTCCAAAAAGCTAAAGGTTGTCTCGCCAAAGTACAATAATAGGACAAATGAGGATAGAAATAAGACAACCACAGAGGTTGTGAAAACCTGTCTTGTACAAAATCATCCCAGTGAAGAAATAATAGAAATCCCGTTCGAGGGTAAGGGGAGTGCTGAATGCTCACTAGAAAATGTAGAACTATTGGTTAAGTCCTCCCCTTAGTGGAACGCACTAGAAGGATCGGAAATCAGCTAGAGGCTCTTGAGAAATTAATACAGGGGAACACTGAAATGTTAAAAAAGATGGCTGACAAAAGATCCGCACATCCTGCAGTCCCCCTGAACTTAAAAAATAGTCTGAAGCCCTTACTTAGTGAAAAGGTGGGACAAAAAGGAAAAGAAACACCAAAACAAACAAACATAAAGTTAACGAGTAAGACTCCCCAGTGTGTAAGTGCAACGGCAAGGGGTATCCAAGCACACAGAGATCAAAAGAGCACTAGCACGAGCATAGAAAAAATGGGAGTAGGAGAGGATCTTGTAGGACCCGCGGGCACTAGAAATAAATGCATTGGGAGGAGGGTTGAATTGCCGCCAGAATCGTCCCCTTTTGTAATTGTGCTGGCGGGAGTCCCCGAGCGGAAATTTGAAAGGGATGAAACTTACCACAAATTAAAAAATAAAGTCATGTTTTGGCTAGGAAAAAATAGACCATTAAGACCAGACTTACAAGGATAAATGTGAACGTAAACAGCTCTTACAATTCTCTGACCCCACAAACAATGGCTTACCAAGAGAACTCGAAATCCCTTGGAAATGTGGAACCTGAAAAACTTTTAACTGGGATGGTCTGCCCTGAAAACTCAGATGGCACAACGACAACGGATGTAATTCCAAGTGGGGGGATATCAGTATCTTCTGCAGAAAGTGTTGGGAGCCCCGCTCCAGGCTTTAATGGAGGGTCTGGAGATAAATGGTCCATTACCTTTTGGAACATTGCAGGTCTTAGGGCCAAAATAGACAACCCGATTTGGCATAAACTAATTAATAAATGTGATGTCATATGTTTGCAGGAGACATGGGCTAAGGAAGAACACCATATGAATGGTTTTAAATCTATATTCATTCCAGCCATAGGCTCTGTACATGGCAGAGCAAAGGGGGGCTATGCATGTACATCTCAAACTGTTTTAAATGTAAAGAAATTGAGATTTTTAATCATAACTGTTTTTATCATATAGTTGGGCTACATATGAATAACACCTTCTGTATATTGATTGTACATTTTTATAATAATATCCCTACATCAGATACGCCAGAAGTGCTTAAAACCCTGAATTCCAAACTTAATAATCATAAACAGTTTGTTGTTATATGGGGGGGGCGACTTTAATTGTGCCCTTTGTGACAGAGCAGGAACAGGGAATTGTGGTTTAATGGTGGATAGGGATACCACACTGTCACATTTTGAGCATTCAGTAACAGGGAGTGCCATAAATGAGATCATGTTTACAAATGACCTAGGGTTTTCAAACGAACTGTGTAACCCAGAGGTACCTTTTTCTGCTACTTTCAATGGCAGGGGATTATCCTCCACAATTGACTACATTTTGATTTCCTCGTGTTATGGGGACAGTGTTGCCAGCTACAATGTATTAGAGACTCCCCTTAGCGACCATTTCCCCATTAGGGTAGAAATATCAGACCCACGGGTGATTGTGCATAATACACCAGCGACATATTCAAGAGATATTGAAATCGCCGGCAGAATGGATATGCCCTAAAATGGTCCAAGGTGGTACCTGATGAGTTTCTTTGCAATTATATTAACGCCTGTAATAAGAGTTTCACTATCTGCCTGGACATGGCCTCTGATGATATTGATATCATTAACAATTTTAGAGAAATAACGACAAGAATTAAGGAAGGATTGTGGGTAAATGCTAAGAATAAGATTAACCTAAGGAAGACTAGGGGCTGGTTCGACACAGCGTGCAGTAAGGCCCATAAAAAATTTAAACTGGCCTTGCGTAGGCACGATAGAAATCAGACTCAGATTAGGGACCTTCGAAAAGAATATAAAACCGCACTCAAAACTAGAAGGGATTCGTTGAAAAGGGAAGTGTGGACTGCCACAATGGAGGCCTCCGAATCAAAGGATATGATGGCCTTTTGGAAGGCAGTTAATGCTCCATATTTCAAGGACAATACAAAGGCCCGGATTGAGATTGCGGTCACCGAGGATGAATGTGTTAGGCACTTTGAAACACTCTACAGCCCAGTAACAACTACCATCGATATACCAAGGGAACAATCTGAGAAGGGGAAAGGTTATGAAGGGGTGCAGCTTAACTTTTCCTTGGGGGAAGTTATTAAGGGTATTAACTCAAGTCTAGGGGGTAAGGCAGCTGGCCCTGATGGCATCCCGTTGGACATTTTTAAAAAGAATGTATCACTATGGGCACCACTGCTTACTAGAACCTTTAATGCTGCTTGCTCAATAGGACTGATTAGTACCTGGTATAAGTCAATCATTATTCCCATTTTTAAAAAGGGAGATAGGGCAAGCTGTGTGTGTTACCGGCCCATATTCCTGCTTGACTCCACTATTAAAATTATTGGTAGGGTCATTTTAGATAGATTACACTCATGGGCAGATGAGTACAACATTATTAGCGACCTTCAATATGGTTTCCGATAAGGAGTAGGAACCATTGAACAAGGACTCAACCTATCTATCTTATTAGAGAAATACACTAAGGCTAAGGGAGGAAGGTTGTTTTTAACTTTTATAGATCTGACATCTGCTTTTGATTGTGTAAATCATGGTAAATTATGGTTGATTTTAAACCCGGTTGGGAGTGGAGGATAACATCATTACATTTTTAAGAAAACTGTATAATGGGGCTAGGGCAATGGTTAGATATGGTAAAAGTGGGGAGTGCACCAGAGCGTTCAACATAGCGAGGGGTGTGAGGCAAGGATGTGTCCTTGCCCCTTTTTTATTCTCAATTTATATTAATGATCTGGAGGAAACCTTGCTTCAGGACTGCATTGACATGCCAGTCGTTTCAGCTCGTCGAATACCTGCTCTTATTTATGCAGACGACGCTGTCCTAATGGCAAGAACCCCCATTGCCATGCAGTCTATGATTACCTCTGTTACTGCTTTTATGTCGAAACTAGATTTACAGGTAAACTGCACTAAAACATTCTCTATGAACTGTGGTGGTAGTGTGAATCAGAAGAAAAAAAAACATGTTCATTGGCTCCAAACCCTTAGACCATACACCAACATTCCCATATCTGGGGATTCTGTTTGACCGTACAGGTAAATGGTGCAGTGCAATTAAAGCTAGAAATCTGTTATTTTCTAAATCTATAATGGCCCTTAAATCATTCAGTAAAAAGATGGGGAAAAATGGTAAAGGAGCTTTTATGTATATATAAAGCTAGTTGTGTTGCGGTTGCAACCTATGGGGCGGGAATTTGGGGTGACTCAAATGCCACTATTTTACAACTGACTGAAAATGGCTTTCTGAGATACCTCCTAGCCGTCCCAGAGAGTACGTCTAGCCACAACTGTCATTCTGAACAGGGTATCCCATATCTGGAAGACTTAATCAAGGCCCAACCGATTCTCTTGTGGCACCGGGTATGGACCACTGAAAAATGTCAACTGAACCGCCTCATTTTGAAGGATGCCCTGAAATTAGATGGCGTGAACAGGATGAAATGGCTGTGCTACATAAAGTCATTCTGTGGTAGCATTGATCATCCTGAATTTTATGATGATCCTTCGTCGATGTCTAACATCCCTAGAAAAGCGTTGAAAAAGCTATGCTTAACCTTTTTAGAGAACCGAAGAGATCAAACAGAGCTGCTAAAAAAGACTGTGATCGCTCACCAACTGACTTTAACATCGAGAGTTATTCAGCCATACTTAACTCTGCAGATGAAAGATCACGAAAGGTTTCTGTTGACTCGATTCAGATTTGGGATACTGTTTAGGCTGTTGAGTTTTCCTGTAACCAATGATTGGACCAAGGAAATCAGTAAATGCTCGTGTGATAATCTCTCCACCCAATCGGATATTCATATTTTATTTTTTTGTAGGTTTTATTCAATATCAAGGAAAAGGTGGATTATGCCTATTTTAAAATACATGAATGTGAGACAGTGCCGTCCAGCTTTTTTAACTATACAAAAACTGGACGACATATTTTCAGTGGCATCTGTCTCAGCTTTTCTTAAGAGTATTTTTTTATCTGCGGAAGACGATAATCATGTAAAATTTTAGCCGTGAGCCTATGACTAATATTGTTTCCTGTTTTATGATATTAATTATGATGATGTATAAATTTGGTGTGATTTTATGTACTTTTATGGTTATCCATGTAATATAACGAAATAAAGTCTTTGCATTTATTTATATATTTTTATTTATTTTAAGAGTTTTATATAGCGCTGGCTAGACCCGGAGGTATCAGAGCGCTTTAAATGAGGTTCCACAAGGTTACAAGATTACATCAGTTCCAATTTACATCAGTTGCTAGACAAACAATTACAAGATCATAGAAAACGAGATAGGTGAAGTGTAGAGGGGAAGGGTAAAGGGGTGGGAGGGAGATACGGCAGAAAGACGAAGGAAAGTCTGCCCAAAGTCCGGCTGGGTAGGTGACGGTCGAGGGGGAAGTCCCAAAACCCATCTCCTCTATAGCTATCAGGTAGCTCCATCGGGCTTTGGCCAAATAGCTAGGTCTCCAAGGGAAACATTTAAAGAACATGGAGGGCAAAATAAATGGAGCGTAGAGGGGAGGGGACAGGGAAGGGAAGGTGAGAAAGGGAGGATAGGGGAAGAGACCACAAGGAGAGACGAAATTAAGTCTGTCTAAAGGCCGACTGGGTCGGTGACGACCAAGGAGGGAGTCCATGGCCCATCTCCCCTATAGCTAAACCAGGTAACTCCATCTGGCATCAGACAAAATAGTTCAGTCTCAATACATTGAGAGAGGAGAGAAAGAGAGACATAAATAGAGGGAGGATGCGGGAAGAGACGACAGGAGAGACGAAAGGAAGTCTGGCTAAAGACCGACTGGGTAGGTGACGTCCAAGGAGGGAATCCCCGACCTGTCTCCCCTATAGCTAAACCAGGTAGCTCCATCGGGCATCAGACAAAATAGCTAGATCTCAAATGACGAGGGAAAATTCACAGGTAAACAGGGTGGGGACTAGGGCCAGGACAGGTGAGGGCAGAGGTCAGTAGCAGGAAAGTGGAGAGGAGTAGAGCGGGGAGGGGTAGGGGTTAGGTAGTTCAGTAAAAGTTACATGGTTACAAACAGTTACTGGAGCATGGTGATGCATACTCAAAAAAGACAAACGCAATGTTACACAGGTACATGATACTAGACGAATGTGGCATGGGAGGGAAAGGGGTGAGGTTAGGGATCAGAGGTAGGGGTAGAGACGAGGAGAAATATGTCCAAGGTCCGGCTGGGTAGGTGACGGCCAAGGGGGTGACCCAGAGTCGATCTCCTCTATAGCTGTCTAGGCAGCTTCACCGGACAACTACCTTGTTGATCAGTCTCTTTGCGCTCCACCTATAAATCATGCAGTGCATTGATATACAGGTTTAATAATACAGGGATAGAGGGGAACCCCGAGGCGGTCCACAGCGGACACCAAACTGTACCCTCATAGCTATACCGGACCACCAAGAAGGCCTTCTTATATAGAAAGACCTCGTGCAACCGGTGCGCAGAATTGGTAATAGCTGGGCAGGCGGATGATGGTCTCAAACGCGGCAGAGGGGTCACAAAGCACTAAGTGTTGCGGATCAATCATTTACTGCTTTGAGCAACCTGTCCCCAACATGAAGTTCAGTATTCCTCTGTGGAAGTAAACCAGACTGCTCTTTCCCTAGGAAGCCATCCTAGAAGTTGCAGTCACTACTCTGCCATCACCAGGAAAGGAGTCCTTGAAATAAAGCTATAGCTGACCGGATTGTCTGAGTCATAAGGTGACTTCTTCAGCACTAGGGACACCCAAGATTTTTTTTCTTTTAGACAGGCTGGGTTGCAGCCAACCATAAATGAGCTTTTTTTGATCTCATAAAGACCTGTAACTGAAGGAAGGCCCTTCAGCATAAAAGAAAGGTCATGGATCCACAGGGCACTGGTGGTGTTGATGCTTTTAATAATACCCTTCAGTTCTCCAGATGAACTTTTGTTTGGGCAATGAGGGGAATAGATCAGTCAGAAAGGCAGAAGCACACGCTGCCCTCCAAGAACCCCTGAGTGGGGGAGATAATTCTTTCCCAAATCAGTCTGACTTTATTGCTGAAGAAACCCTAGATTTCTAGTGCAGAGCCAGCGGCTTGAGACTATAAGGTATACAAGGTGTTTTAGCTACTGTAACGTGTTTAAGATACTTACAATGTTCTTAATTTCCCCATGCAGATCTTATTTGATGTGCTCAACCATCCTCTTATATTAGAAACACTTTATTGAATCTTCCCTTACAAGGAATTACCCCAGACTGCCCACTTTACTCTATACACTCCCAGTCAGTTTTATATCTAAATGCTCACAAATGCAGCATTCACCACACTAATGTCATGTCTGCGCCGAAGGTAGCAGCAAGTATGGTGCCTCATACTACAAGACAAATACATTAGATGTGTGTGGGTGAAGGCGTGCACAGATGGCTAAGTAGGCATCCATCAAAGCGCATCATGGCCCAAGGCTTACACTATTCCAGGAATGACGCTCAAACTTCACACTTACCCTGCCACCTCTTCCTTTTAAGAGCGAATAATGACATCAAGGGAAGAGACAGCTGGCTCTACAAGTCAAAGCACGCAAATCTGTATTTACTGTACCTTGTCTCTAAACACTCAGTAATGCTAGTTGATCAAATCATTCTTTCCTTTCATTGCTTTACATAGTATTGAATAATTATACAGTTTTCTGAGACAATTCCTGATTTTTTTGGGAATGTTTTCCGATGTTTTATATCTATAAGTACAGGGAATCTGAAACAAAAGACCCCCCCCCTCCCCCCCTTTTTTTTTTACAGAGCAACACAATGTCTGCACAGATCCATCTCACAAGCAGGCTTTACACATGCAGTCAGGCGCACTTAAAACATGTAGGTTTAAAAGTAAAACAAAAGCTTCAGGTTTTCTACAAAGTGCAACATTTTTATCTTCCAAACTGTCCTTTAAGACAAGAGGAAAACAATCTGTCTATGAAATGCCAAATCAATGTTCTCTCCAATTAACCCACACCTCAGAAAACTAAAGATCCATTAAAAAAATTATAAATAAATAAAAAGTTTTTTCTCGTGCCATAAAGATTTCACAGAAATAGGCATTATTTGCGTACGTGTCCCCCCCCCCATGATCAGTTTTTTCATCTTTATTTCAGACACCCAGAGCCCGCAGTAGGGCAGGGTGGGTGCCATATGTTAAGTGTGCAGGCACTGTGCAGATACGCTTCTGGCTCCTGCACCATCCCACATGCGCCAGTCAGTACCGAGCAGCCGGCAATGGCCTGCATGCCACAGCCCCAGGCACTTGGGAGACTCCCTTCTCCTTTGGTCTGCCCTGTTAAAAGGTCCCTTGCTGCTGCTTCCAGGTCTGCACAAGTCACTGTTCGGTCTTTCTCCAAGAAATGCTAGATTCTGGCTCCCCCCCCCTCCAGTCGCCATCCGCTCTCACTGCAGCTTCGTACCCAGTTTGCGCTGTCGGTTTCTGGCCTCAGCCCTGGTGACCGTGTACTCAAACCACAGGATGTTGGGGATAAGACTAGTATCTCGGATCAAGAGGAACTCTGAAATTGGCCATGCTGCGATCCTAGGAAACAGCGGGGTTAGAATCTCCTGTGTGAAGGCGAACCACGCGATGGCCATCACACATCCCACGACACCACCATATGCCACTTGGCTCCACGTGTGGTACAGCAGGTACACTCGACTATACGATACGAGCAGAGCTCCCATCACCAGGCACACTGATAGAATGTGTCTCCATAGTAAGTCCAGGCAGCGAGCGTTGTTGAATGTAGAAACCTCTCTAAGCATATCGTAGAAACAAACATCCGAAAGATATCATGGTACACTTTAGATTTGAAAATCATAAGCTTAATCAACCAATTATCCAAAAATCCTTCAATGGTGAATTTTCTATTAGAGGAAAAACCAAATGCACTAAATGTAAATCTTGTGATTCCATTATACAAGGTGAGACATTTATCCACAATGGATTTTAGATCCAAGCAATTAGCATGTGGAATTGCAGAACCCAAAAGGTAGTGTACCTAATTCTCTGTCATTGCCAATTGGGCTAAGTAGGAGAAAATGCTGGAGCAATACAAACAAGACTAACTGCACACCGTTCTACAATAAAGACAGCAAAACTGATGGCCCCTCTAGGGAAACACTTTCAGGAACTGCGACACAAACCGGAAGATAAGCGGTGGCGCATCCTAGAAAAAATGAATATGCCAGAAGACAAAAATGGCATGAAAGTTTGCAAAAAACACGAAGTCTTCTGGATCTTTTCATTGGATCCATTCAAAAATGGCCTGAGCAGTGAATTGCCATGGGAGAATGCAATCATTTCATTATTGTTCCACCAACAGTCCAAACAGTGCTAATATCAACGCATGGTAGGAACTTGTTCATAGGTACAGATAATAGATGACATTTAGAATAATTTTTACCTTGTACCGGGGACAAGAAATTGGGAACCACATGAGACTGCATTATTTTGGCCGTCTTAACAATATTCCCATTCTTATGTACACAACATATGGTTGTCCATATAGAAATTAAAAAAATAGAAACAAAAACTAAACAAATAGCCTTTCATGTTTTATTTAATTTTCTGGTTAGTAATCATTGATTTAGAATCGGTTTAATATAGAAATTAAAATGATGGAAATGAAAACTAAGTAAACCGCCTATTGCGTTTTATCCGTTTAATGCTTTGGCTAACAGTTATTGATTCAGAATTTGCCATAGGTGCATTTATTAATATTTACAATTAAACGCTATAAAATACAGGCCATGAATAATGCTAATGCATATGATAACTTAATAACATTATTAAGCAATGTTCACTAGCTGTGACCTGGAATTCACGTAATACGCTGTGTGAGTAGCGCTTCACTTGGCGTACTAACTTTGTAATCACGTGACACTAATACAGCGAAATCCAGTAATGGCCGTCCGCATATAAAGCAAAGCCAAACGCCACGATCGTATCCAACCATTGCCCATCGTTAGGCAGCACGCAGGTAAAATCAGAAGAGGGTACGATATAAAAAGAAATACTTATTCGGCACGCGTACAAAAGGGCCAAATATTTCAACAGAGATGCCCTTTTTACAAGAAGAGACAAAGATCAGGATAAGATTCAGCCGCTTATTTTTGTTACTAACTATAATTCGGTTAGTAACAAAATTAAAAATATAATAAATAGAAACAGCCATTTAATTACAAACAGTAAGATCCTAAGCCTATGTTTTCATTCAGGAGGAACCGTACTATACGTTAGTTTAAGCTATGAACGTAAAAGTTATCAGGATACTTCCTGTTACATTGTTGCAGCATGAGAAAGTTTGCGGCTACTATTGTTAATTGTTTCCCTTAAAATATAAACATTAAGGGCAAGCGTAGCATGTATATGTCCTGCTGTGGACTAGACAGGAAATGGCTGTGCTCCACTTTAAAAATAGGCATATTTGTTTTTATTAAATATGCATGAATCAGCCGGCTGCCATTAGTGAGAAACATGTTTTGCGTTTGGTTAGAAAATTATGAACGCATGTATAAATTTGCGGTATAGCATTCTATCTCAGGTAGAATATTTATATGTCCCCCGTGGACAAGATAAGAAACGACTATGTTAAAATTCTAATATAAGCACATTTAACTTTTTCAGATGTGCATGATTAAGCTGGCTGTTATTAGTGAGACCCATGTTCTCGTTCGATTAGAACGTGATGAACGCATTTATAAGACTAATTCAAATCAGCGTAGGCTAATAGTACCATTATAAGTACTCTTATAAATGTTCATCCATAATAAAAGACTTAAATCCATTGTGAATAACTTGTACTATACCTAATAATGAGAAGTGACCTCACAGGCTATATTGTGTTTCTGTTTACAGGAAACATCACGTTGGTTGTATGTCCGCCATCTATGCGAGACATATATACTGCAACCTTGAATATGCGACCCATTTCTTAAATGTAGGTAATACAGGGTAACTGGAGATCAAACCAGATTATACATTGGTTTATAATAAATAAAAGACGTAATTTAACATGCATAATTTCTGTTATTAGAGTTTCTCTTTTGTAAAGCGAAGGTACGACAATATCCTCTAAGGAACCCTAACTGATTTTCAGCACTGACAGATACTCCCATATCATGGGTGATCTATAAAATATAAGAGACAAGGTATATATTCTATACATTAAAATTGGGCTTATTAGATTTGTAACCCTGCCATCATTAATATAAACACCATCTCCCTGTTGCTATGTATTAATAGGTCCTTGCCATCTGTGAACGTCTTTTATCAAATTCTGGCATTCATCCATAGCCATAACATATAAAGTAAGAATCTTTGCTCTCTTTTTGAGCATTATCACTCACCACTTTGGGTATAATAGAGATCACACTGGGTTGCTTGGAAACTGTCTCCCTATTCTTCTCTTTTATCACCCACAATAGATATTGGTACACTTCGTATATTTATTCTGTATTTTACTTTTTTTCTCTTTCTAGATACATATCAAAATGGTGTTGTCTGTAATCTGTACATCTCAAATTTAGATAGAAAAAATGAAGGTATACCTAATAATTATTCTAAGATATAGCTTTGCATGTGTCAGTCATACCAAAGTAATACAAAAAGAAATTTAAATAATAGCTAAAGAATGTTATATGTTAGCCATGGCTTAGAAATGTTTTGATTGATTTCAGGATTTGTGGCTTTTTTCCTGACGAAGGCGTACTTTGCCCCGAAATGCGCATCGAAAAGTAAAGAATTTTGCCGCAGACTTGTCTTTTTTTTAATGGCACTCTTTTATTGATAATATTTACTGTGAATTGTAAAGATATTATAAAATGTCTGTATGGAATAATAGTGTTTCTATATTTTGTGTAATTCATAAATAAAAATTGAATAAAAGATAAATATTCCATGCATTTTAGAAATTAGATGTTGTGGTTACTTAAGGTTACACTGAGTACACACAAAATGTATCATATGTTCGTTATTTTAACAATTGTCTAGGAAATTACTGGTCATTGTGTTTTGCCCTGTCCTAGAAATTCTATTTCTAATCTACCAGGGGGTCCTTGTTGCTCACATATATTTACCCACAGCCTGTCTGTGTGGGACTGTTCTCTGTATCATTACCATAGAACAAGAGATAGATCAAAGTCTCTTATTAACCAAAGAATTGTATGTTATATTTCAGTATGCCTTCATTCTTTGAAATTCAAATATTTGTAGGAAGATATTGTTCAGATTCCCTTTCTTGCTTCTCATACCCCTTTTTTCTTAATCGATAACTACCGTTTCTCCCTTCCAAGCACTATGGCCCAGTTAAAAACATTTGGGTTCTCAGACGAGGAATTTGCTATACTTGTAGGGACTTGCAATTCGTTTGGCAATAGTTTCAAATCTAATATAAAAAAGAACGAGGACATCAACAATTTATTAGACCTAAAGAAGAAACTCAAAAGAATGGAGGAACATGGGGAATTTATGCTGGAATATTTGAAAGCCGGCTGTGAGGAGGTACAGGTACTTACCCCAAGAAGGAGTGTCCCGCTGCGGATTGCAGCGCAGCGTCGTGCTCACGGACTACGACACCCATGTCCCTCTACTGTTTTCCTACAGGATCGGACAGTTAACCGTGACCCGGAAGCACCGCCTCTATGCCCAGGAAGTGGAATGCAGGATCCAATGAAAGGGGCGCTGGTTGAAGGAGGGTGCGCGCGAGTAGAGGACGAAGGCGGAAGAGAGGAAGACGCGGGACCCGAGCACAGAGAGGAAGACACGGGACTCGAACACAGAGAAGAAGATGCGGGACCCGTACCCAGAGAAGAAGACGCGGGACCCGAGTGTAGCCGAGAGACCTTGCCGGACGTCCGACCAGCTGGGTATCCTGAGGACGAAGAGGAAAGCTGGTTCGAGGACTGGTGGTGTCCGGAGGTGGCTGGGGAGCGCCCATGACTCAGGAGAGTTACGGCGGGAGCCGGTGAGTACAAACGGCTCGAGGGTGTATTGAGAGGGGAGGGAGGGTTGACACTGATTTCTGAAACGGGGAGGAGGGCGGAACGGGCACTGAACCTTGAGCACCCAATCTGTGAACCTTGAGCACCCAATCTGTGACCATGCATTGACAACAAAACCCAGACTTACCCCTCCCTTGTTTAAAAACATAGATCCCGGTGTTGGGCATATAATTGACCATTCAACCCCCCCCCTTATTGCGGACACTAGCAATCCATTGAGCACTGAGGTGTGGTGAAGGGACAACACGACTGCATTGTATTAAGATCTCATTCTTACGGTTCCCCTTTGTCCTTTTTCCTTCACTCCTATAAGCCTCCGGGGCAACCACCCCAGTCCAGAGGAAGCAGGAAGCAAAACACCTTTGCTCACATCCAGCCCTTCCAGCTCACCGACATCATCTGAAGAAGACGAAGGACCACTAGGACATCCCTCACGCCCTATCGCAACGTCATCCATTGTCAATAAACCATTTTCTAACCCTTACTGCAGCCTCCACGCCTGTTTATCAAACCCGCCGTCCCACACCGGCATGATACCCCAAGGCCTAAGGGTACATAATATCCTGGGACTATTTGTGCAATATAAAGAATTTCTAGAAAAATGGAGCATGATTGCAAATTGGTGCTCAAGAGATCTAATGATATTAATTATCGAAACGACCATAGAACTAGCAGCAGCCATTAAAATATTACTAAATGAGTTAGAAGGTAACATCAAAAAGAATAATAGTGTAGAAGCCATAACAAAATTAGAAGAATCAAATAGAGAATTGGCCTCATTTGCTGAATACTTAAATAAGAGGAAACTAGATAAACTGACTAAGGATAAAAGGTATTGTACATTAGAAAGAACATACCAATACCTCAATGAAAACTTCTATAAGCAAAATCATTTTACAAATGAATAAACCTCTAGACAACAAAAAGTGACAACTTTCTCGGATACTTCCGATTCAGAAAGCTAAGGACCCTCTCACCAGTATGAATTAAATGAGGCATACAGCTCTTTTAACCCTAAAAACACTCACCGGTCTTTTTTAGGCCATCGAGGGACACGCAGGGCAGTCAGAGAGTCAGTTTCTAACCACAACCCCAACCCAGAGGGAATTACCAGGGACATCTTTACCAACCAGATCCCCAATATCTATTAGAAACGAGAAACCAACACTATTGGAAACACAGAATGTAATTCCTATTTTCAATCTGTCAGCCTAACAATTAGATACTTCTATCATAGATCTTCTCTCTAAAGGCTTATCATATGTATCCCACTCTTTTGTTAATAAATGTGAACTTTTTCAAGACATATTTTCTTTCTTTCGGAAAATAAGATTACAATCTTTTTTTGATTCCTATGAAAAAACAGAGACTAGTAGTTCTGCAATAAATAGTTTAGCCTTACCTTCTACGTTTACTCCCACACTAGAACAACTAGGACCCGAAGTATTCACCTTTGAACCTGTAGTTCTCAAACAACTAGAGCAAAATCTTAGATTTATTCCTAAACCCATATATAATCTAAATAAGGAAGAATTTTTAGCTATGAAAAGCATTACACAAAACAAGTCCCTAACAATAAAATGCTGTGATGAAGGAGGCGGTATTTTAGTCCTAAATACAGAGGACTACGAGAAAAGAATGTTAGATATGCTGCAGGATAACCAATTCTATTGTAACATAAAATGATTCCAATACCTAGAATTGAAAATAGAATATTGACCCTGACAAATTTTGCACTCAATGAAGGATTTAATACAACTAAAGAACATGACTATTTGAACTATTCGAAAGGCAAAACTGCATGCATCTATGGGGTGCCAAAAATCTCAGCTAGAATATTTATATGTCCCCCCATGGATAAGATAAGAAACGACTATGTTTAAATTCTAATATAGTCACATTTAACTTTTTCAGATGTGCATGATTAAGCTGGCTGTTATTAGTGAGACCCATGTTTGCGTTCGATTAGAACGTGATGAACGCATTTATAAGACTAATTCAAATCAGCATAGGCTAATAGTACCATTATAAATACTCTTATAAATGTTCAACCATAATAAAAGACTTAAATCCATTGTGAATGACTTGTAAATACCTAATAATGAGAATTGACCTCACAGGTTATATTGTGTTTCTGTTTATCTGGAAACAACACGTTGGCTGTATGTCCGCCATCTATGCAAGACATATATACTGCAACCTTGAATACGTGACCTATTTGTTAAATGTAGGTAATACAGGGCAACTGGAGATCAAACCAGATTATACATTTGTTTATGATAAATAAAAGACGTAATATAACATGCATAATTTCTGTTATTAGATTTTCTCTTTTGTAACGGGAAGGTACGACAATATCCTCTAAGGAGCCCTAACTGATTTCCAGCACTGACAGATACCCCCATATCATGGATGATCTATAAAATATAAGAGACAAGGTATATATTCTATACAATAAAATTGGGCTTATTAAATTTGTAACCCTGCCATCATTAATATAAACACCATCTCCCTGTTGTTATGTATTAATAGGTCCTTGCCATCTGTGTACTTCTTTTATCAAATTCTGGCATTCATCTATAGCCATAATATATAAAGTAAGAGTCTTTGCTCTCTTTTTGAGATTATCACTCACCACTTTGGGTATAATAGAAATCCCACTGGGTTGGTTGGAATCTGTCCCCCTATTCTTCTCTATTATCACCCACAATAGGTATTGGTACACTACCGCTCGAGCGACCGCTCGAGCCTGCCCCAGGCGAGGTCGCCCCACTCCCGCCGCTCCTGCGTGCTGTTGCCAGCACTCTGCCCTGCTGACTGCTGCGCACTTCCTGCTACCACCTCCGTTTTTTTCGCCGCTGTTTGCCATCTGCTGCGTGCCTGGTTTGCCCTTTGCATTTCGCCTGTTGTATTTCACACTTGTTTCCCCTTTTGCCTTCTGTAACCTGCTGTGTGCCTGTTGTTCCCCTGTCCGCCGCCTGTGTACTTAGCATTTGTTCCCCTTTCCCCTTTGCCTTCTGTACCCCTCTCCCCCCTTCTGCTGCCCTCCCCCACCTGTGTGCTCCCTCCAGCCGCCGGACGACCCAGCCGCTGCTGAGCCGCCCTCGGTCCTCCTTCCCGCCACTGCCCTCTGGCGTCTCCGCCCCCCCTCCTGCCCATTGGCCGCCCTGCTCCCGCCACCCAGCTGACCCGCCCTCCCGGCTCCTCACTTAAGGGGTCCAAACACAGGGGTAAGGAGCGACCGCTCGAGCCTGCCCCAGGCGAGGTCGCCCCACTCCCGCCGCTCCTGCCTGCTGTTGCCAGCACTCTGCCCTGCTGACTGCTGCGCACTCTGCCCTGCTGACTGCTGCGCACTTCCTGCTACCACCTCCGTTTTTTTCGCCGCTGTTTGCCATCTGCTGCGTGCCTGGTTTGCCCTTTGCATTTCGCCTGTTGTATTTCACACTTGTTTCCCCTTTTGCCTTCTGTAACCTGCTGTGTGCCTGTTGTTTCCCCTGTCCGCCGCCTGTGTACTTAGCATTTGTTCCCCTTTCCCCTTTGCCTTCTGTACCCCTCTCCCCCCCTTCTGCTGCCCTCCCCCACCTGTGTGCTCCCTCCAGCCGCCGCTGAGCCGCCCTCGGTCCTCCTTCCCGCCACTGCCCCGCCCTCGGTCCTCCTTCCCGCCACTGCCCCCTGGCGTCTCCGCCCCCCCCGCTCCCGCCACCCAGCTGACCCGCCCTCCCGGCTCCTCACTTAAGGGGTCCAAACGCAGGGGTAAGGAGCGACCGCTCGAGCCTGCCCCAGGCGAGGTCGCCCCACTCCCGCCGCTCCTGCCTGCTGTTGCCAGCACTCTGCCCTGCTGACTGCTGCGCACTTCCTGCTACCACCTCCGTTTTTTTCGCCGCTGTTTGCCATCTGCTGCGTGCCTGGTTTGCCCTTTGCATTTCGCCTGTTGTATTTCACACTTGTTTCCCCTTTTGCCTTCTGTAACCTTCTGTCTGCCTGTTGTTTCCCCTGTCCGCCGCCTGTGTACTTAGCATTTGTTCCCCTTTCCCCTTTGCCTTCTGTATCCCTCTCCCCCCTTTCTGCTGCCCTCCCCCACCTGTGTGCTCCCTCCAGCCGCCGCTGAGCCGCCCTCGGTCCTCCTTCCCGCCACTGCCCTCTGGCGTCTCCGCCCCCCTCCTGCCCATTGGCCGCCCCGCTCCCGCCACCCAGCTGACCCGCCCTCCCAGCTCCTCACTTATGACGCCCCCGGAGCGACCGCGCAGCGGACGCGCACAGCGGGAGCACCGACTGAGCGCCGAAGGTGCGCCAAAGGTAAGCCCGTCTGCGCCCGTCCGCGCCTGGACCGCGCCCAGTGCCAGGACCCCTGGCCCCCACCGATGCAAGACGACCCGACTGACCTACGACGCCACCGAACTCATCGCACTCAACACCGGTAGACTCCCGGGCTGCTACCGAGCCGCTCCAAGACGCACCCACGGACCCTTCTGCTGCCACTCCTGCAAGTTCACCTGCATCCAGACCTGCACCGCACCAGCACCGACCAAGCCGAACTCCAGCAGCAACCACCTCAAGTGCATCCTGATCAACACCCGCTCCATCCACAGACACGCCGTCGAGCTCTGGAACCTGCTCGACACCACAGCCCCAGACGTCGCCTTCCTCACGGAAACCTGGATGAACGGCTCCTCAGCGCCCGACATGGCCATGGCCATCCCGGACGGCTACAAGATCATCCGGAGGGACCGCGTCAACCAGACAGGAGGAGGCATCGCCATCATCCACAGGAACTCTATCCGCATCACGACAAACACCGACGACACCCTCGCACCCGCCGAACACCTGCACTTCCAGATCCACATCAACCCCAAGACGACCCTCAGAGGCACCCTCATCTACAGACCCCCGGGACCACGTTCACAATTCAGCGAGGCCATCGCCGACTTCATCAGCCTGCACGCCCTCCCCTCCACTGACTACATCCTCCTCGGGGACCTCAACTTCCACCTGGAGAACAACAACCACCGCAACACCACCACCCTGCTGGAAAACCTCGCCAACCTCGGACTCAAGCAACTGGTAACCACCCCCACCCACTACGCCGGATACACACTCGACCCCGTCTTCTCTTCCAGCAAGGACATCGCCTTCAGCCACGCCACCGGACTCCACTGGACGGACCACAGCTGTGTCCACTTCGGCTTCAGAAGGACCACGATCCACCACCACAGCAACAGGTTGCACGCAGAAGCGGGAACAAGATCACAGCCGACCAGCTCGCGACTTCCCTGAGCAAGAACCCACCAGCGCAAAGAACCCCAGCCAAGGGGCCACCAACCTCACGAAGTGGATCAGAGACTGCGCAGACGACCTCGCCCCTCTGAAGACCCCGCCCAGCAGACCCGGCAGCAAGAGAGCCCCATGGTTTACCAACGAACTCAAGAGCTCCAAAAAGAACTACAGAGCCCTCGAGAAAGCCTGGCGCAGAGACCCTACACCGGAGAACATGACTGCCCTCAAGATCACCACCTGGAAACACCACCAACTGACCCACGCCACCAAGAAAACCGCATTCAAGGACCGACTGGACAACAACGCACACAACAGCAAGGAACTCTTCAACATTGTCAAAGAGCTCTCCAACCCCAACGCCGGAACCAATGACATCACCCCTTCGCAAGACCTCTGCAACTCCCTCGCCTCCTACTTCCACAACAAGATCACGGATATACACAACAGCTTCAGCACTCAACCGACGCACACCACGACCGAACCACCGCCCCCCACCACCACCCTCAGCACCTGGACCCCGATCAGCACCGAAGACACCGTCCGCACGATGAACTCCATCCACTCCGGATCACCGACCGACCCCTGCCCACACCACGTATTCAACAAGGCCGACGCTGTCATCGCACCCCACCTGCGGGACATCATCAACACCTCCTTCGACACCGCCACCTTCCCGGAGAGCTGGAAGCACGCCGAACTCAGCGCTCGACTAAAGAAGCCATCGGCCGACCCCACCGACCTCAAAAACTACCGCCCCATCTCGCTGCTCCCGTTCCCTGCTAAAGTCATTGAGAAGACCGTCAACAAACAGATGGGCGCCTTCCTCGAGACGAACGGCTCCCTCGACCGCTCGCAGTCTGGCTTCCGGGCCAACCACAGCACCGAGACCGCACTGATCGCAGCAACCGATGACATCCGAGCCCTGCTCGACAACGGAGAAACAGTGGCCCTCATCCTCCTGGACCTCTCAGCGGCCTTCGACACTGTCTGCCACCGCACCCTAGTGCAGCGCCTCAGCAACGTCGGAATCCAGAAGGCACTGGAGTGGATCATCTCCTTCCTCACCGGAAGAACACAGAGAGTGCGCCTCCCCCCGTTCAGATCAGAAGCCACCGAAGTCACCTGCAGCATCCCTAAAGGCTCCTCGCTCAGCCCAACCCTCTTCAACGTCTACATGAGCCCCCTCGCAGCCATCGCACGCCAGCACAACCTCAACATCATCTCCTACGCCGACGACACCCAGCTGATCCTCTCCCTCACCAACGACCCGCCACCGCCAGAGCCAACCTACACGATGGGATGAAAGAGGTAGCCGAATGGATGAAGAACAGCCGCCTGAAACTGAACTCAGACAAGACGGAAGTCCTCATCCTGGGCTCCTCGCCCTCCGCCTGGGACAACTCCTGGTGGCCCCCCGCCCTGGGCACCTCACCAAAACCGACAGATCACGCACGCAACCTGGGCTTCATCCTGGACTCCTCCCTCTCACCAGCCGTCTGGACTACGGCAACTCCCTCTACGCCGGAACCACCGCCAAAATCCAGAAGAGACTCCAACGGATCCAGAACACATCAGCACGACTCATCCTGGACATCCCCCGCCGCAGCCACATCTCCGGACACCTGAGAGACCTGCACTGGCTCCCGGTCAACAAGAGAATCACCTTCCGTCTCCTCACCCACGCACACAAAGCCCTACACAACCAAGGCCCAGGATACCTCAACAGCCGCCTCAACTTCTACGCCCCCAATCGCCAGCTTCGTTCGACCAGCCTCGCCCTCGCCACCGTCCCCCGCATCCGAAGAACCACCACAGGGGGAAGATCCTTCTCCTACCTCGCCGCCAAGACTTGGAACTCCCTCCCGACCCAACTCCGCCTGGCCCAGGACCATCTCGCCTTCAGGAAGCAGCTCAAGACCTGGCTGTTCGAGCAGTAGCGGACCCCCCCTCCCCAGCGCCTTGAGACCCTCCGGGTGAGTAGTGCGCTATACAAATGCTTTGATTGATTGATTGATATATTTATTCTGTATTTTACTTTTTTTCTCTTTCTAGATAAATTCCAAAATGGTGTTGTCTGTAATCTGTACATCTCTAATTTAGATAGAAATAATGAAGGTATACCTAATAATTGTTCTAAGATATAGCTTTGCATGTGTCAGTCAGACCAATTTTATTTTATTTATTTATTTGAAAGGTTTTATATAGCGCTGGCTACACCCAAGGGTATCAGAGCGCTTCACATCAGCATTGAATATAGGGAGACGAAAACACTAATAAACAGTATATGAAGAAAATTACATCAGACATCATATGAAAATAAAGGCATAAGTAAAATAACAATAAGCAGAATAAGGAGTACATTACAACAGCTATCATACGAAATAAAGGGCATAAATAGAATACCATACTGAGTGTCATGCATACATTGTAATAGATAGCAGATTATTATGAACAGTGTGACAATGGGGAAGGTAAGCTATACAATGTAGAAGGGAGGACGTGGTATACAGGTTCCTGGATGGGCGACGGTCTGCAATGGGGGATCTAGGATCTAATTATCCCAAGAATTTAGTGAGGGGTGGATTTTAAGGTCTTTTTGAAACTTTCAAAGGAGGGGTTGCATCGGAGGTCTTTGGGGAGGGCGTTCCAGATGGTAGGGGCCTTGCCTGAGAAGGATCGGGATTTCAATGTTTTTTTTTTTTTTTAGAAGTGGTTGAATGAGTAGAAGGGTGTTAGTGCTTCTCAGCGATCTGGTGCAGCCAGCTTTTTTGAGATTCGATGGGAGATATGTTGGAGAGTTCCGATAGAGGGCTTTGTGTGATACACGTAATTTTGTAGGAAGATCTGCCTTCGATGGCAAGCCATTTGAGGGTCTTGAGGGTAGGGGAGATGTGGTCAAAACGTTTACTAATGGTTGCTAATCTAGCTGCGAGGTTGAGGATGGATTTAATGGGGGTGAGGTGGATTTTGGGAATACCGGACAGGAGGGCATTCCCGTAATCAATTTTGGATAGGACCAGAGATTGGATAATTAGTTTGAAGTCGTTGGCTGGGATAAAAGGTTTGACTTTTTTAAGGTGGCGAAGAGTAAAGAGTGCACTTTTAGCGGAGTTCTTTACATGAGAGTGGAGTGTGAGTTTATTAGTGATGATGATACCGAGCGATTTGACAGACTCGGTGAGGGAGAGAGGGCAGTTTAGGGCATTGAGGTAAGCGATCCATGTTTGGATGAGGAGAGAATTGTTTTTGGGAGAGAAGAGGAAGATCTCAGTTTTGTTAGGGTTGAGTTTAAGATGGTTGTTATGAAACCAGGTTTGGATATTGTTTAATGTAGAGTTAAGGTGAAGGATATCGGCATGTGAATTAATTTTATAGTACAGTTGAGTGTCATCCGCGTAAAGGTGGTAGTTAATATTTTCTTGTTTAAGTATAAGGGTGAGTGGTTCCATAAAGAGGTTGAAGAGGGTAGGGGAGTGGATGGATCCTTGAGGGACACCTAGGGAGACAGGAGTAGGTTTAGAGAGGCTGTTATGAATTTTAATTTGTTGTGTTATGTGCTGGAAGTATGATGTGAACCAGTTAAGGACAGTGCCATTAATGCCGAAGCGATCTTTGAGTATGTGGTGTAAGGATGGTAGACTGTATCAAAAGCAGCAGTAAGGTCAAGGAGAATAGGTAGATAGCACTCCCCATTGTCCAGGGCTAAGTAAATGTCGTCTACTATGTTTAGCAGTACGGTTGTGGTGCTGCAGCCTTTGCGGAAGCCAGATTGAAGAGGGTTGAATGTGTCAATGGGATTGTCCAATTGGAGGAGGGCACGTTTTTCAAGGGCTTTGGAGAGGAGTGGGAGATTGGAGATAAGGCGGACATTGTTAAGGTCATTGGGCCAGCTTTAGCGTTTTTGGGGATGGGGTGATTTGTCCGAGTCGAAGTGAGGTGGGAACATTTCCTGTAGCAAGGGAGGTGTTAATGATGTTGGTCCAGTAGGGGACAATAATGTGTTTTAGATCTTGGACTAGTGTGGACGGGAGAGAGTCTTTAGTGTGGACGATGGTTTGAGTTTAGTTAGGATGTTGAAGACTTCTTGTTCAGGGACGGGGAGGAAATTGTGCCATGAGGCATTATTTTTAGGTGGTGGGATAATGGGGAGGGGATAATGGGGAGAGGATCCGGTGGGATGAGCGATGGGAGGGGGAGTGGAGGAATCCAAGGTGAGTTTGTAGGGAGAGGAGGATAGACGGTAGAAATCCAGGGGATTTGTGGGGTGGGTGGGGGTAGAGGGTGGAGGAAAGCGCGGTCGATTGGTGATTTTTTCGCTGCAAAAGTTGGCGATTTCTTCACATTTACTAATAGAGGCCACCGGGTTAGGCAGTGCAGGGGAGGTTTGATTTCTAATAGTGTTGGTCAGTTCCCTGCGTCAATTTTTGGAACGGGAGAGTTGAAGACGTAAGAAAGAGGCTTTCTCAGAAAAGATGTGTTTTTTGTAGGAAGTTATGGCATTTCTAGAGAGAGCAAGATGGGAAGGGTGTTGTCTCCAAGTTCTTTCAGCCAGTCTCAGGGAGCGCATTTCTTTATTAAGGTCAAGGGTGAACCATTGTTATGAGGGGACATTTCGTTGCGTTTTTGTTTTTAGGGGGCGAGCTTGTCTAAGACCTCTGAGATAGTTTTATTAAAGTGCTCAGTGAGTTCATTAGCATTGGAGGAAGGAGCGGTGCGACCGAGATGGGATTGGAGCTCATGCTCTAACACTCTTGGGGGGATTTGACTAAGATTTCTGGACACAGTTGTAGTCTTAGTGTTTTGCTTGGTGAAGGGTGGTGCTGGGAGGGAGATATTGAACAGGATAAGATGATGGTCATACCAATCAATGGGGATGATGTTGGATAAGGAATTTAGATCAGGCTTGGAGATGATGACGTCTAGAGGAGGTCCTTTAGGGTGGGTGGGGGCATTGCAAATCTGCTTGAGGTCACTAATCTCTAGAAGGTTGTTGAGAAGGTTTATTGTAGGGTTACTGGGTTCATCCCAGTGGAGGTTAAGATCTCATAGGAAGATATCATTGGAGTTGGAACGAAGTAGCAAAGTGGTGATAAGATCAGATAGTTCTTCCGCAAAAGGGAGGTGTTCGCCAGGAGGGTGGTATATGTTGTGGAGTCGAATCAAAATGAAAGCTAAAGAATGTTATCTGTTAACCTTGGCTTAGAAATGTTTTTTTATTGATTTCAGGATTTGAGGCTTTTTTCCTGACGATGGCGTACTTTGCGTCGAAACGTGCGTTGAGAAGTAAACAATTTTGCCACAGAATTGTCTTTCTTTTTAATGGCACTATTTTATTGATATTACTTACTGTGAATTGTAAAGATTTTATTGTATGTCTGTATGGAATTATTGTGTTTTTATATTTTGTGTAATTCATGAATAAAAGATAAATACTCCATGCATTTTAGAAATTAGTTGTTGTGGTTACTCAGGGTTACACTGACAAGACACAAAATATATCATATGCTCGTTATTTTTAACAATTGTCTAGGAAGTTACTGTTCATTGTGTTTTGCCCTGTCCTAATCTACCAGGAGGTCCTTGTTGCTCACATATATTTACCCACAGCCTGCCTGTGTGGGACTGTTCTCTGTATTATTTCCATAGAAAAAGAGATAGATGAAAGTCTCTTATTAACCAAAGAATTGTATGTTATATTTCTGTATGTCTTCATTTTTTTGAAATTCATGTATTTGTAGAAAGTTATTGTTCAGATTCCCTTTCTTGCTTCTTATACCCCTTTTTTCTTAATCTATAACTACCTTTCCTCCCTTCCAAGCACTATGGTCCAGTTAAAAACATTTGGGTTCTCAGACGAGGAATTTGCTATACATGTAGGGACTAGCAATCGTTTGGCAATAGTTCCAAATCTAATATCCAAAATAATGATGACATCAACAGTTTATTAGACCTAAAGGAGAAACTCAAAAGAATGGAGAAACATGGGGAATTTATGCTGAAATATTTGAAAGCCGGCATCATACTCCAAGGCCTACGGGTACGTAATATTCCGGGATTATTTGTGTATCAAGGGACACGCAGGCGCAGGCAGAGAGTCAGGTTTCAACCACAACCCCAACCCAGAGGGAATTACCAGGGACATGTTTACCAACCAGATCCCTAATATCTATTAGAAACGAGGAACCGACAATATTGGAAACACGGAATGTAATTCCCATTTTCAATCTGTCAGACCAACAATTAGATACTTCTAGCATAGACCTTCTCTCTAAAGGCTTATCATATGTACCCCACTCTTTTGTTAATAAATTTGAACTTTTTCAAGACATATTTTATTTCTTTGGAAAATAAGATTAAAATTGTGTTTTGATTCCTATGAAAAAACAGAGAGCAGTAGTTCTGCAATAAACAGTTTAGCCTTACCTTCTACGTTTACTCCCACACTAGAACAACTAAGACCAGAAGTATCCACCTTTGAATAAATCTAAGATTTATTCCTAAACCCTTATATAACCTAAATAAGGAAGAATTTTTAGCTATTAAAAGCATTACACAAAAAAGGTCCCTAACAATAAAATGCTGTGATAAAGGAGGCAGTATTGTAGGCCTAAATACAGAGGACTACGAGAAAAGAATGTTAGATATGTTGCAAGATAACCAATTCTATTCTAACATAAAAATGAATCCAATACCTAGAATTGAAAAGAGAATATTGACCATGACAAGTTTTGCTCTCAATGAAGGATTTATTACAACTAAAGAATATGACTGAACTATTCGAAAGGCAAAACTGCATGCATCTATGGGGTGCCAAAAATCCATAAAAATATGGAAAATCCTCCCTACAGACCTTTAGTTTCAACTATTGGGACAGTGACAGAACCACTGTCTAAATTTGTAGATAACCATTTAAGACCTTATATCCCATTATTAAGTCATATGTACAAGACACTAGGGATATGATAAATAAAGTAGAACATCTATCATTCAACTGTAACAACGATGTATTAGTGACTCTGGATATAGAATCACTGTACAGTAATATCCCCAACAGGAAGCTATAGCTGCTACAAAATGGTTTATAGATGCCTTTAAAGTACCTTGTTCAGAACCATTTATCACAGAATGCCTACAAATAATCCTAACTGAGAATATGTTTGCATTTGGCAGTCATCTTTTTCGCCAAGTGAATGGTGTTAGCATGGGAGCTTCGGTGGCACCTTCCATAGCTAACATCTACATGGCACAGTGGGAATCCAAATTAATTCTCAATGAGGTTGCCCCGTTTTATGAATCTGTCACCCACTGTTCCAGAAACATTGACGACATCTTTTTTATCTGACCGGTGGGGAAGACACTCTACCAGAATTCATACAATGGTTGAACCTAACATATCCCAATTTGAAGTTCACCGCTATCAGTAATACTGTTCAGGTTGAATTTCTAGACATCATAATCATGAATCGATCAGGACAATTGGAAGGCAATCTACATGTAAAACCAACTGCAAAGAGCACCTTGCTAAATTTTAAAAGCTTCCACCCACGCAGCCAAAAACAAAGCATTCCATTCTCACAATTTTTAAGAGTTAGACGGAATTGCTCGAATCCATCTGATTTTGATAGATGGGCTGCAGTCATGAAAACAAAGTTTCTAGAAAGAGGCTATCCCCATAGACTTATAAGAGAGTCCTACAAAAGGGCAAGATTTTATGATAGGGACTATCTCCTTAGAACAGAGAAACGCCCAGAAGAAGAACAGCTAGTGTCTGTGACTAGACACTCCACATTAAAAGCCAAAGTGAAGAACATTATTAATACAAACTGGCATATTCTAAATTGTGACTCAGATAACATCAATAAATTGGAGAAACCTCACTGCGCATATCGTAGAAACAAAAACCTGAAAGACATCATGGTACACTCAAGATTTGAAACCATAAGCTTAATCAACCATTCATCCAAAAATCCTTCAATGGTGAATTTCCTATTAGAGGAAAAACCAAATGCACTAAATGTAAATCTTGTGATTCCATAATACCACGTAAGAAATGAATCCACAATGGATTCAAGATCCAAGCAACTAGCATGTGGAATAGCAGGATACAAAAAGTAGTGTACCTATTTCTCTGTCAGTGCCAATTGGGCTACGTAGGAGATACTGCGAGAGCAATACAAACAAGACTAACAGAACACTGTTCTGCAATAAATACAGCAAAACTGATGGCCCCTCTAGTGAAACACTTTCAGGAACTGCGACACAAACAGGAAGATATGCGGTGGCACACCCTAGCAAAAATTAATATACCAGAAGACAAAAATGGCATGAAAGTTCGCAAAAAATGCGAAGTCTTCTGGATCTTTTCATTGGATACATTCAAAAACACCTGAACAGTGAATTGCCATTGGAGAATGCAATAATGTAATTATTGTTCCATCCACCATCCAACCAGTGCAAATATGAACGCATGGTAGGAACTTGTCTATAGGTTACAGATAATAGATGACATTTAAAATAATTTTTACCATGTACCGGGGACAAGAGATTGGGAACCACATGAGACTGCATTATTTTGGCAGTATTAACAATATTCCCATTCTTATGTACACAACATATGGTTGTCGGTATAGAAATTAAAATAATAGAACCAAAAACTAAACAAATAGCCTTTCATGTTATATTTATTCTAATTTTCTGGTTAGTAATCATTGATTCAGAATCAGTTTATTATAGAAATTAAAATGATGGAAATGAAAACTAAATAAACAGCCTTTCCCGTTTTACCAGTTTAATGCTTTGGCTAACAGTTATTGATTCGGAATTTGCCATAGGTGCATTTATTAATATTTACAATTAAACATTATAAAATACAGGCCATGAATAATGCTAATGCATATGATAACATAATAACATTATTAAGCAATGTTAACTAGCTGTGACCTGGAATTCACGCAATTCGCTGTGTGAGTAGCGTTTCACGTAGCGTACTAACGTTGCAGTCACGTGACACTTATACCACGAAATCCAGTAATGGCCGACCGCATATAAAGCGAAGCCAAACACCACAATCGTATCCAACCGTCGCCCATCGTTAGGCAGCATGCCGGTAAAATCAGAAGAGGGTGCGATATGAAAAGAAATACTTTTATCGAGGTAATCAGGACAATTAGCACTGTTAGTTTAAGCTAAGAACGTAAAATGTATCAGGATACTTCCTGTTACATTGTTGCAGCATGAGAAAGTTCTCAGCTACTATTGTTAACTGTTTCCCTTAAAATATAAACATTATGGGCAAGTGTAGCATCTAATTCTAGCAGAAAAATGTATATGTCCCGCTTTGGACTAGACAGGAAACGGCTGTGCTCTACTTTAAATATAGGTATATTTGTTTTTATTAAATATGCATGAATTAGCCCGATGCCATTAGGGAGACACTTGTTTTGCGTTCGGTTAGAAAATTATGAACGCATGTATACATTTACGGTATAGCATTGTATCTCAGCTAGAATATTTATATGTCCCCCTGTGGACAAGATAAGAAACGACTATGTTCAAATTCTAATATAGTCACATTTAACTTTTTCAGATGTGCATGATTAAGCTGGCTGTTATTAGTGAGTCCAATGTTTGCGTTCGAGTAGAACGTGATGAACGCATTTAAAAGACTATTTCAGATCAGCGTAGGCTAATAGTACCATTATAAGTACTCTTATAAATGTTCAACCATAATAAAAGACTTAAATCGATTGTGAATAACTTGTACCATACCTAATAATGAGAACTGACCTCACAGGCTATATTGTGTTTGTTTATCAGGAAACAACACGCTGGCTGTATGTCCGACATCTATGCGAGACATATATACTGCAACCTTGAATACGCAACCTATTTGTTAAATGTAGGTAATACAGGGCAACTGGAGATCAAACCAGATTATATATTGGTTTATAATAAATAAAAGACGTAATATAACATGCATCTTTTCTGTTATTGGATTTTCTCTTTTGTAACGGGAAGGTACGACAATATCCTCTAAGGAGCCCTAACTGATTTCCAGCACTGACGGATACTACCATATCATGGGTGATCTATAAAATATAAGAGACAAGGTATATATTCTATACATTAAAATTGGGCTTATTAAATTTGTAACCCTGCCATCATTAATAGAAACACCACCTCCCTGTTGTTATGTATTAATAGGTCATTGCGATCTGTGAACGTCTTTTATCAAATTCTGGCATTCATCCATAGCCATAACATATAAAGTAAGAGCCTTTGCTGTCTTTTTGAGATTATCACTCACCACTTTGGGTATAATAGAGATCACACTAGGTTGCTTGGAATCTGTTTCCATATTCTTCTCTTTTATCACCCACAATAGGTATTGGTACACTTTATATATTTATTCTGTATTTCACTTTTTTTCTCTTTCTAGATAAATTCCAAAATGGTATTGTATGTAATCTGTACATCTCAAATTTAGATAGAAATAATGAAGGTATACCTAATAATTGTTCTAAGATATAGCTTTGCATGTGTCAGTCAGACCAACGTAACACAAAATGAAATTTAAATGAAAGCTAAAGAATGTTATATGTTAACCTTGGCTTAGAAATGTTTTTCATTGATTTAAGGGTTTGTGGCCTTTTTCCTGACGAAGGCGTACTTTGCACCGAAAAGTAAACAATTTTGCCACAGAATTGTCTTTCTTTTTAACGGCACTCTTTTATGATATTATTTACTGTGAATTGTAAAGATTTTATTGTATGTCTGCATGGAATAGTAGTGTTTTTATATTTTGTGTAATTCATGAATAAAAATGTAATACAAGATAAATACTCCATGCATTTTAGAAATTAGTTGTTGTGGTTTCTCAGGGTTACACTGACTAGACACAAAATGTATCATATGTTCATTCTTTTTAACAATTGTCTAGGAAGTTACTGTTCATTGTGTTTTGCCGTGTCCTAGAAGTTCTATTTCTAATCTACCAGGGGGTCCTTGTCGCTCACATATATTTACCCACAGCCTGTTTGTGTGGGACTGTTATCTGTATTATTACCATAGAAAAAGAGATAGATCAAAGTCTCTTATTAACCAAAGAATTTTATGTTATATTTCTGCATGCCTTCATTTTTTTTAAATTCATATATTTGTAGGAAGTTATTGCTCAGGATCCCTTTCTTGCTTCTTATACCCCGTGGGCCTTATTTATGAAAAGTGACGCATCTCTGCGCAGGCGCAGAGATGCGTCACAATCCCGTATGACATGCTGCGTCACTATTTTGCGACGTCGATGCGTCAAATCAATGCAATGGCGCATCATGTCGCAAGTGATGCCGAAAGTTGAAAAAAAGTGACGCAGACGCTGCCGACTTCACGTAACGAAAAGTGGCGCAACTGCCGGAAAAGTGCCGTAAGTCAGAACCACGGTTCTGACGCAAGACAACGTCGCCCTGCACCACTTTCATGTTGCGTCAGATTCCGGAAAATCAACAGAAATACACGCATCCACCTCTAAATTCCTTTATAAAGAGAAAAATAGCTACCATGAAGCATGAAGGAGACAGCAGCAGTCAAGGGAACCTCCCACATGGCATCCAGGATGCCCAGCCCGAAACACAGGGGAAGAGGAAAAGGAAAGTAAATTTCAGTGGTGAGGAGAACGAAATACTCATCAATGAGGTGACAGACCACCAACACCAGCTTTTTGCAAGCTCGAAGTTGCCATTATCCAAAAAAGAGGCCATTTGGCAGTCCATATTGAGAAAGATCAACTGTGTGGCCCAATCAAAGAGGACAGTGATTGACATTAAGAAACGCTGGAATGACATCAAGCGCAGGACAAAAGAAAAAATGGTGCAAAATCGCAAGGAAGCAATGGGGACAGGAGGAGGCAGCCCAGCACACCAGGAAGAGCTGGATGCCCTTGAGGAGCGGGTTGCGGCGGTCATCCCAGACAAATTGGTGGTAGGAATTCCAGGACAGGACAGTGCAGAGCATGAGGAACCGCAAGACACACAGGGTAAGTTTCTACAAGGGGCAATGTTGCAAACAAGTTAATGTTGTGCAGTGCATAAACTAAGGTGGCAGGCTGAATTAGTGACGTGTTGTGCAAAGAGAAGTCATGCATGTCATTAACTGTGAAGTGTCACTCAAATATTTTGTACCTTGGACATGCAGATGTCTCAATTTTAAAACATATACCCATGTACATCTAAAAACATATGTCAAAAGTGTAGTACTAGCCCACTGGCACACCTGACAATTGCCACACGCAGGTGCAAATACAAAACAACCCTTATGAAATACCAATCCCACAACACCCTGCAACAGACCTAGTTATCCACATTTATAATCTGGACTGCCACCACTGTGCTGCCAGGATGTAACTGTGATTATGTACTGGTGACACAATGTGCTACAGGCACAATAATAGGCCACAGAAAGCCATGTTACATATTACAACATAATATGTAATTGGCATCATTCACACATTAAAGTGTGAGAAAGTGGAATTCCATGGCTGTTGCTGGGGGTGTTCCCAGAAACATCTATGTCCAATTGACAATGCAAAATAGCAAAGTCAAACAGTAACTTTGACGCTGCGCAACAAACATATGCATCACCAGGGTCTGTGTAAGGGAGGCACAACCAGAAAAAATATTTTCTGTTCCCTCTTCGCTATCCTCTACATATATGTGTTGCATCCAACTGGACACATAGAAAGAGGAAATATCATCTTATGACTGCTTCATGCAGGAATGTGTCCCTTCCATGCACACTAACAATCATCCCTTGCACCGCAGGACCCCCTGCAACATGGTGCAAGTTTGCCTGGGTAGGCGCATGACAAGCAATGTGCACCTATGTAGTTGTGAAGGACAGGTGAGATCAATCATGAGCCCCTTCTGATAGTTACACCATGCTGGCCCAAAATCTTTTAGTGTTGTACTTCATGCATGATGGTTTCAGCTACATTAGCTGTATATGTAAAGGTAACTACTCAGGAATATTAGTGAGCATGTGAAGCCCTGTGCCACATTATACATGCATCATGCATAACGTATGCAGGGTGGGTCTGCACATCCAATAAAAAGTCATAGTAGTGGTTATGTGCAATCCATCTAATTTCCAGAAATAAAATAGCATGTGGCAAGTGTGTCAGTACCTCACACCTGCATCATGGCAGGTGTAAGGGTGAGGCAGTGCCACAGGGAGAGGCTGGCCCCAAGCCTTGCTGGACTTGATTGATGCTCCTGACATGACTGCAGCAATGCATGACTAAAGCACTGAACAGATACGTCTGGATGAATGACGTATATTTCATTAACAGCAACATGTAGTGTCCCAGAGTGAATACAGCACATCCATGTTGTCACAAGAATGGCCAAAACATAAGTGTACCAATGCTGTTGCTGCAGTGATGCAACACCTAACATCAATTGTGCGCAGGAATGTGCACCATCTCATTGATGGTCTCCATTCATGCCCTGTACATATGCTTGCACCGCAGCACACCTACATTGCTAGTGGCGCAGTCCAGCTGCAAAACATTCTGAAAATAGTCACCAAGGTGCATTATATAAATGGATCCTCAGCGACTTTGCAGCACTGTTTGTGCATCTAAAGTGCCAATAATTTATTCTCCTATTAGCAAACTGTAGCATACAGATGTGAGCAACTGCTTAGGAGTGATAGCAACTTGTATGTCAATGGCCTTGCATGTCCCTACAAAATAATGGCAATGACATGCAAGGTAGGTGTTCCATATCAAAATAATGTTAACAATCTAACTAACTGCACCTCGCAAGATTAGCAAGGCTGTCACGGACATGCAAAGCAACAAGCAAACTCACGCTAATGCACATTAGCTGCAGGAATGTAAGCCCAGAACATACCTGTCCCTAAGGAAGGTGAACATTTGGGGGCCAACATCTATGCATGTGCCTGGTACTGGACAGTGCTGCAAACAAGGTTCAGGGCTGGCATGTGACAAAGATACACTGCAGGAATGTGCACCATTAACAATATTGTGTGCATTCCTATGCCCCAACCATGAAAAGTGTTGCTGCAACAAGACAGTGTGGCTACACTTCTCACGATGTCCCCCCTTTCAATAGCATGGATGTACAGTACTCACTGGACATTGCTCCATGAGGCAAGTAATGACAGATCCATCTGAAATCATTATGTATGTGTCTGCACAACCATGACGCAACTCCAGCAATGCATTGTGGCAGCCTATCCCAATGGCAGTGCCCCACCTACATGCCTGCCATGAGGCAGGGGGAAAGTACTGACGCAATTACATTCAAGAGGGGTGCAGAAATGATGGTGTTATTTGAGATCCTAACAGTGGTAGTTGTGTGCTGCAGTGTCACAAGTTTTGAAGCATTGATGGACTGTCATTGCGGAAGGAGTTGATGAGATGTCATGCAGTGTCCTTGCTCCAGCTGCAATAGGGTGCAAGGATGGCAGTGGTGTCTGGTGGTCAAGTTGTAGATGTCATGCATCCAATGATGGTAGTGCCAGGAGAGTCTGAAGTCTGCCCTGATTTAGAAGTACCTGCTGGCGTAGGTCATGTACTCAACCGTGTCCTGTTCTGTGGTATGTTGAGGTCCCTTGATGCTTGTGTCTGATGTCAGTGACTTTACCCAGGAGGTGTTGGTGGTCTGGTAACTTTTCCTGCTGAGGTGGAACTTGAGGTCACCGAGAGGGATGCTGTCTGTGGATGTCAGACACTGGGGTGCAATGAGGTCTTCAATGGTGTTGGAGAATGGGGCACATGGCCTGGGTGTCCTGCACATGAGTGTGCTGCTGAGGATGCCCATGGGCCTGGTCAGGATAATGGAGTTGCCGTAGTCCATGGTCATCCTTGGCACATTAGAGTGCCTGCTCATTTTGAGTGTACCACTGTATGGGATGTCAATGCCTCTTCCCTGATGGTCGTGGTGCCTCTTGCAGGTGACACTGAAGTTGTCAGTGACAGCGATGGCGATGTCTGGAGCAGAGGTTGGTCCTGGCAGGTGAGGTGGCGTACACGGTTGATGGTGAAGAGGTTGCTGCCATTGTATTGTTGCAGTGTCGAAGAGGAATAATCCTTGGTGTTGAGTGTGGACCAGAGCCAGTCAGATGCAAACAGCGTAGACTATGGTTGCCTTTTGGTTGTGAGACAACCATTACAATGCAGGCAGTACAATGTCAACAATGCAACGCATGTGTTGCAAAATATCATTTAAAAAAAAGTCATTGTGAGCTCAATTATGTTGTGATGTAAGTACTTCATGTGGTTATGTGTGTCAGTAGTAAAAAAACACATTTTTGGGTTAAATGTACAAAATATGTAAAATGGTGAGCATTTTTGTGTTAATTAAGAACATTTGGGTGTCTCATGGGGTAAAATATGGCTCAACTCTTGAAAACACGTAATACCCAAGCTACACCAACGTCAGTGTTTTCATGTGGAGGGGCGCATAAATTTTATGCACACATTACTTAGTTCATTTTTCCACAACGCCCTGTATCCACAAAGTCCATAAGAGATCTCAATGAAACCAATAAAGTAGTCCAATCAAAGCTTCTGTCTTGAAGTCTGTTTTTTTAATTTCCACAGGTTCATGAAACTCCAAGTTACAGCCGACGCGCGTTTCGCCCTCTGGGCTTTCTCAAGGCTGCAATACAGATGTTCATACATGTCCATCAGACACTATATAGGTCATATTGGTACATATCACTGCATATTTACATGCAAAATCCCTTGTGATGAATGAGTGGTTACTCATACAACATGATATTCATTGTCTAAGACAAAACACCCTTGTGGACAGTGTCTACCAGAGACCGACTGTTGATGTTGGCGGAGAGAAATAAGGGTTATAAAAGAAGAGCCTGCTGCCATTTACTACCAGCATGCTCTAAATCTTACTATTTGTTATTTGTGACCTATATGTAATTATATACACCATACCATCACCTAGTGCAGAATGCATATGCACAAGTTAATGATCAATCTCACCGTATTTAAGTCTGATACGGCCTGGAAGAAATGGAAATGATTTCTTTCTTTAAAATATTCCTTGGTGTTGTGCAGTGTTCTGATTCGCGCAAAGATAAGGGCACAATCATAAATCAATAGTAACTATTCAGGCTTCAATCGATATTTTGTGAGGTTCTGTAAGAAATAGTAATCATATTGTTTGGCCTTTGTGTATCACCAAAGGACATGGATACATAAAACATCATTTATCCATTATAAAATCTCTAAATATTATATAATGTCTCAATATTTATACACGGCTAGCCCACAAGTCACTTATCTTGTATATAATGAGACACATGTTGCCAATATGCATGATTTTTTTATATTTATTAAAACGTGGCCTTACCAGAAAACAGATTATCGTGGTATCAAATGCAGATATCCATTATAGTTATTGGACAAGGTTCATCATATTGTCCACGAACTTCATGGGATTGTGATAGATCCCGAATGCTGCCGACTGGTTAGAAGGGTATGACCAGCACAAGTTGATTATGGGAGCAGGAAAAAGAGAAATATGAGGAAGACGCGTTAGAAAAGTTTGTGCTTTTTTACGCCCCAAAATCCATTCGTATTAACTCGAACGGAGTTGCAGCGTTAAGCGCTATCTATCATCATGTGTACACACGATATAGAGTCATCCTTCGGTGTACTCATGTTCGCATTAACCTTTGAGGCAATCTCACCTGATCACGTTAGTTCTCAGCCATGGTGTGTTCCCGGTCAGTTCCTGCTCTGACTTCCAAGTAGTCTCGCGTTTCCCGGCGGTTTATTTTGAAACCGCGGGAGCCTAGCTTGCTCACAACATAGAAAGCGGACTTGTAATGTGTACAAACCAGGTTGGTCTGGACGCTAAGAAAACGGTGGCCATTTGTAAACATGCTGATATTCATTACGCCTGAGGTTGTAAAAACCACACAAGGCATGTTTTTCACGAACTCACTACCAATCTCGAGCAGTTATAAAAGTTTTGATTTACAGTATTTAAAACCAGTCGGTAGACGTAATTGGGTTAAGAATTAAGAAGCGTGTACATTTCGCCATATCGTATTTGCTAAGTCATGTTATCTATATTCAACATCAACAGACGGTTTAACTTTATTTATGTTGAATGTCTATATTATGACCAGCTAATCAAGGATGCATTCAAAGTTACATCCATTCCACCAACATAGCTCGCAGATCCATAGGATCCACTGTCCACTTGATACAATCTCTATGGGAAATTGTTCCCCAAACTTAAGATACAAGGATTTGAGAGGAAAAATCTTCACATACAGTGTCTAGTTCATCATTGTATGCAATTTAGATTCTTATCCAGCCAACTCGTCAAGGTCAATCATGAATACACCAACCCATGCAGCAAAGCTACAGACATCACCCTGGCACAAGAGCTCTGTGATAAGTGTGCAACAAAGTTCCACCTAAAGATCAAAAATACACAACAACAACTTTGCTGTACACCCACAAGATGCCACAGGCAGCACCAAGCAACCCCCCCCAATACAACAGCCATACTACCATCCCCACCGGGACACCAGTCACAGCTGAATTCCCCCCTCTCGACCATGAGATACATCCACTTGTGGGATCACACAGAGCCCTGCCCTTATCGCATCAACCACAGCACCAAGATCACCCTTTTCACAGCCACAAATGACATCCGCACCCTCCGGGACCAAGACACCTCCACAGCATTCATCATACTTGAGCTCTCAGTGGGCTCCTACACAGACTCACACCACACACTAGTCGCAACACTACATGATGCTGGATTACAAGGAACAGCCCTTGACTGGATCATTCATCCCAGGAAGAGGTGAAAGGATCAGACTGACAACCTTCCTCTCCGTAAAGCAAATGCTGAATGCCAGAGGGTCCATCAATGAGCCTGACCCTCTTCAACATCAACAGGGCTGCCTCAGCACCATCGGAAAACAACACGGCCTCAACATCGTATCCTTTGCTGAATGACACACAGCTCATCCTCTCTCTCACCAAAGACTACACCACCCCCAGACTTTAAATACATTGAGGAATGCATGACGTCGCAGTCTGTTTGAACCACAGCTGCATGAAGACAAATTCAGAGAATACAGAAGTCCGTGTCCTTGGAGCCACTCCTTCAGCATGCAACAGCACCTGTTGGATCTCTCACTCTGAAGGGAGGGGGCTGCCGCTACCGCTCAAAGAGACAGGTCTTGAGGAGTCTTCTGAAGGCGAGTAGGTCCTGGGTCTGCCGTAGGTGGGCAGGGAGGGTGTTCCAGGTCTTGGCGGCAAGGTAGGACAACGTTCTGCTGCCGGAGGTTTGTCATAGGATGCGGTGGACAGTGGCGAGGGTGAGGCTGGTGGAGCGGAGCTGGCGTGTGGGGATGTAGAAGCTCAGTCTGCTGTTCAGGTAGGCTGGTACGGCCTTGTGGAGTGCTTTGTGTGGGCGGGTGAGGAGCTTGAAGGTGATCCTCTTGCTGACGTGGAGCCAGTGTAGGTCTCTCAGTTGGGGGTGATGTGGCTGTGGTGGGGGACGTTGACGATCATTTTGGCGTATGTGTTTTGGATGCGTTGCAGTTGTTGTAGGTGTTTGGCTGGGATTCCTGCGTAGAGTGCGTTGCCGTAGTCCAGTCTGCTGCTGCTGAGGGCCTGTGTCACCGTTCTTCTTGTTTGGGTCGGGATCCACTTGTAGATCCTGCATAGCATGCGGAGGCTGTGGTAGCAGGAGGAGGAGACGGCGTAGACCTGCTCAGACATGGAGAGGGAGGAGTCGAGGATGCATCCTGGGTTGCGTGCATGGTCAGTGGGTGTTGGTGCTGTTCCCAGTGTGGTCGGCCACCAGGAGTCGTCCCAGGCTGAGGGGGTGGGTCTGAGGATGAGGCCCTCCTTCTTGTCCAAGTTCAACTTCAGACCTCTGCCCCTCATCCAGGTGATGACGGCCTTCATTCCCTCGTGGAGGTTGGTTTTGGCGGTGTGTGGGTCCTTGGTGAGGGAGAGGATGAGCTGGGTGTCGTCGGCGTAGGAGATGATGTAGAGGTCGTGATGGCGGGCCACTTGAGCGAGGGGGGCCATGTAGATGTTGAACAGCGTCGGGCTGAGGGATGAGCCCTGGGGGACGCCGCAGATGATGTTGGTGGCATTGGATTGGAAGGATGGGAGTTGGACGCTCTGGATTCTGCCGGAGAGGAAGGACGTGGTCCAGTCTAGGGCTTTCTCTTGGATTCTGGCTTCTTGGAGGTGTGTCTTCAAGTGTGATGGCAGACCGTGTCAAAGGCGGCTGACAGGTCCAGGAGGAAGAGGGCTGATGTCTCGCCGTTGTCTAGTTGGTGCCTGATATTGTCTGTGGCGGAGATGAGGACTGTCTCGCTACTGTATTTACGTCGGAATCCGGACTGGGACGGGTCCAAGATGTTGGTGTCTTCCAGGTCGCAGCCCAATTGCATGTTGATGATTTTCTCGATGACCTTCGCTGGGAACGTGAGCAGGGAGATGGGCCAGGAGTCCTTGAGGGCCCTGGGGTCTGCCTTGTGCCTCTTGAGGAGGGCATTGATTTTGGCGTGCTTCCAGCTTTCCAGGAATGTTGCTGCTTTGAAGGAGATGTTGATGACCTTCCGTAGTTGGGGTATGATGGCTGCGTCTGCTTCGTTGAATACGTGGTGCGGTCACAGGTCTGCTGATGATCCAGAGTGGATGGAGTTAATGACCTTGTGTGTTGCGTCCTCGTTGACGTTGGACCAGAAGGTAAGGCGGTTGGCGCTGGTGGTCTTCGCAGGGGAGGCAGAGTATTGCATAGTTGGGGCGGTTGTTGTGTTGAAGCTGTCATGGATGTCAGCAATCTTGTGGTGGAAGAAGATGGCCAGTGAGTCACACAGTTCTTGTGAGGGTGGGATGTTGTTGGCGTTGGCGCTGGGTTTGGAGAGTTCTTTTACAATGCTGAAGAGCTCTTTGCTGTCGTGTGCATTGTTATCCAGGCGGTCTTTGAAGGAGGATCTCTTGGCTAATCTGGTAAGGTGGTGATGTTTGCAGGTGGCGCCTTGTGGACTGTGTGGTTGTTCGGTGTGTGTTCATGGAGCCATTTCTTCTCCAGTTTCCGGCATGCGCATTGGTCTTGAGGTCGTCGGTGAACCAGGTGGCTCTCTTGCTGGCGTGGCTGTTGGAGCGTTACTTGATTGGGGCGAAGGTGTTGGCGCAGTCGTAGATACACTGTCTGAGGTTTCGGGCTGTGGCGTCTGGGTTGGTGGGGTTGTTGGTTGGGTTCTAGGCGAGGGGGGTGATCAGCTGGTCTTCGGTGACTTTGATCCAGCAGTGGCGAGGCAGCTGTTGGGTGCGGTGGTGTGTGGTTGGTTTCTTGAAGGTGAAATGGATGCAGCGGTGGTCGGTCCAGTGGAGTTCAGTGGTGTGGTTGGAGGCGACGTGGGTGCCTGTGGAGAAGACGGGGTCCAGCGTGTAGCCGGTGGCGTGGGTGCTGTGACGAGTTGTCTGAGGCCAGGTTTGGTGAGGATGTTGATCAGCATGGCGGAATTGGCGTTGTTGTTCGCGAGGTGTAAGTTCAGGTCCCAGAGGATGATGTAGTCCGTGGAGGCGAGTGCGTGGGTGCTGGTGAGGTCGTCGATGGAGTTGCAGAACTGAGCACAGGGTCCGGGGGTCTGTAGACGAGTGTTCCTCTGAGGGTGGTGTTGGGGGTCGGTGTGGATCTTAAAGTGCAGGTGATCGGCGGTGTTGAGGGTGTCGTCTGCATGGGTGGCGACCTTGAGGGTGCACTTGTGGTCGATGGCAATTCATTCACTGATTCAGTTGGTGCAATCCCTGCGGGTGATCTTGTAGCTGTCTGGGTTGTCTATGGTGACGTTGGGCGCAGAGGAGTCGTTCCACCAGGTCACGGTTAAGAAGCCCACATCTGGGGCGGAGGTGTCGAGTAGATCCCAGAGCTCAACGGGGTGTTTGCGTGCGGAGTGGGTGTTAAGGATTATGAATTGGAGGTGGCTGGGTCCAGTCCATGGAGGTTTGGTGGCTCTGTCGCAGGTGAATCTGCATGTGCGGCAGGAGAAGGGTCCCGTTTGTATGTTTTGGGGCGGCCTAGAAGCAAGTGTGTTTTGGCCGGCATTGAGTGCGTGGAGGGTGCTGGCGTCGTAGTGGAGTCTGGTGTAGTGGCGTTTGCGGGCTCAAGGGGTCCTGGCGCTGGACACGGTACAGGCACGATGGGCGCAGACTGGCTTGCCTTAGGTGCGCTTTTGGTGCGCCAGCGGCGCAGCCGCGCAAAGTCTGGCATATATGGGGATGTGGGAGGGAGGAGCAGCTGGTAGGAGGGAGGAGCAGCTGGTAGGCGGGAGCAGCAAGTGTGCATGGGGCGGGGAAACAGTGGCACAGAAAGCAAAATGGGGTGCAAAGAGGGGGAAAAACAGTGGCACAGAGGGCACAAACGGGACACAGAAACGGGGGTGGAGCACACTTACCAGTGGGTACTCGGCAGCGGCAGCAGGGGCACACAGGCGGAGCTGCGTGGAGGGTGAGCAACATACCAGAAGCAATCTGTATCATTACAACATAACAACATTAGCATGTAAACACAGGAAATGGGTCACACACAAACAACACAGCCATGATGGCTATGACAGGTGGGATGATGTCAGATGTTAACAAATCCATGTGCCAATTCCTCAGGAATTGTGGACTGATACCTGTTACACACATAGAGAGTGCATAATGCCACTTGGTCTTGCTACAGTGCTGGAAGGTGTTTTCAATATCCAACAACAAAACAGCCATCAGGACATGCACTCAAGCTAAATGGTGCAAGTGTGCATGCACTGTCTGGCCATTTGCCATGTGATAGGATTCAGAAAAGGGGGTGGTGATGGACAGAGTATCTGAATTAAGCAGAACACTCCTACCCAGTCAAAAGATCAGGGCTTGATCCATCACCGTTTTTTAGCTCACTGCTCAGTGAACCATCCCAGTTCAGAACCTGGCTACATGTGATAGGAAACACTTTTTGAATGCATCTATTAATTTATGCAATGTCATTTATTGTAACATAAGTGATGATGTGTAGCTTGAACTTTGACATGTTGACACACATCACAGTTCAAAATGTCAAGATAACTAAAATATGTGAATCTCTAGACCAGATGTCAGACATGAGCATACACCTACATCTTGTTACATTTCAGGGCATGCAACACCTACTCATGAGCAGGAACCTTTGTTTGAAGCAGATGATGAGGACGGTGACGGTGTACCAAGCATGGACATAGGCCTCTTCCAGGACCTGTTACAATCGATTCAAACACCCTTTCCCGGCACAAGAACGCAAAGCAGCATAGTGGGATCTCCACATGACCGACATGGAAGCACTCGTACGCCACCTCCCACAACATCTCAACCTCACCACTCGCAGGACACGCTAAATGTATTTGAACAACGTGTTGTTGATGTACAGGGTCAGTTGGCACAGGAGGTGCGTAAAGGGATAGAGAGCATGGCAGCCATCCTAGAGGGAGTCCTCCGTTGTCTAAGATCAGGTTGTGGCAGTGCGGAAAATGGAAGCACCACCGAGGCTCCACCACGTGGTTTGTTTCAGACCCTGAATGACATATCTGAAGTCATGCAGCAGAGGCACAAACAAATGCCCAACACAAGTGGCAGCCTTGAAGTTGCCAACAGGCTGAGGGCCATCCAGGAGATACTTGAAGTCATGAATCAAAAACAGGATACATACCGTACCAACTTGGCTGCCTACCAACGGGATGTTGCAGCAGTGCTGGTAAACCAGCAAGTCATGCTCAGTGCATTTATGCGTTACCTGATGGGCAAGGACCATGATGCAGGAACACTCCCTTCCACATCTTCAGCCCCTGATGTGTGTATGCCTCTTATGTCGACTGCACCAGTGATGACACCATCAGCTAAGACAACACATACATCTGCGGAAGACGATTTTGATGAATTTCCAGTCTTCCGCAAAACTGCACGTTAGCATCACCTATTGTCCGATGACCCTAAATATCCACTGTCCGGTGCTCATCCTACTGACAGTGTACCCCAGTAATGAAGAAATACCAATTACTGATAGTCACTGGATTTACAAGAAATTATGTGTGGCCTTCCTCTATGAGGTGAAGGTATGATGTAAACTCTCCCTTTCTCCACAATAAAATCCTACTCACACCTAAATGTCACAAAAGTCATGTTTTTGTATGGACTGTGCATGTACATCCTCAACCCTACTGTAAGTGTCCCTTGATAAGTAGTGTGCCGTCATACCTTGCTACTTGCTAAATTGTGTCACTAAAATTATTTCTCAAGCACAGCATGCAATGTCCAACTGCCAACGTTCATTAAGTGACTAGTACCGTGTGTAGTACAGGATTGGCAATGTCTAAGATAGCACATGATGTCCCAAGTTGGTATGACAAACAGTAAAAATTTTACAAGGAGGGTGTGAATGCTAAAAGCAAATCTGCTTGCAAGCTAGCATTAATGTGGGTCAGTTCGAGGTGTATGTATGTGATGATGAAAAATCTGACATACCACAGGTATGTATACATGTGAAACATGTGCACGTGGCTGGCATCAAAGGCACATACTAACGTAAGATTAGTAGTAGACAATGCAATTAGCTTATTCATAGGAATATGGACATGCATCACACCAGTGCCTGCAACCACATCCCTTATCACTCAAATGGTGTCTCATGTATGAGGTCCTACAAACACTTTAGTGTTGCTGCAAAGACAGTGGGCCTCATTTATGAAAGCCTTGCGCCACCGATGCGTCACTTTTTCACATGTTAAAAGTGAAGCACCGGCGGCGCAAGGCTTTCATAAATGAGGCCCAGTGTGCCTGATGTATCTTGACACAATGATGCACAAAACTGGCCATGGAATTAGCCATTGCAAGAGAACTTCCATGACATGGCAGAATTGAGATGTCAAAATCTGAGCGACTGACAAAGCCTCGGCACACTACTAATCCTTGAGCACTGTTGCACTTTTCAGTTGGAGAAGTGACAACGTGACAGATTTCAAGGTTGAAGTCAATTTGCAAATCTGCTAAAATGCAATGGGAGATTGAGTCAGCTTGCATACATCCACAATAACTACTTTTGTACAGGCCTGTCACACAGATTATTGTACAACAACAGACCATAAATTTCCTAGGCCTATTCAAATCTAAGATGTATATTATCAGTGCCCTACTAGATGCGTGGTACGATCCGTACCACTAGTACAATGTAGATTGCCAATGAGCCCATTTGCCTGTGCCTTGTTCACTGTTTTGTGCCCTTGTTGTGTGTGTCTGCTTTGACTGCTTGCGCCAATTTTGCCTGTCTGTTGTGTTTCCCCTGTTTTTCTCTGTATTCCCACTGTCTTTTACTTGCTACTTCTACTGCAGTTACCTCTGCATCCAGCACCCACACACGTTCATGCTCCTGCCTTCAAGCTGCTCTCCCTACCCATGACCCCAGCTCAAAGGCGGCTGATGTATATAGGTACCATTGGTGTGCTGAGTTCAAGCACATCGGTGAACATACACAACCTGACCAAGACCAGCTCAAGTGACCCTGGTCGTTAAAACCACCCCCACTACAACTGCAGCACTCCATGCATGCAACCTTGTAAGATTATACAATTGTCAGCTCTCAACACCGTGCAACTTACAAGCAACAGTCTCATGTTGACATTGCTGAAGCACCTTACCCCGTCTCCAGACAATGACAGCTATGGCCAGCCAGCTGTATGCCAATGCACACAAATGACTGAGCTGCATCCTCCTACACACATGTTCTCTGCACAGACATGTCATGTAAATCTGTGAGGCCATCAACACCCTCTTGCACAAGTTACGTTGCCTAGCTCACATCTGCAACTGACATTGCATACGCAATCCACAACTTGTACAAGATCATGCCGAATTACGGCCACAAACACCATGGAGGAATGCCTTGCCACCATCTCCAGGAACTGCCTCCAACAGACTAACGCCATTATGATCAACTCATTGCACAGTACTGAACATGTCCACTCCTGTATCACAGTCAACTACAGAACAACTCTATGTTGGTCCCTCGCATACAGACATCCTTGATCTGCCACAACATTTGCCAACACCAATGCAGATCACAGAGCGCACAACAACCTTGAATACCCGGACTATGTACTGCTCAGAGACCAGTATAACACCTTGACAACCTCTGCCAATTTAACTTCACCGCACTCCTAGACAACATCGCCAACATCAGATATAACCAACTTGTTATCACCACAACTCACAAGGTGGGACACACCCTTGACCACATTTTTATCCGAGGTAACAACATTTGCCTTGGCCATCCCACATATCCTCCCTGAACCAAGCCCAATTGCATCCCCTCCTCATTCACAAAACACACCGTACACATGTCAATGTCACATTCCCTGTGCAGACACTGGTGCAAGATCAACACAGAGCCCCTTGCCTCTGCAATGATACACACTCCTCCATCCACCATGACCAACACAAACTCTGCTCATAACGAACTACAGAAATAGGACTACATATGCACATATATGCCTGCACACCTTCAGAAGCACAGCATACAACACACCACTAATGTCACATCCACGGACATACAATAATCAATGCTCATGTGCAGGCTACTGGAGTTAGCTTTGAGGGTCAACCAAACCCCAGGAAATACACACCGCCTACAGGGCCAACATCACAGCACAATGTCAAACTCATCAGATCCACAGAAATGCTAATTCATCAAGGGCACAACCCTCTACACATCGTGCCAATCCATGGAAATCATCAACACCATACAATATTTCACACAATGACCCAGCAAAAGCTCAGGCCTCACTCCCTCCACGGACATTTGCAAGACACTTGGATCACTCTCCTACCACTAGATCAGCAAAGTGAATGGCAACTTTGATGAACAGAACCATGGCATCCGACACAACACCTTCCCCCAAGAAATCCACACTACAGACCATTCTCTGCTGGGCACATGTCAACATGGACGACACCGCAAACCCCTTGATGGCCATAGATTAAGGAGCACCCACACACCCCTGCCCACAGCACATCTTCCACAGGGCTGCATCCCCCACTGCACACTAACAGTGACAGACTATAAACTGCACCCTTGGAACAGGCACCTCCACAATGAATGCAAATGGTGAGAGGTAAATGCCATTACCAATGATCCCTCTGCTGACCAAACAGACAGCAAGACCCACAGGCCCATCTCTCCACTCACATTAGCACACAAAGTTACAAACCAGAGTGTCAACATGCACCCAGTGAAGATCATTGTATCATACAACATCCCCATTCCTGCTCCATGACAAACAACAGCATCAAGAGATCCCTCCTACATGCCACTGCAACATCCACACTCCTCAAACAAGGCCACACTGCAACTCCATATCCACAATACCTCTCATCATTTCCAAAATCCTTCTTCCACAACACACTAGCAGCCAGACTCCACTATGGCATGACGCAAGGTAATACCCCACACTGGATTGTCTTTTTCCTTGCAGACCGAAGCTGATGATTCAGCCTAATGCATTTCACATCAAAACACACGGAGTACTGATGCTGAGTTCCCCAGGGATTGACCCTCAGTACCTTTTATTATTATTATTATTATAGGCTTTTATAGCGCGCTCTGTTACTAAAAAAATATACATGGCCCCACTTGCTGACATCATCATTGAACATGGACTCAGCATAGTACCCTACGCCTAATACACCCAGCTCAGCCTCTCCCTCCCCAAGGTACCCAACATCACAGGACACAACTTACCACAATGGATGCAAGATGTGGCAACATGTATGTGCCTCAGCTGGGCAAATATCAAAATTATGTCAAAGCAGGTCATCATCCTCAGACCCACCCCAACCGCATGGGACTATACCTGGTGGGCCCCTGCCCTGGGTAAACACTACACCACTCGTTTGTGGCACGCAAACTCAACATTGTACTGAACTCACCCCTCACCATGACATAACAGATAAATGCAGTATCCTCACCATACTTCTTCACCCTCCGCATACTCTGCAAGAGCATCAAATTGACTAGCACTGAATTCAGTAATGACATCAGCCACACATCCATCATCATCAGCCTATACAATGTGAAAGCCCTCTACACCAGTATTAAACATTTTCAAAGGAACCAAATGATGAATGTCCAGACCACCGTAGCCAGACGTTCCCTGTGGGTCCCATGACAATACCACTTCAGCCAGCACATACAGGAGCTCTACTGCCTCGACACCCATACAGATATACTGACACTCAAGGTGCTCACACACGCCTCCAGAGCCCTCAACAACCCTTGACCACCAAACCTCTACAAATGAATCTCCTTCTATGCCCACAAGAGATACCTCTGCTATGCAGACCTAGCCATGGTCAAATTTCCATGCATCTACATAGCCAGACCGTGATGCAGATTTATTTTCTACTTGCAGCCAAGACCTGGGACATACTCCACCTCAGCATTGGGCCAACACTGCAAGCATGGAGCTACAGTCTCAATACCAGGGGGCCTCATTTATGAGGCCCCTTGCGCCATCTGAACCTCACTTTCTGTGACGTCCTTTGGTGCAGAATCCTGCGTAATATTTATCAGGTAGCACCGAGGCCCATAGTTTTGGCATTATGCTGCATGAGACATATCAGTCCCTTTAACGCAGTGTTCTGCGTTAAAGGCCCGTGCAATGGGTGTTGTTGGGGCGTTCCCAGCAACATCCATGGCCTTTTGACACTGCCCCAGATTTAAGAGGAACATGAAATCTGAGGCAGTGCCAAAAAAGTACACATACCCAGGGCAGGCGTAAGGGAGGCGCAATGGGGAGAAATATCTTAATTTCTCATCGTCTTCCTTTTTCCACAGAATGCAGCACACATAGTAAGAGGAAGAGGCTCTTGTAATGATTTGTTAACTGAGAGGTGTCCCTTCCTGTACAAGAATAATGTTCCCCACAAGGCAGGCACCCTTGCACCATTGTGCAAAGGTGCCTGCGTTGGCGGCGGACAGCCCATTGTGCACCGGTACAGGGGAAAACGACAGGAATGCGCACTATCTTACAGATACAGCACATTCCTGCCCTTTATCCTGCCGTAGGGTAGCGCAGCAGGAAGGCATGCTGCGCTTCCCTACGGCAATACATCATAAATGAGGCCCCCCGAATTGTTCACATGATTGGTGATCAAATGAGGTCACCTGTCACACAATACCTTAAGTCCCTCTAGGGTGAGTAGTGGGCTCTATGAATTTGTGATAGGGGAATGAAAAGTTGCCTTACAATACCTAACATTTTACAAGATTCTTAGATATAAGATCATTGTTGACATTCCTTGAACAGCAAGTGTAAGGCTCAAACCAAGCTGATGTCACCACTTCATATGCCTACAAGTCAGACATTTTGTATATCAAAACAAAGTTTGATTTTCAAATAAGTTAACACCAATAAAATGCTATGCTTACCTACACTAATAAAACATTTAAAGATAAGTCCTACACTAAACTAATCTAAGCCACTACTCTAACATCCGAACATCTACACTTATACTTACTAACAATACCTTAACCTACCTCACACATACATCACAACACACAGGTGACCCCCCCACCCCCTATTCAACAATCACACATCAGGCATACATACACTTAATCTAAACACATACTAAATTAACCTAGCTAACTAAACAAAGATATATATATATATATTTTTTTTTTTAATTTGCATCTTAAAACACATTTAACATTCACTATACATCAACTCCCCACCCACTCCTAATAACTTAACACTTATCCTAAAACTATTCCTAAGTACTACAACTATCCTAATGGCTAACTAACAATTAAAGATGTAAAAATGAACATTGGCAGAAAATATGCATGTTCAATAACATGTCAGGGACACAAAGCAAAGTTGCAATGGCGTTGGTGAGTGGGTTGCTATTGCTGCTCATTCATTTGTGTCATGCTGTCATTTAAGTCTGACACCATCCTCAATAGGGTGGCCAGCTGGAGTTGTATGCCCGCCATCTTCAGAGTCATGTCCTGTTGGCCCTTTTCCAGTTTGTCAATTTTTGCCATCAGTAGGCCAACATCGAGCTCTGTGGGAGCAGCAGCAGGTCCAGTTGGGAAATGTGTGTAGTCCGCAGGGGGCAATACAGAAGACACTACTGATGTTTGAGCAGTGTTAGTTACAGGGGGCGGAGCAGAGGTGGGTCCAGATGGTGGAGCAGTGGTGGTCACAGGGGGCAGAGCAGAGGGATGTCCTGATGTGGGATCTGTGGATGATCCGGACTGCAGATTAGCTGGAGGTGCAGATGAGCCAGATGTGGATGGTGCAGAGGTGGGTAGGGTTGAGGGTCCACTCTGTTTTGGGGATGCGGTTTCCATTTGGGGAGAATGTGCTTGCCATGATTCAGCTCCTGTTCCTGTGTCCATGGCAGATGTCTTTCCCTTTGGCTTCCGTCTGCACGTGTTGGATGGTGGAGTAGGAGTTGGTGATCTCCAGGCTCCAGCTGCACGTGTTTGTTCATGTCTGCGTCCCATCTGACGGAAGGAATGTCCAACATGGCGGATGTGGCGGTATCTTTCTAAACGGATCCGAAACTGCCTCTCTTCATCTTGTGTCATGTTGTCTGCAATGGAGCAATAACATCCACATCAGTCTGCACTTACACATTGACACCTGTAGACATGCACATTCAGGCAATGTAAGGCACATTTTGTCAAGGGCCTATTGCTAACAGGGCATCACTTTTGAAGCATGGTGGCATCATTATTGATGCTTAGACACAGGGATGCAAAGTAATGTATTGAAATTTCAAACACTATGACAATTCAAGATGACATGAAAGGTCTCGATACATATGATACGGTGCATTCCAATGGATTTGGCCTGCGCATGAACCCAATGCTCTGCCATGCACAAATGCAGGCCCCTCTTCAACATGATACTAGTGCATCTGTGTGCAGGCAAGGTTTGTTTATGCATTTGAAGTTGACACTTCATACACAGATACAATGCAACATTTACGGAACATCATCCCTGTATGCTGCACAAGGCAACACACATGTTAAATGCACAATTGACATGAAACATGGCAATATTGGTTGTTTTGCTAGAAAAAGCACAGGTATGCCCTGCTATTCATTTTGGCACCGCCTCCTATTTCTTTTACACTTGTAAATGGGGTGCTGCTTCTGAGTAAATGCGTGCAGCATTTTGACACACGACGCAACACACACTGCACAACACTTTCATGGTAAACACATCTTGACAGGGGGCGCCAATTCCAAGCCAGCGTTAAGACATGGTATGTGGATTCACAATGCCTTGTAAATGATGCTAGTACCATTTAGACACAAGTACATCATTGCATGTGAAGTTGTGATGTCAATAGGGAATTCTGCAGGTGACCCTTTCTGTTGCATATGTAACTGCATACATTTTGTGCCTAATTAATGAAGACCTTGCAGCACTGGTGCATCACTTTAAAAATGGCTGGAACTGACACACCTGGGGCACAAGCAATCAATACAAATAGGACCTATATCTTTGGTCTACTACAATTAGCATGTGTCATGTAGGCATTGTTTACAAACACTAACTCTCACGTACCCCAAGGCTCGTCGCTCAGCCCAACACTCTTGAACATTTACATGAGCCCCCTCGCCGCCATTGCATGCAAACACAACCTCAACATCATCTCCTATGCCAATGACAACCAGCTGATACTCTCCATCACCAAAGACCCAGCCCCCACCAAAACCAACCTCCATGAAAGAATGAAAGACGTTGCAGAATGGATTAAGCTGTCAGCTGAAACAGAACTCAGACAATACGGAGGTCCTCATCCTTGGAAAATCCCCATCCACATGGGACGACTCCTGGTGGCCCACAGCGCTGGGCACCGCACCAACACCCATGGACCACGCACGCAACTTGGGATTCATCCAGGACTCCTCACTCACGATAAACAAACAAGTCAACGTCATCTGTTCCTCATGCTTCAACGCCCTGCGCATGCCCTGATAGATATTCCTGTGGATCACCACCGAAACCTGAAAGACGGTCACCCAGGCCCTCATCACCAGCCAACTGGACTACGGGAACGCCCTATACACAGGAACCACAGCCATACTTCAGAAACGACTACAACCCATACAAAATGCCTCCGCACGACTCGACAGCCCTCACCACAGCAACATATCTACCCACCTGATAAACCGGCACTGGCTCACCGTCAACAAGAGGATCACGTTCAAGCTCCTCTCCCAAACACACACAGAGCTCCACGACATGGGCCCAGAATACCTTATCAACCGCCTCTCGTTCTCCACTCCTACCCGCCACCTCCGCTCCGCCAGCCTCGCCTTCGCCACCGTCCCAAGGATTCGCAGATCCACGACCGGAGGTAGATCATCCTCCTACCTGGCCGCCAAGACATGGAACTCCCTTCCCGCACACCTACGACTGACCCAGGACCATCTTACCTTCAGGAAACACATCAAGACCTGGCTATTTCAGCAGTAGCAGCACCCCCCCCCTCCCTTCAGCGCCTTGAGACCCTCGCGGCTGAGTATGGCGCTCTATGAATGTATTGATTTATTGTTTGAATGTGGTCTCCATTTATGTTGTAGATACATACTGCAGCACAAGATGTGTAAATGTGGCACTCGCACACAGTAACACCTCATACATGTGACCCTTATCTTTGACATTATGCATTAGCACATAGTGCCAATGAGTCCTTGACACTTCCATGCACATGTGATGTGTAAACATGCTGCATGCAAGGATGATGCTTCTGGACTGTCTGCATACAAGGCATGCATGAGGGAACATTGTAAGCATACAGACAAAGATTGAAATGATTTCACACTCACCAGTGGCATTTGGATTCTTGAATGTCTCCACCTCCTCCTTTGTGCATGGGGGTGGACCACCTACAACGGAAAAACAATAGACCAAAATTTCAGGGTATGTGGCACATTTCAATACAGTACATATATTTCATGTAAGTTAATGGTATCTTCAAGAGGGGCTTACAGTGTGTCCCATGTAGCTTCCAAATTCATACAACATGCTCTGCCTAAGTGCTTTACATGGGAAGCACACTCTCCCACTGCATGTGTAACACACATGTGCTCTCTTGTTTGTGGTGTCACATTGATATGCCATTTGCTAAATACACGCACACTTGCCCCATGTTGCAAATATGTTTGCATTGTGTTGATGTATGTGATTGTGCATTTATGGACGTATTTTGTACAATGGTGAAAGTGAACATATGAGAATTCACAGATGTGCCTGCTGAATTATGCATCAGACACCAAAAAAAAGGAAATATCTAGCATATGTATTCAACCATTCGATGGTATTTAATTAGCCACTTTGAGAAGTTGCACCTCCCTAATGCACACATGGCTTTGCATTTGTTTATTGATCATTCCCAGATGTACTGGGACCCTTAGATGTGTGAGTGTGTCAGCTTCATTGATATGTGCATTGTGACAACAACTGCAAGAAACATGCAATTACACTCATACACATTGATCGGTGTGCTAGTAGCCCATGTACACCCGTACATGGGATTCACATTACATACACTTTTCCTGGCCTTGTAGATGTGTACCTCTTTCCCACGTGACAATGCACGATAGTGGCCTATCATTTGTATTGATGTTGTTGTTTAAACACAACAAACATGTGACCGGACGTAATTCCAGCTGTATCAGGAATCCTATGTTTGGGTATGCAACCAAACCTTAGTGAGCCCATGGTATGCCATCATGTATGCACATTGATGCACAAATGTCTTCCTTTCATCATTTTGTGAATCAATGTGCGCTGCATTCAACGTCACAACTAGTTAGTGAAAATCCAGTCGTGTAGAATTCTTACAATTAAATGTGATCCTTCCTGCACACAGTCATTATGAATGAAGGAAGGCATTGTATGCTTAGCACTCGGCTGACACTTGTGCATCTGTGCTGCCTACAGATGAGGATATAGCACATTGTGTATTGTAAAAGACACAGACAAACACGTTTGTGTTAAGATTTTGCAGCACTACAAGGTTACTTGTGATGCTGGCAGACATATACTACTCTGATGTGATGGCCCTGGAGATTAGTACTGTATATACAGGGCCTCCAATGTGTGATTAAGGGGGGACCATGAAGTTTGCATTAAACTTGCTATCAATGTTATGCACTACTTTTGATGTCTGGGCCCATAATTTATGGAATATTGACAGTGCGTGCAAATTATTTTCCCGCTCCATGATGCATACATATGATATACCATGATGAAACATGTTGTCTCCTCAAGGTTGCATCTTTGTGCCTTTCCCTGGCCTTGCCCACAAACTGCTGTCATGCCCCAGCACCAAACCTTTAGCACCATGGTGCGTGAATGGAAGCATCATGATGTCAATTTTTTCTGCATGTAGGGACACCTTCACACACGAAGACAATTTCAGAGTTGATCTATCAAAAAATGTGTGCTGTTGGTTACACAACACATTGACAGCAGAGGAAACAATGAAATATGAAAACATTATTCATCCTTGAGCATTGTAACACCAAGACTGGGTGTGGGTTTGTGTCCTAAGTCATTTCAAGGTGTTAATGTTATTATTTTTTTGGATACATGAGTGTACATGGTTGTAGCATGGACACAACCACAACAGCACCATGTCACATCACTTACATACAACATGTTGCGTGAAATTGGGCACAATTGACACGTACGCAGTAAGACACCCTGTAACACATTGATTATGTTTTGCCGTAGGGGAGCACAGCATGCCTTCCTGCTGTACTGACCTACAGCAAATGATAGGGCCAGGAATGCACTGTATGGATCAGATACAGCACATTTCTGACATCTTCCCCTGTGCCGGCGCACAATGTGCTGCATGCTCCTACGCAGCCACATATGCACAATGGTGCAAGCGTGCCTGCCTTGCAAGTATGATTGTCTTAGTACAGGACGTGGAAACTTTCTGTCACTAAACACATACAAAGCAGCTTGTCCTCTTTCTATGTGTGCTGCATAATCCTGCATGTTTCTGTTCACAGATGCTTGTTAAGTGCACGGCCACCAAAGGTTTCATGGCGCTGATGCTAAGTGATTGTGTGGCGTGCAGGTTGTTAGAATGCTTGTTTCAACAGCCAAGTTTTCAAGGCCTTTCTGCGGCACAGCAAATTGTTGCAGCTCCTAATTGAGAATGGGAGTGAGTTCCAGACTTTAGGGGCTAGGTAGAAAAATCTGCTACCTCCCTGTCTCTTGAGTTTGATGGCTGGGGTGGACAGTAGGTGTAGGTGGGAGGAGCGAAGGTTGCGACCGGGAACATGCTTTATGATCATGTCATTGATGAACTTAGTGCTTTTGCAGTGCAGCGCCTTGAAAGCAAGGCAGCTAGCCTTGAAAGCGGCCCATTGCTCCACCGGCAACCAGTGGAGTTTTAGCAAACAGGGCCGGCTGATTGCCATTTTGGTTGTTTGTAGATAAGTCTTGCAGCTTGGTTCTGTACTATTTGGTGCTGGTTAAGCAGATATAGTGGCAGGCCTATATAAAGGGCATTTGTGAAGTCAAGGCGGGACAGGACCAGTGCTAGTACCGCTTGCACGAGGGCTGCGTGGGTCAGTAGGTGAGAAATCTTTCTGATTTTCCTCAGTTGGAAGAGACTAGTGGATACCACTGAACCCACTTGGCCTCTGAGAGAGAGGTCGGCGTTTATAGTGAACCCTAGATTTTCCAAAGAGGGCGAAGGGATGGGAGAAGGGCCAAAGTCCCTAGGCCAGAAATGTGGGCCTCGGCTGATGTCACTTTTCCCTGGCAATACCAGTTCAGTCTTGCCAGGGTTAGGTTTTAGATGGTTGAGGTTCTTCCAATGTTGGATAAAGAGCATGGTGGTTTAGAATTCCGTGACAGAGTCAGGGGAATCCAAGTGAAAGATCAGCTGGAGATCGTCGGCGTAGTTGAAGACGGTGACCTTTCTGTCCTTTAGTGAGTGGAGCAGAGGCCTAAGGTACAGGTTAAACAGCAGAGGGAACAGGGAAGAACCCTGTGGGACCCCGCACGAAATGTGTACCTTGGGGGCCGTAAATGCGCCAAGGCGTACTGCTTGGGTTCTACCTGTAAGTAAGGACTTAACCAAGTTATAGGCAGGGCCTTGAATACCTGCCAGTTCGACACGGTTCATTAAGATGTTATGATCAATCGTGTCGAACGCCGCCCATAGGTCCAGGAGGACCAGCGCCTGGGAGGCCCCCTTTTCCGCATTGGCTCTCAATGTGTCCAAAACCACAAGGATAACTGATTCTGTTGAATGTGCGGGTCGGAAGCCAGCTTGGTTAGGCTCCAGGTAATTGGATTGCTCTATGAAATTAGAGAGGCAGCTGATCACGAGTCTCCATGATTTTAGCTAGGTAGGGTAAAAGGGAGATGGGGCGTTAGTTGGCAGGACTTGAGGGATCGGCCACAGGTTTTTGTAACAATGGAATATCCGTAGAATTTTTTAAGGTGGAGGGTACCTCCCCTGTACTAAGGGACTCATTCAGAAAAGGGAGAATAGTATGGGGTAGTGCAGAGAAGACCTCTCTTAGGACTGGGGAAGGGCAATGGTCGCTGGGGGAGCCAGATTTGACACGGGTCAGGAGATGTGGTAGCTTATCGGGACAGATACCTGACAAGTGGCTCAGGCAGGATGAATTTCTGGATATGTCGTCCAGTGAGTCCCGGTTGGCCGTGGGTAGGATACTCGCCTTCATAGTAGTTATTTTTTTCTAGAAAGAAGTGGTTCAGGGAGTCACACAGTACTTGGGTTGGAGCTAGGGTGGGTAAGACTCTCTCATCGCAGCTCAGGTTGTTCACAATTTGTAAAATCTCCTTAGAATTGATTTTGGGCGTGCAAAATTTTTGCAGAGAAAAAGGCAGCTTTGGCTGTTAAGGTCGACTTTTTATAATCATTACTTGCTAGCAGGTATTGCTGCCTGTCTGCACTTAAGTAGTGACGCCTCCATTTCCTCTCGACTTGGCGGAGCATGAGTTTTAGGTTCTTTTGATCACTGGTGAATCACTTATGGGCATCAGAATGTCTGGTCCGGGAGAATTTAGTGAGAGGGGCGTGTATGTCACTGGCCGACAACAACCAGTCTGCGATGGCCAGTTCCATAGAGTTGACCTCGGGATTAAAAATAGGGGCAGTGCAAGCTAGAGTATTGATAAAGTTATCTTTATCGTTGGTTCGCCACTTTCTAGTCAAGCCACCAGGCACTGTAGGGGGCTTAAGCCTGCCAATTAAGGGAACCGTTAACTCAATCAGATGTTGATCTGACCATATACAGGGGGAGATAGCAGTTACAGATAAGGTGAGATTGTGGGTCCAGATTAGATCCAGCGCATGTCCTTTAGTATGTGTAGGAGAAGATATGTGCTGGAGCAGGTTTAGGTTGGAAAGCAGGTCAGAAAGTTCAATGGCATGTGGTCCTCCAAGGGTGTCATTGAGCCAGTAGTTGAATCACCTATGAGCATGACCATTGCATGGTTCATGACAAGAGTGGCAATTTGTTTGCTTAACAAGAGTGGGAAAGAGGGCATCTGTTGGGGCGGCCGGTATAGGAGCACCAACGCGAGAGATCCGATGTTAGTATCTAAAGTAATGACCAATTTCTCAACTTGTAGGAGTTCGAGTGAAGGCATCGTGTCAAATTTGTGATTCTTGTGTATTATGGCCGCAAAACCCCCACCCTTCTTCCCTGTGGGCCGGTTGGCCGCTAGAATGTAATAGTCTGAGGGGAGGGCCACCAAAATATCCGGTGTGTAGTCCTCGGTAAGCCAAGTTTTGGTGATCAGAAGGGTGTCCGGTTTTTCCAAAGCTAACAACCAGAAGATGTCCAGCTGATGTTTTACCAAAGAACAGGTATTCAAATAGAAAACCCGAAGGGTGGTCTCATTACTTAAGGCGGGAAGGAGGTAGGGAACTGGAAGGGGCGCCTGCTCTGACAGAATACTATTCGTCCAGATGCGGTTGTATGTGGACAGGTCTAGAGAGGATGACTGTGATGTAAGCGTTCAGAGTGCTTCAGGGGAATAGGTAATAGATTGGGCAGCATCCTTGGCCCCTGGTCCCGGCTGGGCGCGGACGGGCGCAGACGGGCTTGCCTTTGGGCCACCTTTTGCGCGCTGCGATGCACCCGCTGCGTGCGTCCGCAGCGCCTCCGTGCTGTGGTGGACATTTATGCCTGGCCCGCCTCCAAGCTCCACCTCCTGCCGGCCAATTGGACAATGTGTAATGATTTGCTACATAAAGAAATTTGTCCCTGTCGTGCCTCCCCTGGGGGTGTGTCAGATGCACATGGATGTTGTTGGTAATGGCCTCTGCAACACACATTGCACGCACCTTTAACACTAAACACAGCGCTGAGGTGACTGCTATTGATTATGCTTCATTGATCAGAAAATTATTGCCTTAGTGCTGCATGATGAATGTCACGCAGGCTTCTGCACAACGGAAGGTCACCCCAAAGTGACATTCCGATGGTGCAAACGGCCTCATCAGTGGGGCACCTTGTGTGTCTTCATTGGTGCTTGCACGCATCTCTCCTTTTCATGCAGCATCATTCACAAATGTGATTTGTGCAAGGCGTCAGGATACTACATGTACGCAAGGATGGCATGGCTACACAATCAATCAATCAATCAAGACATTTGTAGAGCGCACTACTTACCCGGAGGGTCTCAAGGCGCTTGGGGGGGGGGTGCTGCTACTGCTCGAACAGCCAGGTCTTGAGCTTCTTCCTGAAGGAGAGGTGGTCTTGGGTCAGGCGCAGGTCGGTCGGGAGGGAGTTCCAGGTCTTGGCGGCCAAGTAGGAGAAGGACCTTCCTCCTGTTGTCGTTCTTCGGATGCGGGGGACGGCGGCGAGGGCGTGACTGGCTGATCGGAGATGGCGTTTGGGAGCGTAGAAGTTGATGCGGTTGTTGAGGTAGCTCGGGCCTTGATCGTGTAGGGCTTTGTGTGCGTGGGTGAGGAGACTGAAGGTGATTCTTTTGTTGACGGGGAGCCAATGCAGGTCTCTCAGATGTCCGGAGATGTGGCTGTGTCGGGGGATGTCGAGGATGAGTCTGGCTGAGGTGTTCTGGATCCGCTGGAGTCTCTTCTGGAGCTTGGCGGTGGTTCCGGCGTAGAGGGCGTTGCCGTAGTCCAGTCGGCTGGTGACGAGGGCCTGGGTGACCGTCTTCCTGGTCTCAGTGGGGATCCACCGGAAGATCTTCCGTAGCATGCGCAGGATGTTGAAGCACGACGAGGAGACGGCGTTGACTTGTCTGGTGATGGAGAGGGAGGAGTCCAGGATGAAGCCCAGGTTGCGTGCGTGGTCTGTCGGTTTGGGTGCGGTGCCCAGGGCGGGGGGCCACCAGGAGTCGTCCCAGGCGGAGGGCGAGGAGCCCAGGATGAGGACTTCCGTCTTGTCTGAGTTCAGTTTCAGGCGGCTGGTCGTCATCCACTCGGCTACGTCTTTCATCCCTTCGTGTAGGCTGGTTCTGGCGGTGGCGGGGTCGTTGGTCAGGGAGAGGATCAGCTGGGTGTCGTCAGCGTAGGAGATGATGTTGAGGTTGTGTTAGCGTGCGATGGCCGCGAGGGGGCTCATGTAGACGTTGAAGAGGGTGGGGCTCAGCGAGGATCCTTGCGGGACGCCGCAGATGACTTCGGTGGCCTCTGACTTGTACGGTGGTAGGCGGACTCTCTGTGTTCTTCCGTCGAGGACAACAGTTGATGAACCAAGATTGATTAATCAGGATGCCTGTGCACCACTGATACATCACTCTTTGAATATTGAAAAGGGAATTGCCAGTGGTGCAATGCCCTTGTAGTCAACTCCAGTTTACACATTACACAGCCGTATTGGCACCATGGGTCAAGGGTGCCTGAGCCAGTGCATGTTATCAGTTTATGTGTCAGTGCCTGGAAAAGCACAAAGATGCATAATGTAACGTTATCTATGTTGCATCACTGTGCTGAATAACATTACACAGTGCTGCTCAGAAAGATGACTTACGCAACTGTGCAGCGCTGGGGCCTCATTTAAGAGTTTTTGCCGTGGTGCAGCGCGGCAGACCTTCCGGCTGCGCTGCCCTGCGGCACAAGAAAAGGGCATGAATGCGCCATATCTATGAGATACGGCACATTCCTGTCCTTCTCCCCTGCACGGGTACTGAATGGGGGCAGTGCGCCAACGCAGGCACCTTTACACCATGATGCAAGGGTGGCTGTGTTGCGTGGAAGATGATTTTTGTACAGGAAGGTGAGGTTCCGTGGTTTTCGGGACCGGACTCCATTTTGTTTGCGTTGTTCATAACGCCATTTTGTGTTGGCCTCACGTAGGCCGTGGAGGTAACCGAACGAACAAAGTTGCATGGGCCTCATTGTTCATGTATGCATTAAACAGGCCCTTTTCTGACTTGTGAGTGAACTGCAGGACGCTGACCTCTTCACCTAAAACTGACCCTTCACAAAGCCAATTTCTCTGGCTGATCCTTGTCTGAGATTGCCAATCAATGTTCAGGACCTCGTTAACTTTTAGTTTCCTTGCACATATCTTATCCTAATCAGTATCTGAATTGTTTCTTTCTTTACGACTTTTCATTACATGGGTAGTGCTTTCAATTATGGGTTTGCCCGGCTTGTGGAAATTGAATTTGGGACAGTCCTAATAATTAACTTTTGGGTTGGGTTACTGTAAATTGGGTTTTTGTTAATGTGATACTCAGTTAGAAAATGTGTCCTATTGGTCAGAATTTTGCACAGTGGGTGTACATTTATAATGAGAATATTGTGTATAAAAGGTGATGTCTTGCTCTATGGAAATTGAACAGTTTCTTGAGTTGTACACCGTGTTGTATTGCTGAGATTACTGTTACTAGCTGCAGCTAATAAATTCGATCTCTGACACCACCTAGAAGTATTCCGTGTCTCTGTTTGCCAAGACATGAGAACCCGAAGACTTTGGGCGTGTCCCTGGCGCCGCTGGGTTCTAAAACCCAGTTCTTCAGTTGGCGCCCAACGGTGGGGCGACTTCAGCGGTACCGGTCCAAGCCCGAGGATCGTGAGGAAATTCTGGAGGAAGGCCGCCACTTCATTGACCCCTGTATGTCGACGTGGACCGAAGGTATTAGCTGCGAGGCTTCCCACTTTCCAACGGCTACGAAGGACTGCTGCCCCGACTGTCGCCCTGTCTTGGACCCTTGATTGAGCCTTTGTAAAGCGAGACGATAGACGGTCTTCTGGTGGCGTGACAGATATTTGGTTAAGTATAAGTGGGTCGCTCCCACGACTTTGTTTTGGTTCTTGGTTTTGATTTGATTTTTGCAAAACACGAAGCCGAGGGGCTCGTATATTTACGAGTGTATCGATAGTTGATAACCCTTTGAAGTTTGAAGCTAGATTAGTGAGCTATAAGATGCCTGGTCTTAGCAAAATTAGGAAATGGTTTAGTTGTGGTTGCAACAGGGATTCCCGATTGGAGGATTCGTGTCCGAAACCTCCGGTTGGAACTCCGACTTATGAGCTCTATTCAAAACACAGAGTGGGTCCTATTACTTATAATGAAGTGTGGGTCCGCTATACTAAAAAGGATGGTGTTTTACGATGGCCCCAACATGGTAGTTTTGAATTAAATATTTTAGATAATCTGGAAGTTGCGCTATTTAAGAAGAAAGCCCGGCCGGCAATGTTTGACTCTTTCCGCCTCTGGCGAAAGGAAGCCAAACAGCGAGAAATTATGCAAGCAAAAAGAGATAGGAAAGATAAGAATATATCAGTACTACAAGCTGCTAGGCAGTTTAAGATAGAGTGAGTGAAGTTTTAGAAAGACAGCGTTGCATGGCCATAGATAAATGTTATCCGGCCTTGCCGTCTTCTCCTCCGAAAGTGATGGAAGACCCTGAAAAAGATCCTTTGATGTCTCATTTACTGAGATTGCCACCCCCTTATGCACAGGGTGCTACTGCTCCTCCATTACCCCCGGTTGTTCTACCCTTTGTTGTTCAACCTCCTGCTGTTGTTCAGCCACCCGGTGCTCCACAGATGGTTTTGCCTCCTTCTGCGCAACCCACTCTAGGGTCGCAAGCTTTGCTTCCAGCTTTGCCTCAAACTCCTTTGCCTTCTGCATCTCAGACTCCTACTGCTCTTGTTCCTACTTTGTCTCAAGATTTTAACTTTCCTGTTTTTACGCCTACTTCTTCTCCTTCTGCACGAAAACGAATGACGGAAACTGTTGTCAATTTGTTGTCTCCATTGTTTGGGCCACTGAGTATGACCCCTGTGTCGGAACGTAAGCAGAGTCGTAGTCAGTTTCCTAGTTCTGAAGAGCGAGCAGTGTTGGATCTGTTGGCTCGTAGATGGATTTTAAATGCTTTCAGGTATAATTTGCCAGCAGTTATGGATGTTTTCTTTCAGTGGGAGCCGCCTAAGCAAAGGTATGTTTTTGATGTAATGTGTGCTTTTCTGCGGCAGGAATGGGAAGATAATGAGTTGGGTCCGATTACGCAGGAAGTGCTTGATGTTCAGTCAGAGTTTGCTAAAGGGAAGATAGTGGAATCTGATGTTACTGATGCTGTAGAGACGATACTTGCCTTCAGAACTAGACTCCGTTCTGTTAGGAGGAAAGTGAAGCAGTATCCTATGAGAGAAGTTCCCCCAGTATGGAGAGAGGCAGTTCAGGCTGATGTCGGTTTGGGTATTCAGGCTGCAGAAGCCCATTTTCAGCGAGTTTGGGTACATGTTCCTTGGAAGAGAGCAGAGGTCTTGGCTCTTAAGCAGACCTTACCTGACCCTCGTAAGAATCCTGCTGGTTATTACAAGGAGTTGGCCCAGACAGTTGAAGTGTGTACATGGGCGTCCGCAGGGGGGGGGCAAGGAGGGGCGCTTGACCCCCCCGGAGCACCTCTCCTTGCTCCCCCCTGCACACGCCCATATGCACAAATGCTTCCCGGAGGGAGGCCTGACGCCGGGGCTCGGAGCGAGGCCTGACGCTGGGGCTCGTCCTCTGCAAAAGGCCTCAGCTCCCTCTAAGCACAAGAGCAGCCCCACCCCGCCCATTATCATTCTGTGTGGGGCTGATTGCCACATACAGAATGACAATGGGTCAGTCTGGGCTGGCACAGCATGTGGCGGCCTCCTAAAGCCTCAGTCCAGGGCAGGGCAGGGCATTCTGTCACATGGAAGTGCAAAAACGCCCATGCTGCTGCTAGGTGAGAATCCAGTTAGCTAAAGGAAGGCGGTGAAAGAAGTTGAAAGGAAAGGATTATAGTTATAGTATAGCAGCCATGGTTGCTGCTTTTCTATTTTATGCAACTAAAAACGATTGACAAAGCCAATAATTCTGGCTTGTTGGAGGTGTAACGTTACTTGTTCTAAGTGTAACGTTACTTGTTGTATTATATATCTGGATGCGATGACAGAAGCAACAAAAATACGAGTCGGGCGGCACATTATATTAAGCACAGAATTTTAACTTATGTGTTTTAAGCCACGCATTTTATTACATCAAACACCCTTTTGGAGAGACCCCCTTAGTTTTTTCATCCAACTTAAAGCTCTGGAAACAACGCCATGTCACAGTCGCCCCACGCCAAGGCACTGTGCGTCATGCATGACTCATGCCTTCCACTTTTTCAGATTGCCTATGTGCAGGGGCATAGTGAACCCTACTCCAGCCCACCCCTAGCTTTAGGAACTACAGCGAGGGTGGAGTTCTTAGTGGGTCTCATAATTATTGTGAAAAGGTGAGTGAGTAAGTAACTGAAGGGATGGGTGGATGGATGGCTGGATACATGAGTGAAATGCTGGATGGAAGGATGAGTGAAAGGGTGGATGACGGGCGTGTGAATGGGTGGATGGATGAATGAAATAATGGATGGATTGATGAATTGGTAAGTGAAAGGGTGAATGGATGGACGGATGAGTGAAAGGGTGGATGTAAGGCTGGATGAGAGAGTGAAAGGGCGGGTAGATGGACAAAAGGATGGATAGATGAGTGAAGGAGTGAAAGGGCGGATGGATGAGTGAAAGGATGGATGAATGATAGGTTCAATGGATGGATTCATGAGTGGATGAGTAGATGGATGGGTGGGTGGATGGAAGGATGGATGGCTAAGTGAAAGGGGAATCGAAAGAGGAAGGGGATGGGTAAATGGATGACTGAACGGGTGAATGGCTGGATGGATGAGTTAATGGATGGATGGGTGGAAGAGTGGATGGATGAGTGTATGGATGGATAGGGTGAAAGGGTGGATGGATGGATGACGGATGAGTAAAAGGATGGATTGAGGGATGGATGAGTAAAATGATGGATGGAAGGAAACGTGATGCATAGGTTTGTAAATGGATGAATATGGACATGGATGGGCACGCAGATGGAAGGACAGAACGAATGGTGAAAGACTGAATGATGGATGAAAGTATGATGCCACATTGTAGCCCCATTATCTTAAGATACATTTCCTATACATTGACTTTCCCATTTATATGAGTGATTGTCTCTATATAATATGTGTGTGTTGTAACGCACTCCAACACTCTGCCCCACATACTTGGGATGAGTAGCACTATAGAAGAAATTAAATACACATGAGAGACGGTCTATGTGAAGATGAGGGGCGCCATTGGAGGGTGGTAGCAAGGCCAGACTGGCTGGACCTGGCATCAGGCGTTTTCTCTGGGACCAGGAAAGGTGGGGGCGGTTTTGTTACCACAAAAAGACCTGCACATTTGCTTAAAGCTGCGCGTATACTGACAAAACATGAAGTGCACAATTGTCTCAACCTAATATAAACTTATTTTCACTTGTACTTTAGTGGTTGTCTATTTACTTACTTATATACTATTGCGCAACCTTCTCTGATGTGTCTGTAAACCTTACGTTTTTTTCCTGAATTTTGACTTCCTATCCTGAATTTTTGTCCCGAATTTGGACCCTTTGTCCTGAATTTTTACACTCACTATCCTGAATTTTCACCCATGCCAGCTGATCACCCTAGGCATCCTGGTGACCCCTCCAGGTGCCGGTGGTTTGGGGGGGGCGGTGATCCTCAGTGGTCAGATGGAAGCAGGGGGCTACCAATGACAGAGGTGACAAGTGCAGGCGCCCTGCATCCCACTCATCACCACCACATGAAGGAAGAATAGAACCCGATCAGCTCGTCGACCCAACTTCACGAAAAAAACTTTCAGACGCCATGGAAAGGCAGCAGCATTTGCTGTCTGCGAGTCTGTCAAAGTAGATTTGTACAATAAACCCATTTGAAAGGGAAACTGCATTAAATGTCTGCCCCATCACGGTCACCACTCAGCGTCTTCAATCCGTTGTTCACCCCTCTTTTAAACCTCACGTCAACTTGTCTCCCTCAAATTTCAGGAGGGGGGCTAATTCATCCAGCCAAAGCCATGTGCAGAGTGGAGATGCCGGGGATCTATGTAGGGGTGAAAACATAACAAAGCCTCATTACCAAGTAAATGGTCTTTTCAAGATTTTTGTGAAGTACTCAGGTGCGGCTGTGTGTGTGTGGTGTGCCGGGAAGCTGTCTCAGCCAGGCACACACATTCTTAAAACATTCACACCCCTCAATGACAAATCACCACTTCTAGCTGCCTCGTCATGGGGTGGGAGTGGTAAGATGTGCACAGCAGGGGGAACGAGTTGGCCAGTGCAGGTGACGCTTTTCTTTTGTTTAGGAATTTCTGCTGTCATCATAGCCCAGGATTTGCTGTCTGTGCACTTGTATAGATGTGTATTCCATACAAGTGCACAGACAGCACACCCTGGGCTATGACACCAACAGGAATTACTTTACAAAGGAAAAGTGTCACCTACACTGCCATCCCTTTCCCCTGCTGTCTGTGCACTTGTATGGAATACACATCCACGGCGCTGCAGGGCCATGGATCTGTCTCTTTTTGCATCCAAGGGCACCGACAAAGAAGCAGAGGAGGCCCAGGCTAGGAGAATCCAGGAGACATTTGACCCACTCCTATCTAGAAAGTGAGACCGTCGGGAGGGGCTAGATGCCAGGACGACAGTGCTGCTGATCAGTCCGACTCCACTGAATAGTATCAGAAGAGCAGGCAGCAGTTTTAAAGTAAGTTCCAGAAACTTTAATGCATTCTACAGCATCGCCAGCATTACCTACTGGCTGCATAACTAGGTTACAGTGTTTTAGACTTGCATGCATGGAAACATCAAAGAGGACAGTCCCCTCCGAATATGCAAATGTAGTGTAAGCTTGTAGGGGCAGATTTACAAGCCCCTTGGGCCACTTTTGCGTCACTTTTTCCATGTTAAAAGTGACGCAAAAGTGGTACAAGGGGCTTGTAAATCTGCCCTGTAGCATTCAGCTTTTGGGATGCATGTGGGGTAATTTTAGGGTTCAGGGTGGGTATGGGTTTTGGGGTGCCAGGGGTAATGTTAGGGTTCAGGGCAGGTATGAGTTGGGGGGGGGGCAGGGCTAATTTTAGGGTTCAGGGTGTGTATGGGTTTTGGTGTACCAGGGGGGGTAATTTTAGGGTTTAGGGTGGGTAAGGGTTTTGGGTTGCAAGGGGGGGACATTTTAGGGTTCAGGGTGGGTATGGGTTTTGGGGTGCAGAGGGGGTTAATTTTAGGGATTAGGGAATGTATGAGTTTTAAGTGGCCAGGGGGGTAATATTAGGGTTCTTATGTGTGCTCTAATTGTTGTCCAGTTTCAAATGCAGAATTCACCACTTTTTTTTCTCAACTTGGCCTGAGAATTACTGATCCTGATTGTCTGCCATTTTAGCTCCGCCCCTATTGATTAACATTAGCCACGCCCCTTCGTTTGCCAGGTTTGCCCCCCCCCTGGAAAAATTTCTGCGGATGCCCATGAGCGTGTATTATGAATTTAGCTGACATAGATATGTTAATGTGTAATGTAGTTCCTCAACCTTTGTGGGCGAAGATTCGTCATGAGAATCATGCGGCAGAATTAGGAGATACGTGGGCTAATATTGTTGCTGCAGATGGTCGACAGGTTGGAGGTGCCAAACCTGAGCCTTTAAATCAGAATTACCTGGTAGAATTATTAATCTAATGAAAACTATGATGCCTGCTTTACGAGTGAATTGGGACAAGTTATCAGCATGCAAACAAAAGAAAGATGAGAGTGAGTCTGATTTCTTCACTAGGTTTGAAGAGACGTTTATTGATCATAGTGGTCAGGACATGAGTACTGAAGGTGGTCAAAGGTTGTTCGTGGACAAATTTGTCTTTAATTTGCTTCCCGAACTTTCCAATAAGTTAAAGGACTCTGAGAGTTCATGGGCTGTTTCTTCGTCGGCCCAGATATTGGCTACTACACAATATTATGAGAAGAGGGATAAAGATGAGAAGGATAAAGCAGAGAAGAAAACTAAAGATTTAAAGACAAAGGTTCTTTTGCAGCAAGCTTATCCGCCTCGTCAGAATCAGCCTCAGTTTCAGCAACCTCCACAGTTTCAGAGATTGTTACAGAAGCCTGAGCCTTATCTTATCTTATCTTATCTTATCTTATCTTAATGGGATCTTATATAGCGCACTGACACCGTGGATTTACTGACGACGGTTGAGTGCTGTGAGGTGTAAAGGCGGGGGTCTAGCCAGTCTGCATGAAATACCTTTTCATGCAGACTGGCTAGACCCCCGGTTTTCAGACGTTTTCTGAATACCAGAAGGGAGTTGGCAGATTTGAGCGGGAGGGACAACTGATTCCAAAGAGTGGGGGCCCGGTGAGCGAATCTGCGGCCGCCAAACTTTTTAAGTTTAATAGAGGGGACAACTAAGAGTTGGCGGTAAGAAGACCGGAGGTTACGTGCCGGGCAGTAAGGAATAACCAATGATTTAAGAAAGACGGGAGAAGTCCCAGACACAGCCTTAAAAATCAGGCAGCCGATCTTAAACGCAGTCCTCTGCTCCACCGGCAACCAGTGGAGTCTGCGGAGCAGTGGTTTCGCAGACTGCCACTTCGGGGTTTTATAGGCCAGTCTCGCCGCTTGGTTCCGCTTGGTATGCTCCGCGATTCTTTCCTGGTCCTAATCAGTGTGCTTATTGCAGAGAGGAAGGTCATTTTAAGAATAGTTGCCCGGCTTTGTTACAGCGTGCGAATGGCGTATCTGGTCAGAGAGGTCGTGGTGGTTTCCAGCAAGCTCCTAGGGGTAGGGGACGTGGTGTGTTACCCCAGAATGAGCGTTCCTCTTCCCTTCAGAATTCTGCGAATTACTTTGACAGACAGAATGTTCCGACTGGTCAGTCCGCACAGTACTATGTTGATGATTATTATGTCGAGAGTGAGAGTGCTAGTTATAATGATAGTTAGGACAGCCACGGGCAAAGAGAGGGCGTAGTGTCAGTTCCAGTAGATCAGAGTGGACCTTATGTCGAAGTGACTACATCAGGTGTGGTACAACCTTTTCTTTTGGATACTGGTGTGACGAAGATTTCTATCATGCACTCTAAACTTCCTGGCGCACCTTTGTCTGGCTTGACCAATGTTTCCGTAGGATTTTCAGGCGCCCAAGTTTGTAACCCGATTTCTAATCCTTTGCCCCTTTCTATTGGCCCTTGTAAATTGGAAACTCCTCTTATTCTAACGACTGGTTGTAATGAGAATCTGTTGGGTTTGGACTTGCTGAAAAGATTGTATGCGACATTACATTGTTCTCCTTCGGGAGTACATCTTACCCTAGGTAAGAAAGTGATTTCTCCGATGTATGTGTCTAAAAATTGTCTTCCACTGGAATTGCGTTCTCTTCCTGATACACTTTGGGCTACAGGTCCTAATGATGTTGGTCTTTTGCAGATTCCACCTTATGTTGTCACCCTCAAATCGAATGCTAGGCTACCTCGTATTCCGCAGTATAAGATATCTAGTGATGGCGAGAGAGCTCTATTAGCGATTGTCTATGATCTGGTTGAGAAGGGTGTAGTTGAGGAAACGAGAGGTAATGTGTGTAACAGTCCTGTTTTGCCTGTCCTTAAGCGTACGGATGCTTCTCAGCCACCTGTGTACCGGTTTGTGATTGACCTTCGAGAGGTAAACAAGATTGTGGTGCCACAGTTTCCTGTTGTCCCTGATATCACTGCTTTGTTGACTCTGATTCCTGCTTCGGCAGCCTGGTTTTCTGTTATTGGCCTGAAGAATGCTTTCTTTAGCATTCCGATTGCTGAGGAGAGAAGGGATATTTTTGGCTTCTCTTTAGGAGGACGAAGCTTACGGTTTAAGAGAGCTCCCCAAGGTTATTGTGAAAGTCCCTCCATCTATAGTCAGGTGTTGAAAACTCAGCTTGATAGCTTTGTGTTGCCTACTGGTGCTACTCTTATCCAGTACGTTGATGATCTGTTGGTTGCCGCTGATGACGAAGAGATTTGTAAAGAGGCTACTCTTTCTTTGTTACAACATTTGTCTGACCTTCATCATAAAGTGTCACCTTCCAAGTTACAGTATTGCCGACAAGAAGTAACCTACTTAGGTCATCTCTTGTCGAAGGAGGGAAGAAGGTTGACCCCAGAACGAATTCAAACCATTGCGCAAATGAGTGTACCATCCACACAGAGAGAAGTGCGTGCTTTCTTAGGTATCACCTCGTATTGTAGACAATGGATCCCTAATTTTTCACTGCTAGTGAAACCTCTGTTGGCGCTGACTCTTAAAGATACTCAGTATCCTCTCCCTTGGTCTGATGAGTGTCAGAAAAGTTGTTCTGAATTACGTGATGCATTGTGTTCGGCTCCGGTATTGGGTACTCCGGACTACAGTAAGCCTTTCACATTGTATGTTCACGAGAGAGAAGGTTGTGCATTGTCAGTGTTGACTCAACAGTTTGGAGACCGGCATCGCCCAAGTGCCTATTTTTCAGCGACGTTAGATTCGGTAGCTAAAGCGTTGCCGAACTGTTTGAGAGCTACAGCGGCAGCGGCTGTTTCTATCCGACAGTCTGCTGGTTTGGTACTGGATAATACGTTGATTGTGATGGTCCCACATGCAGTGGATACCTTATTGAACAGGACCAAGACACAGCACCTTACTAGTGCACGTCTGTCAGGTTATGAGTTGACTCTTTTGGCTAGCCATGTTCACATTAAAAGATGTACTGTATTGAATCCAGCTACGTTGTTGCCGATTTCTGTAGAGTCAGATGCTCAAGAACAGCATGATTGTTTTCTTCGTACAGAGGAAGAAACGAAAGCTAGAGTTGACCTAAAAGATACTCCTCTTGAGAATGTTGATGGTACTTTATGGGTTCGTGTTTTAAGCTTCCGAATGGTGAAACGACTGCAGCATATGCCGTCACAACTTTACATACAGTTGTTGAGACAGCACGCATAGCACATAATTCTGCGCAAGCAGCAGAGTTGATTGCATTGACTAGAGCGTGTGTGTTGTCAGAGGGAAAGCGAGTGAATGTTTATACTGATAGCCAGTATGCGTTTGGTGTTGCCCATAGTTTTGGACGTTTGTAGAGAGAGAGAGAGGATTCCTTACTTCCCATGGCACAAAGATTCAGCATGGGCAGTTAGTGAATGAACTTTTGGAATCTCTTACTCTCCCAAAGCAGATTGCAATTGTGAAGTGTAGTGCGCATAAGAAAGTTGTGGATGATGTAGGTCGAGGGAATGCGTTTGCGGATGAAGTTGCGAAGGAAACGGCGAGAGACATGATGAGCCGTATGTATGTGGCAGGTCCTGCAAGATGGGTTGTGAAAAGTGGAATGTGTGAAGACACAATAGAAAGTGTGAAGATGATTCAGGCTGAAGCTACAGAGAAGAAGTGAGTACGTGGAGAGAAAGTACGGGTATGTTGGATTCGACAGGTTGTTGGGTTGAGTTGTCAGAACACCAGCGATGGTTTTTGCCAGACGCGTATGTGCTCCCAGTGGTTACTATGGCTCATGGAATGGCTCACATTAGTTCGAAGGGAATATGCAAGTTGTTGGCTCCAGTTTGGCAGAATGCTGGAATTCCTAAATGTGCTGAGAATGTTGTGAAGCATTGTATGATTTATCTGAAGTATAATCCTGGCAAGGGAACTCCAACTCCAGCTGGTCATTTTGCTCCTCCGACGTATCCGTTTGAAGTGATACAGTTGGATTACATTCACATGGAGAGATGTAATAATTTGAAGTATGTCCTTGTGGTTGTTTGCACCTTTTCCAGATGGGTAGAGGCCTACCCCCTAAAGGATAATACTGCCTTGTCTACAGCTAAGGTTTTGCTCAAAGAGTATTTCCCTAGATTTGGTTTGCCGAGAATTGTATGGTCGGACAATGGAAGTGAATTTGTGGGTCGAGTCATGAAGAAAGTGTGTATTGGAATAGGGATAAATCAGAAGTTCCACGCTGCGAATCACCCCCAGTCAGCAGGTCTTGTCGAATGCTATAATGGCACACTAAAGCTGAAACTAGCTAAGATTCAAGCGAGCACTGGTCTTACATGGCCAGATGCCTTGCCGTTGGCTCTTTTGACAACAAGGACGACTGTGCATTCTCGTGTGGGACTTAGCCCATACGAAATAGTGTTTGGTCGTCCAGCGAATGTTTGGAGTGTGCCTCGCCCCAAGAAATATAGTGATATTGAGTACCCTATGTTGGTGGATTACTTACATGACTTGACTGTTAAATTACGTGTTTTCCACCAATAAGTCTATGACAGTTTACCGACAGCTATTACAGATCCAGGCCACGTGATCCAGCCTGGCGACTCAGTAATCATCAAGAACTTTCAGCGAGCAAATAATTTGGAGCCGAGATGGACTGGTCCCTATTTGGTTTTGTTAGTAACTCGGACTGCTGTTAGAGTAGCTGGTAAAAAGAATTGGGTGCATGCCACCCATACTAAGAAAGTTCCTTTGCCCTTACCGTATGACAAGTGGGTGAGGGATGGAGTAGCTGACTCGGAATGCGAAAGGGTTCCCAGATTCGTACCTTTTAGTGATGCACATTTGACATGGACCCGGTCGGAACGCGAGGATGATGATGTTCTGCAAGCTGTTGTGCCTCCGTCCTTAAGAATCGACACGACGAATTCAGAACTCCTCTTTAAGGATCAGACTGTGCCTGGCAAAGAGCGCTACAAGCTGAGATCGAAAAAGGACGTTTGAAATGGACAAATAAATCTGAATTTTTTTATGTAGTGAATTACACCTTGTCAGATCAAGAGACTTTTTTTAACTTTTTCTATTTTGAGTCACCATCCGGACTCAGCTGCAGGGTCACGGTATAAGTTCTTAAGGGGTGAGCCGCGTATTGACACAAGGTCTGTGGTTTAGGGTCGTTAGTACGATCTTGACGCACACTTAAGTGAAGAAGGAAAATTGCCGTGAGCAGCACGTTAGAGGATGGAGTCTTTTGAGTCCGACAAGGGTGTTAAAAGAGTTGATTTCAGAGTGCAAATGTGTTCGTAGCAAATGTTTTTTAATAATGTGTTTTCTTATGCTTTTGAACATTACGTTGGTTTGTGTGGGTTGGATTTTCTATGCATCACAACAGACACTTGCATCTACCTCCCAACCTACTCTTTCTTTTTCTACTGTTTCCCCACATGAGTTTCATACGTTGCCTGAACATGAACAGACACGAAGATTAGAATTTGTGAACAATTTGTTTATTCAGATGTTACATCAGCATCAGCTAGTTGTAAATACCACGAATTGTTGGGTGTGTGGTCTTATGCCACATACGACTGATAAGGGAATGCCATATTTGGTTTAGCCTTTTTCGCCTAATGGGTCAGTATGGGCACTCCAGTCAATGTTTATCTATGCGAATAAAGCATCTCCTGTACGTTCTGTCAAAGATAATGCAAATAATAATGCCTTGATACAGGGAATAGTAGATATGGTCAGAGATATTGATGCATATAATGCTATCCCTAAAGATGAGGTACGAGCATATGTTGGTTGGAACAAGACGAGATATAGTATTAGTCTGACAGAGAAGGAGAGACAGAAAAGGTCTCCCCCTATTTGGATTATACCCCACCGAGGTCATTTTTGTCTGCAAGGTAATGGTCAGAATCCGAGAGCTCAGCTTGGTAAGAGTGTGTGTGTTCACACCTATGTCTATACGTCCCAGAAATCTCCACCATTCGTGCCAGCTAAAGGCACGTATTTTGTTTGTTATGATAGAGCATATACATAATTGCCTTCTGACTTTTCAGGCACATGTTATGTGGCATTTTTGCTTCCCCCTACGTATACAGCAGCTTTCAACTACCATAAGACAAGATATGGTAGAGGTGTTATCGATGCAAAAGATACTGTCGCACAAGAAGCTGGAGACTTCTTTAAGGGTTTTCTGCCCTTTTGGGGTTCTATGGCTAATGGTAGGACAATTCGTCAGCTTACGAGAGTGGTCGAGGCCACTATAATTGAGACTGCAGGTGCCCTTAGCAATATTACAGCCGAGCTTCAAGCAGATCGCCTTATGACATTACAGAACCGCTTTGCTTTCGATATTATACTCGCAGATAGAGGTGGAGTATGTAAATTGATCGGGTCTAGTTGCTGCGTTTTCATACCAGATAATGCCCCGACAGTGTACCAAGCCATCTTGAGGTTCCATAAGTCCGCTGAGTCTATACATGTAGACGAAGGGAACTGGTGATTGGTAGAGTGGTTTTGGGAACTGCTGTCCAAATGGGGATGGAATATTCTGATGTTTCTTGGTATGGCTCTAGCAATCTTTTTCTCGTGTTGCTTATGCATCCAGTGTGGTCCCGCTATTTGTAGTCTTTGTGCTACAATCTGTGTGAGAAGACCAGTCCTGAGAGAAGCGAAGGATAATAAGATGATGTTACAGCAACACCTTGATGACCTGATGAGAATAGATATAGACCTGGATTCAGATTGACGTGAGTTTAGGTCATTGCCTACGTAATGGCAAAAGGAGGGTCTGAGGTTCCGTGGTTTTCGGGACCGGACTCCATTTTGTTTGCGTTGTTCATAACGCCATTTTGTGTTGCCCTCACGTAGGCCGTGGAGGTAACCGAACGAACAAAGTTGCATGGGCCTCATTGTTCATGTATGCATTTAAACAGGCCCTTTTCTGACTTGTGAGTGAACTGCAGGACGCTGACCTCTTCACCTGAAACTGACCCTTCACAAAGCCAATTTCTCTGGCTGATCCTTGTCTGAGATTCCCAATCAATGTTCAGGACCTCGTTAACTTTTAGTTTCCTTGCACATATCTTATCCTAATCAGCATCTAAATTGTTTCTTTCTTTACGACTTTTCATTACATGGGAAGTGCTTTCAATTATGGGTTTGTCCGGCTTGTGGAAATTGAATTTGGGACAGTCCTAATAATTAACTTTTGGGTTGGGTTACTGTAAATTGGGTTTTTGTTAATGTGATACTCAGTTAGAAAATGTGTCCTATTGGTCAGAATTTTGCGCAGTGGGTGTACATTTATAATGAGAATATTGTGTATAAAAGGTGATGTCTTGCTCTATGAAAATTGAACAGTTTCTTGAGTTGTACACCGTGTTGTATTGCTGAGATTACTGTTACTAGCTGCATCTAATACATTTGATCTCTGACGCCACCTAGAAGTATTCCGTGTCTCTGTTTGCTAAGACAGGAGAACCCGAAGACTTTGGGCGTATCCCTGGCACCGCTGGGTTCTAAAACCCGGTTCTTCAAAGGGAAACCTTCCTGTACATAAATGATCACAAAACGCTTTTTCATTTTTCGCTGTGTGCTGCACAATGCAGCACACAGCAAAAAAGGAACTACGAGGATAAATAAAGATATTTCTCCCCGTTGCGCCTCCCTTACGCCTCCCCTGGGCAGGCATGAGCTTTTTGCACTGCCTCAGACTCATACATCTGGGCCATGGATGTTGGTGGTCACACCCCCAACAACACCCATTGCACGCCCCTTTGACACAGAACACTGCATTGAAAGGGCTGATATTTGTCAGGCAGCATTATGCCTCAAAAAGTGGCATAGTCCGGCCTGATAAATATCACTCAGGCTTCTGCGCTACCAGAACGTCACAAAAAGTGACGTTACAGAGGCGCAAGGGGCTCGTAAATGAAGCCCCCTGTTATTTAAAAAAATAAAATTGCGTTACCTTTGTACACATGTATTAATACAAAACATTACTGAAAGTTGACTTACCAACTGTTCCGTCAACTTCAATGCCAAGGTGGTCCAGGAGATCCTGCTCACGGTTGATAATGTTAGCCCAGCGATGTATATATTGTCTAAGGGTCCTGTCCACACCAAAGATTCGATCCATCTGGTACCGGACCCTCTCCCACCTCATCTTCCTTTCTTGGGTTGGGTACCCCTGTAGTACCCTGCCTCCACTCCCAATCATGTTTGGGAGGTAGTGGACTATCAGCCACATTAGCCCCCAAACTCCTGCTCAGTCAGGTTCCTGGACCTGCCTGACATTGTCACACAGCACAAGCCACAATGTTTGAAAGCTACAAAGAAAATATTTACTTATCACTAATCCCACTATTACTAAGAATTAAAACCCCTAAACAGACAAACACCCCTTTACAGACAACAGACAGCTACACAATACACAACAGTACAGAGACAATTTAGACACAGTAAGCAAGACACACACAGAAAAACAACTTCAGAACAAGACACAACACTCCAGCAACTGCAAAACACACTCCTACACCTGGCAGAGACTACAAATGACTGAAATGGAAAGTGAAAGTAGGATTTCACTTCCTGTTTGTGAGCATGGCAGGCTGGTTACATCATTTCCTGTAGCGATGCGACTCGTTCATTTGAAGCATGGCAGACTGATTACATATTTTCCCCTTACGGTGCGACCAGTTTTCGCCGGTGCGTCATTATTGCCATGCATCACAATCATCATTAATGGCGCATCGCTCTTTTTATCTGTCAATGTACAGTTGCTCAAACTTACAGCAGTATTTTGGACGCAGGGCACAAGATGCGTGGTTTACGCTTGTCATGAAAGTGTCTCAACAGGCACACTAAATGTTTGTGCGTAAATTTCTGGTGTTAGTATATTCAGCTGAGTCAGATTCTGACGTATGATGATCAAATGTCACATTTGGGCCTAGAGTCAGGAATGCATGGATCAGATTCTGACGTATGATGACCAAACGTCACTTTTGGGCCTTGAGTAACGTCACATATGTGCCTTGAGTCAGGAATGCATGGGTGAGATTCTGACGTATGCTGACCAGACGTCACATTTGTGCCTAGTCAGGAATGCATGGGTCAGATTCTGACGTATGATGACCAAATGTCACTTTTGTGCCTAGAGTCAGGAATGCATGGGTCAGATTATGACGTATGCTGACCAGACGTCACATTTGTGCCTAGAGTCAGGAATGCATGGGTCAGATTCTGACGTATGATGACCAAACGTCACGTTTGGGCTGTGAGTAACGTCACATTTGTGCTTTGAGTCAGGAATGCATGGGTGAGATTCTGACGTATGATGACCAAACGTCACATTTGGGCCTAGAGTCAGGAATTCATGGGTCAGATTCTGACGTATGATGACCAAACATCACATTTGGGCCTAGAGTCAGGAATGCATGGGATCATAACGTCACATTTGGGCCTAGAGTCAGGAATGCATGGGTCAGATTCTGACGTATGATGACCAAACGTCACTTTTGTGCCTAGAGTCAGGAATGCATGGGTCAGATTCTGACGTATGCTGACCAGACGTCACATTTGTGCTTAGAGTCAGGAATGCATGGGTGAGATTCTGACGTATGATGACCAAACGTCACATTTGGGCCTAGAGTCAGGAATGCATGGGTCAGATTCTGACGTATGATGACCAAACATCACATTTGGGCCTAGAGTCAGGAATGCATGGGATCATAACGTCACATTTGTGCCTAGAGTCAGGAATGCATGGGTCAGATTCTGACGTATGCTGACCAAACGTCACTTTTGTGCCTAGTCAGGAATGTATGGGTCAGATTCTGACGTATGCTGGGCAGACGTCACATTTGTGCCTAGAGTCAGGAATGCATGGTTCAGATTCTGACGTATGATGACCAAACGTCACTTTTGGGCCTAGAGTCAGGAATGCATGGGTCAGAATCTGACGTATGATGACCAAACCACATTTGGGCCTAGAGTCAGGAATGCATGGGATCATAACGTCACATTTGGGCCTAGAGTCAGGAATGCATGTGTCAGATTCTGACGTATGCTGACCAGACGTCACATTTGTGCCTAGAGTCAGGAATGCATGGGTCAGATTCTGACGTATGATGACCAAACGTCACTTTTGGGCCTTGAGTAACGTCACATTTGTGCCTTGAGTCAGGAATGCATGGGTGAGATTCTGACGTATGCTGACCAAACGTCCCATTTAGGCCTAGAGTCAGGATATGCATGGGTCCGATTCTGACGTATGATGACCAAACATCACATTTGGGCCTAGAGTCAGGAATGCATGGGATCATAACGTCACAATTGGGCCTATAGTCAGGAATGCATGGGTCAGATTCTGACGTATGATGACCAAACGTCACTTTTGGGCCTAGAGTCAGGAATGCATGGGTCAGATTCTGACGTTTGCTGACCAGATGTCACATTTGTGCCTAGAGTCAGGAATGCAGGGGTCAGATTCTGACGTATGATGACCAAACGTCACTTTTGGGCCTTGAGTAACGTCACATTTGTGCCTTGAGTCAGGAATGCATGGGTGAGATTCTGGATCATAACGTCACATTTGGGCCTAGAGTCAGGAATGCATGGGTCAGATTCTGACGTATGATGACCAAACGTCACTTTTGGGCCCAGAGTCAGTAATGCATGGGTCAGATTCTGACGTATGCTGACCAGACGTCCCATTTGTGCCTAGAGTCAGGAATGCATGGGTCAGATTCTGACGTATGATACGCAAACTTCATTGCTGTGCCTGCGCTATATTTCGGACTATGCAAACTAGGGTGAGCAATGAGAGCAACTTTTTCAGGGATGGTCATATTTTGTCAGACAACCCCTGTCTAACATATTTTTTAATTTAAGGCTTGTCCTATTATTTATTTTGGTTCAACATGACTTTATAACATACATGTATCTTTTTATTGTTTGGCCTGCTGTGTGAGATTTCATTATGTGGGGTCACCTTCACCTGTGCATTTTTCATATTGTGAACCACAAAATCTTCATGGAAAATTTTGATTATTGACAATTGTGAATTTTGAACCTCATTTATGATGTTTTGCCGTGGCAAAGCACAGCATGCATTCCTGCTGCACTTCCCTACAGCAAGAGAATAGGGCGGGAAGGTGCTGTATCTATGAGATACGGCAGATTCCTGTCCTTTTCATCTGTGCTGACACACAATGGCCTGCCTGCCTGCACAATGGTGCACAGGTTGCTGGGTTGCATGGAGGAATATTTTTGTACAGGAAGGGTCACCTTCCTACACATATGCATTCCTATCCTGCACACAGACACACTTGCACTATGGTGCCAGGGTACCTGTGTTGGCCAGACACTGCTAAGTGTGGGGCCATTGCAGGTGGAAAAGCAAGGCAGTACAATGAAAATTAATATGTGGGCTGATTTATGTCTGATGCCAGCCTTCAGACATGAGAGTCAATTTCATGAACATACTCCAAATATGAGTTTCTCATGCAACTTGCAATGTACATTTTTTATGTTATATACATACACAGGCAAGAAAAGGTTTGATGAGGCATTTTTATTTGTGTGAACAGAAATCCGGATGCATGATGATAATTTTCAGTTTAACATTATGAAAAAAAATTACGGACTATGTTGGCATGTCTGCGGATGCCTGCTGCTGTGTTTTGGTTTGCTGGAGCATGCCCATCCTCCTGGTTATCCTCCGCCATATGCTGATTTATTTCATGTTCCTCATCCCAGGGGACATTTGTCAGCACACATATGTTGTGCAGTATTGCACATGCCAATATGATTTTACAGACTGTTTGCGGTGAGTACAACATACGTCCACCAGACATGTCCAAGCGTCTGAACCTGGCCTTCAGCAGACCAAATGTTCCTTCGACAATGTTTCTTGTCCTGCAATGTGCCTGGTTGTAGGCTATTTCCTGTGGCAACTGTGGGTTTCCATGAGGTTTCATGACCCATGGCTGGATGCCATATCCCAGGTCAGCTGAAATGAAAACAAATGAAAAGGTACAATGAAATGTTTGACATGGTTCAGGTAAAGTACAGGCCATAAGTCGTGTGCAATTTTTAATATGGCAGTATCCGGAGGGCATGGATGTTGCAGAGAACACACCCAGCAACACACATCCAAAACACCTTTTGCACATATTTCAGCATGAAAATGGACACATATTTTCAAGGACATGGATTGACACCCTATGTGGCTCTACATGACCTTATATATATGTATATGTATATACTAGTGAAACATTAATCCATCCATGACCTCATTAATGTGGCATTCAAGCAATATTACCAGTATGGCAGCATTATTGGTGCATTCAATCGTACTCTTTTGCTTACCTACAAGTAGGCCATTGCCATACTGACCATTCTTGAAGCGGTCATTTATGATGCTGTTCCGGAATATGAAGGCATCATGTACACTGCCAGGGTATTTGGCCAGCACATTTGTAAAAAGTCTACGGTGATCCACAATGGCCTGTACATTGATGGAGTAAGTATGTTTTCGATTTATGTACAGATGTGCAGTTGCTGCTGGAGGTACTAATTGCACATGTGTGCAGTCCATGGCACCCAGCACATGTGGGAAGCCTGCTATATCATAGAAACCTTGCTTGATCTCCATCTGCTGTTCTGGGTTGTTGGGGAAACGGAGGTAGCGGGGTGTCAGATGGATGATGGCATCCAGGACAGTGGGTAGGAATGCTGAGAAAGCTGGCTGGGATATTCCAGCCACTTTGGCAACTGTTGTTTGGAAGGAGCCCGACACTAGCATATGCAACACAGCCAAGAGCTTTGCCTGTGGAGGTATGTTGGTAGGCCTGTTGGTAGGCCTGTTGGTTGTGACCTCTAGCCTTGGTCCAATGAGTCGTAGGAGGTGTTCTATGGTCTGCTTCTTGAGGCGAAATAGACTGATGACCTCCTCATCCCTGAGGCGTCTCATAACGCTCCTTTGACGGAATAATCACTCCTTTCTCCTGCGTTGCCTTTGGGGGGGTGGGGGAGATTGTGGGGAGGGGGGTTGTGGTGGGGTTCCTGGTGCTGGTCGTCTCCGTCTAGCTGCTAGTCGCAGCATTACCACCTCCATGGTGTAGGGATAGTTGCAGCAATGTCCACTCCAACCTCTCCTATATGTATGTGTCGATGCGTCATTTCCTACGCGTCCGTTTTGCAGGCGCACCAATTTTGACGTAACCGCAACGCTGCGCCATTTCAGCTACGGATGCGTTAAAAGTGGGAAAAGTCATAAATGTGGATGCGTCACTTTTGCGCAGGTATTTCTGAAGTAACGCCCACCTTGCATAATTTAATACTTACGTGTCGCAGGGAATTTTGACGCAGTGTTTTTTCCTGACGAAGAGGGTTGAAAGTGACGCATCGTCGGAGATGCGTCACTTCATTAATATGGAGTATGACTTGCGCCGCCGATGCGTCATTATTTTTGACGCATTGGCGGCGCAAGCTCTTCATAAATGAGGCGCCTTGTTTCTTAATCTATAACTACCTTTCCTCCCTTCTAAGCAGTATGGTCCAGTTAAAAACATTTGGGTTCTCAGACGAGGAATTTGCTATACATTTAGGGACTAGCAATTCCTTTGGCAATAGTTCCAAATCTAATAATCAAAATAATGATGACATCAACAATTTATTAGACCTAAAGGAGAAACTCAAAAGAATGGAGAAACATGGGGAATTTATGCTGGAATATTTGAAAGCCGGCATCATACCCCAAGGCCTACGGGTACGTAATATCCCGGGATTATTTGTGCATCGAGGGACACGCAGGGGCAGGCAGAGAGTCAGGTTTCAACCACAACCCCAACCCAGAGGGAATTACAAAGGACATGTTTACCAGCCAGATCCCCAATATCTATTAGAAACGAGGAACCGACAATATTGGAAACACGGAATGTAATTCCCATTTTCAATCTGTCAGCCCAACAATTAGATACTTCTAGCACAGATCTTCTCTCTAAAGGCTTATCATATGTACCCCACTCTTTTGTTAATAAATTTGAACTTTTTCAGAACATATTTTCTTTCTTTCGGAAAATAAAATTACAATTTGGTTTTGATTCCTATGAGAAAACAGAGAGCAGTAGTTCTGCAACAAAAAGCTATGATAAAGGAGGCAGTATTGTAGTCCTAAATACAGAGGACTACGAGAAAAGAATGATAGTTATGCAGCAATATAACCAATTCTGTTCTAACATAAAAATGAATCCAATACCTAGAACTGAAAAGAGAATATTGACCCTGACAAATTTGGCTCTCAATGAAGGATTTATTACAACTAAAGAATATGACTGAACTATTCGAAAGGCAAAACTGCATGCATCAATGGGGTGCCAAAAATCCATAAAAATATGGAAAATCCTCCCTACAAACTGATAGTTTCAACTATTGGGACAGTGACAGAACCACTGTCTAAATTTGCAGATAACCATTTAAGACCTTATATCCCATTATTCAAGTCATATGTACAAGTAACTAGGGATATGATAAATAAAGGAAAACATCTATCATTCAACTGAAACATCAATCTATTAATGACTCTGGATATAGAGTCACTCTACAGTAATATCCCCCAACAGGAAGCTATAGATGCTACAAAATGGTTTATAGATGTCTTTAAAGTACCTTGTTCAGAACCATTTATCACAGAATGCCAACAAATAATCCTAAATGAGAATATTTTTGCATTTGGCAGTCACCTTTTTCGCCTGTTGAAAGGTGTTAGCATGGGAGCTCCAGTGGCACCTTCCATAGCTAACATCTACATGGCATTGTGGGAATCCAAATTCATTCTCAATGAGGTTGCCCCCTTTTATGAATCTGTCACCCACTGGTCCAGATACATTGATGACATCTTTTTTATCTGGACTGGTGGGGAAGACACTCTACCAGAATTCATACAATGGTTGAACCTAACCGACCCCAATTTGAAGTTCACCGCTAACAGTAATACTGTTCAGGTTGAATTTCTAGACATCACAATCATGAATCTATCAGGACAAATGGAAGTTGATCTACCCGTAAAACCAACTGCAAAGAGCACCTTGCTACATTTTAAAAGCTTACACCCATGCAGCCAAAAACAAAGCATTCCATTCTCACAATTTTTAAGAGTGAGACGGAATTGCTTGAATCTATCTGACTTTGATAGACAGGCTACAGTCATGAAAACAAAGTTTCTAGAAAGAGGCTATCCCCATAGACTTATAAGAGAGTCATACAAAAGGGCTCGATTTTATGATAGGGACTATCTCCTTAGAACAGAGAAACGACCAGAGGAAAAACAGCTAGTGTGTGTAACTAGACACTCCACATTAAATGCCAAAGTGAAGCACATTATTAATACAAAATGGCATATTCTGAATTGTGACTCAGATAACATCAATAAATTGGAGAAACCTCTACGCATATCGTATAAACAATAACCTGAAAGACACTATGGTACACTCTAGATTTGAAAACCATAAGCTTAATCAAACATTCATCCAAAAATCCTTCAATGGTGAATTTCCTATTAGAGGAAAAACCAAATGCACTAAATGTAAATCTTGTGATTCCATAATACCAGGTAAGACATGTATCCACAATGGATTCAAGATCCAAGCAACTGGCATGTGGAATTGCACAACCCAAAACGTGGAGTACCTAATTTTATGTCAGTGCCAATTGGGCTACATAGGAGAAACTGCGAGAGCAATACAAACAAGACTAACAGAACACCGTTCTGCAATAAAGACAGCAAAACTGATGGCCCCTCTAGTGAAACACTTTCAGGAACTGCGACACAAACAGGAAGATATCCGGTGGCAAATCCTAGAAAAAATTAATATACCAGAAGACAAAATATACCAGAAGACAAAACTGGCATGAAAGTTCGCAAAAAATGCGAAGTCTTCTGGATCTTTTCATTGGATACATTCAAAAACGCCTGAACAGTGAATTACCATGGGAGAATGCAATCATTTAATTATTGTTCCGTCCACCGTCCAAACAGTGCTAATATCAACGCATGGTAGGAACTTGTTTATAGGTTACAGATAATAGATGGCATTTAGAATAATCTTTACCTTGTACCGGGGACAAGAAATTGGGAACCACATGAGACTGCATTATTTTGGCAGTATTAACAATATTCCCATTCTTATGTACACAACATATGGTTGTCGGTATAAAAATTTAAATAATAGAAACAAAAACTATACAAATAGCCTTTCATGTTGTATTTATTCTAATTTTCTTGTTAGTAATCATTGATTCAGAATCAGTTTATTATAGAAATTAAAATGATGGAAATGAAAACTAAATAAACAGCCTTTCGCGTATTACCAGTTTAATGCTTTGGTTAACAGTTATTGATTCGGAATTTGCCATAGGTGCATTAATTAATATTTACAATTAAACACTATAAAATACAGGCCATGAATAATGCTAATGCATATGATAACATAATATCATTATTAAGCAATGTTCACTAGCTGTGACTTGGAATTCACGTAATACGCTGTGTGAGTAGCGTTTCACGAAGCGTACTAACGTTGCAATCACGCGACACTAATACCGCGAAATCCAGTAATGGCTGACGCATATAACGCGAAGCCAAACGCCAGGATCGTATCCAACCATCGCCCATCGTTAGGCAGCACGCCGGTAAAATCAGAAGAGGGTGCGATATAAAAAGAAATCCTTTTATTTAGGTAAGCACGACAAATAGCACTGTTAGTTTAAGCTATGAATGTAAAATGTATCAGGATACTTCCTGTTACATTGTTGCAACATGAGAAAGTTCTCAGCTCCTATTGTTAATTGTTTCCCTTAAAATATAAACATTATGGGCAAGTGTAGCATCTAATTCTAGCAGGAAAATGTATATGTCCCGCTTTGGACTAGACAGGAAACGGCTGTGCTCCACTTTAAAAATAGGTATATTTGTTTTTATTAAATATGCATGAATCAGCCGGATGCCATTACTGAGACACTTGTTTTCTGTTCGGCTACAAAATTATGAATGCATGTATACATTTACGGTATAGCATTGTATCTCAGCTAGAATATTTATATGTCCCCCCGTGGACAAGATAAGAAACGGCTATGTTCAAATTCTAATATAGGCACATTTAACTTTTTCAGATGTGCATGATTAAGCTGGCTGTTATTAATGAGTCCCATGTTTGGGTTCGAGTAGAACGTGATGAACGCATTTATAAGACTATCTCAAATCAGCGTAGGCTAATAGTACCATTATAAGTACTCTTATAAATGTTCAACCATAATAAAAGACTTAAATCCATTGTGAATAACTTGTACTATACCTAATAATGAGAATTGACCTCACAGGCTATATTGTATTTCTGTTTATCAGGAAACAACAGGCTGGCTGTATGTCCGACATCAATGCGAGACATATATATACTGCAACCTTGAATACGCAACCTATTTGTTAAATGTAGGTAATACAGGGCAACTGGAGATCAAACCAGATTATATATTGGTTGATAATAAATAAAAGACGTAATTTAACATGCATCTTTTCTGTTATTAGATTTTCTCTTTTGTAACGGGAAGGTACGACATTATCCTCTAAGGAGCCCTAACTGATTTCCGGTACAAAAGGGGTGTACCGCTTTTGGCCGCCTTAAGTGTGGCAGGGTATGCTCACTTTGCCACTGGATTCAAGCAAGCCGGGCTGAAGACGGCTGCAATGCCAGAAACCGGTCCTCGAAGCTTGTTTCCGGTCCAGGGAAGGTATGGCTTGGCAGTTCAGGCTGGACTGTTCCCATGAGGCACAGGGTCAGACTGATTTGCATATAGCCATGTCTGAACTGGGGTGGCAGAGTGGGCTAAAGAACGGTGATGGATTAAACCCAGATCTTTTGACTGGGTGTGAGTGTTTAATTGGTTCAGATGCTCCGTCCATTACCACCCCCTTTTGTACCGCTTTTGGCCGCCTTAAGTGTGGCAGGGTATGCTCAGACGTGAGTCCCTTGCTCACTTTGCCACTGGATTCAAGCAAGCCGGGCTGAAGACGGCTGCAATGCCAGAAACCGGTCCTCGGAAGCTTGTTTCCGGTCCAGGGAAGGCATGGCTTGGCAGTTCGGGCTGGACTGTTCCCATGAGGCACAGGGTCAGACTGATTTGCATATAGCCATGTCTGAACTGGGGTGGCAGAGTGGGCTAAAGAACGGTGATGGATTAAACCCAGATCTTTTGACTGGGTGTGAGTGTTTGATTGGTTCAGATGCGCCGTCCATTACCACCCCCTTTTGTACCGCTTTTGGCCGCCTTAAGTGTGGCAGGGTATGCTCAGACGTGAGTCCCTTGCTCACTTTGCCACTGGATTCAAGCAAGCCGGGCTGAAGACGGCTGCAATGCCAGAAACTGGTCCTCGGAAGCTTGTTTCCGGTCCAGGGAAGGCATGGCTTGGCAGTTCGGGCTGGACTGTTCCCATGAGGCATAGGGTCAGACTAATTTGCATATAGCCATGTCTGAACTGGGGTGGCAGAGTGGGCTAAAGAACGGTGATGGATTAAACCCAGATCTTTTGACTGGGTGTGAGTGTTTGATTGGTTCAGATGCTCCGTCCATTACCACACCCTTTTGTACCGCTTTTGGCCGCCTTAAGTGTGGCAGGGTATGCTCAGACGTGAGTCCCTTGCTCACTTTGCCACTGGATTCAAGCAAGCCGGGCTGAAGACGGCTGCAATGCCAGAAACCAGTCCTCGGAAGCTTGTTTCCGGTCCAGAGAAGGCATGGCTTGGCAGTTTGGGCTGGACTGTTCCTATGAGGCACAGGGTCAGACTGATTTGCATATAGCCATGTCTGAACTGGGGTGGCAGAGTGGGCTAAAGAACGGTGATGGATTAAACCCAGATCTTTTGACTGGGTGTGAGTGTTTGATTGGTTCAGATGCTCCGTCCATTACCACCCCCTTTTGTACCGCTTTTGGCCGCCTTAAGTGTGGCAGGGTATGCTCAGACGTGAGTCCCTTGCTCACTTTGCCACTGGATTCAAGCAAGCCGGGCTGAAGACGGCTGCAATGCCAGAAACCGGTCCTCGGAAGCTTGTTTCCGGTCCAGGGAAGGCATGGCTTGGCAGTTTGGGCTGGACTGTTCCCATGAGGCACAGGGTCAGACTGATTTGCATATAGCCATGTCTGAACTGGGGTGGCAGAGTGGGCTAAAGAACGGTGATGGATTAAACCCAGATCTTTTGACTGGGTGTGAGTGTTTGATTGGTTCAGATGCTCCGTCCATTACCACCCCCTTTTGTACCGCTAACTGATTTCCAGCACTGACAGATACTCCCATATCATGGGTGATCTATAAAATATAAGAGATAAGGTATATATTCTATACATTAAAATTGGGCTTATTAAATGTGTAACCCTGCCATCTTTAATAGAAACACCACCTTCCTGTTGTTATGTATTAATAGGTCGTTGCGATGAGTGAACGTCTTTTATCAAATTCTGGCATTCATCCATAGCCATAACATATATAGTAAGAGCCCTTGCTGTCTTTTTGAGATTATCACTCACCACTTTAGGTATAATAGAGATCACACTGGGTTGCTTTGAATCTGTTTCCCTATTCTTCTCTTTTATCACCCACAATAGGTATTGGTACACTTTATATATTTATTCTGTATTTTACTTTTTTTCTCTTTCTAGATAAATTCCAAAATGGTGTTGTATGTAATCTGTACCTCTCTAATGTAGATAGAAATAATGAAGGTATACCTAATAATTGTTCTAAGATACAGCTTTGCATGTGTCAGTCAGACCAACGTAACAAAATGAAATTTAAATGAAAGCTAAAGAATGTTATATGTTAACCTTGGCTTAGAAATGTTTTTTATTGATTTGAGGGTTTGTGGCCTTTTTCCTGACGAAGGCGTACTTTGCACCGAAAAGTAAACAATTTTGCCACAGAATTGTCTTTCTTTTTAATGGCACTCTTTTATATTATTTACTGTGAATTGAAAAGATTTTATTGTATGTCTGTATGGAATAATAGTTTTTTTATATTTTGTGTAATTCATGAATAAAAATTGAATAAAAGATAAATACTCCATGCATTTTAGAAATTAGTTGTTGTGGTTACTCAGGGTTACACTGACTAGACACAAAATGTATCATATGTTTGTTATTTTTAACAATTGTCTAGGAAGTTACTGTTCATTGTGTTTTGCCCTGTCCTAGAAATTTTATTTCTAATCTACCAGGGGGTCCTTGTTGCTCACATATATTTACCCACAGCCTGTCTGTGTGGGACTGTTCACTGTATTATTACCATAGAAAAAGAGATAGATCAAAGTCTCTTATTAACCAAAGAATTGTATGTTATATTTCTGTATGTCTTCACTTTTTTGAAATTTGTATATTTGTAGGAAGTTATTGTTCAGGATCCCTTTCTTGCTTCTTATACCCCTTTTTTTTAATCTATAACTACCTTTCCTCCCTTACAAGCACTATGGTCCAGTTAAAATTATTTGGGTTCTCAGACGAGGAATTTGCTATACATGTAGGGACTAGCAATTCGTTTGGCAATAGTTCCAAATCAAAAAATCAAAATAATGATGACATCAACAATTTATTAGACCTAAAGGAGAAACTCAAAAGAATGGAGAAACATGGGGAATTTATGCTGGAATATTTGAAAGCGGGCATCATACCCCAAGGCCTATGGGTACGTAATATCCCCGGATTATTTGTGCATCGAGGGACCCGCAGGGGCAGGCAGAGAGTCAGGTTTCAACCACAACCCCAACAAAGAGGGAATTACCAGGGACATGTTTACCTACCAGATCCCCAGTATCTATTAGAAACGAGAAACGGACAATATTGGAAACACGGAATGTAATTCCCATTTTCAATCTGTCAGCCCAACAATTAGATACTTCTATCATAGATCTTCTCTCTAAAGACTTATCATATGTACCCCACTCTTTTGTTAATAAATTTGAACTTTTTCAGAACATATTTTCTTTCCTTCGAAAAATAAGATTAAAATGTTGTTTCGATTCCTATGAGAAAACAGAGAGCAGTAGTTCTGCAATAAACAGTTTAGCCTTACCTTCTACGTTTACTCCCACACTAGAACAACTAGGACCAGAAGTATCCACCTTCGAACGTGTAGTTCTTAAACAACTAGAGCAAAATCTTAGATGTATTCCTAAACCCTTATATAACCTAAATAAGGAAGAATTTTTAGCTATGAAAAGCATTACACAAAACAAGTCTCTAACAATAAAATGCTATGATAAAGGAGGCAGTATTGTAGTCCTAAATACAGAGGACTACGAGAAAAGAATGTTAGATATGCAGCAAGATAACCAATTCTATTCTAACATAAAAATGAATCTGATACCTAGAACTGAAAAGAGAATATTGACCCTGACAAATTTGGCTCTCAATGAAGGATTTATTACAACTAAAGAATATGACAGAACTATTCGAAAGGCAAAACTGCATGCATCTATGGGGTGCCAAAAATTCATAAAAATATGGAAAATCCCCCTGACAAAGGACGAAGTGGCACAGGCGATCAGAGGAGTCCGCTCCGGCAAGGCTTCCGGTCCTAATTGACTCCCGGTTGAGCTCTATAAAGTGAATGCGAATAAGTTGGCCCCCTTCGTCTGGGATATGTTTGTGGAGAGTAGGGATAGGGGTCAGCTCCCGTATGATCAGCGGGTCGCGAATATCATAGTCCTACATAAAGACGATAAGCCGAAGACCGCGTGCTCTTCATACCGCCCGATCTGCTTGTTGAATGCTGAGCCGAAAGTCTTGGCGAAATTGGTGGCGACACGTCTCGTAAAGGTCATTACGGCGTTGATCCACCCGGATCAGTCAGGTATTATGCCTCGCCGAAATACGGCTCTTAATCTGCGTAGACTGCATGGGGTTCTCGGGGGGGCTTCGCAAATACATGAGCTGACGGTCCTGTTGTCCTTGGATGCTACCATGGCATTTGACAGGGTGGAATGGCCCTATCTCTTTGGCGTCTTGGTTAAGTTGAGCTTTGGCCCGGAGTTTGTTTCTTGGGTCCGCCTCCTATATTCGGGTCCACTGGCTCGAGTGGTTGTCAATAATCATAGGTCGGCTGATTTTGCGCTGGAGAGGGGCACCAGACAAGGATGTCCTCTTTCCCCGCTGCTGTTTGCATTGGCACTTGAGCCGCTCGCGGCTTGGGTCCGTTGGGACAGGTCGATTAGGGGGCTTAGGTGGACTTCAGAGTGGGAGGACAAGATATCGCTATATGCGGATGATATACTGTTGTACCTGTCCTCCCCCGAACCTCCCTCATGGCATTTTTTGACATTCTGGAGGTGTTTGGTGGATATTACAGCTTCGCCATTAACTGGACGAAGTCAGTTCTTTTTGTTTTAAGTGGCGATCCCCCAGTGGTTCCTTCGGGTTGCCCGGTTAGGCTGGAAACAGAAGGATTCAAGTATTTAGGCATTTACATCTCCTTGGATCCTCGGAAGAGGTACTCCACCAACCTGTTGCCGCCTCTTGTACGGCTCCGGCGCGACATGGCCCGATGGAAGTCGCTTCCGCTGTCCCTGCTCGGTCGTGCTGTCCTGTTCAAGATGATGGCTCTCCCCTGCTTTTTGTATGCGCTTCAGAACTCAATGGACCCAGTTCCCCCGTCGTATTTCAGGGAAGTCGAGTCTCTCCAGAGACAGCTTCTTTGGGAAGGCAGGCCTCGAATTGCGTTTGCGAAATTGACATTGCCGTGGTACGATGGGGGAATTGGTCTGCCTAATATTCGTAAGTATTATTGGGCGTCACAGTTGGCTGCGATTAATCAGGCCATATATGGCTCGGCGCTGAACCCTGGTATGCTATGGACCACGGTCAGGTTCCAGGGGGGGAGTTTACTAGGGCGCTCTATGCTCGGCGGGAGGGTAAGATAACTCTGGCTACACCTCTCTGGAGTTCGGAACGTCTGGGTAGTTTATGGAAGTCCAAGGGTTTCGATAAATGGGACCTCATTGGTATTTCAAGAGTAGGGGATCTCTGGGGGAGAGATGGTATCCTTCCGTTTGAAACCTTGCAGGAACGGTATCAACTACAAGGGAGTGAGAGGTTTCGTTACCTTCGTTACCTTCAGATTCGACATGAGTTATTAGCAGGTATTCCCCGGGGGAGATGCTCCCTGAGGCTTCCCCCTTGGAGGATCGAGTGTTGGACGGTCATCTCCCGACGAAGACGATCTCCTTGATTTATTAGAAACTAATTAATCATACGGAGGATCCGTTGGTGGTTCTCAGAGAACAATGGACGGCCGAAGGCCTGATTTTGGATGATGAGAACTGGAGGGAGGCTGTGGCCTCTCCGAGAGTCGTTGCTGTTCCGATGAGACTCCGGTTGGTTCAATTAAAGATTTTACATCGTTGCTATGTTACTGGTCTACGGATGGTCCGAATGGGTGTGGCTGCGAGTGATGAGTGCAGGAGAGGCTGTGGCGAGGTCGGAGCCTTTTTTCATATGTTATGGGATTGTGCATTTATCCGGGGATACTGGTCCGCTATTCATGCTAAGGTACGAGAGGTGTGGGGAGTGAGCTTTGAGTTGGATGCGAGGCGGTACCTTCTAAATGTTTGGGGTCCGACTGACCTTCCGTCCCATGGGAGGGTGTGGGCCACGCTGGCATGTGGTATTGCCAAACGTAATATAGCACAATTATGGGGGACGAATAGACCGCCTACTATTGGGAAATGGATGGAGGACTTAAACTGGTGTATGTTCAGGGAGTGGGCGGTGTATGTTGCCAGAGGGAGACCTAAGCAGTGGGGTAAAATCTGGGGGCCCTGGAATGCATATAGGGGGGACATTTGTGCTCCTCCTGTGGAGCCGGCTGATCCGGTAATGTCGGAGGACCCTTGAACACCCGTGTTGCAATTTGTGTAGTGATTTTATTGATGGAAGACGTCCATTATTGTATTGCGAGCCATGATGTGACCCAGTGTATTATTGTATGTGTTCATGATTTCGTTTGAGTGTTTTCAATAAAAAGAATTTATAAAAAAAAAAATATATGGAAAATCCTCCCTACAAACTGATAGTTTCAACTATTAGGACAGTGACAGACCACTGTCTAAACTTGGAGATAACCATTTACGACCTTATATCCATTATTCAAGTCATATGTACAAGAAACTAGGGATATGATAAATAAAGTAGAATATCTATCATTCAACTGAAACATCGATGTATTAGTGACTCTGGATATAGAGTCACTGTACAGTAATATCCCCCAACAGGATGCTATAGATGCTACAAAATGGTTTATAGATGTCTTTAAAGTACCTTGTTCAGAACCATTTATCACAGAATGCCAACAAATAATCCTAAATGAGAATATTTTTGCATTTGGCAGTCATCTTTTTCGCCAGTTGAAAGGTGTTAGCATGGGAGCTACAGTGGCACCTTCCATAGCTAACATCTACATGGCATTGTGGGAATCCAAATTCATTCTCAATGAGGTTGCCCCCTTTTATGAATCTGTCACCCACTGGTCCAGATACATTGATGACATCTTTTTTATCTGGACCGGTGGGGAAGACACTCTACCAGAATTCATACAATGGTTGTACCTAACAGACCCCAATAGTAAGTTCACCACTAACTGTAATACTGTTCAGGTGGAATTTCTAGACATCATAATCATGAATCGATCAGGACAAATGGAAGTTGATCTACATGTAAAACCAACTGCAAAGAGCACCTTGCTACATTTTAAAAGCTTCCACCCATGCAGCCAAAAACAAAGCATTCCATTCTCACAATTTTTAAGAGTGAGACGGAATTGCTCGAACCTAATTGATTTTGAGAGACAGGCTGCCGTCATGAAAACAAAGTTTCTAGAAAGAGGCTATCCCCATAGACATATAAGAGAGTCCTACAAAAGGGCAAGATTTTATGATAGGGACTATCTCCTTAGAACAGAGAAACGACCAGATAGTGTGTGTAACTTGACACTCCACATTAAATGCCAAAGTGAAGCACATTATTAATACAAACTGGCATATTCTGAATTGTGACTCGGATAACATCAATAAATTGGAGAAACCTTTCTACGCATATCGTAGAAACAAAAACCTCAAAGACATCATGGTACACTCTAGATTTGAAAACCATAAGCTTAATCAACCATTCATCCAAAAATCCTTCAATGGTGAATTTCCTATTAGAGGAAAAACCAAATGCACTAAATGTAAATCTTGTGATTCCATAATACCAGGTAAGACATTTATCCACAATGGATTCAAGATCCAAGCAACTAGCATGTGGAATTGCAGAACCCAAAACGTAGTGTACCTAATTCTCTGTCAGTGCCAATTGGGCTACGTAGGAGAAACTGCGAGAGCAATACAAACAAGACTAACAGAACACCGTTCTGCAATAAAGACAGAAAAACTGATGGCCCCTCTAGTGAAACACTTTCAAGAACTGCAACACAAACAGGAACATATCCGGTGGGACATCCTAGAAAAAATTAATATACAAGAAGACTAAATGGCATGGAAGTTCGCAAAAATTGCGAAGTCTTCTGGATCTTTTCATTGGATACATTCAAAAACGCCTGAACAGTGAATTGCCATGGGAGAATGCAATCATTTAATTATTGTTCCATCCACCGTCCAAACAGTGCTAATATCAACGCATGGTAGGAACTTGTTTATAGGTTACAGATAATAGATGACATTTAGAATAATTTTTACCTTGTACCGGGGACAAGAAATTGGGAACCACATGAGACTGCATTATTTTGGCAGTATTAACAATATTCCCATTCTTATGTACACAACATATGGTTGTCGGTATAGAAATTAAAATAATAGAAACAAAAACTAAACAAATAGCCTTTCATGTTGTATTTTTTTTAATTTTCTGGTTAGTAATCATTGATTCAGAATCAGTTTATTATAGAAATTAAAATGATGGAAATGAAAACTAAATAAACAGCCTTTCGCGTATTACCAGTTTAATGCTTTGGTTAACAGTTATTGATTCGGAATTTGCCATAGGTGCATTAATTAATATTTACAATTAAACACTATAAAATACAGGCCATGAATAATGCTAATGCATATGATAACATAATAACATTATTAAGCAATGTTCACTAGAAGTGACTTGGAATTCACGTAATACGCTGTGTGAGTAGCGTTTCACGAAGCGTACTAACGTTGCAATCACGTGACACTAATACCGCGTAATCCGGTAATGGCTGACGCATATAAAGCGAAGCCAAACGCCACGATCGTATCCAACCGTCGCCCATCGTTAGGCACCACGCCGGTAAAATCAGAAGAGGGTGCGATATAAAAAGAAATCCTTTTATTAAGGTAAGCACGACAAATAGCACTGTTAGTTTAAGCTATGAATGTAAAATGTATCAGGATACTTCCTGTTACATTTTTGCAGCATGAGAAAGTTCTCCGCTACTATTGTTAATTGTTTCCCTTAAAATATAAACATTATGGGCAAGTGTAGCATCTAATTCTAGCAGGAAAATGTATATGTCCCGCTTTGGACTAGACAGGAAACGGCTGTCCTCCACTTTAAATATATGTATATTTGTTTTTATTAAATATGCATGAATCAGCCAGCTTCCATTAGTGAGACACTTGTTTTGCGTTCGGTTAGAAAATTATGAACGCATGTATACATTTACAGTATAGCATTGTATCTCAGCTAGAATATTTATATGTCCCCCCCGTGGACACACATAAGAAACCACTATGTTCAAATTCTAATATACACAACACAAGGAGGGAGGTACCCTAAGAACCAATAAGGGACCGGGTTAACAAGTATGGAAAAACAAGCAAAACATCCCTAGACGTTGGGGATATACCCTAAGGCGTAAGATGACCCAGCCCGGGGGACTTGGGGGATATCTACGCTTTCAGAGACAAAATTATATTTCTTAAGTCAACATACAGTAACTCAATAGAGGCCAACAGTCAGTGTAGGAACCCTGTGTACAATTTACAACATTAGTTAAAAAACTATAATCTTCACCAGTGTTAAAAATCAACAGTTTATTATTTAAAAAAATTTATACAATCTAACAATCCATTCAGAGAAATGTATACATTCAAATACACATTTAAAAAAAAAAAAAAAAGTCGATGCGGCGTTTCGGTGTCTTGTATCGATGGTAACACCTTCTTCAGGACGGGTTTTTAAAAAAAAAATCTCTAAAAAGGTAAAGTTACAGAAACATAGTCAACAGAGGCCTATTATACACTGACGTTAGCTTAACTCTAGATGTCATATTTTTTAAAAAAAACCTTGCACATTCAATTAGACATTCGTGTTCTCTACTTTAAGACTTGTTTGCTTAAAGAAAAAAACCTTTCATTATACAATTCTCACAATTATAAATACAAGTCTAAATAACGACATTTCCTCGAGTCTTTTCTACTTAGAACCTCGATAAACATTTGTCACAGATATTAACATTTATCCTAAATTAACAGAGACGTTGTTTAATCTGGGTTTGTTTTTACACAAGACACAATGTTTTCTTGGATTGCAGTTCACATTTACCAAGACAGGATTACTTATAAGATCCCCTGGAATCTCATTGTTATGCCTTATATTCACTGTCTAAATAAAGAGGTCATTTTATACACACTGAATTTGTCAACCTACCTCAAATATTTTGAGGGATTCGGGGCATATGGGATATCTTGAGGAAGCAGTATTTTTTCAATCATTAATCTGCCTCTCATGGACTTTTCTTCATTAGATAGAATCTGGCAATACTTATTCCACCTGGGGGGTAAGTTTCATAGTTCAGGTTATACCCAATAAGTACTCTACTTACTATACATATTTCCGAGCGGCATATGAAGAGGTTCATTACCTGGATATTAAAATTCATATATGTGGTCAGTGCTGTATCAGGGGTGACCACCGTGTGTCTTTTCCACTTTACAACATGATTTCTGTAAATGGACAAAAATGCATTGTTTTTTTGTAAAATCGAACGTTAAAACAAAGAAGCTTGAGTCTTTTACTTCAAGGCCAAAGAATTCTTTTCTACTTATTATACCTTTTTAGGATAGTGTGGATTGATTTCCAGCTTGTCTTTTGTAGATAGAGGCTTTCATATATATTTCATTCCATTCTACCGGCTCGCGTCCTATTCCTCCAATAATTTAGGAATAACGCTGTTTATATCATTGAAACAAAAAATAAAGAGCGTGTAAGGAATGATTACATCATTTCCCCTTCTATTCATAGACATTATCCAATCATTATCTATGTTTTCAAATTTAAAATACGAAATTATTTTAGCGGTAGAGCTAATCCCTTACCGCTAAGGCTGTGGGAGCCTTTACCCTAAGGGCAGAAACCCTTCAAGGGGCAGTCTAAAAGGTGTTAAATTCTATAGTTTTTTAAGCGCATTTTTTAAAAAACATGAACCAGTACTCAAGGTTATAGAAAGTGTTTTCTCTCAAATATGACTGTTCCGAATTTGCCTGAGCGCCCTTATTTGTCAACGTTATTCAATGAAACGGTATCGAAAACAATTTATTCAAGCAAAGCACAATCTCTGGAAGAGCTTGAAATGGGGCAAGAGTAATCGGGCACGGAGATAGTTGCCTCCGCTATATGCATTAGTATTAGAGACAATTATGCAGGGTCGCGCTATGGGGTTACTGGATTTCATGTATACCGCTATTTATAAAGGAAAGTTATTTTAAAGGAACTAGATTACACCCTGTAACAGCACATAGCGGTGCTCTGTTCGTAGGCTCTCTATCTTTCCTCTAGGAAAAAAACGGTCGCTAGGTAGTTCTTACCTTCCGTGTGAATTACGGCCTCCCTGTCACCTGGTCCTGATACAGCTTCCTCATGGAATATTTTGTGTTACCAGGTGTACCCTTTTATTAAGCGTTTACGCGCAATGTTTTGGGTGGGTGATCACGTGCAGTTAGTCATGTCAGCCCAGCTCGGGGGGAAGGGGCGTCGGCCATGTTTAAGTGTGTTTATTGCAAATCTAAAATATACATCCAATAGTATGATGCATGTTGCTCGGTTGCCTATATTGGTTCCTAATCTAGTGTCTTGTTTCTTTGTAAAAGATATAGAAAAACATCCAATTATCCCCTTCATGTATTCGTTTAGTAATACGCATCTAGTTAATCTCACAGGCGTATACGCGCGATGTTTTGTGTAGTTGGTCATGTAAGCCTGGCTCGGGAGAAAAGGCGTCGGCCATGTTTAAGTGTGTTGATTATAATTGTAAAATATCCATCAAGTTAGATGATGCATATTACTACGTAGCCTATATTAGTCGATCCCTAATCTGATGATCTGCTACTTAGTAGAGGGTATAAGAAAACCCCCATTCATCCCCTTATTATGTTCGTTCGGTTATGCGTATATAGTCAATGCCACAGTGCGATCGAGCTTGTTAGCTGAAATGGTTAATTTTTACCTCAGATAGCTGGTGTACCGATTAAATAACGCCAACCAAATAATAGAAAAACCGAATGGTCTGTTAAAACATGATTACCCATTATATACTCTTCATGGAGGTGCCATTCCTGCAAAATGCAGCGTACCTTCTCCATTATTTTACAAGGAAAATCAAATAACTGAATTGTACAGCCCCTGCCTTATTAGAACTACATGAGGGTATTACTACGGGACATTGGGTATAAACGGATAGATGGCATAATTTATATTATCCTCTCCCAATCCTCTTTGCTATTGAGTCAAATTCTAATATAGGCACATTTAACTTTTTCAGATGTGCATGATTAAGCTGGCTGTTATTAGTGAGAGCCATGTTTGCGTTTGATTAGAACGTGATGAATGCATTTATAAGACTATTTCAAATCAGCGTAGGCTAATAGTACCATTATAAGTACTCTTATGAATGTTCAACCATAATAAAAGAATTAAGTCGATTGTGAATAACTTGTACTATACCTAATAATGAGAATTGACCTCACAGGCTATATTGTGTTTCTGTTTATCAGGAAACAACACGCTGGCTCTATGTCCGACATCTATGCGAGACATATATACTGCAACCTTGAATACGCAACTGATTTGTTAAATGTAGGTAATACAGGGCAACTGGAGATCAAACTAGATTATATATTGGTTTCCGTTATTAGATTTTCTCTTTTGTAACAGGAAGGTACGACAATATCCTCTAAGGAGCCCTAACTGATTTCCAGCACTGACAGATGCTCCCATATCATGGGTGATCTATAAAATATAAGAGACAAGGTATATATATTCTATACATTAAAATTGGGCTTATTAAATTTGTAACCCTGCCATCATTAATAGAAACACCACCTCCCAGATGTATTAATAGGTCATTTCGATCAGTGAATGTCTTTTATCAAATTCTGGCATTCATCCGTAGCAATAACATATAAAGTAAGAGCCTTTGCTGTCTTTTTGAGATTATCACTCACCACTTTGGGTATAATAGAGATCACACTGGGTTGCTTGGAATTTGTTTCCCTATTCTTCTCTTTTATCACCCACAATAGGTATTGGTACACTTTATATATTTATTCTGTATTTTACTTTTTTTCTCTTTCTAGATAAATTCCAAAATGGTGTTGTATGTAATCTGTACATCTCTAATTTAGATAGAAATAATGACGGTATACCTAATAATTGTTCTAAGATAGAGCTTTGCATGTGTCAGTCAGACCAACGTAACACAAAAAGAAATTTAAATAATAGCTAAAGAATGTTATATGTTAGCCATGGCTTAGAAATGTTTAGATTGATTTCAGGATTTGTGGCTTTTTTCCTGACGAAGGCGTACCTTGCCCCGAAATGCGCATCGAAAAGTAAAGAATTTTGCCGCAGACTTGTCTTTATTTTTAATGGCACTCTTTTATTGATATTATTTACTGTCAATTGTAAAGATATTATTAAATGTCTGTATGGAATAATAGTGTTTCTATATTTTGTGTAATTCATAAATAAAAATTGAATAAAAGATAAATAATCCATGCATTTTAGAAATTAGATGTTGTGGTTACTTAGGGTTACACTGAGTACACACAAAATGTATCATATGTTCGTTATTTTAACAATTGTCTAGGAAATTACTGGTCATTGTGTTTTGCCCTGTCCTAGAAATTCTATTTCTAATCTAAGATATAACTTTGCATGTGTCAGTCAGACCAACGTAACACAAAATGTAATTTAAATGTAAGCTAAAGAATGTGAAATGTTAACCTTGGCTTAGAAATGTTTTTTTGTTGATTTGAGGGTTTGTGGCCTTTTTCCTGACGAAGGCGTACTTTGCACCGAAAAGTAAACAATTTTGCCACAGAATTGTCTTATCTGACTATGATAAACACGCAAATGTACTGACCAAGACATTTTTAGATAGGGGTTACCCTAAAAGTATGATTCGGCACGCGTACAAAAGGGCCAAATATTTCAACAGAGATGCCCTTTTTACAAGAAGAGACAAAGATCAGGATAAGATTCAGCCGCTTATTTTTGTTACTAACTATAATTCGGTTAGTAACAAAATTAAAAATATAATAAATAGAAACTGCCATTTAATTACAAACAGTAAGATCCCTAAGCCTATGTTTTCATTCAGGAGGAACCGTATTATACGCAACAGCTTGGTTCATACCTATAGAGAGATCCCAGATAATACCCAACCATGTATTAACAACGCTCCACTGCCCACAGGAACTTTTCCTTGTAAGCGTTGTATAAATTGTGCGAATATCATAAAAGGTTCTAGTATAACCAACAATGGTACATCCGTACAGGTTAGGAGCTTTATTAACTGTGGTACTAAAAACTTAGTTTATTTAATTAAATGCCCCTGCAACCTGAACTATATAGGGGAAACTTCAAAAGAAATCCGTATACGGATCAATGAACATAGATCTGCCATTAGAATTCAGAAAATGGGAGCCACTCTTACTGAACATTGGAACAAATTTCACCACACAACTGATGATTTGAAATGGTGTGGGCTGGAGGTTATAAAAAGTGACAGTAGAGGTGGCGACATAAACAGTAAAAGGAAAAAACTTGAGCAGCTTTATATGTCCCACTTTAATTCAGTTAGGAATGGATAAAACAGCAGAGAGGACTGGGAACACATAGTGTAAGGCTGTTGCCGGGCCCTCCGTTATAGGTTCCATATCGAGGCAATATATGGCCCTCTAGGTATGAGGCTAGATATATCTGTACATTCACCCCTAAGATGTTTAGTTCATCCCCTTGCTTGATAGGGGATACCCTTTATGGGTTAATGCATTTAATTATAATCAACATGTCACTGACTACATGAGTTTCGGTGATTAATAAGAGCTGTACCGCCCATATTTTACTACCATTGATGCTGTTATTTGTATTCTTAAGGAAACACATGATTTGTCGTTATAGCTAGTAGCCTTATTTCATATATTTTTTATAAGTTGCTCTGATGCCATCGAGCAGCTGCTATATGTTTTGGCACCTACCATACAACAACAGACAACCGATCGGACTGTGCCACGTTTTTAAGTAGTTATGATGTTACCGGTGTTCATTTATCACGATACAAGTGAACAATAAAGTTTTAGTACAAACGTTTTGCTCGAGCTTTCAAACGAGCAGGTAGAGGACGTTCGTTGCCTCCCATCAGTGATGACGAGCCACCGTGCATGATAGCTGATTGGCGGTGCTCGCGTACATAAACAAATTACTGTAGACTGTGCCTTCTCCATTGGTGGGAAGCCAGTCACGTGATCGGGATAGCAGGAAACTCCACAGGTGAGCGCACCCATGGCGGTTAACCTTGCAAGTTTAGAACGCGGGTTGATTGTTTAAAATTGCATTTTCGCATTAACTTTGGACGGGACAACAGTTAATTTTGCTGTTTAATTTGCTGCTTAGAGTGGAACCGGCACTTTGTCCACACGAGTGTCATCTCCGGCCCCTATCGGTTTCCGTTATACTATACCGGAACCTATGTATGCCGGGGGCATGCTGGATGTTATACTTGATGCTAAAAGTAAGGCTTTTTTAACATGAGGGTTATCAATCAGCGTACGAATATACTTTCTAAGTTTCTGACGTTATGATTGACATTCCCCTTTAAACACACTTGGCAATATCGAGCCATGCATTTTGATGTTGTGTTTACACTGTGCCTAATGTTGATACCTAGAACAACGTATAGGGTATTGTCAATTCACTTATATCATGAGACAATTATTAGTAAGGTAAACACGTCTCTGTCCATAACTGATAATAGCTGTTCCTTTTAGGGAGTTTACTAAGTTAAAAAGTACGTAAGCTAATACTCGCCTATTGTTATGGCTTTTTATATATAATTACTCTTGTTCATTTATGAATTTACAGACGGTCAATTAATAAAAAGACCCTGGCAGGAAGATTTCCTGGCCGCTACTTGGCAATAATTAAGGAGTGCAGCAATCCTAACTGTGGCTAAAGTGATATGCCCCTTCGGTGTTTTTAAATTGGTAAGATATAATTTGTAGATTTTTGGGTATATATACAAAGTTACATAGGTTGAATGCGAGACGCTTATACCACTAAACATATCTCTTCAGATTTTACTGCACAGTATCCTGTTGCAAGCGGTGGCTTCTATGTTCATGGAACACACCGAGTGCCTTCTTAATTAAGGTAATGAGTAAAACTTATCTTACATAGGTATGAACTAGAACATTGTAATAGTTATGCCCATACACACCTTTGTTGTATTATATATTCTTTATGGGGTCTCCTTCAAAGATAAGAAGGGTACTGGCTAAATGAAAGATAGACCAGAAGATCTAAGTGTATCCTCCAGTATTGGGTCACATTGGTGTGTGACTCTGAGGTATGTAACTAGATGTACCCTGTAAGTTCATTTAATACGCATGTGATAGAATGCATGGCATTTTCTTGGTGTAAATATAGGTAGCTGTTAAGTGTTTAAAAGACTAAGCATACTCAGACAAGTGTTAAAAGAATATGTCCCATGTACTGTATAAAACTTGTAGTGAATTTTAATTTGTAATAGATTGCTGCCCATTATGTTGTAATTAATTGTATGTTTTTTATTACTTAGAAAATTCTGTCCTGATGAAGGTGTTGTAAATACAAAAAACCAAAATGGTGCGTCGACAAACTTTGTTTCTCAGAAATCATTCTATTAGATTGCTTTTCTGCTTCCAGGAATTTTTAGGTCTCGTCCTTTACCATTCCGAAGGAATGGGAAATGGGGGAGAATTCAAGTGCTCGAACTGATTGTCAAACCACCGCTTTTTTCGTGGCGTTTTCTTCGAGTGCACGTACAGGAACGCGCTTTTGGCCCATACACTTTCATGGCCATCTGTTCCTGTTCCTCAATGTCCCTCCCACCCTTCGTTTGACCTTGCCGCGAGTTCAGGCTAATGGCCCTCCCCCTCCCCCAGCACAGAGCGCGCATCGCGGCCGCACAGCACATCAAAGGGCCTCTCCCAGCGTGTGCTGTGCGGCTTCTCCTCCCCTAATTATGTGGCCGGCCGTACTTGTGTTTCCTGGCCGCTTCCCGGCCGCTCTTGTATTAAATTAGCAGCAGCAGCATTTCTCCTGCACCAGGCCACATCAAAGGCTCTGTGCCACTTTCACCCACACAGCAACACTTACAGACACGCAACGCCACTCACACCCACGCAAGCCCACTATCATCCACGCAACACCACACTCACCCACGCAACGCCACTCACCAAAGCAACACCACTCACACACGCAACCCCACTCATCCACGCAACCCCACTCATCCACGCAACACCACTCATCCACGCAACCCCACTCATCCACGCAATGCCACTCATCCACGCAACCCCACTCATCCACGCAACGCCACTCATCCACGCAATGCCACTCATCCACGCAACGCCACTCACACATGCAACACCACTCACCCACGCAACCCCACTCATCCACGCAACGCCACTCATCCACGCAACGCCACTCATACACGCAACGCCACTCACCCACGCAACACCACTCACCCACGCAACACCACTCACCCACGCAACGCCACTCACCCACGCAACGCCACTCACCCACGCAACGCCACTCACCCACGCAACGCCACTCACCCACGCAACGCCACTCACCCACGCAATGCCACTCACCCACGCAACGCCACTCACCCACGCAACGCCACTCACCCACGCAACGCCACTCATCCACGCAACGCCACTCATCCACGCAACCCCGCTCATCCACGCAACGCCGCTCATCCACGCAACGCCGCTCATCCACGCAACGCCACTCACACACGCAACACCACTCACCCACGCAACCCCACTCATCCACGCAACGCCACTCATCCACGCAACGCCACTCATCCACGCAACGCCACTCACACATGCAACGCCACTCACCCACGCAACGCCACTCACCCACGCAACACCACTCACCCACGCAACGCCACTCACCCACGCAACGCCACTCACCCACGCAACGCCACTCACTCACGCAACGCCACTCACACACGCAACGCCACTCACACACGCAATGCCACTCACACACGCTACGCCACTCACACACGCAACGCCACTCACATACCCAACGCCACTCACACGCGCAACGCCACTCACACGCGCAACGCCACTCACACGCTCAACGCCACTCACACGCGCAACGCCACTCACACGCGCAACGCCACTCACGCACGCAACGCCACTCACACACGCAATGCCTCTCACACGCCCAACGCGACTCACACGCGCAACGCCACTCACATGCGCAACGCCACTCACATGCGCAACGCCACTCACACGCGCAACGCCACTCACACGCGCAACGCCACTCACACGCGCAACGCCACTCACACGCGCAACGCCACTCACACGCGCAACGCCACTGACACGCGCAACGCCACTGACACGCGCAATGCCACTGACACGCGCAACGCCACTCACACGCGCAACGCCACTGACACGCGCAACGCCACTCACACGCGCAACGCCACTCACACACGCAACGCCACTCACACGCGCAACGCCACTCACGCGCGCAACGCCACTCACGCGCGCAACGCCACTCACGCGCGCAACGCCACTCACGCACGCAACGCCACTCACGCACGCAACGCCACTCACGCACGCAACGCCACTCACGCGCGCAACGCCACTCACACGCACAACGCCACTCACACGCGCAACGCCACTGACACGCGCAACGCCACTCACACGCGCAACTCCACTCACACGCGCAACTCCACTCACACGCGCAACGCCACTCACACGCGCAACGCCACTCACACGTGCAACGCCACTCACACGCGCAACGCCACTCACACGCGCAACGCCACTCACACGCGCAACGCCACTCACACGCCCAACGCCACTCGCACGCGCAACGCCACTCGCACACGCAACGCCACTCGCACGCGCAACGCCACTCACACGCGCAGCGCCACTGACACAGGCAACGCCACTGACACAGGCAACGCCACTGACACAGGCAACGCCACTGACACAGGCAACGCCACTGACACAGGCAACGCCACTCACACACGCAACGCCACTCACACACGCAACGCCACTCACACACGCAACGCCACTCACACATTGTGGGTGCAGATTGTGGGTGCAGATTCAGAGAAAACTCCGCAGCACCACCACCATTGCAATGCAATAGGTCTCGTTTTAACGCAAATTTAAGCTATAGGCCTTGTAAATGGCAAAGCCTTTTATTTATGTTCCAAAAACCAGAACACAAAAATAAAGGGCATAATCATTTACAATGCTAATAGTTCAGACTCGCGTTATTGCGAGACCTATTCCATTTTCAATGCTTGTTTATGTGGTATTTTATCTGTTTTTATGAAATTTGTTTATACTAAAATGTATGGCTCTAAATAAATCGTGTTTTTTTATTCAATTCTGTTTTAAGTAATATTTTCACTATTATCCATTTTTTGGTCTTGGGCACTCAATATGTTTTCAATATGATGTAAGTACTTGTTGGTTCTGAGTTTTTAGATACATAACACTACCTGCTTTTCTGGATTGTATGAATGCAAACAGGGACTTTTTCCTTTAATCTCATATTCCCCCTGTCCCAGATTGGATTGTAAAGGGGACCTCCCTTGTTTTTCTTCTATTACTCAGCTTCTCAGCTGGGGAGGTGTGCTATTTTCGTAATAAACACTAGGTGTATGATAGCTAATATCAATGGCAGAGGGAATCAAAACCCTGAGTTTCACGGAGGACCAATTTAATATAGGCTTATAGCCCGCCGTAGCGGGCTATACCGGCTATTAAAGGCCCGCTGAATCGTTAAAGGCCCGAGCCGAAGGCGAGGGACTTTAACGAGACAGCGGGACTTTAATAGCCGGTGTAGCCCTGCTACGAAGGGCTATAAGGCTATTAAAACATTCTGCCACTAGAGGGCAGAATGTTCTAACAAATTAAACAAAGGGTTCTCGAAGCTCGAGGGGATATAAATCTCCTCGAGCTTCGAGAAGCCTTTGAAGAACATTGGAATGTTGCTCTGCGGGCCTTTACCTGCCCGTAGAAGCAGGGAGCACTCCATTGTCTGCAATGGAGCTCCCAACATTCCAATGTTCTAATAGAATTATAAATGGTACCTCTAAAAACATAAGAAAAGCTAGTGTATACGCAAGGTGTGAACTAACAGGAAAACCTAAATATCCCTACCATGTGTGTATCTATCTAGGGTCATCCCATCGACAGACCCACGTAGTGGTCATGCAAGGATGCCCATCAGTCACCACACGGAACCGCCCTTCATCATTTGGAATTCCTTCAAGACCACCACTAGGAGTGCCACTAATCTGTCACGGAGGAGGGCCCAGATAGTAAAAGAGACCCTCAACCGGTCAGATAGGTGTCACTATGGTCTTGCTACTCAATTGTGAGGATGTTGATACAATTGGGGGACTGATGTCGTAGTGCACAAAAGTGTATATAAAGTAAGAAAAAAGTGTCGAGTAAGAAAAAAGTGTGTTGAAGTAAGAAAAAAGTGTGAAAAAAGTGTCATAAAATTGGATGAGGGGGTACTGAACATGATATTTATTCTGGTGCTACCCACTCTTCAAACATTAAAAAGTAGTCAGTGACAGTCACAAGAAAATATTGGCTGCCCAAATGTACTATGAGGTCAACATGTTTCAGCAATTATCGACACATTCTGTCATTGCTTTCTTCAGGACCAGAAATACTGATAGCTACTGCAACAAAGTGATGATTAAACAAAAAGGTGCTCAAATATAAAATTAACGGAACGAATACAGAGATCACCTGAATCCACTAGGTGTCCGCATCGTTTCTCCTCTGTTCTAGTTGTGTATTTACACTACAGGAACAGTGAAAAAACGGAGATCAGTATAGGTGCCTGTCAATAGACACCGCGTACACATCATAGTACAAATATATACAAGGTTCATATGTATCAACCCTAGTATTATGTGTCATAATCATGTACACCAAATTGCACTGCAGTCCTGCGTGCTAATGTCTCATCATTAGATTAGTTATTAAAAATGCCAAGGTGGAGAATGGAAACCATCTTAACAGACTCGTAAGCGGTACAGACCTCACCCCACCTGGCCATGGCTCAGGAAAAAGGGAAGCACCGCTCTAAAAGAAAGAAGACAGGTACACAAACACTATGAGAACACGCCCCTCTCTTCTACTTGGAATGATCCACTCTGCGCTGATCAAACAAAACCTCCTCTTTACAACTCTTATCATGACTATGCTCAATGGAAGTCATAGAACTCAATAACCTGAAAATTAATTCCAGAATTGTGAGTCCCACATCCTACCGAGCTTCGGTATTGGACGTGTCTAATTGTCATAACTTTAAGGAAGATAGTGCCCCTCAATTATAACTCGTTGCGGTTTAAAGAAGTTATTTAAGTTAAAAGCGCAATGAACAGTCGCGTACAGACACCTAGAGCCTACCTGTCCGTCGGTACTTCGAAACCGGCATCCAAGCCGATTGGGGAGGTACCGAGGCCAGCCATGGCTCTGGTATATGACGCCGTGCGTCGTTGGCTGAGTGTCGGTCACGTGGCCCCTCGAATCGCTCTAACAGAAAGACCGCAGTTGATTGGCTGACGATGCAAAGGGTCGGCCTATCAGAAGGCACAGAAGGGAAAGCTCGGCATCTGATTGGATGCCTGAACAAACATCCATTGCTCCTTCAGAGTAGTATATTTTTTACATGAAAAACTTTATCATTACGATTTCAGGAGCAAAGACACTCTTAACCAGTATAATACAGCATCATCAGACATTTATTCAAAGTATGTTATCAGCTAAAAAGTCTGTAGCAAAAAGACGACGATGAAATGGGCACACAATAGTTCTTTTTTCTTTTTATCTCTTTACTTAATCGAGAACCCTATGTTAAAAAAGAGTGATAAGAAGGGTCGTCGGAAATATTCTATACAACCTTCCAGGAGATGATAGAATAAAACGTACCACAGCATGTGTAAGGAAATAGGTATATTATCAACTAATCTCAATTAAGGTTATCCGGATAAACCAACCAAGGCAAACTGTACCCATCAATGGAAAGGTCCCTTTGGTGTAATAGTCATGGCCCATAATCACTGGTAGTATGCCCCTCAAGTTTACAGAGTCACCCAGAATATTTACCATTACTGATAATATGCCCCTCGAGTTTACAGAGTTGCCCAAGGTATTTCAACGTTCAGACCCACGCGATTGGTACCCAATTTAAAGACCCACTTTTGTTGTTTAAGTAAAAGATACTTTGACACATCAGTGATATTTGTAGGAATGTATGGTTGCTTACTTTATATACACTTTTGTGCACTGCGACATCAGTCCCCCAATTGTATCAACATCCTCACAATTGAGTAGCAAGACCATAGTGAGACCTATCTGACCGGTTGAGGGTCTTTTTTACTATGTGGGCCCTCCTCCGTGAAAGATTAGTGGCACTCCTAGTGGTGGTCTTGAAGGAATCCCAAATGATGAAGGGCGGATCCGTGTGGTGACTGATGGGCATCCTTGCCTGACCACTCCGTGGGTCTGTCGATGGGATGACCCTAGATAGATACACACATGGTAGGGATATTTAGGTTTTCCTGTTAGTTCACACCTTGCGTATACACTAGCTTTTCTTTGTTAGACCCTCTGATATTTTTGTGTAGTTCAATGTGTGTGGGGAGCATGTCAGAGCCTGGTCTTAAAAATTCCCTATGGCCCTAATTAATTGTTTTTGCTTCTTTTACCTCTAAAAACATCACATCTGTAAGATTGGATAACACAGATGAAGAGCAATGGCGTAATTTATGGAACCTTAAAAATAAAGTAATAAGAGGAGAATTACATGCAGATTATTTGATCGAATACTGCAAAAAAGGTATTATACCCAAGGGTCTACAAGTGAAAAACGAACCGGTATCTTTATTTATAACCAGAAATTTATTGAAAATTGGACGTTGGTGGCCAATCGCTGTAGCCGCGACTGGATGCTGCTCATTATAGAGACAGCTTCTGAGGTTCTTATAATAGAATGCGAAGAGATTGAGGTTCTAGAACAAAAACTACAAGAAAGTACAGGCCTAGAAGAGGCCAAAAGAAAACTAGATAAAATCCAAACAGATATTTCTGGATATCAAGATTACTTGGTTAATAAAAAGTCAAATAAATTGAGAAAGGATATATCCAAATATAATCTTGAGCATGTACATCCCTACACACAAAAAGATTTTTACGATAGGCCAAGGGAAGGCTTCCAAAAGCGCAAACAGTGGCAGCAACCGCCCAAGCACCTTGCTAAAAAGAAGGTCAGGTTTTTTGATTCGTCATAAACAAGCTCTGATTCTGACAATGATGTACAGAGTGACAGTTACACCAACAAAGAGAGAGAGAGACACTCCCGGGTCCAAGTAGAGACACTTTGTCTTTCTTGGAACAGCGCCGCCAAACCTTCGGACAACAGAGGGAGAGGGAGAGGCAAGTTTACACCACCCCCCCAATTCTCACAACGACCCCAGACAAGGAGCCAGAAGAATTGGGATCATTAATAACTAATAAAGCCCCTATAATCAATATCTCTGATAGAGAATTGTCCATTGCGAGGTTAAAGTCCTGGAAAAGGGTTTAGGTTTGCCATCACCTCACCTATAGATCGTTACCTACTAGAGAGAGATTTACAAAAAATCTTCCGTAAAATTAGACTAACTGCCTTTTTTGAGGGAAAAGAAAGAACCCCCACAGTCTAAATAAGTCAGGACTAAAACCTAAATAAATCTGGACCCCCCAGTTACATCTAATACATAAAGATACTGAAACTTTTGAGTGGGTTGTAGATAAAAGTATCAATGATCTCCTTAATCAAAAAAACTGGACCATTAATAATTTGGGTAGAGATGAAAAGGATGCATTAAAAAATCTGGAACAATGTCAGAAGCTCACTATTAAACCCGCCGACAAAGGCGGAAGCATAGTAGTTATGAACACCACTGACTATAACAACAGACTCTATTCTTTATTGAACAATAAAGAACATTATTAGAAATCAAGTAAGAAAGAATGGATCACTTTGAGTGCAACCAATAATAGTTTATTAAATCTAGCAAAGGAAGATGGAGTCATTTGTGAGGAAGAATTTAATTTTTTACATAATATTAATCCCATTGTTCCAGCACTTTATGGGCTCCCAAAAAGTACAGAAAAGCATTGACAATCCGCCCATGAGACCTATTGTATCAAGTATTGGGTCTTTGACGGAGCCATTAAGTAAATACGCTGACGTGTTTTTACAACGTATCGTCATGAAACAAAAAGCGTATATTAAGGACACCACGGACATCATACATAAAATAGAGAATCTTGAATTTAATTCCAATACTCCGTTGTTAGTGACCCTCGATATCAAGGCACTTTACACAAATATCCCACAAGACAACACAATTTTGATGATACAAACTTTATTTGAGGAAAACGGAATTGATCTCAACCCACATGAGGTGTTTATAGTGGACTGTGTAACGTTGGTATTAAAAAACAATTTATTTCTTTTTAATAAAGAATTTTATAAGCAGACAAAGGGTACCAGCATGGGAGTCACCTGTGCTCCCAGCCTGGCGTGCCTTTACGTCGCCCAATTCGAGGACACCCACATCTTCAACCACATGGCTCCATTCTATGAGAATATCTCGCAATGATCAAGGTAGCTTGACGATGTTTTTTTTTATATGGATGGGCACATCGGAAACTCTCCTTGAATTCACACAATGGCTAAATTTAGGAGATGTGAACCTTAACTTCACATCTAACAGTAGTAATGAGAAATGTGAATTCTTGGATCTAATAATTAAACACACCAATGGGCTTCTGTACATAGAACTCTTCACGAAACCTACAGACAGAAATACCATGTTACATTATAAAAGTAACCACCCCTCGTGCCAGAAGGATAATATTCCTTTTAGACAGTTTCTTAGACTGAAAAGAAATTGCACTACCATATCTGACAATGATAAACACGCAAATGTACTGACCACATTTTTTTTAGATAGGGGTTACCCTAAACGTATGATTCGGCACGCGTACAAAAGGGCCAAATATTTCAACAGAGATGCCCTTTTTTACAAGAAAAGACAAAGATCAGGATAAGATTCAGCCGCTTATTTTTGTTACTAAGTATAATTCGGTTAGTAACAAAATTTAAAATATAATAAATAGAAACTGGCATTTAATTACAAACAGTAAGAAAGAGAAGATCCCTAAGCCTATGTTTTCATTCAGGAGGAACCGTACTGTACGCAACAGCTTGGTTCATACCTATAGAGAGATCCCAGATAATACCCAACCATGTATTAACAATGCTCCACTGCCCACAGGAACTTTTTGTTGTAAAGGTTGTATAAATTGTGCGAATATCATAAAAGGTTCTATTATAACCAACAATGGTACATCCGTACAGGTTAGGAGCTTTATTAACTGTCGTACTAAAAACGTAGTTTATTTAACTAAATGCCCCTGCAACCTAACCTATATAGAGGAAGCTTCAAGAGAAATCCGTACACGGAACAATGAACATAGATCTGCCATTAGAATTCAGAAAATGGGGTCCCCTCTTACTGAACATTGGAACAAATTTCACCACACAACTGATGATTTGAAATGGTGTGGGCTAGAGGTTATAAAAAGTGACAGTAGAGGTGGCGACATAAACAGTAAAAGGAAAAAACGTGAGCAGTTTTATATGTCCCTCTTTAATTCAGTTAGGAACGGATTAAACAGCAGAGAGGACTGGGAACACATAGTGTAAGGCTGTTGCCGGGCCCTCCGTTATAGGTTCCATATCGAGTCAATATATGGCCCCCTAGGTATGAGGCTATATATATCTGTATATTCACCCCTAAGATGTTTAGTTCATCCCCTTGCTTGATAGGGGATACCCTTTATGGGTTAATGCAATTAATTATAATCAACATGTCACTGACTACATGAGTTTGGGTGAATAATAAGAGCTGTGCCGCCCATATTTAACTACCATTGATGCTGTTATTTGTATTCTTAGGGACACACATGAGCTGTTGTTATAGCTAGTAGCCTTATTTCATATTTTTTTATAAGTTGCTCTGATGCCATCGAGCAGCTGCTATATGTTTCGGCACCTACCATACAACAACAGACAACCGATCGGACTGTGCCACGTTTTTAAGTATTTTAAGTAGTTATGACGTTACCTGTGTTCATTTATCACGATACAAGTGAACAATACAGTTTTAGTTCAAACCTTGTGCTCGAACTTTCAAACGACCAGGTAGAGGGCGTTCGTTGCCTCCCATCAGTGATGACGAGCCACCGTGCATGATAGCTGATTGGCGGTGCTCGCGTACATCAACAAATTCCTGTAGACTGTGATTTCTCCATTGGTGGAAAGCCAGTCACGTGATCGGGAGAGCAGGACACTCCACAGGTGAGCGCACCCATGGCGGTTAACCTTGCAAGTTTAGAACGCGGGTTGATTGTTATAAAATTGCATTTTCGCATTAACTTTGGACCGTACAACAGTTAATTTTGCTGTTTAATTTGCTGCTTAGAGTGGAACCGGCACTTTGTCCACACGAGTGTCATCTCCGGCCCCTATCGGTTTCCGTTATACTATGCCGGAACCTATGTATACCGGGGGCATGCTGGATGTTATATTTGATGCTAAAAGTAAGGCTTTTTTAACATGAGGGTTATCAATCAGCGTACGAATATACTTTCTAAGTTTTTGGCGTTATGAATGACATTCCCCTTTAAACACACTTGGCAATATCGAGCCATGCGTTTTGACGTTGTGTTTACACTGTGCCTAATGGTGATACCTAGAACAACGTATAGGGTATTGTGAATTCACTTATATCATGAGACAATTATTAGTAAGGTAAACACGTCTCTGTCCATAACTGATAATAGCTGTACCTTTTAGGGAGTTTACTAAGTTAAAAAGTACGTAAGCTAATACTCACCTATCATTATGGCTTTTTATATATAATTACTCTTGTTCATTTATGAATTTACAGACGGTCAATTAATAAAAAGACCCTGTCAGGAAGATTTCCTGGGCGTTACTCGGCACTAATTAATGAGTGCAGCAATCCTAACGGTGGCTAAAGTGATATGCCCCTTCGGTGTTTTTAAATTGGTAAGATATCATTTGTAGATTGTTGGGTATATATACAAAGGTACATAGATTGAATGCCAGACGCTTATACCTCCAAACATATCTCTTTAGATTTTACTGCACAGTATCCTGTTGAAAGCGGTGGCTTCTATGTCCATGGAACACACCGAGTGACTTCTTAATTAAGGTAATGAGTAAAACTTATCTTACATAGGTATGAACGAAAAACATTGTAATAGTTATGCCCATACACACCTTTGTTGTATTATATATTCTTTAAGGTGTCTCCTTCAAAGATAAGAAGGGTACTGGCTAAATGAAAGAAAGACCAGAAGATCTAAGTGTATCCTCCAGTATTGAGTCACATTGGTGTGTGACTCTGAGGTATGTAACTGGGATGTAACCTGTAAGTTCATTTAACACCAATGAGATAGAATGCATGGCATTTTCTTAGTGTAAATATAGGTATCTGTTAAGTGTTTAAAAGACTAAGCATACTCAGAACTGTGTTAAAAGAATATGTCCCATGTACTGTATAAAACATGTAGTGAATTTTAATTTGTAATAGATTGCTGCCCATTATGTTGTAATTAATTGTATGTTTTTTATTACTTAGAAAATTCTGTCCTGATGAAGGTGTTATAAAGACAAAAAAACGAAACGCTGCGTCGACATACTTTGTTTCTCAGAAATCATTGTATTAGATTGCTTTTCTGCTTCCATGAATTTTTTATGTTGTATTTTATCTGTTTTTATGAAATTTGTTAATACTAAAATGTATGGCTCTAAATAAATCGTGGTTTTTTATTCAATTCTGTTTTAAGTAATATTTTCACTATTATCCATTTTTTTGGTCTTGGGCACTCAATATGTTTTCAATATGATGTTAGAAGTTGTTGGTTCTGAGTTTTTAGATACATAACACTACCTGCTTTTCTGGATTGTATGAATGCAAACAGGGACTTTTTCCTTTAATCTTAAATTTGTAGATAACCATTTAAGACCTTATATCCCATTAATCAAGTCATATGTACAAGACACTAGGGATATGATAAATAAAGTAGAACAACTATCATTCAACTGTAACAACGATGTATTAGTGACTCTGGCTATAGATTCACTGTACAGTAATATCCCCTAACAGGAAGCTATAGATGCTACGAAATGGTTTATAAATGCCTTGAAAGTACCTTGTTCAGGACCATATATCACAGAATGCCTACAAATAATCCTAACTGAGAATATTTTTGCATTTGGCAGTCATCTTTTTCGCCAAGTGAAAGGTTTTAGCATGGGGCTACAGTGGCATCTTCTATAGCTAACATCTACATGGCATTGTGGTAATCCAAATTCATTCACAATGAGGTTGCCCAGTTTTATGAATCTGTCACCCACTGGTCCAGATACATTAATGACATCTTTTTTATCTGGAACGGTGGGGAAGACACTCAACCAGAATTCATCGAATGGTTGAACCTAACTGACCCCAATTTGAAGTTTACCACTAATAGTAATACTGTTCAGGTTGAATTTCTAGACATCATAATCATGAATCGATCAGGGCAATTGGAAGTTGTTCTACATGTAAAACCAACTGCAAGGAACACCTTGCTACATTTTAAAAGCTTCCACCCACGCAGCCAAAAAGAAAGCATTCCATTCTCACAATTTTTAAGAGTGAGACGGAATTGCTCAAATCGATCTGATTTTGATAGACAAGCTGCAGTCATGACAACAAAGTTTCTAGACAGAGGCTGTCCCCATAGACTTATAAGAGAGTCCTAAAAAAGGGCAAGATTTTATGATAGGGACTATCTCCTTAGAACAGGGAAACACTCAGAACAAAAACAGCTAGTGTGTGTAACTAGACACTCCACATTAAATGCCAAAGTGAAGCACATTACTAATACAAACTGGTATATTCTGAATTGTGACTCAGATAACATCAATAAATTGGAGAAAACTCTCTAAGCATATCGTAGAAACAAAAACCTGAAAGACATCATGGTACACTCTGAAAACCATAAGCTTAATCAACCGTGAAGTTAGAGGAGACTCCTCAGACAGATTTGTTGATTTCCTAATTCCTGGGAGCTGGGTGGGACACACTCTGAAGGAAGGGAGAGCCATGCCCTTCGTGCACTTCAAGGGGCTCTGTGATTCTACAGGAGGTTACTGGTCAAAGGGGCCTGGGCACATCTCGGGAAGCAGATGGGGCTGAATCATACAGAATAGGGCTAGAACCCTTTTGTACAATTTTGTTGTGCATACATTAGTGAGGCTGATATCTAGGTGTGAACCTCAATACCCTCCCATGGCCTTTGTTGTGGCACTATCAAGTTTGGAGACACTCTTGCTGTGATAAACTGCTCTCTGAAGGAAAGATGGCATGAGTGTGTAATTTGAAGTGGCCAACACTCATAACATGAATTTCGAAGATTGAGACTAAATCACATTTGTGTATGGAAAATGATTATAAAAAGGGGTTCTTGTGACTCCCAGATTGTCAAATTGAGCTGCACATCAGGGTGTACAAGCTCAACATGACTGTTGTTTTCAAGACTAGAGACTGAGGGTCTTCCAATCTCCCATGCTGGGTAAGGGGACATCACCCAGAAGAATCAAGAACACTTGCTGGGAGCACCAGCAAATGCCTGACACAAGATCAGAGGATTCTGTGAGGACACAGTTTGCCTGAGAGAAGCAAGGTCCAGTGGGATCCTGACAAGTGGATCCCAGGAACGTGGTGTGAGATTCTAGCCCATTGGGACCGTTGTACCGATCTGGCATTCTTTCTGTGAGCATAAATTTTGACTACCTTACCTGATGGGTCCGTGAAGACTGAGGGTCATAGCCCTTGGTGTTGCACTGTGTCAACATAAGGGCAGCTGCCCTATTCAGCCCTGTGACCCAGAGAGCCCATTGCTGCTCATGTCCACGGTATGCCAGGTGGGAGATTGTGGTGAAAAGTTAAGGCATTGCTCTGGTGCAGCGCTATATGGAGAAGAGGGCTGTCGCCCTGGGCAATGTTGTGTCCTGGAAGGGGCCGTCACCCTGTGTATGCAGGTGAGGGTCATAAAATAGTAGAAGGGCCATTGCCATGAACCAGCGTGCAACCATGAATGACAAGCAGGTCATGACCCACAAAGAAAAGATCAACGACTCAACTCACCGAATCCAGGAGCATCCAAAATCACCAGACTGAGAGAGAGACTTATCGCAAGACCGGAGCAGTACCATGGACATTTGCTGCCTTGCAGCAGTACCTCGACTTCTGCTCAATACCGGGCTGCAGATGCGCTCCTGGGAACTCCAAACCACCACTTCAGTGAGAGAGGGTAGGACTGACTCCAGCACCATCGGTCTCTGCTGGAACTTGTTTTGACTGATGTCCTAAGTGCGGAGAGACTTTGACTTTTCAAAGGCTTAGTAGAATTTCTAAGAGTTCAACTAAATAGCTGGGCCTAACTTGAATGTCACCACACATAAATGGGGAATAACCACAATCCTTGGAAGGGTAAGTGGAACTTAAGAGCTGACCCAGGTAACATTAGCATGTCTCTTGTATGAAGACTGTGTATATTGTTTATGGCATTCTGTATTGTACTTTGTGTACTCTGGATAAATACAAGTGTAGGACTGGACATTCATTGATTGAGTTGGCTGGGTGTATTATTGAGCTGTGAGCCTGTGTTCGCCCTACAGCTACCTCCTCCACGAGAAGCCTTGAGCTGCTCGACCAGGGCTTCGACTCAGAGCCAGGTGCTGAAGGGTTACTTGGCCCAGTTGATTTGATCGCATATTCAGCTAGACCCGGGGACATCAAGATTGAAAGTCCTCAACCACCACGGTTGGGCCAGTAGCGCGTGTTTGCCCTTGTCCCTCTGAATAGGAGTATTAAATGGTAGTTTGCAGGCATTAAGATGTTCCATCTTTCACTGTTACCTAAAATACAATCATAGGGATTCCATTCCCTTTGTTTAATTATATTGTTGGAAGCTGGGTTGCCAAAATGGAAGAAGATTCTTATCTCAGCAATAAATTATCTTCCTGGGATCAGAGTGTTTGGCCTTTGATAACTACTTTGTACAAGGTAATTGGCTCTTTCCAGATCTGTTAAACAAGTATTTTATAATTAAAATAAGACTAAGGGCTGATTACAAGTATGGTGGTCCGATCGCTCGATTATAAGCATGGTGGTCGGTCTGCCTTGAGACTGCCAGGATCTTGGATTCCGCAGTGGCGGGGAATGAGGCGGTGCCGATGCTGGCCCGACGTGCTGATTACGATCTGCCTTTCCACCAACCTTTTCATGGGATGGGCGCCTGCCATGTATTGGTTGGCAGAAAGGCAGGGAAGGGGCCCCAAACAGGGCTCTCTGGAATTGTAGCCCATTAGGCATTGTGGCTGGGGGCACATGTTGTGCCCCCCTATGCCTGCACTGTTGTATGTGCACTGTGTCCCATGCAGAACCTGGTGCATGGCAACAGTACTGGTATGATAGTGCAGGTGCTACAGTGCGGTGGCATTGCCTTCAGGTTCTCTCTTGAGCTGAAGCATGCCGTTGCCGAAAAGACTGCTGCCAGCACACCGCCAGCCCAGTGGTAAACTCCAAATGTGGTAATTTGGATGCTGCCGGCTTGGTGGTGTTCTCCTGACCGCCGACATGGTGGCCTCAAATGAGAACTTCAGTATAACAGTTCCACCCCACACCTCTACATTCTGCATTGACAGTTAGTGAGCGTTCCTCTGCCTTACTCATAAGTGGCCAATGGAGAGGTCCTGCCACCCCAGGAAAACATCACTACTCCCAGATCTATGCCACCACCTGCCTTCAGCCGGGGGAAGTGGCTGAATGAGAGCCAACTTACTTGTACAGACTAGTACAGTTGACAGCTTCCAAACTTCAGAGTTCCTTTGAAGAGTGCTCCTTTTTTATCCCATCATGACAGAGACAGTTTTGGTCTCTCTCTTTCTACCAAGCCCAGTAGACTGGTTCCTACATTTCCTAGTGTGAAATGAAGTTCTTGGTACTGACATCTTCAAGTACTCAATCTTCTATAGAAGTGTTTCCCTTGAAGGTACCAGACGAAGGTGATTGGAATTTAGCACTGTAACACTCCTCAGTTTCATCAAAAAATCTTCACAGGGACCACTGCAAAACTGGTCTGCTTTTAAAAAAAGGGTCCTTTTTTGTGCTCTATTTGTGTTATGGGAGACTATCAGGAAATCAGCTAATTTGTATCATGTTTGAGAAATACACAACCTGGAGATCTGAACCCCTAATGGGTCCACTCTCATTAGAGTTAATTCAGCTTAATCCCTTGGGCTACTCTGTTCTCCTCTCTGTCCCCCAAAATCCTTGAGCGGACAAAAATCCACGATGGGTGAAGATGTCACATGAGTTACCAATTGAAAAGCATGTTTTGTCTGGCTACCAACAAGCAGATTGATGGAGTTTAAAATATTGTGAAACAAAAAATTGGGTAAAGAATATTGTCCACAATATCATGGACAGAAATATCGATGGTAAGAATGTTATTTAAAGTGTTGTTTTTAATATTGTTGTAAAAAATACCATTTTCTAAATAATCATTATATATAATAACGTTTTTATGTTTAGTTCATTATGGTTTTGGTACAATCTATTTAGAATTGTACATTGATTTATGGGTTCATTTTTTGTTTCTAGTTTATTTTATGTAATTTGAAAAAGTTATAATTATTTTTAATTATTGATTAGATATTTTTTATAAGTTTTATTATGTTAAAGGAGTGAGATATTAGGTTTATACGGGAAAAGGATGTGGAATTTTTTAGAATATCTTTGTATTAAATATTTTGTATAATTTGCTGTATCGATGATGATATATTATTTTATCAAATTAATTTGCAGTTTTACATTTAATATTTAATCTTTTATGGGAACATTCGTTAAAATATTTTTGAAATTTTTTCAATAATTTGTTTAAAGGTTTTTTATTTGTTCAGATTTACTTTATACGTTTGATAATTTTGCAATATAATTTAATAAAACATTAAAAATCTATTTCAATTTATGTTGCTTATATTGTTAATATTTGAATGTAATTGATTTCTTTTTTAAAAATGATCTATAGTCTGAAATATTTAAAATATTTTTGTTGAAATGTTTTATTTATCGTATATTTTAAAACATTTCATTTTTTATTATGTAGGTCTTTTTATTAATAAAATCGTCTTTTAATTCTTTTAAACATGTTAAATTATATAAATGTATATATGTTAGGTGTCGAAAATTATAAATATTGATATACTAATTTATAAATTATTGCCTTTTCATTTTTAGTTACAGTTTAAGTATCAGTTTTTTATATTTGATTACAAATAATGAAAATGTATGTATTTACTTAAAGAATTTTGCTTCTAAGTATATTAAGAAAAAATTTATTATATATGTTTTAAATGTACAAATGTACTGTCATATTTATTTTTCTTAAAATAGTATATGAAAAATCATTTTTTATTTCATAGTCTTGCATAATTTTATTTTTATAGCTATGTTGGTTGTATTTTGTTTATATTTTTTGTATTTCATGTTTTATATTATGCTTATTTTTTAATGTGGTGAAAATGGTTATGTAATAAATTGAATAAATAATCACATGTATATAATTAATAATTTTGTTTCAGCATATACTTTAACGGTAATCTGTGTGTAATTTTGTAGAATTTCATATTTTCATTTGTTTATACAATGTATATGTAATTTGTATGCTTATTGTTTTATAATAATTTAGATAACATTCTACAATATGTTTGGGAGTGTTAAGTATATATATTGTGCCATCTTTAGTGTTGACCACCTTCAAAGAATTGATTTGGATTGGACTGGGAATAGGTAATGTGAACACTTTAGTGTCCAAAATCTTCCCCAAATTAGTTTAGATTGGATTTGGGAATAATAAACACGACTCCTTTAGAGTCCAACACCTTCCCCTCTTTTGCTTTGATTGGAGTGGCAATAGTAAATGTCATGTGTTTGGTGTTGAACATCTTCCCCTAAATGGCTTAACATGGTGTGTTAACAGGTATTGGGATCCCATCAGTATACAGCATAACCCCCCCAAATGGTTTCAATATAAGTGGGAGTAGTAAATATGACCACTTTAGTGTATGACATGTTTATGTTATATTACAGTGTGAATGTTAGATGTGAAACTTTTTTCACACACATCATTGGGATTGATGTTTAAAAATACAGTAAATTACATATGTTATGATTTTATATTGCTCTTTAATTTGTTGTCTGTGCTTTATTTAATGTATATGTTTACATGTTATTAACATATCTATATATATCTATATATAACACTATATATATATATATATATATATATATATGTATGTATAAAACAAAAGAAAATGTTTTCATTCTGATTTTTTCACAAACATTTCTTATACTTTTAATGAAATACAAAATATGTTATTTTTTTTACCATTGTTTCACATATCGGTGTTATTCATCATGTCTGCAAATATGGACAATTGTTTTTAACAATATTCATTTGTACTACATACATTTTCATATATGTATATTGAAAATAGTAATATATTATTTATAGTTTTTATAGAACTGTTCATAGTATGCTTTGCATAATTATTCATATCTTAATTAACTGACAGAATTCCGATTGCCAGTGGAGTGATGGAATGGTGCTTCCTGGCCGACCGTTTTTTCCCTATATATTAACAACCTAGTGGAAGCCCTCTCCCTAGGAAATATTGATGCACCTAAGCTGGATGGAGAAATGGTGCCCGAACTCTGATTTGCCGATGACACTCTTTTAATCTCCTAGCCCCCGATGGGCCTCCAGCAGCTCTTGACTAATTTTAACGCTTTTTGTTTAGCTAAGGGCCTCGAGCTCAACATCTCAGAAACCAAATTCATGACCGTTAGACTACACAAAACATTTAAGCAAGCTATCTCTCTGGCAATTGAAAACCTGGGATGAATATCTAGATTAGGCTCCCTGGGCATAATGCTTAAGAGTAAATTGTCATGGTCTGCACATTTAGAGAAAAAAAGGGTTGTGACACAACACCAGGCCTCAGCACTATACAGGAGGTTCCAGGGAACAACATCAAGAGCCCTTCTCCTGGCTATTGAACTCTACAAACTAAAGGTCCAAGCAGCTACTTTGTACAGGGCAGAACTGTGGGGCTATGCTAATCTAGATGCTCTCACCATAGTCGAAAAATATGTCCGCTCACTACTCCATCTTCCATCGAGCACTCTCTTAATACTGATGTTATATGATGTCAATATAAATAGAAATGGGAGAAGCAGCAGGACTAAGACCCCTTTTTGGCTGAGGCTCTAGAGCACAGAAGATTTTAGGCCCTACCGGATGGGTGTTGAGAAATTGTTGGTCCTCGACAAAGCCCTGACTTTTCCCTGGTTTAAACACGTCCACCATTGGTTTATAAAATTGGACCTTGGATCCTTTTGGTCAGATCCCACCTTGGAGGCTTTCAAGATGGGTTGCTGCTAAACAAACAATACTGGGAGCACATATACACTAGTCTTTTTCGCAGTTCTTCACTTGGTAGGCTAACAGATCCATTTTTGTTTATCAAGGATCACCCATTTTATGAAACCTTTCTCGACCTCTCGCTCCAGCAGCTAGCAAAAACTTAAAATTTTGCTATGATACACTAGAGCTGGGGACATTTACTTCCCTATGGAATTTAAACAGGAACTTTGGTCACTTATCCATATACACTATGTGCTCGCTAACTGCAAAAGAATCCATACACCATGTATCATTTTTCTGCCTGGCATATGCTGTAGTGTAGTTCCTATATTCCCAATAGGCTCTGCGCATTGGAATAATATATCCTATAGATTTGACGTAAGATTTGGGTGGACTAGGTCTCTATTGAATATATTAGAGTTAATTGTGAGTGTTAGCTAGCTCAGAGGTCACTAGAAACTTTCTTGAATAAACAAGAAGGGATTTGTTTCTGACAACCGCATACACATGACAACTTTGTTTCCCCAAGAATAAACGTATCTTCAGAGTCATGGAAACAATAGATAGATATTTTACTCAGTCAATCGTGCATGCTTTGTTTCATCAGAGATGTATAGAAACAGAGAAACTGGCATTTTCAATAAAAGGATTTATTGAACAGTCTTCTTTCTCATGCAAGTAAAGTGAACTGCTACAATTGTAATACAGGTTGCAAAGTACAATGCGTACAGCATGAATAGTATTATAAAATAATACTGTAAAAGCATTTTATGGTTTCTAAACCGTAGATAAATACATACATAAATAAAAAAGGCTAAAAGTACTCAACTGGTGCTTCTAAAATACGCCTACCCCAATGTACCTAACCTAAGTCTAGTACGAGGGAAGAAGTAAGTGAGGTGTAGCATATTTTAGTTTTTCTTTGCCAAGAATCTATCCAAGATTGCTCTTAGGGTCTAATCAGCTCCGTACCTTGGTTTTAGAATGAAGGAGGTCTGGTATCTCTGTCTCGGGACTCGATTTCTCAACACACCGCGAGGGGAGCTTGGAAACACTGGAGCTGGATTCTCGCAGGGAGAAATGCAGCCTCTCGATCAGTGCGTCAGCTGGAGGGTCGTCTTCCTTCGGCACTTGCTGTAGCGAGCTGCGTCGGGCAAGTAGATAGTCGAGCTGTTCCAAACCACTGCATGTTTGCTAGGGCAAGGGTAGGCATACTTATACCTTGAAGGTGCCTAGTTTGACGTAAAGTCGGGCATGATAACATCATCAAAGAAGCCCAGGGGAATGGTAGTTCTTTGAAAACTCCATGAATTCTTGGACGACTCAATATTCAAGCAAGGGGATGTCCCTGACTGCTTAATCCAAGTTTTCCAAGAAATCGTTGTGGCTTTTTGGAACGAGTGGAAGTAGCCATGCCTGTATTTGGACTGCATGGGCTATTATCTAAATATGGGTATGATTTCTATGCCTATATAAGGGCAATGTGACTTGTACCTACATAAGGGCATGAATCTGTGAATTTCGCTCGGATCCTGAAACGCCATACAACAATGCAAAGCCTAGAGGAAAATGGATACGCCCACTATTTTCGTATTACGGCATCTGGAGATACCAGGAGGCAAAGACAATCTTGAAGGGCAGCACAACCATTTACATTGTCTATGCTCTAAGCAAGTTTTTATTTATGGCCGGATTAATAAGGAAATCTAAAGGTCATAGGGCCATATGTATCAATCGCAAAAATAGTGCGTTTGCTAACGCAAAATAGCATGTCCCAATGTATGACAGTGTTCCGCATAGCAAATTGGATAATCGCAAAAACTGCGATTTTCAAATTTGCGAGGCAACAAAATCTGCGAAAAACCATTTGCGAATTCGCAATTTGAGTCCCAAATTACGAATTCACAAAAATGTATGTCACCGATTGAAAATTCGCGATAGAATGTATGAAAAGTTTGCAAATCAGTAAAAATCGCAGTTTTACTCCTTCAAATTAACACCAACTCAGGGCAGTTGGTACCCAGGTGCAACCAATTTAAAGAGGCTCAGAATGCCTCTGTGTCTTTCACATTGGCAGCGCTGTATGTCATAGCGAGGAGGATGTGGATTCAAGCAGCAGCACAGAGTAGGAGGATGAGAAAGGAACATGTTTACACAGTGCGCATAACCCTGTTCCAGCAGACAGTGGAAGAAATACATAAGAAGTTTAGACTAGACTCAGCAACTATACTAGACCTGATAGCTGACCTACAACCTATACATGAGCATCCAACCGCAGGACCCAAGCCATTCAAACACATGTGCAGGTCCTCTGTTCACTGCACCTACTAGCATCAGGGAGTTTCCAGGAAGTAATAGCTACAGCAGGAGGGGTGTCCCATAGTTGCCTGTTGCGCTTCTTTCATGTATTCTTGTATGCAATGGTACAGAGGATACACCATTACATCATATTCCCCACCACACAACAGGCATTGCAGCAGACCAAATTGGATTTCTACCAGATAGCACAGTTTCTCCAAGTAATTGGGCGCATTGATGGAACACATGTAGCCCTCTGTCGCCCTTCAGATAATGAGTACGTATTAGGGAACAGGTTATCATTCCATTCGCTCAACATTCAGGTCATATGTAACGCAAAATACATAATAACTGATGTAGTGGCCAAATATCCTGGCAGTACCCACTATTCCTTCATATTTAGACACAGTGGAATATACACACATCTCACTGGGAGTGAATTTGGCAAAGGATACCTGCTAGGTAAATGCAATGTTGCATACTCTGATGGACTCATTACTTCTGCAGGAATAGTACAGTGATTAACCATATGTCTTTCATCCTTTAGGTTACCGTGCACATGCTGTGCGCTCATTCATCCTCACACCATATCTCAAGCCGGCTAATCAGAGTGAGAGAAAATACAATGGTGCACACAAGTCAACGCGTAATGTCATCGAGCTGACTTTTAGAGCAGGTTCCGCTGTCTGCACAAAAGTGGAGGAGCGCTGCAGTATAGGCCAGAGACCTGTTGCAAGATCGTGGCTACGTGTGCCATGCTGCACAACGTCGCAACAACAAAGGGCATACCAGTGGAACTCAGATTCCGAATCAGATGAAGATGAGGGACCAGGTCCACGTCTCAGACCAGCAGGTGGTGTAGGTGCAGCAGATGGCAGACAGAGACGTAATGAAATAACGCACAACTATTTCTCGGTGAGTAATGATGACACACAGCAACTCATGACTGTTGAATGACTGCTATTAATATACCTTAACATCAGATAAAATGTATTCACACAGCCTACAAATCACAAGTATTGTGTGTTTTTTTGTTGTTTAACATGTCATGTACACAGGACATGAAAAATTGAATGACATATGTACGTATGCCATGGGTTACATCACCCATTGGCATTAATCTGTGGCAACACTGTCTATTTTTTCCGTCAATGGACACCAGTTGCACGCTCAATATTCAGACTGCCCTCCCTTGATAAGGCATCTGATGCTGTTCCCTGTGCCACACTATGCCGTGTGGGTTCAGTCATGGGTGCAGATGGAGACCTCCTCACCCTGCCCCCAGAATACATGTGCCAGCTATTTTCTGTCTGTAGCTGGTCAACTGCATTCGTGACCTGCACCAAACCCTGGGCAACATCCTGGCTGCAGTGTGCCATTTCAATCTGCATCAACACAGTGCATCTTGATAGTACAGATGTGGCATTGCACAAACAGTTGACTGCCTTACTGTAATGATCCAGACTGGTGAATAGATGTTGCTTTTCCCTGCATCTGGATGCATGGTCTCTCTGCATTGTGGCACAGAGCTCTTTGATGGCTATGGTAATTTCATTAATGCTGTCTGCACATGCCTTATTGCCATCTTCAACAGTGTGGTTTAGCTCCCTGATGCCATCCTTTATGTCTGTCAGATTGTGATTGACAGACACCAGCTGCCTGTTCATTGAACGCATGCTTTTTGCTTGCAGATGCTGAACCTTGACCATTGTCCCCTCCAGCCCAGAAAAGACAGATGATTCATCTCCTACGCCTGCGGGGGTTTGTGTCCTTGGCCTGCGTCTCATGCGACTGCTGTTGCTACTGTGCATAGGAGACTGGTCATGTTGCTGTTGTGCCTGCTCTTCTTGGCATGGATGTGGCTCATCCTGTATGCCTTCCAGTTCTCCCTCCAACTTCTGGAGTATAGCCACAGTGTAACAGCGTTGTCTTTGCGCAGGTGTTGGCTGTGTTGTGTGCTTTGTCTCCTCTCCCCCTGCCTGTTCCTGCAGCTGTGGTGCCTCGTCGAGTTCTGTGTTGTCACCCTGTGTCGCAGTTTCCCCTTTAATTATAAGAGAACTATTCATTGTGTGTCCTGCTCTCTGTTATTTACAAAATTAAATTCAATACAGTTGGTGTACCTCACTGCTGTGATTCATTCATTTTGGTTTTTACTGTTGTGTCTCAACTGCAGATATATTGCTGTGTATCAATGCTTAACTGTGTTATATGTGTGACTACATCTCCCATGATGCATTGCTGGGTGAGCACAAAATTGTGGTATGGCGTGGCAATGGTACTTAGATGTTGAGGCATTTCTGAGTGTGGTGTTTAGTGGGTAATGGGATTCAGCATGGATCCTACCTTGTCCGGTGTTGGGCGTGGCTGAGCTATCAATATCTGCAACCCCGCTGATGCTTTCTGGCTGTAGGGTGGACTCCACCAAATCCTCAAGGGGTGTGGATGCAGGCTCAGTAGATAGACCAGAAAAACAAACAAGATGATGGACGGAATGTTGCACAATGGCAAAACTTTCACTCCCAGTCACAGATCTGGGTTTAATCCATCGTTATTTTGCTCACGAAGCCACCCCAGTTCAGACATGGCCATATGCAAATCAGTCTTGACCCTGTGCCTCATGGGAACAGTCCAGCCCGAACTGCCAAGCCATGCCTTCCCTGGACCGGAATCAAGCATCCTAGGACCGGTTTCTGGCTATCAGCTGTCTTCAGCCAGGATAGCTTGACTCCAGTGGCTTAGTGAGCATGGGACCCACATCTGGGCAAACCCTTCCCACATAGGGTGAACAGCAAAACACACAAGTAGATAGACCTCCACCAGTTTTCTTTGCCTCTTCAAGCCTGTTGGCTAACTTATCTTTTGCCCTTGAGCGCAAGTCATACCAACGCTTGCGTAGGTCCTCGATGGAGCGATGTGTGACACCAATGGCATTTACCTAAGCCTGTATGTCCAACCAGATTTTTCGCTTCTCTGACTCTGGGTTGTGCAGAGATTTCTTGCCAAACAGCTGTCCATGGCTCCTCACCATTTCCTCAATGAGGACCTCAAGTTCTTTTTTACTGAATGTATGTTTCCTTTTCCTTACAGTAGCCTCCTTTGCCTTCTCCTGTGTATCCATAGTAGTTTTGATGGTGTCTTTGCACTACAGAGGGACTGCTGAGTGGTGTGCTCCTGCTACCAGCCCTTAACACAGCCTCAGGCAATCAGAAACAGCATGGGCAGTCGCACTTTCTGGTTGTGATGTCATCATGCTGCACCTGAATAGCAGATAAGGAATCGCAATTTAAGAAATCGGATATTGTGATTCTGATTTTTACCAAATTGCTATTATTTGGCGAATATTTACATACATAGCGTTTTGCGATTCTCAAATAGCAATTCGGAAAAAATGGCTATTTGGGAATCGCAATTCGCTTTTTTGATACATATGGCCCTTAAACTCTAGCTCAGGCCAAAATGGGCTGCTTATACAGATCGCCTCATTTGCGTATGTTAGACTCTGTTTTTTAGGTAGGGTTACTGAACCTGCTCCATTTTCTATTTCATTTTAAAGAATGCCATTTTGTGATTTTATCGTTTTTTTAATACTTCTTTTTATTTAAACAAGGCATTAAAATGAGTGCATAGTACAGAGGTTAAGCATTCCCAAATAACATTACATCATAGCAATAGCAACGAGGGGGGGGAAGAGGGGGAAGCGAAATACTTATTCATGTAAGGGTCACAGGGATACAGGAATGTCCAAAACAGAGTCCGCTGGTGGTACACAAATCTCCCCCCCTGTATCGATTCCACAATCCCCAAACAGTTGCCCATTTACGAGGTTTGCCTCTTGCCAGGTAGACAGTCTTTTCCCGGAACATATACCAATCCTTGCAATCTTTCCACTCCTCAAGCGTGGGCGGTCTCTCGGATCCCCATCGTTGCGCTATGTTTCGTTTAGCTATCATTGCCCCTAGAGTAGCCCATCTGGTTTGCGCTGTGTTTATATCTGTAGGTTCCCATATATTAAGGAGACACCTCCTCGCCTCAGGTAGCCCTGTTACCCCGGATACCTCTCGAATGACGTCGTGTATCTCACTCCAATACTTTACCATATAGTGACATTCCCAGAGGATATGAAGGAACGTGCCCACCTGACAACATCCTTGCCTGCACTAACCATCTTCAGATAGCCCCATCCAAACCAAATGAGGACCTGTGACATCCACCCGATGCAATATTTTCAACTGAACTAGCCTCAATCGCGCTGGAATCGCAACCTCCTCCGGGGAAGACACGTCCGATTGCCAGTCCTCATCATCTAGTTCAATACCATCCCTCGTCCACTTGTCCCTCAACTCTACAAGGAGGTCTGCTCTGTGGTTGATCAATTTCTTATAAATCAGAGAAATAGTTCTATACGGCAAGTGTCCATCCAATATTCTATCCTCCAACGGCGAGGCCTCGGGTATTTCTTCTTCCGCCGGCAACGCCGACTTTAGCGCATGACTCACCTGCGCATATCAGAAATACTCCGCTCCATTCAACTCGAATTCGGTTTGCAGTTCAGCAAACGTCTTAATCCTCCCTTTGACCCAAATATCGCCAATAGTAGCAATCCCTATCATGTCCCACTTATCGAAACCCTTCGTGTTCCAAAGCTTGCCTAATTTGTCCGAGTGGGGTAGCCAACGTAAGTCGGTCTTTCCATCCCAAAGAGCTAGTAGTGTCATGCCATATCCGCACTGCCACCTTAGTTGGTCCCGTCAAACTTTTCCCTGCTGACTTGGTATATAAAGCTCTGTTGTAATTACCCCCAGGGAGCAGCCACCTATCCAGAGCATATCCAGGGTCCGTGTCGGGCACGTAGGTACCCTGGTTTATGGCTGCCAATTGAGATGCCCAATAGTATCTGATGTCAGGGAGAGCTATACTACCGTCGTACCACGGTAGCGTCAATTTGGCCAAGGCAATATGAGGTCTACCCTCCCATAAAAGACTACGCTGCATCCCCTCCACCTCTCGAAAATAACTGGCTGGCACTATATCTAATGTGTTTTGGAGGGCATAAAGAAAACGAGGCAGGGACATCATCTTAAAGAGGGCCGCACGCCCCAACAAGGAGAGAGGAAGCTTCCTCCAATTTGATACATCGCTTCGGAGTCTAATCAAAGGAGGAAGTAGGTTTCTCTCGTATCTGACTGCTGGATCCATTGAAATAAAGATCCCCAGATACTTAAACCCATCCATGGTGATTTGAATCGGGCAGTTTCGCGGGGGGATGGGGGTGTCACCACTTAGAGCCAACAAATAGGATTCCCCCCAATTTATAGTGAGCCCCGAGTTTCTATTGTGGGAGGCCAGAACATCACAAACAACAATTAGTGATTTTCTGGGTGATGTCAAATAGAGCAAAATATCATCCGCATACAGAGAGATCCGATCCCCTAAATGAGGGGACCATTGAATACCATGAATCGATGGTTCCCAACGGATCCAGGCCGCCAAAGGCTCAAGTGCCAGCGAGAATAAGAGGGGAGAGAGCGGACATCCCTGACGGGTGTCCCGCCCGAGACAAAATGGTGCTGAAACCCGGTTGTTTACCACCACCTGAGTGAGAGGTTCAGTATACAACAAACACACCCAACGAATAAACTCAGGTCCAAAACCAAACTTAGCTAGTACTGTGCACAGGTATGGCCATTCAACCGTGTCAAAGGCCATTGTTGCGTCAAGTTACGCTATTACAGCCTGTTCTTTCAGGGTATGAGCCCTGGCCAGTACTCCATGCAACCTGCGAAGGATTAAAGCTGTGTTCCTATGGGGAATAAAGCCCGACTGATCAGCATGTATCAATCCGCTAATCACCTTAATAAGCCTATTAGACAACAGTTTAGCAAGAATCTTTGGTTCCACATTCAATAACGAGATAGGCCTATATGAAGCACAGTGGGATTTTGGTTTCCCTTCCTTATGAATGACTACAATAGATGCCACTCTCTGATCATATGGCAATACCCCCTGTTCTCGAGCTGCAACGAACATACTCTTAAGGTAGGGGGCAATTTTATCAGGCCTGAGCTTATACAACTCGATCAGGAGCCCGTTAGGACCCAATGCCTTACCCGAGTTCAGAGAACGCACTGCCAGAGCAACTTCATCCACTGTGAGGGCACTATCCATAAAATCACGGTCTTCCTTAGTTAAGCACGGGAGTTGGATATCTCACAATAGCAAGTGAGAATCCTCCTCCGGCAGCTCCGAAACCGTGGTGTACACTATTTGAAAATACTCCGCAAACCTCCCTACTATACCCTGAGGGTCTGTTATTCGCGCCCCCTCAGCCGTCTCAATCTCCGGAACCACACGATCTGCTCTGTCTTTCTTATCTAACCAGGCGATAAGTTTCCCGGCCTTATCACCGACATCATATAACCGACTCTGCTGCTCCCTACTTAGGGCTCTGGCGCTATCTGTAACCAACGCTCTATACTCCAGTTGCTTGAGACTCAGAACATGAAGTTTAGCTCGAGTTACCTCCTGCTCCAATTCCGCCTCAATGCAAGTTATCTCAGGTTCTACCTTTGCAATTTCTTCATTACAATCTTTCTTTGCTCCTGCGATCAATGACAAAGCCTGACCCCTTATGACTGTCTTGAAAGCCTCCCAAAGCGAAATCGGAGATGAGACCGATCCCTCGTCCTCTTGAAAATAGTGATCTAACGATTTCAACAGGTCCGAGCGAATTTTAGGATTTCGCATGTACCAGGGATTAATGGGGGCTATCCTACCTCCCAATCCTGAAGCAAAATCAAATCTGAACCAAAGTGGCGAATGATCCGAGATGCCCCTAGCCAGGTGCGCTGCCTCCATGACGTAGTATGCTTGGGCCGCCGGCACTAAACAGTGATCAATACGTGAAAGACTACCATGAGCACCAGAGTGGAAGGTGTACTGTCGTTGGCCCGGATGAAGCAATCTCCAACCATCTATCAAACCCAATGCATCCATAAAATCAGGAAGCCATCTTTGCGCACGCCCCGTATCTCTAGGTGGATGCCTGTCCATAATGCCGGAGACCACAGCATTAAAGTCACCTCCCAAAATCAATAGACCCCTCGGGAGGTCCAGAAGGACTTTCCTCAAATCTGCAAAAGTAGTTGCTTGCATACCTGGGGGGACGTAGACCGACAACAAGGAGAGGGCGTGCCCCTCCCAACGACCCGACACCCCTATATATCTGCCCCTATCATCCTCAATAATGGAGTCAATTACCATCGGGAGCGTCTTCCTGAGCAGGATCCCAATTCCCCTAGACCCCGAAGTGAATCCTGCATGCGCAACCAGTCGGTACCCCATTCTATGCATCGGCTTGCATGAATTCCCCACTAAGTGCGTCTCCTGAAGCAGGACCACGTCCGGGGTGTGACGTTTCAGAAACTGAAGAACCACACTACGTTTAATTTTGTCCCCCAACCCATTGACATTCCAACTCAGCACCCTCAGCCCACTACCCCCCATCGTCAAACATGAAATGGGTCTGCCTCCCCTCCAACTCCTGCACTATGAACATGCTATTTGTCAGTATGAAGCCTTGAAATACAATACCTATAACAAATAAACACAAATAAGAATTAAACCCACAATCACCCCACAACAAATACAACAACTCTGTACTCCCCCCACCCCTTCCGTGCACCCCTGCTCACAGCCTTTGCCAATCCCCAACTCACAGTGTGCCTGTCACCCCATACTCTAACTATCTAAATATAGATCTGAGGAGGAATTCGCGCCCCCTGTCCCTCCCCCCGCCTCCAGGATACTAACTCCGGCATTAAATCTTTATCAAGAAGAGCGTGCATGTGACAATGTCTCGGTATTCGCCCCCCTTAGGCAAGCCCCACACCACAGACCGTAGCACCGTTCATTATTCCTGTTCCTGTTGGCCCCCTCCATCCTCGTCTTGCCGTCTCTGGGGCTCCTCCCGGGAAGTAAGACTGTCGACCCAGTCCGAGGCAATTTCAGGATTGTCAAAGAACCAGACCTTACCCTGAGCCTCAACTCGCAGCTTATAAGGGTACAGCATAGCGTATTTAAATCCTTTATCACGGAGCCGCTTCTTGACTCCAAGGAAGCTTTGCCGCTGCCTCTGAACCTTCTGGGTGTAATCCGGAAAGAAATTGAGGGTGGAGTTCTCGTACTTCAATGGGCCCCCCGACCGAGAGGCTTGCAGGATAGCGTCTCTATCCCTAAAGCTGAGGACCCTTGCGATCATTGGTCGAGGAGGGGCTCCCAGACGCGGCCGTCCTCCCGGTATCCTGTGCGCTCGTTCTATCATAAAAAAAAATCCCAGCCCCTTAGGTTGTAGATAGTTGAGTACAATATCTTCCACAAACAAGTCAGCCTTCTCCGGGACACCAGTGGTACGCACGTTATTCCGCCAGGCCCTCCCTTCATACTCGTCCAGCTGGTGGCCCACTATTTCACCAGTGGTTTTAAGGTTCCGCACTTCCTGCTGCAATTGCGCCACATCATCCGTCAGGCTCGCCGTCTTGATGTCTAACGATTTCACCTCCTCGCTCGTTTTAGTGAGGTCGGCCCGGATCAGGTTGACCTCTATGGTCACTGTGTCCAGTTTGTGGTCAAGCGACTCCATCTTTTGTCCGAGAGATGTCTTAACCCCATCAATGGCGTCCATCACGTCTTGTAGCGTGAATTCAGATGTAGGACCCGAGGCCTCTGCTCCCCCGTCTTGTGTTGGTCCAGACCCAGTAGGTCAGCTCCTGAGCTGCGTGTACCGATCAAGCTTGTTGGTCTGAATATACCGGGACCCCCTGGTAGACTTGGATTGCTGTTTCTCCGCCTCAGGCTTGGTCGCCATCCTGGCTCTAGGCCGAGGGCTGGCACCAGGACTCTCAAACTTGCTACGGTAGCGACAATGGTAACGTAAACAGTTGGCAACCCTCACAACCCCCGTCGGGGCAAGCCAACAACATCCAACATCAATAACACAGCCGGATGACTGGAGTACCAGTTAAACCAATACCCATGCATTCATCAAATAGCGGCACCCGACACCTCCTCCGTATGACCGTGAGCCCTCTAAACAGATAACCGCATCCACCTTCCGGATTGCTATCGTGTTAAATGCACAAACTTGTGGGCCCAATAAGGCGGTCTCCCAATCCGTCCAGTCGCCCAGCACAACTCTAAGGTCAATCCAAAAAGGTGGCTATCTCCCCTGAGGCCATTGCTGGTCATTGGTCATCCTCTCCAGGGACCACCCTCCATCGGCCATCTGCCAGTCCAAAGCAGTGATCTGTTAGCATAGCATTATCTCGCTCCAGTTCCCCGCCGTGATAGCATGTACCTGTGCCGTGGAGCTTGACTACCTCTCTGGCCCTGGCTGCAGTGCACCCTAATCTTGTCAAGTGGACATCTCCTGGCCCAATGCAGTGAATTCTTGGGCGGGATTAAGGCCCAGCCGCTCCGCTTATCGCGCCGATACGCCACATCCAAGGTCCGTGAAAAGAGAAAAGGAGGGCAGGGTGGTGGGAGACCTGCCGCCCGGGGGCGGCCCCAAGGAGCACCCTTTTTGGCCACTATAGGTGTGGCAGGGTATACTCAGACATGAGTCCCTTTCTCACTGCTCCATCAGGATTCAAGCAAGCCGGACCGAAGAGGCTGAAATGCCAGAAACCGGTCCCCGGTAGCTTGTCTCCTTTCTGGTGAAGAATTGGCTTGGTAGTTTGGTCTGCCCTGTTCCCATGATGCACTGGGCCAGGGACAGACTAATTTGCATATAGCCAGGTTCTGAGCTGGGATGGGGCAGTGAGATAAATAACGGTGATGGATCAAGCCCTGATCTTTGGACTGGGTAAGAGTGGTCTGCTTAATTCAGACACTCTGTTCATCACCACCCCCTTTTCTGTATCGTTTTTGGCCACTATAGGTGTGGCAGGGTATACTCAGACATGAGTCCCTTTCTCACTGCTCCATCAGGATTCAAGCAAGCCGGGCCGAAGAGGCTGAAATGCCAGAAACCGGTCCCCGGTAGCTTGTCTCCTTTCTGGTGAAGAATTGGCTTGGTAGTTTGGTCTGCCCTGTTCCCATGATGCACTGGGCCAGGGACAGACTAATTTGCATATAGCCAGGTTCTGAGCTGGGATGGGGCAGTGAGATAAATAACGGTGATGGATCAAGCCCTGATCTTTGGACTGGGTAAGAGTGGTCTGCTTAATTCAGACACTCTGTTCATCACCACCGCCTTTTCTGTATCGTTTTTGGCCACTATAGGTGTGGCAGGGTATACTCAGACATGAGTCCCTTTCTCACTGCTCCATCAGGATTCAAGCAAGCCGGGCCGAAGAGGCTGAAATGCCAGAAACCGGTCCCCGGTAGCTTGTCTCCTTTCTGGTGAAGAATTGGCTTGGTAGTTTGGTCTGCCCTGTTCCCATGATGCACTGGGCCAGGGACAGACTAATTTGCATATAGCCAGGTTCTGAGCTGGGATGGGGCAGTGAGATAAATAACGGTGATGGATCAAGCCCTGATCTTTGGACTGGGTAAGAGTGGTCTGCTTATTTCAGACACTCTGTTCATCACCACCCCCTTTTCTGTATCGTTTTTGGCCACTATAGGTGTGGCAGGGTATACTCAGACATGAGTCCCTTTCTCACTGCTCCATCAGGATTCAAGCAAGCCCGGCCGAAGAGGCTGAAATGCCAGAAACCGGTCCCCGGTTGCTTGTCTCCTTTCTGGTGAAGAATTGGCTTGGTAGTTTGGTCTGCCCTGTTCCCATGATGCACTGGGCCAGGGACAGACTAATTTGCATATAGCCAGGTTCTGAGCTGGGATGGGGCAGTGAGATAAATAACGGTGATGGATCAAGCCCTGATCTTTGGACTGGGTAAGAGTGGTCTGCTTAATTCAGACACTCTGTTCATCACCACCCCCTTTTCTGTATCGTTTTTGGCCACTATAGGTGTGGCAGGGTATACTCAGACATGAGTCCCTTTCTCACTGCTCCATCAGGATTCAAGCAAGCCGGGCCGAAGAGGCTGAAATGCCAGAAACCGGTCCCCGGTAGCTTGTCTCCTTTCTGGTGAAGAATTGGCTTGGTAGTTTGGTCTGCCCTGTTCCCATGATGCACTGGGCCAGGGACAGACTAATTTGCATATAGCCAGGTTCTGAGCTGGGATGGGGCAGTGAGATAAATAACGGTGATGGATCAAGCCCTGATCTTTGGACTGGGTAAGAGTGGTCTGCTTAATTCAGACACTCTGTTCATCACCACCCCCTTTTCTGTATCGTTTTTGGCCACTATAGGTGTGGCAGGGTATACTCAGACATGAGTCCCTTTCTCACTGCTCCATCAGGATTCAAGCAAGCCGGGCCGAAGAGGCAGAAATGCCAGAAACCGGTCCCCGGTAGCTTGTCTCCTTTCTGGTGAAGAATTGGCTTGGTAGTTTGGTCTGCCCTGTTCCCATGATGCACTGGGCCAGGGACAGACTAATTTGCATATAGCCAGGTTCTGAGCTGGGATGGGGCAGTGAGATAAATAACGGTGATGGATCAAGCCCTGATCTTTAGACTGGGTAAGAGTGGTCTGCTTAATTCAGACACTCTGTTCATCACCACCCCCTTTTCTGTATCGTTTTTGGCCACTATAGGTGTGGCAGGGTATACTCAGACATGAGTCCCTTTCTCACTGCTCCATCAGGATTCAAGCAAGCCGGGCCGAAGAGGCTGAAATGCCAGAAACCGGTCCCCGGTAGCTTGTCTCCTTTCTGGTGAAGAATTGGCTTGGTAGTTTGGTCTGCCCTGTTCCCATGATGCACTGGGCCAGGGACAGACTAATTTGCATATAGCCAGGTTCTGAGCTGGGATGGGGCAGTGAGATAAATAACGGTGATGGATCAAGCCCTGATCTTTGGACTGGGTAAGAGTGGTCTGCTTAATTCAGACACTCTGTTCATCACCACCCCCTTTTCTGTATCGCCCAAGGAGCACCCCGGCCTCACTCACTGCTCGATCATACCGGGCCCTCCATCATGGCCAGCCGCTCCTCCTCCCGGTCGCCTCCGGGTACGTCGGAATCACCGTGACTCAGCCGATGGACTGCACCGGTCGCGGCTCAGGCTGGACTCTCCCCTCATTAGCGGGTGGCAGGCAAGCTGGGACGAACCACTCAGGGGGGCAACCTGACCCTCAGCAGCTGTGGGGCCGGACCGGTGACTTCCGGTTTCCCGGCCCCGATGTTGATCTACTCTGGCCGGGGTCGAAACCAACTCGAGACCCCGGCCTCTTTACAGCACAGGCCCCAAACTCGCCGTTGCTACAGTTCGGCGCCTCGGAAGCGGATTCAGCCACGGATTGCAGTATGCGCCGCCGCTTCTCTTCAGCCACGAACTCCGACGTTCCGTAGGCAGGATGATATTCAGGATGTACCTGGTGGCGGCAGGGGTCTCGGGAGCTCGGTTCTCATGCGGCCATCGTGGACGCGCCTGAAGCTCCTCCAATTTTATCATTTTTAAAGAGATTTATGCTATTTTAGGACTTAAAGTGATCTCTTTTGGTCCTAACAATTTTGTAACATTGCATTTATATCATTGTTGTATTGTGTGTAACTTTTATGGAATGAATTTTCCAAAATGAACTTTTAAACTTTATATCCTAATACGTTTATTGACATTTAAAGGAAAATAATAATTGGAACATTGTTACATATTTTAATACATTTTCTCAAAAGTTTTGGTTGAAGCCCCATTATTAGGGAGATAATCTTTTTTAGTTGTTGCATTTAGCGGCCATACATTAAGGGTATGTTTGTAGTCTATTCCTGTCAATTAACATCGGATTTGTTGGGAGCGAATGGCGGTTACCTGCTACTAATCAGTAGATACAGTAAAACCTTTTTAGAGAATTTCTATAGGGTTTTGGGGATCAGGAGATGTGGGTAGATCTAGTTAATGTTGGTTATACTGTTAATTTTAAGTGTAAGGGTTATTAGTCATAGTTTATGTTCTATTGTTTAGTATTCTTGTGTGTTAGGTCTACTCGGAGTTTGGTAGTAGTGTTGTATTGTTTTACGTATTGTCATGTTATATTTAGAGTTTATTATACTTGTAATGTAATGTTTATTTTGAATTTGGAACTAGTGTTTTTCAGGGTGGAGATTGTATGTTTTTTTTTACAGGTTTACGGATTGGATGTCCTGCCTTGGGCCTCTGGTTATTGTGCTTTTTTTAAAGGATAATAATTTTTCAGGCTACTAAACCAATAATATTTTTAATTTCCTTTTTTAGGTTTCCTGGACGGGTTTTTCTTTTTTTTTAATATATTTCCCAATAACTTTGGATTTCTTTGATTGAGTTACCATGGCCTTTTTCCTTTTTACATTTCTTTTTGGTTTTTTGGGGATATTTTTGCTTTTATGTGGATTGATTTTGGACAACATGGACGAATATCTACAGCTAGTTATTTATTTGTGGGTGAGAAACAAAGTTATTTTACATTCTATGTGATTTACTTTGTTTAATTTAGTGTTTTTTTCTGATGTTGTGTTGCTTATATAAGTTATATTTAATTATTTGCTAAACAATGTTGTATTTATAAGTCTCTTCTGTTATATACATTTTTTTTGACTGATGTACAAAAAGAAGTTGTATAATATTTATTTAAAAATATATAGGTTATGATGGCGTTTACATTTGTTAAGGTTTGTTGTTTAGTGTATAGTCATCAAGGTTTTGTATAATAGGGATTTCACTATTAATTTTAAGTAGATTCTAACTTGAAAATGTAGCATGTTGACATTCTACTGGTTTGTTTACTTGTTTTAGGGTTAATTTGATTACTCATTGCTTGATTCTTAGTTGTTGGTACCTTTGTTCTTTTTGTAGGACTTCTATAACAGTGTGCATGAGTGAGGTCTTGAGGCGGAAAGCCGGGACCTGGTGTGCGTGATTTGGCAAGTGTATATTGTGATTTTAAAACTGCACTTGTGTGAATATTTTGTGGCGATTTTGTGGCACTCACTTCGCCATTTTAACAAAAGACCCTCGTTATTATTTAGTACTTTATAATTTGCGCAACAATTGTTTGTATCATCGGGCATTGACCCGCGGTCCTGCATTTGCTTTGCCCTACCCGGTAACCCCTTTTGCAGCTGATCGGCGCTGCCTGGGATCCTGACCACCATCCGCCATCTTAGGTGAGGATCAGGGGTGAGCAGACTAGTGCTCGGCCCCTCCCGCCCTCGATAACATAAAAACCCCAGAAACGCTACCAGCACACGATTGACAGTGTGCATGAGTGAGGTCTTGAGGCGGAAAGCCGGGACCTGGTGTGCGTGATTTGGCAAGTGTATATTGTGATTTTAAAACTGCACTTGTGTGAATATTTTGTGGCACTCACTTCGCCATTTTAACAAAAGACCCTCGTTATTATTTAGTACTTTATAATTTGCGCAACAATTGTTTGTATCATCGGGCATTGACCCACGGTCCTGCATTTGCTTTGCCCTACCCGGTAACCCCCTTTGCAGCTGATCGGCGCTGCCTGGGATCCTGACCACCATCCGCCATCTTAGGTGAGGATCAGGGGTGAGCAGACTAGTGCTCGGCCCCTCCCGCCCTCGATACCATAAAATGGTCCCCTCACCCAGGAAGCGCAGCGGACGAGCGCAGCGGGCACGCCGAAGGCTCGCCAAAGGCGAGCCCGTCTGCGCCCGTCCGCGACAGGCCGGGATCAGGGGCCATAACCCCTGTTTCTCCAATTATCGATATATCTGGTAAGTCTGCACTGGTATACTCTCGTGGGGAATTGCTTAATCTTAACACTACTACACCATTGGATCATCCTCATTGTGCTAAAGCAGGACCCTTAAACACCATGGGCCCCTTTGGCTGCCGGAATTGCAGATGGAATGGTAATTACACTGACCGTCCAATATCTGAAATAGCTCCCACTCTTGATTTTTCTTGCATTTACGTTAATGCAAGGTCTCTTCCTAAACATTCAATAGAGATATGGGATATGTTACAGGAGATCAAACCAGATTTTGCTTTTCTCACTGAGACTTGGCTTGGTGAGCATAATACCCCTGATATTGCTGCAGCACTACCCGTTGGGTATAAAATTGTAAATTTGAATCGATCATTCAAGAGGGGAGGTGGGGTGGCCATGATATTTAGAGACACCTTTACTTGTCGTCAAGAAACAGCTACGCAAGTAGGTAAGCATGAAGTCTTGATCTTCTCTATTTCTATAAACACTCAGGCAATGCTGGGTGGTGCAATCATTTACAACCCTCCGGGGAGTACGACTGATTTTAGTACCCAACTCTTGGAACAAATTCTCCCCGTCTGTCTCAAACATAAAAACATCATAGTCTTAGGTGACTTCAATGTCCATTTCGATCTCCATGATAATCCCTTAACTAAACTTCTGGCAGCCGATATGGAAATCATGCAACTTACACAGAAAATAGCATACCCCACACATAGAGCGGGGCATATGTTAGATCTTATCTTTACTAACATAGCAAATATCACTATCACAAACATAAAACCCTTGACTTGGACTGATCATTATAGGATTGAATTTAATTTCACCTTATCTATAAAGAATATAAGACCATTTGTTCAGTCCACGAATTTTACAAGATGCTGGAAAAAAAATTCTATGGAAAAATTTAAAGAAAATTTTGATCATAATTCCATCCCTGGAACCTCCAGTGAGCAAGAAATCATTCAGCTGCTTGATAATATTGAGAAAGCGTTGGATCATTGTTCACTGTCCCGCGTAAAAGATCGACCCAAATGAAACATTTCAGAGAAATGGTATGGTCCAGACCTAAAGGTTGCTAAAAGAAAATGTACCACATTGGAACATAAATGGAGATTAAGTAAAATGCCCGAAGACAGAGTTACTTATAAACACCAGCTGAAAGTATACAATACAGCTATACGGAAAGCAAAGAAAGATTATTTTTCGCAAAGAATACTAGACAATAGAAACTCCTCCAAGGAGCTTTTTAAAATAGTAAAAGAACTTTGTACCCCCCCTAGCCTCACCTCAAATCTGACTCCCTCACAGGAGAACTGCTCTAAAATTAGTAACTTTTTTAGTGAAAAAATAGATAAAATCTATGCTTCGTTTTTAAAAAATAACCAGGATCATGCAGAGTATTATGCTGATACCACCCTGCAGGCTAGTTGCTCTACTTTCGGTCCTTTTTCTGAAGAAGAAGTTAGCAAGGCAATGTTAGAAATCAAATCAGGATCCCAATGGGATGTTTGTCCACACCACATTTTCTCTCAACTTACACCCGTAATTTGTCCAGCAGTAACGAAAGCTCTCAATTTGTCCCTAGATGAAGCTGAATTTCCAAAAGTCTGGAAAAATGCAGCAGTTATACCACTATTAAAAAAAGCCGGTGCGGATATAAACGACCCGGCTAACTATCGCCCCATCTCACAGCTACCATACCTATCAAAGGTTTTGGAAAAATTAGTAACTAAACAGTTGTCAAATTATTTGGAAACTAACAATTTGCTGGACGTTTCTCAGACTGGTTTCAGATCTAATAACAGTACTGAGACAACGCTTCTTGCTGTGATGGACGATATTCGAATGCAGATTGATAAAGGAAAAACGGTCGCCCTGATATTACTAGACTTATCAGCGGCGTTTGATACGGTATCCCACAATCTGTTAATAAATATTCTGGCTGCTAAAGGAATACAAGACAAAGCCCTGAATTGGCTGGAATCTTTTTTATCGGATAGATCCCAGTCTATCTGCTTAGGAAATTTTACCTCCATTCCTCGGAAGATCAAATATGGGGTGCCACAGGGAGCAACATTAAGCCGACATTATTTAATGTTTATGTATCCTCTCTGGCGTCTATTGGCAAAAAATGGGGTATCAATATTTGCTCATACGCAGACGATACACAACTGATGGTAACCCTCAATGGCGAAGAGGACGCCAAAAATAGGCTGCATAATTGCTTGTCAGAGCTATCTAATTGGATGCATTGTCACTACTTGAAATTAAACGCCAACAAATCAGAAATTCTTTTATTTGGCGGATCCAAACAGCTCTGGGACAATTCCTGGTGGCCAAATACTTTAGGCGCTCCACCTAACCCAACCCTGACCGCTAGAAACCTGGGAATCTATATGGACACTACTTTATCTATGAATCACCATGTCACCACAATATGTGGCAAAGGATTTGCTATATTAAAAATGCTGAAACGCGTTTTTCCTTGGATTCCGATTGAATGCAGACAGATTTTAGTCCAGTCATTACTGATTAGTAGGCTGGACTATGGCAACTCGCTGTTTGTCAGTATGGCGGACTATCTATTTTCAAAACTACAGCTTGTTCAGAACGCGGCAGCCAAAGCTGTCTGCGACAAGAAAAAGTATGATTCTGCTAAAAACTGCTTGAGAGCGTTACACTGGCTGCCCATGAGGCAAAGAGCATCTTTTAAAATGCTATGCATTGCTCAGAAAACTCTGCATAATACTGGTCCTAACATTCTGCGGAATAGAATCAAGTTTTGTGCACCAGCTCGGAACTTACGTTCACAAGCCACAGCCAAAGCAGTCACTACACGAGTAAAACAAACTAGAATGGGTGGACGTGCCTTTTCGCACCTAGCCGCCAACCTTTGGAATGATCTGCCAATAGATCTAAGGCGTATGGATTGTTACCCCACTTTCAGGAAAAAATTAAAAACTGCACTGTTCCCTAAAATAGAATAAATATTAGCCTCTGGTAATTGCTCATAGTTTGCTGCTCAATCTTAGCGCCGTGATATCCTGCCTGGATGAATGTTGCGCTTTGGAAGCACAAATAACATAACATAAATTTGTAGAGTGTAAGTTGTGTTCTCGCTAGTTTGCCATCCTTCTGCTCCATTGTTGGTTTCGGCTTCATGAAACATGGTGCTCACATAGACATTTCATCATGGTATTTGGAATATGGGAAGGCATCTGTGTCGAGAGCAGTGGAGTCTGCCAACCCAAATGCCTTCAATGTAGTCCATTGGGCGACTGAGTTTGTGTTGGTTCTATTGGTAAAATGAACTTTCTATAAGTAGGTGGTATTGGTTAGTAACCTCTGTTACAGGGACATAGGCTAGTTAATGTTTTTAATTTCAAAGCAAACCTGCTGTTTGTTGCATATTCTACACTTAGGGGTTGATTACGATGCATTGCATAAAGGCACCGACATACTACTTATTACAATGGAGGTGGTTGGAAAGGAAACCGGGTGGTCATTCCTACTGGCTTCCGATGGGCTCGAAGTTGGAATGCGGCCTGTAATCACCAGGGTGGCTCTTTCCATCCTTGAGATTATGATGCATGCTTTCTGACATGGTTTCCATGTTGCCCTGTCTGACATAGAAACCATGTCAGAAAGCGTGTTAGGGGGTCCCCAGCAGGGGGACCCCTTTGGTGCATGGGCAGGGGGTAAGCATTTGTTGCATGTCCTTGTGGCCGGCACCTTGAAGTGCCTGCCATGGGGTGCAGGGATGCACTGCACCTCCCATTTTACTGTGAAAGCCTGCATTACGGCCAGTTTACGGTCAGCATGTATGCTCCCATACTAAAATATAGGAATGCGACCGAACAGTGCTCAGTCACATCTTAATGGGGTGGTCGGGACCGCCAACTGGGTGCGGTCATTTCCATGACTGATGCAGTGTCACCGCCCAACATCGTAATGACCCCCTTAGTGCAGATTGTTGGAGATCTCCCCAAATGCTTCGATTAAATTGGTAGTAACAAAGTGAATTGCTGATTATGGGTGTAGATTAAATATTGTTTGTATCATGGCTTATTCAAATTTGAATATTATTTTATGTGGGGAGTCATTGCTTATTTTAATTGGTTTAGGAGTTTGTAGTAAATGCTACTTTGTTTATTAGGTAGCAAAGCGTTTATGGGAAGAAGGGTAGTGGTGTGATATTTACCACGTATAATTGAGAAAATGGTTTTAGGGCACATTTTGAATCTTCTGTCCATCATCTATGTTTGACAATGGCTTAGTCTTGATACATTATCTACTGTAGCAAATATAGGGCCAGATGTAGGTGTCCAAATACCGATCGGAAACGGCCGAAAATACCGATTTTCGGCCGTTTCCGACCGGTATTTGGACATTGGTATGTAGGGGCATGTAACATTACAGAATCGGTAATTTTACCGAATCTGAAATTTTACCGATTCGGTAAAATATCGAATTGGTAAAATTACCGATTTTGTAATTTCAGATGTAGGTAGCACTGTTTTCAGTGCTACAAGGGTTTAAGAATTCTTAATTTACCACCAACTAGTAGTTGGTGGTAAATTAAGAAAACCATTCAAAAAGCATTTTTTTTGCTTTTTAAACAGTGCCATGTTGCAGACATACATGCCCTAAGGGCATGTATGTCAGCAACATGTGCACCCATGCACAATTGAGGGGTGCAACAGGGTGTCAAAGTGACACCCTGCCACCCTTCAATATTTCCCCCAATTACCGAATCGGTATTTACCGATTCGGTAATTGACATTGATTCCTAGAAACAATGGCAGTTACAGACTCGGTAAATACCGATTCATTAATTACTGAATCATACCGATTCGGTAATTAATTCGGTAAATATACCTACATTCCGATTGCCAGTTCTTAAATACCGAATCGGTATGATTCGGTATTTAAGAATCGGTAAACAGGGATTACCTACATCTGGCCCATAATGATTTGTTTGTCATTATTAAGGTTGTCATGTAGGAGAAAGGATAAAGTACTACTTTGGTCATTTCATGACGTCGAAGCGCAATTGGAATAAAACTATTTCCATATTCATCCTTAAATAAATGTCAATAAATTGTGATGGTAAGTGTTCAGGAATGTGGATGTCTTCGTGTTTGCTGGGAGCAGCGGAGCATCACTGGTGGCGTAGGTATAGCTGGTAGCTTTCCTTTGATTTGTTTAGGTACTTTATGGAGTGTATCTTTTGGAATTTTGGAAGTGGAATCTTTGGAACTACTGTTTGCCTTTTTTAAATCTTGAAGTTCATGTGTTACTTCGATTTAGGTGACAATTGAATGGGTGGTTGTGCTCTCCCACGTCATTAAGAACATCAATTTTTATAGCAGCTCTCCCATAACAAGCATTAGAGGAGTATTTTGTTCGTTTCCAATTAACATTCGTGGTGCTTTTGCTTTCTTGGTTGTAAGTGTAACCCATGTGTAAGAGCAATTGTTTGTCTCTCTAAGATGTGATATATCTTGCTATTTCTGACATTCTGTCTGAAAATAGTTTATTAAGTCAAATAAATTTTAATAATTTTACCTTTGCTTTGCTAATATAAATACAATATTAAAAGAATTGTTTTGCATTGTATACTTACATCTGTCTTTCTTGACACATGGTGAGTACCTGCGAATAGGTAGAGGAGCACCCAGAACTCAATCAGAGATGAGCGGAGGAATAAAACCGTGTCTCGTAGGCAACTGCCACAACCCAATTGATGGATGGAACAAGCCATGCCACTGATCAGATGTGATGCATTGCAGTCCTAAATACATGCACCCTTTATCAGCGGGGTACACCCCAAAGACTATCACTGATGAGACTGATGACTATGCACTTTATCTGACCCATATTACCCAGCTTGCATAAGTGATTAACCTTCTGGTGTTTTCACAGGCACATCTTTGGGTTTCAGCCTAACCCTAAAGTAATTTAATTATTTTGCTTGTGTAGTTTTTTGTTTGGGTACTTACTAGTTCTAAATTAAGTTTAGGCCACAGATACTTCACAAGTAGTGGGAGAGGTGTGGCGCCGCGGCCAGGGCGACTGACGCTGGAATCTGGGGACCACGGTTCGATCCCTGGCTCCGGCGGCAGGTTAGCCCAGCACCATGTGACTCTGGGCAATAGCTCGCTTAATCTTCCCGACGGCCCCCCAGCGCCTAGAGACCCTTACGGGTGATTGTGCGCTTTACAAATGTGGACTTTACTTTACTTTACAAGTACAGATTAGAGTATTGGGGTGCAAGGCTGTTAGAATGTTTCTACTGGAGAGAACAGGAACGGATGGGTTATGGATGGTTGTGTGGAGGCAACTAGTTGCCCACCCAACTGGGGCAAATGTTGGTTTAGGTCTCTTCACTATACATCATTTCATGTTTCCACTAGCCACACTGAGAGGAATGATATTGATCATTTCTAAATCTGGGAGTGACCATGATAGAGCGCGCAGGTCACCCGACCAACAAATTTACCATACACTTATCGGACCCATATATTTTAATACACCTTTATTTATTAATCAGGCGACCATACACTCTACTATCAGTAACCCTTTTTCCTTCCTATTTTATTTCTACCGTACCCAACTTACCAATCCACCGTTACGGGTACCTATGACCACAATGGATCAGGGAGCTAGCTGTAAAAGAAAGGCAGATACCAAAAATACTTTCTATATTTGCACTCAGGTAATAAACACAAACTCAGGAAGTTTTAAAAACCTTTATCTAAAGTTCAGATTCGGAAAGCATAAGGTTTACAACAAGTAAACAATCAATAACCAAGATAATAAAGAGCACGTATCCATAAAGGAAATAATTCAAGCTAACCATTTACGAATTTAAAGGGAGGTAAGAACAGGGAACATGCTAATCAGAACTTTCCAGGGTGGAACTTCAAATTGATTGCTATAGATGGGGTACAATTTAAGGAACAAACTAGAATTTCACTATTGGGAAAATACCTCAGATAGATGAATAGGAAAATAATTTTAGTCTATACTGTGAGAATTTTTGGAATCCTATACCTCTATAGGGAAGGTAAAAAGTGGGACACGCTATAATTCTAGAAACATCACTTCAGTCAGCTTAATAGAGAAAAATATAAAACACATCTACTTTCATGAATGGTGTGGAGAATTGCGCGTAAAGGAAGGGAAACATAGGAACATGCTAAGAAAATAATCAACAATGTATGAGCTTTTTCATTCAGTAGTTTGCGGAAAAGCGTGGAAAATCAATATATGCAAAGTATGTCTTTATTAAAGCAAAAGACAGAAAAAATAGAAAGGTGCAGTATAGAGTTTCAGCACTATATTCACCTAGAATGGTGTGAAGCCCAACCCTGGCCACAGGTCAGTTAAGAACAGGAGGGACCCCAAGGAAGGACAGTCACCAGTAGGACAGCAGGTGCAGAATGGACACCCCAGGACAGGACAGGAAACCCAGATTAGGATCAGGACAGGACCACCAAGGTACGACCAGCACCCGCAGTTTGGAAGAAACGCCTGCGCTCCACCCTCTCTGCAGCTATGAGCCAGAACCCCGATTGGGTTATCGATTTCCCCAGCAAAGTGCTCCGCCAGCACTTTAAGGTTTTCTGCAAAACCTCTTGAATCTATAGAAATTTTGGACAGAGTGCTCCGCAGCCCTTTGTATCAGTCACCTATTGAGTGCGTTGGGTCAGTGACAGGTCAGCTATTCGGACAAGTCGGACAATTTCTCTAGCTAAACCTAGGCTAATTATACTGTTTTCGGGTCAGTGTACCACCCCTCAAATGTTGCAAGTGTCAGAATCCCCAATTTCGATTTGTCCCCAAGTAGGATAGGTCAACACACCGATCACATTTCATTTCTACAAGCTTGCATTAACATACTCTGGGACCGCCTATCGATTTTGGGGTTCCCATGACATATTTACAGAATACAATGAATAAAATACAATTGTTGCATTTGCAGGACAATTCAGCTTCTTCTGCTAGGCGAAGGTGCATCTTCCCAGGCACATCTTGGCTGGGACCTCTGGTTGGCAACCATTCAATGCCACCGGCAGAAGACTGTCATGCGCAGAAAGGCTGTTCAATATGGAATCACGAGTGTCTCTCAGACCCTTAAGAACCCGGTACATGAAAAGTAAGCGAAAACAAATTAAAACACAGAAATAAATGATTACACTGTATACCATGAATAGCTACTCTATACCCCTTACTTTATATAAACTATGGCATTATGTTTTAGTGCAAATAAACAATAACACAAAAGCAGCAGCGCAAGCTTCACCATGTGAGTACACAAAACAGCCATCTTAATGCTAATGCGCAGGCGCAAAGATTCCCACCAGTACACGTGAGTGTGACTAACGCATGCGCAGAAGAAACCCCGCCAAGCAGCGGCCATTTTCATTGACAAGCGTTGTTATGGTTAATAAACACATAGGCAAGCTTCTCTTGGACATTCCCAGTGTCAAAATAAAGGGAAATTAGTAAGACAAAACGTGTTGGGTTATTCTGTTACATGTTATTCGAGGTTCATGAATTCAAGCAAGTCGCGTAACGTGCGAATCCTTGCTCCATCAATCCCCTCTTTGATGATATTTACTATCATCACAAACCAATGGAATCAGATGCCAACTTTCACAATTTTCCCAATTCAATCTCCTCCAACATTCGGTTCAATTTCTCTTTCGTATCTTTGTTAGGGTGAGAGTTTTTCACCCTTTTATAAATCTGATTATTCAGTTCCTCTAATTCAAGTTCATCCACACTCCGTTTCACACCTCTCTTATTCACAGTATATTTCTTTTGGTGTTTGCGACATTTGCAACAGACAAATAAGAGGAATATGATAAAACCTATTACTGCAATTGGCATCAGTACCTTAAGCAATAAACCTTTACCTAAATTAGAAAACCAATGACCTACAGCGGAGAGACCATCAGTAAGTCTCTTCCAGGCACTATCGACCTCCAGTGGTTTGAGCTCTTTTTCCAAATTGGTAATGTTCCTCACATACCTTTTGAGTTGCACACTTTTGTCCGGTATGTAAGTGCAACAATGTTGCGCTTTCAACATTCGGCAGACTCCGCCCTCTTTTGCTAATAAGGTGTCAAGAGCAAGTCTGTTCTGCAAAACCATTGATCTGATCGCAACCATTTTGGTATTGACCATCAGAAATCCACTAGCAGTGTCAGTAGACAACCGATCCACTATTGTTGACAATTTGCAAATTCTGCGTGTGTTCAAAACCACTCCCACTGCAGGTATCAATGCACTAAATATACTACCCATTATTTCACCTACACTTTCTCTTTTACTACGCACTAAACTGTTAGTGTTTTCATTGCTTCCAGCAATTTCATTCACATGGTATATTTTCGGGAAGACAATTCCAAAATAGCAGCTTCCATACCAGTGATCCGGCAATTTGAAATAAGCCTTGTTTCCACATATGTAATAAATTCCGGGAAACACAGGTTCTGACCCATTTTTGAAACCCCAACCTCCAATTACCTTGTAATTGTGTTCACATTGACTGGAACCAATGAAAATATTATTATAATAACTAGTCTTTTCTCTGTGAAGACAAAGTTTCCCTTTTCTCTCGAAATCCAGCAACAAAGCAGGACTAGCCCCACCAGTTGAGGTGCTTCCCATGTTTTCAGCCCACTTTGGAGTTTTCTGCCTTTTATCATTCGCTTTTCTTGGGAAACTTTCTCTTCTTTTCTCTGCCATGTTTAGAAACATTTCCTCTTGTTAATGTAATGAACAGGTCAAGTTATCTCTGTGTGCTTCACCTAAATCTATGGTACCTGTCATGCCTCGGGACTCCCCTACGTGGTCCCTTTAAGAAGTGTGCTATTTAAAGCACCGGGAAACTAGGAGCGACGCTTCACGTTCTTGCGTCAAGCTCCCCTCGTTTCCGCATCCGTCCTAGTTTCCTGTGCCTGTCTTCCGTTGTAGCCTGGAGTTCCTGTTGCTTGCACTCTGCTGTTTTCCAGGCGTCTCTTTGGTGCATGTTTGCACGTGTGCTGCCGGTTCACGACTTTCGCCGTGAACAACATCCCGCTTTACTTGGAATCCCGCCCGGCGGCCGGGCTTTGCTCCGCCATTCCGGCTGGGCTCAACACTCTGCGGGAGCCTTCCCTTCACCTTCCCTTGAGTCCCGCCCGGCGGCCGGGCTTCGCTCCGCCATCCGGCTGGGCTCAGCCTTGTGTTTTCCTGATAAAGGTGTTTCTACTGACAGCCGGGCTTGTCTCCGTTGTCTGGTAGGACGCCACCTTTTCTCCTCTCCCTGCAATACTTTACCTGGCAGCCGGGCTTGGTCTCCGCTGCCTGGTGTTTGTTTTTTCCCACATCCCTTTGTTTTTTCCCCTTAGGTAGATCAGTTAGGTTTTCCTACTGCTCGTCCCCTTCTATTTCCGCACTCCGACTTTTCCCTTACTGGATTCATTTATCCTGGTGTTCTCCGCCCTGCATTTGGAGGGATCCTTGCGTGGACCATAGTGGGTACTGCCTTCAGTTTCTCTACCGAGAATCACGGTAACAGCGCTTCTGCGCTACTTTATATTTTTATTGAGTTTTGCATATTCACGAGTAATAGATGTTATGTTAATTTTCATAGTGGGTCAAGCCATCATAAGAAGAGTTGAGCTAAAGATTCTATATAGACCACTCGCTAGTGAAGGATTCTTCAGGACTTCTACAAGACAACTGAAGTGAGAATTGTACCAATCACACAGTACTATCACTAACATAAATTGTACATGCTCACTAACACCTTATGTCATTCTTGCCACAGCTCCAGATGAAGTTCCTCATATAGGCGCTACATGTACATTCTACTACAAGATAGAAACCAGGGGTATGTGCTGTTGTTATTTGTAGGTTTCTTAGTGTGTTCTTTCAGTGTGCAAATAGTTTGCTACTTACTTGCCTTTATTTGCAGCCCACCAGTTTTCCAGTTCATCAATTGACGTACCACACATAGAATCCAGAAGATCACCATCGAACACCACTATTTCCTTCCCACCTTTCCTTGTTTTGTTTCCCTGTTTTCCCCTGGCGTGTCTCTCGTACTCTAGTGCTTGATAGAGTCGGAAGGCCGTAGGGGAAGGCTGTGGACTATTCTTCGGATTCCTGACGCTCCTGTGGAACCAACCTGCAATCCTTACAGTACCTATAGTCAGCAAATATTCTCCCATATAACGTGTTACGTCACTTTTAGTATGTACAGGGTTCAGATTTCCACATATAGGAAGTTCAGAAAATATCACGTCTGAGTTAGAGTAATAGTACTGTAACGGTCCTCTTTTATAGAATAAGCTAGCTAAAATACTACAGGAAATTCCATATGTTAGTGGCAAGTGATGGTAGGTCACTCCCTCAGCTACAGAAGTAGGTAGCTTCATGCAAACGTAACAGTCTTCTATTTCCATGGTTTCTACATAATGCACTAAGAGGTTAGTTTGTCTAATGCTAAGTGCTTTCTCATGTCCTTCTACACTTTGTGATGTCACTTCTGCATTTTTCGTCACAGTCTCTGTAGTGTCAGTATTAGTACTTTTGCTCATCATATAAGGAATAGTAATGGTTAGTCCTATCCATAATATTAACACTAAGGCTACACTACATATACATACTTTACAGCATGTTTTACAGCAATTACGTCTAGGTCTTCCATTCACACTTGAATCAGACATTTTCGCTCAAAAGAAGTTTTCCAACCCCTCTTTGTAACTTTGCACAGGTAGCTTACACTGGGAAATTTCAGGTTGGTTCTTCTTCTTCGGCAGACTGGTCAGCAGTCAATTCTTCCTCACTTTCGTCAGTTATATCAAGATCCTCAAATTCCTCCAACACCAGGTAAGTCCATTCAGGATCCTGATACTTTTCGTTCAGTCTTTTTATACGTTTACTCCTTCGCTTAGAGTTCTCTCCAGTTTACTCAGTCTTACTGGAGCCTAGTCTTCTTTGCTCAAGCTTCTCTTCTACTGTTTTCAGTCTCAATCTCAGTCTTTTGATGTATCTTGGTTCTGTATTCTTTTTCTTGAATCTTTTAACTGGCACTGTGGTTTGGCTTTCTTCTAATGCTCTTTTATTTTCGTTTTGTTGTGGTACTTCTGCTTCTGCTTTCTCCCTTTCTATCTGACTAGTCCCAGGTCTTATTTCAGTTTCTTCTGCCTGGTTGCTAAGCTGACCTTGTTCAGGTGTAGACTGGATTTTACTTATGGATTTTTCAATTTCTGTGTCCTGAACACATTCGTCTATTTCTATCTGATCCTGTTCAAGCACTTCGAACCCTTGATTTTCTTCCGCTTGAACTTTCGCCCTAATTCCTATCTGTCCCTTTTCAATTTCAGGAGTTCTTGGAGGTGTGTCGATCACCTGTTCTGTCCCTATATGCTCTTCTTCTTCATCATATTTGACATGGATTTCGATAATCTGATTGTCTCCTTCTATTCCTGTCTCTTCCTCACTATTCCACTCTCTGTCTGAATAGGTTTGGCTTCTTGTTCTTATGGGATCAACTGTCAGGTCGATTATAGGTATCCACTCATCTTGACTGGTGCTCGGTTGTTCGTCAGCAGCTACTTCAGGACTAACGTCTGGAGACCCCTCAGCTGGACAACCTTCAGCGTCAGTTGCTTCTTCTCCCGTTACCTTCTTGGTATGGCTAGCATGGATCCACTTTGGCACACCGGCACACTTCACCGCTGTTGTGGTCACCAGAATCACTTGTCTTGGTTTTCCCCACTTCGGTGCAAGGCAACTTGAACGAGTGTGCTTCTTGAGTACCACCCAATCACCTGGAACCAATTTATGGACTGGAGTTGCTGGACTGGCGACGGCGTCTTCCCCAATCTGGCGAGAGATAGAATGCACTTGGTCACCCAGTTGCTTGCAGTACTCAAGTACCAAATCAACAGAAATGCTAATCAGTTTGTGTCCTGGTACCCATGCTTGTCGTATTACTCTTCCCATCAGGATCTCATGGGGACTCAGGCCTGTATTTCGGTCTGGAATACTTCGGATTCCCATCAGAACAAGAGGTAAAGCCTCTATCTAGTTCATCCTAGTAGACTCACACATCTTTCCTAGTCTCGATTTGATAGTGCCATTCAGTTGTTCCACCACTCCAGAAGCCTCTGGACAATATGCACAGTGCAGCTTTTGTGTAATCTTGAATGCTTCACAGAGCTGACCATGTATTTCATTCTGAAAATGCCCACCTCTGTCTGATTCAATTGTGACTGGGACCCCGTACCTAGGTATTAGTTCTCGCAGTAACAACTTGGCTTCAGTGATGGCATCATTCTTCTTGGCTGGGTAAGCTTCTACCCATTTTGAAAATAGGCATACAATGACAAGGACATATCTCATTCCTTTACAAAGGGGTAACTGAATGAAGTCAATTTGCAATCTTGTGAAAGGACCTCCTGCTTTCCCAATTTTACCTATTGCAACTACTGTTTTCTTCCCAGCATTGAATTGCTGACATGTCAAGCACCTCTGGCAGAGTGACTCTGCTACTTTCCTGAACCTCGAGCTGAACCATGTCTGTTTAAAAACACGAATCATGGCATCTTTACCAGTGTGTGCATCCCCATGTATTAACCTGGCCATAGAGGCAAGCAAGCTGTCAGGCAACACAGGCATACCATCAGGACCAACAATGACACCATCCTCGTTTCTCAGTTGACAACCAAACTTTCTCCATCTTCTCTTCTCCTTTGGCCCTGCTGCACTCTGTAAATCTCTCAGTTCCTCCCATGTTGGTACATTCTCAAACACCATAAGTTGGCAGCTGTTTCCGTATCCCCCCAATTTGATATTGACAGACATTCGATGTCTGGCACAATGTTGGGCTACTTGGTCAGCATATCGATTACCTACTGTCATATTGTCATCGCCAGATTTGTGAGCAGCACACTTGACCACTGCCAATTCTTTTGGTAACTGGATTGCGTCCAGTAATTCCTGTACCACTTTTCCATTTCTGATAGGAGTACCTGAAGAAGTCAGAAACTCTCTTTGCAGCCACAATTGGCCGAAGTCATGCACAACTCCGTAACCATACTGACTGTCAGTATATACGGTTACTCTTTTATTTTTCTCAATTTTACAGGCTCTTGCCAATGCAACCAATTCGGCTACTTGTGCAGACTTTACTCCAAATAGATAGGATGCTTCTATAGTGCGGGCTGTCGTGACTACAGCATAAGCAGCACTTAGGCCTCCACTTTCGTGTCTCAGACATGAGCCATCTACAAACAGCTCGTAATCTTCTACAGGCAGGGGCATTTCCTTGATATCTGGGCGTGGTTTAGTACTGAACTCAGTTAGGTCAATGCAATCATGCTCGACCTCTCCCTTTGCTTCTGTAATTAGTGAGTCTGGTAATAGGGTAGCTGGATTCAATATGTTACACCGAGTAATGACTACATTTGCAGCACCTACAAGAATCCTCTCATATTTAGTCAGCCGACTAGGGGTGAGATACTGGGTTTTGGTCCGTGTCAATAAGATCACAACTGCATGTGGAACATACACAGTTACAGGATGTCCCATAACGATGGATTCACTCTGCTCAAGACTCATGCAAGTTGCAGCTACTGCTTTCAGACATCCGGGCAATCCAGCAGCCACTGGATCCAAGGTAGCAGAAAAATATGCTACTGGACGTCTAGTCAAATCATGCGCTTGAGTTAGGACTGATAGTGCACAATTATCTCGTGTATCACAAAATAGTGCGAATTCTTTCGAATAATCAGGCATTCCTAACGCAGGGGCTGTACACAAACATTCTCGTAATTTCGTAAATGCTGTCAAGCTTTCCTCATCCCATTCCACTGGGTCCTTTGCTCCTTTCTTTGTCATTTTTATCAATGGCTTTGCTAGGACTGCAAACCCCACAATCCATTGCCTGCAGTAACCTACGACTCCAAGGAACATTCTGATTTCTTTCTGAGTGTTGGGTAACTTCATGTTTCGAATTATCCTAATTCTTTCTGAAGTAACTTTTCTGATACCCTTCTCTATCTGGTGCCCCAGATATTTTACTGAATTGGTACAGAACTGTAGTTTGTCAGGTGATACTTTATGTCCTCCTTCACCTAAATGGTTCAGTAAGGCAATGGTGTCAATCACACAGTCTTTCTGACTTTTAGACGCCACCAAGAGGTCGTCTATATATTGCACCAGAACTGATTCTCCTGGTAAGACCAAAGATTCAAGACACTTTTTCAGAATCTGATTAAAGATTGAGGGGCTTTCTGTGTACCCCTGAGGGACGCGATTCCAGACGAACACGTGACTGTCGAATTCAAATGAGAATAGAAATTTGCTGTCTGGATGCAATGGGATCGAAAAGAATGCATGACATAGGTCAATCACGGTGAACCACTCAGCATTCCATGGGATTTGGTACAGGATCACTGCTGGGTTCGGAACAATAGGACAGCAAGGAACAACGATTTTGTTTACCTTTCTCAGGTCCTGCACTACTCTGTACTTACCACTAGGTTTCTTGATTCCAATTATGGGTGAGTTACATGGACTACTCAACACTTCTTGTATGATGTTCGCTTCTAACAGTCTTTTTATTTCAATGGCAACTCCTGCCTTTACTTCTGCACTCATCTTGTACTGTTTAGTATTTGGGTAAGCTGCATCCTCTTTTATGGCTATTTTAATTGGGTCTACGTTTGCCATTAGTCCTAAATCTTTTCCAGTAAAATCCCATACTTCTGGCTTCACTGTCTGTTGGAGTTCTTCAGGTAAGTCTTGTATTGTCAGTCTCTTAATTTCTGAGTCAGGTCTTATTAACATTAGTTTGTATATTCCATCTTCGTCTGGGGTTTGTATCTCAACGCCCTTTGGTGTGCAAAAGATGGTACAATTCATTTTGCACAACAAATCACGTCCTAATAAGTTTACAGGACTGGTGTCACAAACTACAAATCAATGCATTTATTTGAAGTTCCCTATTGTAATCTCCATGGGCTCAGTAACTGGGGTACTAATCAATTGATTAGATACACCCACTACTTGGATTGCTTCTCCCGAGAGGGGTAGGTTTGGAACGTCTGCTGTTCTTACAGTAGAACGGGTAGCACCAGTGTCCAACAGAAAGGTGACATCATTGCCTTCAACCTTTCCTTCAATGTATGGCCCTGACTGGTCTACCGGCAAAGAGGCGCCAGGTACGCACTCCTCGTCCTCCCCCCTCAGGCCCCGTCAGTATGGTTCATCACAGAGGAAAGTATCATTCAACAAAAATTGCGAAGTTGCTGCATTTCTGTCCTCCTTTCCTCCCCAAATTTCTATGTCTTCACCCTGCGGTGTCTTTCCCTTAAAATTCGGTCTCGGTGCACGAGGCAACTGACTCGATTTTACCTGTTGCTGGGTCTTTCTTGGTTTTTCATTCTGCGTCTGTGGATTTAAATCAGTGGTTTGGGGGTTATTATTCTGTGCGTATGGACACTCGTCTCTCCAGTGCCCTATCTGTCCGCACCTGTGACAGGGAAACTTCTTTTTGGCTTCCTCTCGACTCATTTTCACTTTGGGCTTCCCTCCACCCCCAGAACCTTGATTTTTGGAATTTTCATTCATTTTACCCAATTGCTTTTCTTGCTGTTATGCTAATTTTACTTGTGCCCACATGACCTTTTCTTTCAAAGCCTTTCGCTTGTCTGCCATCTCGTCTTCGCAGTACTTTGCGTATCGCAAAACTTCATCTATTTTCTTAGACTGCCAACAGATTTTATTGTCTTTGATCCATTGGCAAATTTCAGGTCTTAAACCGTTTACAAACCTGTAAATGAAGTGGGTTATATCCTTCATCTCAATGTTATCTATGCCGCTGTATGTTTTGAACACCTGTAACAGTCTTTCATAAAAGGAATGCACAGTCTCATCTCTTTCCTGTGTAGTTCTATCTATTCTGGTCCAATCAGTTTCCTTTGCAGGCACCTTTCCCTTCAGGTGTAACATTACCTGCTCGTATTTTTTCATTACCTCATCGGAAGGAGCTCCTGTAGTAGGGTTCCTCGGGTATTCCTCGCTAGGCCAACCAATAGCAATTTTACATTCTGTCCACAAATCTACGGGTACTACAATATCGAAAAACCCATCTAAATCTTTCCACAGGCATTTTTGTACTTTCACAAACCTTTCTACCTGTCTGTACCAATCTACAGGCTTTTCTCGTAATTTTGGAAAGTCATTTGTAAAGGACACAATATCCTGTCGGGACCATGGAACGTGCACATACTTTCCACCTGGCACTTCTCGCATAGGATATAACTGTTCTGGCTTGTAAGCTTCCTTTAAAACAAACTCAGAAGTCGTCTGCTTGGATCTAATCTCTTCCTTTTTCTTTGCCCACCTGGCTTTCCACTTTTCTAAGTCTCCCCATTTTTGCAACACGTTCAACAATTCCTTGATCTGTACCTTCTTTCCTGACACATTCATATTCTCTAGATCTTTGTCTGAGAATTCTGCTCTGTAGGGTTTCTGTAATGGCTTTGATTTCCCAATATCTATTCCCATACTGGCTGCAGTGTCTGTTAATTTATCATGGAACACTCTGGTATTACTGGTAAGACTTCTACAGATAAACAGCAGTTCTTCCTCGGAATAGGTATTTAGTCTGTCTAACCCCACATTTCCTGCTATCAGTTCTTCCATTTCTATTTTCAGTTTGTAAATATCTAAGGGTTTTGACTGGGGAGTTTGTCTCTCTAATTCTCGACTCCATCTCTCAATTTCTTCAGGCGTCACTACTGTGACACTTTTAGTACCTGAAGTCGATTCCATTTGAATCTCTCACGTATTGAAAGGATTGTCTCCTCTGCGAACTCCTTCCTGAGTCCCTGATCGGCAAATCCATTAACGAAACCTCAGATTCACATTCACTCGTCTGATCATCTACAATTAAGGAATCTTTTCTTGGCTGCACTACAGTTGGGGTAATGATCGGAGCCTTTGGACTCCCCTGTCTATCCCCATACAAAGGAACAACTGGTCCAATAGTTACTGGGATTGTCAAGGCTTCAGGGCTTGTATTTAACTGGGAGATTTTCTGAAATATTTCGGTTCTTTGTTTGGCTAGAGCCTCTCGCTCCTTTTCCTGCAATATCCTTTCCAAGGAATTCTCATGCAATACCTGTGGAGTCAAAGCTGGAGCATAACTCGGGGCAGTGGGATGCGTTATGCTCGTTCCTTCACCATAATTAGGTCTTGAGAAGGATTTCCTGTGCTTAAGGGTCTTGCCTCACCCTCGTAAGGAGGTCTTGGACAGAAGTCTCTCTCACCTAAGTATCTTGACTCTTCACTAAACGGTGGTCTTAGACAGGTATCTCTGGCACCTATGGGTCCTAGGCCCTCGTTCAAGGAAGGTATTTGACAGCCGTCTCTTACATTTACAGATCTAGTCCCTTCCTGATAAGGGGGTCTTTGGGAAGCATCCCCTACACTAGAGGATCTGGGTCCTTCATTATAAGGAGGTGGATTCTTCATGAACAAGTCCTCCAAATAATCATCATCCGATTCCCCACTAGTTACCCAGTGTTTGGTCTTTTCTGCCTTTTTCTCTCCCACTGGTTCTCCTAGTGCCATCATAGGATACAGTCCTTCTACTATCATATTCTGTCTCCATTGTTTCATCTTTTTATCTCGGGTCTCTTTTTTCAATTTCGGACACCATTCGGTTAACCCTTTATCCATTCGGGGCTTATCTCTCTCAAAAGCCTCTATCTCCCATTCCTCTAATGCTTCGTACTGAGTCAATCTGGGTCTGGTATGCAAATCATTCATTCAGGTTCTCAAATTGAATAGAATCCTGCCATTAAATGTACCTTCTAACGGAAAAGCCAAAATTCCGTCATCCTTTGTGTACTCCGCCCAGTTTTCCAACCATACACATGAATGGTACCCCTTATCAAACATCATAAAAGATGCGGGAGTATTAGGTGACGGTATGACAACACCTTCTCTAGTTTTAATAGGTTTGTCTTTCTTGAAATAATTCTTCACTTTGCTTACAAGGGTCAATTTTGTCTTATTTCCGTACATAATGCTGGTGTTATGACCCTTCCACTGATCGTTTTCAAACCCTAAATGTCTTGGATCAGGTCTAGTCACTGGCCTATACGTATGCCACATATAACTTCCTACAAGCGACTTTGTTTATAAAATCACTCCCAATCCAAATGCGTTTTTTATTTTCGTGCAACCAATCAAAAGCACCGGTTCAAATAATCTCGACCAATGGGTGCGCGGCCTTTTCGCGAGATGTTCTCACACTTCGGCACTCACCCCTCCTTTACAATTCCAGCTCCGCTACACACCCACTGTCTCTACCAATACCAGCGCGGCACAGAGTGACGTCAGAGCAGCTCCGCAACTGACTCCCTCCTTCACAAGGTAACCGAAACTTGATTTCTCTTTTAAAGTGCAAGTGCTTTTAGTTATTTAACAACGTAAACACATTCGCCACTGTACTCGAGTGTCTAGAAAGGAAAGATACGTTTTACTGCAAGTAAACCTCTTCTGTCTACTTTTCATACACTACGGATAGATCTCTTCCGCCTACCCTTCACTCAAGCATTAGGGAACCTGCTACTTCTTTGACTCATCCACTTCTTTTCGGGATTTATACTAAGTCTAAAGTTTCACTAGCGAACCCTTTAGCTATCACCCAAGCTCCGACGAACCTGCTACTCCTTCCGTGTGACCCTTACTAGGTTATATCACAATAGAAGTTATGCCACCGAACTCGTTGCTATCAATTATTCGAACACACATTCGGAAAAAAAAACCTAATTAGCGCTTCCAGTTCTGCCTAACCTGCACCAATTTTCCTCAAGCCAATGACCTCAGTACGGCGTGGATTCTCCTCACCACCCGCTATTCAATTCCCCGGGGATTCCAGACAAACATATAACAATCACTAACGAGGTTTGTTAATACATATATCAATATAGCAGCAAGAAAACAATTTAAAACATTTCATAATTTTTAAAGCAAAAACATTTCACGTGATTTATCAATTTAGCAGCAATAAAATGTTCACAGTTTAGCAGCAATTAACCATTTAGCAGCATCCGACCTACCTACCTATCTTAACTAGTCCTACCTAACCTTAACTAGTCCCTAACCATCACCTCTGCTACCAGAAAATTACTGATAGAGCGCGCGGGTCACCCGACCAACAAATTTACCATACACGTATCGGCCCATATATTTTAATACACCTTTATTTATTAATCAGGCGACCATACACTCTACTATCAGTAACCCTTTTTCCTTCCTATTTTATATCTACCGTACCCGACTTACCAATCCACCGTTACGGGTACCTATGACCACAATGGATCAGGGAGCTAGCTGTAAAAGAAAGGCAGATACCAAAAATACTTTCTATATTTGCACTCAGGTAATAAACACAAACTCAGGAAGTTTTAAAAACCTTTATCTAAAGTTCAGATTCGGAAAGCATAAGGTTTACAACAAGTAAACAATCAGTAACCAAGATAATAAAGAGCACGTATCCATAAAGGAAATAATTCAAGCTAACCATTTACGAAGTTAAAGGAAGGTAAGAGCAGGTAACATGCTAATCAGAACTTTCCAGGATGGAACTTCAAATTGATTGCTATAGATGGGGTAAAATTTAAGGAACATACTAGAATTTCACTATTGGGAAAATACCTCAGATAGATGAATAGGAAAATAATTTTAGTCTATACTGTGAGAATTTTTGGAATCCTATACCTCTATAGGGAAAGTAAAAAGTGGGACACGCTATAATTCTAGAAACATCACTTCAGTCAGCTTAATAGAGAAAAATATAAAACACATCTACTTTCATGAACGGTGTGGAGAATTGTGCTTAAAGGAAGGGAAACATAAGAACATGCTAAGAAAATAATCAACAATGTATGAGCTTTTTCATGCCCTCTGTATCAGTCACCTATTGAGTGCGTTGGGTCAGTGACAGGTCAGCTATTCGGACAAGTCGGACAATTTCTCTAGCTAAACCTAGGCTAATTATACTGTTTTCGGGTCAGTGTACCACCCCCCAAATGTTGCAGGTGTCAGAATCCCCAATTTCGATTGGTCCCCAAGTAGGATAGGTCAACACACCAATCACATTTCATTTCTACAAGCCTGCATTAACATACTCTGGGACCGCCAATCGATTTTGGGGTTCCCATGACATATTTTACAGAATACAATGAATAAAATACAATTGTTGCATTTGCAGGACAATTCAGCTTCTTCTGCTAGGAGAAGGTGCATCTTCCCAGGCACATCTTGGCTGGGACCTCTGGTTGGCAACCATTCAATGCCACCGGCAGAAGACTGTCATGCGCAGAAAGGCTGTTCAATATGGAATCACGAGTGTCTCTCAGACCCTCAAGAACGCAGTACATGAAAAGTAAGCGAAAACAAATTAAAACACAGAAATAAATGATTACACTGTATACCATTAATAGCTACTCTATACCCCTTACTTTATATAAACTATGGCATTATGTTTTAGTGCAAATAAACAATAACACAAAAGCAACAGCGCAAGCTTCACCATGTGAGTACACAAAGGAGCCATCTTAATGCTAATGCGCAGGCGCAAAGATTCCCACCAGTACTGCAAGTACGTCACGTCACGTGAGTGTGACTAACGCATGCGCAGAAGAAACCCCGCCAAGCAGCGACCATTTTCAGTGACAAGCATTGTTATGGTTAATAAACACATAGGCAAGCTTCTCTTGGACATTCCCAGTGTCAAAATAAAGGGAAATTAGTAAGACAAAACGTGTTGGGTTATTCTGTTACATGTTATTCGAGGTTCATGAATTAAAGCAAGTCGCGTAACGTGCGAATCCTTGCTCCATCAACCACACTTATTGTTCTTCATACCATCCAGTATCTCAGATTAATGTAAAGACCCAAACCCTGGCAAAGATCCTGGCCACATGGGTGTTGCAAGTCATTTTTGTCAAAATGGCTTCATGCCAAATCGTGGAATCAGACACTCTAGCCAGAGTTTACTGGTGATCGTGGCCACAATAGGGCAGGGACAGGAATCAACTGACTTGATAATGTTAGATTCTATACGATGAAACCAGGGCACAATGCAGGAAAATTGGGGTGCTCTCTCTCTCCCCTTCCCAAATGGGAAAGGCACAAAGCATGGTTGTTATCTCCCGGCTCTCATTTCTGCAGTAGTGCTTGGCCCCTGGAAGAGTATATCCACAGAGACGCTCAGCTATGGGGGACTTTGATGGAGTACAAACCATTAGGACTGAGTCTCGCTTTATGTGGACAATCTAAGTACAGACTGGAATGCTAGATCCTCAGACCGTTGGACATGTTCGCTATATGAAGAAGCCTCTGACCTAAAAGGTAACCACTCTACCTTAAAAAACATCTACAATAATAACACTTTGCTCATCAATCATTGGGGAGAAAGGTATAATGGGACCTGGGGATTTGAGAGGGGCCAACTATAAGACTGATTGCTAGAGGGGACATGCTGATGATCCGACTGCTGGCCCATTAGATTTCTGAATTATGCAGAATAGATACATGGCTTGGCATACATAAAGAGTTAGGGAAATTGCAAACAGGTCAGCCAATACAATAACCATGATTTATATTTCTCAACCAAAGTTAACATCAAAATATCAAGCACGAAAAACCCATCTACAAAAGTAAAGCACCACCTTTCCAATAGAAATCCTCTACAAACAAATGTTAAAAAATCAGTAGATAGAATTAAAAATAAACAACGCTAAATCTCAAAACCTTAAAAACGGAGATCATGGTCTGGAATTGTGGGGACGGGGGGGTGCAGACCAGTCCTAAAATGTGGTACCTGGGGATCACCATCGTACAAGATATCAATAAAATCGTGGAAAGAAATTTCCAAACAGTAGCTAGGGACCGTAGGAAACTAATGAGAACATGGTCTTGTTACCTCTTTCCATGCTGGGGAAGGTTAACCTCGTTAAGATGTCCATTTTGCCAAAGGTCACTTTTTTGTTTAACACTATTCCTTTATATTTTGAACCCTCACTTTTATTAAAGCTGCAGAGCGACATTAATTCATTTATTTGGGCACAACACACACCCAGGATTGCCTGGAAAAAACTGAGGCGGCGTAGGGAAAAGGGAGGCTTAGCAGCCCCTGACCTGTATGCATGGGCATTTCAACTTACTCATTCCTGCAAGCTTTTGAAGATGCCTACCAGTAGTGGTATAGGCTGCATGTTTAAAGCCATGCTGAGTGGAGCGAGACTCCCCTTGGAAGGTTTTTTGTTTAAATTCGGAGACCCCAAAATCTTTAAGAAAATAAAACTAAAAGTCCTAAAAGGGATGACTAAAACTTGGTTTAAACTTCATAGTTCGGTCTCATTGGGCTATTTTTCCAGTAAAGCACCTCTTTGGGATTCACCAGGGACCCCGGCTTGGCTGAAGGTTAGCCTTGCTCTACCTTTGAGGGAGGCAGGGCTTAAAGAATGGGGCGACCTGTTTTTAGAAGGAGATCTTTTATCATGGAATTCAATTAGGGATAGGACTGGATTAGATCTTTCAAAGTTTAAATACCTGCAGATGACTAGCTGGGGTCAGGCACAGACAGTAACTAAGAGTAGGTTCCTAGTGGGAGGAGGAAACCAGCTTGAGTTCCAGCTACTAGATAAAAGCCCCTTTAAGAAGGAGGTCTCCTTCTGGTACCATACAATGTTGGAGGAGATGGATGGCGAGTTCCAAGTGGCTGATAAACTTTGGGGAAGCTCCTTCTTAGCGCTAGACATTATTAATCTTCGGTTGGATTCTTTTAAAACACTGTGGAATATTGTAAAACCAGCTTGGTTACGTCGCAACCATCTCTTTACATTGCATAGGGCATACTATTCACCACAGAGGCTCTCTAAATTCTCACAAGGCTCACCGGTATCCTGTATGAGATGCGGAGAAAATGCGGCTTCGGATCTGCATATGTTCTTTGAGTGTCCAACTTTGTCCATTTTTTGGGGATCGGTAAGCCGCTTTTTGTCAACTTCTCTTGATCGGCAAATTATGCTAAATTCAACACATATAATCTTTGGATTAGTAAATGGAGTATTAGGCCCAGCTAAAAATCTTTTGTTTTATTCTATTTTGCTGGCTAGAACAGAGATTTGCAGAAAGTGGAAAGACTCTTCACCACCAACCGTACAGGAGTGGCAAGCATCGCTCCTACAAGTTGCCAAATTAGACCTAGCAAGGCCGGGAAACCAGATTATTAGAGCCTTCTGGAATCTTTCGAATTGGAGTAAACTCCCAGAGTCTCTGGCGGGGTTTTTTTTTTCCCCTGTCCGATGATTACGCTGCCTTGGCCCCTGATTTAGTTTTAACAGGTGGCGTCCTGTGTGTGGGCTAAATATCAAGCTCTGCAGCTTACCCGTTTTTGGTTATTGCTTGTATGTCGGATGGGTTTCTGCGACACAATCACCTGCACGGTCTAGTATGATCTAGAGCTTTGTCATACGGATGTCTGAGTTGGTGTGTCGCACCCTGGTAGACGTTAGCTGCTTAACCTGGGTAGTAAATGAGGAAAAAAAAAATAACCATGATTTATATTTCTCAACCAAAGTTAACATCAAAATATCAAGCACGAAAAACCCATCTACAAAAGTAAAACACCACCTTTCCAATAGAAAACCTCTTCAAACAAATGTTGAAAAATCAGTAGATAGAATTAAAAATAAACAGCACTAAATCTCAAAACCTTAAAAATAGGACATTTTTCCACATGATCTTTGAATTCCCTGCCATTCAAAATGATTGGTCCACTGTGATTGCCACATGGACCAAATCTTAATGACAGTGGGGTTAATGGTAGAGAAGCGCAACATTGCGCATGAATGGAGAGGCGTCCAGGCGTCCCGACTGAGTGCCTGGAAAAATGACATGCATTGATGCACATTAGCAGAGAGGGCCATCAATGAGGGGGAAGGTTGCCCAGGGAAGTAGGTCAAAATGTGGCGGAAGTGGAACTACTTTCGAGGTGAGATATGTATTACGCCTGCTCCAGTTGACCCTGTTGTCCTTTGTTTGGGGCTGCCCAATAACGATGGGCTCTGATGTTTTGTCGATGGGTTGGGGTGGCGGGATGGGAAGAATCTCTTGCTTTACTGTTCAACAGTATACCTTTGCTGTGCTGTGATGCTACTAAAGCAGCTACTCAATGTTTTTGCCTTATTGCTTTTCCTCCCAATAAAAAGATATTCCCAAAAAAATCCTTAAAAATGAAATTAACATAAATGTGACTCTTAAACTAAACAATACCTTTTTTTAAACATTTCATTAAAACTATTCTTTTAACATACACAAGCATCTGTCCCTCACCTCGGCATAAATAAATATAACCTGAAGAAGGAATTCGCCAAATTATGACAACAGCAAATATGTACATAAGATATGTAAAACATGTAATAAGATCTCAAATACCCACAGACCTACAAATATATTTGTAGAACTACTTAATAAATATAAAACTTTCAATTTTGAGGTTCCATGACAAAATAACCACAAAACAAATATCACGAGTTAAAATATTGTTAGTAGACCTATTGTATTGCTATACTAATTATGTGAATGACAAAAATATTGTGAGAAAAATATCGGGCAGGGAAGATCATGAAAAACAAGGTAAGAATATACATTTTTAAAATAAAAGTAAACTACAAAGTAATATTTTTAAAATAATATTGTTAAACACAGTACAGTTCATACTAGATACCTTTGATACATTTTGTATGTATATATTATATATATATATATATATATATATATATATATATATATATATATTCACTGAAAAAACCATAGGTTATAGACCATATATAGTTAGGAATTAGCATTTACAAAACCTTGAAAATTCACTGAAAAAACCATAGGTTATAGACCATATATAGTTAGGGATTAGCATTTAAAAAACCTTATTTTACTCACACAAAACCATTGAAATTCCATATATAGTTAGTTGCACTAACTATATATCGCGCACCCGCAATCCACTGCTGATGATGTCACATATTACATCATTCATGACATGGTCAGTGACATCACTGATGACATCACTGATGACATCTCAAAAACTTTACCAATGTAAATACTACTACCATGTTTTCTTTTAAAAACCTTTATTGTGAAAATGTCAGTATACAAATACGGGCCTATAACCACGTGGGCCGGCCACGGAGCAAACTGTAATCGTATATGATGAGGAGACATTTACACTGCAGAGGAACGTAACGGGCGGGCCATTAGGTTGCAAGAACTAAGGTGTCTAACAGTTGCGGAATCGGTGGACGTACATTTTATAATTAAAATACGACAGAGCCAGTTACAATAAAATTATCTAGATATACATTTGCGGGCAAGTACCATGGGTGACGTTAATTCGAACTTTCAATAGTACAGTAATCAATAACACATCAGAACTTAATATCAATAGGGATGTCGAAATATTCAATCAATTCTCGTCCCCGCCCGCCATGTGCTTCAAAACTGCATACGTATCTCGTGATTTCAAGGTTCTGCAACCAGTACACAACAAGGAGTTACGAGTGCCATTTATTCCGGCGCCATTTTGGGCGAAGACGGGCAGGTCCAGGATATAGTCAAAATGTCTCTACCAACCATCGACTATGATGATGTTCATATGCTGTATTTATTAGAGTAACACTCATCTGTCCACATGAAATTAATTTGCCACAATCTAAACATGTCATTTTAATCTTTCCAAAGTTCTTCTAAATATTTTGGACCGTTTCCCTTGCCTCTGATGCTGTCAGTGCCACTTCTTTGGTGAATGTACTGGCAGGTCGGGGTTCTCCTCCAAATCTCTCTTTTGTGCAGCACTATAATTAATCGGTGCCACCTCTCCATATGACGATGCATGGTATAGTTACCATAACTATATTTTTTTTCGGTTCCTCTGGAGAGTACATCGTGGCAGATGAGGCAGGTAACGTACCGGGCATTTACCTTTTTTGCATGTAGAGGAAAGGAAAAAAAATTCGAGCGTCCGAGTTCTAAGGTGTCCCAGGGCCATTTTAGTGGACCAGGCCCAAATCCAAAGAACAGGCCGCCATTTTGAGAGTCCTGTTGCAGCCGCCTGTCGCTGTAGCATCAAGAGCGGCCGAAACTCAGCTGAATGGCAACTGAAATGGTAAAGGGGCGCCCCACTACAGCAGACGAGCCTCCACCTGGGAAGGCCCGTTCACGCCGCCCCCCCCCCCCTTCGGGCACCCCACGCCGTTATTCGGAGCAGGATTGTAGGATGGCCACACCAGTGCGGCAACTTGCTAGACACCACCTCGGTGCCAACCGAATCTCAGCGCCTTGTGGTGTCTTCTATTCAGAAAATATTGTTGTGCTGCCTTCGGCCTATTCGCCGCAAGTGCGCACGCAACTCAGCTGCATAGCGAGTGAAACACCAAGGGGCGCCCCACTGCAGCCGAGGAACCTTCATCTTGGGGGCGACGCACAGCATCACATTGCTTTCCAATGCAGTCAGATCCTCAAACAACCCCCACTGACTGACGCGAACTCACAGGCCAACGGAGCGCCCCACGCCAACTTTCGGCGCAGCATTGTAGGATGGCCACACCAGTGCGGCAACTTGCTAGACACCACCTCGTTGCCATCCGGATCTTGGCGCGTTGCGCTGCCTTTGGCCCTATTCGCACATCGGTCCGCTACTGACGCCATCTCACAGGCCAACGGGGCGCCCCACGCCGACTTTCAGCATTGTAGGATGGCCACACCAGTGCGGCAACTTGCTAGACACCACCTCGGTGCCATCCGGATCTTGGCGCGTTGTGCTGCCTTCGGCCTATTCGCACATCAGTCCGCTACTGACGCGAACTCACAGGCCAACGGGGCGCCCCACGCCGACTTTCAGCATTGTAGGATGGCCACACCAGTGCGGCAACTTGCTAGACACCACCTCGGTGCCATCCGGATCTTGGCGCGTTGTGCTGCCTTCGGCCTATTCGCACATCGGTCCGCTACTGACGCGAACTCACAGGCCAACGGGGCGCCCCACGCCGACTTTCAGCATTGTAGGATGGCCACACCAGTGTGGCAACTTGCTAGACACCACCTCGGTGCCATCCGGATCTTGGCGCGTTGTGCTGCCTTCGGCCTATTCGCACATCGATCCGCTACTGACGCCGCCTCACGTGCCAACGGATTTTCTACGCTTTTTATACCCTATGCCGCATAACAGGTCATGTGACTTGTTTATAAAACTTTTCATTGGTTCATTTTACTTTTGGTTTCCTAATGATGGAAGGCTTGATCATATGACCTAAAAATAACACTTTTCATTGGATGAAAACTTTTTTTTTTCCCCAAACGATGAAAGCCCCACCTTGTTTCTGGATGTTTCAGACTGAAGCTGGCGTCAGCATGAGAGCACCACCATCTCGTGGCTCCGTCGTGGTCATTCCGCGAGCAATCATGGCAGCCGCTCCCCACCGGAAGTCTGCAGGAGTCGGGGGCCCCCAAGACTTTTGTAGAATCCTCAAGGCTGAGGGGACGCTTTCGAGAATGGGGTCCAAGACCTAGCAGACAAGCGTCCGATTTCCAAGGTGTCCCAGGGCCATTTCAGTGGACCAGGCCCAAAAAGGAAAGAGCCTGCTGCCATTTTGAGAGTCCTGTGGCAGCCGCCTATCGCTGCACCGCAAGAGTGGGCGCAACTCAGCTGAATGGCGGATTTTGACACAGTGTACCAAAAGCGGGCGGAATGGCAACTGAAACGGTAAAGGGGCGCCCCACTACAGCAGACGAGCCTCCACCTGGGGAGGCCCGTTCACACCGCCTCACCCCCCCCCCCCCGGGGCGCCCCACGCCGTTATTCGGAGCAGCATTGTGGGATACCAAAACCAGTGCGGCAAATTACTTGACATCCACTGGGTGCCATCCACATCTCAGCACGTTCTGCTGCCTTGGGACTATTCGCACAACAGACCGCTACTGACGAGCCACCCCCCGGGACGCCCCATGCCGTTATTCGGAGCAGCATTGTAGGATACCCAAAACCAGTGCGGCACCCAGGCAACATCACCTGGGTGCCGTCCAGAACTCAGGACGTTGTGCTGCCTTGGGACTATTCGCACAACCGACCGCTACTGACCATTGTTCCTTTTTTCCTAAAAATGTTTAAATGTTTTTACTGTTTTTGTTGCGTTGTATATATTTATAAGTTATTCAAGTTTTATAATCCTACTACTTTGTTGGAGTGCTATATATTTTTAATGTGACACATAATTGTAAAAACTTTGATGTACAAAGAGGCATCCCTGGAATCTTCCGCTTCAGGCTCGGTCCCCTCCCCAATCACAATACAGGATAGTTTTCAGATAGTAGGAATGCGTGTGGTGTGACGGATCTCATCGGGTGGGGGCCTTGATCTTTGAAGAGGGGTGATTCTTTACAGCTGGGGCCATAAAGTACATCTGCAGGGCTACCTGATAGCCTGGGACCGGCCTGGACAATCGGACACAGAGGAAGAGGAGTGTCAGAGGGTGCGGTAGTGAATAGGGCGAAAGGGAGGTGTCGGGCGGGCACAGAGTTTGATTCTCAGGGAAGAGCAGCGCAGATGGGGGAGGTTTATTGCCCATGCATAAGACAGAGAGCGGGGGTGACCAGTGCCTGGGGGAGATGCTTGCGAGGGTGGGGAGCCATGCTAAGGATCGACAGCGTGCAGAGAGTGGGTCTGGTCAAGGCATCTAAAATGGCTGCCGTGCACGACAAAAGTGTGGCATTTGAAAAAAGGCAAGATGGCGCAGACAATGTTTTTCAACACTTCCTGATTTCCTTCGAATCGAACATTAACAGACGTTATCTCTCCCACACTACTGGTCCCCCTGGGCTTAAACGCCGAGATGGTAGGGACTGCATCCCGTGGAGATAGGCCGAGACGTCACTCAGCAGAAAAAAAAGTTTAAAAAAAGTCTATAAACATACAATAAGTTAAAAGTCAATCATTCTTGTTTCCTTGTAGTACGCTCCCCAGTCCGCTTCCCGTTACGGTAACCGGGCGCACCCCACCAAAAAAAACAATTTTTATTTATTTATTTTTTGCCCCGCGGAGCCCTTTTAAAGCCTCCACATCAAACCTATGGGGTCAGGGAGGATCTACTATGCCCCCTTATGGTCATTTGCCCCTTCGCTTTGGCCTCCTCTTGTCTCTCGATCCTACCGAGAGACAAGATGGCGGCCGTTCCGTACTGTTTGGAATGTTTACAGACACCGGAGAGCCAATCAGCTTCGCTTCGCAAAGCTCCATAACGCGAAAAGTACGCGAAACGGAGCGCTACCCGGGACGCTGTCACAGATATATATCTTTTTTTGAACGTTAATTTCTCAAAATCCACTGCAGCACATATATTGAGACCCAGCAAAGGCACATCGGGCTACCGGTCCCTACAATGTTGCCAAGTTTCATGCAAATCCATTCACCCGTTCGATTTATTTTATTTTTTATTTTTTTGCCCCGCGGGGCCCTTTTAAAACCTCCACATCAAACCTAGGGGGTCAGGGAGGATCTACTATGCCCCCTTATGGTCATTTGCCCCTTCGCTTTGGCCTCCTCTTGTCTCTCGATCCTACCGAGAGACAAGATGGCGGCCGCTACGGACTGTTTGGAATGTTTACAGACGCCGGAGAACCAATCAGCTTCGCTTCGCAAAGCTCCGTAACGCGAAAAGTACGCGAAGCGGAGCGCTGCCCGGAGCGCTGTCACAGATATATATCTTTTTTTTAACGTTAATTTCTCAAAATCCACTGGAGCACATATATTGAGACCTAGCAAAGGCACATCGGGCTACCAGTCCCTACAATTTTGCCAAGTTTCGTGCAAATCCATTCAGCCGTTCGAGCTAAAAGTGAGTCCAACCGCCCTATGGAAATTAACATGGGAAAACACGTTTTGGGACCCCCCTTTTTTCTTGGCCCCCCCTTGACGAACCCCCCCCAAATTTTCAGGGGCAGCTCAGAAACAAAATGTTCAATTTTCCTGAAAATTTCAGCCAATTCCGTCCACAAACGCCAAAGTTATTAGACATAGAATTTTCAAAAATCCCATAGAGAAAAAATCCTAACTATATATACCTACTGGCGACCGCCAGTAGGTAATATATATATATATATATATATATATATATATATATACCTATATACATATATTAGGCCTGGGCACTAAATTCTGTTCCTCTTGCGGAATTTGGGTAATTTTGCGTTCCGCAGAGAACGCGAAATTGCCCAAAATTCTGCATTCCGCAAATTCGTGAAATTTATTGCATGTTCGCGTTCTCAAATGCGTGTTTGCAAGATATTTCTCCCCGAGCACACAAACAGCGTTTGCGAACAGTAAAAAAGCATCGCGAACAAGCAATTAACGTTTTGCGGAGATTTGCGTAACGCGATTACGCAAATTCCCTAATATATATATATATATATATATCAACAGTAAATAAGCAATCTTTAAAATACATTGAAATTTAAGTAGTTGAAACTACATTAAATTAAAGTTTAAGTTTTAAAAAACGTATACAACCACAAAAATTATCACTAACTAAGTATTTAAATAAACCATTCAATTCCTCCCAGCTGCAGCTCTCTATGTCATTGTTATGGCCAATGTTCTTCCTCTTAAGAAAGCAGTTATGGAAAGTTATCCGCAACTAAAAAAAAAAAAGTATTGCATTGGGTCTCAAAGAAGATCAAGATTATTCATTTTTGCGCCAGGGAAATAATCAAGGTCCGGAGACTGGGCTGGTTGGGACACTTGCCTAAAACTCTTGCAGGTGACTGCATTGTAAATGTAATCAACTTCTCTAATAGCTGGCGGACAGGTGATATTCTAGACTAACTATCACATGGACTGTGTAAGATGGAAATATTCTTTTGTTCCCCTTGGGCTACTTCTATAAACTCCATCCCCTTCCCACTGAGTCGAGGCATGGCGGGATAGGGCTGCCTAGATCTATGGTACAGGGGTCCCTAGCTAATTGTGCTGCCTTGCTACCCAGGCCACCAGCTTATCTTTGAGTAATCGCTTTGAGCCTTTGTCTGAGTTGGATGCACACGACTGACTGGGTTCTGAGTTGAATGACTCCTCACCTCACATTCCTCTGCACTTATCCTAAGTCCCGCTCAACACCCTTAAGACCGAAGCTGGAATATTGCAGGGGTCAGAGGGAAGCTGGTGGACAAAGAGTGCATGGACCTTTTATGCCTCGCAGGTAATATTTGTTTACAAGAGACATGGCACACTGTGAGTTCCCTGATTTTAGACGGCTACGCCCCAATTATTTCACCTGCCTTGACTTCCCTTCATGAGAGAGAGAGAGAGAGAGAGAGAGAGAGAGAGAGAGAGAGAGAGAGAGTGAGAGAGAGAGAGAGAGAGAGAGAGAGAGCTAGCAGCCTTTATCAAATTAAGCGTAAAAGGTAAAATGGAGAAAGAGGACTTTCCTTCACATTTTATTCAGGGCATGCTCTTGACCTTTGCACAACAGCTGAGGGTCCTAGTTGTTAACGTCTATCACTCACCCCAGGGGGAGCATGCTGTTGACAGCAAGCTATTTCAGCTCCTCGCAACCATTGCCAGCTCATCTTGGTTCACAGGTCTCCTTTTGACTTAAACTAACATCCTTGTGCTAACTGCTATTTGTACGGGAATACGCTCCAAGATGGCAACACGGTGGTTTGGGACAAGGTCCGCTTGAAACATACCCCCATAAGAGATATGGTTAACACTCTGTACAACAATCCCTTGTGAATCTCTTTAACCGGCAGGACACTCATACAGCACTGCAGACTCCAACTTTTGAGGGGGCAGGCGCTAGCTCCATCGTTGACTACTTTTTCAATTGACTTTAAGGTAGTCTGGCATCCGTTGAGTGATTACAATCCCCTTCTGGCTTCCTTTAGGTGGTCATTGACCATGGCTGGGCCTGATTACCTTATTCAGGAACCAGTCCTTCGCATAGCACAGGGGTGAAGACTCAAGTGGGCTAAGGTGGTCACAGCTAAATTCCATCATTCTTTCCACTCCTCCTGTTTTCAGGACTTTAGTACCTGCTTAGATGATGGGGCCTCTAACTCCAACACCTTGCTTACCTTTGTTAACATTGCTGGTCATTTTAAGTCTGCCCTTACTGCCCCCAACGCAGCCCATGCAGCTCTGCTCAGTAGATAGTTTGACAAGGCATGCTCCATGGCTCACATGAGCACTCAAGGCATCCCTGCAAGGCAACCCATGGCAGGGAGGAAGTGAAGAGGCCCTCTATGAAAAGAAGAACTCTCTCAAGAGTGAGCTATCGGTGAACTTGCTGGGGGCCTGTGCTCTGAGTTCTGGAAGGTTGTGAATCATCCTCTTTTCTTTACTGATTAAGTGAGTGTGGAGGCATTGACCCCCCCCCCCCCACCTCTGGCATGGTTTGACCATTCTGGGGCCATTTATGATCTTTAGTCTGGTGAAGTTCCTTTACCTGATGAGTGGGTGTCAATTGGTCTTTGTTTTTAGTGGGAGGAGGTCAGGAAAGCCATCATGTACCTTCCAGGTGGCAAGGCCCCAGGCCCAGATGTCATCCTGGGTGACTTATTTAAATCTGAGATGGGTCTATGGGCACCCTTGTTGACTCTGTACTTTAATGCTCCCCAGTTGGAAATATTCTATTATAGTCCAGATTTTCAAGAACGGTATTTGGGCTGACCCTGCTTGCTAATGCCCCATCTCGTTGGTGGATACTCAGGTTAAGGTGTTGGAAAGGGTCCTGTTGGACCGCCTTTCCATCGGGCTAAAGAAAAGTAGCCCAGTATGGGTTTGGGGGGGACAGTGTACTGTTGACCACACCCTGAATCTTTACATGCTGACTGCGAAGTACACTGGGGGAGAAGGGAGTGTTTCACCTGGCCTTCATAGATCTAAGCTCGGTCTTTGATAGAGTTAACAGAGCTAAGCTCTGGGCAGCGCTTGGAGCCATGGAGGTCAAATTGGTCCTGCTCTCCTTCTTGCACACTTTGATTGAGGGTCTATCCAACTCCATAAGATACGGGCCCGAGTGGAAATGCACCCTACCCCTGAAGCTGAAGAGAGGAGTGCACCAGGGGCATATCCTGGCCCCCTTTTTTCACCTTCTATATTATTGGCCTCGACTTAGCTCTAATGGATCCAGGAGTGGATGTTCCAAGCGAGGCGGTTGTCGCCTGCCTGTTCTTTCATATGCGGATGATGCCGTTCTCATGTCATGCACGGCTAAGGGTCTACAGCGTCTTCTCAATCTTTTTGTCACCTACATGGATGGGCTTGATCTCACCACCAACTACTCTAAATCCCATGTATGGTGGTGGGCCCAGAGAATATCAGATAAAAATGTTTCTCGATCAAGGGCCAGCCCATTACTAGGGTCGGTCACTACTCGCATTAGGAATCCTACTGGACTCTAGTCTATCCTGGCAACCTCTGTTAAAAAAAAACCATGAGGTTTAATCTGATATTAATGGGGTTAGCATCCTGGCAAGGCACATGAAACTTACTCATGTGGAGGCAATGCTAAAAGTATTCATGCCTAAGTGTGTTAAATTATGGATGTGACATCTGGGGGTTATGTGTTTTCCTCCCAGCTTCAGGTCGTTGAGAATTCCTTCTTCAAAGGTCTTCTCAAAGTCCCCCAGAGCACCCTCTCTGGGATGCTCAGTGAGGAAGTTGGTCTGGGGTACATGTCCAACCTGATTGGGCTGTGCCCTCTGCTACTTTGGCTGTCCATCTGGTTAAAGGAGAACATGTCCTTTAATAGGCTCATCCTATATGACTGGCTGGCCTTGGACGGCATATCACTCATTCCCTGGCTTTTATAAATACGTACCTTTAACTCCCTGGGTCTCCCTGAGCTTTTTTATTAAACCAGATCGTATAGTAAGGAGTGATATTGCATGGATAAAGTAGACCTTGTTTGAAGGGTTGGCAGGAGAACATAAGGCTGCGGCGCTCCATAAGCAAATGATGCGCCATTTTATCATGGTGAAAACTGTTACTGGGATAGAGCCCTATCTGACTTTAGAGATTTATAATTTTCACTGTAGGTTGTTAACCTATTTTAGATTTAACTTGTTCCACCAACTTTTGTTACCTAAGGTGTCTTCATGTAAAGTCTCGGACCTTCCGGCATGTTTCTGTGATTATCTATCTCACCCTGACACTTTCCACATTGTCATGACATGCCAAAGATTTAACAACCTTCATTATACGTTTATTCGTCCACTCCTTCTACCTATGAATTTTAACCAAACGAGGCCTGATTTTCTACTCCACCAATTGCTAAAATCGCCTCCTATCTGCTTTTTCCTGTCTTGTTGTTGTAACTGGGTTTATGCATGGGCACTGCATTTTAGTATGGGTTTTTTTTAAGTGGGTTTTCCCCTTTTTAGCTGGGTTTTTTGTTGTGATTTAATTATGTTTTTAGATTTTCACAGTCCACTATTTTTTTCCATTATACCTGCTATTTGAAGTGGAAGTGATACAGAACATCTTTTCTCTGTATTTCATAATGTATACTTATGTGATTTTCTTGAAAAATCGAATGTTTTACTTACTTGTAAAAACTATTTTTTTACCACTATAAATAAAATATACAAAAATAAACATATAACTATAATATTTATATACATTAAAATATTACTAACTTATTTCCAATAACAAAATAATACAAAAAATAATATTTTCAGTAAAAACAATTATATAAACATATATACCAAAAGTTACCAATTAAGTAAAGTAATATAATAAATACAAAACAATTATGTTGGCAAAAACCCCACATTTACAAAAAAACATACAAATCCCGCATCCGATGGCTCATCAGATGCGGTCCGACCTCCATCTGCTGCTGCGGTCCGACCGCACATTACAATACGTACGACGGAGGCAGCAGGGTGGAGGGACATCTATTTTCCCAGAAATGTGAATGTCATGGTTTCCCAATGAATATGCATCTGTGTAGAAGTGCAAGCATTTCCAGTGACGTGCCGGTGTACCGACTATATTACTAGTATGGCAGCATTCTCTAATATTCCATGTATTTTTCATCATCTGTTCGATTATCATCATGCTAAGAATGTAACCTTAACTAACTGTGGTCAGGTCACTATTGAGGCCTCATTATCTTTAGACCTAACATTGCGAACGTGTTTCTGCTGAATGTACAAATAATTCTTTATATTATACACAGTGTGTTTTTTCTGTTTAATTAACAATGCTGTGCTATCATGATTTGTAAAACTACTTAACAGACCTAGTTACCAATGACCGCTGAGCGCATATCACAGTTATGTTATATCCTCTAACAATACAGGCTGTTATATCCTCTAACAATACATAGTAGGCTCATTTTAAGCAATAATGATATGCCATCCTTAGGCACCTACTATGCACTGGTTCACTAGACCGCTGGCTTCACAACATGGACTCTAGTGCCAAAGCGCCCTCTGATAGGAGCACGGAAGTGCTTAGAGACGTGGATGCTTACTTTGCTCACATGCATGTACTTAACGTCGGTATGTGTGATCTTGCTGCTTCCACTACACCAGATTCGCGCTGCGGTTTTGGGCGGACACGTTGGCGCTGTCTCTTAAGGTAATCCCCACTTCCGATCGGGTAGGTCGATCTGCTCATTGCTATCGGAGTTCCCAATGAACTAACGGGCATTGGCAACCATTTTCCCCCCTTTTAGGACCAGAGGTTTAGAACAGTGGAGCTTTTCTGGATTACATCACAGATTCGTGCTGAGTTTACGGATGGACGCATTGGCGCCGTCTCTTAAGGTAATCCATATAGCCGATTGTTACAGTTGATTTGTTTATTGCCATCTTAGTTCCCTTTGAACTAACAGGCTTTTGCCAATGTTTTTGCTCCTTTTAGGATCAGAGGTTTTGTAGGAACCCATTGTCCATTATACAGTGTAGCTTTTCTGGATTTTATCATGGTGTTGGACGGAAGCGGCTGCACCGTCAACATTAGGTAATCTTTTTCAATGGAGTTATGGCCTACTTCTTACCGGCCAGGCTAATTCCATATCACTTACGGATATGTACTATTGTCCCCTACAGCTAACTGAGGCCTCAGAAAACCCACTTCCTAAAATAGTATTCCAGGTAATTTTTACCATGCATGCTTCTTTCAGACACATTTGCATGTCATAGAACTACTTGTGATCTGCCTGGTAACACAGCGGGCTCTAAACCAGGTTCTCCTTCACACACCAACCGTCATAACACCCCCCACCCCGTCCCTTCTCTTCCTCCACCTGGATTGTATTTTCAACAGATCCACTCACTGGGCTCACTCACTCTCTCTGATCTGACACATCATCTGTGGAATGGTTCGCAGCACCTTAATTACCTTCTCTTTACCATACAAGTTTTTTCCCTTGCACACTCCCAGTCCTGAAGAAGACCATCTGAGATGTTTTCCAATAACACTCTTTTACAAGGAGTCGAAACATCGACGTATTGAACAAGATATCCCACACCGACATGTCACATAGTGATGCCTAAAGATAAGTCTTCATGTGTTTAATAATGGTTCAAGTTATTGCGGATACATATTGAAGATTTCTTCTCCCCCTCTTATTTGTACTGTAAATATTGACCGTTGTTTCCTGTATATTACACGGTATATGTTTACGTATTTAGATGTTTTTTTATTGTATACATTTGTATGTATAACATGTGATATGATATATGACAAATGATATATCATCCACTTTTTGGAGTTTAATTCTTGTCAGTCTCGTTGTTTTTGTGTATCTGTATGATTTGGATACTAATTACCATTGATTGGCTCTTTCCAACTGATCAGGACAAATACATATACTAAAGAAATTTAGTCCGAACATGACAGAACCATTTTACGATATATTGTTCCAATACACCCGGTTCTGTGTGATACTAGGGTTACCCCATTAGTTTTTAATGGCTTGATTTTTTTTAAACATACAATATTAAATAGCAATAGAAAATGACTATGTATACAAATTAACAAACATTATATAAAATATAAAATAGTTAATTTCCCCAAAAATTATTTACTGTTCCAACTCCATCCTATTAAAGAGCATGGAAAATGTTAGACTCCAGAAGGGTTAGATTTACTATTCCCACTACAATCTATGCAACAGTAGGGAAAGTCTTGAGCTCTTGATGAGTTAGAATTACTATTCTCATGTCAGTCTAAGCAATAGTAGGTCTTGCATTCCAGAAAGTTTAGATTTACTATTCCTACTCCATTCTAAGCAACAATAGAGAAAGTATTAAACTCCAATGTAGTTAGATATATTCCAATCTACTCAACCGTAGAGGTTTGATTTACTGTTGCTTCTCCAATATACACAAAAGTAAGGAAAGTGTTGGAATCTGGAGGGGTTAGATTCACTATTCCTTCCCCAATATACACAAAAGTAGGGAAAGTGTTGTGCTTCAGAGGGGTTACATTTACTATTCAAATTCCAGTGTACCCAACAGTATAAACAATATAGATTTCAGAGGAGCTGCAGATAACATGCTACCTCCTTATCGTGTACAACATATATGCCAAAAATTTCAAATACGGTACAAAAGGGGGTGGTGATGAATGGAGCATCTGAACCAATCAAACACTCACACCCAGTCAACAGATCTGGGTTTAATCCATCACCGTTCTTTAGCCCACTCTGCCACCCCAGTTCAGACATGGCCATATGCAAATCAGTCTGACCCTGTGCCTCATGGGAACAGTCCAGTCCGAACTGCCAAGCCATGCCTTCCCTGGACCGGAAACAAGCTTCCTAGGATCGGTGACTGGGGGTGAATGTTTTGCCATTGTGCAACATTCCGTCCATCATCTTGTGTGTTTTGCTGTTCACCCTATGTGGGAAGGGTATGCCCAGACGTGGGTCCCGTGCTCACTAAGCCACTGTAGTCAAGCTATCCTGGCTGAAGACGGCTGATAGCCAGAAACCGGTCCTAGGATGCTTGATTCCGGTCCAGGGAAGACAAGGCTTGGCAGTTCGGTCTGGACTGTTCCCATGAGGCACAGGGTCAAGACTGATTTGCATATGGCCATGTATGAACTGGGGTGGCTTGGTGAGCAAAATAACAATAAATTAAACCCAGATCTGTGACTGGGGGTGAACGTTTGGCCACTGTGCAACATTCCATCCATCATCTTGTGTGTTTTGCTGGTCACCCTATGTGGGAAGGGTATGCCCAGACGTGGGTCCCGTGCTCACTAAGCCACTGGAGTCAAGCTATCCTGGCTGAAGACGGCTGATAGCCAGAAACCGGTCCTAGGATGCTTGATTCCGGTCCAGGGAAGACATGGCTTGGCAGTTCGGTCTGGACTGTTCCCATGAGGCACAGGGTCAAGACTGATTTGCATATGGCCATGTCTGAACTGGGGTGGCTTGGTGAGCAAAATAACGATGGATTAAACCCAGATCTGTGACTGGGGGTGAATGTTTTGCCATTGTACAACATTCCGTCCATCATCTTGTGTGTTTTGCTAAAATTTCAAATAAGCATATTATAAATTCAATTTACATATTATCTAGGACAAAAAATATCAAACACTAGATCAAATTAAAAAATGAATTACATTTGAATAACATTTACTTCCCTACCACTAGAAAAACAGGCTACACCAAATACAGCAGAATTATTGTTTTAATATTTATTTTATAAAAGAAGAAATTAAAACTTAGCTTTACAAACATAAATATTAAAATGACATAATATATTATTAAATAACACAAATAATGTACATAATTCCATAATAAACAGAAAATAATAATTAACAGAATGCTACATACTATGACCACAATTAAATCCAAAACTAACAACTACTAAGCTCACAAAGGTATAATTGAGTTTGAGCAAGCAATGATAAGTAAAAATGTAAAAATCTACCTACACGCAGCCCTACAGGGCTATTACTACCATTTTAACCAAAGTATTTGGAGACACCTCCAATAAGTCTACACTAACTGTAGCTTATTCTCCAAATGCCCAGTTTGCATATGAGAAAAAATAAATAAAAGGCCTAACATATGTACCAGTCAGAGAAGTACCTACCACTACATTCTCCTCAGATTGTTCCTAACAAATACATGAACACAAGCTAAGTCCCCTTTTTTGAAGATATTTGAATTGGCAGGTTGCACTGTTCCAGCCATAGATGCCATCACAATATCATGGTGTGTGGCTACAGGAAAACAAAAAGCTGGAAAAACCTTGTCCTGGCAGACCTGTCCTAGACCCTAAAAAGCCTTGGCAAGATCAAGTCCTAAAAGTCTTAAGAGCTTCCCCTGAGGTCTAGTAGCATTAAGTAAAGAGTTGAGGGGAAAAGAGACTGAACCCTTTTTAAATTTGGACCTCTGGAGTACTAGGACCAACCACCAGAATTAATCTGTTGAAAGTGTGACCTCCCTTAGCTGAAGAAACGTGTTTTCTTCTTGGAGCTTCTCTACAGCAGCAAATTAATTTTAGCGGGACCTTGTTGAGAAAGTATATGGTATTGTTTTCCTCAAATCTGGAGAGATGCAGTAATCAAGCCTATATATGGAAAAGAGGACCCTGCCTTACCTAAATCGATTGCTTAATTAGTTTGATGTATGTATGGGCAAAAGTGTATGCTAAAATGATATTGCAATATTTAAATGATTGGATTGATAACCATATTCTAAACTCTGTTGAACAGGGTCATTTTAGAGTGGCAGGTTGATCATAGAACATTATTTTTAGCCGTTTGCAGTTGCTCACTAATACATATAGCAAGTGGGGAAACATTTATGTTGTTTTAGATTCAGAGGGCCTTTTTCAAAATGTGTTCTTTCATGCACATTGACTTATATTTGGAAGCCAAAAATGCACAGAAATACAATTGGTAATAGCAAACATTCTATTCTGTGTTCCCACATATCTTCCATTAAAATTGTTCCCTACTTGTGTGGGTGAGCCTAGTGCCTGCAACACAAAACACACCAGAACATGATCTGAAGGCATCACATTTCACCAAGCAAAATTTATGTTTTTTTCATAATGTGGGTAGCTGCAGAATTTGGGTCCTAGCTAACGTAAGGTATGTGAAAAGCCAGCAGGCTACCCCAGATCACGGCCTCGGCCCCCCGCGGCATCTCTAACTCCAGACCGCGATAATCTGCCCAGAGCTTCCAGATTTTATAATGTTTCCGGGGGCACCCTCTAGCTTCAAAAATGGGAACTTCAATACCCGTCTAGAAATCCAGCCCATTTTTCCAAGTCGAAACGGAAGGGGCAACCACCGCCTTTCAGGCTCTAGCTATGTCCCTCTTCGCTAAAGTAAAACCAAGGAGCATGAGATGTTTCTTATAAATATTGCCCCCGAACCCTTCCATCACATGAAGGAGGACAAGCTTCGGTGAACTAGGACGCTCCCACCCCAATACTTCAGGGAGGCAAGCCTAAAACCCCCTCCAGAATCGTGCTAGCGCTATGCAGGGCCATATAGTGTGCAACAGGGTCCCCTCCTCATGCCAAAATCAGAGACACACCGGGGAAGCCACCAGGCCCGCCCTCCAGAGCCTAACCCTGGTAAAGTTAACCCAATGGAGATTTTTTAACTGAATCAACCGCAGGGTCATTGCTATTGCCGCCTTCCTCGATCTGACCCACATCTCCCTCCCAGTCCTCCCTCAACCGCTGCAAGGAAGGGGAACAGTGCGTGACTAGGGACTGATAAATTTTAGAGATCTTAAGGTCCCCCATAAATATCTTAGCCTTGATTGGGGTGAACTCCGGCAGCGAGTCCAGGCCTTCCAGGCCGGGGGAAATAGCATGCCTAAATTGCAAATATTTAAAGAATTGCATCTTTGGCATCTGATAATCCCTGTGGATATCTTGAAAGGATTTTAAAATCGTGCCCTGCATAACGTTCCCCAGAGTATATATCCCAATACTGTCCCTGTCTTGAAACCCGGAGAGGCTCAACAACTGTGGAAAGCGGCCATTGTGCCACAGTGGGGTCTCCCGAGTCAATCTGTTCCACCAGCCCATCCTCCACAACGCCTGCCGCCAGAGCTAAAAAACAATCCAAGTGGCAGATGGATGGGGGCACCTCAGCGGAGCCGCATAAAGAAGAACATGGAGGGCCGATGGACCATGAAGCGTCGCTCCACAGCGTATGCCGGGTCCGCCCTATCCCCATACCATCACTCATTTAAGACAAGTAGATGCGAAGCTACATAATAAGACCAAATATCGGAGGTAGCCAGCCCTCCGCAATATGTGGACAGAAAACACCGAGCCACCATCCCAAATAAACTGTCCCAAAATTCACCTGCCGGAACCACCGTGGGGGAATCGGGTAGGGATGATTCTGTAGTTGATACAAAAGTTGCGGGAGTGCTACCATCTTGAAAATGGCTGACCGGCTGTAGATGTTCAGGGTCATGTGTGACCAGGTCTTAAAATCTTCACGCACCCGCTCCCATACCGGAGCAAGATTCCGCTCCCATGCCATATTGGGGGAGTCGGACAAATATATCCCCAAATATGTCATGTCCCCATACACCACCTGTACCGACGATGCCCAAGAACCAAACTCACCCCTACCTCCCAATATCCCTAGGGTAGATTTCTGATGGTTCATATAAAGACCCGACGTTTCTCTAAAAATCTTCATGATGCGCAACAAGCGGGGCCCCGTTCGGTCTTGGTTAGTAAGAAAAAACAAAACTTCATCAGCATACAGGGCAATGCGATCAGGGAGTCCGCATGCCCATTCAAAACCGCAAACCTGAGCCTCCATCCGCACCCATACTGACAAGGGTTCCATTGCTAAAGCAAAAAGATATGGGGACAGTGGACACCCCTGTCTAGTTCCCCGTCCAATAGAGAATGCAGAGGAGACAAAGCCCTCAACTCACACTTAAGCAGTCAAATCAGTGAATGGCAGGGTCAAGTAGGACAAGAAACTCGGTCCAATATTCAGCTGCCGAAGGAGCACGAAGAGATAGACCCAAATCTTGGATTCATGGAATCGAATGCCCTGTCCATATCCGCCAACAAGAGCGCTGCCCGCTTCCCCAATCCCTGTACCGCAGCGACCGCCACGTGTGCCCGCCGGATATTATGACGGGTTGCACATTTGGGCATGAACCTAGCCTGGTCTGAATGTACAAGTAAGGCTATGTGAGGGCAGAGGCGATTCGCCAATGCCTTAGCTAATATCTTGGCCTTAACATTTAGGAGGGAGCTAGGGCGGTACAATGCATGGTGTTCCGGCAGTGTACCGGGCTTATGGAAGACCACTATTTCTGCATGCCTCCAATCTCTGGGCAGACACCCCCAGCCCCTGGTCTCCTCCACCACCTTGCGGTAGTGGGGCCCCAGCTGCTGAAAGTACTTTTTAAAAAATTCACTCGGAAAGCCATTAGGGCCTGGTGCCTTGCCCACATTCAGATCTCCCAGGGCCGTCCTCAATTCCTCTTCTGTAAGTGAACCTTCCAATTCTTCCCTGACTTCATCTGGCAGCTCCCTCGGCGGGAGGCCGGCCAAGAAATGATCAATGACTTCCGGTGGGAGGCAATCCGTGGGGGCATATAGCTGAGCATAATACTCTACAAAACTACGCGCGATAGCCAACGCGCCAGACAAAGGGAGTCCATCTGACCCCACAACGCCCAGGAGGGCCTGGGGCGGAGCGAACCCTGACACAATCGATGTAGCAATTTGCCAGATTTATCGCCCCATTGATAGATCCTACTACGAGTAGCCAGCCAAGCCTGGCAAGCCTTGTCTAAAAGGCTATGCGAGTATTCCTGTTGCGCTAATAACAGCTGATGCAGAGCCAGTCGCCCCCCCTCTCCCCGGCCGCGCGTCTCCAACTCAAGAATAGTAGCTTCCGCACAGACCAGGGCCTCCCTACACAATCGTCGGGCAGCAGCACAAAATTAAATGTCCACCCCCCGAACGGTGGGCTTCAAGGCCTCCCAAAAAGTCCCCGCCCCTGAGACTGAACCTAAATTAATGGCCAAATATTTCTCAATGGCATCCTCCATTCATTCCCTATAATCCTCCTTCTGAAGGTTCCAGGTGGATAAACGCCACCAGAAAGGCCCACAGGCCCCCCAGCTCGTATAGTGAGTGCCACTGGCGAGTGGTCCGAAAGTCCCCACGGGAGAATATTCACCTCCACTACACTGTTGGCAAAGACTCTAGGGATAAACAAATAATCTAGGCAGGAAAACGAACCATGGACTGCCGAGATATATGTATAGCCCAGCGCAGAATGCATATTTAAAAAAATTAATTTTGATTATATTTTAACCAATGTTATTTCTAATATCCTTGCTTTTTCAGTTTTCCTGGAGCATTTTATTATTGTTATTGTTTATGATTTGGATGGCCTACATGGATTGATATAACTTTTTTTGGAATTTTTTTCTTTGATAATTTTGCATTTTATTTAATTTTCTATTTATATTTGTCTTTTGGATTATTTTGGATTTTCCTCTCTTCAACTATAAAAGTGTAAGTAACATTTTAAAAGGGTGGGATATGTTACTGCATTGTTTTTTAAGTTCTTTATTATTATGTTTTTAAGCTCTGCAAATTTGTGATTTTTGGAGTTAGTATTTGTGATATTTAATGTTTTATGTACACTTTTTTAAAGAGTTTTTAAAATTCAATCATCAAATATTTTTTTATGTTTATTTTTATTTACGATAGAATAGTACAAGATAAAATAATCTTAATAAATAAATAGCCTTTTTGTTGAATTGTTTTTCTTAGAGTAAGTTTCTTGCTTTCGAACCCTGGTATGGTAAGTCTTGATTGCTTGCAGAGAGTTGAACTTTGCTTTGTAACAAGTTGAGCATTTATTTGGTTTGTTTTGAGACTTTTAGTGGTTCTTCTTAGGTACTTTTTATTTATTTTTAAAAACTTGGCTTTGTCCGATAGTTCCTTGGAAGGTATTGTGCCACCCTTCCACTGAGTTATTTTTGCCTGTTGAGCTGTGGTACTTGCATAAACGCGACACCATCGTATATGGTACTGGGGTTAACATCAGTGACCAAAACAGTGCAGTCTGCCAACCCAAGTATCTTCCAAGTAGTCCATTAGAAGATTTTGTTTTGCATGTATTTGATACTAACGTGTTTCTATTATTAGCTTGTAATGTTTTGCTTCTTCAGTTACTGTCAGATATCCTAAGGCAATGAGTTTTTTTAATTCTTGGGCAAATTCTGCGTTTGTGGAGTATTCTGCACATAATGCCGATTTTTGCTGGTGTCTCTATATACTTTGTTTAAAGTGGAAGTGACACCCTTGAGGGATTGTATGAGGATATATTTTTAGAATGGTACATATCAAAGCTTGCTCAAAGTTGATATTTTTTCTGCATTGTAATTGTTGCTTTTGGACTTTATTTCATTTAATGGTTCTTGATATGTTGCACTTTCTTTATTTGGTAAAAGGGTGTAGACAAAGAGATGTTGGTATTTTAGTTTTCACCATAGAGTTTGTCGATTTCTGGGAATGGTGGAGGGTATGATTTGACCGTGCCATTCATCATCCATGTGTTGCTCAGGGTACATTTTAGTAGGTTATTATAAGTACCATATATTAATATTAATATTAAGGTCTCATTGTTACCAAGGTCCTTTACAAGGAAAGTGTCACTTGCATGTATTACTGATAAGTCTTCGTGGACTTTTAAGTGCTCAAACCTTTTTGGAGCAGCGGGTATTTTTCAGGTTGCTTTCCTATTTCTAGTTTTTTTAGTTTGATATGATATGTTGATGTTGCCTTTTGGGCCCTTTCCTGTGGCAGGTGTTAAGCCAACCCACACAAGTGACTAACCGTTTTAATTGGGATACATGGAGGAAAGCTGTGGGCTATTACATTTGTGGCTCCCTGCAGAGTCCATAACTTGCCCTCCCAGAAATATGAGGAAAATGTGTGTTTTTAGCAAACATTTGAGGTTTGCAGCACATTGTGGGTAAGAACACTTTATGGAATCCACGTGAGTCACATCACCATGGACTTCCCGATGCATCTAGTTTTCACAAATATCTGGGTTTGGTAGGTTTCCCTGGGTTGCTGCCGAGCCCAGGCCCATATTCCGCAGCTACCCACATTTCCACATCATGTCATATTTTTTAAAGGAAATGTTGATGTCTCCACATTGCGTTTTGAGCCCTTTCCTGTTGCTGGTGCCAGGGCCTCCCATGCAAGTGAGGTACTTTTCTTATCAAGCGAATGCTGGGTGGTAGGATTTCGTGGCTCCCCACTGATTTCATAACTTTCCTTCATGGAACAATAAGGACAATTTGTATTGTAAGCTAAAGTATGAGGTTTACATGGCTTTGTTGGTAAGAATACGTCATGGGATCTAGGTGAGGCCTTCCACCCTGGACTCCTTGGGTAGCTAGTTTTCGGAACTGTGCAGGTTTGGTAAGTTTCCTTGGGTGCCGGCTGCGCCAGGGCCCAAAATCTGCAGCCACCAACATTGCAAAAAAGGATCATTTTTGGGGTCGAAACATTTGAGCTGTCCATGTTGCTTTTCTGTCCTTTTACAATCGCGGGCGGAAGGCCCACTCACACAAGTGAAGTACCATTTTTATCGGGATAAGTGGGGACATGCTGTGTGGTAGGACATTGGATCCCCACAGAATCCAGAGCTTTCTCCCACAGAAATATGAGGAAAATGTGTGTTTTTGGACACAGTTTGAGGTTTGTAAGGAGCTCTGGGTAATAAAACCTTATTAGAACCACACAAGCGACGCCACTTTGGACACTCCCGGGTATCTACTTTTCCGAAATGTCTGTTTATGGTAAATTTTCTTGGGTAGAGCCCAAAATCTCATTCTACACACGTTGTAAAAAAAAATCATGGTTTCTACTGGGATGTATATGATGTCACTAGGTCACTTTTTGGGGGTATTTTGTGTTGAAGGTGCTATTCCCAGTCACACAAGTGAGGTTCCACTTTTTAACAAGGGAGACATGTGGGAACACAGAATAGTAGAACATTTGTTATTACAAATTGAATTTCTCTGCATTTGTGCATCTCCATGTAAGCTAGTGTGAAAGAAATAAGACATTTTGCAAAATGGCCCCTGGATTACATGCTAGTATGTTTACCCTCATATTCAGAGGTTTAAAAATAACTACTGGTCCTTACCTCAGTATCTGGTGTATATTTCAGACATTCATAAGTATCCTTCATACCCATTTTTCTCTCTTCATATTTTACCTTAGGAATTTTCTATACTCAGTACAAAGTGAAAAACCATTGTAAAGTGCTGTTCAGTTGTTGATTCAGAGTACCTTGGGATATTAGGGAATCTACAAACCTTGTAAATCCTCAGAACCACAAGGTACTACTAAATTTAACAGTATATTGATTTTGTAAATCGGTCATCGTGTTAAGAAGTTACATATGAAAATGTCACAAATGGCTGTTTTTTTCTACTCATTTTCAATAGTTTTTTATTTTAACAGTTAGTTTATTTGGAAAAACCTGGAGGGATCTACACAAATGACTGCTCTGCATTTAGAATAATTTCTTCTTTTCAGAAAGTACGGTACCAGCCATGGGTTTTGCACCTGTTTCATTACAAACCGGACGTAGATTTAAAGCACAAGATTTAGGAAAAAAGGGCTACCTCTTACAAAAATGCCAAAACTGTAGCAAAACATTTTTTTGATACAGCCCTGCTAGTTCCTAAAATATGGGGATATTTTGGCACAGCAAACCTTTTGTTGAAGCCATTTTTAGGAACAAAAAAAATCAAACACATTCTTATACTTTTTTTCAGAACCCTTTCCCCCCTCTTCCCCCAAAAAAACAAATTAAGCTATGTTGGCTTTTTTCAATATAACATATACGTTTGTGTTTTAATGTCAAAACGTACTTTCATTGGTTACTATTTTTTGGAGTAATATTTCATAAAATATTTTGTCTTTTAATATTCTGTTGTATTTTTGATAATTAATATCCAGTGTGTAATTATAATAAATTTTGACTCTTTTATATTAATACTTGTGCTTATTGAATGTGTTTTTTTATTTACTTTAGAGTGTATATTTTTATTTTATGTCTGTAAATTACACATGTTTATATATTTTTGCACATAGATTTTGTTATGTAATATTTTCATTGGTAATATATAGTTTAATGTTCATATATAATATTAAATAGTTAAAATTCTTACCTATTTTAAAATTTTGTTTCTAAATGTTTGTAGTCGATACTTATGTAGTTTACATACAAAATATTTGAAGCCAATATTTTTGCCCTCAATTTGTTTTTGTATGCGAATTCTGTTACACTACTGCACACTGACATCACAGTGATAAACTGAAAGCAGTCTTCTTTCACTTTTGTCAGTGTTTGGGGAGCATATCTCCCAGAGCACAAATCAGTGTGGAAGAAGTGTCACTGGAAAGGGGGCAATGTGCTAATTCCAGCTGTAACTCTCTCTAGCAGATCCCTACATGGGGAAAGCCTCCCTGGGAGGTGATCACAAAGCAGGGATCCATCCACGCCACATTAGGGGGAGCATCCTCCCATGAATGGGCCAGTGTTCCCAAAATAAAGAAAAATATTCTTTCTTCGCCTTGGAGGGGGCAATTGGAGGATTTACCCTGAATCCCCTTCCCCAGGGTGAGGGCACACAGCCTACTAGATCCAAAGCGAAATACATTTAAAAGTAGACAAAATGAGGGTGGTCTGCCCAGGCATCAGGCCATTTCCCCACACCAAAATGGCCCAACAGACTTCTTGTAAATCCCTCCAATCTGCCCCCAAGGCAAAATGCCCACTGGACACAATGGCTTTTATTTTTTTTAAAGGATGTTGTGGGTGGTCTGCCAGGCATTGGACCGTGCCCCCACTCCATAACAACCCCCTGCAGTCTCACTGTTCACCCTGTGGGGCAGATTTAGGGTTTTACCATCAGTCTGCCTCTTTTGGGAGGGGAGAAGGTCAGACAGCCCTCTAAACCCAGGAATGTTTTAAAACAATTAACAAGTTGGAGGTCAGCCCACCTTAGTCCACATTTCCCACTCCTTGGCCCCCAACAGTTTTCCCTCAAGGAAAGATTGCAGAATTCGGCATCGAAAAGGCCATCAACCACCAACTCATGGAACACCTGGAGAACAACACTCTCCTGGACATCTCCTAATCCTGAGTTCCACATCAACCACAGCACCGGTAGCACCCTAATTGCTGCAACTGACAACATTAGAACCCTCCTGGACCGGAGAGAAACAGTGGCCCTGATCCTCTTTGACCTCTCAGGTGCGTTCGTCACTGTATTTCACCGCACACTCATCAAGATACTCCACCATATTGGAATCCAAGGAAACGCCCTCAAATGGTTCACTTTCTTCCTCAGCAGAAGGACGCAGAGTCGCCTACCCTCTTTCACCTAAGAAACCAAGAACATTATCTTAGGCGTACCTTAAAGCTCGTCCCTCCTCCCTACACTGTTCAACATCTATATAACCCCATTTGCAAGCAACGTCAGAATCCACGAACTAAACATCATATCCTATGCCAATGACACCCAGATCATCTTGTCGCTATCAAAAAAAACCTCCACCAACATGGCTAACTTCTGCAGATGCATGACAAGCATCGCCACTGGATGAGATACAACTGCCTAAAACTCACTACAGACAAAACAGAAGTGCTTATCTTCTGGAACAACACCTCATCATGGAACTACTCCTGGTGGCCTTCTAAATTTGGACCCTCACCTACTCCAACTGACCATGCCCGCAACCTAGTCATCATCCTAGACAGCAAGCTCACCATGAAAAACCAGATCAATCCAGTCTCTTCTGCCTACTTCCTCACTATACTCATGCACCGTAAGCTCTTCAAATGGCTCCCTGTCAAAACTAAAAGAACCGTCACTCAAGCCCTAGTCACCAGCTGGGTGGACTATGGCAGTGCACTGTAAACAGGAATCACCACACACCTCCTGAAAAGACAAAAGAACATACAGAATTAACCTGCTAGACACATCCTCGCCATCCCCAGACAAACCCACATCAGCCCCACCTCAGGAAGCTTTGCTGGCTGCCCATTCAGAAGAGATGTCAATTCAAGATGCTGATCCACACTTACAAAGCCCTGCAGAACCAAGGACCAGCATACATCAACCACCGCTTGAACTTCCACCAACCAATCAAACACCAGCGCTAAGCCTCCCTCTTTCTCGCTCCCACCCCCCACCCCTTATCTGCTGAGGCAACAGTGGAGGTCGCTCCTTTTTCTACCTCGCTGCCAAGTCATGAAACAACCTCCCCCTTCACCTCCATTCCTCATCCTCACTGCTGGATTTCAGGAAGGGACTCAAGACCTGGCTGTTCGACTGATCCCCACCCCCCACAGGGATCACAGCGCCTGGAGACATTCACGGGTGATTAGCCACGCTTTACAAATCCTGATTGATTATTTATTGAATATCCCCAAAAAGCAGAAAGCCCACTGGATGGCAATAATATTTTTCTAAAATGGAATGGTACAGGCTGCACCCACACCCATAAAGACCCTACATTATTTCTATCTTCCCTCTTTGGGCATAGAGAATCTCCATGGCAAGCGAGAGGGAATTTGAATTCGCTGTTGCGTAGTTTTTGATATATGGTCTGTCAGAGTTGGGTAAATTACAAATTTTCCTGATAAATCGTTGAGGAAAAGTTCAGCAAATTTCAGAGATCAAAAAATTCCTACTATCCCACGCTCCTATGTGTGAATGTTTAATGGAATGGTATTTTGTAGCTTTTGCATTCCTAATAATATTTTTTTTTGTCATTTTATATAGCGTGAATTTCACCCAGATTCAAAATTAAGTTAATAGTGCTGTAGCTTTCTCCCAGATTCAAAATTAAGTTAATAGTGCTGTAGCTTTTTCTTTTTTTCACCATCTAAAATAAACATGCAAAATTAATTAATATTAATATTTGACATATGTTCATACTTTGTTTTGAGTTAATTAAACTGTTTTTACTTTTCCCTACACTTAACCATAGGGAGACTCCACAGTTGGGGCAGAGATCTCTATATTAGTTAAAGTTTAGGGAAAAGTAAAAAATAGTTTAACTCAAAAAAATAGAATATTTTATGCTAAATATTGTATATGTTCATTTTAAATGTAAAACAAAAGAAACATGCTATAGCGTTGTTCACTTTTTTTTATTAAATCTTGAATTTAAATTTAACATAAATTATTTTTCTCAACTTAAACAAATTCTACTTAAAAAATGCTTTTTTTATTATGCATTCATAGTGAATAAAACTGGAATATAGAATTTAAATTAATTTAAATGTTATTAAAATATTTTATATTTAGGGGTGTGGCTTGACAGGCCATCATGGCCGACGCATCTTAGCTGAGCTCCGTCCACCCACGCCATAATCCCATAATTATCCTGCATTATCCTACCTGGAGACAACTCACCTAGCTCCACCGATCATCCTAGCTGCCCTGGAGTGCAGAGATCTCATCGGTTTGGCGCTCGGCTGAGCAGCTGTGGAGCTCTCCTTAGATCCCTCCACCTGAGCACTGATCGCCGCTCTCGCCACTGCGGCCTGCCCGAGGCCTGCAAGGCGGGATCGCGGTGGGGGCCTGATCTCGGCGCTCTGGGACACAGACCTCGGAGCGGAGGTTCCCGGTGCCTATCACAAGCCGCCCTTGCTGTGGAGAAGTGCACGGACGTGTGGAGATTGCTGCCGGCCCATCCAACTCTGTCCCGCGGCCGCCATCTTGCTGGTGAGGTCCGGAGTTCGGCGGCGCCTGTCTTGCTGTGCAATCCTGGTCCTTGCGGGCACTGCTCGGTGCCCTGGGAACGGTCTTCGGGGAGTGGCGCCCTCTACCCCCACCTGGCCGCGTAGCCGGGAAGAACCGTGCCGGCGTGAAGAGTCCGTCGCCGGCCTCTCTGCATTTGCTGCACTTCCGTCATCTTGCTGGGGGCTGCGGCGGTGCCTGCCCTGCAGCGCCGCCTGATTTCCTGCTGTGAGGGTCGCGGAGGCTCTGCTGCCACTTGAGGCGGTGGAGTCTGGCTCACCTATTCGAGGCTGGCAAGCGGATGCCCTGGTGGGGCAAACCGACGAGGTGCCAACTGGAGTTCTCGGGCCGCGACCCCGGACGGTGAGTGACCCCGCCAAGTTCCTTCTTCCTCCTGCGACCGGCGTGGGATCGGCCGGCCCAGGCTGCAAGAACATCAGCGCTCTTAAGCGCCTTGGGGACAAACTTCCGCCCTATGAGGCACATAGGGTGGTGACGGCCTTTGATTGCTACACGTGGGCCCTGAGGTCCTTCTGATTGTGTGGGGTGAGCTCACGCGGACCTCCACCATCTGGCCTGCTGCTACTGGCATACTGCCCTGAGGAAGTGGAGACGTGTGCGCTTGAGCTACGGGGAGCGCACGTACTGTTGTGGCCGCGGCCCCTGCTAACGCCCTCTTGTGAGGGCCCCCCCTGCGCCGGGGTTGCTTGTTTTGGTATGCTGGACTGTGGTGGCTGCCTCCCCATCTGCGGACCCTATCCTCCCAACCAGATCCTTTGTTTGCGCCACACACATAATCGGTGACTGTACTTCCCTGGCCTCAGTAATCCTTGTTCCAGCTTGAGAGGCGGTCACCTGGCAAGTGAGGTGGGCTGCTCGTCTCCTGTCTGCTGTACAGCCCGTGGCTGACCAGCCTGATGGGCAAGGGCGGGCCAGGCGGAACCGGCCCTAAACAGGGCACCCTGGACCAGTACACTACGGCAACCGGGGGTGCCGCAGGCGGAGAAGAGAGCAGCCTGGCTCCAGATAACGCAGCCCTTCTGGCAGCAATTAACAATGCCCGAGATATTTTGGATGCAAAAATTGGCGCGGTGGGGTCCAAAGTTTCCTTTCTACGCCAAGATCTTCGCAAAGCAGTAGACCGGATCACCGAGGCTGAGACAAGGGTCTCAACGGTGGAAGATTCAGTAACCTCTCTTCAAAAGAAAGTAACTAAATTGACTGTTGTCACGCAGGAACTGGCATCTAGAGTGGAGGACGCGGAGGGCCGCGACCGGAGGAACAATCTACACTTCGTGGGCCTGGCTGAGGGCTGTGAAGGAATATTCATGATGAACTTCATCACTAAGTGGCTTAATGATATCCTGCCTAATGATCTCCTATCCTCTGCCTTCATAGTTGAGCGGGCGCACAGGGCCCTGACACAGAGGCCTCACCCCCCGGGCGCGGCCCAATGGCCTGTCATTGCAAAGATTATGAATTACGCCGAACGGGATGCTATTCTGCGATTCGCCAGGTCACATAAAGACTGCTTCATACATGACGCTAGCTCTATCTTGTTCTTCCCGGACTACATGCGCTTGTTCCAGCAGCAAAGCCAATCCTTCATGGCTGCGAAGCGCAGACTTAGGGAATTAAATGTACAGTACCTGCTGCTGTATCCGGCCCGAATGCGAGTAATCTATCATTTCAAGTCCTACTTCTTCGACACCCCCAAGGTGGTCGCATGGTCTGATGAGCGCCCACAGCTCTGCGCAAACTCTTTATCGGCCATAGACTCAGACTCCTCTCGAAGTTCAAGAATTCAGCGGCCACGTGCAACAAGTCCCAGAAGCGGCGAGGACCGGGGTCGGATAGGGTGTCACCAAGCCCTGAGCGACCGCCCTGATGGATCCGGACTGCTCCACTGGCCAAATGGTGATTTGTAAGACATTGTATATGTTGGACTCTATATCAGTAATGTTGTTCTCCGGGAGGGCGTGGGACCTTGACCATGGGCTGCTAGGACAAGGACGTCTTCGACTCCCCGTTTTTGTTAGATTAATACGGCGGGGTGGGAACCTTTGGTGTGATATTGGAGGGCCCCCCCTTGGGGGTCCACTGCTCTATACACTGAGACAGATGCTCCTTGTTTGTGGGGGTGTCATTCCTTCGGATATGGTGGTTTAATATGTTTATATGTTTTTAGCACATGCAGACGGTGCGCTACTTTTCATATTGTCTTCTATGCAGATCTCCTTGCTATATACAACTTATACCTAGAACCTAATGACATCCGTTGAAGCATACCCCTTCGGGGACTTAACGGTGGTCTCCTGGAATGTTCGGGGACTGCTGAATAAGGTAAAACGTGGGGCTGTCTTGCGACAGGCAAAGAGATATGGGGCGGACATCCTCCTTCTACAAGAAACACATCTATTGGGTATGAAAGCCCCATGCCTCGCTCGCTTCGGCTTCTATCACATCTTCTATGCAGGGTTCACGAGGTACTCCAGGGGGGTGGTGGTTCTTATTCATCGCAGAGTCAAGTTTCAATACATAACACACAGAGCAGATCCCAGGGGCAGATTCTTTTTCGTCACAGGCAGGATACATGGTGAGCAGATCACCATCGGGGGTATTTATGCCCCTCCTCCATTAGGTGCTGCCTTTATTGAAAAGTTATTGGGGGTCTGGGGATCCCTCCCGACTGGTTTGACCCTAATGGGGGGCGACTGGAATGACACCATAGGGCCACTTGACGGACAACGCACTTTTTTTTTAAAATTTTTTATTTTTTATTAAGCATTAGCAAATCATGAAATCTTACAATCACATCATGAATCTTAGTGAGATTAAATATATGCACAAGAAATTTCGATTAGGTTTTCCGATGTGAAACAACAAAGGATGCAAGTTTTTTCCTTTTGTGCTATACATAACAACGCAAACAACAACATGGGTGTACGTCAACATATTCGGTAATAAAAACAGTTTTGGTATTGGTCATACAAAGAAACATGCATATATCAGTGCGCTAATGCGAGTCTGTGATGGCAAGTAGACATCTCTGCTGAGTCAGTGATCGCAAACATGAACCGGACAGCGACTGAACATGCACAGTTTTTTCTGGAGATTGAGCGTAAAATAGCAGTGCAGCTGACAATTTCTGATGTGGCATAGCTCACAGATTTGACTGCTACACCCACTTAAACGTCAATGAAGGCCCATTAACAGGCCGAGTCTGGCGCAGCCTGGCTCTCCGGAGACGCCTCCAAGGGAGATGTTCTATTTCGGGACCATTGCAAGAAGGGCCCCCAAATGTCTCTAGGGCGCGCCGCAGTCGGCATCAATTCCCAATAAGAACCAAGCTGTGCATGCCCATACGCCACATCAGACAACCAGTCATCGAATTTCGGCTTGGTCTTACGCCCCCAGGCGATAGCAACCCTCCTTTTGGCATACAGCAGCAGCAGTGCATGGAGTTTCCAGCTCGCAGGTGCAGTACCCGCAACCCACCCAAGAATTCCCAGCAGTGGTGATGGGTCATCCTTCCTGCCTAGGATCTGGTTTGTGGCCTCAAAGATCTCAGTCCAATACTCAAAGAGCGCCGTGCAATGCCAGGCCACATGCAAGAAGGTAGCCCCCTCCTCCCCACATTTCCAGCATCTGTCGTCCTCTCTAAGTCCCATGCGATGAAGAGAGACTGGGGTGCGATAGTACCTATGTAGGAACTTGAAGTGAACAAGCCGGAGTTTATAGTTTGGTGACAATGCCAGCAGCTGTCCACAACAGAAAGCCCATTGATCAGCCGTCAGAGGCGTCTCTAGTTCCGCATCCCACAGCTGCTGTGATTTGGGCACCACCAGTGGGGCTTGCTCTTGCATGGAATTGTAAATCCTGGATACAAGTTTTTTGCGGGACGCCCTGGCTAGTACCTCCTGCAATGCCAGCAGTCGTGGTGGCTCCTCAGGGAATTGTTCCCCCATTGCCCTGCACGCAGCCTTAAGTTTGTGATATGTGAATTTATCAGAAAAGGCCAACGATCTCTCTGGCGTATCTTCGGGCAGGTCCAGGAACTTGCCCTCGGGGTAAAGGTCTGCAAACGTGCGCAGTGTAACACCAGCTACGGACACGTCGCTGCTATTAGACTCTAGAAGAAGAAGAACTCTAGGCATGGGAACATTGGGTTCTGTGTGATGGGTATCGCGGGCGCATATAGCAAAGGGATGGGGGATCTCCTCAACAGTTCTCTCCAGGACCATCGGATCATATCAGCTGTGTTCACATCTTGCGAAGGACGCGGCGCCTTATGATATAGGGAAACTTTGAGAGGCAGTGGTGATACTATATCTGTCTCCACAGCCACGTGCGGCTGATAGGGCGTGGGATAGGCCCAGAAGTGTAGGTACTGCACCTGTACACAGAGTGCGTATAAGTGCATGTCCGGTGCTCCCAGCCCCCCCTGTCTCAGTGGCAGTGTCAGTAGTGCCCAAGATATTCTGGCCTGACCACCTGCCCAGACCAATGTCAGCAGAGTCGATCGCAGTCTCGTAAAGAAGGGTTGAGTTAGTGGGATTGGCACATTAGTGAATAAGTAAAGGAATTTAGGGAGCACAATCATCTTCGCCAAGACAATTCTGCCTGCCAACGAAAGAGGTAGTTTGGACCAGAGCGCCACCTTCCCTTCCAGCCATGCGACCGCCCTGCCGAAATTCAGGTTCCAGAGTTCCTGTATGCTCCGGCTGATCCAGACTCCCAGATACTTTACTTCATCCGCTTCCCATCTAAGCGGATAGTCCGAGTGTACCTCTGTGGTCTTGTCTGTGAGCGGGAACACCACAGATTTTGACCAGTTTATGGATACCCCGGAGAGGCCGCCAAATCTAACAAATTCGCGCAGCAGCGGGTTTAGGTTTCCGTTTGGATTACGAACATATAGTGTCACATCGTCTGCATACAGTGATATAAGCAGACTGCGAGAACTGAATGCAATGCCCCTCGCCGTGTGGTGTTGTCGAATGCGAGCCGCGAGCGGTTCCATAGCAATGGCAAATAGGAGGGGGGATAACGGGCAGCCCTGTCTTGTTCCCCTGGAGATGGAAAACGAGTCCGAGATCATCCCGTTCAGTCTTATTCTGGCCTTCGGTGCTGTGTACAGCAAGCGAATGAGGTTGATGAACAGTGGACTAAATCCGATTCGCGTTAGTATGGCGAAGAGAAACGGCCACTACAGGGAGTCAAAGGCTTTGGTCGCATCTAGAAATACCACTGCCGCTTGTGAGTCAGGGTGGAGGCAGTGCAATGCAGAGAAGACAGTTCTAAGGTTATGGGCCGTGGAACGCCCAGGGATGAATCCTGATTGATCCGGAAGGGCTACATATGGGAGCAGGGGTTGCATGCGATCCGCAATAATCTTGGCGTATATTTTAACATCTACATTAATGAGAGACAGGGGGCGGTAAGAGTCAATGTGTTTCTCGTCCTTGTCAGGTTTTAGTAATGTGACGATGAGGGCCTCTCTCATTGAGTCAGGCAGCACTCCCAATTCCTGCGCTTCAACAAATACAGCATGCAGTCGCGGGGCCAGCTCCTCTGCATATGTCTTGTAGAAAGCTGCCGTTAGCCCGTCCGGGCCTGGTGCTTTATTTAGGGGCAAGGCCTTGATAGTCTTCGCGATATCCTGTACCGTGATGGGCAGGTCCATGTATTGTCTGTGGGAAGTATTGAACCATACCAGCGCTATGGATTCCAAAAAGTCTCCCAGCGCCTCTTCAGACAAGGTATGTTTGGTCGTGTATAGCGTGTCATAGTATGTGGTGAAGGCTCGCAGAATGTCTGTCTGGTTCGTCAATGTCCGCCCTGTATCGTCAATGATAGTGTGGACTTGCGTGGGTGTCGGGGTGGACTTTATCATACGGGCCAGCGTTCGGCTTGGTCTGTCTCCCTCCCCATACCTGCGCGCCTCAGCCTGCTTCCCAAGGAACTTCAGTTCCCTCTGCGCTTCCTCTGCAAAGTTCAATAGTTTGTCCTTGATCTGTCCTGCCAGTGTGGGTGACGTGGATTCACAAAAAGCGCGCTCTAGCAGGTGTAATTCTTTCTCTAGCTTAGCAATCGCGTCTCTGATGGCACGTAATACCCCCGCTCTGCGTGCTATACACTTTCCCCGGATGACCACCAGAGGATCGCCTCCGTTTTGACTGAGCCCGCGTTGAGAGTGAAGTATTCATCAATGTCCTGCCTTATTTCCTCTGTGAATGCAGCATCCTGGAACGCGTCCTGCGGAAGCCGCCAGGAAAAGGCCCCTCGCCGGCTGCCTGGGACAGTCAATTCTAAGAGACATGGGGAGTGATCTGATAAGGACCTGGCCAGTATATCTACCCGTGTGACCCATGTCGCCACCCCCGTGGACACTAGCCAGAAGTCCAGCCGGGACCAGGCCGAATGATGAGCGGAAATGCAAGTGCCTAAACGTGCGTCCGGGTTACGGGTTCTCCACACATCAACCAGAGAGCCCTCATTCACTATATCTAGGAGGGCTTGGCGCGCATTAGGGTGCATTTGTCTAGCCATCCCCTTTCTATCTAGCACATCATCAGGCACTACGTTAAAGTCTCCTCCCCAAATGACATTTGAGCAACCGGTGATATCTATTTTGGCCCACACTTCTCTAAAGAAGTCCGGGTCGTCAACATTCGGACCATAAATGGCAACCAGTACTACTTCCGTACCTTTCAAAACACCATGCAAAATAACATATCTTCCAGTCCCATCCAGCATCACATTCTGCTCTCTCCATTCCACCCCTCGTCGCAGAAGGATGGTCACCGCTCTAGCGTAGTTAAGAGTATATTGCCGAATGCATGCAACCCCACCGTGAGTGTCTCAACCTGGGGGAGTTTGTTGAGTTGAAGTGTGTCTCCTGTAGGAAGCACACGTCTATATTGTGCCGTGACAGGTAATTATGCATAAGTCTAGACTTTCTGTGATCGCTCAGCCCTCTAATGTTCCAAGTCAAGAATCGTGTCACTTCCATTCAGATTTCGCAGTTATTGCATGTCCCTCCACCATCCGACCCGCCGTGCAGGTGTGCAATTGCATATGTTGACCATCATATATTTGACTGTACACCAACAAACTCCCGTCCCAACACCTCCCCCCTCCCACACCAACCCCCCAATTAGGTTGTGTCAGACCCCCCCATCGGCGCCCGAACAAACTAAACATATGGCGCCAAACCAATAAAACACAAGATATGTGGGAGACACCCCTGGGAGGCGTGGCGTCTCAAGCGTACACCCCTGTTTGCACAGGGTGGCTACATCAGTAAAGCTATTTCTTACCAATACCTCCTGTAATAGTAGACAGTGCGCAGTTACACAGCAAGACACATATGGCAGAGCATAGTTGCCAATTATGCAATTAGCGCAACATTAGGCAGTAAGCCTCTAGGCTAGCGACTACATAGCGCATGGTGTGATAGAGCAGTCTTAGTGGAGACCAGCTGTTCAGTCATTGTCACTCATCAGGTTCGCAGATTCCGCTTCAGCGTCTGGCCTATTCCTAGTCAGCGATTTACTGATGTGCTTAGCAAATTTTAACGCAGATTTGGCATCAAGAAAATGGTGGGTTGTGCCTTCGTGCACCACTCGTAGTTTAGCTGGGTACATGAGAGAGTAAGGGATCTGCGCCTGGAGCAGGATTTTTTTTGCAGGGATGAACTCTTTGCGTGCGGCTTGTACCAGTGGAGTGAAGTCCGGGAAAAAGGAAATCGTATTTCCCTTGTGCACGATCTTCCCTTTCTCTCTAGCCAAACGTAGGATCTGATCCCTATCCTGATAGTTTAACAATTTGGACAGTATTGGTCTCGGCGGGGCTCCCAGCGGTGGTTTTTTTCCCTAGAGTCCTGTGGGCCCTTTCTACGGTGAAGACTGCCAACAGGTTGGGGTCAAACAGTTCGTGCATCAAATCGGACACAAAGGTTTCCATCTTCCCCATTGCCGTTGTCTCCGGGATTCCCGTGATTCGGACATTACATCTTCGGGAGCGGGCTTCAAGATCATCCGCTTTAGCGCAGAGGCTCTCAATTTTCTTTTCCAGGCTGACAATATGCGTCTTCGTCTCCTGTTGAAACTCGCAGCATTCCGTGTGTCTGTTTTCCAGGCCGTCAATGCGTGTTTCGTGCGTTGCTACCTGCTCCCGCACATTATCCAGCTGGGCCGCCATGCCGTCTAGTTTTGCATCAATGCTTTTCAAGCTGGTCCTCACCTCCATGAGTAGCGTCGCCACGTCTATGTCTGGAGCCGTGCTCGCCATCGACCCTCCTGCGGCTCCTGCGTCTTGGTCGGCCGATTTCGCGTTTTTCTTTTGTTCAAACGTGAGCCTCGGCTGGTGCGGGTCTCCCTTCCCCATGTCAGGCGTGTGGTCAGCTGTTTGATCCACGTGCAATTCCAGCCGTGAGAGCACAGTTGTGATGTGTGGGTCGGAGCACCGGGACAGGCATCGGGATAGGTGCAATTAAACAATGACCTGTCCGGTGGTCCGGCAATGGGATTCCACTAGCCCACTCCTACAACTCGTGCTCACCTCGTTGACTGCGGGACACGACCCGCCAGATGACAGCTGCAGCACGTGCTTTCGAGTTCTGAAATAGGGCAGTGCGATGTCTTGGCTTATAGGCAGCGTTTGATAGTAGTGCTCTGCAGCACCTACACAGAGTCCATGTAATTGATCGGCTCAGCAGCTCTGAGATCTTTGCAATGCCGGTGTGTCCATTTCCCCGGTTCCGCGCTATTAGTCGAGTGCGCAGTCAATGTGCCGGTGAATGCACCGCATTGCCGCCTGTTCGGCCCTGACCTCTGCAAGCAACTTAGGCAGAGTGGGCATGGAGCGTAGAGTTCCTTTCCCGTTTCCGCCTTGCCCCATGCAGCCGCTCCAGCCACGGGGATAGGTGCGCACGCACAGCCCAAGATGGCGGTCACCTCCGAGCCTCCGTCGTTCGGGACCCCGGAGGTACAACCAGTGCGTCCCGTGAGTGGGCTGCGCCCCACCTAGTCCCCGCCGCCTCCTCTCCTTACCCCAGATAGGCGGGTCACTTGGCCGTTATTTTCAATCGAGCGGCTCGTGGCAGAGCATGCCCACGGCGCCCCGTCCGCAGGTCGATCGCCGCCGCTGCACAGCTCTCCAGGACGGCGGGTCGCACAGGTCGCCTCTCCCGGCAGGATCTCTAGGGCCGCTGATCTGGCAGGGTGGGCGCTAGAACTCCCCGAAACTTGAGTCGAGACTGCCTCAGCTCTCACCGCGTCCACCCGCACCGTCCAGTAGCGCTTATATGTTAGAAATAGCAGGATTTTCAAGGATTTGTCGATGTAGCCGGCGGAGCTCGCTTTCAGGCGGCCATCACGCTGCTCGTCCGGCCACGCCCCCCCCACGGACAACCCACTTTAGACTCCCCTCTACCACCGGGTCCGACCAAACGGTATACCCTGGCATCTACATTGGACTGGGCAGACATATGGCATGCATTCCACCCTACTGAACGTGAGTAAACATATCTCGCGACGGTCCACGGGTCACAGTCCCGACTAGATTATATTTTTGTTCACCTGGTATTTCTTCACAGATTTTCGCAGGTACAATATCGACCTTGTGGTCTGTCCACTTTCACACGTGCTCACGTAGGACCCCATTCCGTTGGCGAATGTCCCCATGGCACTTATGTAGTCTGGCCTATCAGGACATGCTCAACACAGCGATCACTACATATTTAGCAGACAATGGCCGCTCCGCCCCCTCAAGCACAACCCTCTGGGAAGCCCTCAATCCGCCCGTCCGGGGCTATGAAATTAGCTATCGCACGCAGGAGAAACGTGCACGCCGTGAACAGCTTGAAATCTTAGAAACGAGCCAGGCGACCCTATCTTCCCAACTCAGTGCCAATCCCTGCCCCATGCTTTGCCACAATTTGCTCCTAGCACAACAAGAACTGCGTCAATATCTCCTGGGTGAAGCCAAGGAGATCTGGGAGGCATCACAACATCGGATATATCAGTGGGGGTATAAGTCCAGTAAAATGCTCCATAGATTGTGCAAGCAGACAACGCCCCGGCCGTCACACCTACTATTCGGGGTTCAGACGGGTCCTTATACACATCGCCAGCAGAAGTTGCGGATAAATTTGCGAGGCACTTCACATCCTTATATGCCCGGAAGGAGCAGATCTCTGCCGAACTTATAGCGGAGTTCCTTACGGACATCCCGCCTCGCTGGCTCCCCGACTCCGCCCGGGAGAGCCTAGAGGCTCCAATTACATTGGAAGAATTCACTGGCGCCCTCAGTGCAATCCAACCGGGTCGTGCCCCGGATCCCAACGGGTTTCCCATGGAATTCCTCTGATCCCACATGACTCTATTGGGGCCTCACTTGTTGGCGACTATTGCGGATGCAACTGACCTGGCAAATCTACCAAGGGACTGGCGACACGCGGAAATAGTGCTTTTTCTTAAACCTGGCCGACCCCCCGACGACCCGTCTTCTTATTGCCCCATCTCCCTTATTAATTTCGAACCCAAATTACTGGGGAAGGTTTTGGCGGACTGCCTTGGGAGGTGTATCACTAATCTGAGTCATCACGACCAGTTGGGCTTCACACCGCAGAGGGCCACGAGAAATAACATCAAACTAGTCCATAATGCCATTGCTGCAGCCCGACCTTAGGACGTCCAGTTGCCCTGTTTTTAGCCGATATTGACAAGGCATTTGACTCATTTAGCTGGGTCTATCTTTCTCAGCTGATTGAGACAGTCAACTTTGGACCCTGTTTTTTGGCATATATACGCTTTTTGTATACAAACTTGATGGCATCAGTTCGAATCCTTTCCAATCCTGAGAGGCACCCGTCAGGGCTGCCCGCTATCTCCATTGTTGTTCGCCCTGGCAGTTGAGCCTCTGGCTGCCTGGGTCAGAAGTGACCCGGTGCTCAGGTGGTTTGATTGGTCCCGCTCACTGTCAGATTGCATAGCTTTATACGCTGGAGACATTCTCTTTTTTATGACCGACCCGTGGTACTTTGGACCCCGTATATTAGAAATTCTTAGGGTATTTGGTGGCACCACCGGCCTCCACGCCAATCCTGCTAAATCCATTCTCTTTCCAGTGTGTGGACATCAAGGCTGTGAATCGTGAGCTGCGCAGCTGACCCGGGCCACAGATGGGTTCAAATATTTGGGGATTTACATCTCCCCATGCCCCAAGATTTCATGGGCACATAATATCACCCCATTATTGGATAGCCTCAAGAACGAAATGACGCTAAGGTCTGCTTTCCCTTTGTCCCTCTATGGGCGTTCGCCCATTTTTAAGATGGTGTCCTTGCCTCAGATCTTGTATTGCCTCCAAAATTTCCTGTACCCTATCCCTCGTGCTTGGTTTGCACAAGTAAATGCAATACAAAACAACGTTCTATGGGGCGGTGGAGCTGTTCAGGTGGCGCTCCGCACCTGTGCACAGTCCACGTATTGTGGAGGGATCGCGGCAGGTGACATCTATTCATATTATGTTGCATCTCACATCCTTGTAATCAATGAATTATGGTACAATTCTCCCACTGACCCGGCGTATGCTCTGGAGCACTCCGCTATGGAACAGGTCCCCCTGAGGCTTGGCTTGGGGCAAGATGGCGGCCGCGTGATTGTGCGGGTGTTGCTCCCTGGTCGAGCTCTGCAGTAATGTGGCTTGTATGAGGGGATAAGTCGGAAGGAGTGAAGGCGATTCTGGCAAGGAGGCTTGTACTACCGCGGTGGTTCTGTTGTGTCCTTCCGTGCTACATGTTTGCTGAGTGGGAAAAGCGAAAACCCTGGCTGAGGACTGTGCAGCTGATCCTTGCGGAACTCTGTTCCTGCACTCACCTGAGGCTGCTGCGGGCGTGGTCTGGGCGAAAGCCGGCTCAGGAGCTGGAGCAGGGGCTGGATACGAAAACCGGAGGAGGCGGCGCCGGTGGCCTGGGAAGTATGCCGCCACGCAAGAATGAAACGCTACCTGTAGTAGCGGTAAAGCCCCCGGGGTATGTCCAGAAGGCGTCTGCAGCACTCGGGAAAAAAGCGTTTGTAACGGAAGAAATGAATTACAACAAGGGGTGGTGATGGACAGAGTCTCTGAATTAAGCAGAGTACTCTCACCCAGTCAAGAGATCAGGGCTAGATCCAACACCGTTTTTTAGCTCATTGCACCATCCCAGTTTCAGAACCTGGCTGTATGCAAATTAGTCTGTCCCTGGCCCAGTGCATCATGGGAACAGGGCAGACCAGACTACAAAAGCCAATTCTTACACTGGGAAGGAAACAAGCTTCCGGGGACCGGTTTCTGCCATTTCAGGCGTCTTCGGCCCGGCTTGCTTGAATCCTGATGGTGCAATGAGCAAGGGACTCACATCTGAGTATACCCTTCCACGCTTAGGGTGGACAAAATGAATTACAACAAGGGGTGGTGATGGACAGAGTCTCTGAATTAAGCAGAGTACTCTCACCCAGTCAAGAGATCAGGGCTAGATCCAACACCGTTTTTTAGCTCATTGCACCATCCCAGTTTCAGAACCTGGCTGTATGCAAATTAGTCTGTCCCTGGCCCAGTGCATCATGGGAACAGGGCAGACCAGACTACAAAAGCCAATTCTTACACTGGGAAGGAAACAAGCTTCCGGGGACCGGTTTCTGCCATTTCAGGCGTCTTCGGCCCGGCTTGCTTGAATCCTGATGGTGCAATGAGCAAGGGACTCACATCTGAGTATACCCTTCCACGCTTAGGGTGGACAAAATGAATTACAACAAGGGGTGGTGATGGACAGAGTCTCTGAATTAAGCAGAGTACTCTCACCCAGTCAAGAGATCAGGGCTAGATCCAACACCGTTTTTTAGCTCATTGCACCATCCCAGTTTCAGAACCTGGCTGTATGCAAATTAGTCTGTCCCTGGCCCAGTGCATCATGGGAACAGGGCAGACCAGACTACAAAAGCCAATTCTTACACTGGGAAGGAAACAAGCTTCCGGGGACCGGTTTCTGCCATTTCAGGCGTCTTCGGCCCGGCTTGCTTGAATCCTGATGGTGCAATGAGCAAGGGACTCACATCTGAGTATACCCTTCCACGCTTAGGGTGGACAAAATGAATTACAACAAGGGGTGGTGATGGACAGAGTCTCTGAATTAAGCAGAGTACTCTCACCCAGTCAAGAGATCAGGGCTAGATCCAACACCGTTTTTTAGCTCATTGCACCATCCCAGTTTCAGAACCTGGCTGTATGCAAATTAGTCTGTCCCTGGCCCAGTGCATCATGGGAACAGGGCAGACCAGACTACAAAAGCCAATTCTTACACTGGGAAGGAAACAAGCTTCCGGGGACCGGTTTCTGCCATTTCAGGCGTCTTCGGCCCGGCTTGCTTGAATCCTGATGGTGCAATGAGCAAGGGACTCACATCTGAGTATACCCTTCCACGCTTAGGGTGGACAAAATGAATTACAACAAGGGGTGGTGATGGACAGAGTCTCTGAATTAAGCAGAGTACTCTCACCCAGTCAAGAGATCAGGGCTAGATCCAACACCGTTTTTTAGCTCATTGCACCATCCCAGTTTCAGAACCTGGCTGTATGCAAATTAGTCTGTCCCTGGCCCAGTGCATCATGGGAACAGGGCAGACCAGACTACAAAAGCCAATTCTTACACTGGGAAGGAAACAAGCTTCCGGGGACCGGTTTCTGCCATTTCAAGCAAGCCGGGCCGAAGAGGCTGAAATGCCAGAAACCGGTCCCCGGTAGCTTGTCTCCTTTCTGGTGAAGAATTGGCTTGGTAGTTTGGTCTGCCCTGTTCCCATGATGCACTGGGCCAGGGACAGACCAATTTGCATATAGCCAGGTTCTGAGCTGGGATGGGGCAGTGAGATAAATAACGGTGATGGATCAAGCCCTGATCTTTGGACTGGGTAAGAGTGGTCTGCTTAATTCAGACACTCTGTTCATCACCACCCCCTTTTCTGTATCGTTTTTGGCCACTATAGGTGTGGCAGGGTATACTCAGACATGAGTCCCTTTCTCACTGCTCCATCAGGATTCAAGCAAGCCGGGCCGAAGAGGCTGAAATGCCAGAAACCGGTCCCCGGTAGCTTGTCTCCTTTCTGGTGAAGAATTGGCTTGGTAGTTTGGTCTGCCCTGTTCCCATGATGCACTGGGCCAGGGACAGACCAATTTGCATATAGCCAGGTTCTGAGCTGGGATGGGGCAGTGAGATAAATAACGGTGATGGATCAAGCCCTGATCTTTGGACTGGGTAAGAGTGGTCTGCTTAATTCAGACACTCTGTTCATCACCACCCCCTTTTCTGTATCGTTTTTGGCCACTATAGGTGTGGCAGGGTATACTCAGACATGAGTCCCTTTCTCACTGCTCCATCAGGATTCAAGCAAGCCGGGCCGAAGAGGCTGAAATGCCAGAAACCGGTCCCCGGTAGCTTGTCTCCTTTCTGGTGAAGAATTGGCTTGGTAGTTTGGTCTGCCCTGTTCCCATGATGCACTGGGCCAGGGACAGACCAATTTGCATATAGCCAGGTTCTGAGCTGGGATGGGGCAGTGAGATAAATAACGGTGATGGATCAAGCCCTGATCTTTGGACTGGGTAAGAGTGGTCTGCTTAATTCAGACACTCTGTTCATCACCACCCCCTTTTCTGTATCGTGTAACGGAAGAAAGGCAGGCGAAATCGGAAAAGACAGCCGCGGTGAGTGCTAAGAAGGGGCCGGCAATTAAAGGGAAAACCTCAGATAAGATGCATCCCTCAGGGACGGTCAATCAGGAGACGGGGGTAAGAAGGAGGGAATACCCCCTGGTCCTAAACAACAACCCTCCCAAATGAGTACTGGATTGGTAAAAGCACCTACTGTCCCGGGAATGTTTTCGGGTAAACCGGCAGTTCCTAAGAATGTAGGCAATTCTACTCCTGGCGCTCCAGCTTTTGTGGAAGGGGGAAAAACGGCTCAAGATACAGAGGGTGTTGGGTCCCTAACAACACCCCAGGTAGTTGGTAAGGCTATAGCTGAGGACTCAGCAGCTCATGAGCATGATACGGACATTGCCCCTGAGGTGGTATTTATTTATCAAACCCCGGAAGAGGGCTGGTCAGATACTGATGTCGGTACCGATAGCATGCCAGATACACATGATGGAGACAGTTTTTTCTCCCCGGCGGAGGGGTCTGACGACACTACAGACTCTGAGCACTTGGAAGGCACCTCCAGCGAGGATAGTCCCCCTAACACTGCAGACACTTTAAAGGGGGTACCCAGATATAAAAAAAATAAAAAGCCTTTACAGACTGGCATAGCACGGCGAGAGAGTGACTTTTCTGAAGCTGGTAATAATTTACAGTGGGATTACTCGGGAGTCACAACGGGTGTGGAAAATTAGTGCGTTTTGGTGAACATTATCTGCGCCATCTTGCCTCTTCCCTGATGCCACACTTTTGTCGTGCGCGCCCGCCATTTTAAGATGCCCCGATCAGAACAAACCCTTTTGCATGCCGCTGGCCCCTGACATAGCCCTTTGCCTTCGCTAAGCCCGCACGCTGACCACCCCCTGCTTGCACCTGCCTTGAGTCATAAACCCCTCTCCGGCGCTGCTCTGCCCCAGGCCCTCATCCTGTTCCCAGCGCGACGCCTCCCTGCTTTCCTTTCATGATCTCCGGCCCTTAGATGCAAACCCCTTTTTCCCCGTGTGCCCGTTTTGTCCTCCCCGTTCCCAAGCCGACACCCAGCTCTGCCGATACCATCCTTGCCCCTCCCCGTACAATAGAAAGCTTCCCCCATCAAAGAATCCCCGGGTTGATCAAAGCCCCCACCCCATGAGATCCGATCAAACTCCCCACATTCCGTGAATCGGCGGATTATCCAGCTGCGCGATGCTCATCACCTGTTGTGACTAGGGTGGGGACTTCAACTGTAAATGTGTGTGGGAACGGGCCCAAAGGGGAGTTCCGAGAATGTCTTTTCCATACATCAAAGCTTTAAACATGTATGTGTAATCTGCAATAAAGTCATAAATGTGGATATAAGAGGCCAGGCCTCAGAAATACAGTTAGAGCACCTCAGAACGATACCTTCTGTCCGTTTCGTTGTGTTCTCCTCCGGAGAGAATAAAAAAACCTTGTTTCCTGCTTTCCAGTCTCCAGCGCCTGCCTCTTCATTGATTTTAAATAACTAGAGGGTCACAGAGGCAATACCGCCGGGCAAATATCGATTGTCCCCGACCCGAATGAACTTTTTTTACAATTGGCGTCCCAAGCGTGGGGCCCATCAGCGACTCGTGGATCCAGTGGGAGAGGTCCCGACGACAGAGTGAACGACTGCAACGATCGGGAGAGCTCTTGCCCAATAGACCCTCGTCTGGCAGCCGATCATCCGAACTTCACCAGTTCCGAACAGACCTCTCTCGAGTGATCTACGGTCCTGACTGGGAACCATCAGGAGTGCCGTGAGAAATACGAGAAAAAGAGGACGATCGGGCGCTGGATTCGGAAGACAAGAAACTGTCCACATGGTCCGGGTAAGGTCGTGTTGCCACGACAAGTTGCGAAAAAAAATTTTGTTTTGATTGCTTGATTGTTCAAAATACTAGTATTGCTTTGTTTATTTTTATTTAGAGATTCACTGTCTGCAAACGGAGAAGCAACAGGCTCTCTCTCCCTTTGCAAGCAGTGGAGGATAAGTAGGGTAGCAGCCGTGCTTGTTCTTTTTCTCCCCCACTCAATAATTGCTTGAAACTGAACTGTTGTTCACAAAACTATTGTTTCCTGGAGATTCCCTGTCTGCAAGCAGGGAAGAGACCACCCTTTTTGCAGATAGTGAAAAGGGTAGGTAACGCAGATCTTTGCGGTCCTACTCATTCTCCCCATTGTTATTTTGTTGGTCTATTGATTTTTTGATCCATGAGGTATTCACTACCTGCAAACAACGTAGAATAGAAATATTCTGTCTAGTCTTTGCACCTAGTGATAAGATAGGCAGTGCTGACTTTTTAGTCCCTCGTTACGAGCCGTCATGTCTGTCTTCTCCCCACTGATAAATAGCCTGTTTAGCCCGGACCGGGTGTTAGAGGTGGACCATATAGCTCCACTAGAAGGCACCCCTAATAAGGACATGTTCATAAACTATGGGTTAGTCACCATAGCTTATAATAAATTATGGCACAGGTATACCGAAGATAGCCAAGACAAACAGTGGCCACTGGCAGGATCCTTTGACCTTGATAAAATAGAAACGTTAGAAATAGCCCTTCGAAATAATAAGACGACGCCAATTATGCTCGACAGTCTCGGTATGTGGCGCAGAGAGGCTACGAAACGACAGAGAAAAGACGAGGATAAACCAAGTAGGGAAATATACAGACAGGACAACCCCAGGACACCGCTACCCACAACTTATCCCCCGACACTATGCAAAGGACGACCAGACTTAGGGTCAGACCAATGCGCTTTTTGTAGGTATGTCGGACACTGGAAAGCCCAATGCCCGACTCTACTGAGCGTGAGTAAAGGCAAAGGGCCGACAAGAACGACAGACCGACAGTACGAGAAAAGGCGCGAGACAGAGAAGAACCCGACTTACATAGACAGACCAGACAGAACCACCGCGTTTGATTATGCCCGATGGCACAGATTTCGCCAGGAAAATCTCAGCGGCATGATCAAGTTCTCCTAGGTCGGGCAATGTCAAGACGGGAACCCAGCCTCGTTTAAAATTCACAGACGGAAAGAGATAATTATGACCAATAACTGTTTTTATATTTGTCTTGGGTCTTTGTATGTCGTACTTGTACTGTCCCCCGTCTGAGTTCGTGTGTATGTAATGTACAAATCTGCGTCATCCCTCTACACGTGTTTCCGTGTTACTCGACCCCTGTTAGCAGAAACTTAGCATAAAAGCAACCTGGAAAGAAAGAAATGATAAAACAAAATCCGTAGACCATTAATAAACTTGAACTTTTAATTTAACACAACAAACAAGGAATAATAACGATAAACTGTAGAAAATGAAAGTCAAACAGAACATTCGCCCCCCCCCCCATTCTGGAACCTTCCAAAGTAGGGCAGGGTTACGGCTACGCCCAACCAACGGCAACCCATATAAGGCGAGCCCCGCCGCCAACTCTTGGTCAGGAAATCTTAACGTATGGGGGAGCCGGAGGAGAGGCAGGAGCCCGCAGCCTGGGCATTTGCAGGTAGTCCCGCCACATGTCTCCTTGGCCGGCCGCAACGGGCCTGGAAAGACTAAGGTAGTCCCGCCACATGTCAAGAGGAGAACGAGGCACCTCTTCCTTTTCTCTTCCGTCACAGCCGCAGCAGTCCTGGACGGCGGGATGTCCTGCACGTACCTCCACAACAATTTGTCCAAGTTGGGCTGGGAGGGAGAGGCGACGCGGACGAGCCTCTCCCACCTCCACCGGTAGGAGGTTTCCCAGCCCCCAGCCCGACGTCGAACACCCCCAGTCAGGCGATGGTGCCCATACTTCCACAGCACCGGACACACCATGGTGGCACCCCAGTACTTGCGCAGCACCGAACGTACAATGGTGGCACCCCAGTATTTGCGCAGCACCGAACGTACAATGGTGGCACTTGGGGAACACCGGATGTGGAGAGGCCTTCATGCGGGGCGATGAAAAGAAGCGGCATGGAGTGCACCGGGAGAAGGAGACGATGTGAACGAGTCTCCCTCGCCCCCCCCAGGTGGGGGCATCACAGCTGCACCCCAGCTGAACGTCCCGCTCTCACAAAACAGGGACCTCTTCCTTTCACTCCGAAGGGTCTCTTCCATTCTTGCAAACTCGACGAGAGTGGCCCCTGTAGGGCCTCAAAATGGCGTCTGGATCCGCTGGAAGGCGGGCCCCGGCCACTAGAGTAACTTTGGCCAGCCATACAACTCGAACATTTGTCCCATGGAGCACGAGCCCCCATCTCCGACAGCATCTCCGCAGCCTTGAAGATCATACAAAGGTCCCCGGCGGAACCTTCGGCCTTTGCAGGTTTCCGGTAAGGGACGGCTGCCTTGATCGCCAACGAAACAAACATGACATTGCCACACCTTCTGTTAGCGTGAATTCTAGAACTGCCGAAAAGGACTCTGGTCCAAACTGCCAGTAATGGAAACATTTCCCCCTGATGCTGCTTCCGGACTGTGCCGGCCCCGCCCAAAATGGCGCTGGTATCAATCGGAACTTACGAACACCTCGTGGTGTTCCTTCGCACTAATATAAACTTGATGTTCTGAGATTTTATATGATCCTTTGTACACTTGGCTAGAAAAGACGAAGAGAACTCACTCGACGAATAGTGTGAAAAGATCCCCGTTACAAATGTTGATTACGAATGTACAATGTATTATATTTTTATAACTGATGTAAACCTCATTTACGATGCACACGTACGGTATGCATATAGGAAATCTGATTACAACTGTTATGATTATGCTTCTAAATTATGAAAATATATGCCCCCGAACCCCCAGCCAATTAATAGACGTTTTAGTCTCTTACAAATGAATGAGTAAAACTTTCCGATGTTTTTATTGTTGCAAACGACACCCCCCACTGTACGCACTTTAGCCATTGCCACGACCGACCAAATACGACCACACCCTCCTAATCCATATGCTGAAATGAATTTGCAAAATAAAGTCTTTGAAACTATGGACGGGTATTGCATGCTTTATTTTAAAACAATATGGGATGGGTAGGAAAGTTCTTTTTCTGTGCACCCTACTCTGCTCTCTCTTTAAGGTTAAAGGAAGATGGTTGCCCAGCCCTGGAGGACGGATCGGATCGACAACACGACACTCCGTCTTAAAAGTACGCGACTGACTCATGAACTCTCGCGTAGAGAAAGACCGTGACTTCCAAGGATGGGTAAAACGAATGGTGTAAATGAGGGAATGTAAAAGGAGGGTGAAATGAAATAATGTAAATATTGTAAAGTACAACGTTCCAAAGTAGCAGGGACCCAAGAACCGAAGAACTTTAGAACGCCACGGCGTTGAAAGAGGTTTAAGGATCCCGATAGTGAGATATATCCTTTGACTAGATACCTCGCACTAGGCACCTCTGGTTTCCTTTTTATGTTTCCCCGCACACGCCCTACATGAACACACTACCCCCCCTCGACTCCGAAAACTATATCCCCGGGGACCCTGCCCCAAGGAGGAAAGACGAGTAAGAGGTAAGTAAAGGACTTATGAATCCATGTATTTGAATGCGCGCGAATGCTGTCTCCCCCACCCCCCCCTTTTTTTCCTCCCTCTGCAGGTTACATCAGAGATTACAGCCAAGGTGTGGCGAAGATCTAAGACCTTGCCATGTCTAAATACACGAAACGGACTAGCGCCGCAGGGTGGTGTCTAAGCACGCCTGCAAACTACTCACGTATCGAACAAACCCGAAAAATTAGCACAACCTGATAAAAAGTGATCACCCTTAAACCAGACCGGACGAATGAACCCATGTCACGTATGATGCGAAACTGTGAGGGAATGTGTGTGTGTGTGACTGAGGCGTTGACCCAACTGGTCAAAGGACCGAGAATGCGAGAAAGTGCGACAAAATGGTACCTCCTTTTTTTCTTCTTTCCTTTTCTCAAAGCACGTCCCCTCTACCCTGTCTAATGCTCAAACTGCATGATTACAAGATTCTAACGCGGACTCGTGAATACCCTTTACTGTGTAATGCACTAAATAGCCTTTCTTGAATGCACTGCCGCCCTCTCTGTTGCACGTGTACTATTTAGCCTGCCGTTGCACTCTCTCTCTCTCTCTCTCTCTCTCTCTCTCTCACTCTCTCTCTCTCTCTCTCTCTCTCTCTCTATTTTTGCACTACCACTCTTCCGAGTGGTTAGCCCCGAAATTGGCAGATTGCCACCCCTAGCACACCACCTAATTGGCTTCAAATACCGTCAGTATTTGCACAAACGCTTGTCTTTAATACAATCACCCTGAGGCCGCGTCATTACCTCTCCTTTTCCGCTAGAAGTCAATGAACCCAGGTTGGGCCATAAGGGAAAGGACAGGTAAGACGACAGAGGTTCCCTAATCTGGCCCGAAATAAGGGAACTACATGTCAACGGCTCCTATAGTATAAAACAAGGACCTCAGAATACGCGACCCTCCCCTCCCCGAATCGTCGCAATACCCAAACCAGAAAAACGATCACCCCCGTTACCTCCCCTGTCTATGTCCCTGGTTGTTTCCCATAAAACCCCTGTCCTTCCTAGTTAAGTAACCGGGCTGTAAAAGGTTACGTAGGACCCAGAATGATGTTTTACAAGGTTAACAGACTAGACCAAGGTAAAGAAATCATCAAAATGAACCCCGCAGTAGTTGAAAAACAGGATGCACCGATAGAAAGGAAATGTTTAGCCATGTTCGTCTCTCAGCAAAATACCTGTGTAGTACCATGTTGACGACTCACTGTACCCTTTTGTAAATGTGAAACTCTAGAGAACGGCATATCTTTGCCAGATTTGTCTCCCGAAGGTGGGTTACCATCAGATGAACTGTCATGCCTGTAATAAATGATTATGAAGGAAAGTCATAGTAAATCCAACAGGTCCGCCACCGGTCATTCATATGCCAGTTGTGAACGTTAAATATAACGGACATTTTCATTCTTTGCCTGGAGCTGGGAGAGAAATAGACTTTTTGATTATCTTCATCTGCAAATTTTCTAAAGACTGTCTTTTCAAACTTGTTTAAGGGTACTGCTGTTGGAGGAGAGAAGGACCGGATGTGGGAGCACGAGGCCCGACTGCAGACTAAGGGACACCTGTGACATTAGCCAAGGCGAGACCACGACTGAAAGGAGCTGCAGGACGAGGCACTGTTTTCGACAGCATGAAAAGAAAGGGTCGACCTGATGCCCCTGCTCGACGTCCAGTGCCTTTCGACAAGTCCCCGCTCTCTGAATTCCGTCGCACGCCCGCCCATTTGAAGTCTCTCGTTCCCCTAGTTTGTTCCCAATTTGGCCTTGCTCCATCCCCCTTTTTCCTCTGACCTACCCTATGGACTGTTTTGAACGCTCTTCTTCCATCGGAACTTTCTGACAATCACCTCAAAGGACACAGGGCGAAAAGGACCTTTCCGACCAGAAACGCGAGGAAAGGGTCGTGCCCTGCAACGCAGAACTTAGAACAGAGCTGGACTTGTAGCTCCACCGCCGGTGCTCAACAGCGCCAACGAAAGACCACAAAGAACAATGAGAACTCATAAAACTTCGAACATTCGACATCCTCAACCACCGTTTTGCTACGCCTCAATTCTCTCCCAGCCGCCATTGTATTGATCCTGCTCCAATCCGAATCTGAAACATGTATTAACCTGCCAGTTCACGTTATGATATGTACTTGCTGCTCGCCGTTTTTGTATTTCATTCCTATGACTTTCCTGCTAAACAAATTGATCAAAGTTTATCAAATAGGCCCACCTCCTAAAAACTAGAAATGTTAAAATGTATTGTTTACAACTCTTTTCCTCTAGGGTTCCTACCGTTTTCTTTCTCATGCTCACCACAGTAGAACCGAATAGAAAATGAACCAGCAAGATGTCTTGAATATGTTAAAGGGAGGACTGTGGAAAATTAGTGCGTTTTGGTGAACATTATCTGCGCCATCTTGCCTCTTCCCTGATGCCACACTTTTGTCGTGCGCGCCCGCCATTTTAAGATGCCCCGATCAGAACAAACCCTTTTGCATGCCGCTGGCCCCTGACATAGCCCTTTGCCTTCGCTAAGCCCGCACGCTGACCACCCCCTGCTTGCACCTGCCTTGAGTCATAAACCCCTCTCCGGCGCTGCTCTGCCCCAGGCCCTCATCCTGTTCCCAGCGCGACGCCTCCCTGCTTTCCTTTCATGATCTCCGGCCCTTAGATGCAAACCCCTTTTTCCCCGTGTGCCCGTTTTGTCCTCCCCGTTCCCAAGCCGACACCCAGCTCTGCCGATACCATCCTTGCCCCTCCCCGTACAATAGAAAGCTTCCCCCATCAAAGAATCCCCGGGTTGATCAAAGCCCCCACCCCATGAGATCCGATCAAACTCCCCACATTCCGTGAATCGGCGGATTATCCAGCTGCGCGATGCTCATCACCTGTTGTGACTAGGGTGGGGACTTCAACTGTAAATGTGTGTGGGAACGGGCCCAAAGGGGAGTTCCGAGAATGTCTTTTCCATACATCAAAGCTTTAAACATGTATGTGTAATCTGCAATAAAGTCATAAATGTGGATATAAGAGGCCAGGCCTCAGAAATACAGTTAGAGCACCTCAGAACGATACCTTCTGTCCGTTTCGTTGTGTTCTCCTCCGGAGAGAATAAAAAAACCTTGTTTCCTGCTTTCCAGTCTCCAGCGCCTGCCTCTTCATTGATTTTAAATAACTAGAGGGTCACAGAGGCAATACCGCCGGGCAAATATCGATTGTCCCCGACCCGAATGAACTTTTTTTACACGGGTTTTCCAACTTTAAAAGGACCACATGGGCAGGAACCAGGAGTAATGTCGGCAGGTACAGAATCGAATATACCCCCTTCAAACACTCTGATTTATGCGATGCTCAAGTCAATACAGAGTGAGGCTCGACAAGAGCATAAAAGTGCGCAGTTAGCAATGAAAAAAATACAGGGGGCTATTCGTAAAAATACTTCAGCATGTGCTGAAGTAATTACCAGGACAGCTGCTCTGGAGGAGCGAATAGTAGATCTTGAAGCGGGTGTAGAAACGGTAGAAACTAAAACTGCAACTAATGATGAAAGGTATACAGACATTCTGTGGAAACGTGAGGATTCCGAGAATAGGCTCCGGAGGAACAATTTACACCTTTTAGGGATTGAAGAAAAGGTTGAAGGGGATGATATTAGAGGTTTTGTCTTGAAATTGTTTAAAGCAGCATTCCCGGAGCTGGCTCATTGGTCATGGGATACAGAGATTCAAAGAGTTCACCGATTTCCATTGATGCTTAAAAGACAGGGAGGGGGGATGCAAAACCATGGGCCATTTTGATTTTTTTGGCAATTTTCTTTTAAGACAAGCTATTTTTGAAAAAGCAAGACCGGATGCCCGAAGGACTGCCGAGGGCCGGACCTTTTTTGTGCGGCCGGATTTTTGCCACACCACCGTAGAGAGGAGATGGCGGCTGCGGCAACTCATTTCCCCATTTCAAAAAAAGGGATGTGAGGTCTATTTGATGAATCCTGCCAGGCTAAAAGTCATCTGTCAAGGGAAAACTCGGGTTTTTACATCGGAAATCCAAGCAGAGAGCTATTTAAAAGAACTAGTAGACGGATAAAAGATATTGACCCGGTTTGAGATTCATGTTGCTGAAAATGCTTGTCTGAAAATGTTTTTTGCTTTCCTCCCTTTTAGGCTGTCAGAATGTTCATACCCAGTAATTCTCATCCTACCCTTTTCATTATATGTGGAATTTTGTGTGGGGTTAGGAAGTTGATTAATGATGTGGATGAGTTGTGGTTTATATATTGGCCTGTAGAGGGTTCTCTTTCCAGAATATCTTCTTGTTTGGTTTGAAATAAGGGGATATTTCCTTCTTTCTTTATTCTCTCGCTCTTATTTTTGTTGGTTTTGGGAGACCAGGGGGCGACCAGGTGGCACCATGGATCGCGGGAGGCATCGCAAGGGTCTGTGGACCTTTTTTGCCTGGTTGTTGGGGGAGAGAGGGTGGGGGGTGGGGGTGGGCGGTTCGTTTCAGGGAAGGGGGAGGAGGGTAACAAGAAATTGGATGCAGGGAACGGGTTTGTTTTTGTTAAGTGGTTATTCTTTCCTATTGATGTTAGTGGTAATGGTAGCAAGATTGTTAATTTGGGATGGCAAATATTAGGATTGCTTCAATAAATATTTGTGGGCTTAATGATCCTTGCAAACGCCGTCAGTTTAGAGAAGACATTCGTTATCTGTGACCAGATATCATTTGTCTTCAAGAGACCCATATTGAAGGTACCCGTCATAAACTTCTAGAGTTTGAGGGATTTCAATTAGTGGCATGGACCAGATTGGAAGCTAAAACTAAAGGGGTGGCAATATTGCCGGTCGGGGGTTGATAAATGTAACTCGCTCTCTGGTGGATGCATTTGGTCGTTGGGTTATTATTCAGGGTAATATCCAGAATAGACTTTTCACATTGTGTTCAGTATATGGCCCAATACTAGATGATCCTGAATTGTATAACTGTCTCAGCTTAGAGCTAGTAGGCTGGTCTGCCCAGCTTATAATATGCGGGGACTTTAACATTAATATAGGATGCAAGCTTTTTGGTTGTACAGACAAGGAATATCGTGGTCGGAAACCTAAAGTGTATAGGTCTTTAATGCAAATGCTAGAGCTACATGGCTTAACTGATGTCTGGGCTCATTTTAGAAAAAATTATCCCGGCTATACTTTTTTTTCTGCACCCCATAAAACACACTCCCGACTAGATTATTTTTTTATTTCTTCAAGTTTGATACTAGGATCCGATATAATTAGATACCCGAGAGTGATGTCGGATAATAATCCGCTAGTACTCGAGGTCGAAATTCATCACAGGGTCAAGAAACCAGACACCTGGACTTTTAATAGAGGTTTGCTATGGGATAGCGGGTATATAGATTGTATGGCCATTTGGATTACGAGGTTTATAACTGAGAATTTAGGGAGCACCAATATACAAAATGTCTGGGATACACTGAAAGCGGGCATAAGGGGGGAGACTACACGTTATGGTTGGGAGAGCCAGAGGCGGTAGAAATTAAAGCTACAGGAGCTGTACGGGGGGCTTGAAAGGGCGGAGATAACCCTAGCCAAGATATTATCGGATGGCGGGAACGGGGATATAGCACAGACACAAATTATCATTATTAAAGCAGCAATAACAGAAATCTCTCAGATGAAAGCTGCAGCTAAATTCGTGGCTTGGCGATCGAAGGTATATAAAAATAATGAGAGAGCGGGACAATTGTTAGCGGTTACAACTAAAGAAAAAGAAGCTGCGTCACGCATTAAAGAGATTTTAGATCCTGATGTTGGGTTAGTATCGGATGAAGCGGCCATAGCTGTAACGTTTCAGAAATTCTATCAGGAATTATATGAGGATGATATTAGGGATAATGACGAGCTACAGACAGAAATACAAAACTATCTTAATGAAGTAGAGGTGGGGGCTTTAACATCTGATGAAGTGGCAATGTTGGATGTCGAAATAAAAATAGAAGAACTTGGGTCGGGTATAGATTCCATCCCGAGTGCCAAAGCAGTTGGACCAGACTTTCTACCTGGAGAATTCTATAAGACATTTAGGGTACAACTTGTTCCTTTAATGTTAGAGGTATTCTCACAAGTGTTAAAGGATGGAAAAACCCCGGAATCTTGGCGGAAGCCAAGGATAGTGACCTTTTACAAAAAAGGGAAGATACCCTCTGACACTGGTTCTTATCGACCCATTACAATAATTAACAGTGATATTAAAATATATTCTAAAATCTTTGCTAACCGCACGTGTGATTAAAAAATGAGTCTCCCCTCAACAACATGGCTTTGTGCCAGGCAGAGAGACGATTGAACATATTCGTCGTACAATTGCACTTTTTTTTTTAACTATACCAAGGTTACAGGAGACCCTATGGCTTTAATTCTGCGTGATGCGGAGAAAGCTTTTGATAGGGTCTCCTGGCCTTTTTTATGGGCCACACTACAGCATTATGGTGTAGGAAAGAAGTTTATTGGTGCTATTAAAAGCATGTATGTTTAACCTACTGCCCAGGTTTCAATAATGGGGATCCAGTCGGCGTCAAATATAGGGAGAGGAACTAGGCAGGGGTGCCCTTGTTCCCCACTATTATTCGCGATCTATATTGACCCCTTAATAAGGAAAATTCTAAATGAAGTTTCTATTCGTCCAGTACAGGCTAAAGGGGGGGATACCAAAATCCTTGGCTATGCTGATGACCTTGCCATTTTAACAGATTCCCCTCGGTTAGCTTTTCGAGGGATCCAAAATTTAACTTCACAATTTGGGGCAATATCTGGTTATCATCTAAATGAAGTGAAGACGCAAATCATTTGTAATGATAAAATTAACTGGATAGATCCTCATATAGTAAGTAAATCTAAATATCTGGGGATAGAGATTGGCTCTAAACCCGATGAGATAGTAGAACTGAACTTGGGTCCTTTAATTCAAAAATTGGAAGTTGAGGCGCGCCGAATTAATAACTTACATCTGACTTTAATGGGCAGATGTAATGTAATAAAAATGATTTTTTACCTAGGATTTTGTATTGTTTAAGAGCCATTCCCCTGCTGATTGACCCAATTTGGTTAAAAAAAACTGGATCGGATAATATCATGGTTTATTTGGGCTGGCAAGCGACCAAGAAGGGCTCTTACGTTTATGACTCTTCCTAGAGACAGGGGGGGCTGGGCGGTACCAAACTTTCAGGTATATTATTGGTCTATAACACTCAGACACATTTCTGATCTATTGGATGTGGACTCCCCAGATCGCTTTGATATTTCGATTTATCATCTAATTTTAGGACCTACAGCACAAGGACTTCTGTTTAGACAAATAGATTTCTCGTATTTTAAGCGGGTCAGGTTTAAGGTTCTCATGGGTGCGTATAAAGTGTGGACATCGGTTCGGAAAATGCTGGATATAGGCAGATTGCCTATATACTCTCCATTTACAAATAATGGGCTATTTCCAGACATTTTTCGGGATGCTTATTTTAAGGAATGGTCCTCCCATGGGGTTAGTAGGATCGGGGATATAATGTCTACCTCAGGATTAATGAGTTTTGAAGTTATAAAACAAAAATATGGATTAGGCAACAGACAATCTTTTAAATTTCTACAGATTAGGGATTTTTTTAAGTAAAAGAACAACAAGCTGGGTTCCTAATCCTGTAATTGAAGCTATATAAGGGGGTCAAACATCTATATCCTCGATCTATAAAATTTTGAATGCTAGGAAACCTGGTGATTTGAGTAAACATTTTACGCGCTGGGATGCTACGGTACAAGCTGGTCAAGGGGTTTGTGAAGATTCACTTTTATATAGTCAATCTGTTTTTTTTTCTGCTAACTTGCAAGTGCAATGTTTTAAAACCTGGTTTAACCTGTATATAACTCCTTCTCGAATACATAAATGGGGAGGGGTGGCGGATATAAACTGACAAAGGTGTGGGGAACTGGCGGCAGACAGTGTCCATATGCTTGCGTCCTGCCCCCTTCTCGTTCATTTATTGCAAAAAGTGGAACAGCGTTTGGGACAAATGATTTGCTTTCCTGTTGTATTGACACCCCAGGTAATTATGCTTGGGGTCACTGATCAAAACATGTCTGAACCTGAACACAAGTTGATATTCATTGCAATGCCTATTTTGAGGCTATGTTTAGCAACGGTCTGGCTTGACCCAGCCCCCCCGACTGTACATGTTTGGTTGAGTAAATTTCTTAGTACTTATAAATGGGAAATCTCTGTATTTAAAAGATGAGGAGTAAGGGCTCGGAGGGATGGGAAGCAGATATGGGAACCTTTAACCAAATGGCTAGAACAGAGATAATTTTGTTCTCCTTTTTTTATTTTTTTTGCCTGAGCCCGCTTGGGGGAAGCTCTTACCACTTATCTGTATATATCTGTAAATAGGCGGTATATCCGTGTATCCCTGTATCCTCTTTAAGAACTGATTGATCAATTTTCTGTATCTCTTCTCTGGGACAAACCGTGTGGGGTGGGGGGTGGATGGGGGGGTGATAAATTGAAAATGGGATCTATGACATGAGGGGATGGTGATTCATGTCATATCTCCTAATACATTTTTTTAGAATCAATATATAAAATCAGGAACAGGTCCCCCTACTCCACTTATTATATAGCTACACAAAGCTAGATCATTTCCCGCCAGCTGGCAGACAAGTCATACAGTTATGGCGGGCTAAGACCAGACAAATGGGATGGAAAGAGCGACTTACTCAACAAACGCCCCTGTGGCATGGTACATGTCTTAGAACTGCTACCGCACTGAGAGGGTTTTGGGGATGGGACCTGTGGGGATTTCGACCCTTGGAGATGTTATGAGGGGGGCAATGTTTAAATCGTTTCAACAATTACAGACTGATTTCGACCTCCACAAGTCACAATTTTATAAATTCTTATGGCTCTGACACGCACTCTCCCCCCAGATCCGTAATATGGAAGCTCTCCCCGAGTTCCAGCCCTTGGAGGGTCGCCTGCTAATGGGGGACCTTGGACTACATAAAATCAGGCAAATACATCAAACACTGACAACACACACCCCCACCACTCTGGACAGAACCCGGCTGGCCTGGCAGGCAGATATTCCTGAATTGACGGATGATGATTGGGCCGAAGAGATAGCCAGCCCTAGGGGCGCAGCTGTCTCCACACGCAACAGGCCAGTTCAAATATTTGCATAGAGTTTATTACACTAGGGCACGACTGTGGCGAAACTATATCGCTTGATTGAATTATCATTTCGCTGTGATGAATATTGGGAATCTGCTGAATCATGTGCTGTACCTCGGAATTCGACCACTGTCTGCATATTGTTTTTATTTTTGGTTTACTTGCATGTTCGGCAGAGTTTGTTCATTCTCATGGAAATGGTTATTGATGCAAATATTGTCCGAATGATCATATGTGTCACTGTAGTGCTTCCGCCCGATATATTGCAAAATGATCAAATACAATTTGTTGTTAAAAATATATATTTTATATTTAAATAATAAATGTGCTAATTTTAGATTTAAAAAAATTTGATTATATTTATATTTTTAGCTAGTTGAAATTATGTTTATGTAATTTAATTTAACACTATTTCCTATGAGGTTTTATTTCTCTACCGCTATGATTTTGATGCTAGACTTGCCGCTCTTTCTTTTTTCGCAGTAATAACTTACACTCATAAATGCGGCTCTACTTTCTTTTCCAGGGTGCGTAGACATGTTACTCTACACTTATGAGTAACTGTACACTCAGGTTTTGTGATTAGCCAAAACTGGTAATGTTTCTCAAAAGTGGAAGAGTAATTTAGACATTTAAATTGCTCACAGGTGTAATTTAGATTGGCAACAGCTCCATAACTGATTTTGAACTTGGTGCCACAGTTCCAAAGTCAGCCGCTCTGCCATTAAGCCACATCTCCTTTGATCATTAAACAGCGCTTCATTATGTGCTTATGCAGTTTTTAAACGCTTTTGAAAAGAGGAGTTAACTACCCAGGTTACTGGTACTCAATTGAGCGACATAGGAGGGGTGAAAGACTTATTGTGCCCTGATGGATTCAAATTTGTCAGCAGATTAAGGGGTATTTCTTTGTCAAGTGCAGTTATCCAGACAGAAATGCCTAAATTGTTATAATGCACAGAAAAAACACAAGGTTCGTGTACCCAGTTTAAATAATACTTTAGCCATGGGAGCTCTTCAGAGCATCGGCTTTCTTTCACTGCTGCAAATGTCACATGTTCATAATAAAAAGATACCCTTACATTTCTATGTCTCTGGTTTGTTTTAAATGTGTACAGTGGAGTTCAAAATATAGTTTACAACAGAATGTTTAAGTGCAAACTTCCACTACCACAAAGTTGTTTTTGATAAACAGAGAAACACAAACATACATTTAAACATTTTCCCAGAAACAGTATTTCTGTGCCTCTCCACACAATCCATGCGAGCAGCTGTCGGGGGTATGGAAAGACGCGTAGGCTCCACCATACGGGAAGCGCCAGTATTTCTAAGCTTCCCTCTCACTTCCGGGAGGCATAAACAGACATGTAAAGGGGGTTTAAACCCGATAGATGTTCTTTTAACACATGGCCTCTAAACCCTGAATAACCCAACTGCCCTGGATAGTCCTGTCCCACAACTTATTGTCTTAACACAGCAGCACTAAACCGGCAGTAGGACAGCCGTAATGCTCTTGGGTACGCGTTTCAGAGACTAACGCGCACCCCGCTGTGAACACGCAACTTGCCCTGAGAGTCAACGATGCGAACAACACTGAAGAAAACAGCCAGTACATTCGCCGGCGCAGCCTTTTATGGACCGCACAGTCGCAGTCGCAGTCCATGAGCACCTTTAGGCCTTCTGTACAGCGCACAGGATTGGCCGAGGCGCTGACAACGATCCAATCGTAGGTGACTTTAAACGTAACAAATCACGCCCAGTCCCATCATGTCATCATACATGGGATTGGCTGTCATGCAACCCGGAAGTACTGAAAGGGGATCAATGACTGGTGATAACTGATGTTGGGTAGTTTAATAGTTGGGCACTGTACCCGAGCGCTTGTTCTGCGATACGCCTGAATTTCTGACGAACGGGTGAGCAGAAAATGGGTATGAAAATGCTGCAGTTAATATTTTGATTCCAGCACCGCATTTATATATTCCACAAAAAAATATGTAAATACACACATTTGATATTAAATTAGAAGCAATACTGCACATACGTAAAAAAAATATTATTTTGACTGCAGCAAGAGAAAATTATCCACAGCCGAGGTATATAGATTGTGAGCCAATCGGTGTTTAGTAGTCATGGGATTTTCTTTGGTTAGTTATCCTACTGGAACCATTCCTAAACAATGAATTTTAGGTATCTCGGATTTCCTACAGTACAGTGGGTGTCCTTTACATTTTAAAGAGGTGCTGCACAAGCGCTGAGATTGCTCAGTGCCTGGTGTGCGCCCATTCAAAACCTTTCAATTAGACTGGCACCCGTTGCCCATGTAGATCATAGATTTAGTCAGGGAGTGGGCAGCTTCAAATAACAACGACATACTATGTTATGGCTACGTCTCAATAGGTCGAAAAACAAAGAGTTTTTCTCTGAATGACAGACGCATGATTTTCAGGATGCTGAAATAGAATATTACCTAAAAGCACCTGCTACAGAGATCTGTCTGTAACATGCTTGTCACCAACGCATTAACTCTATATGTTGCACGACTGATGAAAGCTTTTTCTAGTGTGCCCTTCTTAATCTGTTCTGCAGTGAATGGAAGATTTGCTCTTACTACCTTCTAAGAGAGGGGAGCTTACTTTGCCACTGGCACGATTCACCTATTTTGTTAGGAAGCAAAGCTTGCAGTGCAGGACACAAGTAATGCTCAACAATATACAATATTCACATAAATGTGTTTAGCCTTCTTTGATTGACAACTTTTCAGTAGATGGAAAACTGTTCCATTTGGTCGAGAATCTTGAATACACGCAGGTGCACTTGGAACCAACATGGGACCTACAATATACGGGCAGTAATGCATTTTTCCTTACGGCGAAGAACTTGCTGTAAAACACATTTTTTAGGCTTTTTGCAATTTTCCACAACTTACACAGGCACGCACTACGTCACACATACACAAAAATACAAATGCTCAAACACAAAAGGTGCATATTAAACAAGCAGGCAGGCTGATACAGACAAACATCAAAAACACATAATACACACACATTGCAACGCAGGCATTCATTATAACACGTACGAAGCACACACATGCAGGGAGCTGCGTCTGAATCCATCTGTCCCTTTAATGGCCATTGCACTCACGGCAGTCCTCGTTCTTGCCGCAGAACAATGACGTCACTTCCGGCGCTCCCGGATGTGCGTAGGCTTTTGCTAGAGGAATCCACCGGCTTCCGGTATATGAAAAGGTGAGAGAGCTGAGGATCCGCGGTTCGAGTCCCACTCCCAACCAGCCGGCAGACTGATGGTTTACTGTAGGTGATTTTGGCATTGTGTTCGAGGCAACTGTGCTTTTTAAAAATGTATTTTAGTATTGTGATGGAGTGAATTCGGAAGTCACCATGACGACAACGCTTGTTTTCCTTTGCAAGACCTATTCCTCGGGCCATGAGCAGGTCTGTCCGCAGTTGTTTAAAGAGTCTAACAATCGGATTCCACTAAACTATGTGTTTATGGAAATACTCTATGAAGGAAGTGCGGCCGTTTTTGTGTGTATTTTTATTTATTTATTTATTTATGCATTTTTATATAGCGCGGACTTTACCCGAAGGCGTCAGAGCGCTTCACATTAGGAACAGAAATGAAACATAATGAGAGACATTACAAAAGAACAGATTGCAAAAACATACGTTACTTACATAAGGTAATAGTGACAATTGTGAGCAAACAAAATACATGAGGTAGTAAAAACTGTGAGCAATCAAAAATACATGAGGTAGTAAAGGTAATAGTGACAATCGTGAGCAAACAAAATACTTGAGTAAAAATTGTGAGCGACCAAAAATACATGAGTGTTAGAATTGGGGGTCTCTGATTGGCGCAGGTTTGTACTTGCGACAAGCAGGGACCCTCTCCTCTAAGTCAGGGCAAAGGATTACTCCCAGAAATAACCCCTACTCGCCCTTTAGGTAGTGTGGCGCAAGCAGTCTAGGCTAAACTCTGGAGTACATAGGGTTAAACATTTGCAACATCACACACAACGACCATCAACCCACCACACAATGACACTAGACTGGATTTCTGTAAAAATATCTTCTTTATATATATCTTTAGATCAGGCTTGTAAATACAGTCTTTGCGTAGTTTAAGAAAACGGTTCCAGTTACTCTCTGATTATGCCACAGGTCTTTGTATCAGCGTTAAAAGAATTGTTCTGGTGCTTAAAAAGGGTTGCGGACTCTTCCCTAGTCCTGGTACGTTCCTTCAGCAAGAATTTCAATCAGCCAGGGCCTCTCTGCGCCCACGATCGGACCCGGTCTGCCCAATCTCACGCTTCTAGCGGGATCGGCGGCCGGGGAGTCACTGGCAGCCTGACGAGCGCGCTGCACGGCTGTCAGGGGAGAGGGCGGGGGCCCGGGGAGCGCTCACTGCGCGGCTCCGGGGGCTCGGCTGAGGCAGATGGCGGTGCGAGCGAGGTGGGACAGCGGCTCGCACCGCGGGACGGGAAACAGTACCTTTGTCTTTCTGCAGGGGTCGGGTGTAGGCCGGCTCGGCGGTTCACGTCGCGGTGTCTTCCTCCCGAGGTTGGAGCGAGCGGCGGCTCGGCTCTGGCTCGGAGGTTGGCGTTGCGGCGCGGGTCGGGTAGACGGCGACACACCTCAGGTCCTGGAAAAGGGGGGCAGAGCCCCGGGTAGCAGCGTGAGGCGCACACAAGCCTCTCAGGTCACAGCAGATACTTGGCTAAGTCCGTTCTTGCGGTGCTTCGCAGTTAGGCAGGCGGTAGGGACGGTGATTAGGCCAGCGAGGCTGGGCCTTTCGATGTCACCTGGTGCCGGCCAGTTAGCAGATGCGGTGCTCGGCGGGACGGGGTGCCAAGGGCCTCGTAGGAGGGGCGCAGGGATTCTCTCACAGCGCGCTCCTCTTTCCTTCAGCAGCTGTGTCGATCAGGCTGCGGGCTCACAGCAGCTCCTTCTTCCAGGGGGACAGGGTAGCGCCCACTGTTCCTGGGGCGCTGGTCAGGGGGCAAGTTCACAGCAAGCCCTTGGAGATCTTGGTAAAAGTTTTAGCACAAGGTGGATAAAAGCAAAGTCTTTCAGTCTTTCTTCTCCTGCTCTCCTTCAGCAGCAAGGCACCCACTACAGGCCAGTCTCTTGGGGTCAGAGTCAGTACTTCTCCTCGCAGCTTCCAGGGTCCTTCTCTTCAGGCAGAGCTTCTTCTTTGCGCAAACTGGATCTAATTTACAAGGAGCAGGGCTCCTACTTTTATACACAGTTTCTTTTGTTCTCACTGGCCAGGGGGGCCTCTGCATAACTGCTTCAGTCTCTGAGTACTTGTTGTGGGTACTTATGACTTCTGTATTCAGTGTGAGGGCAGGCACATCAGCCGCTCCCCAGGGGGGCGGAGCCGGCATTGAGAGGGCAGGAGTGGCCTGAGTACTTTGTTGACAAGCTTCGGTCCTTCCTGGGCCAGGTGCAGGCTGAGTCATCAGTCGCTCCCCAGGAGGGCGGAGCCAGCATTGTGGAGGCAGAGCACAGCCTGATGCATCATTCAGGGGAAACTCCCACCACCCATTAAGGGGTCCTCCTGCTAATCACTACCTGTCAACTCCCAGCCCTGTCACTCACACACACCAGACAGTCAGATCCACATCCAAGCAGAGGCGGGCTGAAATGGTTAGGCAAGCAAATGCTAACTTTCTAAAAGTAGCATTTGCAAACACAGGATATTAAAATAAACTTTACTAAAAGAAGTATTTTATTATTCTGAGTTCAGGCATACTAAACACGAATTTCTACCATGTTCCCTGAGCCTGCTGGGATTATAGAGTGTAATAATTCCAGCAGCCCATCTGGCCTAGAAGGGAACAGGTAGCCTTACAATAGTGAAAAACGAATTTGGCAGTAATTCACTATTAGAACATGCCACGCACATCAGGGCATGTTCTACCTTATCCTTACAATGCACCCTGCCCTCAGGCCTACCATAGGGGTGACTAATATGAAGTTTAAGGGAAGGTTCAGGGGCTGGCAAGTGTGTGCACTTGCCCAGCCAGGGTGACAGTACCAGACTGCACGCAGGTTCTGCAATGGCAGACCCTAGACACATTTTAAGGCTGCTTTTGTGGGTGGCGCAACCAGCGCTGCAGGCCCACTAGCAGTATTGGCATTCACAAGCCCTGGCACTCCTGGTGCACTTTACTAGGGACTAACAGTAAATCCAATGAACCAATCATGGACATCAATCATATGTACACTTTACAGTAGGGAGCACTTGCACTGCGGCACGGGTTGGCCGTGGCGCAGTGCCCTGAGTAGCAGACACCATCAAAACATTGGAGGCACAACAGCAAAAAGTGGAAGGGAAACTCACGCCAAGGTGCCAGGTCTAACAATGAGGTAGTCAAAAGTGCACAAGAGGAAAGTGACAAGTGTGCAATTATAAGAGAAAACAGAGTATAATTTGAGGTATAGTACTGCAATAAGTGCTAGACACTCAGGCACAACAAGCGTTATGTGGCCAAGGTGGCACTTGTGCAAGTATCAAAAGCTAAAAATATGTGAGAGGAAGCAACCGTGTGTTACAAGGGCAGAGTGGTGTGTGCATGTTACAAGAGGGCACCGAACACAAGTACATGGAAAATACTGCAAAAAGGCAGACCCTCCAACCACAGGCCTACACTGGGAAGGCACTTCTATGGTCATGGAAAGTAGAAATTATCAGTGGTTGGAAGTCTTCCTCACAAATAGCAAGAGGACGTGAATTACTTTTGGAGGTGTCTCTGGAGGAGGTGTACTGTACATAGCGCGAAGTCAAGGGGGGGGGGAGGTGTTCCGGCCGTTTTTGTGTGTACTGTACATAGCGCGAAGTCAGAGGGGGCGGGGGGGGGGTACACGAGCGAGGCTTCCTTGCACTTGAACGCTGGTGGCAGCAAGCAGTCTGAGAATGGATTTCTCCTCTAATTGGGCCCTGCATTCAGGGGACAAACGCAGAGGCAAGCCATCCTTTTTAAGTCATTTGTCGCATTGAACGTGAATGCTGTCCTCCTGCCGTATGCCTCCTATGTGCTGCTCCCTCTGAATGTTTAGAGCAGTTTTGCCATCAGCCTGTTCCAAGTGATCGGAATGGCTTTGCGCTCTACGTCCCTCTGTTTTACACATGCAGTCTATTTCGAATGCCCAGGCTAGTGTGTCTGGGTGTACTCAAGGTACAGGGTAGTTTCCTGAAAGGCTGGCACCTTCAGAATCCTATGTGGAGTGTGGTGTTTGACTGGCATGTACCTGGATCTACAACAGTCCACTCTGTGAAGTCAGTGATGCAGGGTCTGCTGAAGTCAAACATGTCTGGCAGTGGCCTGTCTCCCTCACATTATTGGTGCCCTTAAAATGTGCCTGCCCAGTGCTTAATTTGAACTGGTGCTTGCAGGTGAGGCCTAGTAGCACTTATTTTTAGGGACCAGCACTTATTTTCCCCCAAAAGAATTTTACCCAGAGAAAGAGACAAAAACACACAAGGGAGAAAGAAGAAGGTGAGTATGTGTCTCGCCAGCTAGATTGCCGACTTTGGTGCTGGAAACAAAGGTTCGAGCCTCAGGGTCGCACCCACATCCTGTGAATATGGGCAAATCACTTAATCCCCCTGTGCCTGAATGTGACCTTTTTTTGTGTGGAGAAAGGCGGAAAAACAGTGAGAAAGCAGGAATGGAAAAGGAACCTGATAAGAGTGAAGAAGTGATGGGTGGCGGATTAAAGAGGCATGGGTTGGATGCAAGACTATGCAGCCCTGGTATTCTGCGTTCCTACCTCCGATAGCGTGGGCCATGGGCTTCTAAGCAAAAGTTTGGGCACCTGCACTTATTATGTTGGTGGCCGCCTTTCGAGAAAACAGAAGGGTTCCATCACTGTCCAGTCCACCTCTGAGAATGGATGCGTGGCAAAATTAAACAGACAACTGACACATTCATGCCCAGTTGCCTGGTTCTGGCAAAGAAGCTAAATTACACCATTCCAAACCTGTTTGTAATTATTTGGGGAATGTAGAACGAAGTATGTATTCATTTGTAATGTGACTTTTCTGTCATTGTTTCCTTTCAGTCACAGATCTTTCAGGCAGCTCTAGAACACAATGTAAAGTGCTTTCTATTTCTATTTGCTATTCAAAGTATGCACAGATACGTGCTGAAAATTCAGTGGCTGCTTTTTTTGAACCGCCTGGGATTTTTCCCAATATATCAAGGCCGTATCTTAACCAATGGAGTCATAGCTTTGGCATATTTAGCTTTATATTTTGAATACAAATTTCAAAAAGGTATAGAGTGGCAGTACGGAGTATCCCAGGAGCCCTCCTTGTTCTGTTCCAGATGCCTTTCAGCTGCACATGTTGTATGAACACTTTTTGATGCTGTAGATTACGTGTTTTTTTTCCCAGTGCTCTTTTGCCCTGGCCGTCCGTCTGTAATATTGCACCCATAGCGAACAGTCAAAAAACCACAACTAAGACCTGAAGTTGAGATTCAAAGGCAGTGCAAGTGTCTCACAGTGCCTGTCACTGGGTCCTAAAGTTGTTCCAAAATGCATGCTTATCCAATCCTGCGCTTCTCTGCAGAGTGCACATTACATTAGTCACGTGTGCCAGTTGTGATTCTGTGCAAAGGTCCAAGGAGGAACTGCACAGGTGTTGAAATATTAACATGGCACGAGTAAAATAAAATGTGTGCTTACAGGAGAGTGGGTGTATTGTGTATGGGGGATATTGAAGTGAAGGAGCCTCAAATAAAAAAAATGGAAAGCTAATGTGGTCCTGCCAGAAATCAAATTTTAACTGGCAGATCATGGCCATCTTACCAGTCATCAGGACGTCAACTAATAACTTGAGAACATGCAAGTAATATTTCTTCAACATTTTCTCTTCATTGCAAGGGAAAAAGATACTTGGTCGCTAGGCTGAGGACTCCCATTCAAGCAGAAGAAACATCTGAGGAAGTGAATAAGAAGGTACGCATTTGTCTTTGAGTGATGGGTGAAGAGGCAGGGCTGAAGTTTGCCCTCACTAACCTTTGAACAAGTAACTCCCAGAGCCTCATCGGTGGTATACAGTATATACATACAGCAGCAATTTTGGGAGCACCTACCGAAAGCCTGGATGAGCTGGAATTACTTTTTTGCCACTTACCACAGAATTATGCTTTTATCCAAATTTATTTTATTTAAAACATAAGATATTTTTTTAAAGGTTTTTTTTTTTGCAACTACAAAGTTAAAGACCTCCTGTACCTCCTGCAGCTGTAACATTGCAGCCATTTACTATTCATTAACATGCAGCTTCAAATTTTGTATCTTAGGTTAAGCAAACATTTGATATGGATCATTTTATGCACCGAAAAGATGGTGGAGTGCTCAAGCGAAAGGCTGAAACAGAAAGCGACGGGGAGAGAAAAGCTGCAAAAACAAGGAAATATGATTCCTCCTATTTGGATATTGGTTTCACCTGCATTGTTGTTAGTGGAGAAAGTAGACCGCAGTGTGTGATTTGTGGCGTGATCTTAGCTAACGACAGCTTGAAGCCAACCAAACTAAGGCGGCACTTTGAAACGAAACATGGGTCTCTGGCAGGAAAAGGAAGAGATTTTTTTTCCAGGAAGTTGACGGAGATAACCCAGCAGAAAGAAGCGGTGAAACATGTGGCAAGTACTCCAGCAAATGCATTAAAAGCTTCATACCAAGTAGCATACCACATTGCCAAAAACAAAAGGCCCTTTGTAGATGGAGAAAAGGTGATTCTCCCAGCATTGCTCGACGTAGCTAGGACAATGCTTGGTGACAAAGCAGCAGAGAAGTTCAAAAGTATACCAATCTCAGATACAACAGTTTGCCGCCGCATCGCTGACATGTCAGAAAATATCCAGGGGCAGCTCATAGCCAGGTTGAAATCCAAGTTTGTTTGCTTTACAGCTGGATGAAGCAACTGATGTGTCAAAGGATGCCCACTTAATTGCATATGTTCGTTACTGTTATGAAACACTTGTATTAGAAGATTTTTTATTTTGCAAGCCAATCAAGGGGCGGGCAACAGGATCCGATTTGTTTGCCATGATCAATGACTTCCTGAATATCCATGGCTTAAAATGGGATAACTGTGTTGGAATCTGCACAGATGGTGCTCCTTCAATGTGTGGTGCTAGGGCTGGCCTAAAAGCTAACGTATTGAAAGTGGCCCCACATATTCTTTGGACCCACTGTATGATACACCGGGAAGCCCTTGCTGTTCGAAACATGGACAGCGAACTAGAGGATGTGCTGAATTCTGCCGTCAAAATAGTAAATTTTATAAAGACCCATCCCACAAGAGCTCGTCTATTTGCAATTTTGTGTGCAGAAATGGGAGCTGAGCATGATGGCTTGCTGTTTCATACAGAAGTGCGGTGGCTATCCCGGGGCAAAGTGCTGTCTCGCATCTTTGAATTAAGGAATGAAGTACGGCAGTTTCTTTTGTGTTTGGACCCCGGCAAAGCAGAACAACTATGCAATCCCCGCTGGCTTGTACTTCTAGCATACCTTGCTGACATTTTTGAGAAATTAAATGCCCTGAATCTGTCTCTGCAAGGAGCTGACATGACTTCCTTTAACATGAATAAAAGGATAACTGCATTCAAGAACAAGCTTGAATTATGGAGAAGACTAGTTGAAGAAGGCCTGTTTGAGCAGTTTCAATGTTTAGTAGATGCTCTTGTGGAGACTGAATATGAACTTCCAATTGTTACTGAGGTACTAAAATATCATCTGACTTCTCTCAGGGACAGTTTGTAAAAGTATTTTCCGGAGGACAACGATCACTTAAATGACTGGGTCTTTCAACCATTTCTGGCAGAGGTGACAAGCCATCTCCCAATCCGTATGCAGGAAGAACTGATTGATCTCCAAAGTGACCGCACCCTGCAGATGCATTTCAGCAAAGTCTCACTGGGAGAGTTTTGGCTGAAAATTTATGCAGAATATTCAGCTTTGCAAGAAACTGCCATCAAAACTCTCTTGCCTTTCAGCTCAACCTATTTATGTGAGATTGGGTTCTCAGCACTTGCGGTACTAAAGACCAAGTACCGTTCAAGACTTGATGTGGAACACAACCTGAGGATGGCAGTGGCAAAAATCCATCCGCAGATTGACCGTCTCTGTGGTGGAAAACAGGCACACCCATCACATTAATGTTCGTGGTGTTATTATAAATCTGTCATTTGTAAAACAAAGCATCCTAGTAAAAACAATTTACGCACATTTTATCTTGGAAAATTTTGTTTTGAGCTGTGTAATAAGCCTCTGTGATTTAACCACACCCACTCACAAACCTACAGTTAACTAAACTCTTATTGCGTTGAACATTATTTACCGGATATGGGCCGCGACACGCGGGTGGCGATCAATCATGTAGTGTACCAGATTGCAGAAATTTCTGTCAGGTGGTGGGGGGCCCGACATTTAAAAAAATTAAGCAGGGGGGGCTCAACCTACAAAAGTTTGAAGACCTCTGCTCTACACAATGCTGTGAACTGCTTCTTTAATCCCATAATTCATTCCCCCCCCATTCTAACTATTCGAGGCCGTGCTGCAAGGTTGCTGTTTATTTAATATTATTTGTAAAATACAACTAAATAAACAACAATGGTGGCTTTTTACAAAACAAACACACAAAAAACTCCCTTCCAATAACAACAGTTACAAGCGTATACTCTAATACAATCTTGCTTTTTATTATTGCATTAAATGTGCAGGACCTTATATAGAAAATAAAGGTCCATTTAACAACTCCACAGGATCACCTAGTAACAGGAAAATATCCCACACACTTTCCTTACTTTATGGATTTTCTTTTAATTATGCTAGTGCTCGGACATTTATATATTTATATATATATATATATATATATATATATATATATATATATTCCAAGAGTTTCGAAAAACCTAGGCGAGCCAAGGAAAGACGAAAAGTTGAATAGAACCACCAACTCCGTGCTGATCTTTTCTGTGCGTTTATTTGTGCATAGATGTAAGCCCACAAGTCGCCATGACGCGTTTCACCTCAGCCGAGGCTTGATCACATGTCATGTCAAGGAGATAGAAAACGGCATTTATAGTGCAGGTAACCAATAGTAGACTGATACAATTTCAAAAGAAGTTTTACAGAATTAAACGGACATTGTTTTAGTAATATAGAACATAGTGTTCTTTAAGTATTGGGAACAAGACATGTTGTATCTGATAATATACTGGCATGAAGGGGAAGAAAAGGGGAATATAAATATTTCATGTTGCTTCAATATTTAAATGCTTTTGTTGTAAAAAATAATAAAAATGTCATTAAAACAACAACAATTCATATATTTACACATAAAAAGAATTATAGTTCCCAACTACATGCACATTTCTGACAGTCCTATTGTGGCCTGCATAATTCCCAAAATTGTCCGTTAAACATCTGGACTTCAATGACACCCCAGTGGGTTATCCAGAAGTTGAGTACCAGCCTACCAAACTCATTATGGTAACATTCTGCCCAATTGCCTCTCTATGGGAAAAAAGTTTTGTACCAAATTTAAAGTGCAAGTGATAAACATTACATAATGTAAAAAAATATATATTAAAATCTATTATTACAAGCTGCCCAATCTGTTTTATCAGGCCATAAAGGCATCATTTCTATTTTATGTTGTTCATCATTTCTTATTTTCTTGTATATTGATGTATTCGGTTGTTTGCTACCATCATTCATGAACATTTCTAATAGTTAAAGGCAAGTGTACAGGTCCTCACTGGCATTGAGTCCCCCAGGCTGCTTACTATTGAGTTCAAGGATGTAACGTGTTTCCAGAAGACGGAGTTTTCCGTCCCTGTCTCCTCCCCTTCTCAGTGGTAAAATGGAGTCTATTAGATAGTATCGAAGCAAGCTTGGGTCGCTTTTGTGACAGCTTTCGAAATGTCTCGCAACTGGGTATGACTGATCCTTCCCCGTAATAGCCCGTAAATGCTGTAAAATACGTCTATGGGCGGGAAGTCGAGTACTTCCCACGTACTGCAATCCACATGGGCACTGTAGTACGTAAACCGCAAATTCGGTTTTGCACCCCAGTTGTTTGTTGATCATAATGGGTTTCTCCTGGAATGGGCTACTATAGTGGGTTTTATTGATGCCATGTTTGCAAGCCTTGCATGTTTGGCATTTCTTGAAACCAGTGATGCAATCCCACCATTTTTTGGGGGTGTCCATGGTGTTACTGACCAATACATTGGCCATAGAGGGAGATTTACGAAAGGTTATATCTGGTCTACCCTTTACCAGTTTGCCAATGATAGGATCTCCCTGCACTAAGTTCCAGTTTTTGGTGAAGATTTTACGGATATCTGCATGCTGTTGGCTGTAGGTCACTATTGCTCTGCATTGCACTTGTTCCTCTACCTTACTAGTCATAATAGATTTTTGGGAAGACTCCAGTGCTGGATTTCGTGTTAGTTTAGCAGTTTTTGTTATAGCATCATCAATCAATTTGTTGCTATATCCCCTCGCCAAAAACCTCTTCTTACATAGATCTTGAGCATGCGCACATTCAATTGCAGTGCTGCAGATGCGCTTCAACCGCAACATCTCCCCATAGGGGATGCTGTGGATGAGATGGCGGGGGTGATGACTGGATGCATGCAATAGTGTGTTACCCGCAGTGCTTTTCCTGTGCAATTTGGTCTCTATACAGTTTCCATTAGTGTGCACTTCTACATCCAGAAAATGTACTGTGTTTTTACTGATGTTAGAGGTGAGCTGCAGATTCATATCATTCACATTCAATTGTTCAATAAAGTTCATGGCACTTTCCTCAGAGCCTCTCCAAACAAAAAAGAGATCGTCTATATATCGTAAATACATTATTACATGTTGTTCCACAATCTCCCTGTGTTGACCCCTGAGGACCCGCTCCTCCCACAGCTCCATGTGTAAGCACGCGAAGCTGGGGGAGAAGCAGGACCCCATGGCAACACCTCTCAGTTGTTGGTAAGCCTGCCCATTGAATGTAAAGAAATGTTGTTCTAAGCACATTCGTAACATCCCCATGATCATTTTGTTGTGATGTACATTGTGTAATGGGCGTTTGTTCAAATAGAACTCTGCAGCTCTCAATCCGTCAATGTGTCTAATGGATGTGTATAGAGAACAAATGTCTAGAGTGATAAGTAAATACTCTTCACTCCAATTTATTTCAGACAGCTTGCATAAAAAGTCCGTAGTGTCCCTCACATATGAGTTTAGTTCTTTTACCCACTCCTGGAGAAAGTAATCAATATACCTCGAGACATTCTCGGTTGAGCTGTCAATAGCGGATATGATTGGTCTGCCAGGTGGAGATGAAGCATTCTTATGAACCTTCGGTAGAAGGTAAAATGTAGGAATGACTGGAAAATCCTTTTTCAGGAACTTAAATTCATCCTGTGAAATCAGACCACTGCTGCGCCCGGCCATAAGTTTAGAATTTTGATCTTTCCAAGCTTCCTTAATGACAGAGATGTTAGTCTTGCGGTAACACGCGGTGTCCCCCAGCTGCTTTTCTGCCTCTTTGATATAAAGATCCCGCTCCCAGAGGACAATATTGCCCCCCCTTGTCCGCCTGTTTGACTATCACCTTTTCATTTGATTTTAGTTTTTTGATCAAATTGTTGTAGTTTTGATTTTGTCTTGCAATCGCTTGGCTGCTCTTATTGGTCGCAACATAGAGTTTCTTTAGGTCTTCCACAATTAGATCCTGATAAATGTCCAAATTGTCGTGTGTCGAAATGGGGTTGAACGTAGATTTTGGTTTGAAGGGTGTGGTGCTGATCCCAGCACCCAAGGTGTTAATCTGTGTTGGCCTTGTTACAGTATCTTGCCCTTCATTGCATAGATTCCAAATCCCTTCAAAAGATGGACCATCCCCCGCATTCAAAAGGGAAGGACTTTGTGTTTCCATTGTTGTGTCCTTTCTACGTGGTTGGAGTCGATGGAATTTTGTTAGTTTGAGGTTTCTGACAAAACGATAAACGTCCATCCTTGTACTGCTGTAATCAAAATTTCTAGGAGGGCAAAAAGACAGTCCTAAGCCCAAGATGTTCATTTCCTTCGCCGTTAGGACTGTGGTAGTCAAGTTAATTATTGAAGGGGTCCCAGTTGTTGTCCCCGTTTCCTGGTGTTCCATTTCCTTTGGTTGTTCTTTTTGTCGCCACTTTGCTTTGTGGTGTTTCCTCCGCTCGAGCCGTTTACGGTTTGCCCTTTGTTTGCTATTGTGAACTTGACTCTTGGCCTCAGGGTATCTCGGCGAGCCTCGCACAGGCGGCTCACTTCCTGTGCGGGGGTAAGTGCGGTAAACCCCAATGCCGGCGTGTTTCTCGTGTCACCTTCCAGGTCACTGCCCTCAGTGGAACTTAATTCTACAGATGATGCCGAGCTCTGACCTCCCTGGGCACCTTGTCCCTGTTTCCCAGCCTTTACCCGAGTGTTGACATTATCAAATCTTCGGGCGAAAGTGAAAATGTGCCCGTTTAAATAGTCAAGTCTGTCCCTTTCGAATTTGAAAGCTTTCCGCTTTTTTATTATTTCCTCTTCTTTGTTGAGGCGGGCTTCCATCTCCTCACGCATCTTTTTCGTGTTTTCATCAGCCCCCAGATTCTGTAATTCTGATTCTACATTCTCGATTTCGGCTTGCAATTTATTCCTGTCCTCCGCATATTGGACCAGAATCGTAAGTAATCTCGCAGAGTATTCTAGGTTTGCCGTGGCCCAGTCTTCGAGCATACACGGATCAGGATCCTCATAGCTGGGTGCAAGGGAGCTCCGGAGACCTCTCGGAACACGCCCTACTTCAAGATATCGTGTTAACGATTCATGTTCCCACCATTTCGCTGTTTCTTTTTTTGTTAGTTTTTCCAGTTTCGGAAATAAATCCCTGGCTGTGGGACTCGTATTGCCTTCATCTTGCCCATGTGGGGTCGGTGCCGTGGCCCCCCCAGCCGGGGTGACAAACACAGATTGGGCAGCCTGTGCTCTACTCCTTAACACGGCGGCAGACATTGCTGTATACGGCTAAGTTGATGCTGCACTGATCGATCCTGGGCTCAGCGTTTACAAGCAGTCCCGACGCTAACCCATGCACTCTCCTCACTGCGCTATGCGTACGCCACCCTACCTTGACACGGTTGCTGCTGTATCCCAATATCGTTTAGATACACGGCTCCTTCAGTCCCGGTCGGGCGTGTGCTTACTCGCAGGGGCTTCTCACGGCTTCCTCCTACCGGAGTACGATATCCGGCTCCGGGTCACGGAACCTATTGCTTCCTGACGTTTCTCGCCACTGATGAGGAGGGGTTCTACTCGTACCCCGGAGGCCACCAGGTATAATTTGTATTCCAAGAGTTTCGAAAAACCTAGGCGAGCCAAGGAAAGACGAAAAGTTGAATAGAACCACCAACTCCGTGCTGATCTTTTCAGTGCGTTTATTTGTGCATAGATGTAAGCCCACAAGTTGCCATGACGCGTTTCACCTCAGCCGAGGCTTGATCACATGTCATGTCAAGGAGATAGAAAACAGCATTTATAGTGCAGGTAACCAATAGTAGACTGATACAATTTCAAAAGAAGTTTTACAGAATTAAACGGACATATATATATATATATATATATATATATATATATATATATATATATATATATATATATATATATATATTTTTTTTTTCTTTTCTTTCTAAGAAACATTCTAATTCGCAACACCAATAGCTCTAAAAGTATATAATGCGAGACCTAGTGCATTACAATTTGTACTACTGTAGTAACCACATACCAACCCTGGGCCAGAGTTGGTGATGTACACCTTTTCATACCCTATGTGGTATGTGAGTGTTACTTTCAGCTTACTGAGAGGTGGCACAAAGGTTTTATATCAGTCTAACTATTACAGCTGTATTATGTTACCATCGTTCATTTGGACTTCAGACTATAATTAAGAAAAGTATTCCACATCTTTCAAACAGAAAAAAGAAAAGATATATAGATTAATTTCTTCAATAATCTCAAACCACAAATATAAGTTCAGAGTCACATTTTCTCAGTGTGTAACTGTCTGAAAAAAGATCTAAATAAAATATAAACGTAAATCGCACATAGTGCTATGTGCTGTTGAAGCAAAGTGCACTGTTCAATGAACATCTTCTTACCTACTTTTCCTGGCAGTCATGCTTCGGTGAAAAGTAATGGTATCAAAAGGAGCAGGCTAATGTTTGCAGATTTTCCTTCCGTGGCTCTTTTGAACATTAGTTTTATAATGATATGCAGGGAAAACCATAAAGAAATGGCACAACAATCTTGCGAACAAGTTGATTTTCTTCAGAGTTTTTGAAGTGCACACATTGAGTTAAATTGCTCCTAGTATGTTGTACATGCTTTTGTTTTAAACATCAAGATTTCTGTTTTCAAACTTAGAATGATGGCAGATGACCCACAGAGGAACTTTCGCTCGATCTATTATGAAAAAGTAGGATTTCGTGGGGTGGAAGAGAAAAAGTCTTTGGAAATCTTACTGAAAGATGACCGTCTGGGTAAGGTGCATTTTTGTAACTTTCTTTTACATAAATCATCTGTTCGCGAGCTGTTTGCAGTGAAATTAGATGCAGAAGAAAAACATGTTTTCCATAGAAAGGACGTCGACAACATAACACAAATAAATATGTTGTTCCTTACTAATAGTGTTTGTAAGCGATTTGATATGTATGTTTATTACCTGGGCCTTCTACTATTTTCCACTATGGAAGCAGAAAGTGACATATGAAATGGATATAAATTGTTGTTTGAAACTTATCTTCATCAACAGAGATGCAAAATAATAGTTTCATTTTATTGCGGAAAGTAAAAGAAACTGCAAATTATTATTTCACAACTTTATGGCTGCATTGGCTCGCTTCTGGTGTTATTGCCTGTTTCAAATTGTGGAAGAGGTGTGGCACAGCGGCCAGGGTGCCTGACTCGGGTTCACGGTTCGATTGCCGGCGGCAGGTTAACCCACCACCATGTGACTCTGGGCAATAGCTAGCTTAATCTTCCTGATGGCCCCCAACACCGGGACACCTCTCCGGAGGTAGCTGTGCGCTTCACAAATGCTGGTATTTCATTTTTCATTGCAAATGGGTAGTATAATCTAGAAAGAAAGAACAGTCTTAAGAATATACATGTTTTTTTACAAAAGGTCATATAAGAAAAGTTATTTTTATTGGTAAATCCTGATTGATTTAAAACATCAATGGTTAGAAACATCACATTTTATTTTTTGGGAAAAAAATGTAGGCGCTGTTTATTTAAGCTGCTTGTAGGAGATCAATTGCTTGCCATTTCAGAATGTTTAATTGAAGTTGTATGCAGGTGGTGACCACTCAAACACATTTTTACTTCAACTAGTGCTACCATCCTTTTAGGACATTGGTAGAACCACAGTGTTCCAAAATACTGAATATAGCCCTCTTTTCACTTCATGCCTCCCCAAGCGCAATATTAACACCATTATAAAGCATTCTATCATTATGAGATGATGCTGAAAGTTAGGTGACAGTTCTTCCACCAAATTGAAGGGTTACCAATCAGTCCTGACAAAAGCCTGAGACCCTGCATGGGCTGGGAAGACGTGCCGAAACATGTTGACATAGTATGAAGTATAGGGGTAGTAACCCTCAACTTTATTCACCCAAATAATTAATTCATATTTTAATAATACCAGTGGCCGCCAAAAATAACGGAAACGGGGGTGACCACTAGTTATTTGTAGGATTTATATTCCCCGGCCGGATTAGAATATTATCCAGTCTAGTTACACTGCTCTCATCGTCTTGGTCTGCCAGAAGAATAAGATTAAGAGGATTTGGTCACATAGACAAAGTGTGAGTTACTTTCAGCCATACTTTGGGTCAAAACTATTCAATTTAATACTTTAAAGTCTATTGGTGGTACACTAAGTTGTATTCAGTGCTGCTATCGGAGAGAACTTCACACAGGATAACGGCCACCCTCACTAATGATTCTTGTTTGCTCTTACAGGCCCGGTGGCCAAGAAGTGTTTGCCTTTTTTATCATGTTAGGTGCCATCTAGGCCTTACTTTGATGCATGTTTCTCTTCCAACCCTAATGAGTGCACTCATTTTCTCTAGTTAGTTTAAAGCATTTTCAAGTTGCTTTTAGTTCTCTAAAGCTTGGTCGCTGTCCCCCCCCCCCCCTTTTTTTAGTAGGTGTGTCAAATGTCAAAAGCTGCTGGTTAGCCAACATACCTGCCAAGCTTTAGGTCTGCTGCTGGCACTTCCTCCAAGGGGCCTTCTCATCCCACACCGATTCCAATTCAGTATGAGACCAGCTGCCAGGAATGGACTGGCTTCCGGACTTCTGACACTGCTCTGTTTTAGGCATCACTAGCATGGCAAACTTGTGACAGTTTCGTGTGGTTTGTGCTTTACTCCTGCATGCTGTCTGTGCTGAAAGTTCTGGGGTGAAGATGCTAAAGACAATGCTTCTTTGCAAGGCTGCCTCTATTCCTCCTTCACTTAAGAGAAAGCACTACTTTATAGATGCCAAAACTTAGCTTGCTTCTCCTAAGAATACTGCAAGCCAATAGAATGTAGCAGCGGGACATTCTTTGTTAATATCTGTGACTTTTGCCTGGGTGAAAGAATTAAAGGGGGAGAAATAGCCTTTGAATTTGGTCCCTTTTTAATGTGGTATAACCAAATTTTAAGAATTGTCTGAGTCAATTTGGGAAATGTTTGTCTTTAGTGAAGTCTTTAATGTTTTACAAAGCATTTATGTAAAATGTATTTTCAGTTACCTGTGTTGTAATGCATTATTGGAAGTTGTTTTTAGAAGTATCTCCAAAGCAGGCTGTTGTTTTCCAATGTAAAGCATCTGAGTTCATTGGTGTTGATTGCAGGCACATTTATGCTTATGCCACAAGTTCTGAATGGGGTTCCTTTGTATTTTCAGACACAGAAAAACTGTGCATGTTCAGCCAGCGGTTTCCCCTGCCATCTATGTATCGTATCCTGGTGTGGAAGGTCCAGCTAGGTACAGTATTTATTTATTTGTTTACCCCGTATAACACAGACCTAGCCAAAAATGCAGCAGAGTGCTTCACATAAATCTATAAAAATAAACCAAAAGTAATCATGTGATGAGGGATAGGGAGATAGGGAAATATATTGGGCCTAAAATGTGCATAGATCAGACTTCAGGAGTTCTGTAAATAAGTGCCTTATGGCGTTGTAGGAGCTTTCCTCATGTGTCCGTGTTTGTAGCTGTGCCTACATGCTTCTGTATCACATGCAGGGATAGGAGTACGCTTTCTAACATTGCCTCTTGGTTTGCTACACACTTGCAGTCTACAACTGTTGTCTGTGTCTTCATCCCCTGTGTCCTAAATGCTGCCTGTTTTAGTTTTGAAGGTGTGTATTACTTGGGATGCTCAGTCCTTGGGTGTGTCCATGCTTTTTTCACGAAGTTAGAGGTTACAACCACTGTCACCATTGTGACCTGATTCCATTGGGATTTTGCTTTCTTTGTGGCTGGTCTGTTGTGTTTAGGGCGCTGCTACTTTAGCAGCAGTTGTGGCACTCTGCTTGTCTCTTCCTGGGAGTCATTTGTGGCTTGCTGGATTCTGATCTTTGTCTCTCCTCATTTTCTTTGTGGTCTTGGGTTGCTTTGTTGCCTCTGGCGGTGCTTATCGTTGAGCCTGTAATTGCTCTTCAGAGTTTTTTGTGCAGTGATCTAGCTATCTTTTTACGTGCTTCTCCATACTAGTACAGCCCTAGAACTGTGGTGTCCTCATTGCCTGCTGGTTTTAGTCTGTGTCTGTGTGTCAGTTGGAAGGGTGTTCAAGACTAGCAGTACCCTTGTGCCTTTGTTAGCTTGAAGAACTGTTGTCTCTTTGAGAGTTATTTTTTTCTGGCTATATAGTGGATGTTTGTGGATGTTACTGTTGCCTTGGTTTGTTTAACTGGCAGTAAATTCAGTGTGCCTATTTGTAATTTAAGTATGCCTTCAGTTGGATGGCAGTTTGAGAGTCCATTTCGCAGTGGCCACCTCTTTGTTAATCTGTTGGGATCCCCTCTGTTCTATCTCTTGTTATTTTGGTTTGGTAACAAAGGGTTTGTGAGCAAGCAGTAGGCTAGGTGGCTCACAAACTTCTACACCTTCCTCCTCCCTGTACTGTGTTCTGCAGTTCACTACTTCATATCCCAGCATTGCTTGTTTGGCATTCTTTCTTATGCCCTGTTCTATGGGCCTGTGAAGCCCCTGTTATTCTTTGGTTTCCTTTTTCTCTGGGGTCTGCTCTACGTGTGCTTCTTTTTACAAGGGACCTTTTATAGTTGATCAGTTGCAATCTATACCTATTGGATTTTGGGTTCTGTAGCCCTTCTGTCACTCCTGTCCTTGGTTCGCTGCTGCTGTGTGCCCCAGGCCTGTGGGCACTTGTAGAGCTGATTGTGGTTACTTGTAGAGCTGATTGTGGCTTTCTGGTAGTGGCGCCTTCCTAGTTGTGGAGTCAATCTCTGATAGTTTGGGGTCCCTGTCTTGCTTTTGCTGCTGTCTTGACTCTGCGCAATGGCTGGTACCCATGCCCTCCGTTTTACTGCTTCCTGCTTTTTGTTCTGGAGTGATTCCTTGAAGAGGTTGCCCATTTATGGGGCCTCTTGTCTACTTTGTGGTGGGTGGTCGCTATTTTCAACCTGATGTGGTCTCAGTGAGCCCTTTGGGAGCTCATGAGTTTGGTATCTTTCTTTGGGTCTGGAGTGCAGGGTCAAGGCCTGCTGTTGCATATATAGACATTCTTTATGCAACTCGTTCATCTGCGTTGCTTCTGGTTATGTGGTGCAGACTACTTTGCATAGTCAGCTTCTGAGAGTGTCTGCTTTTGTGACTACTGCTTTTAGTGGGGGTTGGCATGATGGCTATGCATATTGCTGCTCGCTTCTGGCATAACTGGTCCTTCCTGATCATGCTCAGGCTGCTTGCCCTTCTGTCCTTGCAGGGGTCATAATCAGTGTCCCATTGAATTGATAAGGTGCCTCTCCCTCCCATCCCCACTTTTATTATTGAATGTGCAGGCTAGCCTTGTCTGGAAGAGTGCCTAGTTATATGTTGGCAGCTGGTTGTTTCCTTGTTATTATTCCTTCTAAGTTTGTTTTCCATTCTTTACTCTGTGTCCCTAACCAGCTTCTTTGCATTTCGTCCCCTTGGTCCCTTGCCATGTTCTTGTGTCCCCACACAATTTAGGTTGGTTAAGCCTCTTGGCCTGTTGTGTCTCAATGCTCAGCTTTAAGTTGACTGATTAGTGTGGAGAGCTCATCAGCTCAGGTTTTGGGCCTCCACAGTAGTTCTGGCCCTCTTTTGACTTCTGTGATTAGGAGAGTTTTGTCTTTCTCTCTGTCCTGCATGGGTTATTGGCAGTGACCCAGCCTCCTGCTGCCCAGTTGCATCTCCTGTGGGGTGGGGTCTACTACTATGGTTCTTCTATACTACTATGGCTGCAACAGTTGGCTGGGCTTCATTGGGTTGAGGTTGGCTTATTGTCTTATCTGTTTGGGCCTCTAGTTTCTTGCTGCTTCTCTGTCCATTAGTCGATCCATTCCATTACTATCTTTTCTGCGTCTTTAGCAGCCTGTTGCAACTGCCTCCCGTTCCTAATGCTGTGCACAGGCTGGTGGATAAAAACTGGTACACTTGTGTTGACTTGCCTTTTGCTGGATATTTATTTGAAAGGGTCTTGTGTCATCTTCTTTTAACAAAGGACTCTTGCTTTGCTCCTTTTTTTTGCACTTGGTGATGGATTAGAGTCTGGCCCCATGGGGGTCCTTCCCTCCTTGTCGTTGGGTTTATGGACCGAGATAGTTGCCCTTATGTGGCTTATGTTGGAGACCATGGGGGCATAGTGGGTGCCTTTGAGGGTGGCTACATCTTTATAGAGTAAGGAAATTGACACGGAGCACAGGGAGGGAATTACCCTATTGTTTACCAGTAATCTTCATTGCTCCAGTCCTTCTCGGTAATGTCTTTCAAGATGTCTGTTGCACAATGCCTGGTTCGATCCACTCAGTTGCCTTTTTCCTGTGCGTTAAGTGGTTTCGTATTGAACAGGATGTGTAGTTTTTAAAAATGATTTCTTAAAAGATGCTACGGGGAGAGCACTTATTTTTCTGGACTAGCACAATTGATGCATATCTTGGGAGTGAGGCTTAGTCACATAGAGTAGGGACAGTGGTGTGGAAGATTTAGAATCATGAAAATTACTAGGTTACAATGTGGCCATTCTTGGGGAGGAGGATGGGGAGTTCTGAAAATGAGGGGTGAAGTATAGGTCTCAATCCGAGCTAATCATGTAAATTAGTCTATGTAGACATACAAAATGTGCCAAGGATAAATTATCTAAGTCAGAAGTCTTGGTTACCTCATGCAGGGCATTAAGTGTGGCATCTTACTATACACATTCACTGCTACTGAGATGTAACTAATTGCTTGGTCCTTAGACAGTTCTACCATGAAAACAAGCAATTTAGTGTGCCAAGAATAAGGAGGCATTGGAAAGGTTGTAGTAATCCTATGGTACCCGTTTTGGATGTTTTAGTTTTAGAGAGGGCATACATATAAATATAGGTGATCACATCTAGGACCATGACGCCACCAAAAGTCTGTGTGTATTGAGTTATGCTAGTTTGTGTATTGGAGTGCTAGTCATGTCTGCCAAAAGTAAAAAGTCTTGACTGGAGATTGTGGCACTATATTGCAGTTCTTTTGTTGTACAGAAGAGCATATTCCAAAACATGGCACCTTCAGGTGCTCTTTTGTTCCGAAAATTCACCCTGCAAATCTATTTGCACATTGTCGATGTTATCTGAGTATACTTTAGAGAGCATATCTTCTGGCAGAGTTAAATACTTAGAGTACTGGTTCGCGATCCATGACCTGATATTCAAGTTCTAGGTGTTGGGTGTAGGAGAGTAGGGTCTGCTTCCTATGGTCACCCCCACTTGTTGCTGTGATTCTCTGGGTTTTCGACTTTAGTCTGGCTGTGGTCTTGCTAATCAGGCCCACAGCCCAGCTGTTCTCTCTCTAAATTGATACCATGTACTTTAGGTTTGCCTTCCAAATGGACACCACAGGTCTGTTCACACAGCCTGGGTCAGGTGGTGTAAGCATCCCTTACTTAGATATAGTGTACCTATACCTAAATACCTATATAGACACATATACACCTATAAGCCACTCCTAAGGCAGACCTCGACAATCCTGGAGGTAGAGTGCTTGGTTGTATGTGAGAGGGTGCCCTAGAATGAGCTGAGCCCCTCTGCAGCTTTCGGAACCATCTCCTTATAGCTGTTCTATGATATAGCCATAGCATATACTCTTAAGTGCATTATTATCCTCGCAGTCACTGCTAACTTTGGTTTGGCTTTATCAAAACATGTTGTGTAAGTTGTCAAACACTTTGGAATACTACCCCCCCCCCGCCAGTCCTGGCAGCGGGGGTAGCATCCACCCTTCTAGAGGGAGAAGACATGTAGTTACTGATTTACCCGGTTAAAGTTAAACAGAGCCTCAGCATCACAAAATGGATGCTGCTGCCACAGACACGAGTCTGCCCTCCTGCTGCTGGATGAAACTCCGGCTGGGGAGGCCTGTACAATAGGTTTCCTGTCCAGGGAGGTGCTGGCACCTCTCCAGACAGCCTTTAGTGTATTGGGGCAGGGAGGGCTGCATTCATTGAATGCTTTCCAGACACTGCCTGGGGCACACAAGGTGCTCCATGCATTTCCCAGTTCAAACCGGTTGCTGGGGCACTCTGCCCCACCTCTGGCGCGAAACTGGACAAAGGGAAAGGGGTGTAACCTCCCCCTTCCCCGGTCCACCTGTAGGAGGAACCTTAAAGGTAGTCCAGCCCCTAAACTTAGTATAAGTATAGGAACCCAGTCCCTAGGACTTTAGATCACCCTGGACGAAACTCTGAAACATATATTCTGGACCTTTGACATTCCATTTCGACTGTAGGACGGAAGACATCTCCCTTGTGGTCAAGGAGTGATCACCCTGTTTAAACAGGCACCAACAGAAACTTTGCCGTCTGCATTTTCGAGGCTCCTGACAGATCCCGAAGAATCTGCGACACAGGACACAGACTTCCAGACATCTTGTTGTAAGGTAAATTGTACAGATGACCAGAGGTAGCCAGGAGGTATATTTCAAGTAGAAGGTTTATTGATTAATTGTTACTAGTTTCAAAGAGGTCCCACCAGGAGCAGCATCTTTGCTACTCAGCCCACTCTCTCCAACTGTCATTCTCCACACAAGCAGGCACAACAACATTCCACTCTCTCTCTCTCATCAGGCATTCCAACATTCCACGCAGACACCACATTCATCTTGGCTGAGTAGCTAAGGAGAGGATGCACTTAAGGTAATTAAGGTACAACATATCCCCTTTCCTTGGACAACAATACACAATAATAATTTGCAACCTTGCAGCAAGAAGTAATAGAAAGAGACTGGAATGAAGGGAGGGTGAAACAGTGCAAAAAGCTTCAAGATAGCACAACCCCTTCCCCTGGGAAAAACAATCAATAGAAATAATTAAAACTTCGCATGTAAAACGTTGCATGTAAAACATAGCGAGTACAACATTCGAGTAAAGCATCATAAAAATACAGAGAAAAGAGAAATAAAAAGCATAATAAGTGTAATACATGAGGAGGAAAAATTGATGAAGAGAAAGATGCAAGACAGTAACGTAAACACTACAAATTCTTGAATTTATGGGGTACACTGCCCAAACATGTGTACGGTGCAGTGCCCATCGTGCATGTACATATAAAGTTGCCCATTGCACATTACATTTCCAAAATAAAGTATGGATTTGATGCAATTGCGCATAATACCTGAAGATAGGTACACTGCCCCTAGCGCATCATAACTAAAGATGGGTACACTGCCCATAGCGCATCATAACTAGAAATGGGTACACTGCCCATAGCGCATCATAACTAGAAATGGGTACACTGCCCATAGCGCATCATAACTAAAGATGGGTACACTGCCCATAGCGCATCATAACTAAGGATGGGTACACTGCCTATAGCGCTTCATAACTAAAGATGGGTACACTGCCCATTGTGCATCATAACTAATGATGGGTACACAGCCCATTGCGCAACATAACTAAAGATGGGTACACTGCCCATTGCACAACATACTAGGTTCACTGCCCATTGAGCACAACAATCTGATGTGTGAACTAAAAAAAAACTGTAAAAAGAAACACAACAACATTCCTCCTGCATCATAAACTCATGTAAAGTGTAATGCGAAAGTGAAAAAGATGTAAGGCCTAAGCTGCTAGACACACTAGGGAAATAAAATCAGTGGAGAGGGTGTGCACTACCCACACTGAAAGATTATAATAATTATATGGAGACCAGCTCCTATACAACAAATCCCCTAAAGAGAAGTCCTAGCGCCAAGAAAATACCTGCCATAGAAACAAACCCATAATAAGCTCTCACTAAGGCACCACAGCATGGGAAGATGCTTAGCACATGTATGTACTAACACAGTACGTTTGACCTAACACACAATTTACCCAATGAAATGACCACGAGGCAATAAGCTTAAAGAACAATGCATGACACCCAAGACTGCAAAGTCAAATAAGGACTAACTAAGGTGCCAAACAACAAAACAGTAAGCAAGCTGTATGCAATCCATTACACATTGTTTAGGAAGGTAACACAATTATACAGTAAATAAAGGCATATTTGCATCTTACATGGTACAGTAAATGAGAAATAGGTACATATTGTATTCCGACAGCAAAATAACTAAATGTTGAAGTCATCAGAAACACAGTTCCACACAGACGCTAGGTGGTCCTGGTGAGCGGTGTCTCACCCGATCTGAAATAGAGACAGAGGGAATTTCCAAAGAAGATTTGAGACACAGTCCAAAGTTGGTGAAAACCACAATTTCCCCAAAAGGAAACAATACCAGAAGTCGGGTCGTTGCTCCGATCCGATGCGTGTGGATCGCTAACACAGGTAAATTGCTCCGATCCAATGCGTGTGGATGGCTAACACAGGTAAAGGTCCAACAGAGAGACCATGCAGGAAACTAGGCAGTTGGCAGCAAACTGTACCTTGGTGTGGCAAGAACTGTACAAACACACAATAGGATAGCATGGCTTAGTGCAGGATCCTAGTACAAATCCAAGATGGCGGCACGCTTGTTGACGGCATGCCGGGTGGTTCATTGCACGCCAGGGCAGCAAGACGTCTCATCAGCAGCGTTCACAACGTCACTAAGGAGGCCACGCCCGCATCCTCAAGATGAAGGTAAGAGTGTGCTTGAGCTCGAGGCACATTTTTCAAAATTCAAAACCGACAGTTACCAACAGATGCACGCAACAGGACTAAGACTAAGTCCAATCTTGAATATATAAAAAAAAAACATGTCTCACCTGCCCTTCGGTACCAGGCACAGACAGCCAGCCATATCCAATTAAAACACACTGTAGGAGGTAGACCCTGCAGACCCCTTTTCTTTCTGCAGGACCAACGTACTCAGCAAGTTGCACTCTCCATACTGTACTTCCATAAGGAAATAGGCGAGTCACAAAAAATACTCGTGGTAACTTGTGGTACTCGTGATAACAACGTAGTTTGGTGACTGGCTCTGGTTAAAGCACTACCTCCAATACAAATACAATTGGTGCTAGCTGCATAGTGAATTCAGTTATTCTTTGATGAGGCGAATTCCACGTCCAGATAGATCAGTAGTTAGCCAGTCCTCATTGTAATAATCAAAGCTGGGTTGGGACCAAACAGGTAGATCAATTTTCACAACAAGCAGGAAAACTTAGACTCATAAAAGGAATGTGAAACACCCTGGGCAGGCTGTCCAGATGGTGGAGGACACTGGTGGGACTCTGGAGGGCGTTCTTTTCCTTGTTTTTATTTCTAAAGTTGCTTTGCCTTGTTCCTTGTATAAATAAAGTTCTGTAAAATTGTAAGTTTCCTCACCTCCTATATTCTTGTGGCCAAAACACACAGGGTTTCTTCAAGACTGTCGCCAAAATGTTGTAAGGTAAATTGTACAGATGACCAGAGGTAGCCAGGAGGTATATTTCAAGTAGAAGGTTTATGGATTAGTTGTTACAGGTTTCAAAGAGTTCCCACCAGGAGCAGCATCTTTGCTACTCAGCCCACTCTCTCCAACTGTCATTCTCCACACAAGCAGGCACAACAACATTCCACTCTCTCTCTCATCAGGCATTCCAACATTCCACGCAAACACCACATTCATCTTGGCTGAGTAGCTAAGGAGAGGATGCACTTAAGGTAATTAAGGTACAACACATCTCTGACCCGACCTTCGCTCACAGCAAAGCTGAGACCCGTGGTGGACACAAGAGATTTGGGACCGGAACTCCTGGACATCCTGCATTTTGCAAGCTGCACCTACTTCACGAGGTATGTCAAAGTTGTGCATTGGGGTGCTTGAACCCCAGACCCGAGCACCATTTGCACCTAAGCTCAGAGGCCCCCACTCCAAGAGTGTCCCGTGGGCCCTGCTTTTGTATTTCAGCTCGACGCGTCTTCGCGGTTCCTTGCCCGTTGCCTAGTGAGCCCCCCAAAGACTTTCCTTTGAATCTAACTTTGCTTTCCTGGTTGCTCCAGGCTTGCTCCAACTTCCCTGCAAAGGAGAAATTCCACAGACCTTGCTGGTCTGCATTTTGACATCCTGCGTGGATTGCGGTTGCCAAGGCTTGTTGGGTCCAATCCGGATACGGACACCTCAGTCAACTAGATCCTTCGTGGGACAGCTCAAATCCAGCTCCTGGTCATCGTCGACGCCTCCTGGACCACGTGGCTGAAGAGACAAACTTCACCTTTTCTCCTGAAATCACCAGACATTGGCTGGCAGCTTTCCATCGCCATCCTGGTCACTGGCAAGTGACCCAGACTCTGTCCCTTCTGCTTTCAGGTTCTTCAGATCTTCGATCCACCCTTGGATCCACCCGGACACTTTTCCTCTGGATGCATGCAGCACTTCTTTGCAGCTCTCCATTGAAATCGACGACGAAACCCGACATCAAAAAGACACCTATGCACCCGGCTTCTGTGGGTGAGGTAACACGAGTACTGGTAGTCTCGAGGGTATTGGCCCTCCAAGTGTCTAAGTATAAAAGCGTTCCATCGTAGTACATTTAGAAGTGTCCTTAAATTGTTAAATTTGTAACTTGTTTGTTTCCCATAGAAAGTCAATGGTAACCCGCGGCTGTGTTTAGACACTGCACGCGTCTCCCGTGGGCCTCCTACTACCTAACCTTTGGTTGTTTAGAGTAGCCACAGCGATGCCCCAGGCCTGCTTTCTAATTCTCACGTGGTTCTTATACCACTATTTTAGTATATGGTTTGTGAGGCCCCTAGGGCAAATCGTATACTGTGCAACTTATCGTATGCTGATTAAGTAACTTTTATTGTAATTTTACCTCTGACCTCATAAAGTGTGCAGAGGGGTTGTGTTTAGAATAAATACATATATATTTGATATATACCTTGTGTGATGTGCTTTCATTTGGTACTCAAGGGATTATAATTGGTAAAACAACTAGCTTAATTCGCTCTCTGAAGTCTTAGCCTGAAGTCTGCTTGTCACTGCTACCCCTAGGATAGCTTTCTATAAGGATGACTTTACAACCACCATCAATAAGGGTCGATTAGACTGGTGCAAGGTGCCCACTAGAACTAGTGGACATCATATGCCAGGCTAACTTCTCACAGTGGAAATGATGGTTGACCCTAATGTTTATTGTCTCATGTTAATATCTTTGTTGGAAAAGAACAAAACACTAGATTATGAATTATATACACACATAATACTGGCTTAGTTTAGGCACTGGAGATGTTGATGGTCAGTAAGGATGGTGGCAGGGTGGCACTCGTGCCAAATGATGTCTGCAAGTGGAAGCCTGAGCACTCCACCAAAGAAGTACAAGAGACACATTCCTCCGGCTTTCTATTCAAATAATATTTCATTCGTAAAGAACTACCAACTTTACATATGTTGTACATGTCTTTCAAAATTAAAAGAATAAAAAGGAAAAAAATAAATCCTTGAAGTACTGATACGTCACAGTCAGTTTTACTCTACAGGAAACCACTAGCAAGAATAATTTTCAATAGGACTGGCACTCTGGCTGCGCAGAGATGGCCACTCTTCAAGTAGCTGACAATGTCTTGTTCTTTAGCAACAAAAACAAGCCCTGCCTCCTAATCCCCGGTATTTCTGCAACCTTCAATATATTTAAACATTATTGATCTACTGTGTTGCCACCTGCAGCCAGTAAGTTCACATAGGAACCACAAGATCCCCAACACTTCTCGTCGCCAGCAGAGTTCCTTAGGCATCCATTCTCTGCATATAATGTCCAACTTTTGTATGGAACCCCTTGGATCCCGACTCGTAGACCACATCAATTGACTCTCACCTCTGCTTCAATTAGTAACCTACATTTACTTACATCCTTTCCAAACTCATTCAGACTTGGATACCAACTATCTACATGAAGCTCTGCGTGGAATACACTGTATTCGTAATGTTCACGAACTGTGCCACAACATCAAGGCTTTAAGTAGCTTTATGCTTGTCAGATGTCCCCTTCAGTACTTTAAATTGCAATAGTACTTCTGCATTGGAGAAATCTTCCAGAATGTACTGCTGCACAGTGAGTACAATGTTTTTTCTTCGGGGGACCATATGAAACAAACCATGATGTTGCTGCAGCAACTCAATGCTTGTTTCACTATTGAATTTTTGTTGACAGTTGATATTATAGGCAGATTACAGAAGAATGGATTTTCCTTAATCACAAAATATTTCCATTTCACCAAGACGGGAGCTATTAAAATGCAGAAATTTACGTTTGGCTTCTTCTCAACTGTTTGCCATGCCATTTGACTAGCACAAAAATTGTTTTATAAGAAAGCTTGAAATTTCACATTTTCAATTTCTGTTGAGAAACGGAGGTCTCCTCTATATTTTACTAGTTTTTTAAACATCAGTAACATTTGTTTGTGTAATTCTACAGTGTCAGACACGCTTTGTGTTGTGGGTAGTAAAATGAATTGTGCTACTTTGTTGAATAGAGCCTTCCATCTGTCATAGTGTTATCTTGTGTTCTAGGAATAATCCCACCCCATCGTGAATCTCATGCTGTGGTGATGATGCATCGAAAGGAGCAATACCAGGATATACACCATGCCCTTCAAGTGATGCGCTTTATTCAGGATTCCACCCCGAAGGTTGAGGTTTACCTCCACATGCATCATCTCGAGTCCGGCAGGCTCTCTCGTACTCTGACATATCCACTGGTGAGTAGAATGTCTTTGTGGGGTGGACCGAAATCAAAGCGCATGCTAACCCTGAGAAAGAACATTGGTGAAACATATAGGCAGTTATTCAAAATGTCTTAAGGCTTTCACGTTGCGTTCTGCTATATAATATTTGAAAGACATATCCTTCACCAATAATCAATAAAATGCATTTGTAAATTGATGCTGTTGTCCACTGTTCACTAAACCAAAATAAGCACCAATATTGCCGCAATACTTGTATAATGGATCTTGCTTGATCGCTCGAATTATTGACCTAAACAGTAACTCTCAGGAGATATATTTATCCGGAATCAATCCAACAATTTTTATTAATTATGCATCAGTAATCTCATGTAAATGAACAATTTTTTCTTTTTGAAAACGAACAACACAAATATCAGCTCCACATCATGTAATAAAGTACAATTATTTACAATACAAAAAGACGATTTGGAACAAGCTACAAACTTTCAATCTAACACTCATACATCACAAGACATTGATAAACATACAAATACTAGTTTACAATTATACAATAATATTTACAAATTCCTGAATTGTAGAGAAAAGCATTGGAAGCAACAAATAAACAATTATTGAGCTTTTTGTTAAATCAACACGATCTTCCTAATGCTGGGTAGAGGGGTCTACGTGTTTCGATAACCCCTTATTGTGGGGAAATCTCGTCAGGACCAAATGCCTGTAAATGGAGAACAAGAATAAATCAACTAAAGGGTAGAAAAACCAAGTCTCCGACACTTCAGTGAGGGGCGGGGGGCTAGTCCTACCTTTTAAGTGCACGGGTATTCTCTTGCTTGGAGAAACTGAAAACAGAAATAGACCATCTTTTAGACTCTCATTAGGGGGAGCTATTACACTCTGCACATACTCACACTCTTACGTGAGATACTCACAAAATGCTTGCCGCGTGTTCAGGCGGGATCCAAGTTAATTCGGAAGTGGTGGAGGTGGTGATCTATAAGATTAGAGGTATTTTTGAAAAGGCACGGGCGTGTGTACGCTTGCTCTAAAGACTAATGCTGGGGAGGGGTGTCTTACTTGTTGTCAGCGTGTGCGTCGGTCAGCTTCTGCTTCTCGGGACTGTCTTCTTTTAATATTGTTCTGAAACAGAGGGGGATTCTCAGTCACAACTCTGCCTGAGGGGCTCGTAGTTTGAATCTAATAACGCGCAGTGCGGATGGAAAATACCTGAATGTGTGGAATGAAGCAAATTCATCCGGGGGTTCACGCTCTTCGGTCTCTAGCAACAAATGCAAGGGCCGGTCCCATCCAGTCGATAGTGCTGGTCTCGTGTGTGTTAGATGTACCTACTTCCTGGTTCCGAGGATTGTGGGGATTGTGGTTTGTTAGTCGTTGTCATGGAGACGGGGTGCAGTTGAATCAAGCCGGCGCGCAGCCGACCTCATAGTTAACAGCAGAGGCAGCGGACCTCTTCGGGCTCTCTGTAACCTCCTCAGGAGGTATTTACAAGCGATCAGTATTTCTACAACATCGTCCCGGGGACGGGGTGGAGTGGTAACGGGCCGGCACGCTTACGACCACGTTATGTCCAGCGGGCCGCTTTTGGCTCTATATCTATTCATAGCAGGGTGTTTATAAGCGATAAATCTCTGAAAGTTCATTCAGACCGCATATAGCGGTGTTGAATTTCACAATCAGCATGGCCTCATTACGTGATAGCTTTTCTTCGATGTCTCCTCCTCTGGAGTCTTTATCAACTTTAGAAATGACTGTCCATTTCAGGTCGTCTAACGTGTGGTCGTGATTTGTCCAGTGATTCACTAGAGGGGCAGTTGTGATCTTCTTCTTTATCCGGGATTTGTGCTGTGTGATGCGGCATCTGACCTCCTGGCTTGTTTTGCCGATATACAGCATATCACAGGGGCACTTTATGCCATAAATGACATATCGTGACTTACAATTTGTAAATTTTACATGTTTCCAAAATTGTTGCTTGTGTTGAAACAAGCTCCCTTCTTCAGTGCTAGAGCAGCAGATGCAGGATCCACATTTATGGTGTCCCTGGATCGGTGGTAGGCCTAGCATCGTACCTATTGTTGGTACAGTCTTCTTTATTGCTGCGCGCACCAAATGGTTGGCAATGCTCTGGTCTTTCTTGAATGCAAACAGTGGCTTCTCTTTCAATGATGCATCGATATTCTCAACCAAATGCCAATTTTGTAGGATGTTTTTTTTTGAAAGGTTGGAGTTAGGGCAGAATGTGGAGACGCATACTATCCTATTGAGTGTTGGTTTCTCTTTTTTCACTAAGAGTGTATCACGAGGAATCCACCACACTCTCTTCATTGTTCTTCTCAATAATTTCCTGGGATAGCCTCTTAAAGCTAGATTGTCTGTCAGATTGGTAGCGTGGAACATATATTCATCCTTAAAATGGCAGTTTCTTTTAATCCGCAAGTTTTGCCTAAATGGGAGGTTCTCTTTTAAATTCCGCGGGTGGTTGCTGTTGAAATGTAAAGCCTTATTTCTGTCTGTCTGTTTTTTAAATAATGTCGTCACCAGCCCTTCGTCTGTTGGATAAACTTCTACATCAAGGAACGGCATTTTGATTTTTGAAAAACTCATACTCAAGCATTTTGTGAGTATCTCACGTAAGAGTGTGAGTATGTGCAGAGTGTAATAGCTCCCCCTAATGAGAGTCTAAAAGATGGTCTATTTCTGTTTTCAGTTTCTCCAAGCAAGAGAATACCCGTGCACTTAAAAGGTAGGACTAGCCCCCCGCCCCTCACTGAAGTGTCGGAGACTTGGTTTTTCTACCCTTTAGTTGATTTATTCTTGTTCTCCATTTACAGGCATTTGGTCCTGACGAGATTTCCCCACAATAAGGGGTTATCGAAACGCGTAGACCCCTCTACCCAGCATTAGGAAGATCGTGTTGATTTAACAAAAAGCTCAATAATTGTTTATTTGTTGCTTCCAATGCTTTTCTCTACAATTCAGGAATTTGTAAATATTATTGTATAATTGTAAACTAGTATTTGTATGTTTATCAATGTCTTGTGATGTATGAGTGTTAGATTGAAAGTTTGTAGCTTGTTCCAAATCGTCTTTTTGTATTGTAAATAATTGTACTTTATTACATGATGTGGAGCTGATATTTGTGTTGTTCGTTTTCAAAAAGAAAAAATTGTTCATTTACATGAGATTACTGATGCATAATTAATAAAAATTGTTGGATTGATTCCGGATAAATATATCTCCTGAGAGTTACTGTTTAGGTCAGTAATTCGAGCGATCAAGCAAGATCCATTATACAAGTATTGCGGCAATATTGGTGCTTATTTTGGTTTAGTGATTATATTTGAGGCTTGTCCTTATTGCCAGTGAGCCCAGACCCTGTCTTGGTACCGGTTGTCCACTGTTCAGTCAGAGAAATCTATAGAGGAGTCTGAAATGGAGGAAGGTCTTTCCAGACCAAATGCAGTATCACTAGCCCTGGCTCATTGGTCTTTGCCTCTCGCAGCATGATGGTGGCAATAGTGACTTGCTCACATAATCATGCCACAGTACGCTGGACTAATACACCAGAGGACATTAGTCAAGATGAGTAGTCGCACACTGGTTTTTGAGAGTCAGGAAATAGATGAATTGATGGAAAGCAGACGTCGTCCCCAGAGAGTTGTTGAATGAGCAAATTGTCACTAAAACCACAAGTTGATTAACTTGATAAAGGTACACAACCTAGAAATTCCCCACAGGACCCTATTTTATTAAGTAGGTGTGAAATTTATATTTGAGGTACATTTTTTTAATTGTTCAAATTACTGCACACTTAATTTTTCTTCTGCAGTGCTGTAACCAAGTCAGTCAGATATGAGGTTGCTCGGGTCTTCACTGACCCCGCGCCTATTTATCTCATTCATAAGCAAGGCCAATATATAACTGATTTTATCCCAACCCAGTCGGCCTGCTACAAATAATTTTGACGAGTGACTGACTGTCCTGAATACTAAATATCTTTTAGTCACTGGTCTGACAAGGTTACTGAATCAGAACCAGCAATACCAGCCTTTTAGAAACAAAGGTGTCCTTGAGTAAACATTACCCAGCCAACCTGAATTTCTCTGGTGACCCTGGCATGTGACTGATTTTTTCCATTGATCTGACATCCTTACAGGAATAACGCTGACATTGGATTTGCTCTACTCCAACTCAACCCTCCATTTGAAAAAGCACTCCAGCTTAAACCAATTCACCACAATATAAAACATGGGCTAAGATTGTGGGAAGGTACCAGATTTGGAAACAATAGCCACCACTCATGGTTAGTACAGTGTTTTTTCGATTAAATTTTTTTAAATAAAACACTGCACGCTGCTACAAAGTCACTTTAATCACAAGCGGAGATCAACAGAGTTGTATACAAGTGACAGGCATAGGGGTTTACAAAGAGTTGGATGTGTCCTTGCCCTATTTAAGTCAACTTGGTGTATTTCTTTAGGAATGAGTGTGCATTGAAGCTTCTTCTGTGCGTTCCTTTTAATATATCAGTGACCATTCATAATCTAGAATCATGATGGAAGGACAAGAAGTTAGGAAGTCATGGGACAATGCGACTACTTTAAGTAAAAAGTCAGTAAACTTTTCTAAACCTAAGTGGAGCAGAGGAAGCAAGGCGTTCATCCTCTTCTAAATTTGAGTTGGTGGTGTTCAAGTCAAGGAAAGAAGTCCAGAGCATCAAACCTTGTACATAAAGGAACGTTACACCAGTACACCACACCTTTCTTACTGACTAGTTATTAGCCCAGTAGGTTATGGGGTGTTAACCTTAAATACCTGGTTGGCTTTCAGAGTTTGTGTTTAGTGGTGGTTTTCTTCCCCATCTACCTCTTGTTGCATCCCCATTATGTTTCTTACAAAATGAGAAGACCCCCCCTAACCCTCTCCCCTTTACTCACGTATTCCTCCAAGTGTCTGTTCTTCTTCATACCACAATATGTTTGTGGTAAAATTAGAATTCTATTTTGTGTTTTCACTTCTCGCCTTTCCTGCTGTATACGTTTCTCACTTACTTTTCTCCTATATCATATTTATTTTAATTTTTCACTGTTCATTCAAGATTTAAAGCTAATTCGTTTGACTCACTGTATTTAATTGAGCTCTTTTTCACCGTAGGCCAATGTAGATTATTTAAAGGTGATGTGATGTCATGCTTATGGCAAAAAACACAGTTGATGGACAGAATGTAGAACAATGTCATACATTCACCCCCGTACAAGGATCTGGGCCTAAATCCATCGTTTTTTTGCACTCCACACCACCCTGGGTTAGACACTGGCTATATGCAAATCAGCTCTGACCCTGTGCCTCATGGGAACAGTCCAGTCCGAACTACCAAGCCATGTCTTTCCCAGACCGGAATCAAGCATCCAAGGACCGGTTTCTGGCTATCAGCCTTCATCAGCCTGGATAGCTTGACTCCAGTGGTGTGGAGAGCCTGGGACTCACGTCTGAGCATACCCAGCCCACTCGGGCGAAAATTGCAAAAAACACAGTTGATGGACAGAATGTAGAACAATGTCATACATTCACCCCAGTACAAGGATCTGGGCCTAAATCCATCGTTTTTTGCACTCCACACCACCCTGGGGTAGACACTGGCTATATGCAAATCAGCTCTGACCCTGTGCCTCATGGGAACAGTCCAGTCCGAACTACCAAGCCATGTCTTTCCCAGTACGGAATCAAGCATCCAAGGACCGGTTTCTGGCTATCAGCCTTCATCAGCCTGGATAGCTTGACTCCAGTGGTGTGGAGAGCCTGGGACTCACGTCTGAGCATACCCAGCCCACTCGGGGCGAAAATTGCAAAAAACACAGTTGATGGACAGAATGTAGAACAATGTCATACATTCACCCCAGTACAAGGATCTGGGCCTAAATCCATCGTTTTTTTGCACTCCACACCACCCTGGGTTAGACACTGGCTATATGCAAATCAGCTCTGACCCTGTGCCTCATGGGAACAGTCCAGTCCGAACTACCAAGCCATGTCTTTCCCAGACCGGAATCAAGCATCCAAGGACCGGTTTCTGGCTATCAGCCTTCATCAGCCTGGATAGCTTGACTCCAGTGGTGTGGAGAGCCTGGGACTCACGTCTGAGCATACCCAGCCCACTCGGGGCGAAAATTGCAAAAAACACAGTTGATGGACAGAATGTAGAACAATGTCATACATTCACCCCAGTACAAGGATCTGGGCCTAAATCCATCGTTTTTTTGCACTCCACACCACCCTGGGTTAGACACTGGCTATATGCAAATCAGCTCTGACCCTGTGCCTCATGGGAACAGTCCAGTCCGAACTACCAAGCCATGTCTTTCCCAGACCGGAATCAAGCATCCAAGGACCGGTTTCTGGCTATCAGCCTTCATCAGCCTGGATAGCTTGACTCCAGTGGTGTGGAGAGCCTGGGACTCACGTCTGAGCAAACCCAGCCCACTCGGGGCGAAAATTGCAAAAAACACAGTTGATGGACAGAATGTAGTTCGGACTGGACTGTTCCCATGGGGCACAGGGTCAGCGCTGATTTGCATATCGCCATTGTCTAACCCAGGGTGGTGTGGAGTGGAAAAACGATGGATTTGGGCCCAGATCTTTGGACTGGGGTGAATGTGTGACATTGATCCACATTCTGTCCATCATTGTTGTGTTTGCAGTTACCATGCTTATGGCAGCACAAAATGAGCCAGGGGCATGAGCCTGGTCTTTCTGGTTCTTGACATGATCATTTTGTCTGCAGCCCTGTTGTGAAGGAGTTGTTTTAATTCAGCCTTCAGTTAAATATGGCAAGCACGGTGTGATTTTGCTGGAGAGTTTCCAGGGAGAGAGAACTGATTGCATGTCTTGTAGTTTATTGTATGTATGTGAAAAGCAGTGGTAAGGTTACTCTAAAAAAAAATGCTATTTCACCCCTTGAGGAACGTATTCTGATCATTAGATGCCTCAATCCTACCAGCTATCGCTGTGACTTTTTACCAATGGACATTCTCAAAGGCAGTGTTCATCTTTTTGCTTCAGCATGGTGTAATGTGATCCTAGGATCACTCTGCCAGGGAGTTTTAAGTGATCTGCTGAAATGTGGTAACATCAATATCATTCTGAAGAAATCTAACATTTACCTCGGTATTCTTCCAAACTATCGATCTGTGCCTTTACCTAGCTTGGCAAAACTATCAAGACAGGTGTCTAACTGCCACTTGGCTTACATTCAAAGTGAGCACTTCCTTATAGAGCATCATTTTGTCTTCAGATGTGGCTGTAGCATCGAGATGGACAAACTAAATATCTTGGGAATGTTTAATGGCTATTGGATGCAGGTAACTCTTGCCTTCTCTGTCTCATAGTGACTTGACAAAGTTGATCATGTTCGATTAATCTCTATCCCGGCACAGTGCATATACTTGTGTGGTTCTGTCCTGAGCTTGTTCTCCTCTTTTCTAAGCAGTTGATCTGAATTGGCAAAGTTTGAATGCCATTCTTCAGCCTCTTTTTTTTTTGATGCCTTGTGGGGTATATCAGGGTTCTATCTTAGCACTCACACTGTTCAATCTGCATCCCAAGCCACTGAGTTACCTGCGTGCGCATCCATCCAATGCTTGCATTTTGTGCACTCTTCATTGGCAGTTGTGTATTTCAGCCAGATTGACCCTTGTTTAATCTGTGGTACCCCTGAGCAGTGTCTTTGTATTATCACTGTTGAGCAACAGCCTGCTCCTCTGTATTGCTTTGCTATTTCTGACACAGTTTATCTTTTACATGTTGATTTATATGATGTGTGATATACATACATACAGTCAGTGGATTATGTGGATTTTACGGAGGCTAAGCAAGAGTTCAGAACTCTGCAGACACAATGAACCCAATTTACCCTGCATATATCACACTGATTGCAATAGAAATAAATCAGACCATGACAGCGGTATTAAATGCAACAGAGGTGTGTTCAGTAATACAGAATCTATTCTTGTCCTTCCGCATAAGCTGTTCATGTGTTGAACAGTGCAATGTCTGTTCCCCTGGCAGTTTGAAATTTGGATTAAAAATCACTTAGCAGTTTACTGGTCTCCTGGTATCCAGATAGTTGGTTGCAGGTTTTCTTGCTGATATAAAAGAGGCTATAATTGGACAGGTTGACCGGGCTGCTTTCATGAACTAATGGGAGGAGCCTAATAATATCTGAATTAGAGTGCGTATGAGTTTTGAGAAGTTGACAAGTGCTGATATATCACTCTTTAAAAACGTAGCATTACCAGTGTGTAGAGTAAGGCCAGTTTATCTGAATGGGCTAAGATATTGGTGATGTCCTGAGGTTGTTCTGGGATAAACTGAAGCTGCAGTGCCTGTTGCTTTGACTCAGTAGCTAGAGTGCCAGGTGGTGAATTGGTTGATGACAAACCGTTTGCACTGACTAATGTGATTTTATTTAGAGCGTAGAAGATAAAGGGCCTGATTTTGAACTCGGCGGATGGGTTACTCCTTCGCAACCTTGATGGAAAAATATGAATCCCATTATATCCTATGGGATTTATGTTTCGGAAGACGGAATATCCATCACCGTTGGGATGGAGTAACCGGTCTACCAAGATCTAGATCAGGCCCAAAGTTGGTACAGTGCTTGGTTAAGTTCCTGTAGATACATTAATATTCTGTGATGAAATTCATTAAAACTGCATCTCATATCGGTTCTTTTTTGCTATGTTCCATGTTGTTTTGTAGCCTAAAGAGAGTTGCTGGCAGATGGTCCAGTCGGGTGGTGACTGGGATCTACTGCAGATTGTTTCAGGGCTGCGTCTTTTTGCCTCACTAGGTATCAAGTAACTCATCCAGTGTTTTTGTACTTGTGTGGAAATGTCTTTTAGGTGCCTGCATGTGGCTAAGTGGTCTGAGATTGACTTTACATTTCCTACTACTTTTGTCACACATATTTGTCATACATAGAATACAACAGTGACCAATACACCAACCTGCATTATCACATTTGTTGCCAGAAAAATAATACCACACGGGTAGGTCCACCTAAGTCACAGCATCAGGGAAATCTTGAACTGCAGCAATATCTAACGTGGAATATAACAGTTACTTTCTTTTTGTAAAGTACACTTCGTGGTTTAGCAAGGATGCCCCGCGCCACAATGCCTACAAGGAAAACTGACCCCAGTCCCATTGTTGTGTAGGAAATGACACTATAAGTATAACAGGTCCCTTACACTACTTGGGCCCGGGCAGCTGCGCCAATGACCGCTACAACACTGAATAAACTTGACACCTTTGCAGTTCTACCTTTCTTTTATCTAGTGACTTATGTGAACATATATGTGCGGTACCACTTATACTTGTATTTAGAATGTTGTCACATTGCTTGCTGACATGTAAAATTCCTATGATTCTGTAATTATTTTTGTGTAAAATTTTTATTCCTCCTAACAGAAAAAACACAAATTGAATAATTGTCAAAACATAAGTTCACTTAAGGACCTAATCAGTGCAACTGTGTCCCCATAAGCCCTGAACACCTTAGGGAGGTCACAAAGCAGGAACTTGATTGGCACAGGGTGAACTTGCATATCCTACACAAAACGGGCCCCAGAATTGTGCGTCTGTGTTATCTCAACTCCATTACATTGATTGATTAGTAGATCAGTCAAGACCTTTCTCTCAACTTGGCACTCGAGCCCAAATTGTATTGCCTTTGGCTTAGAATACTATATCTGCCCAGTCAACACAATGGCAAGTTGAGCTTCGGCCCATAGTCGGTCTAGTGGTCATCACTGCAATGGAAGCAGTGTCATGGCATACATCCCTTTCATTTACTTGTAGCCAAATTTGAACCTGAGATAGACTGTGTTCTTCATTATCTGTCCCAAAGCTCATATTTGGAAAGCTGCACGCTATTGAATGTAGCTTTTATGAATAGTGTTTCAGACTGCTCAAATGTGTTGATGAACAGTGTTGATGTTTCAGGATCCAAAAGATGAGCAGTTTCTGGACATCGCCAAGTCTATGGAGGAGATGGTCGATGATGATGTGGACTGCTATTGGCTTGTCCGAAGTTTTGTAAACCTACTAAACACAAAGTATAAAGATTCTCTGCCACAGCTGGTGAGCACCTTTGGGCATTTATTGTGTTGGAATGAATTATGCAGACAATGTCTTATGCTGTGTATTTTGCTGACAGTAAAGCACTGCTGAAATAAAACTTTGTATCTGCCCTGTATGTCAGATTTAGACTACAAAGGGTCGTCATGTTGTCAATGGTGGGACTGGCTATGAGTATTTTCACCGTATGTAGAAATTGCTATACCCTTAGCCCTGTGAATATTCCATTCACAACACTCAACCCATCTAATTCCAGGACCTCACTTTAGTTGAGGTTGTGCTGCTGAGGTTACAGAGACCTGGAGGGTGGTTGTGTATTCGAGGACTTGACATGTGCCTTAGCCTCATGACTAGTATATATTTAGTACAGTTTCTGGTATTGTTCATTAGTTGGTGGTTTTCACTCTCATGGTCTCGGAAAGAAGTCACTAAGCAGAAAAAGTAGTGTGATAGTTCTAAACCAAGCCAAATTAGACTTGTTAGTGGATGCAGTGTAGTATTCAACATCAGCTTCTCAGATTGGTGTAAAAAAAACCTCTGTGCTCACGCCAACTGTAGCTGTAAACGTTTTATTAACAGAAGAAACTATCTGTGAATTTGAGAATTTTTAGACAATGGGGTACACCAGCAACTGAAATATAGTGTGAGCCTCTAAGCAAAGGCAAGAAACCAATATATAGTACATTACAAAAAGACTGGCAATGGTAACCACATCATTTTGTGATACAAAGTGAGAACACAGATGCTGCGAAATGAGATCAGGAGACGACCTTCAGTTGTAACAAGAATGTAAACGTTCTTCCGCTGAGCAAGCTAATCAACACTTTCTCATCTTGAGAGTCAACTTGTGAAAGAGAGGCTCTAAGTGACAAGCACAGGCATTTCCTTTAAGCACAGTTAGCATGAGCGACATAAATATGGTTACAGCAGTTAGTTACCCTAAGGCAATGGTTTATGTTGACATCTTTCTACTAATGAAGCAGTTCTGAAGCCTCCAACTTTGGAGACTGTATGTGGTCAGGAAATAATAAAAACAATAGTGGGTGAGTCCGTGGATTTGAGACTCCAAATCTTTGAAGCACTTTTCAGACTAGATATGTTTCTTGCTCAGTCCCTCCTGAGACTTTTTGTTGCTTTGGTATACACGAATGTGTAGGTCCCTGGTCTGCTACTTCCTATGATGGAAGTGGTTTTACTTCATCTTTTCTTGAAAGTTCTGGCACTCTGGTATCCAGGAAGGTATTTCAAGCCAAAGCCAAATCTTCTTCTACTCATTAAAGTACAGCAAGGCTAGTTGCTGTGGCTGAAGTATTTTTTTTCTGAAAAGCTGTTTGACAAGCATCTTAAGAAAATTATAGGAAAGTGGAGCAAACCGTTCAGAAAGATAAATTGTTATTGAGCCCTCATCTGGCTGTACTGAATTGGATCAATAAGAAGAAATTTCTTGGAGTAATTAACAATCAAACAAGTCACACTCCCCTGTCTTCACAACCAAATACTTCTCACTATCCGTCTTAAAAGGACCCAAGAAGCAATTATACAAAATCTGATTTGATAAAACATATGGTAAAACCAATTATACAGTAGTAAACATCATCAATCCAAATATGTAATAAAAATGCATTTCACAAATATTATTAAAATCTTATTTAAAGAGAGACATCACAAGCAAGACATACATATGTGTCATACAAATGCTAGTTAATTTGAAGGAATCAACTGTTTGAAATATCTGAAAACTATTTTTTGTAAAACAGTTTGTCATTCCTCAAATTTAACCACAACAGGGGTCCGTCGACGCATTTTGGTGAATAACCAGTGACTAACCACTTTCTTCAGGAAAACAACAATTTTTATCTCTCTAATTAGGTGTGTAATAGTCACCTGTGTAAGGAACAAAACATATATCACAAAATCATAATATTTTTTACTTTAAAAAAAAGAGGAATATTTTGTCTCATAGATGTATCATAGACATAAGCTAAAATAATCAATACGTATTTTTATACAAGTTTTTTGCACGGTTAATTATGAAAATAGTATTTTATTATTAACACTTCAAAAACAACCTATAATGTGTTTATTTATAACCTGAAAATCTTTTCTTCTTAAAACGTTTATAAATCAGATTGAAAATTTTAAAAAACGCCCAAAGTAAAGAATGAGATCCAGACATTCACTCACTTCCAATCATACTTTCACATTCACATTTCAAATGGAAATGAAAAATTGGTACACTCACCAGTTTTTTGTTATTGTAGTTTGAGTGAGGTACACTATTGATTATAAAACAGCCAGGTCATTGTGAACATGAAACTAGGGGTAAAGGAATGGATAAGTATTACTCTCTAGTTGACATTATTCTTCCAGATATTGTAAGCGGTTCCAAATGGAACAAAAATAGAGGAAGCCTGCCTCTTTTGTGTTTTATTTTGGTGCTCACATGGGTACTTGAGGCCTAGCGTTCTGATGCCAGTTAGGATCATACGTGATTATAATGGGGATAATTCATAAATACACCGTCCTTCTATGCTGTGAATAGAAAAATCAAATGTAAGAAATCACAGGAGCGGGAATCACGATAGAGAAGGCCTAAACGCTGTCATTAAAAGGCAATAAAACCCACCTCTAAGGCATACTTCCGGTAGGTATACCAATATGATGGCTGAGACGCATTAAAAAAATCCTGGAAGAAAGAAGTACATTTCTGTCAACCTGGTTTTATAAGGTTCCTTAAACTACCACGCAATGGTCCAAGCTATCCTAAACCACATACCTATGTTTAAAATTCAAAGGTCCGATCCCTGGATGTAATGTTGGGGACTGACCAGCCCTCCAATTGTCACCGGATGTTAATCACCACACCAATTTCATTTTCCTCAGTTGTGGTGTTTCTGAAAGTCAAATAAATTAAATTGGTCGAAATGTCAGAAAGTGCACTCGGCTAAACAGACAGACCAGCAGTGTATGTATGCTGTTGTCTAAAGTTTGAGGGATCATATCGTAAAGAACCCCAAATATGCATGGTTAAAAAAAGGAAGCTGTAAATACATCCGACTATGACTCCAATCATAAAATAAGGTTGCATAGGAGAACGGTATGCTGCGTGTTTCTGGAGTTTGAGGAAAACTGTACTGACAGCTATCCCAATTCTTGAGCCACGTTGCAATACACATGGTTTGAGTGATTTACAGATGTCGTGTGGGAGTTACGCTCCGATGAATCGGCTATAGATACTCTCCTTTTTCTGTTCTCCCTATTTATTATTGCTATTACGGATTTCTTCGCCTTCCCACTCTGGAGTGATTGGGTTATTACTACAGATACTGGCGGAATTGAGCTGCTCTTATCGTTGCTATACTGATCGGACACTTTTGACAATCCTCAAGTGACTTGGGTGTTCCTATCCTGTAGCGACTCGAGTTTGAGTACAGCTTACGGACTTCTGATCTCAGCAGATATTCACATCGGATCACTATTGAATATATTTCTTGCGCTTGGTTGCGGATTGGATTGGATATTCTTGTATCCCTAAACAGGAGCATATGTGAATACTACATGCGTCTTGAGTATGGCGACTGGTGCCCTCCTGGACAATGAGCTCTTGCATATTGGATAGGCATAAGCTGTGACTGGGACATTGCCAATTAATATTGTTTTCGCCCTGAGGAAGCTCCCTATGTGGGAGCGAAACGTGTTTGCTGATGATTTGAATTGAATGTTTTCTAAGACGATTAATTTCAAATAAAGAAGTGACTTTTCTACTTACTTTTGGTTTGTTGGACTTTGTGAGCTGCGCACCCTCATTTGTTATACATAAAATAACGTCTTTATATTAGGAAAAAAAACCACAAATGATTCTGTGCTCGCACCAGCGGTTCTAAATGCAAGATTTTTTCTGGCCGAAGTGACAGAAACCATAACATTATCCCACAATTCTCTACTTCATAAGAGGGCCACAAATTACTGATGTCCTCCAAAAGTGTGCTATTATCACACCCTCATAGTACCTCATAAGTCGCTAAAAGTGACCACAATGAGGACCGTTCATTGCTATAGTCCTCCTGGGTGTCTTTATATGAATCCATCCTAGTATATTATTTTAAAGGCCAAAATCACAGTTAAAAACCAAATTACGGTTGCAAAACATTCATAATTTACCAACTCCTTGAAGGTGGTGGTAACCCATTCGCAAATGGAAAGAGGTTTTCAAAAGACCTATTTCCCTTGAGAATGGAAAACAAATATTTTTTAAGAGCAGGCAGGAGTCGCACGGACCACTTCCTCCTCTTAAAAAAAATGAAATTACAGCATTTCATTTTTTCTATTTAAATGCATCCGGTTTTCCTTCAAGGAAAACGGGATGCATTAAAAAAAATTAAAAAGATTATTTGATTAAAAAGCAATCACAGACATGGTGGTCTGCTGACTTCAGCAGGCCGCCATCCCTGTGATGGCTGCAATTCCTAATGGTTCGCAAATTGCGACCTACCTCACTAATATGCATGAGGTACGTCTATTTGCGACCCACTAGGAATTGTTAAAGAAACTCAAAAGAGCTTCATACATTATGAATACTGATTCCCTAATTGTGATTCTGAGAGAATCGCAATTAGGACATCAGTATTCCTAATGTTAGTACTTCTGACCCTTAGTTCCTCTTTATGGAACATGTCTGCCAAAATGCGATAGCTGCCCTTTCTCAATCTGCAAAACTCTTTATCTCCCATAGCTACCCGTAAAAGACGGGTTGGAATATATCCAGATGTATGGCCAGGGAAAAGATGTTAGTCCTGGTCTCCAGGCAACTTTATCCCAAATGTTTAGGTCGTTGCCGTTCGTGTACTCGGGTACACATTTGCAAGTCTTTGTTTTCTCAACAATCATATTATGACTACATGGATCAATCAATAATCGTTGTGCCCATTGACCCCAAGGGATATCAACCTCTGGTTTTGAAAATTGCATTATCAAATGGAATTTGGAGGCTTCTTAATAGTTTTTAAAGTCTGGAAGTGCCATTCCCCCACGTGCCTCAGTATGTTGTAATAACCTCAGCGCAAATAATGGTCTTTTAGCAGTCAATAGAAATTTGGTGATATGATTTGTACTTGTTGGAGAATCCTAATGTTTGTTGTGATTGGACAAGATAAAGAAACCTCAAGAGAATGTTAATCCTAACTGTGTTATTCCTATCTGTCCAAGACAAAAAACAGTGTTGGCCATCACCCAAGATCTCTACTAATCACCTCCAATAAGAGTGGGTAATTTGCTTTAAATATATCTTTTTGTCTAGGGGGGTTGTTTATACCCAAATATTTAATCTGTCTCTGAGTTCATCTGAATGGGAAATTTCTTATCAAAGTCTCCCTCTTTTTCTCTGCGTCTAATGAAAGATTTACAATCTCAGACATACCAGATTTACTTTATAGCCTATTAGCTCTTCGGATTAGTTGTTGTAATACTTTATTCGATAGATATTTATCATAAAAGTACAAGCATACAAATACATAAAAACAATCCATCCAAAGTACTACAGTTACATCCAGAACAACAAATAGCAATTTAAAAACAACAGAATAAAAACAATGTTTTTAAACAATGTTTACTTATTAAGAAGTTTTTATGCGTTACCCAACAGTCTAGAACGTATTATCCAAGCACCCCCGAGATATTTTGCCACCCCACAGATGATATACATGGAAACAGTATTGGTTCAAATAATACGGAGGGCTGACCTGTGGTCTTTTACACCCAACTCCCTGCATACAGGTTTTAACCATTTAGCCCTAACGGATTTGTCGGCTGAACAGGCAAATAAAAAATGGCCAAGGTTTTCCTCTGGGCATTGGCAACCTGGGCATTTTAGTTCAATCCCCCCCTTGGTTTTCCACCTTTCCAAGAATTTTTTTAAGGGGCAGGGTGCCATATCTTAATTTCAAGAACAAAGTTCTATCTCTAGCTACTTGGATAAAATCCAAAAAAGGTTCCAACTTCATAGAAGGTTTGTGGATAAGAAAGTTCGTCGTTAAAGTCCCCAGATTAGAGTTGTTATTAATCTTGGCCTCAACCCAGTCCCAATATAATTTTTTTACAATTTGCTTTGTAGGAGGGGCTTGTGACGCCCAGGACTCCCCCAGGCCTATTGATATTACTAATTTCTTAAGGTTGTTAAGCCACTTTATTTGGTGAGAAACATTTAGGGTTATTAACTCGTCCAACACTCTGGCGTACCCGGCTAGTTCCTGGGTTCTTCTAAGGCGCACCCAGAATAGCAGCGGCCTTAGTTGAACTTTGTCCGAGATCGATTTTTTTACCCATATCAAAAAATAAAGGTAGCAAAGGGGTAGAAACTGGAAGTGAGACTAAATCTCTGATAAACTTATTTTCCGCAGTTACCAGTGCCTTAGTATTTTCAGCACCCCATAATTCGGAGCCATAGACTGCAGAGGCTAAAGCCTTCCCTTCATAGACTACCAAAGCAGGGGCGACCGGTCTACTGATAGAGAGGCGCTGGTTTTTTAATATTGCACCAGACACCCTTTTAAGATTTAGTACCATTTTTGAAATATGGGAATCCCAGCTCATGTTGTTGGACAGCCTCACCCCAAGATAGTCAAATTCGTTCACCACCTCTAAAGGGGATCCATACAAGGTAAGATGAACCTTCCTAAACTTTCTATTTGGAGATAGGACCATTAGCTTTGTCTTTGAAGTATTGACCGTTAACCCACGATCATTACAGAAAAGGGAAAAGCGGTCAAGCAATTTTTGGAGGCCCTTAGGGGTCTTGGACATCAGGAGGGTGTCGTCCGCAAAAAGAAGTGTCGGGGTTTTCTCCTCGGCAAGGACGGGGGCATCTGCCGGGTCCTCCCTCAAATGGTCCACCACCCCATTTATAAAGAGGGAGAACAATGTCCGCGCCATCATGCATCCCTGCCGTACCCCCCTGCTGACTGGTACCCTCTCTGTCATTTGACCCTGGCGCCCCCATCGTATCCTTGCATAGTTGTCCTCATGCAATTTAATAACCAGTTGCAGCAAGGAACTAGGAAACCCCATGGCTTGTAAAATCTCCCATAGCTTGGCGCGAGGGATAACATCGAACGCGGTTTTCAGATCTATGAAAGCCAGATACAAGCAGCCCTTAGTAATTGATACTGACTTCCAATAGACCGCGCAAAACCGGAAGACTTGATCCATTGCACCAACATTCCGCCTAAAACCAGCTTGAAAATGGGTAAGAATATCATCCGTTAGCCATGTCTCAACTCGATTTATAATGACCCTGCCAACTACCTTTTTGAATAGTATCAATTAAACGAATCGGTCTGTAGTTGGCAGGGTCCTCTCTGTTACCTTTCTTGAAAATCGTAATCACCTCCGCCCCTTTCCATGATTCCGGGACGGGGTGGCCTAACTGGATAAGAGTCATTAAGCTTGCTATATACTCTGCCCAGATTAAAGGATCATGTAATAAAAGATCACCGGGCAGACCATCTGGGCCGGCCGCTTTGCCTGGAAGTAAGTTTAAAATAGCGGCCTTAACTTCTTGCTGGGAGAATATCATTTCATTACCAGTCAACTCCAAACTGGGGTTGCTGTTACTACACTCTCCTGGCGGAAGCAGGGGAGTTTGATCGGCAACATCACAATACAATTTTAAAAAATGAGCGTGCCATTGCTGTTCAGTAATGTGATTTAAAATAGGATCAACACCCCTCCGGTCTAACGCGTTAATCAATTTCCAGAAAATGGTAGAGTTCTTCCCGCTGGCAGCAATTTTAAGCTGCTGCCAATGCTCTTCCTCCCAGTTTTTCTTTGCTGAGGCAATTGAACCACGGTACTCCTTTCTAGCTAATGTTACTGCCATCAGATCCTTTAATTTTACCGCTGAACCAATGGCTTTCCTCTTGGCTCTACATTCTGCTGTATACCACGGGTTCGCCTTCGGGGGTCTATTAGCCACCACGAAGTTCATTTCAAAGTCATATCATATTCCCTTTATCAATTACATACGAGTTCAGCACTAAACTTTACCCACCAGATTTCTAACAGTTATACACAGATAATGAAGAGTGGGCAGTGGTTTGAGGAAACCAGCCTATTCAGTTCCCTCAGTAAAACATAGGCATTTTAAACAGACAGTTTGAAGGTGATAACCAGAGTTTCTACAGTTGATTCCTTTGATTATGAAACCTCACACAGTTCAATGGAAGAAAACTGAAGACAGGCAGGCTAAACCTAACTCATACCAGTGGCTATCTCATACTATGACTGCTTTAGCTTTAAAGATATCACCACAATTCGCTTTTCACTCTGGAGAACCTGTATCAACGTATTACCTACTCCCTCTGTCAGTTGATGAATTCCTGCTAACATTAACTCATAGGCCGGATCTGCCGCATGGACAGTGCCAGTAACCTTTTCCCAACTGTTCCGGTCATATAAGAGAACACACAGGCATTAAACGCAGGCAGGATCCCTACAGGGTTAATGAAACGGGAATTCAGGACTCTTTTACTACAATCAAGACTCGTCTTGTCCCAGTCAGGAGACAGGAAGTCTAGAATTCACCTCATTGCCTAGTTCGAGCTTCAGGGTCTCTGCTTCACCACTTCCCAAGAACCCTGCCGGTGTTAAGGAAATTCGTCCAGCTTTGGGGCTTCACCAAAGCGGGACGCTTACTTAGTTAGCGATCGGACCTCTTGGTAGGCACACTGGAACTTCGGCGCTCCTCCCTTTTCGCCCGTTCCTCTCACACGGCCTGCCCGGCCGCCGACCTACTCAGCTCCGCTCCTCTACCAAGCCGAGAGGTCTTTCAGCACTCCTCTGCACCTGCGCGGCATACAGGACACTTCCGCGCCTCAGGAGCCACCCAAGCCGGCATCAAGCATGCGCGGCCTCGCGACGGCGCTCCTCCTTAATGGTACTGCTCTACACCACACTGGGCCTGCGCAGCGCTCGAGACACCACTCCCGGCAGGGAGCTGCGGCGCCTCGCTGGCAGATGATCCAATTCTGGGGCAAGTAACCTCTTGATAAACTCTAATCCGAAGTGCCGGATTTAGGCGGGACACTTCTTCTGAGCCACGAGTTCAGTCAAACCGGACACCGGTGATTGGCAAGAGCATGGATTTCCTTCCTTCCCTACCACTCAGGCCCTGCCCTGATCTAGGGGGCAGTCCCGATCACCCTCACCTGGCGGTGCCTTACTGTCCTCGCCTTCAGACTCCACATAGGAATCCCACCGGAAACCTCTGCCGTAGGGATTTTCCCGAGTCCACGTCTTGACAGGGTCAGATCAGAAGATGAGGGATAGTTTCACAACAACAGGGACCGCGACCCAGCAGGTCTATCAATCCCCACAGTGCACCAGTCTCCTCCTTCAGCCGCCTATACTCCTGTCCTCCAACTCTCCTCTTCATGCCACACCATCTCAAAACGGTTGCCCAACATTCCGCCTTTTTTAGGCTGACCTTAGGAGGTCCAGAAGAGACCAGAAGGTTCTGGAATGCCCTATTCTATTCTATGGGTCAGGCCTCAGGGGAGACAGTTATGGCAGTTGATGACCACCATTTTATGTGACCCTTACTTTCCAGTCAGGGACATGGACCTAGGCCTCAGGTAAAGGACTATAAGGGCAAAGAGAACACCTAACCCCTAGGACAACTCCACAAAAAATCCAGTGAAAAAAAAGATTAAAAGGTTATGAGGGGCAAAAAGGGGACATCATAAATAAATAATTAGGAGGGACTACCCAAAGAGCAGACAGGTCTAAGGATCACTATCTGAGGATTGCCTGACTTCCATATCTTTTAAACTAGCCCAAGAATGAACATCTAAAAAGATGTAATCAATTCGCGACGGGCAGCTTATCCTGTTATAGGTCATTGCCCCATTACGATCAGAAGTAGTCCGGCCGTTTAGTGCCCGTAAATTATGCTCCAAAGCTAAAGTATTCAGCTGTATAGCTCTGGCAGTCCACTTCTTAATAGGGGCCAACACTAAATGTTGTATGGCCTGTCTCCAATCTTCAGAATTCAAACCCAAAGCGTCCTCATCATCTAGGGGTTCAAATGTACAATTAAAATCGCCCCCAGCAGGATTTTAGACCTAGGTGGAAGCTCAGACAATTTTACATCTAACAGCTCGATCGTTTGTGATATTAAACCACCCTGTACCCCTCTTGCGTGAACACAGAACAAATGGACAATGCACCCATTTGAGCTTTTCAAAGAGATATGCAGGATGTCATTGGACTGAGTGTTGTGTGTAGTAACAGTACAATTCAAATTCACCTTTACCCAGATGTGCAGACCACCTGAGGGGCGGCCTTTTCCTATAGAAACTGCTGGAACAAAATATGTGGAGTACCCGTTTTTATATTGTGGGGTCAAACACCAAGTTTCCTGAAACATACAAATATGGAAGGGATCAATAAAGTCATTCCAATCCGGATTTTCAAGATTTTTCCTTAATCCTGCTATATTCCAAGAAATGATGTTAATTAAAGAAAGAGCTGCAGTTGTTACGATAGTTATAGGTAATGGGGTACAGTCCAAATCAATCATTCTATTGGCCACATTATCCGCAGACACTTCAATCTTTTCTCCAGATATAGATATAGCCTGTGGTGACCCTGCCTCCTCCTTCAAAACCTTTTGTCCAGAGACATTAGTCGAATGTCAATCGACTGCTTCCAGGGCCCTGAAACGATTAAAACAGGGTAATGGAGGGGGAATATGCTGATAACCTTGCCATTCCCCCTGAAACTGATTAAACCCAAAAGGGGGCCTACCTACTCTTCTTTGTACTGTGCTCCACCCTCCATCTTCGCCCCCATCCCATTGATTTACATCATAATTCTGAAAAGGCTCTTCTCTCAACCCCCTTCTTATACAGGTTGGAGCCCTTAACCAGCTCCACCTATTACTGCGATGGTCGGCGAGCATATAGAAATAGGAGAGAGATTTAACTAGAATGGAGGAGTTGTTGTCACATGGGGGTCTAGCACGGATATACTCCACCGTACGCGGGTCCTCAAATGTCACAACAATACAGTCACCCTGGAGATTTTTTGGATTCTCACCCACCCATGGTGCTCTCTCCAGCATAAGTAGATTACTACGAATGTTGGGCGGAAGTGGGTAGTTTCTATCTAACCAGTGGCAGACTTTGTTTTTAAGAGCCCAGTACGATTCTGTTGATGAGGAGGGAAGCTCAGGACACCTGTTAGAACAATTACATAGGAATGGGCATCAGGGGGCAAATTAATATTCCGACGAGTTTTAATATTCGCTGGATGGGGTAAAGGGGGTTTGGGATCAAGGGTTATGGGAGGTTTGGGGGCAGCAGTAATGGAGCCATTTACTTTCTGAGGTATACTAGGCACAGTAGAGGGCAGTTTATTACTACTATTTATATTAACCTTGGTTGGAGGTATTTTGGACGTACACACTTGAGGGGTAAGGTTTTTCCCTACTACTTGTGTTTTAGACAGAGGTGGTTTAGCGCCAGCCAATGCTGGTCCACCGATTGCCTTTTTGGCAGGAACTTTTGGTCTGGCTTTTAACTCCAGATTTAAGGGCCTGCAATTGATCTTCGATGCCTTGTAGTCTAGACTCCAAGGGAAACAGTAAGGATTTAATCAGCTCAGCTATAGAGCTCATAAAGATACCGTTCCTATCTTCAGCCCCATCAAAGGATTCATCCAGGCTACTCTCTTCAAGAAAATTTGCTAAGCTTGGGGTTGAAGCTGTATCATCAGGGATGCCCAATGGTAAGGGGTGTGAAACACGACACCCCTCAGCTATACCTTCACTATTTTCTAAAGTAACCACAATATCCCTCCCCATCTCTGGCCCACAAGAAGTACTAATTGGATCACTGGGAATTCCTGCCCCGTCAAGTATGACTATTGGATCAGCACTATCTTTGCTTGAAGTTTGAGAGCACTTAGGAATAGCGCCCTCCCTCAAACCTCTTTGTACAAGTGTTGTCTCATGATCGTTTATGGCTATCGGAAGAGCCATTAAAGAGGTAAGGGGGGCTGCTTCAGGGGGCATCAAAGGAGCAGAATCCATGGGTACAGATTGACTGGTAGAAATAGGGTGGCTTACGGGTGTAGGCTGGATAGGATCTAATAGTGGAATGCATTGAGCTCTACCTGGTGTGCGCACAGAGGCTATAAGGCCTAAAGATGATCTTCTCGCTGAAGCGAGATCCTGAGACACTCTTCTTTCCATGAGGGCGATCCCCTCATCGATAAGAGTGTTTGTGCGCACAATAAAATTGTCCAATGTGCCCGTCAACTTAGAAGCACTAGCCGCAGCCTTGCTTCGAGTTTCCCGTGTACACATCCGTATACCCAAGGGTCACAGACTAGCTGATACAATATACAACAGCAATTACCACATCTAAGCAACCACAGTAGTAAAAAAAAAAAGAAAATAGACAAAGTTACTCACACTATATGAACCCAAGTCAACTAACAGAAAGCAAGTTTCAGGACGATATGCAAAACCAGGAGCTGTGGCCCAGACCAGACTCTACAGGCCTCGGAGGGCCACAGAGGGCCCGCCCTTTGCCCGGGCTTCGCCCCGGCCTTAGTCCCGCGCGCGACCCGCGTGGCAGTTGCTCTCTAAAAAGGGGGAGGTGCTGGAGGGGGCGGGAAGAGGACCAGCTGCGGCCGATCAGCGCCGCTGTGCAAGCTGGTCCTCGCAGTCCCGCCTCTGTCCGTTGTGTGTGTGGGGCAGATGGTCACCGGAAAGTCCACAGGTCCTCAGACGGCCAGGCGGGTCCCAAAGGCAATGCCCACGGCAAAGTTCATCAGCCACGAGCGGCGCCCGCGAAGTGGCCGGAAGAGACGAAATGTCACGCTCCGCTGCTACAGCGATCCCAGGTAAAGGCACAGAAAGGCTCCCACTCGACACACACTCAGCAAGCTCTTATCTGCCGGAGCGGGCGGGAAGAGGACCAGCTGCGGCCGATCAGCGCCGCTGTGCAAGCTGGTCCTCGCAGTCCCGCCTCTTTCCATGTGTGTGTGGGGCAGATGGTCACCGGAAAGTCCACAGGTCCTCAGATGGCCAGGCGGGTCCCAAAGGCAATGCCCACGGCAAAGTTCAACAGCCACGAGCGGCGCCCGCGAAGCGGGTGCCGCGATGCGTGGCGAAGTGGCCGGAAGAGACGCAATGTCACGCTCCGCTGCTACAGCGATCCCAGGTAAAGGCACAGAAAGGCTCCCACTCGACACACACTCAGCAAGCTCTTATCTGCCGGAGGGGGGCGGGAAGAGGACCAGCTGCGGCCGATCAGCGCCGCTGTGCAAGCTGGTCCTCGCAGTCCCGCCTCTGTCCGTGTGTGTGTGGGGCAGATGGTCACCGGAAAGTCCACAGGTCCTCAGACGGCCAGGCGGGTCCCAAAGGCAATGCCCACGGCAAAGTTCAACAGCCACGAGCGGCGCCCGCGAAGCGGGAGCCGCGAGGCCTGGCGAAGTGGCCGGAAGAGACGAAATGTCACGCTCCGCTGCTACAGCGATCCCAGGTAAAGGCACAGGAAGGCTCTTCGGATTAGTGTAATTTGTGAATGTGAGCAGGCAGAGACCACTCTGGGGTACCAAGGGCCAAAAGCATAACATCCGCGAGCAGTAGAATATTATGTTTTTCCAGCCCAAAGAAAATCCCCTCAATACACTGCATCCCCTGAAACTGGCAGGCAAATGGCTAAATGCTTAGTAGTAAGAGTAGGGGAGACAGACAGACTGCATCCCTATCTCGTACCCCGTTCAAGTTTAATCTCTTAGGATATAGCTCCATTCTGTGTTATTTTGGCAGTCAGCCTATTATAATTTGCCAGAATCATATTTTGGGAACCCCATTCCGACCTGCCTGAGTACTTATGTTAAAAATGACCAATCAAGCTAGTTAAATGCTTTTTCTGCCTCTAAGGATGAAGCAATTGGGTGTATTTGTTTTTTCTCCACCTTTTTCAACCAGATGGACCGCCCTCCTGGTGGTATCATGAGGTTGTCTGCCCACCACAAACTCACTCTTATCCACACCTTTTAATTCTGGCAGGATCTGCTCCAGTGTATTGGCCAATATTTTGGAGCAAAAGTTTAGTATCAATATTGAGCAACATGATTGATCTATTGGAAGCACAGTATTGTTTATCTTTATCCAGTTTGGGGATAGCAGTAATAATCGCTTACTTTATGATAATATCCACTTTCTTGGTGCAGAAATTAAACAAAATTGTTGTTTGGAGGCAAATTTAGAATCAAGTGTTTTATAAAATGTTCCCAATGACCCGTGTGGGCCTGGTGCCTTATTATCCTTCAAAGTGCCTATTGTCTTTTTAACTTCCTTTACACTGATTGGGGCCTCCAGGATTTCCTCCTGTAGGGAGGTAATCTTAGCTAAGTGAGCATTGTCAGTGTAAGTCTTTTGTCACGTATAGCTGACTGTTCTTCTGTTTTATATTATGTCTCATAAAATGTATGAAAATCTGCCAGCTATCTTTGTTTCTTATTAGAAATTTCCCCTGGTTGGAGAAAATTTCCTTCACAAATTCCTTCTCTCTCTTAATGTGTAATAGCTGGTCCAGAGGAGTTCCCACTTTATCCCCAGTGTGTGCATCTGCCTTTTTAAGTGTAGATCAGTTATTTCTGTTGTATTAGTGTAAACCATGGGTAGGTGTCCTCATATTGCTAGAATTCATCACTTTGTCGCCAGTGACGTGGACGCTGTGTATTCCACTTCCACTAATCTTGGTTCTTTTTCTAATTCAGAGACCTTGCTCTTCCTAAATTGCTTTCCATAAGCAATTAAATGAGATACATTTCGCTCTTATTACTGCCTTAAAGTTGTCCGGTATTGTATCTTAGCTGACTTCATTATTTTTATTTTCTAGAAAGGTAATATTCAATGTATTGTGTGCGCTCTTTTAAAAAGAGTCTACCTCGAAGGACGGCTGGGTGCATTCTCCTTGTAGGATAGTGGACCTTTCTATGGATTTAGAAGTCTAAATGTATGCGGATGGGGGTGGGAGGGATCTGAGACTGATATTGATCCGATCTCTGCTACAATTATCTCAGAAGCCAGGGCGTTACAGACTAAGGCATAGTCAATATACAAATGTGATTGATATATGTGCAGGTGAAATGCATATGCATTATCAGCCAGGTGATGTTCTCTCCAAACATCATGCAAGCCCATTTCATCCAATTTTTTTCTTTATACTTAAGGAGACTGTTCTTCCTACCTGCTGCCCTCTACGTGTTTTATCCCTTTGCAGGTCCCAATCTGCGTTAAAGTCACCCAAAAGAATGATTTTTCCTCTTGCAAAAGCTGACAGAATGTCAAGGAAATTTACCAAGAAGGCATCCTGTGCTACGTTAGGGTGATATATAGTAGCAATTGTCTTTAGGTTAATATCTAAGTAATAAGTATCTGCCCATCATATCCCTTTTCTGTTCTTCACAAACAAAGGAAAGATCTTTCTTCATGAAAATGGCTACCCCATTGTGTTTAGAATTTGTTAAAGCATAACAGGCAATACAGTATAACCTTTTTCTCATTCTGCCCTGGTCTAAATCATTTAAGTGTGTTTCTTGTAGGCTTATCACATCTGGCTTTGAGCATGTAGGTACGACCAGATGTTGCATCTCTTATTGGGTGCATGCAGCCATTTTAACATTAAGTAATGTGAATCTCATTGTATTGAGATGTGGAATCGCTTTTCTAATATTGGATTGTCTGGGTTCATAACCATAATCACAAGCATAATGGTGTGTATTTTATTGTGGGGGGTGTAGTCCCGTGGGTAGAAAAACAAATAAGCGCCCCCTGAAAAATAACAACAAAAAAACATTGACCTTACATATCAAGTATCAGCAGTGATTCCCGAGTCACCTTGGAGAGTCTATTTCTATCTCTTCCCAGTTTAGCCCCAAGGAACTCTCTCAGTGGGTACCTGATGTGGTTGACTCTAGGAAGAACCTACGCCCCCGCCCCCTTCACAACCCTCAACCCACCCCCAAGACCAACATATTACCTTGCACCCTTCTCCTCTCTGCCTTGCACCCTTCTCCTCTCTGCCTTGCACCCTTCTCCTCTCTGCCTTGCACCCTTCTCCTCTCTGCCTTGCACCCTTCTCCTCTCTGCCTTGCACCCTTCTCCTCTCTGCCTTGCACCCTTCTCCTCTCTGCCTTGCACCCTTCTCCTCTCTGCCTTGCACCCTTCTCCTCTCTGCCTTGCACCCTTCTCCTCTCCGCCTTGCACCCTTCTCCTCTCCGCCTTGCACCATTCTCCTCTCTGCCTTGCACCCTTCTCGGCCATCCCCTTGCACCCTTTCCACCCAATGGAGGGGGCTGCCACCTGGAACAATGGCACCATTTTAAAAGCATGATGGACTAGGGCCAGCCCTGACTGGGCCCACACCGGACGCACTGGTCTAGCTGTGCATTGACTCCACGGTGCACGTTTTATGTTCCATCTGCGCCCTCATTGTCCGCCAATACCTGGTGTTTTCAAGCAGTGGTCCCGCCATGCAAGTGCTGTCCCTTTGCAGCTTTAACTGCTGTTGCTTTATCTTCCGAGGCTGCTTCACAGCACATGATCCACACCACTTGCCCCGGTGCTTCTCCGTGCAGGTTTCACCTCCGTGACCCCATCCTGTGTGCACATCGTCTTTACCTCCACCGCTTGAGAAACCACTCCAGTGCTGCCAATCTCTTGTCACTCATTGTGATGTCACAGTGTACTACTTATCATAACCCATTAATTTTGATTTTACGCTCTAATCCATGGTTGACACACCCTCGGGTCTGAATTACAAATGTGAACTTGGATCAAAGTAAGGGGCTACTTCTCAAGTCATTCAAATTAAACACCCTCAATGCATTTACTGATGTGATTGAGGTGTGACCCTGCCCAAAATGATCCCTCAATAATTCTACAGGCACTCGAAGGTATTTGTATCAAAGTCAAAAAAGATAATTACTGGTAGGGTTGGAAGATCGAAGGAAAGGGCGCACAGATTGTTTGATGGTGTATATTTTCAACTACCCATAGACAGCTTAGATCTGCATTGAAAAAACACATCCCAAAAGAGATTTAAATGGGGAGGCAACTTTACAAGAAGACTCAGGAAGAAATGAAAGCTGTAATGTGAGATGAAGCATGATCATCATTGTTCATGCACACACCAGTAGTATAATCTACAGTAGTGAAGATATTATATAAACATGTAAATACAATGTCCAAGACAACAAAAGTAATCAGAAGTATGAAGCAATTGTTGATAAATTTTCAGAATGTTTAATGGTTCCACAACCAGCCAACACGTGTTTCGTCGCGTTGGTACAAATCCCACGCGCCTCCTCAGGGCTGCGATGTGTGTCGCGAAGAATACAAGGTCTCTCCAATGGTGATAATTCCGCCCCGGCAGGGCACGAGACCAGAACAGGCTGAAGAAAACTCTTCTTCAACTCAAAACAGGCGACTCTGGTAAAGGTCGCACAGTATGTATGAATTGGAGCGGTTATAACCACTGGAAGGTGTCTTCAAGTATTGTTGCTGAGACGAGCGGTACTGGTAGGGGTCGTGCTCGTGCGGCGATCTTCAATATTAGATGACCGGGAGTAGGTAATGTCAACCGTACACCGGAGGGGATCACTCGCAGTAAGGTCGTTTTCCGACGTGAATCACAATCCTGTCTCCCGGGTATGATCTTTATAAAGACAAGCCTGACTTTTGGGATCCATTGACCTTGAACATATTGAGTGCGGCTGCTAAAGCATCTCCCCCAAGGTCTTCTTCTCACTCACTTATCATCTCCATTTACAAGAAGGACATAAGGCTGGCCAGGCATGCTATAGACCAATCTTGCTAATAGATTCAGTGACTAAAGTGGCAGGGAGTCTTATTAGAAAAATTGAAGCAAAGGACCGTTCATAACTCAATAGATTCAGATGTGCAGTATGACTTTGGCGAGAGATTAGGCACCATTGATCGGTTTCTCCAGTTGTCCATGTTGACATGGGACTATACAGTCGCTAAAAAGGCACTTACACTTGGCCTTTATGGGTTTGTCAAGTGCATTTTAATTGAGTCAAATGGAACAAGTTGTGGTATTATTGTGGGCATTCAAGGAGTGGAATGGTTTACAGCTGCATGAGAATGCCATTTTACGCAGCCTTTTCTCTGTCCTGAAAAAAACGTGTAATTTTATTTGCATAATGAACTAAGATTTTCCTATTTAGAAGATTGATTTAAGTTGTGCCAACTTGCTCACTGGCTTTTCATCTGGAACAAGGAAGCAACTGAACTTAACCGCTTGATTATAGTGGACTGTTTGGCCGTGAAGCATGCATTACAATTACCCTGGTTCGAATATATCAAGGAAGGCTTTGACTTCATTGGGAAACTGGAGATCCTTCTCATGCCGGGCAATAGTGATCTGTGTACAAAATATACGTTATGATATATTTTGGGGGAATCGCAGAGAGAAAAAAAATTATGTAGTGGTGATTAGCCTTTAGTGCGCTCCTATGTGTCAATCTCTACCACTTATTTCATTGAACTGTACTTAGTCTTTGTGACAAATGTACATCATAGATTCCTCTTCACTGGATTTAGATTGAATTTAGTACATATCCTGGTGTGTTTTCCGCTGAAGGTCTTTTGGGAAAAATCCTTACCTCCTTATCCTTGTGATACTTTTCTACTCAATGTACTGTGCACTTTATTTCATTTTGTTATTTTTACCACAAACCGAAAAAGCGTTTTATTACAATTTCTGCCCCTACAAAATTTAGATGGCACAAACCCTCTTTTCTTTTCTTATAATTGCAAGAATTGTCAACACCTATTATTTGTATTTCTGTGGTTAGGTTTCTTTAACAATGTATTGTAATAAAAAAAAAAGTATGGCGAAATTGTGAGTGTGGGAACCTTTCCGTTGTCATTATGCCATAATGGATTGATATATTGTGTTTTTTAATAGTAATTTTATATCTCAGAATGAGAGAATCCATAAAGTTCTAACTTGTGTGGGTGATGAAGCTATCAGTTTTTCTCCTATGATATTGATAAAAAAAGAGGAATTCAAATCATGGGATTTATCATAAGGAAGTCCTCCGTCATCAATTCCTCGACTCGCGCTAAGTAGGTTTGCAAGGTGATGTTCGATATTTTGAGATGTGAGTGTCATCAGCATATTTGTGCATAGAGACAACTGAATCATCGAGGATTATCCCTAGAGGCTCCATATACAAATAGAAAAGGCAGGAGCCAGAATCGAGCCATGAAGATCACCACCTAATACTTTGGCTTTGACTGAGGTGTGGTCCACAGTCTCCGCAACTTGTGATCTGCTAATAAAGAAGCACGTAAGCCATCGCAGAACCTGCTCTAGAAAGTCCATCTGATGTTCCAGCATTTGATTTATTCTTCCTTGGTTGACCTTATCAAAGAACATTGATCAATCTAGTACAGCAAGTAAGCAAGGATCCCCTTTGTCCTATTCAAGATGCATGCCATCCTGTACCTTTATAATGGTAGTTCCAATACCAGAGCCTTCATGTATCTGTATTGATATTTTACCAGAAGATGTTCGTTGGTGATGATTGCTGCATTTAATTGGTTGTCAGTGGCTTTTTCTAAGACTTTCACTGCCACTTTCGTTTTGGAACAGATTAAAAATGTGATAACTGACTTGAGCCAGGGTTAGATTTTGTAGTGAATGTAATTCGGTCAGTCTTCTGCAGGGGAGTGGAATTGTGGAACATGTATACTTGTTCAAGGGACTGGATGCTTCATAAATCCACTTGTCCTGCAAAAGAATCCAATTGTTCCTTTTAGTGCCATGTAGTAAGATGACAAATTGTGGCAGCGTTCGTATGATATCATAGCTCTGATAGTAACCTCTATAATTATGTTAGTGCTCATATGAGGGTTTAGATTCTAACTAGGCTCAGATTTTGCCACGTTTTACACATTTACATACAGGTTTGAAAGCTGTAATTGAGGGTTAGAATACCTTTTGAGTCTGTTCACACCCACAAACTAACATTTTAAGGGCATTTACCAACTCCTAGCCAATCTCTTCCCAAACAGGAAAAGGATATCAACTTACTTGTGACGAGAGCAGGATTAAACTTTTTCCAGGGAAGGAATAAAAGGGTGTTTAGGGAAAGTGAATTTGCATTCACGTTGCAGATATTTACATCAGCCGATATTAGCATGTACATTTGCTCATTCTAACATGGAATTCCCAAAAGTTTGTCAGGAGTACTGTTTCCAAGGCTGAATTTGTGAACTCTTCTGGATTCCTAAAGGTAATAAATCCGTTTGCCTACCGGTTCACTTTTGTAACTTTGTTTTTTAAGAATTTGGAATGTGACCCCTAGTTTATTCTCATGTTACCTACCATGGTTTTACACTTATTTTTCCATTGTTCGTCTTTATTTTTTGAATACTGGCATGCATCGAACTTGTTTTACTAAATGATGCTTCAGAGAAATTGTTTTAAAAATTACACAATAGTTGATCAAAATATTCTTTTTCATGTTGCAAATTTTCATGTACATTTTACTTTGAAAAGAAATAACAATCTGGCGTTCATGCTTATACATATATTTTGCATATAAATAGGGAGCATTATAAATAGCCTCATTAGTTATGTTTTTCAAACATGTCTAAATGATCTTTACCTTTTTTTATGCTGGAACGACTGTCAGTAATACACGCTTGAGCTCAAGGATCACTGCATTTCCTCAGAGCGCTTGCTCTAATAGTATTGCCTTTAGTATTAATGAAATATATATATATATATATATATATATATATATATATATATATATATATATATATATATATATATATATATATATATATATATATATATATATATATATATATATATATATATATATATATACTTATTAACTTGGATTCAAATCGTGCCTTTAGTTGCAATCCTATTTCATAGATCCTTACTGTGGTATTGTAAACTGGCGGCTAAAGGGTTTGTGCTGTGAGGGTTGGGCCTACATGTCCAGTGGAGAAAATAAACATGGAAACATGTTGTCCTTGACCTTAAGCAATATGCCTTCAGCGTATGGCGAATTCCACATCGTGCCTTTAAATTACATTCACCAGGATAGGACTGAGGAAATACATTTGTGATTTGAACTGTTTGTTGATGGTTCCTATTAGGCACAAAGGAGTTCCAAGTGCTTTTGTGTTTTGGTGGGAATATTCATTACATATTATCAACGTTTAAATGATTCTGGTGCGTGAAGCTTTTGAGGAATTCCTTTGCGTAAATAAATGCCTCTTTCATGAGATGTGGTGATTTTTCTCATATGCCAGAAGAGAGTTCAGGATGCATCTTGGTATGAATCAAACTATTTCAAATGTATTTGGATGTGGAGTAAATAATAATCAATCAACCCAATACTTTATTGCGGTCATTAGACCATAAAGGTCCAGCTGTAATAAGTTTACAATACATTAAAATAATCCTCCAGGGTCCCATATTACAATTGCTAACTAAGGTCCAACACCCCGATAAATAAAAATACATGACAATACGACGAACTGCCCTATTGCTAAACTATTCAATAATTTGTAAAAGAGAAGACAATAAATTTCATGTTGATAAAACGCTAAATAAACACTCTATAAAATCACAAATATAAAATTGATTGAAAATAGAGCATGCCCTTTTAAAAATATAAAAGAGTTTTATCAACTTAGTCCTGAACATTATTTTTTAAGAGTGACTTGCGCACACACCACATGGAAAATAAAAAGCGTGATACTGCTAATACAGTTGACGATTGAGTACTATATTTCAACAGCGTAAAAGCCTCTACACAATGTTTGGTACCCAGATTTCTACATAGTTGGATTAACCAATGATGCCTTGGTTTTCTGAAACCTGGACACAAGGAAAATATATAATGCTCTGTCTTTTCTTCATTGCTACAGGCCAGACAGCCTAGAGAGGGTGTCCCTGCCCATTTGTTGGAGAAGACGCGCAGCGGGAGAACCCCATGCCTAAATTGAATTTACAATTTCCTCGCTAACGCTGGCTGTATGTCATCCAAGGCAGATTCTAGGATGTACTGGTCTTTAATTTGCAAGAACGCATCTGTTAGTGGACCTTTTGCTGGGCACCTCTGTTAGCGCAGTTGTGCAGTGGCAGTATCATAGCCAATGAGGTCTATCCCTGGCATGATTATTGCTTTTTCAAACAGGAGGAGGGTGGGCACGCACTGCCTCACATCCCAGCCGCCTGATGCATCATAGTAAATGCAGTGCATGATAACTTTTACTTCGGTGACAGGCTTCAGTTTTTCACCCTTGTTGGTGCAGCCAGTGCAGTGTATCTCTAGACACGTGTTTCAGGGTAGTTATCCTTCTTCAGTAGAGAGCTACACATTCTTTTTGGGGGTGCTGAAAATGCTGCCCAAAGTCTTCTCAGGTGTCTGTACCACTCACTGGGCGCAGTTACATCAACCAGAGCTCGTTGGCTGATTAGCTCAAGGGAGGCTTTTCAAACCGGAGGAGGGTGAGCGCACACTGCCACACATCCCAGCACTCAGTTTGCCCCGATGCATCTTAGTAAATGCAGTGCATGACAACACTTACTTCGGTGACAGGCTTTAGTTTTTCACCCTTGAAGATACTGAGGAAAATCTTCAAAATGGCTCTGAAGCAACTCTAGAAAAACAGTCATTCATGCCCTAGTCACCAGCAAGTTTGAATGTTGGAACACCCTCTATGCCAGGATCACCAAGCAACTCACCAGAAGACTACAGACCACCCAGAAATCAGCAGCCAGATTCCTACTCAACCTCCCATACACAACTCACATAACACTACACCTCAGGGAGCTCCACTGGCTCCCGATACACAAACGTTCTCATTTCCAACTCCTCACACATTCAAGGCCCTACATAAATTGGGCCCCTCATACCTGAACAGTTGCATCACCTCCCACCAATAACCCAGACAGCTCTTTTCCACAGGACTCCTACTCGCACACACCCCATGCATACACAGAACCAGATTAGGAGTATGGGCGTTCCTTTACATTGCTCCTAAAGCATGGAACGACCTCCCACTCGACATCCGAGCCTCCTACTCTCTTATTGAATTCCGAAAGAGGCTGAAGACCTGGCTTTTCAATTAACCACCCTAACCTAGCAAGGCTAGGCACATACACCTGCTCAGCGCCAGGATACCCTCACAAATTATAGTGCACTTTACAAATACACATAATATGTGCATACGTGCCACTATTTCAAAACAAGGAGATAATTTAAAAAAATGGGAATTCATTTTCCCAATTGACTATCTTTGAAACTGAGGTGGGAAACAGGTAAAATTAAGCCATGTTATGCTTTAAATGTCGAGAGTCTCCCACCTGAATCGGGTTTGTTGGCATGTATGAATTGGACAATGCAATTAATGCTGTTGGAACTTGATATATGGAGTGTCGAATGTACAGTGGCATAAGCATTTGAAGTACCAGAACAACAGTTTAGCTGTGAAGCGGGTATATTTAATTAAACGTTACCTGCTGGCGAGATGGGAGGATAAGTAGAGAATGAAAAATACCATTTTGGATAAAAAAATATATGCAGAGATAATAATAAGGAAGGTTTCTAACTGCAGCTCAGTCATCCCGTCAGCATTCTGATATACCACTAGATGGCAGTATATGTTAGTTACAGGCGTTTACCTAAAACAGTTAGCCGTAGTATTTAGATGAATAAATGTACACGCTTTTATGTTTGTGTGTTTTTGTTCCACTTAATGCCGTCACGAGAGCATCCCCATATTGCTATACTTGTGTGGGTTACTGTGCATAATTCTCTTAAGCTGTGATCGTATCTGGGAAGATTTACTTATTTTTCGTTGTTTGGTAGTCTTCCTTATATTAGGTACTCACAAATATTCACTAATCTGCCTGCGCTGTTCTAGATAGGCTAATTCATGTTACTCCTGCGTCCCGAGTAGTTCCTTTCTCATAATCTACCTTTTGTTATACTGCCCCCTAACCGCAGGACTGATAGCTACCGCTGTAGCTGTTCATACCAATGTTTCTGCACCGGTAACGCCCTGTGATGCTTACGTCATACACACCCTCTCACCCCCTCCTCTGTTCACGTTTTATTCTCCGGATTACGTGTGTGTGAAGTTGAATCCGATCCTGTGCTGTTCTGACTCTCCTTAAGCAGGCCAGGGCATGTTTTGCAGTTTTTCTCACCTTCTTACAAGAGGTGGGCGAGCCTATGGGCGCCAACTGGGATGCAAAAAGTGGGGTGGGGGGGGACCTAAAATGGTCCTGGCCTTGTACTTGACGATGTGGCTTAACATGACCTAAACTACATTTCTGGGACTCTGCTAGTGTGCTGCCTGATTGGTATTTTGTTTCCTCTCTGAGCTTTCTGTTATTGCATCCAGATGTATAACACAACAGCTGACTTGCACCCCAAACCAGCCAGGACTATTGGCTTTGCCAGTGGTTAGCCCTTTAAGATAAATGAATAACAACAATGATTTTGTTGTAAATATTATTGAAAATGTTTTAATTCTGAAATTTTGAGGCTGAGTATTAAACAATACTGAGACCCTGTGATGCTGTATCGATGGGCTGTGACGCCCATTGCCTGATACCTTGTACCTACCCTCTAGCCAACCCCTTGATCAGGAGGGACAGTTGTCTTCCCCAGAAAGCCCCGGGGTCCCAGCTCCTGTGTATCCCACTTCTTTTTCTTATGCCGGGCCCCTGATTGCAATAGCACTCGTATCCGTTCTGTCACTACCACAATTGTTGTTTATTTGTTATGTTTTTCACTGGATGGTTCATTTGTAAACGAGTTGTACTGTAATTTTTAATATGCTAATATGAATGTGTGTGTTTTGTGTGTTGCTCCTGGGCTGGGCGTGCCGGCATCGGATCAGATTCAATGTAGAGACTGCTTTGGTAGTATTCCGTATTGTATGATGCTCTTTACCTTTTTCATTGCTCCTTGTGAGACAACATGCGATGTAAAATTGTGTGCAATTCTGAATAAAAACAAGAATAAAAAAAACGTTACTAAGTCCTGTAGAAGAGGTAAGGGTCTTCAGAGTGTCTCAATTACTCCTGTTTTTTTCACTCTACGCTGGACAAGTACTCCCTTTTCCTATCCACATCTCATCCATCTGTGTATCTGAAAACTTCATCTCTTTCCTCTTCAGCACGTTCTTTTCCCTCTCTCCTGAATGAACTTCTTTTCGTCTCCTTCACTTCACCACCCCCCAAACACACAAAGCAACCACTTGCCTGCAAGCTCTACATATTCTTTTCCATTCACCGTGTCAATATTTTGACAACGTTGTATCGCCTTCACACACATTTGCACACAATCACAATCTCACCTGACGTGTGTAACTATTACTCTGTGCTCTCTGCAGATAGGCCAAGGATTGGATAACCATGTATTCCCAACTCCCTTTTGACCCAATAACAGGTACTTTGAGAAAATCGTACTACCTTCAGCCTCAACTCCTTAGTTCTCAACGGTGGCTTGTTATAAAACCTGAATTCGACTCAGTTCAAAGTATGCACTATACAAGGCTAATATGCGACACGAAAACAAATGCAGAAACACATCATCCTGGATATAGTTAACCCTCTCAAGGAATGCAGGATTAAGTAAAACATGAAGTATAAACCACTGGGGAGCCAATAAATTAACAAGCAAGGGTGTGGCTTGGCTCCAAGCCAATCTGCACGAGCCGAGACCTTAAAGTGCTTGCCCATGCAAGAAATATCATGTAAAATATAATGAAGTCTCTTAAAAATTCTATTTCTTTTAAATGCAGGAGTGTTTCACCTTCAAGCATCACATTATATCGTTTTACAGAGAAGTACTTGTATAAATCTGATTGGATTTAAACATGAATTTAGAAACATTCTTGCCCATGCTCCCTTCCTGGGCACAGTGCTTTTGTAAACTAAGCGGCAAGTCACTTGTCATGTTTACTGTGTATGTGGCCTAGATTCTTTTTTATTTTTAAATTCTGTTTATATTGTGGTTTCCAAACACCTCAGTATATTCATGATTGAAACATAACCATGCAAGATGGCAAGGCAAGGCTGTATCAGTACCTTATCACACTAGCATATCCAACCACGGTAGTCAGCATCAATCTCACATCTGATTGCTCTGTACATAGTCACATAATGATGTGGCCTTTATTCTTATTATAGATTGATCAACCTTATAGTCCAGTGGTTCTTAACTTTTTGACCTCTGTGGCCCCCACTTAATCCTTATGGAAAAATCTTAAAGCCTGGGAATATGCCAACAGGTTGCAGCAGGTCAGATTCAATTCCCTCCTTATACCCTGGACTATTGTGCCTTGTGACAGCGACAGAAGCCTTCTAAGAACTGCCCCTTCCAACTGATCCCAGTCACAGGAAGGGTCAACAGCAAGTACCTCAGGTATATTAAAGGTGCATGGGGGGGCATGGCCAAGCAAGATGGCTGAGCGGACGTGAGCCGCATCAGCTCCGGAGACCTACTATTGCCACAAGCTGCTAAAAGCACACATAGAGGACCGCAAAGCATATGATCAGAACCAGCGGAGTCCAGTGTTGACCGGGAGCACCGGTCACAGGAGCTGATGAAGGAAGAAAGTAACATGGAGGCTTTAGCCGCCTCTATGGACAAATGGCTCAGGGGAGCCATTGATGTCTGTCTGCCAATTACTAGCAAGAAAATCAAACCTCATAATATCCCGGCACCATGGTTCAATGAGATACTCAAGAAGGCTAAGTCCAAATGTAAACGTCTTGAACGTCTCTGGAGAAAGGACTACTCTCAGCTTTCAGGAGAAACTTATAAACAAGAACTCAAACAATATCATAGGGAGTGCACCGCTACTCGTGCAGCCTATATTAGCCATACTGTCACAGCGGCTTCCAATAATTCCAGGACTTTGTTCAACATAGTGAAAGAACTTGCAGGATCCAAAACCACTGCTCATCCCCCTTCCTTGAATAATGTGCAATGTGAAGAGCTAGCTCAGTTTTTCACAAATAAAATTGATATCCATAAGGACATTTTTGAACAACAACCAGGTGAAACTGACTATAAGTCCACCACTAACCATCTTCATTCTCTTCATACTCAAGGGCAATTGACTTATCTCCCCCTTAACGAGTGGCCTGAGATCACAACCCAAAATCTTCAGGATAGTATTGAGAAATTAAAATCAGGTTCCCCTGCAGATCCTTTGCCTGTATCAATCCTGAAAAAAACTTGATACTAGGCACATATCCGTAATCTGCAGAATTTTAAACCAATCTTTGGGCTCCGCCATTGTTCCTACTGCATTGAAACATGCTAAGGTCACACCACTGCTAAAAAAAACATCGGCTGACCCCAAAGTTTTGGGTAACTTTCGCCCAATCTCCCTGCTACCTGCTTTCTCCAAACTCCTAGAAAAGCATATTCACATCCACCCGGCCCACTACTTGGAGACTAATAACATCTTTCATCCCTCTCAGTCGGGTTTCAGACCAGGCTACTCTACTGAGACCACCCTTTTGGGGGTCGTAGAACATCTGAGGAGCCTGGTTGATAGGGGTTTCTCTGCTGCACTGATATTGCTTGATCTCAGTGCAGCATTTGATACCATCTCCCACAGTATTTTACTGGACTCCCTCTTTGAAGTGGGCATAAGGGGAACTGCCTTAGCATGGATTAGTTCTTTCCTTAGCGAGCGGTCTTTTCAAATAAAGTCCAATATTGGCACCTGTGGCGTCCATCGCTCTCCCCATGGTGTCCCACAGGGCTCAGTGCTCAGCCCTTTGCTTTTCAACCTATACGTGGCTCCTCTTGCTCGTATAGCGGAGGACGAAGGCTTAACCATGTTTAGCTACGCCGACGATTCCCAAATAATCTTCTCATTGACCAGTGCGGATAAATCTTCACCTTCACCTCTGAAATCAGGCCTTGCTAGGATTGCAACCTGGATGCAGGCTCATTTGCTAAAACTTAACGGGGAAAAAACCGAGGTGCTTATCCTTGGTCCCAGTCCTGATCTCTGGAATAGCTCCCACTGGCCCTCCATCATGGGCCCTCTTCCTACCCCATGTGTCCAAGCTCGCAATCTTAGCATCATCATTGACAAAGGACTCACAATGCAGCCTCAAGTCAGTAAACTTACAGCCACATGTTTTACTGTCTTGAGATGGCTGCGCAAGATTATTTGGATGCTCCCGGAAGACACCAAGAAGTCCGTAGTCAATGCCTTAATCACCTCAAGGCTTGACTATGGCAACGTTCTGTACCTTGGGACAACCCAAGCTGTTCTGAACCAACTTCAGCGGGTACAATATGCTGCGGCCCGTCTTCTACGCAAATGCCATAGAAGAGAACGCATGACAGGAGATTTGAAAGCTCTGCATTGGTTGAAAGTTGAGAGCAGAATAAAATTTAAAACGCTCTGCTTTATGCATAGGATTAAATTTGGATCTGCCCCGAATTACCTTAAAAATCTGGTGCATATCTATTTACCTACCCGTAACCTTAGATCCTCTTCCCAAGGCCTTTTTAATGTGCCTAAAGTCCGTCTAACTAGAATGGAAGGTAGATCGTTCTCATATCTAGGTCCCAAGTACTGGAATTCACTCCCTTTGGCAATCCGTACTGAAGCCAATTTTGTCACTTTTCGTAGATCCTTGAAAACCTGGCTGTTTGACCTGTAAGCCACGGCCTGTCTCACTCTAGTCATCATGTCCCTCTGCACTACTTTTTCTATCAGCGCCGGGAAACCCTGTTGGGTAGCTGTAGCGCTTAACAAGTTAAATAAATAAATAAATAAACACTGGACTCCGTGTTGACCGGAGGCTCCATAAGGACGGATTTGCAGTGGGGCCGAGCGAGAGAGGCGGACCTAAGATGGGGCAGATGAGCGCGATCGGCGGGATCCCACAGGCAGCCTAATCGACCACAGACCTTCCAGTCCCCTTGTCCCATGCAGAGAGAGCTATGTCTGCCTACCCTGTCCCGCAGAAACACAGAAGGAGCTGGTCGAGGCTCAGCACCACGCGCCCACAATGCAAGGAGTTAGAGCGGAGCTGCGGGGCACATTGAGTTTCGGCGGGAGAACGCAGCAAGCCGGCAGCACCGACTTGGACCAGAGGTGAGCGGGGCCCAGTAGCAGTGACAGCGGGAGAAGAACAGGCGGAACTGGGAGGTCCTCCGGGTGTTGGAGCAACTTCAATGGGGCTGCAATAGACAGGCCTTCGGGAGGACGGTATAGGGTAGTCTTGCCTGACTTTAAGATGGTGCCCGAATAGCGGCGGCCTCCTAGTGCGACCACATCGACTGCACATCTGTGTTTGACGGCGATACACAAGTGAAGCTACAGCCCCAACAGCAATTATACTGGAGGGAGGAGATGCGGCCTTGCCGCCCCGGGTGGGAGGAAGCAGCAGGATCCACAGTGCCTGATACTGAAATGGCCCCCACAGTGTAATCTATATCAAGGGCCTGACTACAATCGGACTCTCAACACACATGCCAAGGTAACACTCAAGAGGCCTTTATGCAGAGGGGCGAGATTAGGCCTGGTCTGAGACGACACAAGTCACTGCCCTTATGCTACCAAAAAAGTGACAAATAAGGTCTCCAGCTATTTCGCAGCAACAGACAAGGGCCTTTCTCCCACCGAGGAGGACCAGACGTGCAAAATGGCGCTCACCAGGGAAGATCTGGTGGCTTCCCTTCGGGGCTTTAAATCAGAATTCTGCCTAGAAATTAAGGAGGATCTTTTGACTTCCATAGACCAACTGAAGGCCGATCTCACTGAGAAGATGATGACACTTCAACACGCCGTAGATGCAGTAGGTTCCAGAGTACTTGAAGTGCAGGAACAGACACAGGAGCTGGACGCTCGCTCCTCTAAAATACAGGAAACGCAACAGACTCTCCAGATTCAGCTTCACCAAGTGCTTCTGAAGGCAGTAGACCTAGAAAACAGGTTGCAGAGAGAGAACATTCGAATCCGGGACCTAGAAGAAAGAGCGGAGGGACCGGACCTCGAAGCCTTCATAGAGGGCCTCTTCGCCGAGATTCTGAGTCCTCGTCAGATGAAACTCATGATAGAACTAGTTCATCGAGTGGGGACCCCATAGGCAGGGGAGCGCAAGTGTACCCGGGATGTCCTTGTCAAGATGCACTCCTTCAAAACAAAAGAAGCCATCTTGAGCGCCGCGAGGAAAAAGGGAGAGTCCTCATTTCAGGGCTACAAGTGTGCACTCTTTCAGGACCTGGCGCCCTCCACCCTGACACGCAGGCAACTGCTTCGTCCAATCACCGCCAAACTACGAGAAGATAATGTGCGCTACCGCTGGACCTTTCCCTTAGGTCTTGCTTTCGAATATAAGAACAAAGCCCACCACATTTCAGACCTGACAGAAGGACTGCGCATTTTGGGGCTTCTGCTCCCTGACGATGAAAGTGGCACTGGCTCTCCAAAAGGAACAGGCATGACATGGAGAGAAGCCCGCCTTGGCACACCGTCTTGAAAAGCAAGACAAAGCAAAAATGAGGACACTAAAGTTGTGGGTGATCCATACACGCATATGACCACGGACAATCACTGCAGCGGCACTACATCAGGACACTTGATATTTGGGTCATGGCACAGCAGAAAGGACGAGTGTCCATGCTTGGGTAACAACAGGCTGCAACAGACTGATTTTGGCGATAGTCCAGATGCAAATGTTCTCTATGTTCTTAATATACCACAGTAGGGGGTCCGGGCCCTGTCTGTACCACCCAGAATTACTCTACTCTTCTTTGAGAAGAACCGAGCTGGGAGCCAGTTGGCTCTTCAGCACAGAATTTCCGGGGTGGTTGGGGTGGTTATTTTTTGGGCGGGAGGGTTCCTGGTGGTGGTGGGAGGGTGCAGTTGGCTAAAGTTCACTCAGGGGGCAGGCAGTTGGTGGCTTTGGGACCATTCAAGACACGTGAAAACTGGTGGGGGAGGCTTGAGGGCATGAGCTCAGCTCACGAGGGGAGGTCAGAAGGGATGGGGTAAGGGGCCACTTTTCCCGAAGGTTTCCATAGCTTCATGGAATGTTAAAGGCCTGAAATCGCCATACTAGATGCAAACAATATGGAAATATCTTAATGACCACCAGTTTGCGGTAGTGGCACTGCAAGAAACGCACCTCAAAAAGTCCAAAGAGCTTTGGCTTCGTCACAGAAACCATCCCTTAATCTACAAATCGTCCGCTAACACCAAACAAAAAGGAGTTGCTCTCCTCTTCCGTAGCCCTGCAAAGTTCCAACCCGAAGCTATAAAGGCCGAGCAGGAGGGGAGAGTAAATATGCTAATGGGGAGGCTAAGGGGAAACCTCTGTACTTTTATTTCTATATACGCCCCCAATACGAAGCAAGCAATTTTCATGTCCTCCACATTGGACTTGATCAGCGAGTTTGCAGTAGGGCCCCGTGGTTTTCCTAGGAGATTTTAACCTGACAAGGAACGAAGATTTAGACCGCTCCCAATTGGGGGGCAGCTATCAATGGCTTCTCCAAAGGGGTTAAACGGAAGATACACACGTTAGGCCTATGCAATGCATGGCATACACTACATGCTACTCCCAAGGATTAAACCTACTTCTCTCACGTCCACCAGTCTTACTCCAGGATAGACTACATCTTCGTCAGTCAGGTGTTACTAGGTCCTTTGCGGACCTAGTGTCTTCCTGATAAAATATCCTCAGTCCAGAAACACTCCGAGTAACTAGACCCTGCCCTTCCTTGCCCCGGCTCCAGACACGCTACAGGGGACAGAGACTTATTTGTGCTGGCACAGGCACATCCCTATTCAGATGTCCGTGTCAACGCCTCCCACCACTCTAGCTCAGGAAGGCCAATCAGCCGGGTGATGGGCCATCATGATAAGCAGGGCACACCTCATCTCCCTTTGTGTGACTATCTAGAGTGAATGCACAAGAGCCCAACTGTCCCCCTGACCCAGACATGTATTCAGAGAAGGCAGAGAGGCACAGAATGGTTTAAGTAAGAAAATGCTCACTTTCTTAATGTGGCATTTTCAGACCTGCAATTTAAAAAACACCTTTACTAAAAGATGTATTTTTAAATTGTGAATCCAGAGACACAAACTCCAATTTTCTATTTGTTCCCAATTGTAAGATGTTACAAGGCAGCTCCAATGCTTACCTATGTGAGAGATAGTCCTTGTTGAAGTGAAAAACACATTTTGCAGTTTTTCACTACCAGAACATGTAAAACTCACCAGTGCATGTCTTACCTCTTACATACACTGCACCTTGCCCATGGACCCAGGAACTACCTTAAGGGTGCTTTTCATGTAATAAAAGGGAAGGTTTGGGCCTAGCAAGTGGGTGCACTTGCCAAGTCGAGATGGAAATTCTAAAACAGCACGCAAAGATGCTACACTGGCGGGCATGTGACAGGTTTGAAGGGCTACTCATGTGGGTGGCACAGAGAGTGCTGCAGGCCTATTATAGCATTTGACTTACAGGCCCTGGCCTGGGCACATCTGGTACACTGTATTAGGGACATACTATTAAAAGAGAAAGGACAGCTCATGCTTGTCAACAAGAACACAGGCATAGCTTTGAAGGAAGTCCAGTCCCATGCTCAGTCAAGAAGCCAGAATAAAGTTTTAGAAGGGCCTTCTGATGATACACGAAAACTTGCCGCTGTTTTAGTGAACCCATTTTAAGATCATTGGAAGCAAAGGGAGGCTGGGACCTGAAAGATACTGCTATCCTTACATTTTTAAGTTGTTTTTTTTTAATATAGGGTGGCACAAGAGGATCTTTGGGCCATTGATTAACAAAGCCAGACAACGCCAACAAATGGATCTTGCCTTATATTAAGTTGCTTGCATCTCAATGTCAAAACACTGTTTTGAGATCTGGGTCATGATTAAGGAAAAGAAACCAGATCTGGTTACATCTCAGAAACTTGGCTTAAAGTTTCTACACTGCCAGAAATCTCCGTAGCCATACCTGCTGGCTATAAAATGTTAAACTGTAACAGAGATGATCGCTCTGGAGGGGGCACGTCTATTATATTTAAAGACAGTTTGAATTGCTCTGTTGAATTTGAGGCTAAGTCAAATGACTGTGAGATCTTAGCTTTCCAGCTTACATATAAAACACGAAAGTTACTGGGAGGTATGGCTTTCATAGACCTCCAGGCAATGACTCGGTACGGACAAACAAGTTACTTACTCACTTAATGGAGTTGAGTATCAAACATGAGCAATATCTCAATATTGGCGATTTCAATATGCCCTTTGAAAATGAAGAGGACATATTATGTAGGCAACTCGAGAATGACATGAGTATGCCGGGTTGAAACAATGGATGTCAGGCCCTGCCCATATGGCTGGTCTTACATTAGATCTACTGTTTTCCATTATTAAAACCCTCAAAATTATGGATGTGACTCCCCTTACATGGACAGATCACTACCTGATTATCTACTCCGTTACATTCCCTAGTGCCAATTTAATTTTAGCAGACAGTCCTTTAAGCCCCACAAGCTCATGGAGGATTTTAACAGAGCAAACATTTGCTGATCATTTTAGTTTTTCTTTGAAGGATACTGCCTTGCCCCTCTCTAAACAGGTTGAATCATTTAACACTGCTATTGTCAATTATTTGGATGTTTGTGCTCCGTTGAAGATGAATAACTTGATTAAGAGCTTCCCATCAGATAAATGGTATTCAAGGGAATTGAGAGAAATGAAAAGAAAGTGCAAAAACCTCTAACCAAAATGGAGGTTCTCTAAAGATAAAACTGTCCATATAAAATTTAAATTAGAGTCAAGTCAAATGATCTTTATTCGGATTGTCAATAGATCCATAAAAGTACATAAAAATGCATTAAGAACAGTTTAAAACATATATAAATAAACAGATTTATCAAGATAGCATTTAAGCAGCATATATCATAAAGTGCGGTAAGCATAGTATAAAGTGCAAAGAAGATAGTAAAGGGAGAAACATTATACTACTAGCAACATACACATAAAATTCAAGTTATGTACTCCCAAAAAATTATCCTTTACAACAGAATACATATACAACTAAATCAACGGGCAATTAAAATAAATAATTAGGTGCAAGAAGTGCAACAATACCATAGTGCTATTAGCAATTATCCAAACTCCATGCATGACCTCGATTTGACACATCTTTTTATAAAGCAGTTTACAGTGTATATAACTTCATCAGTATGTAGCATTTGGAGAAATTTTAAAGCAAGATTAAAATCTCTGAGGTTATATTTACAAAGGGTCGGCCTTAAGTATTGACAGGTATATAATTTATAGAAGCCGCAGAAGAAGAAATAGTGCAATAGACTTTGTTTCCCGCCCTGAGAACAGGGGCAGTCCAATTCTTCCAGTTTTTTGTTGTAGCCAAGGGGGAAGCTGAGCAAATTTACTATGCTTCCATCCCGAAACCTGAACAAAAGGCTCCTATTCCACTTTCCTATGGGTATTGACAAGTATCTATAAATATTTTCCAAATTAATCAAATTATCACAACTTAGGTCAATAATGAGCTGATATCTAATGACACCAGGTTTAATAGACTCAGACCTCAAGCGATCCTCTTTGTATAGGTCAAGTAAAGCCCGTTTAATACTGTGCTTATGGGCGGGGACAATAGAGTTCGGGGAACTAAACAAAGAACCCTGACCCACGCTCTGCAGGCTATCCTTGACTGCATTAAACCAAGGTATGTGATGAAAACTATCACTTAACAAACAGTCAGATATTATACTGCGCGTTAAGGACGCTGCTGGATTTAGCCATACCTTGATCCAAAAGAGAGCAGGCCTAGACCTAATGAAGTCATCAATATAGGACAATCTCAGTTCGTTATGACAGATAAGTGTAGAGGCGCAAGGGACTCCTCCCAGCACCCTCCTACAAAATCTATTTTCCTCTGACTGAAGACCCGTGCTTTTGCAGTATCCCCACACTTCAGCTCCATATGTCCCAGTTGGTCGACATTGGGTGCGGTATATATTAAGTAGGGGTGTTACCACATCTGCCAGTTTTAGTTGTCGGAGGGATAAGATTGATTTAATTGACTTGCCAATTTTATTTCTCGCATAAGCGGCATGCGGCTGCCAAGAGCCAGAGTTGGAAAAAAGTAACCCTAAATAGGGAAAAGTGCTAGTGCATTTTAAAATATTGTTGCCGGATTTAATTGATGTAATATTGTACTTTTTAGGTCCGCAGTTCATGATAAAGGATTTTTTAAAATTGGTATTTAAACCAAGATCAGACATAAACGCAACAAACCCCGAAATTAAGATGCGTAGAGCATTCGGGGTTCGCCCCATTAGTACTGCGTCATCCGCATAAAGTAGAGTAGTAATGGGGACGCCATTTATAATTGGAACGTCCTTAGTAATTTTATTTAAACTGCTGCTCAACCCATTGATATATAAAATAAAAAGCAGGGGGGCGAGTACGCAGCCCTGTCTAACTCCTCTGCTAATAAGAACATCATTGGACAGATCGCCATCATTATTTATCCGTACTCTTGCTTTTAAGTCCCTATGTAACTCAGACAAAAAATACACCAGAGAGTCATCCAAACCATAATCAAGCAAAAGAGACCACAACCTAGAACGATTAACAAAATCGAATGCGGAACTCAGATCCATGAAACCTAAATAAAGGGGGGATTTTTTAACAATAATGTATTTAGCCATAATCAGGTTTAAATTTAGACACTGTTCAACTGTGCCTACGTGGCTTCTAAATCCCAGTTGACTACAATGAAGAACATTGTTGTCCTCAGCCCAGTTCCTTATCCGTTTAAAGATTACCCTACCAAGGACCTTTAACGTATTGTCGATCAGTGAGATCGGACGGTAGCAGGCAGGATCCGACCTGTCACCTTTTTTGAAGATTGGTACGATAACACTGTTCGACCAGGATTCAGGAATTGAGTTTTCGCACAGGTTATTAAATAGGTTGCATAGGAGAGGGGCCCAGAAATTAATTTCTGATTTAATCTGATCGATAGAGAGACCATCGGGGCCAGGTGCTTTGTTACTTGCACTATCAATTATAGCTTCCTCGACCTCTATTAATGAAAAGGTCAAAGGTTCAGCGCTATTGGATAGGGGGGCAATAACTAGAGAGGTGGCTGATATGGCATAAATTTGAGAAAAGTGCTCAACCCAAGCCTCACCGGTTATGTTGCAGTTAATTGGGTTGAGACTAGAGCCAAAGGATCTTAGGGACTTCACTTCTCTCCAGAAGCCGGCTGTATCCTTTAGCATGGCAGTGCGTGTGAGAGATTCCCAATGGTTAATTACCAGAGCCTCAGATCTGGTGTGTAGGGCAATTTTATATTTTGATCTTAAATCTCGTACCAATGGCACATCCCTAGGGTTAGTTTTTAGGGCAGCCCTCAATTCCCTATTGGCCTTGGAGCAGGCAGAGTCAAACCAGCGTGGACCTTGAGCTATATTCTGCCTAGCTGGTTTAGAAGATTCTTTTTTAATGGCTCTGCATAAATTGCCAAAGGCCTCAACCACAACAACACAGGGGCTCGAGTATGATAAGCAAGTCTCTACTACCACAAGATGTTTTCTAATTACTCTAGCTAAAATGTCTTTATTGTCTACCCCTTTCCACACTAGTCTTAATCTATCGGTCGATAAAGACAGATTTTTTGGCCCACTCTCTACTTTTGCTGCAACCTTCCAGGTCTGAGGATTATGTAAATATATTCTAATTGGATAGTGGTCGCTATAAGCGGAACAGATGACTTCTGCTTTTAAAATGATGTCACTTAATAATGGGCATATAAATATGTAATCTATTGTGGATGCACAACCATGACCCACGAAAGTTGGGGTTGTTATGCTATCAACACTTGAACCCACGATTTCCATTGCATTTAATAAATCACGGGAGGCTAAAAGATTTTTCAACTCTTCACCGTTTTTACATGGTGGGCTGCTGCGATATATATGGGCATTGAAATCCCCTCCAATGCAGATACCGTCAAAAGGCCCATACTTATGCCCTTCCATAATATCATCAATAAATGCAAACAAAGAAATAAAATTATCATTAGGATGAGTTACGAAATCATTATTATAAAAGTTAATAATGCACAATTTCATTCTATAAAAATACTTAATGGCCATAAAACAGTTACCTAAAGTAGGGATCAATGTAGTTTGGACCCCAGGTTTTATTTTGGACCAGATGGATAAGCCCCCACTGGGCCTGCCCATATGGGAGGGGGTGGCTTTTAAATTGTAACAACAGAAGCCCTCCATCGATGGTGACATTATACACCAAGTTTCTTGCAACATCAATATATCACAATTATTGTCAACCCAAGTTAGCCATTCTGGAATTTTTAATTTCGATTTTAGACCTGCTATATTCCAACTTACAACCAATAATTCGGAATCCAGGTTCTTTCGTTTTGGAATCAAAATTTTTTGACTCGTAACCGGTCGAGTCAAAAGTTGAGGCAAGTATTGGGGAACAACCTGGGATTCAGAAATTGGTGACATAGATGGTACAACAGAATTAGGCAGAGAAGGTCAATCCTGCAAATCTAAGTCCGACAAAGGTGCAAATCTATTGAACATATTAAGAGGAAATGGGGCCGGTTGGAATTGCATAGGCGGTGGCTGAAAGTACATAGACGAAGGGTGAAAGTGCATTGGTTGAGGTAGTGGTTGTGATAAAAATTGCACTGGAGGAGGCCGTGGGTGTCTTGCCATTTGTCTGTAGAAATAACTCAAAGGTAGCATGGTTACAACAGTAGAAATGGCAGAGCAGTTACTGTTTCTATTAAGAAGGTTTCTCACAGTCCCTGGGTTCTGGATATTAAGAACTATGCAGTCGCCTTCCTTATCTTTAGTTAAAGGTCCAATCCACGACACCCTACGTGCCGATAAAATCTCTCTAGAGATATCATAACCAACGCCTTTATGGTTAGTCAGCCAATCTATGCATTTGTTTCTTAATTGCACCCAAGACTCCCCCTGGCTCTCCCTCAACTGTGGTACGCCTGCAAGAACTAAAACATAGGGACAAGCATCTGGAGGCAAGTGTAATGCCGGCCCTTGATGCTTAATTGATTTATTTGGCCCTTGTTTACGAATGTCCTCAGTATTACTTACAACAGTTGATCTCAACGCTGTCGCTGGTTGGGTAGAACCATTCTCACAGTTCGAAGCAGTGTTGGTGCAGTTAGTGATGAGGGAGGTTGTAGTTTTCCTAGGGGCAGGTGTAGGGGTAGGCCTAGTAGTCAAATCTGATTTTGTTAAAAGTGTCCCTCCATCAGTAGGTCTTAATGGAGCTGTAGGTAGCACAGCAGACAGCGGCAAAGTTCCGGGGTTACTCAAAACTCCGCCCAGGAGAGTAGAAGTTTCCTGTTTCTTTGCAGACAGAGTGTTATTTACAGATTCCAGTTCTTTTATAAGACGATCGGCCCTAATTTGGTCCAAGACAACAGACCCCTTCTTTTTTGTTTCTCCGTTTTTGACCAAATTGTCAAGTCTTTTAAAAACATTATTAAACTGACAGATCATTTGCTTTTCTATCCGATTAAAAATAGTATCCACTATAGTTTCTATAAGGTTCACATTCTGTCTTGAAAGATTGTAATTATCTCCCATTAGTGTTGTTTGGGTCCAAACAGTATTAGAGCTCTCACTGGAGTGAATGGTAGATGGCACGATAGTACAGCCCATATCTGCTTGATCATCTTCCTCCATAGTAGCAATTTGCATCCCTGTGGATTTCTGTTTATTCCACAGACTTTGGGGTGTGGGCTGATTCTTATGGGTTGGCGGTTGTTTCCTTTTATTGGCACTTTGCTTAGTGATGCCTCTTTTGCGTTTTTCACCTCCCTGTTTGTTGCTACTAAGTTCTAAATTGTCCAAGGTATGAGCCTCATCGAATGAAGCTATTGTGATTGTTGTTGGAACGTTTTCATTTAGCGAAGCTACAGTAGGTACAGTAGGTGAAGATATATGTGCCGGTTTTAAGGCGACAACTGCCGGGGAAGAAAAGGCAGAGTCCTGTGCTATATAGGTGATAGTATCTTCGTCATCTAAGACAATGGGAACATCGACAGGAGGATGTGACGGCTTAACAATAGTTACTGCGGGGGTTATGTTCCATATTCCCATAAGTACTACTTGTACTGTTTGTTATTACACTCGAGTTAAAGTTGGTAGAAAATGGACCCATAGAAAACCTCCTCTCAGTCTCCACAATCTTGTTAAAAGCCGTGTCTATCAGTGTCTCAAAAGATGTGATGAGAGAGACGGAGGTATCAACACCCTGGGTGGAGACTTCATTGCTAATGGCAGCGGGCGTATTGTCGCCCATTTTCGTGTCCAAGTACGGTGCTCACCTTAAAAGAGAAAGACTTAGGGACGTGGCCCGCCCGACCACTGTAGACCACTGACGGCCACAGACGGTCCCGCCCTTGTCCCGGGCTTCTCCCGCGCGCGACTCGCGTGTGCGAGAGGCGTTCCCTGCTAATAAGGCGCCTCCTGGCGCGTGGCCGCCGTCACACCCGCCGCGTCCACCCCCGGGGCAGCTGGGTGATGTAGTTCCCCAGCTGCTGCTGCACCGGGTGGATGGCGGTGGATGGCGGTATGGGCGCTGAAGATTTCAAGCGCTGGCCGTTTCCCTCACGGCGAGGTTCGGGCAGAGAGCAGGCGGTGAGCAGGGGCAGAGAGCAAAGCAAGTTGGCCGTTCCCCTCACGGCAGGTAAGGCGGCGTCTGGAGTGTCCCAAGAGCGCTTCGGCGCTCCCTGCTAATAAGGCGCCTCCTGGCGCGTGGCCGCCGTCGCACCCGCCGCGTCCACCCCCGGGGCAGCTGGGTGATGTAGTTCCCCAGCTGCTGCTGCACCGGGTGGATGGCGGTGGATGGCGGTATGGGCGCTGAAGATTTCAAGCGCTGGCCGTTTCCCTCACGGCGCGGTTCGGGCAGAGAGCAGGCGGTGAGCAGGGGCAGAGAGCAAAGCAAGTTGGCCGTTCCCCTCACGGCAGGTAAGGCGGCGTCTGGAGTGTCCCCAATTTAAATTAGAGCAAAAACTGCATTTTAACGCCTTGAAAAGAGCGACAAATGACCACTTCATTCACCGTATCAAGGAGAATAGTTGTTCCTCAAAATAATTATTTAAAATTGTGAAGGTACCTGCTCAGCCCAAGTGCCTGTCTTAGTCAATTCCCCACACAGAGGCCTACTGTGAAGAAATTGGGAACTTTTTTATGGCCAACATTGCAAAAATCTATACATCTTTTGAGAACCAAACCCCTCTTTCTGATGTGGCACAGGCCTTTTGTGATCCTTACTGAGATATTAAGGCCCACTTGAGAGCCTTTTTAACTACTATCAGAAACACAGTTAGTACAGTTGATGAGGGAAGTTAAATCTGGTTTGCCATTTAACCCTTGCCCTAACTTAATTTACTTCCAATTAGCTAAGGCTTTAGGGCTCCATTGTACTCAAATCTTTAATCCATGCTGGACAGAAGGGACATATGCAGAGAGCTGGAAGGAAGCAATACTATTACCTTTAGCAAAAACAGTGGCCATTGATGTGTCCATTACATCTAATTATCAAAAGGTTAGTGAACAAACAACAGACTAATTTTCTGGAAGCCAACAATCTGCTGGATCCCTCCCAGGCGTGTTTTTTAGCTAATAACAGCACTGAGTCCATTCTTTTAGCTGTGTTGGATGACATCAGGGCAGCCTTGATCCTACTTGACCTGTCTGCAGCTTTGGCACAATCTCTCATAGGCTTCTGATAGACAGTGTTCACAAGATTGATTTACATTCTCACACCCTCAGGCGGATGAGGTCCATTTTATTGAATAGAACACAGAAAGTGCAGTTGGGTGCCTACAGATCCCCTTTTTTTTATTTCTAATTTTTAACATTTATGCAAGCGTCATTGGCAAAAATCATTAGGAATTGGGACCTTATGGTTCCTTCCTATGTAGATGATACCCAGTTAATGTTATCACTAGGGTAGGATCACAATGAGGCCCGTATCAGGGTGCCTCACCGATGTTGCAGGATGGATGACGAAGCACTGCTTAAAACTCAATGCAGAGAAGACTGAGATCCTGCTGTTCAGCGGCGCACATCTAATTTGGGATGCCTCCTGGTGGCCCATTAGGGGAGATGTCGTTGCCCAAGAAATAGACAAAAAGCCTTGGCGTCATTATTGATGGCCAACTTTCCATGCAAGAGTATGTCAGGGCTACATCTGGTAAATGGTTCAGAATTCCTAAGCTGTTGAGAAGAAGGTTCAAGTATATTCCTACAGCCTGGTGAAAAACCATAGTCCAGGACCTCATAACAAGTAGTCTGGACTATGGCAGTGCATTATATGTAGGCATGGCTGACTATCTTTTTACTGAATTACAGATTATCCAAAACGCAGAAGCCAAGCTCATATGTAAGACGGACAGGTGTGGTTCTGCTGCAGCGTGCATAGCCTACGTGCATTGGCTGCCTATGCATAAGCGACCTAACTTCATGCGTTTATGCTATGCTTATAAAACTCTTCACAATGAAGGCCCCGAGATTCTACAGGCCAGGGTGGAATTGTATAAACCCTGTTGTGACTTGAGATCTTGTACAATGGCCCTAGCGAAAACCAAGTGTATAAGGAAAGTTTGATTGGGTGGCCGATCTTTCTTATACTTAGCCGCTGTTCAGTGGAATTCCTCATCTTTTGGAGATTCGTCTGATTTAGAATCATATTAGATTTGGAAAGAAGTGGAAAAGCTGGGTTATTCCAGGATAATTGGCGAGCAAAGGCGAGCCCGTCTGTGCTGGGCCGTCGCCTGTCTCCTGAACCCCTGCCTTAGTTCCGGCTGATCCTCTTAGGTATTCGCGGACCGAGCTCTTGAAGTTGGAGATTAAATGCCCTTCTTCATCTTGGGCTCCCCTGGATGGCCTGGTTAAATGTAAGGTATGTTCGTTTCAACTCCATGGGGAGGAGTTGGTGTTATGCCCCTCGGACTATACAGATTTTAAGTTTCTAAGTCTGAATTGCCGGTCGTTGGCAAAACATCACGCCGAGGTTTTTGATCTTTTGGTGGACGAATCCCCTGATGTTCTTTTTTTAAACAGAGACATGGTTCACACATGACTCCATTGCAGAACACTTGTTGGCTCTTCCACATTGTTTTGAAATGACGAGTGTACACAGAGTGGGTCAAAGGGGGGGGCGGGATTGCAGTCCTCGTGAAAGACATATACTCATGTAGTTTCACTAGGGAGAATATGGCGGATTGTAAGAGTGCCCTATTTAAAATCATGCTGAATCATAACCTCACTGTTACCGGCTTTCTCATCTATCGCCCTCCTGGTCCATCTGGTGTGTTTTAGGGAAGATATACTGAACAAAATCATGTCATACACTAGTCGATCTGCGAATTTTGTCATCTTAGGTGACTTAAATCTTCACCTTGAGAATGTCGGGAAGGCGGAGATTGACAGTTTTCTGGCTGATCTAGAGGCTTACCAACTGACTCAGTGTGTGCGCGAGTGCACGCATGCCGCCGGGCACTTACTGGACCCTTTATTCTCTAACCTTGTTTTGTTGAAGGTTCAGCCTCCTGCTCTGCAGAGTTGGACAGATCACTTTTTGGTTTCGTTCTCCCTGCGGTGGCAGGGAAAGCCGGGCTGTTACCAGTCTGCTCCTGTTTTAAAACATCCCTGGCATAAGCTGGATATCAGCCATCTATCAGCTTTTTGGTCTAGCCACAGGCCGCAGCTGCCACCTGACATTGAGGTTGCAAATTAGCATTTTCTCGACTGGTTGACGCTGGGCTTGGATAGCTGCATCCCGGCTAAATTGGGTGGGAATAATCGTGGACAGTCCAAACCCTGGTACAATGATTCACTGACCAAAGCTGAAAAATATTCTAAACAGCTTGAGCAAGCTTGGAGGCGCTCGTATGATCTGGTAGAAAAAAAAAAATATCGAGCGTCTATCAAGCATTATCATAAATTAATTCGGAGAGCACGTGCTGAGTTTATTGCTAAAAAAATTGCGGATAGCACCAACCCTTCTAAGACAATCTTCTCTCTGCTCAAGAGCATGAAGAAAGCTGGTGCTTCAGGGGCCTCGCCTAGTTCCTCGAATGGTTAGTGTAATGACCTGGTCAGATATTTTGTGAACAAGGTTGAGAAGATATATCAAAGCCTTCCTACGTCAGTCTGGTCGGGCATTAGGGATGGGCCATGAGATTCTGGACCCTGGGTGGGCAACAGCATGTCATCTTTTCCTCTGTTGTCCCCCGCTGACTTTGAGACCCTCTGAGTGAAAATCAAATTGGGTTCGCCGGTCGATCCTTTGACACCCACTCACTTCCGGCAGTTTCTTGCCGTGATTTCTCCAGTGAGTTTAGACTTGGTTAACATCTCCCTGTCTTCAGCTTCGGTACCAGTGGCGTGGAAACACGCGAAAGTCATCCCTCTCTTAAAATCGTCTTTGGATCCTGGTGAGCTGGGCAACTATCGCCCTATCTCCCATCTGCCTTTTTTGGCTAAGTTGGTTGAATCTCACGTGAATACTACTCTCACTGAGTTCATTGAGTATAATGCCATTCTTGATCCCTCGCAGAACGGCTTCCGAGATCGCCACAGTACAGAGTCTGCTCTGTTGGCTGCGACAGAAGAAATCCGTGGGAGTCTTGATGCGGGTGATTCGGTGGCCTTAGTTCTTTTGGATCGAAGTGCCGCTTTTGACACTGTCTCCCATGAGATACTGTTAAAGCGTTTACAGGATATTGGACTTAGGGGCTTGGCTTTGGCCTGGTGACGGTCCTTCTTGGAGGGTAGATTTTTCCAGGTCCTGGTGCCACCTTTTCAGTCGCAGGAGTTTGCCTTGAAACAGGGGGTGCCTCAGGGCTCTATACTGAGCCCCCTTCTGTTCAATATTTATATGCAACCGCTTGTGGCTAAGGGAAAAGGGATGTCATTGGTGTCGTATGCTGACAACACCCAATTGGTGATTGCTTTCTCTAAGAGAAGTAGTGTCAACCTGCGAAAGTTCAAGGAGGACCTGCCAGAGGTTCCGGACTGGATGGCTGCAAACTGCTTACAGTTCAATGCCAGTAAGTCTGAGGTTCTGCTATTCGGGAAGGATCGGGATATGTGGTCTGGGCAGTGTTGGCCGGATAGTCTTAAACCGGCTCCCTTGCCCAAAGAGGTAGTTAAGAATTTGGGCGTGTGGATTGATAGTGGTCTTACTTTCGATACACAATCAAAGGCTGTGGCAGGGACCTGTTTTGGGCTTTTGCGAGGCCTGAAACCTCTTCTAGGTTTTTTCCCCCCAAAGTGCGTCAAACCATTATCCAGGCGACAATTTTATCAAGGCTGGATTATGGTAATTCTCTTTATCTTGGGGCCAATAAGTCCAGCATTAGGCGCCTGCAGAGAATTCAGAATGCTGCCACACGCATTTTAGTGGCACTTCCGAAATCTTGATCTGTTTCTCAGGTTTTGCCTAAACTACATTGGTTGCCTGTTGAAAAGCGAATCCATTTTAAGACCCTTTGTGTGTCGCATAGGATCCTGACTCAACAGGCTCCTCTGGGGCTATCCAGCTTGTTACAGTTCTATGTGCCGCAGCGTTCCCTAAGGCCTGCTGACCAAGCCTTGGTTAGCATCTCCCGTGTTGAGAGCCAGAGCCGGAGGCTGCTCTTTCCGCTGTCTTGCGGCGAAACTTTGGAATTTGCTTCCGGTATCGATCCGAGGGATCCAGAACCACCTTGCTTTTTGTAAAGCCATAAAGACCTTGCTTTTTCCGGTCAATATCTAAGTCTCTTTCCTCCCTGGTCACTCTCATTGTCTTTGGTGGTGCTGGAATGCCCCATTGCTGGGGCAGCCATGCGCAATATAAATCCGACAAATAAATAAATAAATATGAGGCCCCTTCTTCGGTGTATTCTCTTAGTGGTTATTTGAGGCAACTACTGAGTACTGTGATATCCCCTTGGGGATAAGTGTTGCACTTTAGAAATAAAATAAATATAAAAATAAACATTTGGGGAGAGGGGTTGGCCTAACGGCTAAGGCGCTCGACCTCGGACCTGGGGAACTTGGTTCGAGTCTCGGTAACGACGCAAAAAAAAAACAAACCTGTGATTCTGGGCAAATCACTTAATCTCCCCGTGCCTAAAAAAAAAAAAAAATGAAAGTGTGTCCTCATGTAACGTAACTGGTGCTATGTAAAGCGCTCTGATAACTGATTCGGTTCGGTTCAAGTTCCCGCTATATAAAATTCTCTTAAAAAAAAAAAACATGTTAACCTTCTTTGTAATTTAAGAAGCGATCATTTCAGCAGAGCTAGGTGTCACCGCTATGCTTTGGGAATTTTGTAGCTCTCAAGAGGCCCTTATATGCTACGATGTGCGTTTCACATGAATTGGACACAGAAGACCTCTGTGCCTACCCTCCATTTCTGGTGATTTACGAAGAACTACATACGTTCACTTTTTTTGTCAGTCACAATAGTTCTGTTATTCTTTCGATACTTCATCTTAGGCAGTTTCCTCTTTGTTAGGGAGGTTTTATCATGAAAGATGTCTGCTTAATCCTGGACATAAATGTGTTGTGTCCTTCTCTTTATACTTTATTGCAATGTATTTCAACAAGTTGGGATTGAAGGAATGCATGGACAACAAAAAAACTGAGAGAAATATGGATTAGTAACTCGGGTACTACGTGTTTTATCTACTTCCTTCCTGACTCCTATCCGGCTACCAGCACTGACATATGCTGAAGGTACAATTTTTATGACTGCACAGAAAATCCTCTTGGATCTGGTTAATGGCCTTAGTGACAATGGAATAGGTGAGGGAGCAAGATATCTGGGGATGCGCTCTTTAGCCTCCTGCACCTATTCGTGTTTTCTTAAGACGGATATCATTGGATAAAAGTTCCTGAATCATCCTGAAGGTAAGTTGTTTCATCATGTATTTACTATTTACCACCAAGTACTTCTGATTAAAAACTAGTTTTCTATATCAACCAGAAATACAAAATAAGAAAGTATTTAGGACACTATAAACGCAAACTGGGGCAACAAACTTCTTGTATCTATTCTAATTACCCTGAGTAAATGCACAAACTAAGCGATAGGGCTCATGCGCAGAATTGGCGACTCATGGTTTTACTCTATCTGAAATAAAAAATCTTAAATTAAATAGTATTTTTTTTTTTTAATCTCCACCTCCATTTGAGAAAAAGTCTTACTCAAAAATGACACTGATGATGCTAAGATTTTTAAGAAGTTCACTGCAGTGTGAAACTGTGCCTCCCCTATTCTGTACATGCCCTTTTAGTTTCTTAATTTGTCACACTGTTTGCGTATGCTCTGGTTAGTTGCAGTTGTTTTATCGCCCCTCCCTATTTGCGTAAAGTATTTTTTCAGATATTTTACAGGAAATAACATCCTTGTCACGTAAAAAAGTCTGGTTAATTTCCAGGGCAGATCTGATCTTGTCTTTGGGATGAAAATAGCATAGAATAAAATAATAAAAATATGTTCATGCATGTAGTTGCGATGCCACAGCCTGCCATGGATGCTATATTGATTTGACCTGGAGTTTAATAAACTGCCTTGTGGCAAACGAATTTCATAAGATTGACTCCAAAGTGTGTCATGTGTTTGTCGATTATTATTCAAAGAAAGTGGGTTGTGGCATTGGTGTAGTGGTGTTTACATAGGGCCGAGAATTTTATTAAACTTTGCATATATTCGTATTTCAGCCTGTAATCATTCGTCAAACATATTGCTTGAAAACTTTTTTTCTTGGTGTGCCCTGGATGAGTACTAGGTGGTATGGCTCACCGAGGAGCTCTGCATTCCCTGGTTTTTGTTCCTTCCGTAATCCAGCAGTAACCCTCCTTACCTGTTGCAAGAGGTTCCCAGTAGTGGTTGAAGGAAGCATGACCACATTGACATAAAAAAGACATGGCTATCTCAAGAACAATTTACTGAAATTGTCTCCTGTAGGCTGCACATCCCAGGCCCAGTAGTGCAGCATGTACAGCAGCATCGCTTGTGTGGCAATGTGCTGATGAGGCTGGCTCCATCCCTGTTCTTGCAAGTGGCTCAACACTGGCCCGGAGCCCATCTACTCCCATTCCCTTGCATTGTTCTAATGATTTCCTTACCATGGTTGCTGCACCTCCTATGAAAGGATGTATGACATTACAACGCATGCATTTACATCGCATGCCTTTACAACGCAAGTATTACAACGCAGTCCATTACAACGCATAGTGCTCTGGGGCGCTGGATAGTGAATAGTTTAATTTACTATTCCAACTCCAGTCCCCGTGGACACTAGGGAAGGTTATTGGATAGTAAATTAACCTATTCCCTATCCTAGAGCGCCCCCCAGAGCAATGCGTTGTAATAGTTTGCGTTGTAATGGTTGCGTTGTAAAGGCTCTGCGATGTAAAAGTTCCGTTGTAAGTGTTGTTCACCCTATGAAATACTCCATATTAGATGCCCACAGAATACTTTCCATTTATTGTCTAGGTGCTTCGGACCCTGCGCTGGGGAGTTGAAGCAGCCAAGATTTTGCTTCCCATGTTGGATAGGTTTTAACTAGGGAGACCTTTCTCCATCACATATCAAGAATTACAACTTGGTGTCTCTATGAATAGATTAATATGTGGGCACACTTCCTAGAAAGAATGGCTAAAGGATGGTTGATCCTTCCTGCATTTTCAATTTGGAATTGAGAAAAGGAGAACCTGATAGCTCCCACATATAGTCTCATGAAAGCAAGGAGGGATGCTGTGGCCTTGGCTGGGTGGAAAGGTAAACAGAAGAGAAAAGGTTTCCAAGCTTGAAGGTTTTCAAAAATGAAACCCCATAAGCATAACCAAATTGTGGAGCATGGCAGGCAAATGCAATACTAAGGGTTTGTGCCCTCAAGGCTGAATTCAATATGGAGAGAGCGGAATGCATCCATTGATATGCTGTGATATGCTTTGATGATAAACCTTGTCAGTTAGTTTGGGCTAGCAGTAAGGTGAACCCCATGGTACTGATTGATACACTTTCCTTAGCGTCTGTCTCCTGAATTTATAAAACCATACAACTTGCCTGGCATATTAGTCAAGCTTAGTAAACAATTGCAACCTTTTGTGGACAAACTGGAGCATGTAGACAAGGATGCACTTGCACATTTTCTGAGAAGTGATCTTAGAATCTAGTCTGAGGATGATGTGCTCAGTGACATCTTATGTGTATTTTTAAAACGCATTATCACCCTCGAGGGTATCCTGACACTGAGCAGGTGTGTGTGGCTAGCCCTACCTACGGTAGGTTTGTTCATGGAAATGCCAGGTCTTCAGCTTCTTGTTGAATTCAAGAAGAATGTAGGAGGCTTTGAGGGAACGCTTGTCTCCTGATCTGGTTCTGTGTATGTGTGTGATGTTGGTTAGTGGCAGTCCTGCCTTTAACCAAGGTGTCTGGATGGTTGGAGATATGATTGTTTAGGTTGGTGGGGCCCGAGTTGTGGAGTGCCTTGAATGTGTGTGTGTGTGGGCAGTTGGAATTGAGAACATTTGTGTGCTGGAAACCAGTGTAGTTCTCTGAGGTGTAGTGTAATTTGAATCCTGTGTGGGAGGTTAAGGATGAGTCTCGCTGCCCAGTTCTGGATGCTCTGTAGTCTTTAAGTGAGTTGCATGGTGATTCCGGCGTAGATGGTGTTCCCATAGTCCTACTTGCCAGTAATTAAGGTGTGAGTAAAAAATTTTCTTGTGTTCCTTGGAGTCATTTGAAGATCTTCATAAGCATCTTTAGAGTGTGGAAGTAGGATGCAGTGACAACATTGACTTGAGCAGTCATGTCCAGTTTGCTGTTGATTTTACGACAAGGTTGCTGACGTGGCTTCTCTGTGTGGGTCTGAGTTTGGCCGGCCACCAGTAGTAGTCCCATGGTGATGTGTTCTTGCCGAAGATCACTACTTCTGTCTTGTCCGTGGTTAGCATGAGACAGTTGGCTTTCATCCAATTAGCGACTTCGGTCATGCAGGTAGTGAGCTTGTTTCTTGTGTTTGGGGTCTTTTCCGAGAGGGAGAGTTTGAGTTGTGTGTTGTCTGCGTAGAAGAGGATGTTGTGTGCGCGGATGATATTGGCCAGAGGGATTGTGTATGCGTTGAAGAGGGTGGGGCTGAGAGTTAAACCTTCAGAAGCTTCCAAGGAGTAAGGTGCCAGGCAGATAGCTTGTGTTCTATTTGTTAAGGAGCAGATCCAGTGAAGAGAAAGTCCTTGGATGCCAATCTTGTGTAGCCCCCTGAATGTATCAGCGAAAGGAAAAAGGAAGGAGCCTTTCTGTACAACATCAGGGGCTGTTTTATTTTGTTGGGGGGGGATAGGTGCTAGACTTATGGGAGAGGTTTCATGTTAAACTTATTGCAGTATTTAAAAATATAAATAGCTTTTACTGCTTTGAATGCAGATTTATTCAGGCACTTATTGGCTCCATCAACTAGAGTAGAAGTTGGTGCAACATGATCCCTACATCTGACATTAAAAAGTCATAGGTATATGACCTCTAAGAAAGCTGTATATGTAATCGTGGATCCCCCAAACCCTTTGTTATATACGGTCTTTCAGGTATGGCACTGAGAGCCAAGAATGAGTTAAGATCTTTATATCAAAATGGATATGTCATTGAAGTAGGTTAACATTTCCTGAGTATACTATTAAGAAATGTTTGGATGCCTACTGTGATAATGTCTCTGTTCCCAGTCCAAAAAACACTCAATGTATTGTATTGTTCTTTTTGACTTCTGAGGCTTCAGCCTTGTTAGGGCTCGCACTGCGACGCAATCGTGAAGCGATTGTCGCTGTGGAGCCCTATTGTAATCAGTTTAGCTTTCAAGGACTAACAAGACTTGGGACACGCAGCCTGCCGGAATCGGATCAGGTCGCGTGCGTGAGCACGTGCTCCGATTCCGGCAGGCTGTTCACAACACATGCACACGCAGGCAGGCACACACGCAGGCACACACAGACAGCTTCCACCCCCGCACACACACACACGCGCACACACAGACACACGTGCGCACACATCCCCCTCAAACCCCACTCACCAGGTTCTTCTCGTGTGTCCCTCGGCAGCCAGCGGGTCATTCTGGGCAACAGGCCGCGGGTCTCTACGAGCACGGGAGCCCCGCTAGCTGACACGCAAATCTTCCGGCGGGCACAGGAGCGCGGCGGGGCCCCCAGTCTGCTTCCTGTATTTGGCTCCCGTCTGCTTCCTGTATTTGTCCGGCCCCGCCCCCGTCCCAACAAAGGTTGCCTGGCTTCCTGTTGAAGCCGGGCTGCGGCGGTGAGTTTGCTTTAGGGCTCGCACTGCGACGCAATCGCAAAGCGATTGTCGCTGTGGAGCCCTATTGTAATCAGTTTAGCTTTCAAGGACTAACAAGACTTGGGACAAGAGTCTGGCACGCGCACGCAGCCTGCCGGAATCAGATCAGGTCGCGCGCATGAGCACGCGCTCCGATTCCGGCAGGCTGTTCACAACACATGCACACGCAGGCAGGCACACACGCAGGCAAACACAACACACACACACACACAGACAGCTCCCACCCCCACACACATACACACACACGCGCACACACAGCCACACGCGCGCACATATCCCCCTCACACCCCACTCACCAGGTTCTTCTCGCGTGTCCCTCGGCAGCCAGCGGGTCATTCTGGACAAAAGGCCGCGGGGCTCTCCACGAGCACGGGAGCCCCGCTAGCTGACACGCAAATCTTCCGGCGGGCACAGGAGCGCGGCGGGGCCCGCCGTCTGCTTCCTGTATTTGGCTCCCATCTGCTTCCTGTATTTGTCCGGCCCCGCCCCCGTCCCAACAAAGGTTGCCTGGCTTCCTGTTGAAGCCGGGCTGCGGCGGTGAGTTTGCTTGTTGTTGAGTTGCTTACCAATTAACACATCTGTTTTTATTGGGATATGTTTGCTGACATTTATTGAGTATCAGAAACCCAAGAGCATGGGTAGAACCGAATTTAATCGGCTGGGAAACGGTAACTTGAATAGCAAGCACCCTCAGCATGTCTGATATCTTTTAGAAAAAAAAATACAATAGCTGAAACCCTGTAGGTGGTCTTACTTCCAACAAGTAGCATTTTTTTCAGGTCTTTGCGCATTTGGTTGTTTTTGCGCAGAGCCGTTGGAGGTCCTCCTCGTCGTCTGCGCGCCAGTTTCCCTAAAATGAGAGAAAACATTTTTTCCCTGGTGTGCTCCTTTCCAATGGTCATAATCCGCTGCTGCGTTCTGCAGCTTCTCTTCTGGGAGCGGGCACTGCCAGCCACGGTGGTTTCCTAATGGTGAACTGTGCTTGCTGCACATCATGTTAATCGAAAAATCTGAAATAGTACTGTTTGATATGGAGATCGATAGGTGCCTGTGAAAGTAAACCCCGAAGAGCCTGGGGCGGGCGCCACCTGTGCTCGGAGCCCTTTCCGTCCCTATGTGAAAGGGGAGCCACGCCAGCATTCAGGCTGAGGGAGGCAGGGGGCGAGTGTCCATATTACCATATAATCCTCCAAAGGCGCAGTGTGGGCGGCCACCTACCCAAAGAACTAACGCGCCGAGAGTGTGATCGTTAGACAGGAAGACAATCCCGTGAATCAGGCGCGCCGCGAGGATGAATGAGCGGCCTGGTTAAAAATAGCCCAGGCCCTCGTCGGCGGGGGCACTGGCGCTGCATAGCAAGCAGCTCTGCAGAGGCAGGAGGTAAATAATTGACACACCGTCTGGCGAGGAGTCGGCTCGAGCCAGGCCTCTCGCGTGGTTGTAGGTGAGGATGATGTGGGGGTCTGAGGTGGGGTTTGAGCGCACTGCTCGCGTGTTCTTTGCAAGGGTGGGTTGGGTTAGGTAGCACCTGTTTTAAGCGTGCCACTAGTTCCTCGGTGTAGACAAGGTGTCCATATATTATCTCCCATGGATTCTCGTCTCACTGCTCTCACCTGGTGTTAGTGCACCACAACCGCTTGATTGGGGCACACACACTTTTCCTTCTGTTTTACCCCGTTTCTACTTCTGTTTCGCTTATCACTTCTTGCTCCCGCCCTCATTCACCATTTCCTCCTCAGTCATGCCTTCTTCCTTGCTCTATCCACCATGCTGTCCTCTCCTCTATTTATTATTTTTTGCTTTGCACCTCACACTCCAACACTGGTCTATGCTTCAGCTCCCACAGTCGTGATCTTTCTTTCTCCCATTACCTCCCGACCTCTCTGTCTGCTGAGATCTGACAGTAGTTCCTTAAAGAACCACTCATTCTGTTTGACAAAAAGTGTCAAGCAGTCTTCAGAACTGTCTGTCTGTTCACAGTCTGCCAATAACAGCTGTAAGCAACAGCATACTCTTGCACACACTCTCACTGCTCACCAATTCAAAGTTTGCTTAAAGTTTTATGCAACGCATTGTCATACACAATGCCAATAACTCAAACTTTAATGCTGCGAGACCTATTGCATTGTAAATGCTTGTTTTTATTGTTGTGCTTTATTTCAAACAAAATAATGAGATTGTAGTAATGAAAAACTTTTCTTGTTTATCTGTGTCACTCTAGCCAAAGACATTTGAACATTTCTTAACCCTGGAAGATAGCCGACTCCTGGCCCATCTGAAAGCCTGCTCTACTATGAACAAACTTCCATATGACCTGTGGTTTAAAAAGTGTTTTGCAGGTTGTTTGCCGGAGTCCAGTCTACAAAGGTAAGACTTGTGTGATTTGTATAGATTCCTTGATTTGCCTGCCTCATATCTGATGATCATCATTTTTGGGTTAGTCTATTGTGTTGAATCCCTAAAGCAGGGTAATACAGATTCTGAGTGCTAACTGCATTTGTTGCTGCCAGCCCTCCCTTGTTAATGGGCTGTTGGCAGATTGTGGTGGTGAATTGGATGTCTCAGGATGCCGGGATCCCTGAACTGCTGCCAAATAACTTTCTCCATTCCCTCCATAACCAAAGAGAAATGTTTACTAGTCACTGCCGCCACATTTCTTTAACACCCTTGCTTGGGGACATGGTCACAGTCCCTAAGCAAGGGTGCCATTGGCACCAGAGAATTTTTAGTTCAGCCACGAGGAGCATGCCTATGCTAACAGTCAGTGTTTCCTCGTCCCATAACCCTCTACAAACCCACAGAATACCAGGAGCAACCTTAATTTTACCTGAGGTTAAGGAATCCTTAAAAAATGCCCCATATCTGATCTCCACAGATTAATAGAATTAAAATTGCATGTGAACGTGTGCTTTCCCATTCTAAAAATTTATAAAAATATCTAGTCTGGAGGCTCCTCTAATGTGGTGAGTCCGGGAAATTTAAAACAAAATATAGAGTCCAACTTGATTGGATTAATTTAAGAACCCTCCCGTCGACTTAAGGAGAAAGTAATTATTTTGCTTTAATGAACTCTCACCATCCAGGGGTACCCCTGGATGGCCTGCTTTATCAGAGTTCCTTCCTGTTCCATTATGCAATGGGGCGCGCTTCAACCTGTGAGATGAACGGGAGCACTCTGTTGCAAAAGGAATAGGGTTACTCTTTAAAAATACCCGCCTCATAGCCCTAACATTATATTTTGGGCGCCAGCCGGTATGATTAAAAATGGGAAAAGTTTTGAAGTCCAGGGGCTCCAGTTACCTCTACTTCCTCTTAGGGTCAACAAGTTTCTGTCACTTATGTTCCCACAATGCTTGTGGCTTTCATCAGGACCGATTATACTACCACAATCCATACCCATATTGCTGAAGTAACTGGTGAATTTACCATTCATATAGTAAGCACACTAAAGCACCTACTTGGTTTCTGTAAATGGATGTATATATATATTAAGGCCCTAAATAGTGCTTCATGGGTACATGGAGGATTGGTGTTGCCTGTTGTCACACATACTCCAAGGTCCCCACCTAGCCTGCCTGCCTAAAATACCTATTTCCGTGCCTTGGAGTCTAGAGTGCTTAGATTGATCCAACCGAGTTGCATTCTATAGTTTGTGTAAAGTTCTATGCCATGCTCTACAGCACCTCTTCACTCCCCTTAATTTGTTTGGGGCTTCCTGGAAATGGCTCCACTACGAATTGACAATTATTTTCTGGGGCCAGTAGCAAATATATTTCTTTACCTGTAAATTGGTTCTAAATGCTCTGAAAATCTTTTTACTGAAATAATGCTAAATCAAGTATTCTGGAGTAATTGAGTGACAACATCCCATTTAATTTTGTCTTGGTCCAAGTCATAACTCCATTAATTCTCTTCTCGGGTAATCTCTAGCCGGGCTATTTTCTGACAGTTTTTGACCATAGACCATACTATGGCATTAAGTCGTAGGCACTCATTCTGACAGTGCAGCCCCATCCTGTAACTCAGCCCACACTTCCATAACCTGCACATAAAACTGCCTAGCACCACAAGAAGTGCTGGGTGCCCAAACAGTAAATACTTCAGTTATAAAATCCCAAAATTAAGGAATCTCAGAGGAGGTAAATGCATACAGCAGTTCCCTTCAACATTGTCTTCTTAAGCAAGATATAAAGTCTTAGGTTTAGCTACCACAAATGAGGCAACATTAACAGCACATATCCGAGAATCAGTCGAATTTCGTACCGTCTAGATTATTATTCACACCCCATCCCAGCCATGAAGAAGCCTTGCTCAAGGCTTCACGCTTCCTCCATTATCTACTTCTTTTGAGGACATACCTAGGATATCTCCAGCCCTCTGTAGCAGCTGCATCTGTCATGACCCTTGCTTCTCACCATTTAGTCACAGAGGATTGTTTCCAGCGGTCACAGTGTTGGTGTGCGCCCGGGGGGGAGGGGCGGGGGAATTTCTGTAACAAAGTTGTCTCTAGAGGGATATCTATAGCTATGATTTCCTGATCCAGCAGGGTGTAAGCTTGGCTGCCAGCCCCACACTTCTTCTAGAGACTGGAAAAGTTTCATCTTTACCTCAAAAATAACACACTACAGTTCAAGGAACAACATCATACACTTCGGGCCACCTCCCTGAGGCTTTGCTTTAGCTGCATAAAAGCTCTGCCCCTACACAGCCTGAATAAAGTCAGGAAAGTGATGCTCTTTACTTCTTGCAGCCTTCAGAATGTCATTTACGTCACAAAAGCTTAGAAAATGCACAATTATTGCCACTGAGGGGGGCATCGGGGAGCAGGGTGGGAACCTATGGGTGCACGCCACTTTTAGTAGAACATTTGATACTCATCACTCAGCAAACATCTTCACATTTGGACCCCTTGACCTCTTCAGCACCCCAACAAAATGAAGGTTGTCATGCCAAACAGGGTCATACTGGCCTATAGTTCAAGTTCAGGTATTTGTATAGCGCACTACTCACCCATAGGGTCTCAAGGCGCTTGTGGGAGGGGGTGCATTATTTATCGAAAAGCCAGGTTTTAAGTTCCTTTCTGAAGGAGATGTGGTTCTGTGTGAGGCGGAGGTGGGTGGGGAGAGAGTTCCAGGTCTTGGCCGCCAGGTAGGAGAAGGATCTTCCTCCCATGGTGGATCTGTGGATGCGCGGAACTGCCGCAAGTGCTTGGTTGGAGGATCTTAGTTGGCGGGAGGGTGTGTAGAAGGTCAGTCGTGTGTTGAGGCATTCGGGACCTAGTTTGTAGAGGGCCTTGTGAGCGTGGGTGAGGAGGCGGAACGTTATTCTCTTGTTGACGGGAAGCCAGTGGAGGTCTTTCAGGTGGCCGGTAATGTGAGCTTGGCGAGGGATGTCCAATATGAGTCTGGCAGATGCATTTTGGATGCGTTGGAGTTTTTTCTGTAATTTGGCTGTGGTTCCGGCGTAGAGGGTATTTCCATAGTCCAGTCGGCTAGTGACCAGTGCGTGGGTGACAGTCTTTCTTGTTTCGGTGGGGATCCAACGGAAGATTTTTTTGAGCATGCGGAGTACGCTGAAGCAGGAGGATGAGACGGCGTTAACTTGTCTGGTCATCGAGAGGGAGGAGTCTAGGATGAAGCCCAGGTTGCGTGCGTGGTCTGTGGGTATGGGTGCTATGCCCAGGGCTGATGGCCACCATGAGTCGTCCCAGGCAGAGGGGGAAGATTCTAGGATGAGAACTTCCGTTTTGTCTGAGTTAAGTTTAAGGCGGCTGTTTTTCATCCATTCGGCTACTTCTTTCATGCCTTCATGGAGATTAGTTTTGGCGGTGTTAGGGTCCTTGGTGAGGGAAAGGATCAGCTGGGTGTCGTCCGCGTAGGAGATGAGGTTGTGTTGTCGCGCGATGAGAGCGCGGGGACTCATGTAAACATTGAAGAGGGTGGGACTGAGTGATGATCCTTGTGGGACTCCACAGATGACTTCGGTGGCCTCAGATTTGAATGGAGGGAGTCGGACTCTCTGGGTTCTCCCGGCGAGGAACGAGATGATCCAGTCCAAGGCTTTTCCCTGTATTCCGATGTTGCTGAGTCGTTGTATGAGGGTGCTATGGCAGACTGTGTCGAAGGCGGCGGAGAGGTCGAGTAGGATTAGGGCAACTGTTTCTCCGTTGTCCAGCAGCGTTCGGGTGTCATCTGTTGCTGCAATGAGGGCGGTTTCAGTGCTGTGTTTGGCTCGAAAGCCAGACTGTGAAGAGTCGAGGGAGTTGTTGGATTCAAGGAAGGCGGCGAGCTGGCTATTGACGGCTTTCTCAATGACCTTGGCAGGGAATGGGAGGAGGGAAATGCGGCGGTAGTTTTTAAGTTCAGAGGGGTCAGCTGTGGGTTTCTTCAGGAGTGCACTGAGTTCGGCGTGTTTCCAGCTCTCCGGGAAGGTGGCGGAGTTGAAGGAGCAGTTGATGACATCACGGAGATGGGGTGCGATGATGGAGTCTGCTTTGTTGAAGATGTGGTGGGGACAGGGGTCCGTTGGCGAACCTGAATGGATGGAGTTCATTAGGCGGATGGTGTCTTCAGTGGTGATTGGGTTCCAGGCGCGAAGGTTGTTAGAAAGCGTTTCGGTTTTGGAAGTGGGTGGGGTGGGCTGTTCTTTCGAACTGTTGTTAAAGCTGTTATGTATGTCGGCTATTTTGTTGTAGAAGAAGGAGGATAGCGAATCGCAGAGGTCTTGGGAGGGAGTGATGTCGTTTAAGGCTGCAGTGGGGTTGGTAAATTCTTTGACGATGTTGAATAGTTCCTTGCTGTTATGGGCGTTGTTGTCGAGTCGATCCTTGAATGCTGATTTCTTGGTGGATCGGATCAATTGGTGGTGTTTGCGGGTGGCTGTCTTGAAGGTGGTCAGGTTGTCAGTGGTTGGGTTTTTTCTCCATGTTTTTTCGAGAGTACGGCAAAGTTTCTTTGACTTCTTAAGGTCATCGTTGAACCAGGGTGCCTTTTTGCTGCCTTGTTTGATCTGGTGGTTTTTTAGGGGTGCTAATTCGTCAGCGCTGTGAGTGATCCATTGTTTGAGTTTGGAGGCAGCTTCGTTTGGATCCGATGAGAGGGCTGGAGGATTTTGGTTGAGCGATGTGAGGAGTTGGTCAGTGGTGATTTTGTTCCATTTTCTTCGAGGAATGGGTTGTGGGGGGTTGTGAGTTGTGGTCGTTTTGTAGCTGAAGTGAACACAGCTGTGGTCCGTCCAATGGAGAGCTGTGGTATGGTTGAAGGAGATGTGTTTGCTGGAGGTGAAGATAGGGTCGAGCGTGTGTCCGGCAAGGTGGGTGGGGGTGTCAACAAGTTGTTTGAGTCTGAGATTGGCCAGGTTGTCCAGGAGGGTGGTGGTGTTGCTGTCATTTGCCTATAGGGCAATCAGGCAGTGCTCAATGGGCTGCTCTGACAGATTAGTGTGCGGGTCATTTTTGTTGGCATTTGTGGGCCTGTTTTATGGTCTGCTTGGCAGTTTTTGCTGTTGGTTTCCCTGATATTAAAGCAAACATTGCCTGCCGCAAGCTCAAATTCATGCAGTCTTCCATACTTTGCGAAACACTTGTTGTGCGTATGATTACAAGTTCAAAATTTCCCCACCAAATTCACTAATGGGTCCACTTTTATTTTGTTGCCTAGGCCTATTTTCTGTCCTAGTCCGACCCTGGTGCCGAACCTCTCCTTGCGTCCATTTGTTTCTCAGCTTTCTTTTTTTTTTTAACATATTTTTTATTGTTTTACAGAACAAAACATAACATACCACTTTTAATTGTACTTGAATGATATGCAAGTCTTGATACATTCCCCACAGTGGAGTACGGCAGTGGCAGTTCGTTCCCACAGCAACAACACCAATCACAGCCTTCGTTATGCTATATTTCGTCTTCTAGAGATACAGTTGTCAGTTCTGCCCTCTCGTGTCCGACACCAGCCACATCAGTGACCCTCAACCTCCAGTAGCAAGTCAGGGAGCTGGCGGACCTCACAGTCTAGGGCGTAAATGTCCCTCCAAGGCTTTCTTAAGCACTTTCAAGACTCCTTCATTCTCAGGGAGTTCCTTTTGCTGTTCCTACCCTCATACATTTTCTCTTTCTCGAAATCAGCCCTTGGAAGACTCGTCTCCAAATTCACTATCTAAATTTTACGTTCATACACCATTGTGGCATGTCCTTCATTGAAGGCGTGCAGTCCGGAAAATCAGGGTAGGAATAGACCTTTTGAAAAAATAAAGAACAGAACAACCGACCAGTGTCCAGCACAACCAGAACACATGTACCATAAATAATCCTAAATTTGGTGCAAAACACTTCCAGCACCCGTCGTCCCAAGGTGCAAATCAGGTCAAAATGTTCATCAAAGGGTGGAAGGTGCACTCGTTGAAATCAAACGTGAGCTCAATTACTCCAAAAACATTTTTTTTCTTTATTCTGGTAATCTTTACCATGAATGACATACAGCCAACACGTTTCGTTCCCCGTAGGAACTTCGTCAGGGCTCCGAATATGAATAAGCCAAATCGGCGTTTGAAACTTGATCAAAAGTCAATTCAGACGATAAAATGCAGAAAGGCACCATATGCTGGTTTGATTCAATATTAAATGATCTATTGTGTTGATACAAAGCGATGACCACAAGGCAGTAATAATATCCACACAAAACCACGTTTCTCCACGAGCAAAACCAAAAGCAGATAAATTCCTAATTCATACGAAACCTCACAGTATCAGGAAAAAATTACTGATATGATGCAGATTTATTGCGACTAGAATAGCTTGTACAAGGTATCCTATAATATCTTGCAGAAATATTGGGAGTGGATATGTAGACAAAAAGAAGCACTTGTGAGCTCCCGATGGTAATATACACTTGAACGAGGTTTTCCTGTTATCATGCTGGGAATCACTGTTCTTAACGTAGGTTAACATCTGCTAGCCACCATCCGCTGGGCCGCCCTTGTGTATATTACCATTGGGATATTGCAAGTGCTTCTTTTTGTCTACATGTCCACCCTCAATATTTCTGCAAGATATTATAATATACCTTGTACAAGCTATTCTAGTCGCAATAAATCCACATCATATCAGTCATTTTTTCCTGATACTGCGAGGTTTCGTATGAATTAGGAATTTATCTGCTTTTGATTTTGCTCGTGGAGAAACGTGGTTTAGTGTGGATATTATTACTGCCTTGTGGTCATCGCTTTGTATCAACACAATAGATCATTTAATATTGAATCAAACCAGCATATGGTGGCTTTCTGCATTTTATCGTCTGAACTGACTTTTGATCAAGTTTCAAACGCCGATTTGGCTTATTCGTATTCGGAGCCTGACGAAGTTCCTACGGGGAACGAAACGCGTTGGCTGTGTGTCGTTCATGGTAAAGATTACCAGAATAAAGAAAAAAAAATTTTGGGACTAATTGAGCTTGCGTTTGATAAGAATAGATCTTTATTATTGAAGCTGTTTTTCTGTTAGAGCATCTTGCCCACTTGACCGCCTATTCGGGTATGTGCTAGAGTTCACTAATGTAGAGTGGTGTACTTGTTTGTCCTTTTAATGGGCTGCAGTTGAAGGGGGTGAAGAGTCAGGAGAAGGAGGGAATACATCCAACCAAAGCTGTATTGGTTCCAGTTCGTGCAGCCTCTTTCCAAGAATGCACAATTCATCAATGACCTTTCACATGGGACTGTTGAACGAGATACATAAGGAGAAAAGGGATTTTCTGCCTAACAACAAAATGGGTAGGGAAGGGGAGCCATCCCTCAGCAACCAACATGAAGTGGTCCATCATGCAGCGACATGGGAATCCACTCTTCCACCAATACAGGTATGCGTGCATCAGTAATACTGTGTTTTGCTTCACAAGGCTCCTCCTTCATCTCGGTTCTTTATAGCATCTGGGCAAACGATGAATGGAGCCCAGGATGCTGCCCCAGCTCGAATGTCTCCAAGGGTCTCCACCTCTCCCGCTCAGGGCCTTTGTCCAGCATGCAGAGTAGGATAAGTCATGAATATACACCCTGAATTATTACTCAGCAAGAAGCACCGCTGACAACAACCCCACCGCTCAAGAAATGGAAAGAGGAGGAGTGCTGACATGATCTACAGAGTCGAGCAACAGCCTCACCAGTGTAATGTCCCACCACAGGAGCCTGCAGCCACTTCAAAAGAGAGGCAACTCTTCTTTCTGCATTTGTCATTGCAACATCTTCAAAGTGGTGGGGTAATACGTCACAGGTGTACTAACTCAGTCAGTCCCAAACAGTCAAAATCCCTCTCCCATGCCAACAGATCACATCCATGCACCACCATCAGGGAAGTCAGTGGAATGCTGCCACTGTTTTAAGCTGCCCATCCCCAGATGTTTACTAAGTCACATCCAGACAGCTGCTCCAGGCAAGAGGATGGTGTGATCCAACCAGGTCACTCTGATTCTGTACCAAATTCCTATTCACCATGAACAAAAAACTGATCTCTCGCCTCGCGCACAATTTTGACACTTTCACAGACGAACGGGAGCTCACGTACCTTACAACTTTTGTAGAGCTTTTCTGAGCCATGCCTCAGCAGTTGGCAGCCCTATTAGTCTTGAGTCTGTAGTTCTCCCATTATTTTACAGTTGAGTAAATCATCATTTTACTATGTAGATTGAGGTCCAATGCCTGGCATGGATCACTGTCCAACTGCAACATCCTGCCAGCATTAACAAGATCATAAGAAATCTGTGTGCTAATGTTGGCACTACCTTCGCCTTCATGAACTCTTCCTTAGCTCAATTCAGTGACAGGGAAAGTTGCAAACCCTTTACTACCGATCCACAGAACTTACCAGCTTTCTTAGGGACCTGAATCTTTACAATTCACCAGACTCTGTGAACTGGAACTTCACTAAGCCAGACTAGTTTTATTTTAAGGTGACATGCTTACAATTTCTTAACATGGGGGCCATATATTTTGTGCCAATCCTGAGAAATAAAAAAAGTGTGACTCATGCGAGTTGAGCAATTCACTTTGAAGAGCCGCAGTGTTTACTAAACTCTGAAAGTTTCCCTAAAGCCAAATGGTACCAAAACTGTAGGCCACTAAATTTGCATTGACCGTTTTATTGATACAAATTTTAAGCACCCACATGCTAATGTGTGCAAATCAGGTTTCTGTGAATATTTATAATGTTTGCATCACCTAGTAAAGCGTCTTGATGTATTTTGATCCTATTAAAATCTGCTTCCAGCACACTTCAGAAATACAAAAAAAAGTGTTTAATTTTTTCTTTCCTGGCTGCTGAATGCATAAAGTTAATTTACAGGTATTTACAATTTGGTGTGTGTTGCAAAAAATGACATCCTACAACCTATCCCTTCACACTCCCTGTACTCCTGCAAGATTGCCACATAATTCACTTTAAAAACTCCTCTCACTTTGCAGTCAGAGAAAAAAAAGTAAATACCAAATCCCCATGTTAAAAGAATAAGCAGAATTTGTCAGAAGGCATATCCTGACAATTGGCCTCTGTTGTTGAAGCACCAGCAAATGCGACAAGATAATCACATAATTTAAAGCCATCTTTTTTTATTGCTCGTACTTTCCTAACCCACCAAAAATCAGCTCGCGACCAGTCCTGATCTAGAAGATGTTCAAAGAAGTACAAGAAAATATGCGGGACATGTTGGGACCATTTTCAATTTCATATGGTAACATAACTACGGAACCAGATGGGGTTGAGGTATTTAAACACACATTGGTGATTTTTTTGGGGGGTAGAATTTGTAGACTAATGCAAGGTGTCATCAATTGTTCTGAAGATAACTGTCAGCATTTTAAAAAAAATCCCAAAGTAAAGAATTTCATTTAAAAAAAGTTGAAACTTAAGAAATTTCAATTCCAATATCTACCATCAGCTGTATGGCTAGGGCTGACAGACTTAAAATACAAGTCCTTATGACCCCTTTAGTACATGGATCACTTGTGTGTGATTTGAAAACCATAAATAGCTCTGTACAGTTTTATGCGCAGACCCATGTGTACTTACACATACTGGTTTTGTGAACCTGGCCTAATCACCCTATTTGTAAGTATTCATTAATTCTTTGATGTGTACTACTTCTGGATAGATTGCTTACCACTTGCTCTGAGCAAGTGGAATTCAGTCCTTTTAAATGAAGAGGGTATGAAATTACCTCTGTTGTATAATATGCCTTGTTTAAAAGCAGTTTGATCTTGTGCCATGGCAAAACTGTGCAGGTTGCTTAATGGTTTTCTCACCATGACAGAGCTCTGCTAAATTATGACCTATGTTGTGGCAGAGAATTGAGAGATTGTTTTGTGCCAACAATTTGTCTGTGTTTCAGAAACCCCTCAATGTAATTAGCAGCAGTGCTTTTGAGTGTTTTACATTCTTTAAATTTCATTTTCTAGGGTGTGGGACAAAGTAATAAGTGGCTCTTGCAAGATCCTGGTGTTCGTTGCTATAGAAATTTTAGTGAACTTCAAAATGAAACTACTAGTTCTCACTACTGCTGAATCTATTGCTCAATTTCTACAAACTGTAAGTACTTGAGTGTGTACTGTGTGTCTCGGTAATGAACTAAAATTACACCGGGAGTGAATGTAATAAAAATGTTGTGTTCTTCACCAGCAAGTTTATGTGATGGTGCACGTTCTAAAAGAGTGGTTTCAATAGGTACAAAGTAACATGTGTCTTGCTAATGTGATACTGATATTTTTGAAATTCAGTACAATTTTGTTACATTTTACTATCATGTTATTCTTTATAAATGAAGCAAAAAACACCTACCCATTATTTATTGTGCATTTATGGCATGCATAATCTGAACATCTCATAGCCTTTGCTCCACGTAAGAGTGTATCAATCAATCAATCAGGATTTATAAAGCGCGAGTAATCACCCAATAGGGTATCCAGGCGCTTATTCAAACAGCCTTGTCTTGAGGGCCATTCGAAATTCTGGAAGTGAGGTGATGGCCCAGAGGTGCATGGGGAGGCGCCTGTTCCAGGTCTTTGCTGCGATGTGGAAGAAGGAGCGTTCTCCACCTCTGCTTCAGTAGATGTGGGGAGTGGGGGCATGTGAAAGGGAGGCAGAGCCTAGTCTTCTCGATGGATGGTGGAAGTTCAGCCGGTAGTTAATGTAGGCAGGCCCTTGATTGTGAAGAGCGGTGTGTGAGTGAGTCAACAGCTTGAATTGGCATCTCTTCTGTACGGGGAACCATTGGAGTTTTCTGAGGTAGGGTATGATGTGGGTTTGTCGGGAAAGGCCGAAGATGAATCAGACTGCAGTGTTCTGTATGGTCTGAAGTCTCTGTAGAAGGTGTGTGGCGATTCCTATGTAGAGGGCATTGCCATAGTCTACTCAGATGGAGATGAGGGCTTGTGATACAAAGGGGATGATGGACGGAGCGTTTGAGCAAATCAAACACTCACCCCCAGTCAACTGATCTGGGTTTAATCCATCACCATTCTTTAGCTCACTCAGCCACCCCAGTTCAGACATGGCCATATGCAAATCAGTCTGACCCTGTGCCTCTTGGGAACAGTCCAGCCCGAACTGCCAAGCCATGTCTTCCCTGGACCGGAAACAAGCATCCTGGGACCGGTTTCGGATTCATAATCCTCATCAGCCAGGCTATCTTGAATCCAGTGGCCAAGTGAGCAAGGGACTCAGATGGAGATGAGGGCTTGTGTCACAGTGTGTCTTGTATGTAGGGGTAGTCACTTGAAGATCTTACGTAGCATGCGCAGAGTGAGGAAGCATGCGGATGAGACAGCATTGATTTGTGATTTCATGGTGAGTGTAGGAAAGTAGGATCTGCTTCATATGGTTACCCCAAAGTTTTGCTAAATTGGATACTGTTTTTCACTAGTCTGACTGAGATCCTGCTAATCAGGACCCCAGTCGATCTGCTTTCTCCCTAAACTCTTATGTTATATACTTAGATACACTCCAGATTGGATACTGGGGTACCCTTGTCAGTCCCTAGTTTATGGTACCCATGCACCCATTGCATAGGTACCCCAGAGGCCTCCCATGGGCTGAAGCATGTATTATGCCACCCATGAGAAGCCATGCAAAATGGAACTACAGGCCTGCCATTGCAGCCTGTGTACGTTGGTGCATGCACCACTTACTTAAGATATAGGTTTACTATATCTGGGGGGCACTGCACTTAAAACCTATAAGTCACCCATATAGCAGACCATAACAATCCTGAAGACAGGGTGCTTGGTTCTAAGTGAGAGGGTGCCACTGCATGAGCAGAATACCCCTGAAGCCTACGGCGTCCATTCTCCCGGGTTGTCAGTGAGACAGCCATTTACGACATATAGAGTGGCATTATGCGACCGCATGATCAACTCTAAAACGGCTACAACAAACCCCATTGTGTTTGGTGTCAAATATGTTGGTATCATACCCCCACACCAGTAACCGGTGTGGGAGGTATGATTCCACCACTCAGAAGCGAGCTTTGTTGGATCTCTGGGGTTCCCAGTACCAGCCTTCTAGTCCCGGGCAGCACAAAATGGTTGCTGCCGACCAGAGACACATTTCTGCCCTCCTGCTGCTGAGCCAAGCTCGAGCATGGGAAGGTAGAACAATAGGCATTCTGTCACAGGGAGGTGTGACCACCTACCAGACAGTATTATTGTATTAGGGCTGGGTGGGTGCCCTTGCCAGCGACAGAAAGTCTGCATGAGGGGTACATTGGGTGTCCTTGTGCATAGTCCAGTTCAAACCAGCCCTGGGAGCCGTTGGCTCCTGCTCTGGTGCGAAACTGGACTAAGGACATGGGAGTAACCGCCCCACTGTCCAGACCGTCCCCTGGGAGAGTCCCCTGAATCTGTTTAACCCTCTCCCATGGGTACAAAAGGGCTTACCTTGCTGTATGACCTTAGATTTGACGTGGACAAGATTCTGAACCAGAAACCATTGAACTGCGCCCGTCTGAACACTCTGGACTTCGCTGGACTTCATTTGGGCATCGTCTGTGCCCGTGCACCATACAGGATCTATGCAGGACCTGTGGAGCATCAAGGACATCTGAAGATCTCTCCCTTGGAGTTAAGGAGTCGCTACCCTGCATTCGGAGGCACCGCAACACTGCTGTCTGGTCTGCTGACCCTGATCTCCTACGTACTCCGAAGGCTTCTGCAACACCCAAACTCCTGTGAACCGCATATATTTGCAGGTGCATATGCTTGTTGGCGTTTCCCGAACAAGCGCATTAGGCTCCAAGTAGCCCCAACCTCTGGCTCCATGTCCTACCAAGAATTCCAGCCTCCTCGCAGAGAGTGCTCCGTGGGCTGTGGTTTGGTGAAATTGCTCGAGGTTCTCTCGCAACTCCTGTGCCTCCGGCCTGCAAGTCCACTTGAGGGTCAACTTTGGTTTTCTTGGGCTCCCCTCGTTGCTCGAGGCCTGCCCTGACTCCCCTTGCTGTGGTGAGCCTCCTGGACCTTGCTGGTCCGAACCGTACCCATCCTTGACCTTCTGTGTCGGTTGCCGTTGCCAAGGCTTGTTGGTGCTCCCTCCGGACACCGACCCCCTCAGTACTCCGCATCTTTCGTGGGACAGCTCGCATGTGGCTCCTGGTCGTCCTCGCACCCGGCTTCCCTGGGATAGGTAACTCGGGACCTCAGTATCCACTGGTGGGGTGGCTCTCCAACCTCCTAACTTCAACAGGGTTTCTTTGCAGTCCACTGGGAAGGGTCCATAAACTCTAAAACTTCAACCACGACTTTCCCATAGAATTCTACAGAGCACGCAGTTGTGTTCCCACATTGCACCCGTCCTCCTTGGGGTCCCTACTTACTCACCTTTGGTGGTTCTTTGGGGTCCCAGCAAGTCTACAACCTCTCGGCACTGTCTTGACTCGATTCGTGGTTCTTATACCACTATTTTAGTATACAGGTTGGTCCCCCTGGGGCCCACTGTGTATTAGTGCTGTTTACTATCATTTCTGTGCTAAAGTATTGTGTGCCTTGTGATTATCTCCCTGGAAGGAGATACTGTGTCGTACTAGATAGTGTTATATTAATAAATACATATTTTTATAACTACTGTGTTGTTCTCCTTTCATTTAACCAATACTATAAGGTTGCATTCTGGTAAAACAAGCTGCTTAACATTCCTTCAAGACTAAGCCTGAAAGCTGCTCTCCACAGCGCAAGCCACTACCAATGATATTGACGCTGCAGCACAACCGGAAGGGTAGTTTGATTCATCAATGAGCTGCGGTTTGAATCTTCTTAATGTTTCTTAAAATTGTAATGGATGGTTTCCCACTATTGCTACTATCACGAACAATGCAAGATATTGTATGGAGCTAATAATGGACTGTCACTATATATAGGTATAATATACCTAGTCAGGCACTTTAAGTGGCAATGTGTTCTTTTTTATTGTTTCTCATTTTGTGATTTAACCTGAAAATCAATAAAGAAATGTAATAAAAAAAATATATAATTTAAATGATAACTCGTTTAATCAAGGCTGCATCAAAGTAGCAAAGGAGAAAATTGCCACGCATATATGATAAAAAGGCTTATATTGAAACATTGGGATATAATTGAGAGTGCTTATGCTTTGCATGGTTTACACATCACAGACCGATGGTGGTATTTTCAAGACCAAAAAAACTTCAATTTTTCTTGGTAAGAGATAATATGAAGAAGAAAAAGTACATGTCTGTGAAATATTACGGAACATACGCATAGTTGGCTTGTACCTGTTGTGGTAATGTTATAAAAGGTCCAGAGTTAATGCATCCACAACCTGAAAGAAAGGTCTTGATGGAGGCTTTCCAAGACATGAAACATGTCCTAAAGCTCGCCTGTGGCAAATTGTTTATTGATCAAACAACGACAAAAAATAGAATTCATATTAGTGAATATAGCTTACACACTAGATGCAAACATTTAATATTGATTGTTGTAAGGCTGTTCTTTCAAAATACTCATGATGTATCACAGTTCCAAGTTCAGTTCCTTGTGGGAGGTGAGACTGTAGCCTTGAGGAGTACACATAAAAATGTAACTAGAACAACTGGAAGCCAGGTGGAATTACTTTTTAAGTATGAAGAATCTTCTATTCTTTGACAGAAGTTGAAACCGGAGTTTAAAATCTGGTGATATGGCACAATGATTATTTTCAGCCATGAAGTAGCACAATACAGACATGGAAATGAACATTTTTGTTGGTATGGGTTTTTTACTTCCCAATCAAAATATTAATAACACTTGGGGGCCTATTATGATGTCGGGCTGATTTGCGTTTGCCTGACATGTCTCAGAACTGAGACAGACCGACCTTCGGTTGGCGGTCCAACCTCCTGATTAGGATGCGACTGAACACTGTTCGGTCACATTCTGACATTTCCCTATGGGAGAATGTATTAAGACCATAAACCGTCCTTAGTACATTCTCTCATAGGGAAATGGGAGGTGGTGTTAATACCTGCACCCCGTGGCAGGCACCTCAAGGTGCCTGCCACGGGGTACAGGGATTAACAGGGGGCACTAGCCCCCAACCAGAGGCCGCACACACAAGGGACCCCTGCTAGGGGCCTCCAAACACACTGTCTGACAGGGTTTTCATGTCAGAAAGGCCAGCATTGAAACCATGCATCTTAATCCCAAGTGCGGAAAGACCGCCCTTTAAGATTATGGGCCGGCCTCCGACTGGCCGATGGGCTCCATGAGCCTGTCGGAAGCCAGCCAGAATGACCGGCCAGTTTAGTTTCCAGCCGCCAGCATTGTAATGCGGAAAGTAAACTGAGATGCGGCCCAGGCTGTCTGGGCTGCATCGTAATCAGCCCCTTAATGTGGGTTGCATAGGACTCCTGATTCTTTCCAATTTCTGGCTTGATTACAAGATCATTTCAGCTCATTAATTGTATACCCTGCTAGATTTTCTGATTACTGAAAGTTTTTGTGCGTCAGTAAATTTGCTGAAAATACTACAGGATGCTATTAGCTCTCTTATGGTTTTAATACCTAATAGTTTCTATTTATATTCATTGTGAAGCTTTTGGATATGAATCTGCACATTTGCTATAAACTCTCCAAAAAGACGTGAAAGCTGTTCTTAAATGGTAAATGACTCTTTGGCATCTAGCACCAGTAGAGTGACCTCTACTTCTAGACCTCCAGAGTGAATCTGAACCATATCCAGAGAGCTCTCCCTACCTCTATAGATGATGGCCACAAGTTGACCAGTCTTTTTCTGTCTCCCACGCTTGGTCACTGCAGTCGGGTGTCACATTTAGTACAGCTGCTGGAATCCAAAAGCAGTCACTTGTACATCTGACCAATGCTCTCAAGTGAGCGTGAGGCTGCAATTTAAGTAAAGTGCAAAGGCCCATGGCAAAAAACATATAGAAGTTTGACCGAGAATGAAATTGTGGCTGTGCTGGCTCCGAAGTAGAGGCCCAGCTTAAAAAATACTCTGTGCTAGTCCTCTTTTATCAGGCAGACATTTCTTAATGGTATCTACACCCACTGACCTTACTGGGTTTACTTTGCCTTGTTAAGAAAATTCTCTGATGTGGACATTCTTTTACACCCAAGTTCTATTACATTCTTATGTACAATTTGGCATATTTATGTTCCACCACACTGAGACTCACACACAAATAGGTATCCTGTAGAACCGTGGTTTAAGGGCCATGAGGAGTACGGCCAACCCCAGAGATCATTAGAGTGGCAAAACAGGCTGAATGGTTCATTTACAAAGAGCATGAGAATTGAATGCAGACTGTCGTGGGCAAAACAAATGGGATCTGCCCAATCAGGACATTACGAACACTCACATCCATAATGGATGTGCCCTGAAAAAGTTACTGATGAACAAAACCTGTTTGCTACTAGCAACAGTATGAATAAGTTTATGGAAATTATAAAATATATTCATCATTAATACCAGTAGAACCGAGGTGCATTGCCTGAGGAATTTTTTTTTGTTTTCTTTGGACTAAAAGGAACTCACACTGAGAAGGGTGTAGAGCAATTCTCAAATTATGTTTATTCTCCTTATTCATTTCACCTGCTGTGATTCACATAGCTGAATGGCAAAAGTTCACACAAATGATTTGACTAGCTAAGATAATGTTCTTTGCATGTTGGTGTTTTTTTAATGTTTTTTCTTGGGAAAAGTGTAGGACAGACTTTAAGAAGATCTAGTCCTTTAAATGCGTTTCCATTTTTTTAATTAGTTGATGTAAAAAGTTGAAAAAGAAAATATGAAAATTGAAACCTGGTATATATGTTTCTAATATTTTGTATGTTTTTCAGATTCCTCAAGACCACACTGATGCCATTGTTAGCAAAGCTATCGACTTGTGGCACAAACACTGTGGGACACCTGTGAATTCTGCATAAAACGTTCGAAACTACTTACTATTTAATGGCCTGGATTGATTGCCCTACATTCTTGTTGCTATTTTGAGTTTATGTATTATTTATGATTGCCTTAATTCTTGTAAATAATGGATTCTGAAGAAAACATTTGTTAATAAGGCAAACCATTGTAAATAGTTGTTTGTACAAAGAGGTGGCACTCGGTTATCCCGTTGTTCGATAATAAGGAGGTACTTTCTATGAAAAATGCAGTCCTTTTGTCATAATGCAAATCTATAATTTTTATGTTGAAGAGAATTGGATTTAGAGCTTGTATCTGTTGATGTTGGCACAGTCTTGGAGTATCTACATAATTACCCACCTAAATATACTTATTTAAATATGTCCCTTTCTTTGTGGATTCTTATTTTAAAAATGTTTTATTAGTTTTCCTAACATACACACACTTTGCAGTTTAGCAGCAGTCATGAAGACATCCACTTGCTTCACATTCTGTGGCATTATATACATTGGCATTTACAGTTGCACTTTCAAATGTAATTCAAGGAGGCAGTGTGTCAGGTGAGAAAAAGGCACCCAACATCTCATCTCATTTTTCCAGATCTGAATTTAATTTTGTCAGTCCTAAAGCATATCATGTGCATTTCTTCGGCAGTGTTCTGGATCCCTATGTCACATATTAGCCTGTAGACTAGTATCACTCAGCCAGTGTATGTGTCCTTTAAACTAGGACAGCGATAAACAAAAATCTGTTTATCAGTTCTTTTTATTTTCATGAGTCGGCTTATATTTCTGTGCCATTTGTTCTAATAAAGTAGGTTTAATTTCACCAATGCGGGATAATCCATAGATCCCGTCTTGTGTTGAGTTGCTTGGCTTTCTGTTGGGATAGAAGCCATGCTACATTAGCCAACAGTCTAAAGACTCAGGTTGCATAGAAACCTCCCCCTGAAATTTTATGTCTTTGTGGCTTTAGGCATTCTCAAATTCTGGAAATGCTTTCAATTATGCTATTGTCGGCTACTCAGTCTATCTGTTATCATTCTGTAAAATGTTCATTTGATTGAATGGATCTAGCTGGCAGTTATGCTTCAAAAACTGTCACAGTACTTGGTATGTCTATTAAATAAGTCAGTTGTAGGTGAAATGACCGTCGCGACGATTGGTAGATGATTGAATTGAATGCTAGCCTCAGCCACTATCATTGACATGACACCAGTGATTGGACTAGTCAGATATTGATTCCAGCTAGATTGCAAAGGACACAGTCCTTTAGTAGGTGCTAGTGTTATTTGACCCCAGTGCAATATCGAAGTAATAAACATTGATCAGGACTGTGTGAAACCTATGCCTATAATAACTGGGCCCACATGCTTGGCCTTTTCCTGCATTTATTATGAGGCAGGGGAGTAGTCTAGACTGCACTGATTTTTACAAATGTTGGGATGAAATGTTCAGCTAGATGGTGGTTTAGAAAGTTATTTATACTGTATTGAATCATTTGTATTAGCTTGGCAGATGATGTGGTACTTATGGCAAATGTAATGCCTTCTTTAAAAAACAAGCATTTGCAATGCAATAGGTCTCGCAGCATTAAAGTTTGAGTTATTGGCATTGTATATGACAATGTGTTGCATTACATTTTTAACAAAGTCTGTATTGGTGTATAAAGATGATTTGCAAGATGATAGCGATGGAGTGGGGATGGATGGATGGATTGATGGATGGATGGAGTGGGGGATGGATGGATGGAGTGAGGGATGGATGGATGGATGGAGTGGAGGGGATGGATGGATGGATGGAGTGGGGGGATGGATGGATGGATGGATGGATGGAGTGGAGGGGATGGATGGATGGAGTGGAGTGGAGGGGATGGATGGATGGAGAGGATAGGTCTCATATTTACACTAGTTTATGCTATTGGCATTATAAATGACAATGCTTTTTATTTATGTTTTGGTTTTAAAACATAAAAGGCATTGTCATTTACAATGCCAATGGCTTAAACTTGCGTAAACGCGAGATCTATTGCATTGCAAATGCTTCTTTAATATGAGTGATTTAAAAGTCTGTGGAGGGCGTTGCCTCAGTTTAATGCATGACTCACTTAAACTTCTGTGGAAGGGATGCCTGTCAAGAGTCTGGGGAGGAGCTAGAGCTGAAATTATTGTTAAATGGAAAGAATGCTGTAAAAGGACGGAAATCCTGATATTGATAATTTCAAGAAAAAGAATGAAGTGAAAATGGCATGAATAAAGATTTTTAACGTTAACTTTTGGAGCCCTAATAAGAGATGCTTCTTTCTGGTTGTGCATGGGACTTTTCATCCAACAGTTGCTCGACAGAGTGGACTTTATACTTTGAGAGGCCCCAGCCGCCCTGCACGCACCCCAGCACCAATTGATTTTCGGTGTAGGCTGTTGGGAGGCACATACTACAGGATAGAGAGGTCTGTTTACAAAGGCATTTATGAGGCCAGGAAGTAGTAATGCACGAATGCTCTTTCACATGCTATTGCACTTTTGTGAAACGGCCCCAAACGTCCAATTCCATATTAGTGAAAGTGCACACACAGAGTGCAGAGCTTTTTATGTGCACCAAGTGTGTATCATTATTATTTTTTTTAATCTTTTGGAGACAGTTCATAATGGCATGTAAAAGTAATTACCTGCTTCATATATTCCAATATGCCTTTCTGAATATGTCCCTCTGTGTTCTGCCATCGGACAGTGGCTGACTTTGCCCCTTCTCCACAGGGGCGTAACACAGGCCCCCGCAGTGTGGGGGGGCCCCGGGGGCCTCGCGCTTCAGGGGGCCCCTCACTCAGCAAAGGTAGCAACCAAGCCTCTTCAGTGCGCGCATGCCATGGCCTCTTCATTAATGAAATGGTTGGTGCGCATGCGCACGCCCGGGCCCTGGCGTAACAGATGCCATTTCTAACTCAGGACTGGGCCCCTCTTCGCGCCGCCCAGATCAGACCGGGAATGAATCTCTTGAGGGGCCCCACGCCCCCACATGCAGTGAGTGTGGCTTAGGGGAGCGGGAGGGAGGCTGCCTAGGAGCAGCAGGAGCGGTGGCACGTGATCCGAAGGACGCAGTTGGAGGAAGGTGTTAAGGTAAGTTTAGTTGAAATTGTATTTACATTACTCTGTCGCTCCCCCCACACTCGCGCCGAGCTCCCTCCCCCCCCCCCCTTTACCCCCTCTTGCCGGCCGCGACGGGACTCCTGGAACGGAAGAACTCCGAGGCCCAGAGAACCGAAGGATGTAAGGAGAGAAAAAGAGAGACCCCATTTATTTCTTATTATTATAGACCCAAACGGACGTGAGAACCGAAATATGTAGCAAGATAAACGAAAGATGCAGGGGGGAGAACCAAAGGTTGCAAGGAGAGCAAGAGAACGGAAGAGTGGATGCGCTGAGAGAGGCGAAGAGAGAGTGAACCGTAGGGTACAGGAGGGCCATCGAACCATAGGGTGCAAGAAGGGACCCAGGGCCGGCGGGAGCAGAGATAGACAGACAGCCATAACAGGTCCCAGGACCGATGGGTGCAGGAGAAGAGAGCTGAAAGGTTCAGAGGCCCAAAGAAGCGCATGGCGCTGGGAGAGAGAGAACCGAAAGCCGCAAGGGCCCCGAGATCCAAAGAGTGCAGGGGCCAAGAGAACTGAAGGGCCCAGTGGTGAGGAAAACCGAAGGGTGGAGGGGCCAGAGAACCGAAGGGTGGAGGGGCCAGAGAACCGAAGGGTGCAAGGAGCAGAGAACCGAAGGGTGGAGGGGCCCAGAGAACCGAAGGGTGCAAGGAGCAGAGAACCGAAGGGTGGAGGGGCCAGAGAACCGAAGGGTGCAAGGAGCAGAGAACCGAAGGGTGGAGGGGCCCAGAGAACCGAAGGGTGGAGGGGCCAGAGAACCGAAGGGTGCAAGGAGCAGAGAACCGAAGGGTGGAGGGGCCCAGAGAACCGAAGGGTGCAAGGAGCAGAGAACCGAAGGGTGGAGGGGCCAGAGAACCGAAGGGTGCAAGGAGCAGAGAACCGAAGGGTGGAGGGGCCCAGAGAACCGAAGGGTGGAGGGGCCAGAGAACCGAAGGGTGGAGGGGCCAGAGAACCGAAGGGTGCAAGGAGCAGAGAACCGAAGGGTGGAGGGGCCAGAGAACCGAAGGGTGCAAGGAGCAGAGAACCGAAGGGTGGAGGGGCCCAGAGAACCGAAGGGTGGAGGGGCCAGAGAACCGAAGGGTGGAGGGGCCAGAGAACCGAAGGGTGCAAGGAGCAGAGAACCGAAGGGTGGAGGGGCCAGAGAACCGAAGGGTGCAAGGAGCAGAGAACCGAAGGGTGGAGGGGCCCAGAGAACCGAAGGGTGGAGGGGCCAGAGAACCGAAGGGTGGAGGGGCCAGAGAACCGAAGGGTGCAAGGAGCAGAGAACCGAAGGGTGGAGGGGCCAGAGAACCGAAGGGTGCAAGGAGCAGAGAACCGAAGGGTGGAGGGGCCAGAGAACCGAAGGGTGCAAGGAGCAGAGAACCGAAGGGTGGAGGGGCCAGAGAACCGAAGGGTGGAGGGGCCAGAGAACCGAAGGGTGGAGGGGCCAGAGAACCGAAGGGTGCAAGGAGCAGAGAACCGAAGGGTGGAGGGGCCAGAGAACCGAAGGGTGCAAGGAGCAGAGAACCGAAGGGTGGAGGGGCCCAGAGAACCGAAGGGTGGAGGGGCCAGAGAACCGAAGGGTGGAGGGGCCAGAGAACCGAAGGGTGCAAGGAGCAGAGAACCGAAGGGTGGAGGGGCCAGAGAACCGAAGGGTGCAAGGAGCAGAGAACCGAAGGGTGGAGGGGCCCAGAGAACCGAAGGGTGGAGGGGCCAGAGAACCGAAGGGTGGAGGGGCCAGAGAACCGAAGGGTGCAAGGAGCAGAGAACCGAAGGGTGGAGGGGCCAGAGAACCGAAGGGTGCAAGGAGCAGAGAACCGAAGGGTGGAGGGGCCAGAGAACCGAAGGGTGCAAGGAGCAGAGAACCGAAGGGTGGAGGGGCCAGAGAACCGAAGGGTGGAGGGGCCAGAGAACCGAAGGGTGGAGGGGCCAGAGAACCGAAGGGTGCAAGGAGCAGAGAACCGAAGGGTGGAGGGGCCAGAGAACCGAAGGGTGCAAGGAGCAGAGAACCGAAGGGTGGAGGGGCCAGAGAACCGAAGGGTGCAAGGAGCAGAGAACCGAAGGGTGGAGGGGCCCAGAGAACCGAAGGGTGGAGGGGCCAGAGAACCGAAGGGTGGAGGGGCCAGAGAACCGAAGGGTGCAAGGAGCAGAGAACCGAAGGGTGGAGGGGCCAGAGAACCGAAGGGTGCAAGGAGCAGAGAACCGAAGGGTGGAGGGGCCAGAGAACCGAAGGGTGCAAGGAGCAGAGAACCGAAGGGTGGAGGGGCCCAGAGAACCGAAGGGTGGAGGGGCCAGAGAACCGAAGGGTGCAAGGAGCAGAGAACCGAAGGGAGGAGGGGCCAGAGAACCGAAGGGTGGAGGGGCCAGAGAACCGAAGGGTGCAAGGAGCAGAGAACCGAAGGGTGGAGGTGTTTAGAAAACTTCAAAGAGAGCAAATGGAACCAAAAGTTGTAGGGGTGGGGGGGGCGAAAGCTGCATAGGCCCACTGTACTGAAGGGAGTGGGGCCACAGAGAAAGAAAGGGACTGAAGATCCGAAGGCTCAAGTAAGAGAACTGCAAGATGCAGAGGAACCAGAGGGAGGGGGTGAGAGAACCCAAGGCCAAGGGTGGAGGAGGGGCCTAGCGTACCAGAGGATGCAAGGAAAGAGAGAGAGTGAGACGAATGGGTCGTGGGCACAGAGAAATAGAGAGTACAGGAGGGAGACCGAACTGGAGGCCCCAGGGAGAGAGGCCCAAAGGGTCCCAAGAAGGAAGGCGCAGGGGCTAGGAGAACTGAAGGGCCCAGAGACCCAGAGCATCGCATGGTGCAGGAAGAGGTACAAGGACGCTGAGAATAGAAGGTTACAGAGGTCAGGAGAATCCGAGGGTGTAGAGGGGCACAGAGAACTGAAGCATAAAGGGCGAAGAGAAGCGAATAGCGCAGAGAAAAGCACAGGGAGGAAACAGTACGAAAGAGGGCAGAAGGGTAAGGACAATGGAACAAAGGGTGTGCGGAACAAGAGTTCTGAATGATGAAAGGGCACAGAGACTGGTGGTTTGTTTCCAGTTCAAACATGTCTGACTGCCGTCCACTTTTCCTAGTCATGACAGACTCACATGGATTCAGTTATCAGCCAGGGGGTAATACCGAAAACACGCACGCACTTCTGGCGTGAACAGATGCAGATTGTTCAGCATAGACTAGTGAACTCCGAGCACGCACAAGTGCGCTCCTAACAGCTGCTTGCACACAGGGATCTGAAATGAACCCCTTTTTCTGACACTATACTGAGCGGAATGTATGGAACACAAAATGATGAAAGGCTGAGATAAATCACCTCCATGATATCTTCAGACCCTGAGAATAATTCCAGATTCGAGCTCAGCTAACCGGTTTTATTGCAGAACGGAGGCGAACTGCAACTCCTAACACTTATACACTTTTGCAACTTAAGTAATGTTCTCGCTGCCGTGCTTTGAATGTGCTGTGTAGAGGTTGAGTGCTGTTGTATGGGAACACTGAAAGAAATTCAAATGTACTACAACAAGTTAATCTGCAATTGTTAAGGCTAATCTGCAAGTGTAAAGGGTGGTTGGGAGCTGGGTATTGGGAAATTGGCATTTATTGATCAAATCACTCCAAGGTTTGTGGCAAATATTTATTGTTTTTGAGCATCAGTGCAAAGAGTTGACAACTGAGCTGTAAAGTAAGTGTGTGCTTTTAATTGTAAGTGTATATATATATATATATATAGCCGTTACTACCCCATACCAGGTATGGAAGGGACAGTTATGTTAAAAAAAATGCATTAATAGTGCACTGTTAGCTCTGAATCTTGCATACCCCAAACACATGATACATATAACTAATAAGGGAACGATTTTCAGTCTGTGTGGCTGACTTCCTTATTTATTTCTATATTGCTGCACTAAGCACATTACATAGATAGTACAGTGTGCAACTGTCTGTATGTGAGGCTGCACGTCACACACATATTTTACAGCATTTTAGTTTTAGAAACACGGGCACGTATGCTTGGAGCAGTGCGCGGCATGTCTTTGGGTATACTGAATAAGCAGCTACCTATGTTGTTGAGGGATATCTCTTTAATAATTTATTCAACAAAAGGAGGGACTGGGGGGGCGTGTTTAACGACGTCCATGTACAAGCCCCAAAATGACTAGTAAGCAAAGAGAGTAAGAAGTTCCTCTGTGTGTGGTTGGTAGAGGACCAAGAGGGGCCAAAGCATAGTGAGTCCAACTGGACCACTTCGTGTTTGCAGGGACAAGGGAGGGGGGATTCCCTTATCGTAACTAGGGCTCTTACACACCCAAAGCTAGGTGTCATGCTTCATCATATGAGCCTTCCCCTTGTCAGGTCGGCGCTGCAATACCTGATGGGCACCCAAACCTTTGGCTCTTTGTACCATGAGCTGTGGTGCATTGTACAGTAATATGTACTGTAAAGTACTGTATGTTATAGAGTGATGTGTATTATAGAGTGATGTATGCTGTACAGTAGAATGTGCTGTAGAGCGGTGTACGTTGTAGAGTAGTGCTTTGTAGATTGATATGTGCGTAAAATGTTGCACACTGTAGAATGTTTTGCACTGTAGTGTTGCATACTGTAGAGCAGTATGTGCTATTGAATTGTATGTACTGTATAGTAGTATGCACTGCAAAACAATGTGTGCTGTAGAAGGGCATGTTTTGTAAACGGGCATATGCTGTAATTAGGCATGCGCTGTCAAGGGGCATGCGCTGTAAAGGAGCATGCATTGTAGAGGAGCGTGCGCTGTAAAATGACGTGTACTGTAGTACAACATGCATTGTACAATGGTATGCGCTGTAAAAGGCTATATGCTGTAGAAGTTTATGCACTATACAGGGATGTGCACTGTACAGCATTGTGCGCTGTAAAGGGCTATGTGTTGTAGAGGACTGCATGTTGCAGAGCGATATGCGCTGTAAATTAATATGTGCTTTAGATTGGTATGCATTGTAAAGTGATATGTGCTGTAGATTAGTGTGCGTGCTAGAGTGGTGTGCGCTGTAAATAGGTGTGTGTTGTAGAGTAGTGTATGTTGTAGAGTAGTGCTCATTGTACAATTAGGTGCGTCGTAGAACAATGTGCGCTTTAAAGTGTGCATTGTAGAGTGCTGTGCGTTGTCGAGTGCTATGCATTCTACAGGTGCGCATTTTGTAGAGTGGTGTCCATTGTAGAATGCTGTGCATTGTAGAAAATGTGCGATGTACAATACTATGCGTTGTAGAGTGGTGTGCACTGTACAATGGCGTGTGCTTTAGAGCAATGTACACTGTAAAGGGGCGCACGCAGTATAGAGGCGCATGCAGTATAAAGATGCATGCAGTACCCAAGTGCACCCTGTAGAAGGGTGCATGCTGTAAAGAAATGCGCCCTGTAGAGACGTCTGTGCTATAGAGGGGTGCGCGCTGAAGTGTGTCATGCTGTACAGGAGTGTGCATTTTACAGTGGTGGTAGAGGCGTCTGTGCTGTAAAGGGCTGCGCGCTGTACAGTGATGCACGCTATAGTGTTACACGCTGTACAGGAATGTGCATTGTACCGGGATGTGCGCTGTAATGGGATGTATGGTGTAGAGAGATGCGCAATGTAGTAAGGTGCCTGCTGTAGAGGAGTAGGTGTTGCAGGCGTTGTGCACTGTACAGTAGTACACGCTGTAAAACACCATACGCTTCAAAAGGCATGCAGTGTAGAAGGGCATGCGCTGTAGAGTAGTGCATGCGGTAGAAGCGCCTAAGCTGTAGAGAGGTGTACACTGCAAAGGGGTACGTGCTATAATGTTGCGCACTGTAACAGGATGTACGCTGTAGAGGAATAAGTATTGTAGTAAGGTGCGCATTGTAGAGGGGTGGGTATTGTAGGAAATTTCCACTATAAAGTGGTGCACACTGTCTAGAGGTGCACGCTGTGAGGGCGCATGCTGTAGTAAGATGCGCGCACACTGTAAAGGAATGTGCAATGTAGATTAGTTATAGAACAGTGTATACGTAATAAGTATTAATAACGTGTAAATGAATTGTACTTTTCTAACAATATGGCATATTAATTTGAGCATTAGTTGGTTTGTAAGACTGTTTGTGATTTAAAAACTGCGTGGTCATAGACTGCAATACAGAATAATAATGAGAATGTGAAGTTATTTTGTTTAAGTGAGATTGCAAAAGCACTTAATGAATAGGATGGAATTGCTAATATACCTTTCAGTTGTTTGAGCTTTTATTTTGTGTTTCTTTATGTATTTTGCAGCCGTGAAAGCGTAAACTGCAACACATAAAGAGAATGATATCTTAACATTTTTTGTTCAGAAGAATTGTAGTTATTTTTAAAGGCTATTTAAAACACACCTAATGTTCTAAGTCCTTTTAAAGAAAAATTAATGTCTGAGTTACATGTACGCAGTTTAAAAACGCTTTGTTTGTGCTAAAATGGCTTTTATGTTATAAGAAAGTTTCTACGAATATATAGCATCTAAATGGGCAAATGTTGTCGTTTGAAACAGTTTCGTGTGTCCAAATTGAAGCCAGCTGTCCATGCATGACTGAAAATGAAACTAAATGTGTAAGCACGGCTAAGAACGAAACTAAATGTCTAAGCAAAAACATATTTTGCAACAACAGGGAAGTGCCATCTCGATGTAAATAGCTGTATGCCTTACAATTGTTTAAGCATTTGCCCTTCATTGAAGCTATATGTGCCTTACTTAACAAACGTATTGTTGTTTTAGAAAGCTTTTTTATTGTCTCAAGAATTAGCTTGTAGTGTGGTGTATGCTGTAATAGATGGTATGTGTTGTAGTGGATGTCTGCTGTTGAGTTGTATGTAATAGAGCGATATGTATTGTTAAGGGCAAAGTACATAGTAGTGTAAACTGCAGACTGGTATTGAATGCAAAATGCACATTGTTGTTAAGTGCAGAGTGCCTATTGTTAAGTGCAGAGAGCAGTTTGCTGCTAAGTGCAGGGCACAGATTGTTTCTGAGTGCAAAGTGCAAATTGTTAATGAGTGCAGGGTGCAGATCGCTATTAAGTGTACAATGTTAAATGCACAGTGCATATTGTTGTTAAGCGCAGACAGCAGATTGTTACTGAATGCAAGGTGCAAATTGCCACTGAACACAAAGTGCAGATTGTTGCTGAGTGCAGAGTGCTACAGCGCAACGCTCCACTCTACAGCGCAGTGCTCCACTCTACAGCGCAGCGCTCCACTCTACAGCGCAACACTACACAACGCAGCATTCTGCTCTACAGCGCAGCGCTCCACTCTACAGAGCTGCATTCACTCTACAGTGCAGCATTCACTCTACAGTGCAGCGCTCCACTCTACAGCGCAGCACTCCACTTTACAGCGCAGCGCTCCACTTTACAGCGCAGCGCTCCACTCTACAGTACAGTGCTCCACTCTACAGCACTCCACTTCACAGCGCAGCGCTCCATTCTACAACGCAGCAGTCCACTCTACAGCGCAGAATTTCCCAGTATAGCACTCCACTCTACAGCGCAACGCTCCACTCTACAGAGCAGCGCACCACTCTACAGCGCAGCGCTCCACTCTACAACGCAACACTACACAACGCAGCATTCTGCTGTACAGCGCAGCACTCCACTCTACAGCGCAGCATTCACTCTACAGTGCAGCATTCACTCTACAGCGCAGCGCTCCACTCTACAGCGCAGCATTCACTCTACAGTGCAGCATTCACTCTACAGCGCAACGCTCCACTCTACAGCGCAGCATTACAAAACGCAGAACCCAGTCTACAGTGTAGCACTTCATAGCCCAGCACTCCACTCTACAGCGCAGCACTATACAATGCAGCACTCCACTCTACAGCGCAGAGCTCCACTCTACAGCGCAGCGCACCACTCTATAGCGCAGCGCTCCACTCTACAGCGCAGCGCTCCACTCTACAGCGCAGCGCTCCACTCTACAGCGCAGCGCTCCACGCTACAACGCAGCACTACACAACGCAGCACTCCACTTTACAGCACAGAACTCCCCAGTATAGCACTCCACTCTACAGCGCAGCACTCCACTCTACAGCGCAGCGCTCCACTCTACAGCGCAGCGCTCCACTCTACAGCGCAGCGCTCCACTCTACAGCGCAACACTAGACAACGCAGCATTCTGCTGTACAGCGCAGCGCTCCACTCTACAGTGCAGCATTCACTCTACAGTGCAGCATTCACTCTACAGCGCAGCGCTCCACTCTACAGCACTCCACTCTACAGCGCAGCACTCCACTCTGCAGCGCAGCGCTCCACTCTGCAGCGCAGCGCTCCACTCTACAGCGCAGCGCTCCACTCCACAGCGCAGCGCTCCACTCTACAGCGCAGCACGCCGCTCTACAGCGCAACACTCCACTTTACAGCGCAACACTCCACTCTACAGCGCAACACTCCACTCTACAGCGCAACACTCCACTCTACAGCGCAACGTTCCAGTCTGCAGCACAGCGCGCCACTCTACAGCGCAGTGCGCCACAGCGCCATGCTCCACTCTACAGCGCAGCACTACACAACACTCCACTTTACAGCGCAGACCTTCCCAATTTAGCCCACCACTGTACAGCGCAGCATTCCACTCTACAGAGCAGCACTCCACTCTACAGCGCAACGCTCCACTCTACAGCGCAGCGCTCCACTCTACAGCGCAGCGCTCCACTCTACAGTGCAGCGCTCCACTCTACAGCGCAGCGCTCCACTCTACAGCGCAGCGCTCCACTCTACAGCGCAGCGCTCCACTCTACAGCGCAGCGCTCCACTCTACAGCGCAGCGCTCCATTCTACAGCGCAACACTACACAACGCAGCATTCTGCTTTACAGCGCAGCGCTCCACTCTACAGCGCAGCATTCACTCTACAGTGCAGCATTCACTCTACAGCGCAGCGCTCCACTCTACAGCGCAGCGCTCCACAACGCAGCACTCCACTCTACAGCACAGAACTCCCCAGTATAGCATTCCACTCTACAGCGCAGCACTCCACTCTACAGCGCAGCGCTCCACTCTACAGCGCAGCGCTCCACTCTACAGCGCAGCGCTCCACTCTACAGCGCAGCGCTCCACTCTACAGTGCAGCACTACACAACGCAGCACTCCACTCTACAGCACAGAACTCCCCAGTATAGCATTCCACTCTACAGCGCAGCACTCCACTCTACAAAGCAGCGCTCCACTCTACAGCGCAACGCTCCACTCTACAGCGCAGCGCTCCACAGCGCAGCGCTCCACTCTACAGCGCAACACTAGACAACGCAGCATTCTGCTTTACAGCGCAGCGCTCCACTCTACAGCGCAGCATTCACTCTACAGTGCAGCATTCACTCTACAGCGCAGCGCTCCACTCTACAGCGCAGCGCTCCACTCTACAGCGCAGCGCTCCACTCTACAGCGCAGCGCTCCACTCTACAGCGCAGCGCTCCACTCTACAGCGCAGCGCTCCACTCTACAGCGCAGCGCTCCACTCTACAGCGCAGTGCTCCACTGTATAGCGCTCCACTCCACAGCGCAGCGCTCCTCTACAGCGCAGCACGCCGCTCTACAGCGCAACACTCCACTCTACAGCGTAGCACAACACTCCACTCTACAGCGCAACACTCCACTCTACAGCGCAGCGTTCCAGTCTGCAGCACAGCGCGCCACTCTACAGCGCAGCGCGCCACAGCGCAGTGCTCCACTCTACAGCGCAGCACTACACAACACAACACTCCACTTTACAGCGCAGACCTTCCCAATTTAGCACACCACTGTACAGCGCAGCATTCCACTCTACAGAGCAGCACTCACTCTACAGCGCAATGCTCCACTCTACAGCGCAATGCTCCACTCTACAGCGCAACGCTCCACTCTACAGCGCAACGCTCCACTCTACAGCGCAACGCTCCACTCTACAGCGCAACGCTCCACTCTACAGCGCAGCGCTTCACTCTACAGCGCAGCGCTCCACTCTACAGCGCAGCGCTCCACTCTACAGCACAACACTACACAAAGCAGCATTCTGCTCTACAGCGCAGCGCTCCACTCTACAGCGCAGCATTCACTCTACAGCGCAGCGCTCCACTCTACAGCGCTGCGCTCCACTCTACAGCGCTCTACTCTACAGCACAGCGCTCCACTCTACAGCGCAACACTCCACTCTACAGCGCAACACTCCACTCTACAACGCAGCAGTCCACTCTACAGCACAGAACTTCCCAGTATAACACTCCACTCTACAGCGCAGCGCTCCACTCTACAGCGCAGCGCTCCACTCTACAGCGCAGCGCTCCACTCTACAGCGCAGCGCTCCACTCTACAGCGCAGCGCTCCACTCTACAGCGCAGCGCTCCACTCTACAGCGCAGCGCTCCACTCTACAGCGCAGCACTCTATAGCGCAGCGCTCCACTCTACAGTGCAGCACTACACAATGCAGCACTCCACTCTACAGCACAGAACTCCCCAGTATAGCATTCCACTCTACAGCGCAGCACTCCACTCTACAAAGCAGCGCTCCACTCTACAGCGCAACACTCCACTCTACAGCGCAGCGCTCCACTCTACAGCGCAGCGCTCCACTCTACAGCGCAGCGCTAGACAACGCAGCATTCTGCTGTACAGCGCAGCGCTCCACTCTACAGTGCAGCATTCACTCTACAGTGCAGCATTCACTCTACAGCGCAGCGCTCCACTCTACAGTGCAGGGCTCCACTGTACAGCGCTCCACTCTACAGCACAGCGCTCCACTCTACAGCGCAGCGCTCCACTCTACAGCGCAGCGCTCCACTCTACAGCGCAGCGCTCCACTCTACAGCGCAGCGCTCCACTCTACAGCGCAGCGCTCCACTCTACAGCGCAGCGCTCCACTCTACATCGCAGCGCTCCACTCTACATCGCAGCGCTCCACTCTACATCGCAGCGCTCCACTCTACATCGCAGCGCTCCACTCTACAGCGCAGCGCTCCACTCTACAGCGCAGCGCTCCACTCTACAGCGCAGCGCTCCACTTCACAGCGCAGCGCTCCATTCTACAGTGCAGTGCTCCACTCTACAGCGCTCCACTCCACAGCGCAGTGCTCCACTCTACAGCGCAGCGCTCCACTCTACAGCGCAGCACGCCACTCTACAGCGCAGCACGCCACTCTACAGCGCAACACGCCACTCTACAGCGCAACACGCCACTCTACAGCGCAACACTCCACTCTACAGCGCAACACTCCACTCTACAGCGCAACACTCCACTCTACAGCGCAACACTCCACTCTACAGCGCAACACTCCACTCTACAGCGCAACACTCCACTCTACAGCGCAGCACAACACAACACTCCACTTTACAGCGCAGACCTTCCCAATTTAGCACACCACTGTACAGCGCAGCATTCCACTCTACAAAGCAGCACTCACTCTACAGCGCAGCGGTCCAGTCTGCAGTGCAGCGCGCCACTCTACAGCGCAGCGCGCCACTCTCCAGCGCAACACTCCCCTCTACAGCGCAACACTCCACTCTACAGCGCAGCACTCCACTCTACAGCGCAACACTACAGAACGCAGCATTCTGCTCTACAGCGCAGCGCTCCACTCTACAGCGCAGCGCTCCACTCTACAGCGCAGCGCTCCACTCTACAGCGCAGCGCTCTACTCTACAGCGCAGTGCTCCACTCTACAACACACCACCCCACTATACAGCGCTGCACTCTACAACGCAGCACTCCACTGTACAGCACAAACAGTTCCTAACATGCTCATTGTATTGAAAACACACACATTATTATTGTAGTTAAACACAAACACTTTTTTACGGACTAATTATCGAAAACACCCACTTTTCAACACACTTGTATTAAAACACGCACATTATATTAAAAAAACCATTAAAAAAAATTGTATGCAGAAGCTGTTTGCACACAGTCGGCAAGGGGAAACTGAAACTGACATGTTCTTCACAAACCAGCCTGCAACAAAGTAACAAAATGTAGAACTGCTCGTGTAAAACTGAAACTGACATGCTCTTCACAGTTGACGCGCGCGCGACCTAATCCAAGTCGAAGATCTGCGCGTTCACATCTCTTGTCTCTTGTCTGTTCCCCTTGAGCCCTTGAAAACTGAAATGATCACAATAAGTCTCGCAGCGACGGATCGCTTTCGCGATCCGGTTCGCAGGTGCGAGACCTAAAAATGATATTCATGCCTTGTGGTACACAGTTCATTATATCTTTCCTGCTTGTTACAATTGAGTATTTTTGAGTGAAGTTTGTATTCACTGATTTGTTGTTTATTTGTCAATTTTGTATGTGATAGAGACATCTAGCTGCAGATTCCTTAACTTAGAATATCCCCCCAGGCGCCAGACTGGATCCCGAAAATCCTTTTTTCTCAGCTATACGTCTGCACGCCGGGAGGTGGCGTCGCCCAGCTCCGTCCTGACATCGTCCAAAGAAGTGATGTCAATGGAGCCATATAAGCCCCTCCCGACATGCTGACATCAGTTTTCTTCTTTTCCCCGTCCTAACGTGGATCGGGGAAAGTAATACCTTGGGCCTGTTATTGTTTATTACAGGCTTTTTCAATGCCCTTTTCGGCCAGGAACAGTTTGTTCGATGCCCCTTGTGGGCTTCAAACCGTGCCGGTCCTGCTCGCGACAGATGTCAGCGACGGACCCTCAGAAACTCTCTATATGGTGCTTGGGAGAGCACCATAACGCCGTGGAGTGAGACGTTGCTGCATGAAGCTGCTGTCTGCCTGGATGTCCCGAACGGACCCCTCAGGACGCAGGTCTCCTTCTCCAGCGGAGTCGTCCATGTGGCGGGGCCAGTCCCAGCACCAGCGCCGTCATTCGCCTACCTCAGGTAAGCATTCCCCCCCTCCCTGGTGTGCCTCCGGGCCCCACAGGGGGTGGTCGGGACTCCGGTTGGGACACCGCCGGAGGGTTTACCCTTGGCTTCAACCGAGTGCCCTGACTCTGACACTAGAGTCGGCGCAGGTAAGCTTTTCCCCCCCTCCCTGGCGCGCCTCCGGGCCCCATAGGGGCCGCAACATCGGGACACGGCCCGGAGAGGCATCCCACGACATTTAGCCTTTCATAGCGCTGCGGCACAGCCTTCCGGGGCTCCCTGCGGTATCACGGTGCACGAACCCCCTTCGGCGTACTCTCCTGCAGGTTTCCGCCCCGTGGAATGTTGAGTCTACGCCAGTCCGACTCGAGCGATCGAGGCCTTTTCGGAGGTTACCGAGGCCAGCTCGACTCGGACGGTCGGGACCTTTTCGGAGGTCACAGACACCGACTCGACTCGAGGAGTCGAGGCCTTCAGAGGTCGCCGGCTCGACTCAAGGCCTTTTCGGAGGTCGCCTATGCCGGCTCGACTGGAAGGGTCAATGCCTCTTCGGAGGTCGCCGGCTCGACTTGATCAGTCGAGACCTTTTCCGAGGTCGCCAACACCGTCTCCACTCGAGGGGTCGAGAACTTTTCAGAGGCCGCCGGCTCGACTCGGGCGGTCGAGGCCTTTTCCGAGGTCGACGACGCTTGCTCCACTCCCCCAGTCGGGGCCTTTTCTAAGGTCTCCTATGCCGGCTCGACGCCGATAGACGCCAGTACCGTCTCCGGCTTTAGTGGTGGAGGATATGGTCCCGGTGGGTTCACCACCCCCTGAGTCGTTTCACTGCCCTCCAGAGCAGGCGCCAGTGGAGCATTGGCCTACTCATCCTGCTCCTGAGCCTCTATTAAGGTGCCAGTTTAGCTTGCGTCCATCACCTACTGATGACTTGTTTTTACCGCCTCGCGGGGCCACGGAGGCTAGTGGACGTTCGTCAGGGCTGTTTGCAGGGCCGCAGACATTTTTAGGATGGAGGCTTTGGTCTTCCGAAGGTGTGCTCTCGCACTTCACTCTGGGGTTGGGTGTGTTGTTCTACCGGGGGCCCTTCGTACTCCCCTCCATCCTTGTGTTTGGTTGGTGGCGTGCTCTCGTACCTTCCTTTGGTAGCTTTCGAGCCCTTTGGCTCTCCACTCTGTTCACGTTTTAAGGTGGTTCAGGTCTATACTTTTTACTACCTTCTCATGTTTTCCTCCTGTGCTACTCATGCATAAAGTTATTCTGTTTTTAATTCCCTCCCAACGCCCACACCTATGCCTCCTATCTTTCTCTGGCAGTCGGTTGGGTTGGGTTCTCTTGGTGCTACAGTTCTTCAATCTCTGGAGTGTGTGTGAAGTGCACTTTCTAGTGGTCGGTCACTTCTAGTCCCTTGTTTGCAACATGTTGCTTCAATATTGTGGTTCTTTTAATTTCCCTTCTGTGGTGACAAGCTGTGCCTGGCTTGTCATCTTTTGTGCTGCTGTCGTTGCCCCCTCGAGGGGGGGCACAACTTGGCAATTTGTTGGGCCCTTGCTCGCAGCAAGTACTCTGTGGACTCCCTTCAGCCCCTCCGGGTACTGGGTGCTTTTTCAATTATTGTATTCTTTTTTAACACATACTGTTCCTGTGCTATCGCAGTTTTTTGCAAGGCTCCACGTTGTGGTGCGGGAAAGTTTCCTGTAGAAAACTGACGTCTGCCCGCCGGGAGGGGCTTATATGGCTCCATTGACGTCACTTCCGTGGACGATGTCAAGGACGGAGCCGGGCGACGCCACCTCCCGGCCTGCAGAGGCATTGCTGGGAAAAAAGGATTTTCCCGATCCAGTCTGGCGCCTCGGGGGATATTCTGAGTTAAGGAACCTGCGGCTAGACTGTGTCTCTACCAGATATATCGTTACCGAAGGTAAGTAACTCTTCCATTATAAAGATATTTGATGAAAAAGAATTCCTGCTAAATAAACGCACTATGACTGCATCTAAAGTTTCTTTGGCATCCTTGTGAATGGTATCAGATGCAGTATTCAAGGTGGCCACGAGGACACAAGTTAATGAAGATGAGGTGTAGCTGGATGAGAGAGATATTGACACAGTTGCCTCTGCCTGTTGCCACTGTATGGAGAAGATGGGCCTCTAAAGCACCACTGGTGGGTGAACATAAGTAGTTGTAATTAAGCACTTATGCATTCTCTGAATTAGTCCTTAAAAAGGCTGCCTGATGGCATAGGAAGTTCCGTACCGTCAACAATTTCTTGACAGAATGGTAGGCAGTGTAGTTGTGTACCAGAACTGTCTGGGTCCAAAATGAAGTTGCAAGCAAACAGTCTAGGTGCTAGCAGTGTTTTCAAAATTCAACAAACAATACAAATCATGCAACAGCCGGGGTCCATGCACATGGGCGGGACTATTCACTAGATTATGACTATAACAGAGACACCCCTACTACAGAACTGGAGTTACAGGACAGAAACTACTCCTTCTTTGCCACCCTGGTCTCCCTCTTACCAAACTGATTATAAATTGACTGTACAAATAGACTAGAAAATCTTCCCTAAAAAAACCAATGCTGAAGTTTGAAGTTGTAGCAGTTACATTATGTTTGCCGTATATGCTGACATTTACATCTTCACAACCTGGTTCCTTAGTAGCAGCTACTAGTGGAATGCCGAGGGCAGTACATCTTGATCGAGCAGCAAAACAGTCAAATTAGGAAGGGTAACATTTGTTTTGTTTTCTATACATTTTGAAATGAAGTACCCATGCAGATGTTCATACACTGCTCCTCCAATTCAAATTGAATTGGTATCCTTCGGAGAAACTCATTCGAGTCAGTGGGCCCAGAGGAACACAACCAGCAAAAGGAAAGGTTCAAGTATACTACTCCAAAACCTTCAGGAAAGTGTTGTCTTTGTAAACTAATCATCTACCTTTGGTAAGGGTTCTGGCCTCTTTTCCATTCTACTGACAACCCGTCTGCACTTTCCCTGCTGACACAGCCACACAATGAAACAGGCTTACTGTGAAGAATACCAATCAAGGGATAAGAAATCCGGGACCTTTCCCACAAATGTGGTCGAAGGCCCATGTCAGGGCCAGTTAGAGGGAATGCATCGTTCTTGCCTCTCTGTGGTGCAGCTGCAGTTTCAGGAGCCCCCTATTGGTGGGCTCTTCCTCTTCTTTTTTTGTAGTCTGCTTGCAGTGCAATGTGTCGCTCAAGCTGGGCGGTCCTTGATATCTTCTAGCAGTGTTGATGATGAGCAGTACTTGGTAGGGATCACAGCAATTATTGAAGCAATAATTTTTTTTGCCAGTGGATCTTCACATGGACCCAGTAGCTGGGCTGCTAGAGGTACCACTTCTTGAACGCAAAATCAAAAGCTTTTGAAACAGCAATCAGTTGTCTGCAGGTTAAAATTACATCAAACTAGTGTCTCCCCTTAGCACAGTTCCTTTCTTTCAGCAAAAAAATCATTTAAGAAAAAAAAATAGCAGATATTTTTTTAAAAAATGCACGTACCCTTAAATGTTTGCAGTTAGGTAGTCATTCTATAACCTTTCACTGTGGAGGCGGAAACGTTCGAATTATTACTTGCACTTTTTTTTCTCCCTTTTTCCCTTTTTTAGGTCTTGCCTGGCATTGCAGCGCAAAGTGCTGCTCGCTGGGCGAGAGATTTGTAGGAGAGTAGATTTGAGAAGTGGGCTTGAAGCCCCGCCCCTCATTTCCAAGCTAATTTCCAATGGAAGGTCACCGTTTATGCTAAACGGTGACCTTCCATTGGAAATTAGCTTTTTTGGTTGCTGCCCTTTTGCATTTCGGGACGGCCCCTCTGGACTGGATGGCTTGGTTTACGGCTGACTTGAAGCATTTTCTTATCTTCACGAGGCGTGTTGTATAAACAAGCCGTGATCCAGTCGGATGGGCCGTCCCAAAAGGAGGCAAGCACAACGGGCTTTCACTTTGTAATTCCATTGCTATTTATGTGTATTTGTTTTTTCAGAAATCAGACAAGAATACCTTGTAATTTTGTTAGGGGTAGGAAACACACAGCTAGATAATACACTTCATACACTCGTACTAACATGTTCTGTGATGTCTGTTTGTCCTAAATTAACATTTTGTCACCTTCTCAGGCCCCTTTTCTCTCTTTTCCTTCTCTTCTTGGCGAAAGGTCATTTGCAGCGTGTGGTGGCAGGACAGGCGCCTTCTTCCGCTAACGCCGTTAATATAGGAATCACCGCAGAGGGTGGGGTGGCCATTAATGTTCAAGGCAATGTGGCGCAAGTAACGTGGTGAGGTATTTCTCAATTCATTGTAAAGGCAATTGAAGGACCGGTGCGTCAGGCTGTCGCCGCTGGCGGCGGCTGAAGGTTTTAAACTAGGTTAGTCAGCTGCGGTTCTCTGAAGCAGTAACATGCCTTTTCTGACTTGAATGGCTCGACAAGGTCTTGTTAGTTGAAGCCCCTGAATGCACACCCAGCAGGCAAGCAATGCCCATGGGGCTCAAATGGCATCAGCCACAATCGCCCCCTCATGCCGCTGCTGACACACCGCTCTGCTGACACACCGCTCTGCTGACACACCGCTCTGCTGACACTGGATTCAAGCAAGCCGGGCTGAAGACGGCTGTCATGCCAGAAACCGGTCTTCGGAAGCTTGTTTCCGGTCCAGGGAAGGCATGGCTTGGCAGTTCGGGCTGGACTGTTCCCATGAGGCATAGGGTCAGACTGATTTGCATATGGCCATGTCTGAACTGGGGTGGCAGAGTGGGCTAAAGAACGGTGATGGATTAAACCCAGATCTTTTGACTGGGTGTGAGTGTTTGATTGGTTCAGATGCTCCGTCCATTACCACCCCCTTTTGTACCGCTTTTGGGCTGGACTGTTCCCATGAGGCATAGGGTCAGACTGATTTGCATATGGCCATGTCTGAACTGGGGTGGCAGAGTGGGCTAAAGAACGGTGATGGATTAAACCCAGATCTTTTGACTGGGTGTGAGTGTTTGATTGGTTCAGATGCTCCGTCCATTACCACCCCCTTTTGTACCGCTTTTGGCCACCTTAAGTGTGGCAGGGTATGCTCAGACGTGAGTCCCTTGCTCACTTTGTCACTGGATTCAAGCAAGCCGGGCTGAAGACGGCTGCAATGCCAGAAACTGGTCCTCGGAAGCTTGTTTCCGGTCCAGGGAAGGCATGGTTCGGCAGTTCGGGCTGGACTGTTCCCATGAGGCACAGGGTCAGACTGATTTGCATATGGCCATGTCTGAACTGGGGTGGCAGAGTGGGCTAAAGAACGGTGATGGATTAAACCCAGATCTTTTGACTGGGTGTGAGTGTTTGATTGGTTCAGATGCTCCGTCCATTACCACCCCCTTTTGACACACCACTGCTGATACACCACTGCTGATACACCACTGCTGACAGGACGCTGCTGACGCACCACTGCTGACACGCCACTGCTGACACGCCACTGCTGACACGCCACTGCTGACACATTGCTGCTGACACATTGCTGCTGACACACCACTGCTGACACACCACTGCTGACACACCACTGCTGACACACCACTGCTGACACACCACTGCTGACACACCACTGCTGATACACCACTGCTGATACACCACTGCTGACACGCCACTGCTGACATGCCACTGCTGACACGCCACTGCTGACACACCACTGCTGACACACCGCTGCAGATATCACTGCTCACACACCACTACTGAAACACCGCTGCTGACACCACTGCTGACATATCGCTGCTGACACACTGCTGCTGACACACTGCTGCTGACACACTGCTGCTGACACACTGCTGCTGACACACTGCTGCTGACACACCGCTGCTGACACATCGCTGCTGACGCACCACTGCTGATACGCCACTGCTGAAACGCAGCTGCTGGCACCGCTGCTGACACCACTGCTGACATATCGCTGCTGACACACTGCTGCTGACACACCAATGCTGACACACCAATGCTGACACACCACTACTGACCCACCGCCGCTGACACGCCGCAGCTGCCTCGCCGCTGCTGACACGCCGCTGCTAACACGCCACTGCAGACACACCGCAGCGTACACATCACTGCTGGCACACAACTAGTGACACATCGCTGCTGACACATCACTACTGACTCACCGCTGCTGACACAGCTGCTGACACATCGCTGCTGACACACCACTGCTGACATAGCATTGCTGACGCCGCTGCTACACATCACTGCTGACACGCCACTGCTGACACGCCGATGCTGACACGCCACTGCTGACACGCCGCAGCTGACACGCCGCTGCTGACACACCACTGCTGACACACCACTGCTGACACACCACTGCTGCTGACACACCACTGCTGCTGACACACCACTGCTGCTGACACACCACTGCTGCTGACACACCACTGCTGCTGACACACCACTGCTGCTGACACACCACTGCTGCTGACACGCTGCTGCTGATATGCCACTGCTGACACGCCACTGCTGATACCCCGCTTCTGACACGCCGCTGTAGACACTACTGCTGACACGCCGCTGCTGACACAACACTGCTGACACACCGCTGCTGACAGACCACTGCTGACACATCGCTGCTGACACATCGCTGCTGACACACAGCTGCTGACACCACTGCTGACACAGCGGCTGACACCACTGCTGACAAACCACTGCTACTGACACACCACTACTGACACGCCGCTGCTGACACCACTTCTGACACGCCGCTGCTGACACGCCGCTGCTGACACGCCACTGCTGACACACCACTGCTTACATGCCGCTGCTGACACACCACTGCTGACAAGCCGCTGCTGCTGACACGCCGCTGCTGACACACCACTACCGACACACCACTACCGACAGGACGCTGCTGAAACGCCACTGCTGACACATCGCTGCGGACGCTGCTGCTGACCCCTTCTGTGCACCTCACTGCTGATACACCACTGCTGTGCACTTCACTGCTGACTTGCCACTGCTGTGGCCTCACTGCTGACACACCACTGCTGTGCACTTCACTGCAGGCACACCACTGCTGACACACCGCTGCTGCTGACACACACCACTGCTTTGCACTTCACTGCTGACACACCACAGCTGTGCGCCCCACTGATGAAGGCAGATTTGAATGCAGCCAAATTTAGAAGAGGTGGGCATGCACAGCACAGCCCCAGCAGGAGCAAAGAAGAACACCAAACCATGGAACTGACTGCCAAATAATAACCAAGCATGAACATCCCCCATTCTCCTCAAACCCCTCCCAACCCCAGATGCCAGTCCACCTTCTGAGATTATTAACCCTCCTCTCTTAGGTCATTTTCTTCTTTTTGACATAAACCTAAGGAGAAGAAAACGGCTCCACAGTTTTAAGCAGATGCTTTTACTCCAAGAAATAGCACCCGCAGCCCTTGAACATGTAGGCTTCCTGATGGGCAAAGGGGGTTGAGAGCTAACAAAGATGGACTTTATGTCTCCCCTGATAGTCGGTTTTGTGTGCAGGGCCGAGGCAGATCTTTTAGGCCTAGGTCTGCGGATAGCAACTCAAACAGAAGTGTCTGCAAAGGATTTGCTAGTAAAGGTAACATGGGTGTAGAATCACTGTAAAAGCCTATCTGCTAGAAAGAGAGACTTCATTACATCCCACTTAGCAACTAATGCAGGCTACTCTACTTTCACCCCAGGTGTCTGTAAATTTACCCCAACGTTTCAATAATAATTTAAGGATTCTTATTTTAAATTATCTTTCTCTCCATTGTGGAGGTTGGGGACAAGGATGAGCCATCATGGTAGCCATGATTTGGGCAAGTGGGGGTTACAAAGCATAGATACATTCTCCCGCTACCTCTCTTTCATAAGTTCGAACACACATTGCTTTACACCCCTATACAAATGTGCTTTTCGGGATGAAATTTACAATCATCAAATTGTGCTTTTGCAAGACCTCTTATGACTCTTATGTCAAGGGTTTCCTCACCATTACTAGCCTGGGGTATGAGCGAGGTAGATTATTAGGTGAGCTAATTACCCTTATCTCCACTCGAAGAGCAATCAAAGTTATAGAATAGCTGAAATCACATCAGGGTACACAGTTAATAATAGTGGAAGTTTGTCTAAAGAATAAAGAAAGGAAAGTTTTTTTGTTAGTGAACTTGTATATTCAGAAACAGGTGTTTAATACTTGGGGTATTTGGATTGCTGAACTGGAAAACGTTGTAAATAAGGCTTTGTTAAAGTAGCCAGACGCGATTCTGATAATAGCTGGTGACTTTAACGCAAGTAAACACAAGGAGATGATGGACGTAGTGATGAAAGTTTTTAGACACTCACCCCCAGTCACAGATCTGGGTTGAATCCATCATTGTTCTTTAGCTCACTTTGCCTCCCCAGTTTGGACCCAGCCATATCCAAATCAGTCTAGACCCTGTGCCACATGGGAACAGTCCAGCCCGAACTGTCAGGCCAGGTCCTCCCTTGACTGGAAACAAGCATCCAGGGACCGGTTTCGGGGTAACACCCCTCATCAGCCAGGCTAGCTTGAATCCAGTGGCAAAGACTTTAACGCAAGGCTCTCCCCTCATGTACTGATATTTTACTACAAGATTTGCTTGATCAATAAAATGTGCTTGTAGCTATATTCCCCGTGGAGTCCCCTTCAAAGAGGGGTATCTTGCTGGGTAATTGGTTGGCCAAAATGGGCCTGATTTGCCTAAATGGGCATCAGGTCAAGGACATGCCTGCGTACAGACTTTTTGCAGATTTAGTCAGGGTTTTCTGATTGACTATGTTTTAATATTGGTCTGGCAGTTTGGAGTGATTGGTTCTTTTACTGTATTGCGATGAGAGGGGAGTGACCTTTAAGCACTTGCTGCTACTTTTAACTATGGGGAAGAACCTCCTGAGATGTCAGCCTGGCTTAGAGATGTCAGGGAGTGGTCTCTGGCCGAGGAGACGCATATTCAGCGTACACGCAGGGACGAGAAACTGCAGGAAGATCTGCTCGCATGGCGAGTCATGTGTGCCACGGGGTTGTCTCACAGCGATTCAGATGTCACGAGTGCTGAACTTTTTTCTTCGGAGGGGTCAGGGTCTGAAGGGGAGGGAGAGGGGAGTGAGGAGGTTGGATCCGCTCTGGTATAGTGCACTGCTTGTTCCTCAGCCGTATTTCATGTTATTAATGTGATTTTTACGTCGCTCATGAACGCAGCCTGAACTGTGATTTCTGTACCCAATAGTGCCATAATGAGGTTATCGAACTGTATACACGTCTTATTTAATTGTTGGCAATTGTAGGGGGGGATTGTTTTTCTTTGTTGCATAAATCAAAATAAAGTTTTTTTTTTTTTTGTTTTAAACTATGGGGAAGAACCACATTCTGAAAATGTTTAACCTACAACCCTGAGCTTTCAACGTCACTGAACAACTCGACTAGATCCAGAACACCTGTGGTACTTATCTAATTTACAGGTAATAAGGAGTATAACTTGTGTCCCGGAAAGGGGAGAGGACCAAGAAGGTTGTAAAAAGGAATTGATGGATAATGTTCTTTCTTGTTTAAGTGGTAATCTACATCTTAGATTGGGAAAGGCAACAGTATCCTTACAATGAGCAATCAATTCATAGTTTGATCTTACATCAAACATAAAAGTCAGCTTAGAAAGGCTGTTAAGAATTATCGTCTTGGATGGTTAGGTGTCTAAACAAGCGGTAGACTGTCTCAAAAAACAGAATTGGCAGCTCATCTGGGAAAAGAAAAGACAATTTTATTAGAATTGATGCTAGTAAATGACAGAGGTTATTATGTCTGGGGACCAAAACAATTTTGAAAATTAGTGTATCAGCTAAATAATTGCTACCCAGCAGCCATTACATTTGATGAAGACTCCTGGGTAGCACATCTGGAGAATCAATATGGCCAACCAGATGAGCCGGCAGGCACTCAGCCTGTATCTTCCTGCATCACTAGTTCGCCTCTGGCGAACCATAGGGAGTCCTACCCAAATCAGGTAGACAGTCAGCTGACCAATAGGTTTTCAGTAAAGGATATTAGGTCAGTTATAGCATTCCAGAAGTTGAGTTTTGCAGCAGGGCCGGATAATATTCCATCAGTAGCAATTGGTAATGAACACCAACATTGACTGGTGAGTCCTTGTCTTTCCTAGTGTTTTTAAAGGGATAGCCTCGACTGGGAAATACACAGAATTCTGGAAAGGGTCAATAATAAAGCCTATTTTGAAGAAAGGTGAAGTAAGCTGCTCCTCTAATTACAGATGAATTAGTCTTTTAGCGATAGCTTAGAGAAGGTTTTCCCAAAATGTTTTTGATCCAACTGAAGGAATGGGTCAGAGCTAATGACTTTCTTCCCTTTAACCCCTTGCATGCTCGTGACGGAACCATTCCGTCACGAGCCAAGGTGGTGCTGTGCTGGTGATGGAATGGTTCCGTCACGGCCCGGCCGCCGCGCCTGCGCTGCAGTGATTTCGCGCCTGCGCGGCACGTTCTATTGAGCGGGCGGGGCCGTGACGGAACCATTCCGTCACAAACACAGCGCCACCGTGGCTCGTGACGGAGTGGTTCCGTCACGTGCATGGCGGCGCCGCGCGGCCCTCCTCCCCCTAGTGCCGCGGCGGTAATTCCGCCAAGGGGTTAAACAAGAGGTATTCCTAGAAGGGCACTCTAAAACAGACTACTGCTTCGCGTTATGGGCATGTGATTGTCAGGAAATCCATACCTATTAATCAAAGGCTGTGCTGTTGCTTTATTGATTTCCACATAGCCTTTGATACAGTGGATATAGGGTGATAGAGGGCAAAGTTGAGGGCCTTGAGGTTCGCCATGGATTTGCTTTCTGCAATTCAGGAGCTTAATACCTGTAACTTGATTTAGGTAGAACTGGATAAAGCAGGGAAACTCGGATTAGTATTAATGTGGCAGATTGCTGCATTAAGAGGAACTAAATTGTTCTCAAAAATTGGTTCTTCCCCCATCCCCCGTTTATTATATGCAGACATAATGGTTTTGCCTAACTATTCTGCCATGAATCTTCAGAGGAGATTAGTCGCTTTAGGATCCTCATTGTATGGGAAATCGATTATCAAGAAACTTGGAGAAAACAAAGAATCCGGTCTTTGGGGGAAAAAAGTAAAGCATTTTAAATGGTACTTGGATGCCAATCAGATCGAGATTGTTCTCCAATATAAATATTTGGGCCTCACATTCTCAAGTAATCTGAGATAGATTGGAGTCCTATATGGATTATTCAAAGACCAAGATCTTGCTACTGACACGCTCACTTGTAAAATTCAATTTCATCTGTGGTGGATTCTCGTGTGGCCCCCTTAATGAAAGCTTATAGTGGCAAAATTCCTCCTTTAGCCCTGTATGTGGCAGAGATTTTTTGCTTAGACTATAGGTATTCCTAGGATGTCTTTGAAGGGGCATCCCTCAAAAGATTATTGTTCTTATTAGAATGTTCGGTGGTTCCAGGGAACCTGGGTGAATTAAATTTAACTTCCTGGCTATTTTATGGCTGGAGTCCTATCTGCCAATAAGAGCCTCAATCATTCTTACTTTGAAATCCTTAGGGCATGGCGATCTTTTCCCATATATATTCTGTCTGCCTGGTCAGCATTATCAATCTGTCCGCGTTGAGAAAGCTGCTACTCGAGTACAAATCTACTCGAGCTGCAGAAAACGACCGCTTCCACTGATCAAGATGGCGTTTGCAATAATTGCACAGTGCGGACAAGGATCCGGCACTGTGCAATCAGTGCGAACAGCATTTTCCCTACTGCACTATGCAGTTCGCATAGCTACGCGTAGCGTGCGTAGTGCGAAGTGCACTTCGCGTAGCTACACGTAGCGCTACTACGCGAACTACGCCCAGGGTCTCTGCGGCCAGCCCATAACCTGATGTGCTATGTCGTCATATATCTTCTCCACTAGGTTTCCCCCTTTCAAATTATAAGTGCTTGTTTATTTAGACATAAGTTTGAAACATAAATACACATTTAGTAACCTTGTTATTCTTTTTAACATGATAATTCAGTCACTTGAATATGTTCATGCTTTTTGTATGGTTTCAATGCTCTCTTCCTGTGATTGTTATTAAACAATGAACAAGGCTTCAGGGAAATGGATAACACAACGTCTCACTTATTATTTCCAAACAAATTAACAAGGATTCACAGAATAAAAAGTGAAAGGTTAGAAGATCTATACTGCTTTTTGTTTATTTTCCAAACGTTCAACAATGTTCGGACAGACTATCTGAACTAGAACAGGGTGTAATGAGATAGAGACTAAGTTCGTACCACAGATTCAAGACTAAGGTAGGATAACATTGGTGTGGCCCTAATACAATTTATAAGTGAATTTTTCAATGGCAAGAGATCACTTGTTCATTTTTGCCATCTCCGGAATCCTCATTTAAAATCCTAACTTATGGTAAAGTGGATTTTAAATTACAGTTCTTAAGATGGCACTTTTAGAAAGTTTACTTTTTCTGGCCTTAGCCTTTTGGTGCTTGCAGCCTGTCCCTGTTCACATGACTGGGTGTAGTAGGCAGTTGGGCATTGTGTATTCCTCCTAGACAGACACTCCCAATAGGAGCTTAGGTGTGATGGGATAGTCGATCACTGACCGGAGGGGAAGGAAAGGCTTTACCCAGCCTCACTTACAACTAAATAAGTTGGGTTCTGTCACCACAAAAAGGGCTGCATACCCCCTGTAATTCGTCTGGATCCAGGGTAGGGAAGGCAGGGCATCTGGGCACTTCAAAGGCATGTATCTAGAAGCTTCTCCCACACTTCAATGATACAAGTGGGTACAGTGGCGTCACTAGGGGGGTGCGGACCGCACCGGGTGACACCATCGCACGGGGTGACACCGTTACGCTGTGTAACACAGCTCTGCAGCCTCACCTCACCTCACCTCGGCTCTGCTTTGCTTTATAATCAGGAGGAACCCTGGGCCTGAGCCTAATGAAACGTTGTGCCTCTGTGAGAAGCGCAGAGGCTGCTCTCCCAGGCTCCTTGACGTCATTAGTGACTGAATTAAGCAGAGTACTCTCACCCAGTCAAGAGATCAGGGCTAGATCCAACACCGTTTTTTAGCTCATTGCACCATCCCAGTTTCAGAACCTGGCTGTATGCAAATTAGTCTGTCCCTGGCCCAGTGCATCATGGGAACAGGGCAGACCAGACTACAAAAGCCAATTCTTACACTGGGAAGGAAACAAGCTTCCGGGGACCGGTTTCTGGCATTACAGCCGTCTTCGGCCCGGCTTGCTTGAATCCTGATGGTGCAATGAGCAAGGGACTCACATCTGAGTATACCCTTCCACGCTTAGGGTGGACAAAATTATTTACAACAAGGGGTGGTGATGGACAGAGTCTCTGAATTAAGCAGAGTACTCTCACCCAGTCAAGAGATCAGGGCTAGATCCAACACCGTTTTTTAGCTCATTGCACCATCCCAGTTTCAGAACCTGGCTGTATGCAAATTAGTCTGTCCCTGGCCCAGTGCATCATGGGAACAGGGCAGACCAGACTACAAAAGCCAATTCTTACACTGGGAAGGAAACAAGCTTCCGGGGACCGGTTTCTGGCATTACAGCCGTCTTCGGCCCGGCTTGCTTGAATCCTGATGGTGCAATGAGCAAGGGACTCACATCTGAGTATACCCTTCCACGCTTAGGGTGGACAAAATTATTTACAACAAGGGGTGGTGATGGACAGAGTCTCTGAATTAAGCAGAGTACTCTCACCCAGTCAAGAGATCAGGGCTAGATCCAACACCGTTTTTTAGCTCATTGCACCATCCCAGTTTCAGAACCTGGCTGTATGCAAATTAGTCTGTCCCTGGCCCAGTGCATCATGGGAACAGGGCAGACCAGACTACAAAAGCCAATTCTTACACTGGGAAGGAAACAAGCTTCCGGGGACCGGTTTCTGGCATTACAGCCGTCTTCGGCCCGGCTTGCTTGAATCCTGATGGTGCAATGAGCAAGGGACTCCCATCTGAGTATACCCTTCCACGCTTAGGGTGGACAAAATTATTTACAACAAGGGGTGGTGATGGACAGAGTCTCTGAATTAAGCAGAGTACTCTCACCCAGTCAAGAGATCAGGGCTAGATCCAACACCGTTTTTTAGCTCATTGCACCATCCCAGTTTCAGAACCTGGCTGTATGCAAATTAGTCTGTCCCTGGCCCAGTGCATCATGGGAACAGGGCAGACCAGACTACAAAAGCCAATTCTTACACTGGGAAGGAAACAAGCTTCCGGGGACCGGTTTCTGGTATTACAGCCGTCTTCGGCCCGGCTTGCTTGAATCCTGATGGTGCAATGAGCAAGGGACTCACATCTGAGTATACCCTTCCACGCTTAGGGTGGACAAAATTATTTACAACAAGGGGTGGTGATGGACAGAGTCTCTGAATTAAGCAGAGTACTCTCACCCAGTCAAGAGATCAGGGCTAGATCCAACACTGTTTTTTAGCTCATTGCACCATCCCAGTTTCAGAACCTGGCTGTATGCAAATTAGTCTGTCCCTGGCCCAGTGCATCATGGGAACAGGGCAGACCAGACTACAAAAGCCAATTCTTACACTGGGAAGGAAACAAGCTTCCGGGGACCGGTTTCTGGCATTACAGCCGTCTTCGGCCCGGCTTGCTTGAATCCTAATGGTGCAATGAGCAAGGGACTCACATCTGAGTATACCCTTCCACGCTTAGGGTGGACAAAATTATTTACAACAAGGGGTGGTGATGGACAGAGTCTCTGAATTAAGCAGAGTACTCTCACCCAGTCAAGAGATCAGGGCTAGATCCAACACCATTTTTTAGCTCATTGCACCATCCCAGTTTCAGAACCTGGCTGTATGCAAATTAGTCTGTCCCTGGCCCAGTGCATCATGGGAACAGGGCAGACCAGACTACAAAAGCCAATTCTTACACTGGGAAGGAAACAAGCTTCCGGGGACCGGTTTCTGGCATTACAGCCGTCTTCGGCCCGGCTTGCTTGAATCCTGATGGTGCAATGAGCAAGGGACTCACATCTGAGTATACCCTTCCACGCTTAGGGTGGACAAAATTATTTACAACAAGGGGTGGTGATGGACAGAGTCTCTGAATTAAGCAGAGTACTCTCACCCAGTCAAGAGATCAGGGCTAGATCCAACACCGTTTTTTAGCTCATTGCACCATCCCAGTTTCAGAACCTGGCTGTATGCAAATTAGTCTGTCCCTGGCCCAGTGCATCATGGGAACAGGGCAGACCAGACTACAAAAGCCAATTCTTACACTGGGAAGGAAACAAGCTTCCGGGGACCGGTTTCTGGCATTACAGCCGTCTTCGGCCCGGCTTGCTTGAATCCTGATGGTGCAATGAGCAAGGGACTCGGAACCCCTCTAGCATGCTTGACAGACGACTAATGCGCAGAACAAGCTGGTCGTTCCTGAGGTGAGACTCTGAGAGCCGAGTGAGCAGCAAGGCAAATGCCTTACTCGGAATTATTATGCGAACTAAGTTTGATTTTTAGTTAATAAGCTTCTCTTGTGTTTATATCCACTGAAAGGCGCACTATGTTTTTTGTTCACGTGTTTTCCATAAAACACCCCCATTTTAGACGCTTTCTGCCCCCATCCTGGCCAGCCCCCCCCCCCCCATCCCTGCTGTGCTCAAAGGTGAGGGCGAGTGTGTCTTCTGTGTCTATTTAAACTTTTCCACTCAGTGTTGCGTGCACGAATTCAAAGTGCATTTCATGAGTTTATTTCAGTCACTTTGAGAAGAGCCAAAAACTGTGAGGGAGAAACCATCGGGGGTGGGGGGGGGAGAAGGCGACGAGGAAAGGGTTAAAAGTGCAGCAGGCGGGGGAGGAGGTGCAGGCAGAGGGGGTGGATGGTGCAGGCAGAGAGGGAGATGTTGCAGGCAGAGAGAGAGATGGTGCAGGCAGAGGGAGAGATGGTGGAGGCAGAGGGAGAGATGGTGCAGGCAGAGGGAGAGATGGTGCAGGCAGGGGATGAGATGGTGCAGGCAGGGGGTGAGATGGTGCAGGCAGGGGGTGAGACGGTGCCGGCGGAGAGGGGACGGTGCAGGCAGAGGGGAGATGGTGCAGGCGGAGGGGATATGGTGCAGGCGGAGGGGAAATGGTGCAGGCAGAGGGAGAGATGGTGCAGGCAGAGGGAGAGATGGTGCAGGCAGGGGGCGAGATGGTGCAGGCATAGGGTGAGATGGTGCAGGAAGAGGGTGAGATGGTGCAGCCAGGAGGGGAGATGCTGCAAGCGGAGGGGAGATGGTGCAGGAAGGGGGGAGATGGTGCAGGCGGAGGGGAGATGGTGCAGGCAGGGGGGAGATGGTGCAGGCAGGGGGGGATGGTGCAGGCGGAGGGGAGATGGTGCAGACAGAGAGATGGTGCAGGCGGAGGGGAAATGGTGCAGGCAGAGGGGAAATGGTGCAGGCAGAGGGGAAATGGTGCAGGCAGAGGGAGAGACGGTGCAGGCGGAGGGAGAGACGGTGCAGGCGGAGGGGAAATGGTGCAGGCGGAGGGGAAATGGTGCAGGCGGAGGGAGAGATGGTGCGGACAGAGGGAGAGATGGTGCGGACAGAGGGAGAGATGGTGCATGCGGAGGGGAAATGGTGCAGGCAGAGGGGAAATGGTGCAGGCAGAGGGAAAATGGTGCAGGCAGAGGGGAAATGGTGCACGCAGAGGGGAAATGGTGCAGGCAGAGGGGGAGATGGTGCAGGCAGAGGGAGAGATGGTGCAGGCGGAGGGAGAGATGGTGCAGGCGGAGTGAGAGATGGTGCAGGCGGAGGGAGAGCTGGTGGAGGCGGAGGGAGAGCTGGTGCAGGCGGGGGGGAGATGGTGCAGGCAGAGGGAGAGATGGTGCAGGCAGAGGGAGAGATGGTGCAGGCGGAGGGAGAGATGGTGCAGGCGGAGGGAGAGATGGTGCAGGCGGAGGGAGAGATGGTGCAGGCGGAGTGAGAGATGGTGCAGGCGGAGTGAGAGATGGTGCAGGCAGAGGGGAGATATTATGAACAGAGGGAGAGATGGTGCAGGCAGAGGGGAGATGGTGCAGGCAGAGGGTGAGATGGCCCATGCGGTAAGTCGTGAGGGGGTGACACCATGAGTTACCCGCACCGGGTGACACCAACCCTAGTGACGCCACTGAGTGGGTATAAATACTGGACCTCAGACACCACCACTTCAGTACAGTTCTGGACCTGTGGATAATCTGCCAGGAAGAAGGACTGCTGTGCTGCTACAAGAGATGACCCAGTGTGACTCCAAGGGCTAGTTGACGGGACTTCTGATCTGAAGCCTCAGGCACATAACAAGTTTCAAACAACCTTGCTTATGCACATAGACTCTGCTATGTATGAGTCTACCCTGCCATGTATGAGTCTACCCTGCCAAGTGGTGCCACCCTAGCCCTGAACCCTTGGAAGTGGGCTTAAGATGCTTTACCAGCCTCTGTGGACCCAGCGGAACCAACACCTCTCCTCGGTTGCGCAGCACAACTCTGAACCTACGCATCTCCACTGCTGCGTGGATTGGGCCCATTGCAAAGACATGTATCGCCACTGCAACGCTGAACTGCCACTTCACAGTGCGTCCTCGGCACAGGTCCTCGCATCCCTCAGTGACAGCAGGCTCGATGAGGAAGCCAGACTCCGCATCGTAGCCCCACTACTCTTCAGAACCGCCGCATTGCCCCAACTGCCCGCCGCATCCTCGATACCGGACTTCACATCGCAAGCACTGTTGACGGGATCCTCAATGACTCTGCAGACCATAACCTCATAGCATCTCTGAACCGGCGCATCGCTTTGGCTACACAAGTCATTTTTGATGCAGATCTATGCAAAGCTCCACACAGCAGGACTTAAGGAACTTTGTTCAACTGACTTTACTGAGTCCCTGTAGCCGAACCACTCTCCATCGGGGTCAGCCTGAACTTATGACTTTGTCCCGGTCCGGCATGACCAGATACCCACAGTTGACGCGTTGTGCTTTTTGGTGCCATTTTATCCAAAATCTTTAAATTTCAATATCTTTGGTTTGACTGTTAGGATTTTTGTTGTGTTCTTGGTTGATTTATTAAATTAAGCTCTATTTTTCTAACGTTGTGAGATTCTTTTTGTGTGGTGTCTTTACTGTTTTACTGTGTGAATGGTTGCACAAATACTTTATACATTGCCTATAAGTCTAGCCTGACTGCTCTGTTTCAAACTACCAAGGGTGGGAGCACATGTTCATTTGGGGTTTGCTTGTGTCCTACCCTAACAAGGGTTCTGGTTGCTGCTTGAGCAACCAACAATCCTATCTATCTATCTATCTATCTATCTGTCTGTCTGTCTGTCTGTCTGTCTGTCTGTCTGTCGGTCCAACCTTCTCTATGTATGCAACCCTCTCTATCTAGCTATCTAATTTTGCAATCATATATGTCTGTCTGTGTGTGTCTATCTATGTATCTCGCTATCTTGCTAATTAGCTATGCAACACTGCCTATCTATACTTCACTCCCTGTCTGTCTGACTTTGCAAGCCTTTCTACTTATCTATCTTGTCAACCCTCTATTTGCAATAAAGATTTACAAAAAAATAAAAATGTTTAGTAAATGCAAGAGACTGGCAGCCAACACCAGATTGTTTTCTTCTTTTTGTAGTCCTCATTTCACCATGGCTACTGCATTCTGGGCTGTATACGAGCACCCTCAATCCATCTGTAGTCCATGCAGATTCAGACTCTTGGCCTCCCCGGCACTGGTCTTATAAGGAGCCAGCGGGTTACACCACCACCACCACTAAATCCATGGCATGATGTAATCATTGGACCAAGTATCCGAATTCATGACCAACCAGAAAACTTTTAGATTAAAACCCTATTCTAACCACTTCAAGTAGTCCGTCCAAAACTCTCGTGGCCTGTGTGGGTGACATTTAATATCTAATTTACATGTCCAATTTACTATATTTAACCAGGCTACCGGATGGGGAGGCAAGGGGTCTAGCCACCTTATACAAATCTCTCTTCTTGCCGAAAGCAACAGGTAAAATAATAAGCTCCTTTGCTTGTTGCTCAAAACCTGTTGAGAAACACTATCCACCCCAAAAAGCACCAGCATTTCGGTCAAAACAATGTTCTTGGTTAAAATTGCCCTTATAATGATTTCAACATTCTTCCAGTATTCTTGAATACCTGGGCAAGTGAAGAAGACATGAATATCATTGGCCCTTAAGAGATTACGGGCCAGATGTAGGTCACCAAATACCGGTCGGTAACGGCCGATTTCGGCCGTTACCGACCGGTATTTGGTGATTGAGATGTAGGGGGCCTATATTTTACAGAATCGGTAAATTTACCGATTCTGTAAAATACCGATTCGGTAAATTTACCGATTCGGTAAATCTATATGTAGGTGGCACTGGAAACAGTGCCATAGGCCCTTAAGAATTCGTTATTTACCATGAGATACTATGTCATGGTAAATAACGAATTCCTGTGTACATGCACATCTGTGCATGTACACCTCTGCCATGTGGCACACATACATGCCCTAAGGGCATGTATGTGTGTCACATGGCACACAAGCCAGTATCAGGGATGCAACAGGGTGTCAAAGTGACACCCTGTCCCCCTTGCAAAATCGGTAATTTTACCGAATCGGTATTTACCGATTCGGTAATTGACATTGATTCTTATGGGCCTCAAGGCCCATAGGAATCAATGGCAATTACCGAATCGGTAAATACCGATTCGGTAATTACCCAATCACACAGATTCGGTAAAAAAATCGGTAAAATTACCTACATAGCATTTACCGATTTGTAAATACCGAATCGGTAAAATTCGGTATTTACGAATCGGTAAATTACATTTACCTACATCTGGCCCTACATCTCTTACAACTGGGGACCGGTTGCTATACGAACTTAGCTAATCTTTGGGGGGTCCAATATAGCCTGTGGATGACGAAAAAATTATGACGTTTAAAATTAGCCGGAGATACAATGGCATATAAGGTTTTCAAGGATTCCGTCCACAAAGATTGTAAACAGCCTTCCTGTAGTGTACTTGTCCAGTTATCAGCGGGGGCCTTCATTTTATCTTCTTCCGCCTCCAAGTACTGTTCATACCATTTTGTCACTTCTTTAGTGACTGGGTTTATATCCTGTAGTGAGGCTTCAAAATCCCAACTACCCCCCAACCTCCTCTGCTGAGATGGAAGACCATAAGGTGAGCTGCAAGTACTTAAACCTGGATAGCTTATTGCCTGTCCTATTGTTTGGTGCCTCCCACAGCATAAATCCCTCTGCTAATATAAGATCCCCCCAATTTGTTAACCCTGCCTGTTTTAGTGGCAAACTCAAAGCGTCTTATATACAGGGTGGGTTAGCACTGCCAGACCTTAAACTTTACTGCATGGCCTTCCAATTCAAAAACATCCGCATGTTGGTAGGGGAGCCCACGAGTAGTACATGGGGGTTAATTCTTAGAGAAATGGTTAAAGAATTGAGTCCAAAGGCATTCCTATACAAATTTGGAGCCCAAAATCTTTTTTTAAAAGGTAGGCTAAAAGTCCTAAAATCTGCACTGAAACGATTATTAAAGATCGGCTACTTTTCTGATTTTTCTCCAATTTGGGAAGCCAACACCAGATTGATTGGCTTTTTTAGGTCTGGTGTTAGCCAATACCTTTTGGGGCTTATTTATGAGCCCCTGCGTCACTTTTTGTGACGCACCAGTAGCGTTAAAAATGCGCCATATTTATGAAGTGATGCATCTAGGTAGATGCTTCACTTTGTAAACCCATGCGCTACATTATACTTGCGCCAGGTATAATGTAGGCGGGGTGGGCGTACCCCCGCAATAAAGGGGCATAGGAGTGGCGTAGTGAAATCTATGAGATTTTGCTGTGCCACTTCTAGGACGCCAATGCGTCAAAACCTTATGCCTGCCTCATGGCTTGCCCCATGTGAAAGGAACATTGCTGGAGTTGCGTCAGGCATCCGACACAGCTCCAGCATTGCGCCACTTTTTGCCCTGACAGATATGTCAGTTATACTGACGTATCTGTCCTTCCTTGCGACTTGATACGTCATATTGTAAATATGACGCATCATTGGTGTCGCAAGGAGGGTGCAATAAGAAGTGGCGCATCGCTGCTTTCACGCATAAGAATAGTAAGATGGTTGGCCCAGCAATGCATCAACTGGTAGCATTGGTGGATGGTTTGTGACTGAAGTTAGTGAGTTAAGGTCTTCCATTCAGAAATTGTGCAAGCTCAGTCCAAATCACTAAGCCCGTGGTTCGCTTGCGGGATTGATAGAGATCCAGCAGATTGGAAATGAGCTGTAGAAGCGGAGGTGTGAGTATTAATAAGGTTGCGCATTTCAATTGCTTATGCTTAACTTGTGTGTTGAAATGATTGTGTGGTGTTCTGTTAAGATATTTTTAGTTGTTGTGTGAATGTGGTGCTTAATGCAGACAAGTTGAAGTGGTTATCTGGTCCGACGTGGCCTAAGATCCTGGGATAAACAAATAAGTTATCTGTGTAGAAGATCCTGGGTGTAGTTTTCTGCTGTGTTGTGGTGCCAGTCGTGAGACATTGTCGACAGTGCTATTGAGATAGGGACTTTATTTTTAGGCGATTGTGAAGCATGGTAGGTATTGCGAATCTCAGTGCACAGAGAGGAACTGTATCAATGCGGGTAAGACCCTGCTGGTTAAGGTTTCATTTGAAGTCAATGTCAGGGTAAGTCGGAAAGTGCTACTCCAGACCGTTTCTTGCGTAATTGAGTACCTTCATTTTCTTTAGCGGAGAAGACAAAGTTAGTTGTTAACTTGCTTGCATTTGTTTTGAGCGTACATTTCTGAGAGAACGAGCTTGTGGAAATTGTGAAGGAGGGTGAGCTGCTGCAAGGAGTGAGATTGACGTCACAGTGTGCCGCCCTTGTATTGGTTGGTGTAGAGCTGCCCTGATATTGGTTGGATACTTCACAGAGAGCAACGCTGGTATTGGTTGTGACGGCTGAAAAGAGAATTGTGGGTGAAAAACCATTTCCTGGTTTAAAAGAAAAGTCATTTGTGAATTTTGCATGTTTTGATCAAAAATTAAATTCTTTAAAGCACTACAAAATTTAATGAGGGGAAGTGTGACTGTCCTGTTGAAACGGGGAAAGAGGGACCACACAAAGGTACGCCAGGTAATCATATTGCAATAAATGTGGGTCTTCATTCGTGTATTTGGCTCGATCAATGACATAAGTTCACTGAGAAATATAGGGCCAGATGTTTCAAGAATTGCTTTTGCGATTCTTAAATAGTGAATTTTACTGATTCGCAAAATGCAATGTATGTAGGATTTGCCCCAAAAATTGCGAATCCTACATATTCCTTAATAGCAAATTGCAAGTTGCAGTTCGCTATTAAGGAATACCTTCCCATTCATTCCTATGGGCCTAGAGGCCTATAGGAATGAATAGGATTGCGTTCGCGAGTACCACATAGGTACTCGCAAATTGCGCATGCAATTTCAAGGGTGCCAAAAGGACACTCTGTTGCTCCCCTGAAATATGCATGTGTGCACATGTGGCGCACATAAATTCCCTAAGGGCATGTATGTGTGCCACATGCCACTTAGAAAAATGCTAAAAAGTGCATTTTTAATGGAAGTTGCAAATTACCACCAACTAGAAGTTGGTGGTAATTTGTAATTCCTTAGAGCCAGGTCGCAATTGTTTTTGCTTCCTACATTGCATTTAAGGAATCGCAAAATGCGATTCCCTAAATGCATTTGCAAAATAGGTAATTGCAAAAATTTCGATTAGCTATTTGCGAATGCCTTTTGGGATGATACATCCCATAAGGCTTTTTCCCGTTCACAAATGGGCCGATTCTGTGAATCGTCCCGTTTGAAAACGGGAAAACGCTTGATACATCTGGCCCTAGTCCCTTAATGTTTTCATGTTATGGCACATTTTATTTGAGGATCATTGAACATTTGAGGAGGATGTTGTATGACATGATACCACCTCGTAGACCTGTGCAATATGAAGCACTTAATGCTTGGGAACATACAGCCCACCTTAGACAGAGAGAATTCAAGGAAGGATCAAGAAAGCCATACACCGTTGTGCGGAGGCTAGATGTAATTCAGAACAGAAAACATGGGGAACTGACATGATCGAGGGAGCTAGGCTGTACCCTACGTTAACGAGTGAGGAAGAAGGATAAGGTAAACAAAGTGATAAGAAAAAGAAGAAAGACACAGATGATACAGATACTGATTCAAGTGAAGAATTTCTAAACAAGTTATTTTTAAATCGACCACCTCCATACAATGTCACCCAAGCTAGAGGAGCGATTAATGCACATACATGTGGGAATTTTGATGTGCCTATGGCACCAGTGGATGTACGATCCAATTCAATGGGAGCGGGTTCAGGAATGACAGCCTCTCAAAGTTTACTTTTCCTACATGCCACAGATGCAGTGACTGTTCCAGTTACAATTCCTGTAGTTCTTTTGTATAAACCTGGATTGGTAGGAAATACTACACATACTTTGTTCGTACTGGGATGGGCACCTCAGATAGCAATCCTGTGAGCTTGACAAGACCAATTCCTCAAATTTCTTTTGTTCGGACACAAAGGAATACTCCAGGTGCTGCAAGTGCAGACCCTACATTAAATCGGACAGGGTTTGACACAATAGGAAGTTTTCCCAAAGATAGCCACCATTTGTCATGCCCAACATCAAGTGTTAGTTACAGTACCTCCAAGATGGAAATGCTTATGAGTTCACCAAGTTCTAACAAGTCTCTTTTGAACTCAGCACCTTAAGCAAACTGTGGTCCTTTTATCAGAGAGATAATTCTTAATACCCCAGTGAAACAAGCTGGTCTCACTGCTCGAGAACTCAATGATTGGTTCAAAAGTATAGCCACCACAACTGGTAGTGGGATTCCCTGGCCAAGTGGAAGAAGTGTTCAAGTCCCGAGAGTGAAAATAGATGACCCAGCCATGCTTACTTCACCAAGGTCAGGTTCAAGAAGGTAGTGGCAGTGGAGCTCTTCCTCTAAGCAGTGGAGGGAACCCTGTGCCACACGTAAGCAGTTTGGGTCGCCCAGTAACACCAGGGCTTGTGCCAATGATGAAGGTCCATCATGTATGATTTATGATCAAGTATTACCGACCCGTTGATAAATTCAGAATCAGGCCACTTAATTAATGTACCAGTGGAGTCTTGTGCTGTACTCAAAATTGTTTCGTGGAATATAGCGGGGCTTGCATCTAAACTTGTTACTACTGAATGGACCTCATTTGTTAAGGAACAAGACATCATATTTTTACAAAAAACCTGGGCAGTGGACTAGGTACTTTAATTTTTCCAAACCAGCTGTACGGGGTGACATGGGTAGTCCCAAGGGGGGTATATTAATCTGGGTTAGACAGCTCCATTCCTACAAACTTCAGGAGATTGTCATTAACAGCCAGGATATTCTTATAGTGAAACTATCACATGGCAACTCCTTGGACATTATACTCATTAATGTTTACTCTAGGGGGCAGCAAGGTGGGAGGGCATCAGTTACAATAGATCTTTTAGATACTTTTTTAACACATCACAGAGACAAAAGTAACATTATAATTGCAGGGGACTTCAACTGTACCTATGAACCGCTTGATTGTGAGGACATGAATGTTAGTTTTGAGGAGAATGACAAGTGGTTGATCCCACCACTGGAACTTCCTCCAATAAAAAAGTGGATGAGAGCAGCACTCCAATTAAAAGCTTTCTGCCTGGAACATGGGTTAAGAGCAGCAAATGGCCGTACAAAGTCTGACAAATTAGGGATACCTACTTTTAGCAATGGTCTTCGTTCTAGTCGCATAGACTATTTTATTTTAAATAAGGAAATGTGGCCAGAATTGCTAGATATGAAGGTGGAAGCCCGGCCTGAGAGTGACCATAATCCACTCAAGTTATAAACTTTATTTGATTGTTCATAAAAACATCATAAAAGTATACAGAATAAAAAGAGGCACTTATGAGTTAGTACAAAATCGAGGGATACAATACATAATAGTACTCAGATAAGTAAGAACATGGACTAGTAGCAAGGATTTGGACCAACACTAAAAAACCATGCTTTTTCTGGCCCATACTGATTTTAAAATAAAGGTTGCGATAAAAAAACAGATATCCGGGGTGGCAAGTGCAAATAAAAATCTCATAGCATTAGCAGTTGTGGACACAGAATATTTCTTAAACAATGGTTTGAGGTAGAAAATACGCAAAGATTTATACAAGGGGCATATTAACATGAAGTGCAACGTGCTTTGTTTAGTAATTCCGTCACACGGACAAGGGGTGGCAGAGTATATTTTCATCTTCGGAAATGCCACCAAATTATGCACAATACCTAATCTCAGCCTCGTTAATACATATTGGTGAGGCTGTCTAGTGATAATTTTTAGGTACATAGGAATCCCAGTCCCTTCTTCCTTGTTGGAAAAATAGAACACATGGGTAGAATAATCACTAGATTGTTCTTTACGTCTGTTATTTTTATGCCTCAGAAAAACTCCTTTAACCTCAAGCTTCGGTAAAACAGTAGCACACCTGGGGTCATCATGAACATTCAGATCAAAAAGTACCTTAAAAGATGAAATGACATATTTTAGCCACGGAATCCGATGGACATTGTCCAGGCGTAAACAGTCTTGAATTATTCCCCTGGTGAAGCCAGTTTCATCCTTTGACCAGATAGACCTCCAGGCCATTAAGGGCCTCAATCCGGTTAAGTCAGTTATATAATCCAACCCTAGTTCTTTATGGGTCAGTTCAATGGATGCCGAAGATGGAAGGCAGAGGAGTCTCTTAAGAAATAAATTTTCCAATATTTGCAAATCCCTTTGAGGCCTGTGTCCCCAAACCCCTGAGCCGTAAAGGGCAATAGATGCACACCTATGTCGATAAACATTCAACATATCTGGTATGCGGCGGCTTCCTAATTTGGCAGCAAAACAAAATACACTTAGGGAAGCCTTGCCCATCCTAGCTTTAACATTATGTTGTTCTGGGGCCCAAGATCCGCCATTATTAAAAGTAATGCCCAAATAACAAAAGTTATTCACAACCTCAATACGGTTTTCCTTAAAATAAAATGACTTAAGATTATTCACCTTTTTTCCACATGCCATGATGTAGGTTTTAGGATTGTTAATTTTTAATTTCTTCCCCTGTATAAAATCATAAAAACTATTCATAAGTTTCTGGAGGCCTATGGGGGTTCTCCAGAGTAAGACGGTATCGTCTGCGTAAAGCAGCACCGGGATTGGTTGTCCCTCGACTTGCGGGGCATCAGCTTGCACGTTTTTCAGTTCATACTCCATCGAGTTTATAAACAAGGAAAAAAGTAGCGGAGCCAGGACACAACCCTCTCTAATGCCGGATTTTACCCTGATCTTCCTCGTGCACTCACCCTCTTGACCATAGCGAATCTGGGCTGATAGATTATTATAAAGTCTTGCCAAAAAATGGATTATCGCTGCCGGAGCACCCATTTCGAGTAAGGTTGTCCACAGCAAAGTGTGGTCAACCAGATCGAAGGCACTAGAGAGATCCGCAAAACAGAGGAACAAAGAACCCTGTTTTGCTCTGGTGTATTTTCCTATTATAAGGTCTAGGTTGATACACTGCTCAATAGTGCCGAGGCCCTTCCTAAAACCATATTGGGAAACTGCAAGGATATTATTGGTTTCAGCCCACTCCTCCAAGCGTAGCAATAAGACCCTGCTCATGATCTTTAACAAGGAATCCAGGAGGGAGATAGGGCGGTAGTTCTTAGCCTCTCCTCTATCTCCCTTCTTATAAATTGGCAGGATTATGGATTCGCTCCAGGTAGGAGGGGTGGTAGCGTTAACTGCGGCATTAAACACTTGGGTCAGTAGGGGGCTCCACAGGGCCAGATCTGTTTTGTATAGATCGACCGGCACCCCATCCGGTCCTGGGGCTTTCCCTCCTTTACTATTTCGAATTGCCATGTCGACTTCTTGAAGGGTAATCCCCAATGATTGATTGGATATGGTGAAGTTAACTCTAGAGCTATCCTGGGCCTTACAAGTTGGGTCAAAGATCCCGGTAAAATATTGGACCCAGCTATCCTCGCTAACTTCGGCGGTTAAAACTGGGAACTCCTCCTTCTGGAGGAAAGGGCTATTGACAGTGCTCCAGAATAGCTTACAATCCCGTAGCGCTGCCGCCTTGGTCAGATCCTCCCAGGCTTGTCCTCTTAGTTCCTGTTTCCTACGCTTCAGCTCGTGTTTATAAGTAGCCCTCAAAAGTATTACAACATCCCTATCTCTCGGAAGATTAGATAGAGCCCTTTTAAGGTCTTTTAGCGCAGAAGTACAGGCTTTATCAAACCAGCCTAGCGTGGCGCACTTGGTTATACCCTTGGTAATGGTGAGAGACTTTTTAATTATGTCACCGAGTTCTTCGAAGTCGGCTATAATACAACTTGGGGCGGCATCAACTTCAAGACAACGAAGTAACACTTCGTGACCTGCGCCCACAATTTTCCTTAGTAATTTATCGGAATTATTTCCACACCATTTAATCCGGATGCCATTTTGCCTACATGGTATAATCTCATCAACAATCCTACCGTCACGACGGGTCTTAGGACCCCAGATGAGAATTGACAGAGTAATGGCATTGTGGTCACTAATTCCAAAATCCACGATAATGGGGACCGTACAAAGGGGGACCATCTGTGTTGATATCAACAAGTGGTCAATAACAGATGCAGAATTTCTCCCTGTAAAAGTCGAAACAATATTACACTCATTATCCAGAGCAGGTTGATGGATAACCTGATCAAATTTTAACAAGAGGGTATTAACCCCTTCCACACTCATGACGAGCTGGGCTCGTCATGAAGTAGCCTCCTCACACGCTCATGACGAGCCCAGCTCGTCATCTTGTGTGGGATTTCAGATTTCTCAGCACAGCAGGGGAATATGCTGAGCAGCCATGGGGTTAAGGAAGTCGCCATAAATAGTATGGGTGAAATGAGCCCGGTTCTCCCCATTGTCCCCATCATACCCACATACATTAGTATATGAGTAGAGACAAGTTCTGATATTGAAGTCCCCCCCAGATAATGTCATAATCCACTCTTAGTTCTAATGCGGGCTCTTGGCCCTAATTGTGGAGAAGGTATGTTGGACTGTCCAGACTTTGTAGAAGGCAATTTATCAAACGACACCAGACGTCTTAAATGGTGAAAAGCTGCTAGCCATGAGAAATTTAGTAGCTAATACTATTGGAACTATTCAGACAGAGGCTGAATTGGGGGTACTTTGGGGTAGATTTACCCAGATTCATGAGCATCTTTTTAATCAATAGAAAAGTTATTTTATTACTAAAAAAAAGGGCCAGCTTCATCCACCACAAAGGGGGCACCATGGTATAATTCTAATTGTCGTTCAGCCTATAAATCCCTGGCAGTTGCAATTAGGAGCAAGGAACATGCACTTATCAGAGAAAGGAGGCAGGCTTACAAGGTTGCAAAATATCAAGCAAAACACGAATGGGATGAGGAACACCGGGCGGAACTCCATGAAGCGCTTGTTCAGGGAGAGATATGTCTCGATTCTGGCACCTGGTGAAATGGGGGAGTGGCACTCCCAGCAATGTTCCCGTTAATCACGTGGAACCGGATCAGTGGATTTGCCACTACAGTGGCCAGTTTGCTAACACTTTGGGGGCCCAGGATACTCTTGTTGTGCCGTCGCCCTCTGTTCCACTTAACATTACTATAATGGAAGTAGAACAAGCTCTTCTCCAAGTTCCAAAAGGCAGGGCTCCAGTCCTTGATTGCATACCTGCAGATCTTTTTGTTCAAGACCAGACTTCTTGGGCAAAGTACATCCAAATTATGATGAATGCCATTGACGATGGAGCAGTGATTCCTGGTACGTGGGCAGGAGCGGTTATCCTTCCAATTTATAAAAAGGGGGATCCTTCACAACCAGGAAACTATAGGTCTATAAGCCTGATTGACTGCATTCAGAAGGTCATGGCAAGAGTGATTCTATATAGAATGCATGTGGATGGACGATTTCCATATTCTTTCAGATTTACAAGCAGGTTTTCGACGAGGGATTAGCACGGTGGACCTGGTGTTAAGGTTCATCCTCATCTATTGGCGCACTGTTACCTTGGGGAAAGGGTCTATCTACGCAGCTTTTGTGGACCGTAGGTCTGCTTTTAACCTAGTACCGTGCTCCAAACTGTGGCAAAATCTTACAAAGCTGGGTATGCCACAGGAAATCCTAGCCTTTGTGGTTAAATTGCACATGGACAACTTCGCCCAGGTCAGATGGGACAATGCAGGTCATACCACCGAAAAATTCTTGGTGGAAAAGGGGGTAAGGCAGGGATGCGTTCTCACACTCACCCTCTTTTCTATCTATATGAATGGGGTACTAAAATATTTTGAAAACTACCCGACTGATGCTCCCACTTTATGTGGTAAAAAGATCTCACTCCTAATGTTCGCCAATGATACGCTTATACTTTCTAAGACACGTCAATGGCTCCAACGTGCTCTATATAGATTTGAAGAGTTCTGTGTAGATCATGACTTGGCTGTCAATGTGGATAAAACTACATTTATGATTCTTCAGAACTCTAGCAAACCCATCGGTGAAGTTAGGATGGATGGTGGGTCTTTAGAACAGAGATTTTCTCGTATTTGGGAGTAAGTTTAGACAAACGGATAAGCTGGAAGCCGCAAATAGATTGTCTCTCGGTTAGACATGCCCAAATTTCAGGTGTGCTGCTTAGGGAGCATAGTCGCTCCCTCACCAAACCCATATCTCCAGTATTGCACATCTATAATTCTAAAATTAGTGCTTCAATTTTATATGGCTTAGAGCAATGGGCCCATGCAAACTTTGAGTCTTTGGTGGTGGCTGCACAAAACACATTTTTACGATCATTGATGGGGTTGCTTCAATCTACCCCCTTGATCCCCCTGTATTTGGACTTGGGGAGCCACTTTATTAGAGATATAGTCCGTTATAGGCTATTATTATACTGGAGAAGGCTTTGGGTGACTCTGGAACTTGCCATCTATGCTTCGGCTGTTTTAGAAATCCGAGACATGGATGCGAATAATAAAATTGGGTGGTTCAGGTGTATTAAAAATGTTCTCTGTGAATTGGGTATGACTCAATTGTGGATTTGCCCGGCTGGCAGCCCATTCCCGAGTAAAACTGAGTTTAAAGCTGCATACTGGCATCTGATATACTCTAAGCAATTTGCATCTTCCAGCAGTCCAACTCGGTCTAGTATTTTTCTCCAATTTAAATCTGAACCTAAATACGAACCGTATTGGGATCTAATCACCTCATCTCGTGATAGAAAACTCTTCCATCAGTTTAGAGTAGGGACTTTACCTAAAAAGGATTTTACTTTTAAGTGGTCTAATTTGTACTCTAATTTTAGAGATTGCCCCTTCTGCTTGGGCCGGCTTGAAACTGTGAATCACATGCTATTTGCATGTCCAGCGTACTACAACCCGAGAAGACGCTGGCTGAAACCAGTGTGCTTAACCCTGGGAACAAGGGACTACAGTGAGGCCTATAGATTATTCAAAACAGCAGTAGATGGCCCACTTGTGGTCACTGTAGCCAAGTTTCTGGGCTGGGCGTGGGTGATTCGTTGGTCCGCAGGGAGGAACAGATAAACCCCCTTGATCTTTTTAATATTTTTTTAAGGTCTAGAATGTGGATTTCTATTTTTATATTTGTATGATGAAGCTCTTTTGAACAAGATATTGCTCTCTTGGTTGCCACTTTGGCATGGTTTTTATAGTTGTACTAAATTATTTATTGTTTTAACACAGTTGTGATTGATCGTGATACTCACGTCATACTTCGTGTGTCAGTGTAATGCTATTAATTAACTAGTCCCTGTATTCGTTCTGTGATGACTTTTGTGATTTATTTTTAAAATCGAAATAAAGTTTATAAACTGAAAATAGATGTGGCCAAACTGAAACTAGAATTAGACAAAAAGATACTTGGAAATCTGGATATTTCCAAATTAATGACGGATCCTGATGCAATTAGGACCGCGTTTCAAAAATATTATCAGGCGTTGTGCAGAGAAACTGACACACAACATGATATACAACAGGTTGCAATTAATGAATATATCAAGCAAGACGATTGTATGAGGTTAGAGAGCAGTAATGCGGAAAGCATGGATGATATCCCGCAATGGGAGGATATTTTTCTTGCACTGAATAGCCTTGCCACAGGTAAAGCGGCTGGCATGATTGGGATCCCCACTGAATTGTATCTTAAATTCTCCCCTCAAGTGAAAAATATACTGTCAGAGCTGGTTGCACATATATTCCAAGGGGGATGACCTCCGGGGTCTTGGTCTATGGCCATAATTGTAGTTTTAAAAAAAAAAGCACCAGGATTCTACAGAGTTAGGGTTGTACCGCCCCATAACGTTAATAACTAGTGACTCCAAAATTTACGCCAAGCTATTGGCCACACGATTAGCCCCAAATATACATAAAATTGTATCTGTACAACAGCATGGGTTTATCCCTGGTCAGGATACTACTGATCATATACAGAGAGTAATCTCATTGTTTGACTGGTGTGAGGTGTCAGGAGACCCTATGGCATTGACATTATTAGACGCCGAAAAGGCTTTCGATAGGGTCACCTGGAAATATCTCTGGAGAGTCATGGCAAGAAGTGTTATAGGGGAAGCCTTTAAAAAAGCGGTACAGATGTTGTATAAGGAGCCGTCTGCTGTTGTCATGGTGAATGGGTTGATATCTGAATCGCTGCCCATCACCAGAGAGAAAAGGCAAGGGTGTCCATGCTCGCCTCTCTTATTCGCTATATATATCGACCCATTTATTCGCATATTAGAGAGCATTGCTATGATCCCACCTGTTTGGGTAAGAGACCAGGCTACAAAACCTCTAGCATACGCTGATGATATCGCGTTAGTTACCAGCGACCCAGTGAATTCAATTAGGGTGATTGAAGATGAAGCTAAGATCTTTGGTGAGATATCTGGCTATACACTAAATCAAGCCAAAACTCAAATGGTCCCCTATAGTAAAATAGAGTTGGCAGATACACGGGTGACAGAGAAAGCTATATATCATGGTGTGAGTATAACTGCCAAAATAGAGAACCTAGATGATGATAATATTGCTCCACTAATGCAACGTACGAAAAAGGATATAATCTGCTGCAACAAATTACATTTATCCATCGTGGGCCGATGTAACTTGATGATAATGCTTTTTCTGCCCAAGTTTTTATATTTTTTAGATCAATCTGTTTGGAATTCCCACCGCAATTATTTAAGAATATGGATAGTATGTTTAATAGGTTTCTATTGGGGTATAGGAAACCACAAAGGGCTCTACGAACCATTACCTTGCCTAAAGATAGAGGAGGATTGGCACTGCCTAATTTTAAATTATATTATTGGGCTACTACCTTAAAATATTGTATTAGTTTACTATTTTCTATCGTCACCAATAGTGAAGGGGATATTCCAACATCACAAGATCTTTTATTAGGAAATGAGTCTAGAGGCTGCTTATGGTGCCATGTGAATGATAGTTAATTCAGAAAAGTGAGATTTAAGTCTATATTTGGTATTTATAAGACCTGGAATTTTGTGCGGAAATTAGTTGGTATTGGACGATTATCTTATTACATCCCAATTCATAAAAATAGTAGTCTTCCTGGGATCTTTAATGACACATTTATGGAAAGGTGGGCAATGAAAGGGATCACACAACTTGGATGCTTTTATACGATATTAGGAATTCAATCTTTTGGGAAACTACGGAACGAATGTAATCTTGATCATCAGGACTTCTTCAAATTCTTGCAAATTCGAGATTTTCTTTTGAAGAGAGAGGGGGGTGGATAAAAATTCCAAACAGTTCAGTTGATGGAGAACTTGTCTAACAAGTCCAATCTTAAAATTGGAGACATTTTTGAACTATTGAATTCTTGCTACCCAGATGATCTGGATAAATATATAATTAAATGGCAGATCAAACTCGGGGTTTCGGCTGAAACCGTCCACCAATCCTATACATTTTATCATTCTAGTTTGATGTCTACTAAGTTGCAAGCTCGATTTCATAAAACCTTTTTCTTTTTTATACTATACTCCCTATAAGATTGCTAAATGGGGGTCAGGGAAAGGAACTACATGCCCCAGATATGCCTTAGCCGAAGCTGACAGCATACATATTTGTGCTTCTTGTATGGTGTTGAGGAAGGTAATGAATGATATTTCAGCCTTTCTCTCGGAAGTGTTTATAACAAGAATGGAAATCTCCAACGAGGAGGTTATGTTAGGCATAGCTAATACTGAATGACCTAAATATATGCAAGGGTTGATATTCGTTGCAATGGCTGTCCTTAGAATATGTATTGCGTCAGCATGGCTAGACACCAATGCACCGGTGTTTCAACAATGGAGATCTCAACTGTTAGCTACCTGTAGCTTAGAAGTAGCCATATACAAAAGAAAGGGCCATGGCAAACGTAAAAAAGGGTTGGCAATTTGGGATCCTCTTTTGCAATGGTTACAAAGATAGCTAGGATTTACTTAAACTATACAGGTGTAATCCCTTATTTTATAGACCTTTATTTTGATATTTTGTGTATCAACTGAAATTTCCTCTATGTTCCTTCCCCTTTCCTTTGTGATATCTAAGGTCCAATATCTTATGAAATTGTATTTTGTGTGTATTTGTCTATACAGGGTCGGTCTGAGCTGAGGGTGGGGGTTGGGCAAGAGGGGGGTGTAAATATTTTTTTTAAAGTTTCTTTTTTTCAATAAAGAGAATTTTTTAAAAAAAAGAAACCATCTGGGATGAAATTACAGATCAGGGAATGAATTGGCTATGTTTGAAAATGGAGAGAGCTGGACAGATGGGAAGGCAGGTGGGCAAAGAAAAAAGAACCGAAGAAAGTCAGATTAGAGCTGCCTCCATCTGGAGCAGAGGAGGAGGATTATGATATACACATCTTTCCAATGAGAGAAGTGCCTGGTGGAGGTTATGTCCATGTACTTTGGAGCAGAAGTAATCTTGCATCACTCACAAATGATTTTCCAAAATTGAGAGAAAACCCTGTGGAATGGTACCAACAGGCTGACCGGTTTGTGAAGATCTCATAGGTTTTCTGGATAGATTTGAATACCTTGTTTGAAATTGTGGTTCCAGGTGACTTGCGGGCAAAATAGCTGTAAAGTCGCCCGAGAAGGAACTGATGAGACATCCATTAATAAAAGGTTCATTGTTAGTGGTGATGAAACAGTATCATCAGGTGATTAAATTTATTAAATCTAAGGTATCCTCTAAGGATATTGATTGGCTCAAGATTGACCGGGCGACACAATATTCCAAAGAAATCTTTCTTACTAAGAGAGACTGCTGCAAGGCATTAAACAGTACAATGACTTTTGAAGCCAACGACATGGAAAAAAGGTGTGTTCATGTTTGTGAAGGGATTGAAATCTGAGATTAGTTTGATGATTCAATATCATCTAATTTGTTGGCACAATAAGTCGATTGATGAGATCTTGTGGTATGTGAAATAGTGCAGTGATGAATTGGAGCCGCAGCACAGGAAATTGAAAGAGAAGTTGGAGGTAAAGATGAAAGCAGCACAAAAAGGTCAGAATGAGCAGTTCGTTGGGAATGCTGGTCCCATGCAGGGACTGTATCAGCAGGGAGTTCCTGTGATGCAAGGAGGAAATGGATTTCAACCACAAGGTAGCGGTTGTGGTGTCCCAATTGTTTTGAGCACAGGGATGGATGTCCCTACATTGGAGAAGACTTATCCTTGCCACATCTGAGGCAAGTTAGGGCACTGGAAGCAGGAATGTAGTCTCAATGCTGGTAACATGGCGAATGGGACTCAGGTTCAGAATGGTGGATTTGTTCAATCTTAATGTAATAATACGGTTCAGACACAGCAAGTACAGAGGTAGAGAGTACAAAATTACAAAGTGCCCCAAGCTCTTGGATTGCAAGCCCACAAGCCCCTCAGCCACATTTGAATGCAAATGCTCTTAGATTTATTCCAAATCAGGATAGCAATGTAAACCCTTTTCCAGCCCTGCGTGGAACCGTGGAGTCTGCTACCTTTATTGTTTTTTTGTTTGAGATTGTTTATCCCGCCATCTTGGGTTAATGCTATCTGTCTTTAACTTTGACTGCTTTGTTACTCCTGAAGTCCTTTTCCCCCTTGCTGATCTGCCTGACCCTATATGCACTCCTAACCCGTTTACCATTCCCCTCTACCTTTCATTCCCCATAAGATGTGTGTCTTGGCTGTGCTAAGCGCCAACAACTCATATTTTGTGTAATCTCATGTTTTTCTCCTATGTCTATACTTGGCTCCTGTAATTGATGTAATTATGTAACCTGTAATTCGCTGATCCTCATGTAAAGCGCTCTGATACCTCCGGGTCTAGCCAGCGCTATATAAAACTTTGCAAAATAAATAAATAAACACCAATCCTTTCATGAATCAGGGTACTTCTTAACTGTACCACATGTTACAAGCAGATGAGGTTTACAGCTTAGACCCATCGCAATGATGGTGCCTGAGAGGGGAGGAGGATTGCATGCTTGGTGCAACCTTAGATGTGGACCAGAGAGGTCCATTCGTTGATGGTGAGGTGAATGGCCACCCCATATCATTCTTAATCGATAGTGGCCCCCATCAGGTTGGAGAGGCCACAGCCCTGCCTCAAAGGGTGCAGTGCCATGACCTCAGTCTCAGTGACTGGGTTATGGTGAAGAAGCATGTGCGCACGTCGTGCCTGGAATCTCGGTGGCAAAGTCCCTACCAGGTCACTACAAAAGCTGAGAAATGCAGTCTCCCCAACTGGTTGAATGCTGCCCATACTTGCAGAGTCCCTTGTACCCTTGATGATATAACCGCACTTGTCCCTGAAGTGCCATTGGTTACAGTGAGACAAAGGGGGCAATTTAGTCAAGCTTTTGGGGACCAGCAAGAAGCTGGGATGGCACTTGTTCGGCCTGGGGGGTGTCAGAGAGAGTCAACATATGATGTTGGTATTGGAGGGGCTCATCTTGTAGTGTTGATTGTGCCACATCCAGACCCTGGCGAAGGGCCTAGAGCAGCAGTAACGTGAGCTGTATCCACACAGTATCCCAGAAGATACTGAATGATCTGGCCTAAGTGACAATGATGAGGAAGGGCCAGCAGTGAGGAGATCAAAGAGAGGAAGAGTACACTGTAAAAGGTATTCATCACCTGAATGGACGTATCTTGCTGCTGATGATTAGGAGATATATATATATATATATATATATATATATATATATATATATATATATATATATATGATTTTGGACATTTTGCTATAACAATTCACATTCAATTGAGCTTCCTTGAACTGAACTTTGAAATTGCACTGCCACTGAACAGACTTATGCTAGGTGTGTTATTATTGGATTAGAACTGCACATTTATTAGAAAGGACTTAACAGAGTTTGCCCAAACTACTAAGAACAGTTACAAGGCTTGAGTCTGCTGAAGGAACATATGGTTGTCATTGAGAACACATGGTAGGGCTAAGGAAGTCTGACGAAGATATTTTATACATATTTTTCTGAAAACATACTTGAACTTTACTTTGCTGTCTACATAGGTGAAAAACGATGAGAGGACTGTATTGCTATCTTCCACTTAAACTGTCTGAACTCAGAGAAATCATGGAAGCGAGTATGAATACTGGTCGACATGAAGTAGATGCTTGTGTGTAGGAGTATTTGTTGTTGTGACATTAGTATTGATTGCTTTGCTTGTAATGTTGAGCTTACCTAACATTTCACATTTAAGAGATTAGGTCTACATGTGCCCCTTAAATTCCATTTCCTACTGACAGTAGTTTACCTTTAATAGATGAGAAAGTCTTACATATAGGTGTATCTAGAGGAGACTTTTCATGTAATGTTTATTCTAAATTGCATTCTGAATACATTGGATCTATGAATGCTAGGGACTGTTATATGTGCATGCAATTGCCTGACTTCTGATGTGTCTTGTATTTTATTGATGAGTCTTCAGGGACATCTCCAATATTATTATTAAAATTATGACCTAATCTTTTCAGAAATTCCCTTGCTAAAATATTTGAACTGTCAGCCTGATGCTAGAACATTGGATATAGTTGGATAATTCTTTAAACCCACTGTAACATTATATACAGCTTATGCTCATAGACACAATTTGACATGTATACTGACAGATGCTAAAAAGAAAATTATAAACTCTGATAGGAGAAGAATGATTATGGCTGGACCAGCTGATCACATGAATGCACCAACATGGACTAAAGAAGAGCTTGAACATAAGGTAGCTGGAAACCTAGCCATATTACCATTAAATTGGCAACATCATGGGAAACGGTATTTATATATACCAGAAAATCTGATTTAGATACATATTTTGTAGGTAGGAGTGAATGTGAACTCACTTTTGAAACCTGTGGGATTTAGGGACTATATTTAGATGGAGCAGATCCTGGTATTCCAGGAGTCTACTATGTTTGTGGAAAGAATGCTTATTATAGGTTACCCAGAAGATGGTATGAGAGATGTTACACGGGGATAGTTTTTCCAATAATATGTCATATGGGACATCTTGATGACCCATTAGGGGAAGAACATGTGAGAACTAAGAAAAGTGCCAGTGCTTGTGAAATATTGGGTCATCTTTGGTGCCATAATAACATCTGTAGGAGTGATTCTGAATTTGCATAAGATTAGAAAGCTTTCCATGGTAGTTTGTAAGTTGTCTACTAGTACAGCTGGAGGATTTTTTGTTATAGACACTGGGATGTTTGCTATCAGATCCATGGTTTTGTAGAATAGACTTGTGTTGTATGTTTTCCTCGCAAACGAGGGCGGATTTTTAAAAAAATCGGTAATGCTGAACTTACATTCCTGACAAGAGTAATCACTTGTAAAGATATATTAAGAATATTATTGACCTGAAGGTAGACTTGAAAAAGGTTGGAAGCTATAAGTGCTTGGAAAGCAACAAGGAATGGATTTTTTGCTGTAGGTGGATGGTTTGGAAACTTAAGGAGTGGAATTGTTGGAAGCCTTATGAGACCCTTGGTGATAATTGAGCTTTGTGGATTAACTCTGTTTGTGATTTGCAAAGTTTACAAATGTGCACAAGTGAAAAGGGGATTGAAGAGAAAGAGCAGACACAGAATTAATAAATAGAGAAAATACTATGATGCCATGAAGTATTTGGAGGAATCAAGAAAAAAGATGATGAAAACAACTAGACTGTGATTTGTCCATCTGACAAGAGATGCTTATGGCTTGAGTCACCATCAGAGGGGGGATTGGAGTAGCGTAATCTTGGCTCCATTCTTACAAATCACAAATACGCAACATATATGTTCAAACAGCACTTGTGTTTCCTAACATTATTAATGTAAAGAGTTGACTTGACATTCCTATTGAAGTGCTTTAGCTGTAGGATCAGAAACTCATATATACACTGTGTGATTTAACCGTACTAAATGATAAAAACTTCTTAGAAATCGAATGAAAAACTTATCAATACACTAGTAAAATGTATTTACTTTAGATACGTGGAACACTTATATAATGAGTGTACTAATGGTTCACATTTGCTTTTAAATGCAGTTCTTAGTCACATTTAGAGACGCATACTCAAAGTTATTTTACCTTTATGAAGTCTTAACATGAGTCTAATGTACTGACAGTTTTCATTCATTTGTGGTTGAATGTGCACACGTATATTAAATGTGCACCATTGAAGTAATACATTAACTGGTCATAACTAGACACGTATTTCTTTCTGCATGAATTGCGGATTCCCATTTTCTGTTTGTGTGTCTTTTCACTGCAGGTACTTTCTCATGGTTTGTTAGTTTGAAAAGAGATGTATAACTGTACTAGCGATAGATAGAACCTGAGAAGAATACTTTAACAAGGAACATGGAGAGTCAGAACATTAACTGGAAGTCTCTATTCAGCGCTATTGCAAAGGCTCACAGGTGACCAAGAGCCATACCTTTCCCATATCTGGCCCGGGAGAAATCCTTAATGCTTCAGCTCATAACGTGAGAATGGAAAGGACAATGGAGCCCCTGATGATGTGAACAGAGGGGTGTTCATTTTGCAGGTTCTGGGGAAATAACTGCAGGTCACACTGTCCGAGGTTACACCACTTTCCTTTGTACTTTGAGAGGTTTAGACCTCTATGCGTATCCCCTTTGACTCTTGCCGAGTGTGGCTTAGACTAACACTCATTTTCATGTCTCAAGAAGACTCTTGACCGAGCTTCTGAATGCTGACACCTTCTCACACGATCCATGAATTTTTAGACCTTTTTAGGGTTTTAAACCATCCTCTTAGTTTTTACTTAATCTAGATGATTTTAGGCTACATCCATATATAGAAGAGAGAACCAGAAACTCTTCTCTGAGCATCCAATTTTAATATTGATCTTTTGTATTGCTGTGACTGAACTTCTTGTCTGCCTTATTCTGGTATGACACCTGAACTTCTTTAGGAGGTTGTGTTGCCCAGTTGTTATGTATCTCTACTGCATGGTATTGCAAATTATATACATTAACCTGACTGCTAACTTGTAATAAACCTTCTTAACTATATTCATTGATTCCTGGTCTTTATTGTGTAGAAAAATGGATTGCACTGTTAATTGAGATTGTTTGATTAAATGCTAACCTCCTTTACCTCTCAGTAGGTGATAAAGGTCCCCCGCATAAGAATGGTTAGAGGGTTGGCCCAGTGCTGCAGCCATAGTTACAAGACATAACCTTTGAGATAAGAAGCCACATTCACCTGGATATGTAGCTAGCTACTCTTGAGTAAGGATTCATGGGGTTTTTCAGATTATTTCCTTCTTTACCATCTGCAACGGTTGTACTAGTAGATCTCATCTTTGAAAACACAGCCCTGTAGTATTTTATATAATACTTGGAACAAAGCAGGCTCAATTCTACATCAAAAGAATAAATCATGTTTTCCAGTTAAGGCAAGTACCTCTAGCGGTGTGTCTATGTGCAGGTGCCTAAGACCGCATGGAGCCGCACTGACACCGTTCCGCTCTGGAATAGACGTGCGGACCCATATAAGCACCACTCCCATGCTCTGCCATCAGTTCCTTTCTTTCCTTGCCACCAGACGCAGAACCAGAGCTATCTCTGGTCTCTTTGCGACTGTTTTTCTACTGCCACCCAGTTGGCAGCAGGATCCAACAGTTCTTACCTGGTTAGAAGGCTAAAAGCTCAGACAGGTGGGTTCTTCAAGTTGACCAGATCTGGTATCCCCTATGGTTGGTGGCAGGAACCAACAGTTCTTACTAGGTTGGCAGGCTTTCAAGTCAGAGAGGTGGGTCCTGCAAAATGTACAGAAGAGGTATCTCCTACCCATTGTGCCCTCTCCCCAGCACCTTTCACCATCCCTGGAATGACTGAAAGAGGACTTTCTGTCTGTTTTAGGTTAGGACGTGCATGCCAAAAAGATTGCAGCGAACGTGGCAAAATCGGAAGTGGGTCCTGTTTGTTACTCCCACTACTTCCTGGTGCCCATGAACGATGAAGGCCTTCATCTTATTTTAGACCTGCGCCTCTCAACACCTTCCCCTGGAAGGACAAAGTCAAGATACTCACCCTGGCTCAAGTCTCGTCTGCCCTCAGCCCGGGATAATGGATAGAAGGGCATTTGATTTACAGGATGCCTACTTCCATGAACCTGACCCGCAGACCCACCAGCATGGTCTGCAGTTCCTGGTGGGACAGGAGCAGTTTCAGCTCACTCACTGTGCTTCTGTTTGGTCTCACCAGTGCCCCTCAGGTGATCACGAAAATGATGGCAGTGGTGAGAGCACATCGTGTGAATTCAGGTGTCCCAGTCTTTCCCTACCTTGATGACTGGCTGTTGAAGGCAGGTTCACCCCAGCCACTAGTCAACCAACTCCAGACTATGGAAACTTCTTCTTATTTTTGGGCTCCACTACCAATATGCAGAAATCAGGGATGCTTTATCCTACAGTGCCCAGAGCTGACAGTGGTGACTGATGTGTCTCTTCTGGGTTGGGTGGGCAATTGAGATAGGTGAAGATCAGTAGTGTCTGGTCTCCGGCAGATACCTGGCTCCGTATCTACCTCTTGGAGAAGAGGGCTGTCCACTTGGCATTGAAAGCCTTCTTCCCATCTAGCAAGGGTAGACTGTATATGTGCTTATGGACAACACGACAGCAACAAGCAGAGCGGAATGGGGTCCGGTGCCTTCTGCCAGGGGGCACTGCGTCACTGGAAATGGCTGGATCATAAAGGGATATTCCTGGTGGTAAACCACCTGACAGGATCTTTGAATACCAGGACAAATGAGCTCAACCATTTACACTTAGCAGATCATGAGTTTGAGAAAAGAGTAAACGGTCCAGAGATCCTGATACTGGATATGAATCCTTAGTGTTGTAGGAGGAACTTTTGCTCAAGGCTCATGTTTCTTTACAGCCTTGAATAAACAAGTGAGAGAAGGGTTGTGAGCAGGTGTTCCTCTTTTCCAAGAAATAATATTGTTAAAGGGTAATTCCTTGTTCAAATAATACTCATTTATCCAGATTGATTTGAGGGAAAATAGGTCTTTTTATTCACCGTAATTTTTTGGTTTTTCGTAAGGCAAATTATTAGGGAAAGTGAACAGCCGACACGTGTTTCACCCTATATGGCTAGTGGAGCCAGGGCTTTCTCAAGGCTAGATCATACATTCAAACATCATGGTTTCAGGGATGAATCCGTACATTTCCAAATTAGTACCCACAAGCTCAGCCTCCTCACACCCTCCCACCCCCTGCCCAACCGAGATGCGACTATCAACCCGAGCCAATACTCCTCCTACCCAGGAGCCCTCCCAGAATTAATCCGGGCAGCTCCTCCCCAATTAACCAACCTGCCCGGACCCCACTCCTCACCCCCTCGGGCATTGGTACTCCTGCCTCCCTCCCTCCCTCCATGGATAGCTTGACGCAACGCCTCAACCTACTCGAATCCTAGCTCGAAATCTTAATAAGAGGCTTAAACGAAACCCTTTCCACCCTGGCCACAATCCGAAAGCCCACTCAACACTCTGCCGCTCTGCCAACTACCTCCCAACCCAGAAGGAGTAAGATAACACCCGCCTGTGGACCTCATGCCCCCCTCAGTTCTCGACCCTCGACCAACAAATCAGGGAATGAGATCCGCTCAGATAGACCCAGAAGAGCAAAATCCACACTTTCCCCTCAGGAAGCGACACTTCTTGGCTCATCCTACGACCCCCGGGGAACTTCTCCCCCAAATCCACACTTTCCTCCCAGGAAGCGGCACTTCCTGTCTTAACCTATGACCCCCCTTGGAACTCCTCCCCCAAAGCTAATATCCAAGTATTTACGGGAGTCGGAGGGGAACATCCCCCTCCAAGCGTCCCCAGAGCCCCAGATCACCTAACCTCCCTACCTAGAGCCCAACCTTCCAAGATCAAGAACGAAGAAGGTCCCCCCACTAAATGCATGCTCATAAACTGTAGATCTGCCTCTAAGCATGCATCAGAACTAGCAGAAGCCATCCTCTCCCATGACTTAGACATAGCTTTCATCACGGAGACCTGGCTAAAGAATCTCTCTTACCCTATTATGGACATGCTGGTGCCCCCCAGATTCACTCTGATCAACAAAGATAGACAAGTTCATAGGGGCGGTAGCATAGCAATTATTCACATAAGTAACATCTCCATCACGGAAATTACCTCTTGCTTGTATAGCTCCTTTAAATGTCTCTCAGTCAACATCAAGACATGCGCTAACAGGCCATTACTCTATCATCTCCTATACCACCCTCCAGGCAACTCCAACCAATTCGAGGAACACCTTTCCGACCTGATTGCCCACTGGGCACTCAGCAACTCTAACAACATAATTCTTGGCGACCTCAATCTAAGATGGAATAAAACACAAAACTCGCTCATTCAATCTTTAAATAGCCTCCTGCTGGAAAATAATCTGACCCAACATTGCTCAGAAGAAACACACCATAGAGGAGCAATCATGGACGTAATCATTACAGAAAACAACACAATCTCCATTGACCACATACATTACCGTAGACTGGTCAGACCACCACATCATTCCCTTCCACATCAACCAAATGGTCCAAACTGAACCTCCAAGCAGGACCACCCTAAATGGACAAGGAACACAGCTCAGATCCCTCCGTCTGACTCAGAAGAAAGAATAAGCTTGCTCCTCCCCAGCTCAACTGATCACCTCTCAACTACTGAATTTACCTAACTCTACAACGTCAATCTGATGCTCACCCTGGACCACCTTGCCCCCCTGAAATTAAAAAAACACAAGATCATCCCTACCAGATCATGGTTCACCACTGACATTAATGAAGAAAGAAGACAGCTCAGAGCCTCAGACAGAATCTGGAGGAACAATCCCTCCACCCTCCATCATGATCAACTTAATGTAGCCCGCAGGAATTATAAAAAGCACATTAAAAATAAAAAGACAGCTTTCTTCTGTTCTGCTCTAAACACCGCAAAAAACGTCCCAAAGAACTCTTCAATATCATCAGGAATCAAACATCCAAGCCTACGGCTTCTTCAATATTGGCATCCAAAGAACAATGCAACAACTTCGCCATCTTTTTCAATGACAAAATCGCCACGATCAACCTCTCGCTTGACTCAAATCTCTCCCCCGCCACCGAGATCAAGGCGTCAGAACTAAGGATAGTGCCTCCGTGAACCCCCCAAAACATTGGTCCTCCTTCATCCCTATTCAGGAAGCAGAGGTATTCAATTTAATGTCCACTGCTAAACCCTCATCCCATGCTCTAAACCAGCTGCCCCCGCGTCTGGCCAAGGGCCTGAAGCTCACCCTAGGCCCGATATGGTGCAAGATCTTTAACCGCTCACTGATCTCTGGAATTGTACCAGACTACCTCAAAGTAGGCCAAGTCATGCCACTACTGAAAAAAACAGGACTTGACACAGTGGATATGAACAACTTTAGACTTACCCCTTCTGTCCAAAATCCTGGAAAGATGTGTACTCCCTCAGCTGACCCAACACCTGGATAACATCAATCTACTAGATCCCCATCAATCGGGCTTCAGAAACGGCTGCAGCACAGTAACCGCAATCATTAATGTCCTAGACGATCAACACAAGTAACTGGATTCGGATCAATGCTGCCTTCTCATCCTCCTAGACTTATCGGCCATGTTCGAGACAGTTGATCACTCTCTGCTCATCAAGGTCCTCCAAGAAAGGGCTGGTCTTGAAGAGACCGTTCTCCACTGGTTCTCCTCCTTTCTTCACAACCGCGCACAAAGAATAAAACTCAAAAACTTTGAGTCCGACCTCCAACCAGTCAATAGAGGTGTTCCCCAAGGGTCAGTGCTCTCCCCTCAGCTTTTCAACATCTACATGGAACCCCTTACCACACTACTCAGGAATTCTAACATCCCTTTCCACCTATATGCGGATGATACACAACTATATCTGGACACCACCTCCATCAACGACATCCGGAGATTAAATGACACGCTCAAAGAGGTTCAACACTGGCTCACAATCAACCACCTAAAACTCAATCAAGAGAAAATGGATGTACTCCTCATCTCCAACAGAGACAAAAAAAAACAAATTGAAGAATGGCTGAAAGCCATTGACGCCCTCAATGGTACCCTCACCCCAGCAGGCTCAGTAAAATCTCTAGGTATTACCCTAGACCCGAAACTGCACTTGAAAAAACACATCGCAAGATCTGCCAAAAGTGCTTTTCTCAACCTAAAATTACTGTATAAAAAAAAACCTTTCCTTCCCCCTAAAGATCTCCAACAAGCCACACAAGCACTGGTGCTCTCCAGAATTGACTATGGGATCGCAGCCCTGACTGGAACAGCAAAATCTCACCTAGCACTCTTACAAACAACCTTCAATGCTGCAGCAAGAATGGTCACAGGAACTAAGAAATTCGACCACATCTCTCCTGCACTCAGGGAACTTAAATGGCTCCCAATTGAACTGCGAGCAAGCTTTAGAACAGCCTGCCTCACGCATAAAGCCCTACTCACAGGCAAACCGGAATACTTAGCCGCCAAACTCAAAAGAGCCGGCCAGTCCAGGAACCTCAGGAGCTCCAACGCTCTATTACTCATCCCTCTGAAAACTTGCAAGCAAAATACCGCAGCTAAATCTTTCGCTGGAAACGCCCCAAAAATCTGAAACTCCACCCCCCCACATCAGAACGATCCCCTCATTCCCTAAATTCAAGAACCTCTTCCTAGACCGTTCTCGAGCGAAACTATAAGATCCAAGGAAGCTCCTTTCTTGGTTCTCCATCTTAATGTATTCTCTTGACTGTGGACTCTGACTTGGACCCAGAAAACCTCTTGGCCTCCCGTCCTGGTTAAACATAGAATCTGATTAGACGCTCATCCTGAATGATCGACACTCTACCCGCACCATGCTAGCTCGCTCCCGTATCTGATCTATATCCGGCTCGATCCTGCATGGTCTATCATAATATCTGTATTGTATATCTGCACATAACTGTACATGTTGTGCAGCGTTCTGATACCCTAGGGTCCAGCTAGCGCTATATAAAACTCCTAAAATAAAAATAAATAAATAAAAAAATCCAAATTCTCTAGCTCAGAACGTAAATAAGTGATCCATCAGTCCGGTTGGTGTCCCAGGCAGTAACTCTGGAAACACTGAGGGTCTCACAGGGCAGGATGAGCGAGCATCGTGGCTGGAGAACCACTTTTTTCAAGAATTTCCTCCGAGCCCGACCGACGCCCTGTGAGACCTTCAGTGTCTCCAGAGTTACTGCATGTTACACCAACCGGACTGATGAATCACTTATTTATGTTCTGAGCTAGAGAATTTGGATTTTAATCACAATGTTGCATTACTAATTTGGAAATGTACAGATTCATCGCTGAAACCATGATGTTTGAATGTATGATCTAGCCTTGAGAGAGTCCGGGCTCCACCAGCCGTATAGTGCGAAACACGTGTCGGCTGTACACTTTCCCTAATAACTTGCCTTACAAAAACCCAAAAAACGATGGTGAATAAAAAGACCTATTTTCACTCAAATCAATCTGGATTAATGAGTATTATTTTAACAAGGAATTACCCTTTAATAATATTATTTCTTGGAAAGGAGGAACACCTGCTCACAACACTTCTCTCACTTAGCAGATCATGAGTAGCCGTTGCAACCAGAGGTGGCAAAAAGTCTCTTCTGCACATGGGGAATACCTTGCTCCATCTATTCTCTACCACTGAGAATGCGCCATATCAGCAGTTCTGGATGTTGGAATTTCCAAAGCCTCTTTGGCTAGGAGAAGCGTTCCACCTAGGGTGGAACACGGGACACCTGTACACTTTCCCGCCTATGCTCTTCTGCCTCGAGTTCTGAAGATCGGGACCGACCAGGTCCAAGTCATCCTTGTGTCCCTTTTTTTGGGTATGGAGCGTATGGTATCCTGAGCTTGAGTATCTGCCCTGCAATCACGCTGCCCCACCGGGAGGACTTGTTGTTGCAGCAACAGGCTGGGTTCTGCACCCGGCCTTTGAAATCTCCATCTTCAGTCTTGGAGATTGAGCAGTGACTGCTGAATACATTTTACCTTCCTCTGGAGGTTGTTAATGTCATCTTGGCAACCAGAAGTGCCTTGACAAAAACTGTATATGCCAGATTAACACCATCCAGGCCAAGTTATCTGCCATTTTGCTTTTTGTTTTCTCCCTCACCTGGCAAGGCATTCCTCTGGGCACATTTAAAGTGTAACTTTCGGCTTTTTCAGCCTTTTTATGGTTACCGGACCAGCCCTTGTTATTTAAATCACTGGTTTGATGTGTTTTAATAAAGGCCTTCAACACATTCCCCCCTCCTTTTGTCATGCCACAGTGGGATCTTGGTCTTCTCATATTTGATGTGCACTCCCTTTGAGATGCTTTTCAGCTTTCCTTTGTGGCTTTTCACCCTCAAGATGGTGTTCCTCATCGCAATCACATTGCTGTGTCGCATGAGATGCTTCAGGCTCTCTGTGTTCCCGCCGTACACCAAATTCTTCACAGACAAGCTGGTTCTGTGGATGTGGGCATCCTTCTTGCGGAAAGTTGTGATGCTGATCCACATCAGTCAAACCATCACTCTGTTGGCGATCAATGCTCCACCTCACCCCTCTAAAGAGGAGAAGAGACTCCACAGCTTGGACACCAAAGAAACACTGAGCTTTTACATTGATCATACCAGAGAACACCGGGTGGACAAGCAGCTCTTTTTGGGGTTTGCTAGAATGCAAAAAGGCAAGCCTTTAAATAAAAGGACCATCTCCCCTTGAATTGTGCTCTGCATCAAGATCTACTACACAGTGGCCAAAAAAGCAGCCTCCAGAAAGACTGCAAACTCATCCCATGAGGGCCAAAGCTGCTACCACTGCTTTGGCATGCAAAGTTATTGTTTTAGACATCTGCCAGGCAGCTAAATGGGCATCACTTCTTATGTTCACAAAGCACTACTGTCTGGACAGCCAGGTTCACCGGGAAGGGTATTTCACCAGCTCGGTCCTTCAGGACTTTTTTGTTTGAGCCAATTCACAGAGCCACCTCCTAATTGGTACTGGTCTGGTATCAATTCAAAAGATGAGTAAGTCTCTATCAGAAGCAAAAAGTTACTTACCTTCAGTAACGCTCTGTCTGGTAGAGACTCTACCTAACCATAGATTACTCACCGGCCCTCACAGCCTCCCCATTTTCAGAATTAGACTCTCTTCATTAATATAATCCCATGTCTGGGAATATGCACACTGTTCAAAGCCAATTTGCTGTTGGGGCTCTGTGTCAGTGAACAGGGTTAGTGTGGAGCAACACGTCGCCACCCCTTCAGTGTGCAGAGGTACTGCTCAAAACTTTCCAGATCCAGTCTGATGCCTGGGGAATATTCAAAAGGTAAGGAATCTGCAGTTTGATAGTTTCTATAAGAAAGAGCTTTACAGAAGGTCCTCACCAGTGTTAAGTTTCAGATTTGTTTCTTCAACCTATCTTGATATTCACTTTAAACTTCAAGGACTCACTTATTCTCATCCTTCGTTGAGTACAATTGAAACTATTACCCTATTGAATGAAATTATACATGTTTGTAGTGTGACTTTTCAGGTATTGTCTACTTTTGACCACATTCTTCCTACACAATCAGTGCTATCTGTAAGTACTTTCAAACTAATATCTTACTCACCAAGCTGTGCTACCGTCACTGATGGCTAGACTAAAAATGATTCTCAGTCCTTTTTGATTCCATTACAGGCACATGGTATCATACACGAGCACAATGTAGAGGCATTTAGAGCCAGATGACACCACATAAGGTTTGTATGTTACTACTCACAACATCTGGAGTCACTACACTGCGATCACTGCATCAAGAGTCACTAAAGTAGGAATACAATTACATCACAAGAGTGATTACATCGCAGGTTGTTTATACTTATGATAAATATTATATATGTTCCATGGTTTTGTGCATTTATTGCTCATAATGCAATGGTATAAAAACCCATATTTCACAGCAAACTACAGATTTTATCATCATAGTGACTTCTAACCACTCTGAAGAACTGTCCATTTGAGACAGAAACACTATTTATTTTTTTAAATCTGCATATTTTGCAAATTATGTGGTAAACTAAGTGGCAATTTAGTAAGTCCATGATCATGCCATAAATGTTGCAGCCGTAGACTTGCCTAAATCCACTGACTATCACCCCTGCCCATTGTTTAATTTACAAGTTATTTAAGAAAGGTAGAACAAGTTGAAACATTCTAAAACATGTAATATCAAAAATGCATAAAAAGCACCAGGTGTGTTATGGTCTAATATTACCTCTGTAAGAATACGTGCCTGGGTTACAACGTTTTCCATGTGGGTGACATTTAGAGTTCTATGCATCCGACCAATCAGACGGTGAAGTTCTCTTCCACCTGCCAAATGTCACGCTCCTAAGGTGTGCCCTTGGATCAATGACAAAGCTGTGATCCAGCCTTACAGACGCTCTGCCAGAAGAACAGGGCTGGCCATCTTCTTGGTAACCTTACAGTAATACTTCACCTCTTCAGAATGTTCACGAACAGGTATATAATGAAACACACAACACAACAGAGTTTTTAAAATGTTTCTTCTTTTCTTCTGTTTGTAAGAAACTGCATACATCATTAGAGACATACAATAATTTAGGTACCATGCAGTTTCAGTATGTACAAAATAGCGAAACCTAGGACATAGAGATCCAGTTTATTTGTTTTTTTTGTTCTAGTTATTTACACACACACACACGCTTCCCTCCATACAGCCATTACTTTTTTAAATTACAATAATGGAAGAGCACGTGATTGACAGCCACCACATTCACTCCTATACAAAGACATACTATGTACATACACTGGAATAATATTAACTGGGAATGGACCACAGCTGGCTCAGGCAGGGCAGAGACCCATGGAAAAGCAAGAAATGCGCCGTCTGTTCATCCCTGTCCTTCCTCTGGTGCCCCTACCAAACTCTCCCTCACTCAAGAAAAAAGATAACTTTTTCCGCATTGTCCCTCCAGTCCTTAACCCACCCCAATGCATTCCATGGTCGGGAGGATGAAATTGGTGATGACATACACGGCTGCTGATTTCTCTCCCTCTGGAATTTGTTAACCTCATCTTTCCAACACTGGAATTCATTGGGCACAGCATCCAGCACACCATTTTTCCAGGCCTCAACCATTTTATTTTCTTCATATCTTCCTCGAAATCTCTTTTTATAGTATTATTGCACCTTTCCAGGGTAAATGCTGATAGAGAATCTGATAGGTTATTGCTAATACGTTTCTGTGTATCAAAAAGATAATACAATTTAAGTATATCGGATAGATATCAATATATGGTAGACTAATTTTTTTATTTATTAATTTCTTTTCATACCTAAAGAGCGATCGAAGCCCTGAAGGGCGTCTGAACTCTGTACTGAAATATAGTTAACTATAGTGATATATACTCTGCTCTAGGTTTGTTTATCTAAGGTAGCGTTAAGCATAATATAATTGACAAAATCCAAGTATGTGCAACTGAAATATTAAATATAAATTGTAGGTCTGGATAGATCTTCATGTATTCCGTTTAATTGAAGCAAGGAATGCACACTAGGCATTTTGCATTACAAAGTTTACAAAAAAGCACAGGGCTTCACAAATAATGCATTGTGTTCCCCGTCACTTGCCCTCAAGTCTTTAGATTAAAAATAAAAAATGAGATGATTTTGACACTGATTGTTTCTCAACATATGTGGAACTTAAAAAACAAAAAATTAGGGGTGTGTGAAATAATTATACGAAATTTCCCCAAAATAACCTAACATTGCACAAAATACAAAACTGGCATTTAACGCTATATTTTAGCATGAAATTCGTACTCGCATCCCTTTTAGACGTAAGGACACATTTTGTGCTAAAAGACTTCAAAAAGCACAAAAAGCCATGAACAATGGCCACTGGTCCTCTGCATTGTTTCTGTGCTCTGACGCTAAAATTGTAGTCTGGTATAATGTCATAATTTCTGGAATTTTGCATAACAAGCATAACACAAAATTTCGACTGAGACTACTAAAAATGGAGCGTTGCGATAAATGAGGCGTAGTCAGTGTTAAAACTGGAACATTATGCCTTTTGTGTTTGGTCCCACAAATGGTGACAGAATTGCCCTAAAGAAAACAATGGGGCAACAGAGTTTTTGCCATGCAGTGCCTTCAGAACTGATTTCCTCACACTGTGTCGCGTCAAACTAAGACGAGCAAGAAGATGTAAGCGTCACACAGGCTGCCTGAGTGAGACTCACTCTTCTCGCGGATTCCTGGATTTCCTTGGATACACAGGACAGAGATCTAGCTGCACCAAGGCCTTCCTAGCCCTCTGGTGGTGCTTTGAGTAGTTACAAGTGTCAGCCCTCATCAGATTAGCCTGGTCACTTTCAGTGGAGAAACCAAATGGATCATATGTGGAATAGAGACAAACTACAGACCAGACTCTTCTCAATAATACACCTTTTTTAAGATACAAGAGGTGATTGATAATATATTAGTTTATTGCATCCAGTGTCTGGCAGGTTTCAATATCTGACCATTCACGAAGAAGTAGAGCAGATTTTGGAATTTGTCAACAGTACATAAAACCGTTTTGGCTTCATGGCACACTCCTGATTTGAGGTCAGGTCTTACAGTGAGCAGGTCAGTTAAATTTTAAGTTGTTCCTGTGGATAAGTCCCCCATGATATATCCTACACTTTGGGCAATATGGTTTCCCTTTTATGGGCATAGCACCAAAACACTTTCAATCGTCATCTCAAATTTGATGCCAAGCTGCAGCACTTAAAAGCACACTCTTGAGCGGATGTGCTCAAACCGTTTTTTTGTGACACGGAGAATGGAGGAGTCTTTCGATAAAGCGGTTTGTTTCTAGTACACAGAAGCCAAATCTTATGAACTATTTTTCTTACATAATTTCTTAAGTGTATTTAGAGTGTACCCGGTACCACTCTAGTCATGTCTTTTTAATTTTTTAAATGGCTGGGCCTCCCTCCCACAGGAAATCGAGAAAAAAACAAATGTTAGGAGGGTAACCTTAGCTTTGAATGTAAATGAACTATGTTTTATCATGCAACTCTTAGAGGCCCTGATGTAGGTAAGTGGTATTTTGTCAATGGAGACTGGCAAACATGCCTGGGCATTGAAACACGTTTTAGTTATGCATGTAGCAACTTTAACTGCTGGCGGCCATATTGCTTCTCAGGGTGGAACAACTGCATGCGTTCAAGGCAGCCATTTTAAACACTACACGGTGTAGCGTTTCTCTTTTTTTATGCTAGAAGATTGCCATCTGGCACAGATGTGATAGCACACTGTGCCTGTGGGACACTAGCAGATTAAAATACACTTCTCTGCTCAGTTTTCTAGGCATGTGCAGCCCTCAGACATCGATATAAACAGATGTCGCTCATCAAGTACAGAAGTCTGGCGAGCTCGTTAGATGTATTTGCCAGGAGAAATACTCCAAGCATTCAATACTGGTTGTTTGCCGAATGTCTTCTCAAATTCCATGAACATAAACATAATGTAAAATACATGGAACTCTAGTTTTTTATTGGCATCTATCATTAGAAGTTATCGCATCAGATTCCTCCACACAACTGCAGGAGCAGTGTCTTTTTGGAGCACGACAAGATTTTAAATAATTGGAGCGTGTTTCAACAGCAAAACTTTTAATTTTGTTAGTGTGTTTTTAGAGTTCACAGTGTACTTTTCCACCACATATTATTTATTCTACAATCCTGGAGCCAGATGACACAAATCTTCACTAGAGCAGGGCAATTTTTGTACAAGCATTTAACACGAAAGCCCAGTACAAAAATATAATTTACATCCAGCGACTGGTGGAAAAATGCAGTTTTGCATTGGTTGGATGGTCCAAATAGTTGAATTGGTTGATGCAAACATAATTTTTAGATTTGCCTTTCAGTGAAAATTTCAATGAAAATGTCCTTTTACTGGTGCAAGTGAAAGTAATGATGTTGCTGGTCTTCACACAGGTAAGTTAACCCACCAGAAAGAGGTTTGCAAGTCACCTCAGGGATATATAGTGAGCCCACCAATGTTTTCTTCATCCGCTCGAAATGGAGAATCTACTAATGTTCTTCAAAAGAAAGTAGATCATTTTCTCTGGCCAAATCAAATAGATCTGATAATTTTATAACCATAAATTTTTGCCATCTCACAAGTGGTGAATCATTTCTTACATGCCTAGCATTAAACGTTGAGGTGCATTGTACCTCTGTCAGTGCAACACACCTGATACATCTGTATTGCATCTCTAGCATGTGCAACGCAATACCATGGGATAGTCTCAATATTCAACAGTCAAGAAGCACAGCACTGAGCTGGACATTTATTGATGATGGTGGCAGGAAGTGGACAAAATACCTCAATCATAAATTTCAAGGTGACATGCTCAGGAGCACCAAGACTTCTATCTCTAAAAGAGACATACACAACAATAGAGTGAGTGCCATCACAAGGCTGTAAGGACAGATATCTTAGGGGGTAAATTTTTGACCTGACAACCAACTTATTCAATAGGAAAGCCCTCCAACATGTGTCATATCCATATTACAACTTATGAAGGCCAGCTCTATTGAGAAGAGAAATCTTTGTGATTTTGAAATCCTATCCCTCTAAACCTTTTCAAACTGCTGACATTAAAATCAATCCAATGTTGGCTACCATCCCCACAAACTGGACATATCCAATTATAAAATTAAAACCTTTGAAAGCCTCCAAAGGGTTTTGATAGTTTTAGTCACGTTTTGTGCAGCACAACATTTATTACGTTTTGCATGGCCCACTTTATATTGTTGCTAAATTTCGTGACTTTGACCCATTGCTGCTTCTCAATTGATTTTACATAATTGTAGAGTCCCTTTAAAATTGTCTTCTCGAAGTTAGCTCCATTATTATTGCATCAATTTTAACGCCTTGCAAGTGAGGCGCATTGTTTCTAGGCTGATCTACCTTTTTGGTGTTTGTGTTGTCCTGGGATTTATTTTTAGACGGCCACAATCATCTCTTTCTTATTTTCAACGTTAGAGACCCATCTAATATGTGTTAATATACCAGCTAACACAGTTATGTTTTCCAGTGTGAAGAGAGTGATACAACAAAGAAGTATTCAATATTTGATGTTACATGAATTCAAAACTTGATATGGCACCTGCTGGATTTGGGACTGGACTAAAACTGGCTAAAAATCAAGGAGGCTTTGAGATTTTCGAAAGTTGAGGAAACCACACTACTGTGAGGATAAACAGCTGCTCAGACCTGGTTGCCCAATCATGGTCAAAATAAAGCAAAAATCATAATTTGTGGGATCACCACTCTTAGAAGATCAACGGCCCTAATTACTGAGTATACACATGTAAAAAGTAGAAATTAATTTCCGTTTCCTTTAGGGAAAGAGTAGACAAATTGTGTTCGCTATTTACTTATATTTTCTTCTTTAAGAGTTAAACCTGCGGCTACGCTACCTCTTATGTCACGATTTTCGGAGCACAAGTTTGAAGAACTTAAGTCTAGAGCGAGTGATGAAATAGCTAAGTATTGCCACCAATGCCTCTAAATAGCTTCTGATATGGGGCATTGATCCTGCTGCTCTGTGAAGATGACTCACTAGCACAGAGTTCATTTTCTTCTCCGTATCAAATATCGCCCACTTTTAGGTGAGTTCTAAGCAATAAAATTCTGGGTTGGCCGCACAAAGTCAACGAAAACGTGTAACATTGACAGTGTGACTGCAGAGATGAATAAGTGTGATTCAGACACTCAGAGCTAAAATGGAACATCTTGACATTCAATCCATATGGTACAATCTAGTGTTCCCAATGTGCTACTTGCATTTGGAAAAAGTGTTATAACAATGGCTATTTTGCCACAAATAACTCTGTACTCTGGAACTTAGCTACATTTTTACTTTTCAGCGTAAGGTTGATAGACAATTCCTCGCATCAAAACACGCCAGGATCAGAAGCTAGAATCTGTGGTAATAACTCCCTAAATTTGGCTCAAATTTTTTATGGTAAGGCTAAAGACACAACCAACTTCAGGTAAGTGCTTGGCCTCACTACTGCAGATAGGAACTACAAATGAACACTAATTGCTTGGGAGCCACTGCACAAGAATGTGTAAAAGTGACATCTGAACGTGAAAGACCACCTGGAAGTATGGTCAATCAGCCAAAATTACAAGCCAAGCACTTGCCTCAAATGCCATGCAGGTACAAAATGCCAAAAGAAATCTGATTATTCACCCCATCAATAACTCAGTCTCAAATTGCAGTAGGACTACTGAGTCAACTATCTGAATTATTACTGCTAGATTTCATTAGTGCAAGCTTAATTTTCTTTTAATTATTATTTCCGCTACTGTGGGGACTATCAACATTTCAGTGTTGACAGATTATGATAATAATACCCCATGCACAATTTCGTCAGTGGTTCATATATAGTGGACCACCTGTTTCGGTTCTTCAGGGTAAGGGTCAGCACAATTGACTTGCTTCATTGTGCCGACATTTTACAATACTTCTCACTATAAGCTGCTCTGCAATAGTTTTTGCATGAGATTTCTACAAAGGGTAATCGTTTGCAATTGTTGTCACTAGGCATTCTGGGCCAGGGAGCCTAGTGAGGGTTAATGCACTGGGAGTGCAGTGGAATTTATTTTGAGAAATCTCACTGCTGCCATCTTTGTTTCCAAAAGGTTCTGTAACATGGAAACAGTAACTAAAGAATCAAATAGAAATACAAAGAAGAAGCAAAGCCTGGGTGCATTCCTTTTCAGGGAAATTCTGCTCTTAAAAAATAAATCTATCTGTATGTCTACTCTTGAAGATAGCTGGATGTATCCAAACAGTAAAAACACACAGCATGTAGAGACTCAACAGATAAGCAAGTATCTGAGAGTATGGATCAAAGCTAGAATAAGCGTCAATTTTATGTGTAGACTCAGCTAAATATTAATACTTATTACTAATATTATTATGAATATTTTTATTATTACCATTACTTTTGGTATTAATATTATGGTACATGAGCTCAATCTACGTTTTGGCTGACAATGAACTTTGAAAGTGACCAGAGTTTAGGACAGAAGAACAAAAGTGCTATAGTGAGGCGACAGATCGCCCTTTTGAGGCCGCTGGTCAGCACATTACATTGGTACTACGCATACACTAATGTCACCTACAGACACGCCTTCAAGTGCTCTTGGATTGAGAAACCAATTTTTATGACTTTCTATCATCTGATCCTCCAATTACCATTAATTTTGCATTTCGAAATACATAAGCAAATAAATAACAGTAAACTGTCTGCTACCCTGAATTGATAATCATTCAAGAATGCTGCTACTGCTGCTGAGGATTCCTTTTGCCACCGCCATGGGTGCTGGTCCAATTTATCAAGTGGTAGAAAATTCCTCTTCACAATTCCATCTTATCTTCCTGGATAAAACGTGTTGTTGGATCACCAGTGAAGGCCATCTACCGTGGGCTAAGCACGAGTACACGAAGGTAAGTCGGCCATTTTTCGCTCATTTGAGTCTTTTAGGTGCTGCTAATAAAGTGGTCTTCAAGTAAGTGTCGTGCAGCACCAGCTTCCCCACCTCATTCTCATCAACGTTTTCCCATATTGACTTGCAGAACACAAAACACAGCTTTGTGCCCTCAGTGGCAGATGTCGGCAAGAATTGGGTCAGTGAGGGAGATATGCGCACACAACCAGCAGCCGTACGACAAACAGGACAGATCCACATGCCGGGAAAACATGGCGGCCAGCAAGATGTATGTTACCCTCGATGAGAATCCTTGGCTGGCGACAGACAGTGGTTGTGATAATGGCAGTACCTATCAAATGTACATAAATACAATAATATTTTTTCTTTAAAAAAAGGCAGTTTAGAAGATGTACACGTTAAATAATGCAGAACTGAATAATTCCAGCACTTATGGTTCCTTTTCGGTTTTCTTTGAAGACATTGTCTTCCAGTACAACTGCTAGGGTCTATGGAACCTAACAAAAGAAAGACAAAAAAATGCATTAATGGAAAGAATAGATACTCATGCTCACGGCATGAACACTTTCAAACATGTCCTATAAATGTTGTTCACAACATAGCGTAAATGTGCTTTCAAGGCTAACAAACCTTAGAGCTCTTACTCAAAGGTTGAGTTCATCTTCTGTCTATAAAGTTACACTTTGTTGTGGCTATGTGTGAAACATACCCTTTCCATTAAGCATATCAAAGAAAGGAAAGGAAGGGTGGGAGAAGATGTGGCGCAACGGCCAAAGCTGCAGACTTTGGCGCTGGAGAACCAGGTTTGAGTCGCTGGACGGGCTCAATGTCCTGTGATTATGTGCAAATCACTTAAAAACTGTGCCTACAAAAATGAATGTCCTTGTGTAATGTAATAGGTTCACATGTAAAGTGCTCCAACATCTGGCCTAACACCTAACAGAATTCTAGACACAAAGGGGCACATTTACAAGCCCCTATCACCACAAAAACGCAAATGTTTCCATTGTTCCTGTGACGATAGAGGCTTTGCCTTATTCACAAGGGGGCGTTATGCCAATTAATGTGGCTTATCGCCGCCTTGTGAATAAGGCCCTCTTTGATGCTACACTTAGCCTGAAAGAGGTGGGCAATGGGTGTTCCGCGGCAACACCCACTGATTTTGATGCTGTCCCATATTTACAAGGGTGGCGTAAATATGGGGCTGGGGGGGCAGCGTCAAAATTAAGGCCTGGGAAAACCTGGTCTTAACATGGCGAAACAAAGAGAAATGCTTTATTTCTCCTCTTTTTATGTTTTTAATGTGTGCTGCATTGTGCAGCACACATGGAAACAAAAAACACCATTGATTGCTTATGTGCAGGAAGGTGTCCCTTCTTGCACATAAACAATCATTAAAACATTGACGAGTTACAACTTCTATGTGTGCTGCAGTCTGCAGCACACATAGAAGTTACAAACGCCTTTACTGATTGTTTATGGGCAGGAAGGGACACCTTCCTGCGCATAAACAATCTTTCCCCTGCAACGCAGGCACCCTTGCACAATGGTGCAAGAGTGCCTGCATTGGAGCTAGGCAGCTGCAGTTAGCGCAAACACTAAGGAAAAAGCAGGGGTGCACCGTATTCTTGTGAATAAAGCACATCCGTGCGTTTGCAGACTGTCAGAGCGAGTTGTTAACCTTCTTGGCTTAACGCCACACTCTGACACGTTCCTATTAAATATGCTCCAAAGACTCTTCGTGGATATTTGTCAAGTTATTTTCTCAATTATTCGAAACCCATGTCAACACAATACAAATTCACAACTGTGGCAGCAGAATCCTATAGCCCCCAACTGACAATGTGCTGGCCATTAATACTATTTGGTGCTCTAAGGCCCTTGGGACAAGTTCATGCTACATAAAACTGCATAAAATAAAAGAAGATGCACTCCTCCATCTTTTCAACCTTACCTGATTACCCTTGTAATGTCATATGTTTTCTGTTAGAGAAACTTGGCATTCAAGAGGACGTGGAGTGTGTAGTAAACAAGGTAAACATTTAAACGGACCTTTGTGTTAAGGCTCTCAATCATATCCATCAGTAGCTACAGTAATTCTCACCAACTAAATGTTCTTTAAATAACACTAGGTTTTAGCCAGAATGGGTCACTATTATTTTCTACATTTGGACAATGTCTTTATTTCTCACCAGCCACAAGTATGTCCTCATGTCACTGTACAACCTTTTCATGATTAAGATTACAAAACAAATATGGAGTGGAAGTAAAGGGCAGGGCATAGGTGGGGATGCAACTTCCATTTTGGGTATATAATAGTGTTGGACCCCCCCCCAAAGTGTTAAGTTACTATGAAATAAAATATCAGCTGTAAACAAAGCAGTTAAATGAATTACAGCAGCTACATGTCCTCTGGAGAACCCAGGCAGAATTTGTTGAAGGGGCTTTCGCCTCAAATTAACAGGTCACATAATGTCTGGCAATTAATTTGTAACCGAACTGTAAGCAACCCAAGGTTTATCTAGCTATTTTTACTTTTATTTGTATTTACTTTAAAGGATTCAAACTAGTCCGAGGAGGAGGGGTTCTGCTCATAGAAGGAAGGTATACTGGAAATAGGGAGAATGTTCTTGTAGACCAAGCTCAATGACATCGGTGCACAGGCAACGCCAACCTAGCGGCAACTGCCAAAGCCTGGAAATCCCTCACAAGATTATACATTTAAAGCGCATCCAATCACATAACAACGTAACCCCAACACATACAAAGGTTTGTTTGAATCCATAATACATTCAACCATTCAATCGATTGTACATACTAATTATATATTGCTTGAGTTCTGTGAGTATGAAGTATAGGTGTAGAAAGGTTGTCCAGGTGCAAGGTACAGAGCCTTGAAAAGTATACGTAAGAGCAATAGCACCAGATACATGGCGGAGAAGACCTAGGGGATCTAGGTGTGGTTGGCCGAGACAGGGCCGGCCTAACACATGTGCAAGCTGTGCACCTGCACAGGGCCGCCAAACCCCACGCCAATATATATCCTTAGATACATATTTGCGTGGCGGCCCCTGGCAGGGATTTTGCGGTCTCGGGCCCCCTACCTACACTCCCTGCTCAGGGCCTCCGTGAGCCTAGAGCCGGCCCTGGCCGAGCATCAGTTGTGCATGTAGTCAGGCATCACAGGACATGAATATGTTCAGTTTGGTCCTGAACAGGAGTGATGAGGAAAGTCTTAGAATGACAAGTATTTCTAGTGTATAAGGAGGCACAAGTAGGATGTATCTATTCATGATCTTCCTTCACAGGCTCTCTAGATGGGTTGCAGGGAGAAGGAATTGGCATGTGTTGCTCACTGTCCTACTAAGATAGCTTTCCAGTAAGGCAATCTGGCTTGCGTTAGTGTATGGCATTGCTGATGGTGCAGTAGGACTTCAACATAATGTGGACTGATGAGGGAGACAGTGCTGATATTATAGGATTCAATGGTGTGGTTGAATGTTGTAAGATTGATGTTAGGGGAGAGCAGCGTGGAAGACTGACTGCAAAGCTGCTCGGCTGGAGTCACTAAAACAAGTGAGAAGTGTTACATTCCTTGGTGGCTATGCATTTCTCAGTCTATATGGGAGATTACAGAGGCTGGCAGAGTGAAGTGAATGTTTGTGTAAAAGAGGAAAGGTTTTATCTTCTTGCAGTCACGGCTGCTGCCTGAAAGGAGCAGGGGGGCGGGGTGGGCATGGGGCGCCAGGTCACAATATATATATATATTTTTTAACACTTACCTCCCGGCCGGCTGGTTGGCCGCCGCTGCCGTTCCTGCGTCCTCTTCCTGGCTTCGTGAGACACATGAAGCAGGAAGCACCAGGGCTCCCCCAGCCAATCACAACGCTTAAATGCAGCGTTGTGATTGGTCTGAGTGCCATGACATTTTCTCCATACAGGCTGTAATGCAGCCTGCATTGAGAAGGGGAAAGTGCCATGACTGGTTTGGGTGGCCCGAGAGGGCAGACCAGACAGTCGTAGAGCACTTAGGAGGGTTGCACCACTCCTCCTCTGCTCTTCAGTCCCACCCTGCCCCTAACGCAAGCTGCCGCAGCAGGAGGACAAAGTACAATGATAATACTATTAGTTATCATTTTATTGTTTCCTTTCTTTTCCTGCTCAGAGGCAATGGGGCGACACTCCTCCGCCTTAGCAGAGGAGCAGCCACTAGAATGCTCGAGTGGTACAAAGTTTAGAGCCACAACTGTGTCTAATTATTGTGGGTTACACAATGTGGGAGAATTCATTATTAAATCTCTTCATTTAATTTGAGGAAAACTGCCTACACCCCTAACTGGACAAGGCTAAAGCAGAAAGTCATATTATGGATGCCATATCTGATGAGGCCTTATGGTACAGTTCGCTGTCACTGGCGTACAGTGGGTTGAGATATCCTTTTTGGCCGGCAAGTGACCCCGCACTTTATCTGTGTAGTAAGATTGGCTAGTTAACACTAATAGTTTGAACTTAGGTGGAATGATGCATATTGTTGATGCAGATTACCTGAGTCAAATATAATTAAAATCACACCAAGTGAGAGGAATAACATAGGATTTAAGGCAGTGGAGCAGGATCTCTACCATTAAATACATATGTGCAGTTATTCGGAACTTAGGAGTCCCCAAAGAGGTGGTATTGTATATAGTACAACCAATCATGCACCTATCGAGTGTTATAGAGGATTGTAATGCTCTTTCTTAGTGCAATGTGAGCACATCCTGTATATGCTGTAAGGAGTTATAGCACAAATCTTAAAAAAGAAAGTACAAAGCCCCACCTTGTTAAATGCCTACTGAGTTCATGAACTTCCATTTCTGTACTTTTAAACTCGTTCAGCTCTTTTCGAATGGCTGCCTGTAATATAAAAAAAAATACACGTTTATGAAACTGCATAAACCAAACATCCAGGCTCATGCTCCACTAAGCTTTTTTGCATCTGTAATCACATGGACAAGACAGATAAATATTAAATTATAATTAAGCGGCAGATTCGTAAAGATAAAGTAGTGTATCTGCTGAACCTGTATAGTACTGTGTGCCTGAAAATGGTCGTGGGCCTGGAAGTAGTGGAATATGAGAGTGCCTTCTGTCTGTTAAGCCAGGCACACACAAGTAAATTAGGAACTAATGTTGGTTCAGTTGACCTATATGCTGTACCTACAAAGACGTACCACTTGCACATGTATAGAACTCTGAACTTCCTTCCTACAGAAAGTGGTGAAGCTTCCTTCAAGAGATGTGTTATACAGTTTTGCTATTTAGCAATGTACGCACACAGCATGTATATTCCTTCACCTTTGCACAACCTGACCTACTGACCACTAACTGCAGTATGTATGTGAAGATGTATAAGATAGTGAGGGTGTTCGGGAACTTCCAGGTAGTCAAACTAGAACCTCAGTTTTCACTACCAAAATATTATGGTGATATTCAAACACCCATGTGAGGTGTTTAGCAAAAGGGGCCACCTTATGCACCAGACTAACAGCTAAAAAAGCACAGTACACTCACCCATCTTGAGCTCGAGCACCCAACTAGCATGATCCAAGTGGGATGTGTCCTACCCGAGTATGAGCTGAAACATTTACCTTGTGTTGCAATTGATCAGATGGTGGTTCGCAAAGGGCAAGTGGACTTGGGAGCATTTCCAGGCCTTAGCTCTTACACAGTGACTATGTGTGTGCCGGAAGCCATCAAAATGACCTACCTGTGTTGATGTTTTTGTCGTTGAGGTTAAAAACCGCATGCAGAACGGCAAGGGTGTAATGTATTGTTGTTATAAGCCGTTTGTCAGGATACATTATTTACACAATTCTAATGTCCCCAGGGTTAGCCTCTTTCTCTCAGTCTCTGAATTACAAATGGTGAACCAAATTGGAGTTGAAAATTTAACTGAACAGAACCATGACCTTATATATGAGTCAAATATTGGGTGACGCTTGGTAAAAAAAAATCCCTCCAATATTCCATATTTGTGAATGCAGGCATTCCCGCTTTCCCTCTTCTCTAATTAGCATTTTTCTCATGTACAAAACCTTCCATTGCACATATGTTCGACCCTCCAAACATGTAATGTGTTCAGTGATTACATGGTTCGCACTCTAAATCCTAGGACTTTCCTGTAAAATGAGAGATATTTTTCTGGCAAGAACATGGGGACATAGGTAGAATAAAAACCTCCTCTAGGCAACAGAAAGTGGGTCCGCATCTACCTTACAGCCCTTTAATTTCATCTAGCCAGGAGATACTGCACCCTAATTTACAAGGTGTGTGTGAAATTTTTTTTTTTTACATTTTTTTTTTATTAATTATAACACAAGAGTAGAAATGTACATTTCGGGTATCATTGGTATAACATATTACAGTGGCGAACGGGCAGATGAAATGAAGAAATACAATCCAATTGTAGGCCTCTGGAAAGTATCAATACCAGCCGGAGCTGGGTCAAAACAATACAAGACAAATAATCATAAGCAAACATTATCAGAATCTGCCCACCAAGGATACAGGATATAAAATTAGACACTCGACACCCGAATATGCATAACAACAGGCTCAGGAGAATATGCCACATCTCTTGTGGAGAGGGGAAAAGGGAAAAGATAGGTCATAGAACAAAAGAAAGGAAAAATTAAAAAAAAAAAAAATCACAACCCCCCACCCTGCACCCCTGCGGATGGCTACGACCTAACCCCACTAGCAGTGTGCCTGTCGCCCCCTAAACTACACCCCAAGGAAGGGAAAAGACGGAGGAGGAATATCTTACGACCCAATGCGGGCTCCCGGACTACCCTCCCCCCCGCCGCGAACAGATGTTCCCCACCATGGTACTAAGAGAGGTAAAGCAGACTTATAAGCAAACTGATGGAGAAATCACCAGGAGAGAAAATACCATCCCGCCCAGCCCCAGACATAACAGAGGCAGCAAATCCCATTGTCGAACACAGTCAGTACACCAAAGCCAAAAAAGCAGAATCCCATATGGCCCTCACTCCCACCGATACCACCCAGCAGTGTCAAAGGAAGTCCCTGTACAGAATTAAAACAGTCAAGTTCAACCCTGGCCTCTACGATCCATCACACAAACCCTCTCCGATAGGACCAGCACAATAGCAAAGGAGTCAGAACGCTGTAGAAAGGGGAGAAGATCAATATAGCATGAAAGGGTCAGAAGAGTCAAGTCTCGAAGTCTATCAGGGATACGAAAGTCAATCCAAGGAATATCGATGGAGGTCCCCAGAAACGAAGAAAGAAATGAGTCCTGTGAGGGCGATGACTTTGCCGAGTTTGCTGGCTGGTCAGGGGCTCCAGTCGCGGGCCGCTGTAGTTGCGCACATATAATAGGCGTCAGATTAGAACGATGCTCGGGGTTCTCCTCCCGGATAAAATCAAACTTTGCGGGGGTCACCATATGGTGCGGGTCTGACTCTGGGCTAGGGTCCAGTCTCGATGCGTACGGTTAGGTTGTGGAGAGCAGCCTCCATTTGCCAGTGAAGAGCCCCGATGGCGGCCATGACGGTCCCCAGTGTCGGTCCACACGCCGTCCGATCCATCTCCGCTTAATCGATGACAAAGCAGGTCATCAACCCCGGAGGCCGGCTACTCCGGGGAAACCGAGTGGGGTGGGCGAAGTCGACTGGCGACTGTCAGGCTGTGCGCTCTGTACACCGCTGCCGAGAGCGGGGGGCCCCCCCGCGGACCCCCAGGGCTGCAGCAGGGTCCCAGGAACCGGACCCCCACTCACCACGGCATCCACGTCTCGTCGCTGTCTAGCGAATATACGCAGGGACTCGAGACAACCACCAGGATCGAGAATTTGTGTCACTCCAATGAGACCGGACCCTGCCAGGTACCCGCGGCCGATGTTGTTCAACTGAAACCCGGCTGGGTCAGTACTCGAGGCCCCGGCTTACAGTCTGGAGAAGGCCCGAAAATGACAGACGGTGTAACTTCGTCAAAAAAGGTGATAAAGACTCCGGGATTGCGTTCCTGGACTCAGTGACGATTCGGACACACGGGAGTCTGGCGGGAGGTCAGGATTAAGTTCAGGATATATCCACCAGCGACGGAGGTCGATGTGTGTGAAAATTTGATAGTGGAGAGCGTGACAGATACAACCAACTATTTAAGTGTATGTCAGATGGTTGTCGCTGGTGATTGAATACATTAGTCACCAGAGATAAATATTTGTAGTACATTCTATATTCTCCTTCAGCACAACCTTTTTATTCAATGATCACATTTAGAAGTCAATCGTAAGTGCAGCTGAACCCTTTACTCCTGCTTTTCTGATGGTCTAGCAAGGTTAACAGGCAGCATGAACAGGTTAACAAATAAAAGCAGAGTGGTGAAATGTATTGCACAGCAGATAGGTCTAAACATGTTACGCAATATGCAGAACCTCCTGTAAAGGAACAGATAGCGAAGCGTTGCCTAAACAGGGGTATCACTCCAAGAAATAGAAGAAAGAACATTTAGGGGAAACATCTCTCCAGTTTTTTGGGGATGACAATTTTTAACTTGTCCATGTAATGCCTACCTTATCAGCTGCTGTGAGTCGTGTCCAAGGCTTGTCTGCCCGCCTGTCATAGTCCTGTGCATCCGCCAGTTCCACATAGTCACTGAAGCGTATGAGAATCTTCTTCTCGCGGAGCTCTTCAACAGTCGGCCTCTGACTTAGCTGCAGGATTTAAAGAAAGAACAGAATAACTTTTTCGAACAGTACTGCTTCTCACTGATATCATACCTGCTTCAAGGCACCCAACACACTGTGTCAAACCCCATCATGTCCACTGGGCCTTTCCAGTTAATAGATTCACTTGCGCACTCCAAAACCTCTACTCAATCTCAGCTTCTTAGTGGTAATTCCCAGGGACTAATGGAGAAGCTCACCCATGTCTGATACCACTTTTAGGCAAGGCATGGCTTCCCATTCAGTATCTAACTTGCTTCGTAAATGAAGATCACTTATTCAAGTCCGTAACCCAGACCTCTTCCAGCACCAGATTATCATCTCTGGTTTTAGGGTCCCCTTTTCACAGAAGATATGGGCGGCTTCCTCCTCCATATCTAGTTTCGTGAAGGACATGAATGGTTTATGAGGTTGCAGAAAAAATAAAGCTCTCAGACAATCTCACTGCTCCTTGAGAATCTGCATTAATGGAATTAAGAATGATTATCACGCGGATATGGAACAGAGGCAGTGGAACAGGAAATCAGAATGCTTAATTTGAGGTAAAAAACTACCTGCAAATGCCTGCTCATGAAGTATTCTGAGGCTGCCACTTCACTGTCACCATGGCATATTTGCCTTTCCTTAAACATAGATCCTAATCTCTCCACTATCCTTTTTCCGCTGTTGAAAATGCCAATTTTCCTTTTTAGAGAGGGGGCAGGGAGGTCACAGGGCAGCACAGAGACTCCGCCAGGTGCGCTAGCTCTGCTAAAAACAAAAATGTGAAATGCCTGGTTCTCATATAGAGTGTCTGGTGTTCTCGGACCAAGGATTAAGTAAAATAATCCCTGATAGTTGCCAGTAATAGCAGGGTTTCTTGCCAATTCTGGGAAGTGATTAATAATCCCTTCCTCGAAGACTTCCCCAAAGCTGAGACTGCTTTGGTCATCAGCCCTACCAGTTGGGTTCAGCATTATAAAGAACTTTCCGGCTCTGTCCATTTATCTCCCCTCATGAGCGTACTACGATGGATGACTCAAAGGTATCAGATGTTGGATGGGCCATTAAGATGGACGAAGTTATAGCAGCCATTAACAGATGGCCCGCAGGCAAGGCACCTGGCTCTGACGGGGCACCACCGATCTCTATAAAGACAACATCGATTTTTAGGCTCCTCTCTTAACAATCGTCCTAAATGGTGTATCCATGGTTGGCCTACCGAAATCTTGGTCACACTCTGTTATAGTACCCATTTTAAAAAAGGGGACAGAGGTAGCCCCAAATGTTAACAGGTCCATCTTTCTGATCAACTTTATAGCGAAGATCATGAGTAGAATCATTCTAGACAGGCTTGAGGTCTGGGCCCAGGATAACAATATTGTGTCTCACCTACAATATTGGATTCAGGGCATGATTAGGCACTGTGGGACAGTGCCTAAACCTTCCATTAATGATCAATAAATACACTTTGGCCAAGGCATGGCAAATTTACCTAGCCATCATGGACTTAAAGTCCGCCTTTGATCATGTGAGTCGTGTCAAGCACTGGAGCATCATGCTAGAAATGGGAGTTGAGATCAATATTGTTAATTTTCTTAGAGAACTACACAGTGAAGTCTCTGCTTCTGTAAGGTTTGTTTCTGTGGGGGAAACTACCAATCGCTTTTTACTTTCTAGGGGTGTACAGCGGGACTGTGTGTTGGCGCTCTTTTTATTTACGCTTTATACTAACGGCCTTGAACACCACCTTGTCAATCTAAATTTTGACGTGCTGCATATAGGTACTCATTTGGTTCCTGTACTAGTCTATGCGAACTTTACAGTTTTAATTTCCAGCCTTCAACTTGGCCTGCAGAAGGTTTCAGATAGCTATGTGAGGTTCACGAATGAACTGAAGTTGACTGTAAATCACTCCAAAACCTATACTATGGTCTGAAAACTAACAAGTGCAATACCTCTTTTTTATTAATGCTTCCAAAATTGAACCAGTTTCTCATTTTCCCTGCCTGAGTATACTCTTCGACGATTAATGTACTTGGAATCAATTAGGCACTGTTATCGCTGCCAAGTTTTCTTGTCCTGTGGAAGGCCTGTTCAAATTTACTAAAAAGCTAGACCCCAAACATCCAAATGAGTTTCTGACAGTTTACAAAGCTTAATGTCTGTCAGTTGCTCTCTATGGCTCTGGAGTTTGGAAGACAGAAGGTTTTAAAGCATTCAGAGCATTGAGAATAGTTGCCTGAAAAGGTTGCTGGAGGTTGCATACAGTAGCATTAATACTATTTAAGTCACGCAGAACTCGGCCTTGACTATGACATTGATCCTATTATAACCCTCCCACTTCTTTTGTGGTTAGCAATCTGGACAAAGACCAAATCCAACTTTAGTAGTAGTGTGATTAGGGATTGTAGGCACTTAGATAAGGCTACCCATATCCTCGGGCTTATGTACATTAAAAATATGATTAATACTCTGCGCATTCCGGATTTTTATAATTGTCCTGAGGCTCTTTCGACAGCGACAGACCATCAAAAATTATTATTGGAAGTAGACCAGGCATACTAGAACTTGCACTGAATCAGACAAACGTACAGTAATTTTGTACAGCCCTTTGAATTCTATACCCATCATTGAACCGTTCCTTATATGGGTTGGTAACAACTACCAGCAGGTCTTGTTAAGCAGATTGAGATTTAGCACTTTTCATTATTTGGTGGCTTTTCCTGATCCTGTCAGACTATGATTCTTTCCACATGTCCATGTCATAATCGGAATTGCCCATACGTTGAGCTTCCTTGATTGTGCTATGTTGATATTTCTTACTGTTTATGTATGTTTTTTAACATCACCATCTAATTGTACATGTTGCTTGTGTAGTTTTTTCTAACTTTTTTTGGTTGGAGGCACATTAACAAAGAGTTCATCTACAAACTGACCTATGATTTTGATTGTCTCGACCATGCACCCACAGCTACACTATGATGAATTAATAATGATTTGATTAGATTATTGGAGGCTAAAACTGGGAATTGGTTAGGTGATTCACTTTTCGAGTCGACCAAGGAAGCGACTGTAGGATGCGAGGTGGGCTCCTAATTTTGACTGTGACATGAATGCTACTTTAGAGGCAGATGATTTTCAATAAATTTCATTTAGAGTGTCCAACCGGACGTAAACCATGCCTAAGGCTATAAAGGCCTACATGACTTATCAACATGAATAGGGTTGATGTTGTACAGTGAGTGTAGACATGCTAAACTGCTGTCTCATGGCTAGAATTCTCTCAAGATGGAAATGAAAGCCCTACTGAAGAACCTACTACTGCTGCTTCTATCACTGAAGGGTATGTGATTGCATCAGATGACATTTCTTTTGATTGAAAAACAAAGATTGGGATGTGATTTAAAAACAAGGGAAATATTCCCTCAGTGTTTTCTGGAAATAAGCCAGTTGTCTTGGCAAGTAACTTAATATATTCCAATAGTCACAAATGGGCTGCTACACATTGAGACAGCCTTTGCAAAAACCCAGAGCTGAGATCTATCTGAATGGTCGACATGCACTTGTAATTTATGATGGCGAACTTCGAATACTGGTCATGCACACTATTGACTCTATTTGGAAGCAACCATCTTCCTGACCGACAGATGTCATTTCATCTCCTGCCTGCAACAAGATTTGAGCTAATGTCACCAGCTGGGAGGGTGCCTCTGTGAGAAAATGTTCCAGATCTTAAAGATCAAGAATCTGAATTAATAAAATCACAGACTGTTCCACAACGTGTTTGATGACCCCATGTAGCAAAGTGAATGTTCTTCAAAAGAACTGGAGAAGTTGCCTACCATCTTGGAAGATTTGAAAGAGGAACTAGAGGAAAGATTACAAAATAGCCCCTGGTGATGATTTTCAAGCTGCAATTGTTCTTGGGTGATGAGTGCCTATTGACTGGAAAAAGAAAATACTCATTTTTCCTTCTGGGATTCATGTTCTAGAATTTTGAGTTGTGTCTTGCATCCCTGAGGAGATGTCATCCTGCTGTTTTATAATAGATGTTTTATGGGAGCATACATGCAACTGATTAGCTTTTATAGGGTTTAAGCCTTTTTTTACCTTCATTAGATTGGTACAGCTAAGAATCTATTCCCTCTGTTGCACATGGACCCATAAATTAACTGCTTAACTCAAATAACCTGTATAGATTTCGAAGGATGCAACATAGCATAGCAAATGCAGCAAATATACGATTCATGCACAGTAAATGATTTACTGGGGTGGAAGGAGGAACCAGTTCTCCACCGTAATGGGAACCTGAAGCCAATGGGAAATAAAAGGTGTCTTTAGTGGTGACTGGAATCAGCGGCTCAAAAAATAACCTCTGCGTATTGCCTTATGGTACACATTGGAAACCACAAGTCTTGTAACCTCATTGTTAGCAAAAATACTGTTGTGTACTGTTCAAAGTTTGGAGGGCAATCGGGAATGGTTCTACCACGTCTTAAAGCTACAATCAGAGGGCTAGCTTTACTCTCATTTTATCTTTGGTCGTTCTTGCTAATGTGTTAACTTCTAAATAGATAAACCTGAGAAATCAAAGGACCTGAGTGAGTGTGTTGGTTGTGATCTGTCTGCGGTTAATCTGGCAGCTGATTTGGAGACACAAACCAACAGGTGGTGGCTCATTTTGGTGGCCAGAACGTATTATTATTTGTAGGGGACACAAATCATCCCCAAGGGGATCTCTGGGCGCCTGGGTAACAGACAACCTAGGGGCATATTATCAAGGGGGTTTATCTCCGCTTTTTTGGCTTTAAAAGCCAAGAAAGCGGAGATAAAATTATCTCCCTATTACCTAGCTGTCGCTAACACCAGTTAGCGCCAGCTAGTAGGAGATAGCGACCATCTTGGGCCCCACTTTGCATGTCAGTGATATTTATCACTAATGACATGCAAAGTGGGCGTGCCAAGATGTTAGCGACTGGAAACAGTCGCTAACATCGCTATCTCCTATTACCAACTTATGGAGATATTCGCGCTAAGCGCGAATATCTCCAAAAGCTAACACCTGCCCTGAGTAGTTCTTAGCCATGTGATCCAATGGGAGGTGGATAACATGGCTAAGAGCATTAGCTCGGTAATGCATGAATATCGCTGACTTTTCAGCGATATTCATGCATTGCGGCCGATTTTTATCGCATTTGCGATAAACCTTGGTAATACCAAGGTTTATTTGCGATAAAAATCGCCGCAGCTCAGCGGTAAATTTTTGTCTCTAACCAAGCAATAGCGATAATTATCGCTATTGCTTGGTAATATGCCCCCTAGTGTGGGAAATGCTCATTAAAACAGCCATGTTTTAAGATGTTTCTTAAAGAGAGCCAGAGTGGACATGCCCGAAGATCCCCGGGCAGACTGTTCCAGTACCTGGCGGCTAGATAGGAAAAAGCACGGCCACCCATCTTAACTTTCCTGATTCTCCGTGTGCAAAGAAGCTTATGGCCACTAGATCTGAACTGGTGAGCTGGTACTTACCATTCTAGTTTCTTAGTTAGGTATCCGGGGCCTAGCCTAACTTATTTTTCATTGTCACATTTCGATCGACGCAAGAGCGAAAGGCAGAAAAGTGAAAAAGCAGTAAGAAAAGAAAGATAGCAAAACAGTGGTCAAGAGAAAGTAGGGATGAAAAAGAACTTGTGAGATAGGGACAAGAAAGGTAGCGTGGTAGAAGAAAGAGACTCAAGTTGGGTTTGAAACTAACTAGCTTTGCCCTTCAGCAACCCTGCCATTTGACAACACCTGCAGCAGGCTCCATAAGAGTCACTGTATGTTTTTATGGTACAAATTAAGCACCACTGAAGGATAAAGTTATTGCTATGCTATCTTCCACACCAAAAAACAAGAAAATAGCAACACTGCTGTCAAGCTCATGTCCATGCTTAACAGCTGCAGCTGATCGAGGACCCTGACCAAACTGCTTATTATGACTTAGTGTCAGTGCTGCACACAAAAGAGTTCAGAGAGGAATTGGTTTAAGACACAAATGCTGTGTGCTGTATTCTGTTTGAAGGAACTTTTTTTTAATCCATATAATGATTTTCTGGAAGACGTGATTAATTCCAGAAATCTTCACCAACCCCCTGCTGGGAGCAATCAACTCATTCAGTTTCCAAGAAGCTGCGGCCATTTTGTTTCCATCCCGCATCAAATGAGTAGGCCTAAAGACGGTCATCAAACGTCCTTTCAGAACATGCTTTGATTGTGTCTAAATGTCACTGCTGATAGTTTAAGTTCCAACAACTGCGCTTGTTTGTGATTTATTTAATTTACAATCCAATTTCAGCACCGACAGGCTCCGCGGTGAAAATGCAGCTTCCTATTGTAAATGGAAATTCTTTACGCTTCAGCAATCACACTGCAGTAAGAGCAAATGCATTAAGCGGCATATGTTTTTGTGATATGAATCTAATATAACTGATTACTTCATTAGAGCAATGATCCTACTACTGAGAATAAAGTGATTGACCTGGAGCAATGGAGGATGCATTAGTCCTAAGGAATAAAAAAATATATTCAGCGTGAAAAGCTAACAACTGCTCAGTCATTGAGAAGCCTCAGGAGCCAGGCCTGGAAAAAATCCAAAATCGGGCCTAATATGAAGCCAACAGGAAGGAGAAATTAAAATGCATCTCTAAAACCATTGAATAAATTTACCTTAATATGACAACGAAAGAGGAAAACATTGTTTATGTACAAACGGCCAGATTCGGCAAACAAATGAGCTCCAAAATATTTATTTTTTTAAGGAAAAAAAGAAGGTGACAAGCAAGCTTCAATAGGGCAAAGGCACCAAAACAACATACAAATGCAAAAAAGAGGAACACTTAATGTAAAATTAGGAGAGTGTGCCTAATTCTAGGATAACCTGGCTCCACATTCAATGTCACCAAAATAAATGTACTTTACCTCAACATAGGATAGAGACATTTTCAGTGCTTTAGGTGGTGGTTTTGATATTCCTCTAAATCAGAGGTCTTCAAACTTTTGAAGGTTGAGCCCCCCCCAGCAGATTTTTTTTAGATGTTGGGCCCCCCCCAGCACCTGACAGAAATTTCCGGAATCGACCGCCATGCGCACATTCCGGGCATATCCAGCAAATAATGTTCAATACAATAAGAGTGTTTAGTAAACTGCAGGTTTGTGAGTGAGTGTGGTGAAATGACAGAAGCTTATTACGCAGCCTAAAACACCACTTTCCAAGATAAAATGTTCATAAATTGTTCATAGATGTTTCCTTTTGTAATTTAGGACGAAAACCTTAATGGGGCACAACATGCCCATACTTGTGTACATGGGTGAGTGAGGTGACCGTATGAATTTGGGTGCGCATGTTAGTGCAGAGTGGGACGAATTAATGTATGGTTAGTGGTGAGCTTATTGGAGTGAGATTGCAGATTGAGCAGTGAGGAGGACAGGTGAGTAAAGTGTCATGACTGGAGGTTGAGTAGTGTGCTCGTGCGACTGCGGGGTGAGGTACAGAGTGAACAGCGCTAGTGCATTGTGAGTGAAGAGTGATCACTGTGAGTGGAAGGTAAGTGGGTGAATGGTGTGAGTGCAGGATGTATGACGTTACAACGCATGCTTTTACAACACATGCCATTACGACGCAGGTTTTACAACGCAAGTCATTACAACGACTTGCGTTGGGGGGCGCTGGATAGTGAATAGTTTAATTTACTATTCCAACTCCAGTCCCTGTGGATAGTAGGGAAGGTGTTGGATAGTAATTAAACTATTCCCTATCCTAGAGCGCCCTCCAGCGCAATTCGTTGTAATGACTTGCGTTGTAAAAGTTGCGTCGTAATGGTAGTGCGTTGTAAAAGTTGCGTTGTAAAGGATGTTTCCCGTGAGTGCATGGTGATCACTGTGAGTGCAGGGTGAGCGGGTGAATGGTGTGAGTGCATGGTGATCAGTGTGATTGCAGGGTGAGAGCGGGTGAATGGTGTGCGTGCATGGTGATCAGTGTGAGAGCATTGTGATTGCTGTGAGTGCAGAGTGATCACTGTGAGTGCAGAGTGATCACTGTGAGTGGAGGGTAAGTGGGTGAATGTTGTGAGCGCATGGTGATCAGTGTGAGCGCATTGTGATCGCTGTGAGTGCAGAGTGATCACTGTGAGTGCAGAGTGATCACTGTGAGTGGAGGGTAAGTGGGTGAATGGTGTGAGTGCATGGTGATCGCTGGGAGTGCAGGGTGAACGTGAAAGTGAAGGACGAGAATGAGGAGTGAGTGGTCTGAATGCAGGGTGCATTACCAGACACTTGAAGTAACTCAGCATGTTATTGGCGGCAGCGAAGGGTTTCAGATTTGTTAAACTATTGCTATTATGGCAGTAACCAGGGATCAGGGTGGAGGAAATAAATAATGTGCTGATCTCTCAACAAACTTCCAGTCTCATGATTAGGCTTGCCAGCTTATTATTTTGATGTCACAGATGGTATAAAAATAAGCAGTCACCTAAAATTGTATTTTCAGCACTTGTCTGTGCAGACTTTGAACAGCAAATATAAATTGAAAGAACTTTTAATTGTTTTCTAGAGCTGCCTGAATGATCCATGACTGATAATAAAAGGGAATAAAGACAGAAAAGTAACATTAAAAATGAATACATACTTCTTATTTATAACCATATTTAGCAATTTGCAGGCTGTTTAAACAACACATGGTTGGCTGGCATTTTGCTCGCCTGTCAGTTTAATTTTAAAAGAAACTTTCAGGGACGTTTTAGGGATTTTGGGGGCTCTGGGCGAAATGTATTTTAGGGGCCCCTGTTCGGACCAGCTTTGATTTTATGATCCAGTCTCAGCTCTTTCATGCCTTCTTTGGTCAAATACTAAATGTGTATACATCTAATATTCAGGGATAGTGATGTGTGTTTTTAGTATGTAACACAACAGCAGTTCACTAATATTACTGCAAATAATCTCGGTCACACCCTCCCATTTCTCATATGTGAGGTCCTGTATTGAGCTATAATACACTTTTTTAATGGATGTTGCATGACACAAACACATTTTGTCTGCAAAATGTCTGTAATAGACTCTTACACATTAAAAATGAATGATAGTAAAACGCTATTTACAACATTGTGTTCGAAAATTATTCAAGGTAATGAGGGCAAGACTCTGCAAGAGCTGGCTCTTTCAATCCCCCCACCCCCTTTGAAAGGCTGGGGCCCTGGCCCAGAGCCCGCTTTGCCCATGCTTAAAACTTCTATGGAAACTATCTCCTTTCTGGGAAGAGCTAACTCTCCCAGGAGGGGGTTAATTCCTACAGCGGAAATGCTTCAGCTGCAGTGGGAGGCAAGGGGTCTCCTCTGCTAAAACTGAAAGCGTGTCTGTTTGTTTTCTTTCAGGTTTTAGCAGAGGAGACCCCTTGCCTCCCACTGCAGCTCGAGCATGTCAGCGACTTATTAACCCCCTCCTGGGAGAGTTATCAAGACACAAGAATAGGTCGATTTCCCCTCCCTCCCCCCTCCAACCATCCCGGAGTAAACGCTAGGAAGGCTTGGGACGGACACAGGAAACAAAGAGACGACTGGAGTGGAGTTCGCGCCCCCCCCTGGGATGGTGTTGCGCCCCCCCAGGGGGGCGCGCCCCACAGATTGAGGAACTCTGCTCTAAATGCACATACAGGCAGATCTGGAGATGTTTCACAAGAACTTCTTACAGAGGTTTTAGATGATTCTAGGACTTCTAACCAGGGGAAAGCCACAAACGCATGCATTCTACCAGTGACTGCCCTTTGTGAGATTGTGCTGTCTATTTGTAAGGCTCCCCTCGCCATATATGTACTTGTTTTGTATTGTTCAACAATGCTCCTGAACATGTTTCTATATCCTAGGACAGAGTGGATTCACTGGAGGCAGGTCACGACCTGGAAGTGAAGTCAGCCTCTTGCTACACAGCTCACATCCAAGTTATTTAAATATTCTTAATTTTGGGAGGAGGGTGACGATGATGCTTGCTGTACAAATATCTAAATGAGACATTGGCACTAACTTTTGGGGCATTATAGACAAAAGCCCTTGGTATGGCACACACATCAAATCCTTTTAATACAGGTTTTCGGGGTTGACTGCATCTTAATATAAGGTAATGCTATTTCTGGTGTACATCTAAAGAGACAACCCTGAGTGTGAGTACTGTAAAAACAAAATGAGTCCAGTGCTGAGGGAAGTATGGATTGCAGCTATAAAACAACCTTAAAAGAAAAATCATAGGGAGTTCTTCACATAAGCAACTACCAAGGAACATTCCAACAAGTGTAGAAGAATGTGTGTATGTGTTGTAACTTGTCTACTTTTATTGTGTGAACACCTCATCTCAACACCCCCCCCCCCCCATCCCCGGAGGTCCGCGCAGAGGGAGGAGAAGCTTCTTCCCCACAAGAAAAAAGTAAAGAAATTAGTTGCAAGGCAATAAGCTTTCATCTTTAATTATCAAATGCCCGCACTCATAGTATATTACGTTGAACAGCCATTCAACCTAATATGGTCTAAACATGACATTGTGTTTAAAGGCGAAAGTTTATTGCCTTGCAACTCATTTTTAACTTTTTTCTTGTATGAATATATTCATATAAATATCTCAAGATAATTGATGGATGTTTAATAGGTCTCTTTTAAAACAGATGACAGCTGGAAAAGGGAGAGTGAGATATTTGGAATCCAATTTCACCATAGTTAAAGGAGAGAGCACAATCACTGTAGCACTGGATAACAGTGGTAAAGTGCACAAAGTCCCAAAAGCCAATAAAACAGCTTCAGAAGACAGCAGGGGCATAGGCAATGGTTCGGGAGTGACCCTGCAGAGAGGGCCAGGTCCAACAAATGTTAAGCAAGCTGATACAATGCTCTGCAAATCTTTCTGCCATGGGAGCACCCACACAATACATTATTAAATAACCCTCTTAAAATGTATCATGTCTCCAGCCTCCCGCTGTTCCTCCTGCATGAGGCCACCACAGAGGCCAATGAATATGTAGTACCTGGGAGGACAACCTGGCCTGTTCATATTTTTTAGCAACAAGCTATGCAGCAGTGCACACCAGAGCCAATAGTTTCGAAATCAGCCAATCAACTTTGTAAACTAGGTCACAAATGCTTGGGTGGATTAGGTCAGATGCACGTTTTTGCCCATTGGAAACAGTCAGAAATATTTGTGATCCTGTCCACTTTCCGTACAGAACAGTCTATAATCCTGGGTCTGTGATTTAATAGCCATAATCACATAAGCAAGGATTTATATATCCACAGCCACGATCACGATGGGGCTGTAATGCCATCATGGGTGCAATCTCCCATTTATGCCCAAATGGGATTACAATTTCTGTGTAAATCGCTGGTGTTTTATCATGCAGTTTAAAGCAGCTGCTGCAAATTACAATAGCAAATAGTGTGTATGCTCTGTTTTCATACCTAAGAATGAATCATAAAAAGCTCTTGTCACTGAATCAGTTGCAACCGTGTTTTACGACAACACTTTAATCGGGTCGGAGTATAATGCTGAACTTTGTCAGATACCTACAACTGAGACCAGAAAATGCACCCTGAGCTTGGGGATAGGAGCATCACTCTGCGGCATGCGGAGCACTTACCTTGCGTGTCAATCTTCTTTTGATCTCTCGCTTTTCCTCTTGTTCTTCTTGCTCATTGCGGGCTGGAAGAGACAGACCGACATATCAGCATCTTTAAATGACCACTGAAGAGGAAATGCCTAATGGGCACACAATTCTTTCTCTAAGAAACCCCCCCATTGTTGAATGTAGACTCATAGGAGAAACAAAAAGCCTACTTACTCTTTCAAAAACACAAAAACTAAATAAAAACAGGCATCATAATGCCAAGAAGCATTCGTTTAGTTATTGAGAATACTTCTAAACTCAGAAATATATAAAGGTAAGGATATTAAAGTTGGCAACAAGAAATATATAAATATACAGTATTAAATGTAGTGCCTGTGCCCGTGCGATGCAACACACACATCACCTACAAACCCTGAGAAGCATGTTTTCACCTCTCTGTGATAGATTACAGATATTCAATATTTAATCATAAAAGAAAAAGGAAATATATAGTAAAGAACGTCTGGTGTGGCTGGCTATTATAGGCCATGATACCTAAAATGCAATGCCTCAAAACAGTTAGTTTAAAAATATAATAGTTTTGACTATAATTCTAAAAATTAAAGTGAAACAACATTGAGCCCAAAAGCAATCCTAAATATGAAACTACTGTTAACCTTAAGCCTAAAATGATCCCTAATCTGTTGCAAATGGGAATCATCTCCCCACAGTCACAAGTTTGTGGATTTGGACTACATTTTCCACATTAACAGCATATGTGTACAGCATACGCAAGTGAAACTACCCAGCACAAACTCTTCAATTGAGAACTGGTGCTTTGAAAATGGGGACAAATTGGGAACTTTATGCAAGTCGTAGGCATTTTCCTAGATGTCCTCATTTTTGGTGAATGGATCCCTGCATAGACAAAAGCTTCCCAGCCTAACTGTTGCACCTACAATTAGGTATCAAGACAGGGTAGGAGAATCCGAGGTGATTTGATTTTATTGGGCACCAGACCCTCCTTCTCATCCTCCCACTGGCTTGAAATATAAATCCAAGCCCCCACTACTGAGTACCACAAACCAGAAAGGTTGCATGTCAGAATATCATGTACAAATATCACGGCAGCGGTATATATTGGTTCTCCGCTGATGATTAAGTGAAATGAACCATCAAAGGGTCTTGGCACCTGAGTGTCCCGTTCTCCAGGTGTTCATCATCCTCCACCAAGAGGGAGACTGTCTGGTGTGCGACAGTCGTGAGTGGGAAGAGTCTTGGAATAATACAAAATTATTAAAAATATCTTCTCTCCTGTGTAGTTTGTTTTTATTTTTAAAGGGCAGGGAAAAGGTTAAAAAAGTGAGCGGTGCTTAGTTGGAGAATTATAATTCCAAAGCACCTGGTGAGTGGTCGGTCGATATGTTTCAGCCTGTGTCACCCATATGGGTCGGATGGCTTTCTTCAGGACCAAAGGATCAAGCCGTCTCAAATGTTGAGGGGCTGTGTATGTGGTATGTAAGGTGAGTGGATTCGCTCACCCTATTAGGGCAACAGGTTGTTTTCAATACCTGTTACGGATATGTGGTAATAGGCCTTAATTTCCTTTATTGCAGGAATCTGTGCTGCATTTCAGTTCCATGAGGCCGGCACTGCAGCTTGTAATCCTGCTGTGGGCTCACTAAAGATGACAATTTTCAGCTTCAAGACTTGGAATTACCCTGTCTGATGATATGAGATTGGAAAACACTGAATCGTATAACAAGTGTATACAAGATTCCTATTCCGTACTTAAAAGATTTCGGGAATTGATAGTGCATGAACCCACTACAAATCAGGTTGTTGCTTTATTAATAGATGGAAAGCAATCTCTCGCCTGTGGTCTACCAGTCGCCACTTCGTAGTTCAATGGACTGTTTTATTGACCAAAGGCCCAAGGTTGTTAACCACAATACAGGTGGAAGTGGGCAAATAGGATTACAGCAAGACATCTGGGAGTGGTGGTACTGTCAGCCAATCCTATCAAGAGTGGAGAGAGGGGGCTAAGCATGTTCACTAGGAGTTTGCCAATTGTTTCAGAACTGCTAGTCAAGGAATCCTATGTTTATGTGGCTTTGAAAGTACTAAGCACATCAGACTTTTGTGCAGATGGGTCGAAAGGGATACTATGTGAGCAGGACATGCCCCGTGCCAGTGCAGCCACTTTCAGTACAGGTGGTACTGTCATCTAATGCTGATTAGAGAAAGGATTGCAATACACTGGCCTCCCTGGTGGATATGGCTGACATATCTGTGGTGTCGAGGGCAGAGGAGCAGCATACAGATGTCCTATCATTGGACTTTCCAGAAGGATTATGACAGGATGTTCTTTGTGAACTATTAATTATGTTGGGCGAAACTATTAAGCTTCTAAGTGATTTCACAAATGGACCAATGGCCTTACGCTGATTTGTTTACTTTATAATGCTTCAATAATGTTGAGAACCAGTGCTCATATTGTGTGGTATATTTTTCATTGACAAGTTCGAAATTTCAATAATAGTAGTGACTGTTTCACAGTGAACAACGTTAAGGTCGACAGGAAATGTTTTAATAACCTGCAGTGCTACTCTACCACTGCCCATTTCAAATGTCACTCATTTTATCTACTCGGGAAAGCTGACATATTGACCCAGACCTCCCAGGAGCCAAACCAGGTTAGGCACAGATTTCTGCAGCAGGTCCTTGGGATCTACTTAGCTGCCTTATTTTTCCTGATTGCTTTTCTGAAGCACACAAATGTGCTTGGTTCGTTTTCTGAAGAAGAGTCTCCCTGTGCAGATTTTGAAAACGCTTTAGTGGGAGATTTAATTTTTTTCACAGAGCTCGCGGGAACATGCACAGAAAATAAACATCAAAAACAACGATGCGTGACACCCAAGCTACTCACGTTTTAAGATGTTCCTTTGTTCCAACTCCTCAGCTGTTGGCCTCTGGCTCAGTCGCCTGCGAAAGAAGAGAAGGATCAGTTTTTGCACCATATTTCATATTACGCCCTTATCTTTCTTGGACAGAACCCCAAGGCAGCTCGAGGAGACTGCCGGCCTATGCGCGCGCATCCGCAGAGTACACCTGAGTGACATAAAACTGGGAACCGTCCTGGCAGAAACGTTCTGTCACCTCGACGAGAAAGTACACCCATCGCGTCACTACTGGTCCGCGCTGTCCACACAGACGTGAACTGAGACGACAAGGCCACGACAGTTTCGTCATTTCCTTCCTGTATTTCATATTTCCTGATTTATGCAACCGAGCCACTGTGCTGCTTAGTACTTGTCATCCGGCCTTAACGGCCCTTGACCGTAAAGAACATTATACTCGACAGCAGTACAGACAGACGACGAGACGGCATGTTTCCACCTTCTTCTCTTCCCTCTTGTTTTCCCCTTCCGCCACCTGTTTAAGCCATCTTGTTCAGGAAGCATCACACCTTACCTTTGGTTGCAGGTGGAGGGCAATGACAATTTTTTGGGGACCGCTGACTAGGATTTATATTTTTCAGCAGGAGACAAAAGGGCAGAAACGGGAGAAGGGAGGAGGAAGAGTAAGGAAGGGAAATAATAATAAAGGTAAAAAGAAGGTAGGGGTAACAGAGAACCTTACACTTTTTTCCTTCAAATTATGCAGTGCCCGCACCTCTGCGCAATATTGCAAGGACTTTTGGGCCATTGCAAAATGTATTTTTTTGCAATGGTTCGTACATGCAAATGTCATTCCCGATCTTGTCATGAGCTGAAAATGGTGCTGCAAAAATGCTCTGGAACTACTATATGTAACCCAGAAACTTCAATGCAATCTTGGCCTTGCACTGGTTAAAGATAAGGGGGAACACTTACTTAGAATTCTTACACCACAGTGCAGCAAGGTTAGTTGCTGCACTGCTTTGCTTGAATGGGAGTGAGCGGCAGAGTGCCCTATCTCTCCCTGCACCGGCACGCTTGAGGCTGCCTCGCGCCAGCACTCGCTGCCTGCGTTACGAGCAGGTTTGTTTTAGTGCCGGAAGTGACACCTTCCCGCAGAAAAATAATCCTTCGAGGCGTATTCCGCCTTCTATGCGTGCTGCAGAATGCAGCATGCAGCACAAGTGGAAAGAGGAAATATCGAGAAGTAAAGATATTTCTCCTCGTTATGCCTCACTTCAGAAGTTGCAGCATTTTGATGCATTCCCAAGTTTATTAGTTTTAGTACATCTGGGAATGTGCCAAAATCCATGGGGGGATGCGTAGGAGCTGCAAGGCCACACCCATGAAACGCCTTCCCAACACAAGATAACGTAGCAGCGTTGTGGGGCACGTTGCATTATTTTATGTTTACTAAACCACACAAAGCTACGCAAAGTGGCCATGCATGGCTTAGTAAATACCAATAATGATATTGTGTATTGAGGGGGGCTCAACATCACACGGGGGCACTGAAGCCTCACCTGGACACCACGCTCTCCTGCCTCTTCCCTTGCTCTCCCCCACCGCCACACCGAATATCGCGGCCGCCGAGTGGGGGGGGGCATCCGCTGAAATCAAGCCTGCCTACATTGCCCAGGGTCCTCTGCTGGGTCTCGAGGACGCCGCGTGCAGCATCATTGTACCGCGCCCGGAGGCGCATAAAGAGGCGACGCTCCTGCTGGGGAGCGGGGCTCAACATCACACGGGGGCACTGAAGCCTCACCTGGACACCACGCTCTCCTGCCTCTTCCCTTGCTCTCCCCCGCCGCCGCACCGAATATCGCGGCCGCCGAGTGGGGGGGGGCATCCGCTGAAATCAAGCCTGCCTACATTGCCCAGGGTCCTCTGCTGGGTCTCGAGGACGCCGCGTGCAGCGTCATTGTACCGCGCCCGGAGGCGCATAAAGAGGCGACGCTCCTCCCGCGTCGCGGGACGCACGCGGGCGAGGCTGGGCGGAGCCCGGGCAGAGGGCGGGCCGTCTGTGGCCGTCCGGGGACGACGAGGGACGGGACGGGCCATCCCCCTTATCAGTGATATCCCAGTCTACATGGTCTCGGCATCTACTACAAAGGTACTGTTATTTGAAGCATGTTTGCTTTCTAGCTATCGCCCACTGACCCACTGGGCTATCACTGGATTGAGAGCACACACCCTGATTTTTGCGGGACTTGTTACTTTATAGTTGTTAGCTGAGCCACCATTCCTTAGCAAAATGAGCACTTTGGGCAGGAAAGCTAGATTACCTGCATCTCGCCCAAACACTAGACTTCAGGCCACATTACCACAGCCCCTGCCCACATTGACGGCCATTGATAAAATGTTACAACAAACTATAGGGGTGGTGGCCAATGCAATTGAACACACTGAAAGAAGATTATCCTTCCCACCCACAGCATGCTCCAAAGACCGTGGTGAGGATTGCTCAGTTATTGCGAACGATCCCACGATCTTGGACTCTTATCTAACATCTACCTACGCTGAGCTGCCCCCTGTGCGCAGTTGCCAGCTGAGACCTCAGTAGACGTTGAATTAGTACAGGTCCTAGCAGGGTCCCCTACTAATAACGATGAACAACTCTGCACCCTGTCTTCCCCTCCCCCTGCGGTAATTTTAAAATCTGGCAGAGTAGGTCCCAAGACAAAAAAGGATAATTTCCCTAAAAATTCGGGTAAAAAGAAGCAGGCCAATCATAACTTGGTGACCCCGTCTGATAACACCCTCCATCCATCCACAGGGATACCTAGTTGGGTCACCAACATGGTGGCCGATCTTCAGGCAAGTCTGGAGCAAACTATTGCCTCACATATTAAGCCTCTGGTGTCAAAACTGGACAGACTAACCTCCATCTTAAATAACAGAACTCTAGGGACAACAAAGTTATTAAATCCCCAAGGCAAATTGCCACCCCCTACACCTGCAGGTGCCTCTACAAAGACACCATGTTCTGTAGTAGTAAAGTCCACTGTCCCAGTAGTATTGAACCAAAATTTAGGGTCAGCATCATCCACCGCTAAGCCTTTAAACCCTGTACCTCCCCCCCACATCAACTACCATCATATCAGGACACACCATTCCTCCCGTAGGGGACCCTACTGGCAAATCTAGACGACATCACAAAGAGGGTAAAAATGTGGGAACTAATAACACAGCACCATTACCAAGACCTCCTGTGCCCAAGGCAGTCTCTAGCCAATTGCCGTCAATAAACCTGCCACCGGAAGCTTAACCATACGTGGTTGCCTTAGTGGGTGTCCCGGCCCTTAGTGAGGGGAAAAGAGAACACGAGGCAGACTTATATAATAAGTGTGTACAGTGGTTGAACCTAAATAGATCTTTGCCTCTAAACATCTCGGGGGAAATACTGGCAGTGAGAAGAATAGATTGGATTGGAAGGGGCCCTAAAACAGTGGCAGGGGATGTTGTTACTATTAATTTCAGGGACTCCTCCGCTGTGGATCACATCTGTAAAGCCCCTTCCCACAGAGATTCCCAAATCTTTCCTCTGCACTTATCCTATTTCTATCCTACCCCTACTCACAAATTGACTTCCCATAGGAGACCCCAACTTACTAGAAATCGCTACTCACCTCCTAATAGGATTCACCACTGGCAGTCATTTGGGGAGGGTATCTTTCCAACTATTCCTACCTACCCACTGCAAGCCCATTGGAATAGGTTTAGTGTCCTCGAGGAGGTTGATTGACTCACCCCGAAAGGCACTCCCCCACTACAACTTAACAACGGTAACCTAGTGGAGGCGATTGGAACCAAGGAGAAGACTTTACCCATGGTTACTGGTAAGAATTCCTTTCCCAATGCAGTGACAAGGGTGGGGTCTAGTGCAGAGCAGAGATTGGGCCAGGGACTCCCTTTAGAACAAGGGGACGAGCAAGGTATGTAGCCGGGCTAAAGAGTAAGCTACTTGTTCCAGGGTGGTCTTCTTTTATGGCCACACATGATATTTGCCTGATGCAAGAAACTTGGTCCCTAGAGGAGAGTGTTAGTCCCGGTTTTGCCACCTATGACATTTATGCAGTTTCTGGGGGGAAGGGCCGTCCTTCAGGCGGCCTATCCATATGGGTAGGCGCACACCTAGGTGCACAGGCTACCCATGTGGATACAAAATCACTCGATATACAATGTGTCTTATTAAAGACCATTGATAAATCCCGTGTGGCTATTATAAATATTTAGTGATTATTAGTATCTTCGTGCGCCCATTTCTTTATGAAACAATAGTGATTAATTTGTGTTGGCGCAGTCCTTGTTACACTGTGTCTGTAAGTGCCTTGATAGTATGTGGATAGAGTGTGGTCTCTTGAACACAAAGGACGCTTTCATTTATTGTACTATGCCACCACGTCCGCTTTTTGAAACGTTCACTTCATTCTGTCCTGAATACGTTTGTCGGCACATATATCGAACGCACTGTTTACCTCTGTGCGCTCGCGATCACGTGACCTCGTCACTATACTACAAAACCCCACCTGATAGGCTAACCCTGTATCCGTGCACTTCCGCGTTTGGAATTGACGACTGAGAGCTCCGCGACCGTGTACAAACCGTAAGTTACTGCGCTGCATGTTAATCCTCTAATCCTTTGACCAGTAACCCGTTTTTGCTTTGCACTCATGCGCTAAACCTCTCCCTTCTCCCTCGTCACACACAGACCGATATTGTTTAAATACGTTTACTCATGTTTTTGTATCGGATTGTTATTTGATGTGATTATATAGAACCTGCATTGAGCACGATTAGGATGTAAATCATGAATTGCAATTTCTGCCTGAATGCCACGACTTTCACTTTGAATGCTAAGGTCTTGTATGTTTTTCGTTTGCCACAGGCCCCTGACGAAGGGTTTCCTTGACAACCCGAAATGCATTGGGCATAATGTAACGACGTGAAATTCTATTGATTTCAAATGAACTCTCTGTTGGAAATGATGACAATTTCTAAAGACATGCTTTATGAATTAAAATAATTGCCATGTTTACAAAAACTTAGTGGAATCTTCTTCTTTTGAATACGTTATCAAAACAGCTGAATTTGAAAAAACCAATAAGGTTGAAGTTGAAAGTGCGCGTCCTTTGTGTTCAAGAGACCACACTCTATCCACATATTATAAATATTTACTCAAGGCCCACTGCGAATGGAAAGGAATCGAGCACTATTAAAGCGCTCGCTCTTTTTCTCCAAACACTTGACCCGACAACTTCGAGAATCCTTGGTGGCGATTTTAATTGCCAGTTTGAGTCCCTGGGTGGATCCGAGTTGTGCGATGAGGATGAGGTTGATCTGCTCTGGCATATTCCTGCCCCAAGGATTGCCCCGGTAAGGGCTTGGACCTCGCTAGTACTACAAATCAAATCCCTGACCCTTGCAATGTCCCTGCGGGCATGTAACGGAAGGGCTAATAACGACAGTTCCGGCCTACCTACATATAATCGGACTAATCGTACTTCCACCATTGACTATCTCATGTTGGAAGCCAAACATTGGGACAGGTTCAAAGGTTTTAGGGTCATTCTGAGGCATGACAGCGACCACAACGCGCTGGTCCTGACGCTTAAGCCTGGATCATTTGGACTAACTAACCCTGACCCTAGCCATAATATGGTAGTGCCATCCTATATTATATCTAACAATAGGAGAAGGGTTAAATGGCCTTCATGTGTGGACTCCCCAAGCCGTCTTGCAGAAATCTACCAGATTGCTACCCCACTTATAAGTGACATGGGGAGCTCTACTTCCCATGGGCAGATTATTGAGTCCCACAGAAAGTTAGTTGTGAGTCTAGGGGATGTATTTTATCCAGCTAGTGGGACGAAGCTGTGTAGGATTAAAAGACACCCTTGGCATGACCATGCCTGTAAGAAATCCAAGAAAGATCTTCTTACAGCAATTAAATCTAAGGACACCCTAAAAATCCAAGCCACAAGATTGCTCTATAAGAAGGAACTCATCAGGGCCAAGAGTGAGTGGGAGGAATCCAGATGGTATGAGATGAGACAGGCACTCCTCCTAAAACATTCTAAATCCTTCTAGGCCATTGCTACCTCCTCGGCGGGTGGTGAGCGAGATGGTGGAGTCTCGAACATCGCCCGCATAGTGTGGGAGACGCATTTTAAGTCACTTTACACTAGTCCTGAGTTGGGGACACTTGTGTGCCAAGGTCAGGACAACTTGTCTAGAGTGATTTCGCCCCCTCGGATCTGTATAGCCCGGGATCTCCGGCACAAGCATCGACTGCCGGGGGTCCGGGGGCCCGGGACTTCCTCCCGTAAAAATCAGGACACTATGCTAGCTCCTGGGACTCCCACAGTCCCAGACCCCCCGCACGAGCATCGACTGCCAGGGGTCTGGGGGCCCGGGGTTTCCTTTTGTAAAAGTCAGGATACTATGCCAGTCCCTGGGGTCTCCACGGCCCCAGACCCCCAGCACGAGCATAGACTGCCGGGGGTCCGGGGGTCCCCCCCCCGTAAAAATCAGGACACTATGCTTGCTCCTGGGACTCCCACGGCCCCAGACCCCCCGCACGAGCATCGACTGCTGGGGGTCTGGGGGCCCGGGGTTTCCTTTTGTAGAAATCAGGACACCCTGCTAGTTCCTGGGGTTTCCTCGGCCCCAGACCCCCCGCACGAGCATAGACTGCCGGGGGCCTTGGGCCCTGGAGACCGGATGGGGCAATTGGGTGCCCATGATAGGATCACCACCATTAATCTCGATTCTATCTCCCTTAAGGAAGTTGAATCGTCAATCGAGAGATTGCTCCCGAATAAAGCTCCCAGCCTTGACAGGCTTCCAGGAGATCTTTTCCGTTCTCAACCAAAAATCTGGGCTCCATACCTGATGGTCTTGTTCAATGCGGTCCTACAGGGTTCCGCATTGCCTGAGACCTGGCTTGGAGCCGAGATTGTTCCAATTTTTAAAAAGGGTTGCCCGCTCGCCCCATCTACCTACAGACCAATCAGCTTAATCGACACTACCCAGAAGCTGATGGGGCGAATCCTACTTGATAGATTATTGGGCTGGATGGAGGAGAATAAAATCTTGACCACCCTCCAAGCCGGATTTAGATCAGGGGTCTCGACCATGGACCAGATCTTCCGACTCCAGGTCCTATATTGGAAAACTGCAAGAGTAGAGGGTGGCAGCCTCTACCTTGTCTTTGTGGACCTGCGGGCCGCATTTGATCTGGTTCCCAGGGAGAGGCTCTGGACGGTCTTGGAGGAGCTTGGTCTCCCTCCCTATTTACTAGATGCCCTTATCAGACTCCACACAGGGAATTATGCACAGGTGAGGTGTGGTAGGAACAGGGAATTATCAGCTCGCTTCCCCGTTACCCGGGGTGTACGACAGGGTTGCGTACTGGCCCCCACCCTCTTTAGCCTGTATGTCAATGGTCTGATAGATGTACTCAACGGTGTTAGGGATAACGATGCTCCTCGCCTGGCCACTGGTAGGGTGCCCGCTCTGATGTTCACGGACGACACTCTGTTGTTATCGCGAACATCAACGGGCATCCAGCGGGTCCTGGACGGGTTTGTGTCCTTCTGTGCCTCACGGGGGTTGGAGGTCAACTTGGAGAAAACCAAGTTCATGATCTTCAATCTCCCGAGGCACACCCGCCCAAACCCCACACTGAACGGAACTCCCCTAGAGCGAGTCAAGACTTTTGTATACTTGGGGGTCACATTGACTGAGCATTTCACATGGGATCACCAAATCTCTAAATCTTCCCTGAGACTGGCCCAGATTATGGGAGGCATAGGCAGATTTCATAGAGCTTCAACTTTTAAACCTGTCACTCCTGCCCTTGAGATATACAAAACACAGGTCAGGTCAGCAGCTTTGTATGCTGCAGAACTCTGGGGACACATGAAAGTATATAACTTATTGAAGGTTGAACAGGCCTTCATGCGATACCTAGTTGCCTTTCCCCAAAGTACTCCCCTCATACCACTACGCCTAGACCTAGGCTTGGAACCGATTGACAAATTGGCAGCTGCACGACCTCTGCTCTATTGGAGAAGGCTCTGATCTGTGCCGGAGCTTGTATCTTTTAGAGCAGAGTTCATTGCAATTTGGGGACAGCTAAAGAATAAGAATATACCCTGGTTGGCTCATGTTAAGGCTTTCTTCTATCAAATTGGTATGCCCCAACTTTGGGATGCACCTGAAGACAGCTGCGTGAGGATGCAAAGGTCTCAAATAGTGGCGGCTGTAAGGTCATATAACCTTAAAACTTTACATTGCTCGACCTCCCTGGGCTGGTTGTCCATAGAGTTTTTATTGTTGAAAGTTGATTCCAGGACGGAGGTGTTTTTGGACCTGGTGCAGCCTCCACTTGCAAGAAAATTATACATTCAACTGAGGCATGGCTCCATACCGATAGGGGCAATAACATCCAGATGGGCAAATTCAACGGAGGCCAATTACCCTGCTTGCAACTACTGGAGGGAAGACATTGCACATATCTTCTTTTTCAGTCCGCAATACAGTGGAATTCGGAAATGCTGGATCCTTCCACTGTGTAAAAATCTGGGTTTTAGACAATGTGCACAAGCTTCCAGAGTTTTAACCTATGATACTGCCCCTCCCATTGTTTTTGCTGTTTCCCGTTTTTTACACGGCATGTGGCGGAGAAGAACTCTTTTCATCAGTATGAAATAATGGCCCATAACTATCCATTTTACTTTCACCCTTTGATAACTCAACGTTTAATAACTTTTTAACTTGACTGTATTTATGGTTTTATTGTCATGCCTGTATATATCTTATTGCACTTTTATGGTCTTTTGACCGAAATAAAGTTATCAAACTGAACTGATATTGTGTCTCTGGGCTACGCCACAAAAGTGATGCAATCCTGACGCAAAAGCATAGTAAATCTGCTCTCCACTGTCTGACTTTGGTGCTTACCATTGACATACCAATAGGAAAACTTTTCCACTATAATTCATATCATCTACTCTTACTTGACGAGGGGGATGGTTCAGTTTTCCCGCTGTCCTGCTCCACAAAGACACTTAGAAGGGCAGTGCTGTAGTAAGGGTGCCATGGACCCTAAAGCAAGGAAAGAAAATGGGACCACATACCCAGGCTTAATGCCAGAAAATTAGCTTTACTGGGAGTGTAGTGGATCCTTCAACCTCAGGGCCCTGGTGCAACTGCACCTGTCCATTGATAGCCACGGCTCTCCTGCTGAGCAAACTCACAAATCACAAACTTCTCTCTGCTCATGTGGTTAAATAATTAGAACAAAAGACATGAAACAAAACACAAGTGTTGTACAGATGTAAGAAAATCTCAGCTGACAGGGTGGCAAGTGAAACGAAGGTGGCCAAAGTGTGAGCATGTAGTGAAAGATTTCTGAGTGACACAACTAAAAGGGTGTCATTTGAAAATGTGTGATTCTTTGGTAGTACATGTTGTGTAATTTCGTTGTGTTTGGACCATAAAACAGTTATCCTGTCATGATGTACTATATGGGGGTTACAAATATTTTTGTGCATCTAAATGCAACGTAGGTGAGTAAAATGCTTACAATGCATTGGCAATTGACAGCTCCTGATCCAATGAATAAGGGTCCAGATTGTACTAACAAACAAGTCACAAGCTTTTGAATGGGAGAACATTTAAATGAAAAGTTACCTTTATGATTGAGAAATCTTCATTTTGATTTTCTCCCATTTCAAAGTGTTGCATTTACTAAACAGCAGGTCTCTTGCTCCTAGAGGCTGGTAGACACTGTCATATTTATAACTAAAAAATACAACCATTATTCTTGGTGGGAGAAATTTAAATTGAAGAAAAAAATTCCATATTACGGACATTTTTGCAGAACCTTTTTCTGCCCCATAACTTTCTACCATTTGAAAAAATGGTTATACGTTTCTGTTATACATGTAACAGAGCTACATGTTATGTTATGTTATGTTATGTTATAACAACTTGTATAGCGCTCAGCTGCCCCAGCAAAGGGGCGTCCCGGCGCTTCCAGCAGCTGAAAGAACAGATTACTACGGCGGAACCCGACATAACAGTGACCAAAATAGACTATTTTAGGGGGAAAAGGAGAGTTTTAACTGCCTTCCTGAAATCCAACAGGCATTCCAGTTCTCGTATATGGACCGGTAGCGAGTTCCACAGTTTGTCTGCCAGGTAGCGGAAAGAGCGACCTCCAGCTCGACAGCGTTTCACCTGGGGAACCGTGACCAGGTGCTGTCCCAGAGAATGTAATGCACGGGAAGGGACATACGGGGTCAATAGGTTGCAGAGCAGATTAGGTGTAGCGAATTTCAGAATTTAAAAAGAAAGACATAACGTCTTAAACTGAATCCGCTCTGCCATAGGGAGCCAATGAAGCCTCCGGATGGTATCGGCCGTGGAACAGAACCGAGGAAGACCTACTAAGGCTCTGGCCACCGCATTTTGAATACGCTGCATCCGGATGATCTCAGCTTGATTGGCCCCCAAAAGCAGGGAGCTGGCATAATCCAAGCGAGAAAGAATAGTTGACATAGTTGAGGAAAGGTATGCCCTGTGCCACAAGTACATGAGACACATGTTCTCAGTCACCCATACACATATATCCCATTCATACGCAGACATGTTCATATATGCCCAAAGACCACGCTCTCACTGACACACCTGGCAGCCCTGCCATAGTACTCCTAGCCAAAGTATTTTGTTCAAACCATAGCACCTGGCTCTATACACATTATGCTTAAAGTCAATGAAGCTGTGCTTGGGAGTGTCTGCTAATAATGCATGAATTGCTTAGCCTTCAGTAGCTCACGATGATTTTCACTGATCATATGTAGCTCTCACTATAGAAAAGGTTGGGGACTCCGGCTCCAGAGGTTGCATCTCAGTTAGTAAGGTATACAAAAGGAGCTTGGCTGTACTGATGTTCAGGATCACCAAATCAAGTGTACAGCATGAAGAACTCAGAGATCAGTCCTTCTAAAAGGATTTATCCTCCAGGAAAATCCTGAGTTCATTATTCACAAAGAGGTATTGGGAAGCCACATTGCCACAGAGGTACCTGTCATAATGGCTCTGTGTAAAGCAGTCCGTGGTAGTAGTTTCTTAAAGTTGGAGAGCTTGTCCCAGTCTTCGGTCTAAATCAAGGCATGCGTAATCTGTTAGATTTGTAGTGAGAATCGATTGGACTACAATTTTGCCAAACCATAGGCCAGTCTCTTCCACCACTGTCAGGAGCTCAGGGAAAGACGTACTTTGGTCTCAAAGGTAAAAAAAAGAGAAAAAATAGACAGGGAGATGACGATGCGCCTCCCCTAAAACCACAATATAAGGTTTACAGCATAACAATTGCTCTAAATCATAACAAACAAGAGGAAACAAAGGATAATTATAGGGCCACGGAGTAGTTTTAACAAGGAAGGTATACTTAATAATGAACTGATTGCACGAGCAATTGTTTGCTTAAATGATACAGAAACATATTTCTACAATAAATCTATTGAAAAATACAGAAGTTTCTGCTCTGTTTGCTCTTCAGTGCAATGCCTTGCCCAGATTTTTTATAAAAGATCAATTTTAGGAATACCCTTTGCATGAATATAAGTTGCGCTCATGAGTTTGAAATCAAAGGCCTATAACGAGGGTTGATTTTGCCTCTGATGACCAGGCTTCTCCTCAGCGGGAGCCCAATTCAGCTTGAGGCCTTGTAGGGCACCGAGAGGTACAGCTCAAATAAAGTTTAAGGGCATCTTAACTCATTTAACAGTGGGTACTGGTGGAGGGGGGAACTCTTCATTTGGGTGGGAGAGGTGTGGCGCCGCGGCCAGGGCGACTGACGCTGGAATCTAGGGATCAGGGTTCGATCCCCGGCTCCGGCGGCAGGTTAGCCCAGCACCATGCGACTCTGGGCAATAGCTTGCTTAATCTTCCCGACGGCCCCCAGCGCCTAGAGCCCCTAACGGGTGATTGTGCGCTATACAAATGTGGATTATTTATTATTATTATTCATTTTGCTTTAGACCTTTGTAAGCCTCTAACGTCTGGAGGCTTAATCACAAGAGCTCTCGTAAGATAGGCTCCATCAAAATTATGAGTCCCACAGTAACACGCTGGAACCTGATGAACCCAGTGGGTTGTGACTTTGCCAAGGATATGAAGCACTACATAAATAATACTGCCTAGCCACCTAGAAAGGCACTTCAGGACTTGCAAGATGTATGGAAAGAGTTATATATTTACCCATAACAAAACATAACCATGCCATCAGTGCTTTTCACTGGAGATCCGTCTCTTTAAAGCAGGGGTTTGGGAGCATAGAGTGCCTGAATTACTGTTTCCTCTGATAATTCCTCATTCCTAAAATGAGCTTCAGGTTCCAACTCATAATCGACCAGCATTTTGTCGCACTTGGGTGACCAAATACCCTGGTGTAGGAAACTCTCAGAGGAGTGAGTAGGTAAATACCACCAATTTTTGGGGGCACTAAAACTGAGAAACTAAGCAGCAACCACTTCCCTGTATATTGTGAAGTATTATTTGTGTACAGTGTAACATACACATGTGGGTCTCTTGGTGTTGCAGACATGCAGGGTCTCTTATAAAGTACATCTGCTATGAAAGGGAAAGGATCAGTTGCCGAAAACCAGGCCTAAAATTGCTTTCAGAATTTGAGCTGGTGGCCTCTGCCATACACTTCATAGAGAGGGGTCCAGAGGCTGACGCCTAGTACCCACAGTAACCTAACAACAACTCTCACTAGCAGAAACTGCCATATTTTAGAAGGTTGGAGGTCAAATGTAAGCAGCAAGTCGTCTCATAAAACCAGCACTATTTCTTCTTAAGTGAGTATTTCAAACTAGAGCTTGGTTGAGAGTGAACAGCTACCATGGCACCTTGTGGATGTCACAACACAAAATGCCTTCCAACTAGATAGGCCCACATTACTGAAGCAAAGGTTTGAAGGCACCTCATACAGAGAACGTGTGGTCCAAAGATAACAGATATAGCAGAAAAGTTAATTAGTGGGTTGTGCCTGTATTGTGTTGAGGGATGAAAATACAGGTGAGGTAAGGATCAGGAGTAAAGTATGATGTTTTTGGATTCCTTACTACTGCTGCTTCAATCCTCTGAGTTAGATGTCCAGCCCTCAGTGCCTTATTGGTAGCCTTTGGTGTTTAATATGTAAATTTAGGAAGGTATGAAGCCCTCACTGTCATCCTTATTGTTGTTCCATGTTTTGTGCCAGATAGAAACCATGCATCAAAGGCAACAGCCCAGGACTTATGGCCTTCTCATCGCCAGATGTTGTGTCACAGATAGGTATAGACAGGAGAAAGCATTGAGGTTAATGCAGAACCTTTCTTTAACTTGCACCAGAACACAGGGGCTTGTGTGTACATGGAGCGGTTTTCCAAGAATGGCTTTCACTATTAATGTTCTTGCACAATACTGTGATCTTCCAAGTAAAGCTGTCCCTCTCTTACACCCTACTAACAGACTCTTGGGTTGGGTCCTTCCAGAGCTATCATTAGACAGGTGTAAGGAAATACAGGATGGAATTTGCACATCACATCCTAAATGCTGAGATAATAAATCACTGTATTAGTCTGGGATTTGCTCTACATATGCCAAATGACCCTTATGCAGCCTGGAGCAGGCAGCAGTATTATGTCCTTGGTGTCTTCTCTAGGAAGTTTTGAATAAAGTGAGTCTACCTTCTCGGAGCAGTAGCTGAATGTCACCAAATTACCCACTTAATGGTAAACTGGAATTGTCACTCTGGTGACTCGTCCTTGAGTAGAGGAATGAGAGATTATGCGGTGAAACTCAATTCTTTCTACCCCACAAAGGTAAAACAAAAATGAATAAAAAAAAGACATAATTGTCGCACTGTTCCTGTCATTTGTACAGTCCACAGAATAGCGATCTACTGTGAATGTCGCAACTGATGTTGTGGGCAATGGTGCTTTGTACAAATGCACTTTACAGAGATTCCCGTTCCTCACTTCTTCTTTCCTATGAGCCCGCTTTGATTTCAAGTGACCAAAGATGTCTCACATAACCTTAAGAGACCTTAAGAGGACTCTATGCCCCTAATACAGCCTCTTCAGTACCAAACAGGAGGCTGCTGTGTTGAACAAGACACTTACTGTGTGACGTCATCGGCAGTCAAAGTCACTGCCCCCTGCTTCTTTGGTAAATCGACGTCCATGCATTTGGAAGCTTTATATAAAATAATGTGGTTTACTTTTCTATTTTATCACCAAGTGAAAGCCAGTGGAGCCTTGAATTTCCCACCACCACACAATCCTTGTTTGAAGCAACTATCTCTGCATTCAATGGAACGATCGACTTAGCAATACACAAAGAATGACAAAACAAAACTCTCTTCTTGCTTCTTTATAAACCTCCATTTTGAAGCCTGAAAGTCGCATTGTCACCATTTAAACCGCGTTTTATTACACTAATCAAAACTTAATTACATTTGGGATCACGTTGCTTTCTTATCAAGGTTATTTTCTGATTAGATTTACTCTATAAAGAAATATTGTTCTCCATCAGGCCTGGTGCTGCAACGCAGAAAGGCATAATTGACTTTACGTTCAAGGAAAAAGCGCGGTTTGTTGGTATTGAATATGCAAGGACCAAGTATTCACGGTTGACCGCACCTAAGCATATACAAAACATATTGCCTGTTTGCGAAACAATGTAAAGGTCTGTGAGTGCAGTGCAAAATTGTTCTGCTCTGTGCCCCCGCAAACGCTACTACATCTACCCTCAGGTGTTGCTATCAGGAGGATGTAGTGCTGGATATAAGTAATTTGATCATGCTGTGAAAGAACTGTAGGTACATTTGTATAGCGCTTCACAACCCTGACTAGGACTCCAAGCATTTGATTGTGGACAAAGGTGACACCGCCGTCTTCATCGTACTGGACCTTTCTGTAGCTTCAACACTGCCTCTCACCCAATTTTAATTCAACAACTGCATGAACCCGGCATCCAAGCGCCTGCACTGGATTTGTTCCATCCTGACATGCCTCACCCAGAAGGTCAGCCTGGCCCACTTCACATTGGACGCCATCAACCGGATGTGCGGAATTCCACAACTATGTATACTCAGACCCTCCCTGTTCAATGTCTACATGTCTCCAATCATCAGCATCATCCACGCCTAGGGTTCAACATCATATCCTATGATGAACACACCCAGCTCAGACTTTCCCTATCCGACAAGACTGGAAAAACACTCAGACCAGTTTCTCTGTCTGCATGCCTGAATTTGCCTGATGGATGAAAACTAACTGCCTCAAGCTCAACATAGACTTTGTAATCTTTGGTATAGACACCTCGCTCTGGGACTCCTGTTCACTTTCCAAACTCAGACCCACACCTCTCCCGTCCAACCCATGCAAAAAACTCACTGTGACCGGCCAAGTGGAAGCATTCTCCATCTCCTGCTTTCACACACTGAAGATGCTCAAGAACATCTTCAAATGGCTCCCCACCAAAACTTGCAGAACTGTTATCCAAGCCTTCATCACCCACAAGCTGGACTACAGCCGAGCACCTTATGCCTGAGTCAACACTCAAATGACCAGAAGACTCCAGACCCTACAAAACTCAGCTGCCAGGCTCACACTCAACCTCCCACCCCACACTCAAATCACCCCACACCTCCACTACCTCCCAATGCACAAATGAACACTCTTCAAGCTCCTCATGCACACATGCAAAGCCTTACACAACAGTGGCCCCACATACCTCAACAATCAAATAAACTAACACAAAGTTACCAGACACCTCTACTCAGAAGGACAGAAGAGAGAGAGAGAGAGAGAGAGAGAGAGAGAGAGAGAGAGAGAGAGAGAGAGAGAGAGAGACTGTGTGTGTGTAGGATTTCGGCAGGGTGTAAGTGAGAACAAGCTCTGAGTTTTGCTAGTGGAATACATTTAATACATTTAGCTCTTGGCCACATTGTGGCTTGCCTCTCCACCCCAATATGTCATTCTGTCTGTGCCCCAGCAACTTTGTTATGTCCACTGTCAAGCAATAAAGGCAGTAGCCAAGGTGGTAGGCAGCAAGGTGGCTGCAGTCTTGCTCTAGATTTAATGGTGTGGGACGAGCTGAAGGAGCAGCTGCAGTGCTTAGTAAGCCACCTGGAGGACTTGGAAAAGAGGCTAGAACTGAGTTTATCCTTTGATAAGCATGACTTACAGAGTCTCACTTGCTAATTAGTACTGAGATGGGCGAGTGTGGAGGGTGGAGACTGAAAGATATTCCAAGCACCGAGGAGGCTTCTGAGGGGAAGAGCCAGAGTGATTGCTTATGTTGTATATTTACAAACAGCTGGCCACCCCGTCAATTGCAAATATTGACCCTGACCATGCTAAGAGTGGCCTTCAGGTCGTACCACATGTTTGGATTGCCTGGAGGGGATTTTTCTTGTTCTCTGAATCAGGAGAACATTATTTTCAAAGCTGTGGAAGATACTCTAAGTAGGTGTTACCTTGGTTTGCTCCCTAGGGGGTTGTCTTCCTCACCCTGGGAACAACATGAGACATTCAAAAAGTGATGCTCAAGCTGACTCTGGAAATCGATTTGTGTGATGTGGTCACCAAATGGAAAAGGGCTTGTAAGAACGCACCTCACCGGCGGCCCACAGTTCAGTACTGAACTTGCAATCATGAGGAAAGAGCGTTACCTTCTAAAGACCATTTGCAAGACCTCTAACAACCAGTCTACTGACTTTAAGTACAAATTAGGTGCAACAAACTGTATCAAGACAATTTAAGAGGTGAAAAGAGCCACCTGTCTGCCTGTCTAGCACGACTCTAGGAGTTATTAGAACATTGGAATGTTGGGAGCTCCATTGAAAACAATGGAGTGCTCTGGGCTTCATATGGCATTCCAACATTCCAATGTTTGTTCAAAGCTGTTGCTGTGAACAAAGGCCTCACAGGGCCCGAGGGGGTTTCAACATCCTCACTCTCCGTGGGGCCTTCGTTTTACAAATTAGAACATTTTGGCCTCTAGCCTTCGAACCCTCCGTAGCGGGCTTTTAACGCTGCAGCGAGGCTCTAATGGTTGGTAGAGACCGCTACGGGGGGCTCTAAGGCTATACTAATAAACCTAAGGAATTGTTTCAGGCATTACAAATGTTTCTTTGCCCTAGAACACTGTAATGGGACCTGCTTTATATCAAGATGTGGTAGATTATTCTATTATGTTTTCGTGCACTAAAATACATGTTATTCATCAGTTTTTACTCCTTAACTATCTTGACAATACCCTTTAGAGAGAGACCTGGGTACAGCCATTTCCCCGCCCTCAAACTTTGTACTTCGAGAGATGTGTAAACAAGGCTTCCTCTCACACGTGTGCTTACTTTTAATTTACAAGACATCTTGCCATCATTGCAGGTTACTGATAGCACTGTTGTGACAAGAAGAGTCTGCGGGTAAATATCCCCACGTCTAGTTTTATCCACCTAAAAAAGCAACAGTAAACCGTTTACCGAAAAAGCCCTCAGTGGACATTTTATTCACATCTCTCCAACTGCAGGCCTGCCTTGGCTGTTAAGAATTCCGAAAAATAAAAGGCTCTCCTGTTCTTGGTGCTATCTAAGGTCATTTTTCTGAATTGCTCCATGGGAAAGGACTACCTTGGGGCAGCAGGCAAAGCATATCCCGGTTCTTCAGCTCTGAGCCATATCAGCCGTTACTAGGTTTCTAAGGTCACTTAATTTTGTCAAAGTGAGGACCAAGACACCTGGATATATGTGGCCCAATTCACAAACAAAGTTGGAAATTTGCTTCTAAAGGGTTACTACTGCTTTTGAAGGCAATTTCTAACTCTCATATGCATGTCCATGTAGACTTCCAGGAAGCTGAAGTGCTCACATGGGCAAGCACATACACATGCAGATGTGTACCAAATATCATGCGTGAATACATTATCATTTGCTAACATTTCTTTTTCCAAATTTAGAGAAAACCCTTTACCTCCACCTGTTTTAACGGTGTGCCCCCACTCTTTCCACCTAAAAAAGGAGATAGTTGGCCTTTCGGTGCATTAAATCTCCAACATTTTTCTGTCTGGAAAAATACCTGCAAAGGTTTGTGAGTAACAGAAACATGCGAGTCCATGGTTACACCGCCTTTAGCATGTGTCCCAAACTTTCAACTCCCATAACTCACTTCTGTGAGGAAATTTACTGACACATGCACTTATACTATTGGACCCGATTACAACTAACCCTGGGTGTATTTTGCGAAGTAGCGCTACGCGTAGCTATGTGAAGTGCACTTCGCACTACGCGAGCTACGCGAACTGCGTAGTGCACTGTGCAAAATGCTGTTCGCACTGATTGCACAGTGCCGGATGCTTGTCCGCACTGTGCAATCAGTGCAAACTGCATCTTGCACAGTGCAAGCAGTCGTTTTCTGCCGCTCGAGTAGATTTCTACTCGAGCGGCAGCTTTCTCAACACGGACTGGTAGTTTCTCATCGCGAGCGGTCGCGAGCATACGTGATCACTCGCAATGAGAAACCTGATCTCCCCGCTTTGAGAAGCTCGCCGGGAGGTTTATTTTCCACGCTCGCGATCGGCAACTTGATGTTGCTGATCGCGAAAGAGGAAAAAGTCCCGCCGGGATGTTATTTTGCTTGCTCGCGGTCGCCAACTTGACGTTAAGGACCGCGAGCAAGCAAAAAATGACCGCTGCACTACGCTACGAGTGTTTGCACTGTGCTATGTGCAATTTGCGTAGTGCGAAGTAGCGCAAACTTCGCATAGTGCTTTGCCCAGGCTTAATTACAACACTGTTCTGTTTAAGTACAGGGACACCAGATAGCTGGAAATACCATTTCTGGCCTGTATACCCTCAGACCAAAATCTGGTTGGTACAAGTTATTTTGCCCACAATGGGAAATAGCATGCCATGGTGGTTTACCGGGTCAAACACCACATAAGGATCCATACTCCATGCTCCTCATGTGTATTTGCATGAGTCGATTAGTGTCTATGCTGTGCTGATGTCTGCAGCCCGCGACTGGATCCACATGCAATTATACTGAGAGTTTTTAGCATGGTAAAATTATGACCAGTTTTCCTGCATCTTGTAAATCTGATTTAGCAACAACATGACTGTTTGGACCAATAGAGGGGTACCTTAATGTGTGGGTGAATACAAATAAGAGTGACAATTCAGGTTTTGTGAATCACAACATTGAATGTGTACATGCACACACAGATGTTTGAGCACCTAGCGATCACAGAGATGCACAATAGCTTTATTAACTGGGCCCTAAGTAATACACCCATGGACAAACAATTGTGGTCAAATGTGTAAGTTGGTATTCGAAGCCTGATGTCCTGGACCCATATTAGACTACTAAAGCATTGGGCCTCATCTATTTTAATCCTGTGTGAGCCATGGTAACCTCAGACCCTCGAGGCATCCTCCTCCTCTCTCCTCCTCTATATGCGGCGTATTTCATATGCTCCTCTCCATTATCCTCCCTTTGTATTTCAATGAGTCGCTGTGGTTTTTTGCGGCACTTCTTGCTCGCTGCTTGACAAAGGCATTGAAGGAACTAATGGGTACTCTAAATGTAAAATACATAGTTTCATTAGGCACAAATAGTTCATGTTTTCATGTTTAATACCATATTCCTCTATGACCTGACATGTTTGGGTCATTTGGTAATATAGGGTTTTGAATGTCTCTCTTGTCCAAATAGCCTGGCAGCTCATCTAGATTACAAGTGCTCCTCTCCCCTCAAGATGACAGATCCTGTTAAACTAATTAGGTTTTACATCTGGCGAGTGTCAATTTTAGATTAGACTGGTCTGAAATGTATTACAGTTTCTTACACTGACTTTCTTTACTCATGGTTTTATATTACAAAGTTAAATCATGTCAAAACATTATAGTCATTCCTGTGCTTCTTGAAATGCTAATACATTTATGCAAATTGATGATCTTCGACACAGTTGCAGGATTAGAAAAATGATTGCAGAAATTCAGTAGCCATACATTCCCATTCAAAATAATACACATTTAATAAGCAATCAATTTATAAATGTTCTCAGGGTTTATAAAGAAAATGTTGAACAATGACACTGCAGGGTGCTGCCCCCACTCTACAGCTAAAGAAAATGTATATTGTGATTGACGAGGCATCTTATCTCAGAAAATCCGGCAATGTATTATGTTTTTCGCCTTACCATTGGATTGATCTGTTGCCACAGAAATCTAACAGTTTCAGACATCTAACAACATGACCTTAATGGTGAGATCACTACTATCTAATCTATTTTCAGAAGTGGTTAATGAATCATCAGGTAGTTAAGATGTAAGTGAGTTCCATAACATCACTATCTGTACAATCTATGTGCATCATTTTACAATAGGTATATTTCTTTCTGGACTGGATGATCAGAGCACCATATCTACCAGAGGGCACCTCACAAACTGCACGCACTTGAGATTCATAGACTTTAAGCGTAACCTGTTTTTGTAAAGCACTATTTTGGGGTTGCTTGGACTTTAAATTACAGGAGTGGAGTTTATTCAATGCAATATTTCTTAATTTGTTGGTTGCAGAAACATGAAAGTGGGATCCATTCCTATCACTTGCAGGTTACATACAAATCTCAGCAGTGTGTACTTAGGGGTCGATTATGATGGCGGTGAATCCGCATCCTCCGGGCCGGTGGAAGCCACCGCCGGCCCGGAGGATGCGGATTCACCGCCGCGGTCCCTGACAACACCACCCGCCAGATTAGGATGGCGGTGGGATCAGCGACGGACGGCAGGTCCGTCCGCCGCTGATCCGCGGGGTGTAGACCGTTATTTGGTGGCGGTGTCCGCAAGACACCGCCAGCCAAATTAGGAAGCGTGTGTAAACATGCTTTTCCGCGGCGGTTTTTCTGCCGTGGAAAAGCATGTGGACCTTTGCTTCTGGGGGGCCCTTGCGGGCCCCCAGGGTGAAGGGAGGTTGGGGGTGCACATGGGGGGTACCTATGGTACCCCCCTGCATGTGCATACACAAAGCGGCAGGCACCGCGCGGTGCCTGCCACTTTGTGCATGCAAATGCAATGCATGCATTTTTAACATTTCGGCGGGTGCTGCTTGAAGCAGCACCCGCCGCAATGTTAAAGATACAGGATGTGACCGCCAGGGTGGCGGTCACATCCTAATTGGCATGGAGAGAACGCCGCTGCCCTTGCGGACAGTCTCTCCACCTCGGGGGTGGCGGACGGACGCAAGTCCGTCCGCCATCCTAATCGACACCTTAGTTTGTTGATAAAACCATTAAATGAATGAATAGTTAATTTCGATGCATTGTTACTTAAAAGTCACACAAGCCTACCAGAATGGACTGGTTCCCAGGACAATGCAGTATATCAAAAAATGATGCGCAAATAACGATGGACAGGGATGCAGCCCGAGTGGTTACCAGCGTTTGAGATTAATTCAAGCATTCCATCCATCACTTTTCTGTATACTTCTGGTTCCCAGGACTGGCTGTACTGTTTTGAGCCTGATCTCTGTGTAGAGTGCCGCCTCTCTGCAAAGGCCTTCAAGGGTAACACGGCTAACTTGCTGAAGCCGGTCGGGGTGGGCCTTCTGCGAACCCCAAATCACCCATCTCAGGGTCACTCAGGCTCCAGCTTGGATTCCTCCACTGTAAGTTCAGGTAACCATCAGGGCACTGCACTAAGCCTGTCCATTGCACTGCTTAGGCAGCTTCCACCCTTCTTATTTCTCTGACTTAGGGTACTGGGGACCGTATGAGTGTGAAAACTGTTTGTCTATGCTGCAGAATGTCTCACTCTACCAAACGTGTGATTCCCCTCACATTTAGAAAGCGTAAACACTGGGTTTATCCTGGCAGTGAGTCAGCCAGTTCCGCCGTGAGAAAGCCGGTCCACCAGAACACAAGCGAGCCCTAAGACTTCTCCTTAACAGGAGCCGGACGTTGTAAGCCATGAATGCCAACTCAGAGTTAGGCTGCTCATTCCCCAAGAGGCCCTCAACCATGTACCCACTGCGACTAGGCTCTGAGTAATGACCCCTCTTCGCTCTAAGGCATTATCTGATAATCGATAGATAAGTCCAACTCCCTGGTTAACCTACATATGGCCCTCTGCCTCTCTAGGTCCTGTCTAGGCTTCACCAACCTTTGCTCTACCAGGGTCTTCTTAGCTCTGTGTTCCTATGTGCAGTTTATAGCATCCCATTTACTGCTGCATTTTTTAGGTAAGCTTGAGTGTTGGTAGCGACCAGAGTCAAGACTCGCACTCTAACTCTTTTCCACAGTGAAACTAAAGGGACATTTTTTTCCTCTTGTTAAAACTGGGTCCACTGTCCCTTTTACCATGCCAAAGGGATTCTGAATATTGCAGAGGCATTTGCAGAAAGCTTCAACTCTCATTTATCCTTAGCAGGAATAGAATGAAGCCCTAATCGATGGCTATTGGTAAAATATCTTTTTCTCTGAGATGGACATTGGTTTGGCCTCTTTTATGGCTCACAAAATAAACGCTCACTAAATGCAACTATTGACCTACAGCTCAGCAAAGCCAAATCAGCCTTCCAACCTCCACAGATCAGTATATTGAGTGGTAGATTGATCTGGGCCCTAGTAAGATCTTATTTATTCTACCTAGAGACAACAAAGATCCGAAGCTGTTTGAAGAGCTGTTTCAAAACAGGTGACTAGCAGGGTGGGCATTATTTTTCATCATCAATAACAACAACAAAAATGTTTTTTTTCCTTGACTTAAGGTCCCAGAGCTAATATTACATGCAGAAGGCATGACGCCCTACTTAGTACTAAAATATTTAGGGCCTACTAATACCCATTGCTAATTAAGTGTCATTATGCAATATTGCTGTGCGGATGGAAAGTATTCCAGTCCCTCTTTATTTGCAGACTGTCTACGCTTCTTCTCTTCATCTAGTCAAGGCTCTTATATGGTGTTTGTTGGCCTCAGAGATCTCAGTGATCTACCAATGACTTGCACCTAAAGTCTCACATCTAATACCCATTTTTCAGGACGACTTTATTTTTTAAAACCTTTATTTCAGTTTTAGCCATCCAAAACGTCAGCAAAATAAATCAACATCCATATATTCATATACCAAAAAAATAGTGCCTCAGATCAGTTTAATCATTATTGGCATCTGTACTTAACATTGCATACATTTTATTTACACAAGTGAAGCCAGTCAGTCAGTCATAAGCTTTTATTCGATATGTATATATGTCTTATAAGCACACTTGCAATACAGTCATTTACAATTTACAAAAAGCATCACTTTAAGAAGTCAGTGTAAAAACTCATTTAAAAAGGATAAAAGGACATAAAATGTCCGGTAATAATTTAACTAAAAAAAGAATTAAATCGCTACTGACAATCTCTTACAACGAATAAGCCAAAACTGTTTTAAAAATGTTGCTATTCCACATACAACTGGGGGGGATGTGTCCGTAGTTAGGATGCGTAAAGCTGCTAAATGGCTACGTGTACCCATGTTTCGACAAGGAGGTTTCAGCCAGAAATTCCTGGGCCTTGCATAGTCCGGGCATTCAAACAGTACATGTGCAACGGACTCTATCTTACTAGGGCAACAAGCACAATTGGGGGACATACGGGCCGCTGAATTCCAGTTTGATACCACAGCACCAAGTGGAAGGGAACCAACTCTAAATTTAAAATAAAGGGCTCGGTCAAAGGGGAGGGTAATTAGATCCAAGTAGGGCTCAAATACCACAATATCTATAACTAGTAAAAAGGCGGCAGTAGACTTGCAATGGTTCGAGTTTGTAATTAGGTGCTCCGCAGCCCATTTCCAGAAAAGGGCCTTAACAACCTCTTTCGGGGGGGGCTGAACGTGATGACCAACAGTCCCCCAATCCGATTTTCTCCATAAGCTTTTTAGTGTCTCTTAACCATCTTATTTTTGCCCAGCCCCCCAGGCTCATTATTTCCCCCAGGCCGTCAGCGTAGGATTTTAACTCTTCACCCCTCCAAATTCGTGTCCATAAAAGGAGAGGGCGAAGCAGAGCTTGATCTTTGATGCTTTTACAGCCTGTATCCAACAACACTGGTACAGATGGTGTGCTCAGGGGGATGGCAATAATTGATTTTAGTAGCTTACTCTCCGCTGTCGCCAGAGCGTCCAATCGGCAGTGGCCCCACAGTTCTGCCCCATACAAGGCTGATGTCACTACCTTGGCCTTGTAAATTTCGATTACTGGGGTGAGTGATCTCCTAGGTGAAGCCCGGAACTCCCTCATGAGAGCTCCTCCTACTCTCTTGTGGTTAAGGACCATTTTGTCTATGTGGTTTGCCCAGGACATTCTATCCGTTATCCGAATTCCGAGATAATCGAATTCGGATACTTTCTCTAGGGCAACAGAGTTAAGCGTAGGTGGGCGGCCCAGTTTCCTTGGCGGATTTAAGACTAAATATTTAGTTTTGTCCACGTTTATTATTAGACCTTTTGCAGCACAAAACTCCTGGAAACGCGTTAACAATTTCTGTAGGCCTTGGGGAGTCTTCGAGATCAAAAGCGTGTCATCCGCAAAAAGCAGGGTGGGGATCCGGACTCCTCCGAGACAGGGGGCGTCGGCTGGTTCTTGTTGGAGATGTTCTACCACCCCATTTACATATAGTGAAAATAGGGTGGGCGCCAGGACGCAGCCCTGTCTTACACCCCTAGACACCGGTATTTTCTCAGTGAGCTCTCCGTTTTTACCCCAACGGACCTGTGCAAAGGTGTGGACATGGAGGCTAATGAGGAGGGACAAGATGTAAGGGGGTAATCCCAACTCATAAAGCACCCTCCATAATTCTTCCCGGGGGACTAGGTCAAAGGCAGTCTTCAGGTCTATAAAGGCCAAATAAAGACTACCCTTGCCTAGTTCCACCACCTTCCACCCCAGAAGTGCCAACCTAAACACCTGTTCTATTGTCCCCATTCCTGCCCGAAAACCTGCCTGAAAGTCCGATAGGATTTTATTCTCCTCCACCCAATGGAGGATCCTTCCGAGTATAGCTTTACCAGCTATCTTTTGGGTGGAGTCTATCAGACTTATGGGGCGGTAGTTCCCCGGGGTCTCCCTACACCCTTTTTTATAAATCGGGACCACCACCGCCCCTTTCCAGGATTCTGGCACTGCCCCTCCAATCATGATGTCGTTGAGGAGAGCGGCAATCACCCTTCCCCATTCCACTGGGTATGCCCTCATAAGATCCCCCGGGAGGCCGTCTGGGCCTGCTGCCTTGCGGGGTGCTACCCACCCAATAACCCTTTCAATCTCTAAGGGAGTGAAGAGATCATAAGCGTGAGGTTCAATTACTAGTGTAAGGTTCAACCCAACATTCAGTTCCCCGTCTGGAGGGAGGTATAAAGCCCCAAAATGTTTTACCCAGTTTTGGGGCGGGATGTTGCAGGGTCTCATAGCTGCATCGGGTTTATTCCGTGTACCTATAAGATTCCAAAAAGCCCTTGAGTCCCTACTTTTACTAGCTTGGAGCAGGTCTTCCCAGAACTTGTCTTCCCACTCCCTCCTAGCAGTTTTGAGGGATTTATTGTAGGCCTTCCTTGCTTCCTGTATGTCACTGTGGGGTTTATGCTTTACTGCCTCAACTAGCTTTGCCTTGTGAACCCTACATGATTGGGTATACCAACCATCATGTAGTTTTTTAGATCTTTTGTTACCCGACTTACTAGAGTGTGAGGTGAACACATTAGTCAAGGCCTCTACCAAGGAGACAAAGAGCCCACTCACTCTACCCACCCCTTCTAGAGGGGACCCAAGGGTTGTCACCGCATGCTTTAAGAGAGATGAAATTTCCCCTACCCTTGCCTCAGAGAGGACCAATTTCGCCCATTTTATTCGTCTACCGCAGAGCGAGACTTCAGACTCATCGGGGGGTGCAGCTACCGGGTTAATGTTTTCCTTCCTTACGGGACGCCACCACTGGTCCATGCTTAAGGAGAGTGAATTGTGGTCGCTTTCAATCGTAGGGACCACCAGCATGTCCCTTACATAGGTCCATAGGTATACATCTATTAATTGTATTGTATTGATGATTTGTAAAGCGCGTTGGCTACCCAGGGGCGTCCCAGCAACAAATAATCTATCCTAGAGGTGTGTCCTGGTCTGTTATACTTATGGGCCCCCCCCCTGTCCGAGGTTGTCCTCCCATTGGCTGCCCTTAAATTAAATTCAAGACTCAGGGAATATAACTGGAGCGCCACTTCTGACCACCTCCTGATCGGTGGGATTTCCAATGCAGGGATCCCCAACCTGGCATCCTCCTCGTCTTGGTCAAGGGCAACGTCCGAGCCCAAAGGCTCGAACGTACAATTCATGTCGCCTGCAACCAATATGCGCATCTTGTGTGGGGTATTCTTTAGGATGGTCTCAAGGAGAGATATTACAGGAGACTTTCTCCCGCCCCTAGTCCCACGGGCATAAACGTTATAGATATTTAAAACCAGTCTTCCCCTTTGATCTATTAGGATAATATTTTGGATATCCGGGCAGCCTGTGGGAAACTCCTCTACTCTGCAGTCTAGAGAGGCTGCAACCCAAATGAGAAGGCCGCCCGAGGGACGCCCTCTCCCTGTTTCCGAGGCTTGAGCGGGGAAAGAATAGGAAGAGTATCCCACCCTATGGACCGGCACCAAGCTCCATGTCTCTTGAAAAATACACACAGAGTGCTCATCAACCCAAGCAGTAAAGTCTGGTAGAGCCAGCTTTCTTGCAATCCCTGCGACATTCCAGCTGAAAACCTTAAATACTAGGTCCGTCACAGCTGAAATGTCTCTGGGCGCAAGAATATCCCCGTCTGTGGTCCTCATCAATGATGTCTGGGGGGAGCAAGGACCTTGGAGAATAACTTTAGGGGCTAACATCCCACTAGTCGAGAGGATTTGGGTGGGTGATTCTCCAATTGGATCTACTCTACTCCCAATTTCCAGTCAGTGGGGCCTTGGTGCCCACAAATGATTCACCCTTGTGCCCCCCGTTGCCCCTGTCCAATGTGTCTCCCAATTTTGACAGAAATCAGGGGAGGTTAGGCTTTCTCCAGTTAAGCTAACAATTTGCCTGGGGTAGAAATAGGATAGATCTACCACTTTAACCCCTGGTGCCCCCATGTTTTTAATAGGAGTACAGATAGAGGGCACTACTCTAGGGTCTTGGAAATTTATAATTATGCAATCCCCTTCCTGAGTTTTTTTTCCCTGCCCTACCCACCCAACTCTACGGACACTTAGAATGATCCCATCTACATCCAACGGAATTGGCTTGTTTGCCTTCAGCCAATGGATGCACTTGTTCTTGAGTGATTGGTGGTTTTCCATCTGGCCTTCCTTTAGAGGGGGAACATTTACCATGACAGCAACAAAGGGTTGGCAGTCTGGCGGGAGGTTTACTGGAGGGATCCGACGTACTGGATTTCTAGGGACCAATAAAATGGTAGCTGGGGCTGTAGGTTGGGACATAGGTCTAGAGGTTTTCCCTATCACTAATCCTTGGGATTTGTCGCGTGTGCCAGACGTTTGGATGTCTTTCGCTTTACCACTAGCTATCTGTGGCTGCTTTTGTGGGATAGGCTTGGGCTTATTTATAGCAGGCTCTAAGCGTGCCGGTGACCCCTTGCGTTTTGACCCTTCTTTGGGAGGGGGAGAAGGTTTAGGAGCTGGAGTTAATGCACTATTAGAGTCAACCTTCTTTAAACAATTTGAGGGCTTAGGGTCTCTCTGGGGTAGTAGTTCATTCCCCTTTGCACCCATATCCTGGTTTTCACTCACTCTGGCTAGTTGTTTAAATGTAGTTTTGAGTGAGTGGAACCCGTCAAGGGTTGATTGCTCTAATTTGTCTATCCTCGCCCCCAGACCCTTAACCTGTATTAGTAGGGGCCTCAAGAGACTATTTACCTTCTCGAGGATGTTTTCAATGATTACAGAGTCAGTGGGCTTAGGAACATTTGTGGTGTTATCATCTGTGCGTGGCCCCTTGGGGGAGACCACAACAACCCCTTCTATGTCGACTTCATTCTCTGAAGACCGGCCCCTTGTATTTCTCATACCAAGTCCAGAGTGCTTTCTTACTCTTTGGTAAAGAGCGGCCTGCCTAACTAGCCTACCCTTTTTACGTTTTCTTGCCTTTTTACTTATAAACCTATTATCCTGCCTGGTTTCGGGAGTTTGAATGTTAGGGGACGCCCCATCTGGGACCCCATCTGGTGTAACTATTAAGGGGGTGGGCGATTTTGGAGATAGAGGGACACTAATGGGTTCGCTTAGGGATTTAGATGTTACGGGTGGAAACAAATTACTAAGCCTGCCATCTTCTACAGTAGCAGTAGGGAGAAGCGTGGCCAGATTTTCCAGCCTATCTATGTTTTGCCCTATTTCAGCCAACTGGGGCGGGTCTATAGAGTCGCCAGAGACACCAGGTAGGGGAGCGGAATGAACCTGCTCACTGGCCGGTGTAAGCGACTGGGCAGCAACCCCCAAGGATGAACGTCTTGAAGGGAGGTAGACCTCAGATAGACGCCGCTCAGACATAGCAATCTCCTTTTCTATCACCGCCGCCACCCGGGTAATGAAACGGTCTATTGTTCCAATAACAGGGCTCCCAGCAATGGACCCCCTTTCACCTTCACTCCTAAGGAGTTTGCCAGAGCGGGTAGACATGATTTCAAGAAACACCACGGGGCCTCACACAGGTCGTATGTACACACTGCTGATGTGGAGGAAGGGGACGTGGCCCAGCCCAGCCCAGCCTTGACAGCCCCTGACTGCCACAGACTGCCCGCCCTTTGCTCGGGCTTCGCTCGGCGTCCCGCTCGCGTCCCGCTGAGCGTCGAGCTGTTCGTAAAGTAGGGGGCGTTGCAGGCAGGGGCGTGTCTGTAGGTGGGCGCGTCCGCCTGTGCAGCTGGGGAAGCAGGGACTCCTGGTCTTCCGAGTCCCTGCTTAGCGCCGACGTGCTGGTCCTTCCAGGCGCCTCCCAGTGACCAGCGCTTGTACCTCGCCTCTCCCTCCTTCCAAGTCGCGAAGCGGCACCCGCGGAGCGGGTGCGGCGAGAGGCAGCGGCAACACAGGACAGCCCAAGAAGAGTCAGACCCGAGAACACAGGGTCAAACGGCAACCTCCACAACTTTCAGGTGGGTCCCGCAGGGTGAAGAGAACACGCGCCTTTTCTCCTGGTCAGGCAGGTGAAGCAGTGGCTATATAAAACAAATAAAAACATGATATGAATGTATACCAGCACTGGTAATGAACAGGATCACTTTCAGAGGGCCACGGGACAAGTAGGGGCTTTTGGGCATCAACCATGGATGTTATGGTTGTTAGCCTCTGAAGTCCTGGGGTGCATCATAGGATAGCTCTGGAAACTGGGCTAGGTACAACCATTTCTGCACTTGACTCTGAGTAATACTGAGTGCGAGCAGCCACAGGCTTCTCAGGGAGGAATATATAGGGGTGTTTAAACTCAGAGCTGAACAACCAATAGACAATTCAGTAAGTGAACGCCCAGCCAACCCTGTGCTTATGTTTACAACGAAGAAAATACTTTTTACACACCAAAACATACAACTACACACTATCTGTAACAGAAACAATTTAGTATCCCCTAATGGTATTTGGGTTGGTGTTGGCCCGCCTCCCACTTCCTCCTTGCTGCCCCCCACAACCCAGGCTCTCTCCCAGTTAGGGCTAGCCCTCCTCTCTATAGGGAATGCAGCAGTAGCATGAATTTAGCTCATGGGCAGATTAATCCCCACCAATTTTATGTGTGCACAGTCTCCATTCAGAGTTTACCCACTCGAGTAGGATCAGCTCTCGAAGGTCAGCCTTGACTGCCTGGGCAATCAAGCACATCACACACCCCGTTTAGGTTGCGTACTGGCTGGAGGATCTTCCTCCCTCCCGCCTAGGCCACTGTGAACTGTGGCCGCACTGGGCAGTGTGCCCACACTGGGGCTTTCAGTGGAAAGGGCAGGATAGAGAATTTCTGGTATGGTGTGGTCCTAACTGAGTCAAAAGAAGAGGTCTCTGGCTTCAGGGGCGTGGCGCTGGGCCATGCTGGGACTGGTTTGCCATGCTGGAGCCCTGATTGGGCCCAACAACACTCTGGGCAGATTCAGCACCCCGCCTGGTCATTACTTTGGTTAATGCAGCCTGTACTGGGCCATGTACAACTTCTTCCGTCATACACCCCACAAAAGCCGGTCCCCATTTATGTAGTCGTGGTCATGCACAGACAGATCCTTGATTTGTCAGTTGCGGCCGTGGACAGGCAAGTCACAACTTGAGCAGGCCAGGCAACACACAGGCCAATGTTCCATTTAGGCTGATAACAGCACGCAGTCACAGCCCAAATTGTCCGCGGCAATTGCAGCCACAGAGTTGCATTGCCCACCAGGAACTGGCACGGAAAGATAGCAGGCCCACTGTCTTCAGGCAATACAGATGTCTGCATGAGTTCTCTCTTCTGGGTACCCCACAGACACCAGGGATGCACTGCCCCACACTCCTTTCTGGATAGACACTCCCTCTATGGTGTTGGCAGGCTCTTTGCTGTCTCAGCAGGCATGCAGGCTTGTAAGTACTTCAGGACATGTATACATCTCCTCCAGCAAGAGATGACCCCTCACCTCTGCAAGATTGACTTCAGCTCGACACTAGCCCTGGCTGCATGTCAGACCTCTCTGTGCAAATAGCAGACAGGGGATGTGGATCCACTGTCAGTACCTTTAGAACCAGTTTAGAGTAGCTCTCATTTCATGTGGCCTTTCCAGGCAGTTCTCCATGCACAGTTTTTGTGAAGATTGATGCTTGTCACAGCAGAATAGTCATTTACTTAGAGCACCCACAACAGAGTCACAAAGAGGTGTGAGGTTGGCTGTCATCAACACAAAGTAGTAATCAGGGAAAGACAAAAGGGCAGGCCTCACCTAAAGGTTTCCTCACCTTGCACAACAGAGTCTGCAGTCATACCCTACACCCTACCATTCACCAAATGGAAGCGTTCAGGAAGACAAATCAGCAGTTCCATGCTGATAAAAAAGTCTAATTAAATATCTAAATGTGCCCTGCTGTCTTCTCTCTCCTCAATTCAGTTTCTTGGTCTCCACCCTCCAGCTTCAGGAATGTGAACAATATCCTGCCACATTCTAGGAACTCCTCCATCCTGTGCAAAGGCCAGCCAGGGTAACCTTACTCTGGCTCACTCACACCATGCATGGACCATGCAGGCTACACACATCAATACGATTAACATGCACACTGGATTCAAGATAGCTCATCCCCCTCAGCTATCACAAATCGACCTCAACAGATTCTTGTGTAATTTGAAGTTAGCCTACCACAGCTTCTTCTATCCCTTCAAGGAGCCAATATACATAAAGGGACATTTCCCTACAAGTCCATACTTTGATGACAGTTTCCACTCCCTAATGGTCCCTATCTTGTGGATCGCTCTCCTCTACAATTGCAGCCAACCCCAGGCAATTTCAGTCCTGATGAGACCCTCTTATCCCCTTCAGGGCTGAAACGCCGTCGACATATGTACAAAGTTAGACTGTTTATCATTTTCTGTGATACATTGATTAACCGCATCAGCGCTAGCGGTTTTCCCGCTGTGCGCTGACTTTTTTGAAATACTGCGTTACATGACGAGCTGAGCTCGTCATGAGCGTGCGAGCGGCGCAACTCATGACGAGCTCAGCTCGTCATGAGCACGTAAGGGGTTAATTTCCTGTGCCTTGAATTGCATTGAATTTAAATTTCTGTCCTTTGATATAAAGCAACCAATACACCACTTATGCTGACATTTTACTTCACCTTTGTACTTTGATTTCAGTTTCAGTTTGTCTTTACACACGGGGTCCACTCATTCCTTTTTTTCAAAATTCCTCAGATGTCTTTGAGATACACCTATAAAGTGTTATCTAAATAATCTTTTGTTAAATCAAACTCGGTTCCGCTGAACTGCGGTTACTCACAAATACTGGCCTTTCTGTATTCCTTTGTTATTTAAGAACAAGGTTGCTGTTAGAAAGATTTACTCTACACAGAAAGATGTGTGATACTTTAGAAACAATTCTAAAATGAGTTCCATATGAACACTTGTAACTAGGATAACCCTTATGGAGGAGGCCTCATGGCAGTTTGGGATGGACTGTTCTCATGAGGAGCTGGGTCTGTACTGATTGGCATAAGGTGGGCCTTTGTCTAGAATAGCATGGTGGGCAAAAAAGAAGGCGATCTGAGTTACTGTCAGTGGCAAAGATGAATTCAAGCATTCCATCCATCACTTTGTTGTTGTTGCAGCAGCGAGTGGAGCTGCTGTTCATGCGCCACCAAAGGCGGAGTATGCGGCAAAGAGTAATCACAGTCTTTATCAGATCACCCCTCCCACCTTCTCTTCCGTGAATCATTTCTATCTCTGAAGCCTCTGTTGTGATCTCACTTTCAGAGATCTATCTCTTTGAGTAACAGTTCCCTGAGTCTCACGCACCGTGCGTGGTACACCACCTGCCCTGAACCTGCTATTAAAGCACCCTGCCATGCCACAGTTATTGGAAGACAGTAGAAGAGGCGGGGGTAGACACCTGTATCCTTAATCAGCCTGTTGACAGATTCCTTACACCCACAGCAAATTTGCGTTTCTAAATCCAACTTAAAAACTAAGAATTCACGTGGCTGTAACACTGTAAACGGTGTGAAATGCTTGCAACCAGTATTATCACACCGCCTGTTATACTGCACAGCGGCACACTACTATTACAGGCAGATTATACAGAATATGCCCCCTGCACCAAACACCATAACTATAATGATCTCTACCGGGCGACCACAAATATTGCTGGTGAGGAACTTAACATTAGAATCCTTTAGACTATTCTGGATAATAATCACTCACTCAATTCCCATCTTAAAGAAAATCCGAGGTAGGATGGGTAACGTGCACTGGCCGATTCAGAGTTGCAACATATGGAAGGGGGAAGGACAGAAGGGAACCAGAGGCTCAAATTCTGCCCTCCTTTACACTGGTGGCCATGTCATGTGCCCAGAAATAGTGGGGCAGTTTCGCCTGAAAACAGGAATATCGTGCCAATTGTATTTAGGTCCTTAGAATGCATCAATCAAAGGACTGGCTACACAGCTAATGACTAGTTTCTTGTTTAACACCATCTTCCAGGTCACCGTCAAGCAGGCGCCATAGTAAGTCTATAAACAAAATGGAAGACATCTCATCCCTAATAAAACTAGAAAAGCTGCGCAGGCCCGCGTTGTTTAGCCTTTACTTGAGAGAATAGGAGAATATCATTTACAGCTGTTAAGCAATGGAGCTAAATGATTTCTCTTGTTTGTAATCCAGTGCTGTTTGAAACACTGCAAGAAATAAAACCTTGGCTTGGCTTGGCCTGGTGTGCACAAGCTACACCAGTTCCAGAACTCATCATGGTTCAGGATGAGTGCGCATCAGGGTGATGGAGTAGCCTCTTTTTCAGGTCTGAGACTGACTCCAGGGCATGAGGTGGTCATGAGCAACAATACTGAAGCTTCTCCCTGCTTCACACATTGACTTGTCCCTTTCTGTTTTTGCCACACACTTTGCGTCAAATCTTACTCTGTGAAACGGTCAGGCGAGGAGTGGTTTCAAAGCAGGGTTTCCTATATTACGTCAGAGAAATGATTTGGCTATCTTTTTGTTTTAGCCAGATCGGATAATAGCATTTTCAGTCTTTACTTAGACTGGACAGACATTTGTTCTATACAGAGAATCCATACAGGGACACAACAGTGTCCTTGTTGCCACATAAGTGTGGGATTTATCTAGTCTCACATATGTCTCATGCATAAAAAGTGCTCATGTGTATAAAAATAGTGTCTTTGTGCTGTCTGAGGAATGGTTTACAGACTACTTGGGAAAAGAAGAACTAATGTATAAAATAGTATTTGCTATGGATTTGCTCTCCTAATTTTGGATGCTTCGTTCTCCTATTTTCTCATCACCTCTCTTATGTGTCCATCAATGTGACTCTGCCCCCACGATTCTCTTAGCAGTTGATTTTTAGGTCGAGCCTAGTGCAGCTTGCATGCGCTGTCTAGGAAATCGGCCTCTTGGAATCACTTTAGCTTTTCTACAAGCTTGTGCGTGTGGTGCTCACACGCTATTGGCCTTTGCGTCTGGCTTCAGCACGCAATTGGCCAAGGCGTGTGGATGCCCCAGCTTTTCGTGAAATGTTTACTCCCAGAGCCTTTTGCTCACGGGAGCCAGCAGCGGCGCGCAGGGTCTATCTGTTTTGGGTCAGGTTTGCTTGCCGCTTTCATTAGAAGGCGACACACCCCACCGCCACTTCTGGATCATGTTTCCGGTCGCTTCCACATTCGCAGCTGCGCAGCCGCGCCTGTTTAGGACATTGCAGTTGTCTGTTGCTTTTCTTTTTGTTCACTTTCCACCCTACGCACTAAATATTTTTTTTTTGCATTTGCACTTTTAATAACTTTCACAAACGTTGATATTATTTGTAGTTTCTTCCATTGCTTTTTAATTTTGTGCCGTTTGCACGATGATGTTACACCTTGTAGCTGTTTGATGATGGCCTGCGAAGGTTGTCTAATGTATGTCAGTGCTATTCAGTAGATCCTTCCGTTTTCTGTTACCTTGTTTACAGTTTGCATTTAACCCACCTAATATATTATGTGTAATGTCCGAGGTAATTATTTTTTTTTGGCCGTATCACTCAATTCTTCTCACTTGGTGTCTTGACTCTTCCAATGTTGAGGAGTTCACTGGGAAGACACCTGTAGGTAAATAAGGCGTACTTTGTGGACAGGGCTCACTCTCCGCAGATGAGAGCCCCCTGCCCCCCATCCCCTCCTGCTTGTGTGTACAATTGCACCGTGGCCGGAGCCGTCCTCTGGACAAAAAACATTCCAGGGCATTCTTGGACAAAGGGACGTATTAGCTTTCGCCACCCTTTCAAATGCCACTTTATTTTGGGTCATAATTCTCAGGTTTTGCTCTGCTCTGTCGTTTTTTCCCCGTTATCGTCTGTATTTGTGCGGGGTCCAGTAGCGTTTTGTTGCACAAAACAACGTTGTGAAGTAGAGCGGCTTTCGGGCATTTCGTGACTGTATTTTCAATCCGTGGGGAGTTTACTGGCGTTGCTGGAGTTTTCTGCCTGAGCACTGAATGGCGTTAAGGTCTGTCCTGGACCACGTGCGCAGAGAACATGTAGGGGCTTTACTTTGAAGGAGGGGGTGGGGGGAGAGAGAAGGTAAACATTATTGAGCAGACGGACCGGTGCCAACTGGCAGGACACTGGGTGCTTTACGTTTATTGCTTCGTGCAGGAGCCGCACTTCAGTCCAGTGTTTCTGCAGCATGAGTACACACCCATGTGAACTGAGCACAGGCAGAGGCGCCTTTTATTTAGGTGAAAGTGCTTGTCATTTTCCACGAGCTCTTCTGCTGTGTGTGAGTGCGGCGACTGCAGCCGAGGAGCCCGTCTGAATGTACGAGCTATTTAGCATCTTTTTTTTTAAACTCTAGGTGTGTGTTAATTCTTATACACAAATCTCATGTGCCTTTGATCTCCATAGACCCGATGGAGACTGGTAGATTTACTGATTTGGTCTTAGCACGGATCTAAACCATGTCATAGGATGAATACAACTGATAGGGTGCCATGTTATTCTGAAATTTGTAGTGGTGCATCATAATCATGGGTAGTTGGTAACCACCCCTTCCATGCTCATGACGAGCTCAGCTCATCATGCAGTACACTGCTCGTGTGCTCATGACGAGCTCAGCTCGTCATGAACAATGGGATTTAAGGGAGACCAGCACCCAGCAAGATTTGCTATAGCATTCAAGGTGTTAAAGGACTGTATTAACGTGTGTGTGACCGTTAGAAATGTAGTGTTAAATCAGCTTATATTAGAATGCTTAGAAATGTATTCACATCATTTTGAAGACTAATGTAGTATTTAATCATGAAGGTGGTTAGGTACTGAAAAATGTATTAAGTTACGTATAAGGTGATGCATCTGGATTAAACGTGCACTATATTAAAGTTTGCACATGTAGGTTTGCTTATTCATGTAATGAAATATAATGCATTAGATGATCGTAGAAAGTAATGCTAATAACGTGACATTAGAAAATGTGTGTTCAAATGTATAAAGGCCCGATCGCCTATGGGTACAAGAAGAGGCCTATTTGTGATTTCTTATGTTAGCTAAATGATGTAGGCCCGAAATGTATTTTCCGTGGGAAGGCTCCTTTTCTTTAGTTGAATGTAGACAGTGAAACTTGTGTGCGTGCAAGGTCGAGTTGTTTACAAGTTTCCAGTTGCAGGTGCAAGGACACATGTCTCATTAGGCGGAATACCCCTTTTGTTTTAGGAGTAAGGAGGGTAGGACCAGGCACCACAGGAGTGGAACGGAATGGAGATAGATGTTTGAAGCGAAGATGGTGTCTGGAACTCAAGGTCGACCCAACGGTTTTTGGATGAAGTCAGAGTTCCAATGGAAAACTACCGAAAGAAGACCTGCCCGAAGGAGTGTGCCATGGGCGTGTTTACTGTTTTTGGGATTTTGTATTAGGGACAGTACCCCGAGGGTGGAGCAGAGGAGGGCTAGAAGGGAAGCGAGAAGGAGCATCTTAGAACAAGCTCTGTAGCATTGGCTACTTACCTTTGCAAAGTGAGTGTACTTCTGAGGAAGTCTTCACTTCTGACACCTTAATCTCTTGCCTAGGAATGATGCTAAGTAGGGATGCCACTTTAGTGTTAGTGTAGGGACAGATTAATAATCTTTCTTTTCTTTTTAGGTTAGTGCAGTCAACTCGTCAAGTAGGGACTGTAATTGTTTGCCTGATGATTTTGGAGATTACTTTAATCATCATTTCGCCTGAGATTAGTGCCCGTTTACCTTATTAACCTCTTGCTGAGGTGCTTGTACGTCGAACTGTTTTTGCCTTTGTAATAAACCTTAAAAGTGTATTTCTGTAGTCAGCAGTTCTTGAATTGGATTGATTTGGTCAATGGTAAATTAAAAATGAAAAGAGTTTTTCCCCTTTACACTTCTTAGCTGACAAGAAAGGTCCTATGAAAAGAGGATTCTCAAGATTGGTAAGATAAGGTTAAAAATTGTGATAAGAATCCGGTGTTATCACAACACTAGCTGCCAGATGGCCCCATGTCAGGCGTGACTCAGTGAGTACAGGCTTTTAAACCAGCATCTCTTTTCATACTTTGTTTTTATAGCGTTATCACAAAATTGTTAAACGTGGAACTACACTTTCCAGAATGCAGGGGCAGTGGCAAAAAAACCAGAACTGTCTAAATGTGCCACATGGGTCCACTTGGTGGCTACAGCACATACCCGCTGCAAATGCATATTCGCGTGCACACCTAGTAAAGGGGTGCTTGGAGGGAGGGGGATGTTTTTTCATGGTATCTAAAATTACTCTATGCTTATTAACTATTGGCGCGGTAGCGCAATATTTATTTCTTACAGTGAGATTATGTTTTCATATGTCATTTTTAAATGGAGACTTTCAAGAAGGATCGGCTGTGCATTGGTGTTGTTTAAGAAAAGCGATTACTTGAATGTTAGAGTTTATCAAGATTTATAGCTCACTAAATCTGTTCTCCAAGCGCCTTGCCTTCTACTGCACTGGGCATCTATTTTAACAACTATGCATCCTTATAATGAGGTATTAAAATAAATCTTGAGTATGATGTGTTTAGTATCAGAACAAATATTTCCTGTTTTCCACTTGAGCCCCCCCTTTTTCCTTTCTTGCTTATGCTAGGTTATAAACTTTGTTAATTTGTAGTAGTTCCTTTGTCAGTGACAATTTTAACACTTTGAAAGAAAATAATTTTTAACAAACAAAGCAATTGATCTTTAGTAGGCCTTGACCTCTAGTGACCAGTATCAATTCTCACATTCACATTTCCTTTTCAGATTTTTCTAGACCATCATGGCTACCTGAAATGCGCGTAGACATGAACTATGATAGTCATGACCATGTCTTTTTACTCCACTTGTGATAAATAAATTGTGTTTTTTTCTGTTAACAAGTCATCTTTGGTACACATATCCAATTTTTATATCAACAACATCATGATTGATATATGTTTAATCATTTAATTAGGCCATGTATGAATGGATAAGTATGTATGATTAGTTCTTTAATCTTCTGTATATCATGCATAGGCCGTACATGGAATTACAGATCTACCCTTACTGTGACTAATATTGCATGTGATTTATTTTCTCTTACAATTTTTATGAAAATATGCATTTCTCTATTTAAAATGTAAACTATAAATATATATATATTTTTCAAAAACAATTTCTCCTTTTTCTTTTTCCTTCTGGTCCTATATCAGCTCTGTAATTCTCCAGGTCCACTTTTTATTCATTTCCTAAATAGTTTATCTACACATGGTTATTCACCCTGATTTATTAAGGGTTACCCCTGTTGTTACATATAAAGAAATGGGGTGCCATGTATTAAAAAGAAAATCTGTCACCTTTTAAGGTGATCTAAGCCCATAGTTACATGCCCCAGCGGCATTCAAAAAATGTGTTTGTCAATTTCAGAAGCAATTGATCCAAACATTTCAACAATAAAGCTACAGATGAGCAGACTATCTTTTGGAAATTATCTTGTCCACAAATAAGTAGACCGCCCCTCATGAACCACTTCCATTCATTTGGACAAACCATTTTGGGATTTACTTTTTTGTCCAAGTTTCTTATATGTTCAGTTCCAGAGACTATGTCATAACTAGAGAAATTGGAAGTAGTTTGTTCTCTGCTAAATCCCTGATCACAAACAATATTAGATGTCTTTAACATAAACATAACTCATGCACTCAATCATGTTACCACTTAATGGCTGCAGAAAATCCATCAAATCCAGTGTCAAGAACAGCCGAACAGCCCAACGTTTACAAGTGAATTGACAAAAAATAGGGCAGTCTGAGAGAACATGGACAGCACGTTATGCTCATGATTTGAAAAGGTTTATATTGCCCTTACTGCTACTTATGATAATCAAAGCAGAGAAGTCAAAACACAGTACTTTACTGACAGAATCAAAAACATCATAAACGTTTCCAAAAGGTATCCCACATCATAGCAGATTTACAGATAACAGATTATGGGGCAGATTTACCAGTGGCGTAACGAAAATTGAGGGGGCCCTCATGCAAAGTGCATGAAGGGGCCCCCCGACGATCACACTCAGGAGCTCTGCTGACAGAGTATTGGGCTGAAGTGGCCCCGTTGGAGCTCGGGCTCCCCCGCACCACGGGGGCTGCGGGGGCCTTTGTTACGCCCCTGAGATTTACCACTTTTTCACACAGAGCAGTGCAACAGCTGCAAATGCTGCATTGCATGATAAGGAGAGAGAAGGAGAGCACCAAATTTACTGAAATATGGCACTCTCCTCCCCTTTGCCTAGCGCAAGTGTTGAAATCAGCTGTCGTGCACCACAGAGACACCTTGGCTACGCGTACTATGCATAGACTGGCTGAAATTGTCTCAAACTGAATGGGGAGAAGACCGAGGTGGTCATTCTGGGCCGGAATAAACACCTCTGGGGTCCCTGCCATTGGCCCACTGAATTAGGTACTGCGCCAACACCCTCCACCGCTGTTCGCAACCTGGGTGTTATCATAGATGATAGTTTATCTATGCGACAACAGGCCACTAAGGTTGCGGCCATCTGCTTTTCAACGCTGCGGTGGCTCCACAAGATTTTGTGGATGCTTCCTCTCTCTTCCCGCAGAACCGTAGTCCAGGCGCTTGTAACATCTCGCCTGGACTATGGCAATATCCTTTATCTGGGTGCAGACAAAGCCACCTTACAGGTGTTACAGGTAGTGCAAAATGCAGCTGCACGCCTTCTTAAAAATATTCCCAGACGCTCCTCAGCTAAGGCCGCCTTACATGACCTCCACTGGTTGAGTATCCCTGAACGTGTCAAATTCAAGGCACTGTGCTATATGTTCAAGGTTAAGCAAGGCAGTGCCCCAGCCTACCTCCAAAAGCTGATAACACCTTATAAAACCCTACGGCCACTAAGGTCATCGGACATGGGAAATTTTACCATGCCAAGATGGAAGCTGACAAAAATGGGCGGTCGCTCCTTCTCCACCCTGGGACCCAAATATTGGAACTCACTCCCATTGGCTCTAAAATTAGAGACCAATTTGTTCCGCTTCCGTAAGGCCTTAAAGACACTACTTTTCACTCAACGTGCCTAATAGTCTGCTGTGGCTCAATTCAGGTGAAGCTGCCTTTTCTTCTTTAGTCTATCCCTTGCGCCGGGAAACCCACTGTGGGTAGCTGTGCGCGATACAAGCTTAAATAAATAAATAAAAAATAAATAAATAAATAAACCATTTTCCCTCTTTGTAAGTGTGCTGTACAGTGCAGCACAGGAACAAAGTTGCAAAAGGAAAGAGAAATAAGAGCATCGCTCTGCTTTGCGTTACTTTCACATTATTTCCAGCGGTAAACAAGTTTAGAGCTGGAAAGTAAAAAAAAAGGTTTTATGTTGATTTGTGTCATGTTTGTGATGCAAACACATCGTAAAATCTAAGTAAATCCCTCCCAGTGTCACCAGGGCCCGCTCAACCTTTTCACACTGCTTCAAGTCACTTATGCAAGAAACATGAAATTGCAATGTCTTTCCCTTAAGCATGAATAAGTGTTTATTCAATGGCTTTCTTACTGAGATAAGCATCCCCGCACTCTGGAAACCGCTTTGGTGAGGACCCTTGCTGACCCAGAGCAGCTAAGTAACTATCGCTCAAACTCACTCTTACCCTATTTGGACCAAGTGACTGAAAAAGCTGTTCTAGCTCAACCTTAGGATCTGCAGACAAACACAATTGACCACTAAGTCGATTTACAGCCTGTCCATTGTTTACCATTTGCTGGCTCTGTTCTCACTCTGATTTGCTTGCTTCTTACTCAGTGGTTTTCCTTGTCACAGATTGCCCATCTTTTGGCTCTACCTTGGAGCATAGCCTTCTTACAATCTTTTCGATTGGCTGTCTCCTATCCTTTCACTGTTTCCTTTAATTGAACTACTTTTTTCTTCTATGAGAGTGCATGTGTTTTCCAGCTCTCTATCTCGTGTGCTTCCCCCTGCAGTCCATGTTGATCTCCTTTGTATGCTATTCTCTCTCTTGTGGGCTTCTCCCCCAAACACCCCGCCCATATATACTTCATATTGCTCTATCCCTTGTGTGCTTTTCCCCTTCCCCATGTTGTTCTCCTTGTAGTGTGCATCAGTCCCTCCATGCTCTCTCCCTTGGATGCTGATTTTCCCATCCTCCCTCAAAGAATTTAATTGTATTTTATTTCCCCCACACGATCCTTGATTGTCCCCTCAACTCTGTGGCCCTTTTCCTTATATTTTCCTTTTTTTGGGTAGAGAATGTAGCCTAACGGCTAGGGCGGTCGACCTCAAATCTGGGGAACCCGGTTCGAGTCTCTGCACCGGCGCTCATTATCCTGTGATTCTGGGCAAATCACTTAATCTCCCCGTGCCTAACATAAATGAATGTAACACAACTGGTGCTCATGTAAAGGGCTCAAATACCTGATACCTTTGGGTCAAGTTTGCGCTATGTAAAACTTCAAAAAATGTATTTGAAAAAAAGCCAGGCAACAAATTGCTGCCAGCCCGTTTCCCTTAAACAAGTGTTTCCTTGCTACTCTACTGTAATTTTTTAATGACCTATCCATCTCGGATTAGTAACTAAATATTATAGAACATGAGTGCGCCTACAAAATGGCACCTTGGCTCAATTTTATATGTGTGCCAATAAAACAGAGGTGGGTTGTCCACAAAACCGGCTGGTTCTTTCAGTCCCAAACATCAATCCATCATCAACAACTGCCTCACCGGAGGAGGAGCCAAGATGGCGATCGACACAGACGTGTAAGCTCCCGGCTCCGTATGCCTTTGTGCCCCGCATGACGATCCTGCACACGATTTTGATATTACATGGTAGCGGGGCGGAGGTGAAGACGCGCTGATGCCGGCGGCGTGATTCCGGTGTCTCGCCCGGCCTCGCAGACGGATATATTGGTGGAGTTTCCCGACTGCCTTTCACGACCCTGTGCCCAGCCCTAGCCTGCCGAACATGGCCGGGCGCTGACTCTTCGGCAGCAGCCGGCAGAACCTGGGCGGAGTTGGCCCGCCGGGACACAGCGGCTCCAGAGCGATTCTCCCTAAGAGTGCCCCGGCGGTCGTATGGTGCGGCTTGAGTGCGCTCTCGGCTTGGTGGCTCGTTGGAATTGTTCTTGGCTGTGGAATCCAGGAGGTGAGCCTTTTGGCTTTGTTTACTGCCCTGCCCGGTTATCATGGGACGCTCCCGTGTTTGAGCCTGTGGTTGCTTCGGGGCAGAGATGGCCATTGCCGCTGATTGCTGTCCGGTTCCACATTTTGGAAGCCCTCGATATTCCAGCAACGGTCTGCCCGGGCCGGTCTTCTCCCCACCCAGCCTTTGTTCTCCTTTCCAGCGGGGAGCGCCGGACGGGTGCCTGCACGGGATGGGGTATCACCCCTTGTCCACTGAGGTGCTAAGTGAGGTCCAGTGTGCGGCACCGAGTGACTCGTCGAGGTGGGGGCTCCGACCTGTGCTATCTAACAGCGACATCCTTGCCGCCCTGAATGATACTCAGTCTGCTTGGAGTGATGGCTGCCGGGCGCTTGGTGAAAGGCTAGACGATTTTGGGGTCTCACTGGGAAAACTGCATTCGGAAGTACACAAGTTTTGCATGGGTTTGCCCCCATCTACGTTTGAGGAGGATACTGTGGTTTTGCCTGGATGCGGAGGGGACTGCATGATCCGGGACATTGTGGGTGTCTGGGACGGACTGCCTCCATTTTTCACTTGTTATGAGGGTCGCCTTTCCCATCATTTGCCTTGGTCCCCGCCCGCTATAACACCACCGATGCCCCAGGAACTGGTTCAACTATTATTGCCTCGTGTGTCGGCCACCTCCTTCCTCACCCTTGTGTCTGAGCGGTGGTATGTTTTTTCGGACCTGGAACTGGGAGTGATCATCTATGCTGGAGGAGATTCTATCCGTGGCCGGCGGCATCCATTTTGTGCTTGCGAGTTGTGCCCAGGCCAGGTGTGGACATTTTGTCTTCCTTTGTCTACGGAAACGGCGTCTCCTTTGTGGACATGGCACGGGGGACTTACGAAAAAGGGCCAGGGCTGAGTGATTTCCGCTAGTGTTTGAGGTCTGTGGGGCTGGGGGAGATACGGATTGGCAAGCTCCTGCGATATGCTTTATGGCGCGCTACGTGATATTTCGCCCCCGGTTTTTTATGGTGCTAAGATATTGTGGTAGTTTATTGTTTCCTCTGGGGTGGCGCTTACGCTCATGGTAGGGGAGTCCGGGAGCCTGTTGGGTTAGCCCTCCTCCGGTATTATATTACCTTCTTTTCTTTTCTATTTTTCTTCTTTCTGACTCTAAATTTCGGGTTTCGTTTTCTTGGGCGACAGACACACTGCTAGGGGGGGGGTAGGCCGTAGCCTCAGCATGCGTGTAGGGTGGTGGGTTGGGGGGAGGGGTTTTTTGTTTTGTTTACGTTCCTATGGGCCTTATTTCTCTCCTTTCTTTCTTGGTACTTTTTCTTTTCTTTTCTGGGGTCAGCATGATGGCTAGGTGTAGCGCTGCGTATTGTTCCTGTTGGTTTTATTCTAACATGGGTTGCGATGTTCCACGTCCATGGGGCGGGCAATGTCCAGTGGGTGCTGTGAATGTATGTTATTATCCTGATACCTGTCTTTTAATACTGATTTTTTGGTTACCACTATTCGTTTTGTCGACTATTGGCTGTGATCATTGCCCGCTATGTGCCTTCAACGGATTGACTGCGCCTGATCCTTCTCATTTTAAAAACTTTTAAAATTAACCTATTTTGTCCTGTATTCAGCGGTCCCTTTTCCCATATGTCGTGCTCTGGTTGCGGTTTTCCGTCTCTGTGCCTGCTGGACTGTTTCAATCCTGTGTTTTGTGCTATTAATCGATTTCGAGGCCGGCCGGAGTGGCTGTGGGCCCGTATCTGTATGCTTATGATAACAAATAAAGGTTTTAAAAAAAAAAACAAAAAAAAACAACTGCCTCACCCTGATTGTATTTGGATGTCTAAACATTTATTAAACTTAATTTCACAAAAATAGAGCTGCTCCTCATGCCAGATGGCCCTGCAATCTGGGAGAAAATCATCTGGTCACAAACCATGAGTCCTTTCCCGGATCCTGCCAAATCAGTCACAACCCAGGCAATCATTCCCTGGATTTGCAGATATCACAGGCGAGCTCCTGCAACCTGTACTGTACAGATAAAGGTGCTTCCTTTCATGGACTGGTACCAATTGTTTCGCACAAGCTCCTGGACATGTTCCACTGGCAGGTTAGATGCTTTGATTTCTGTGGCTAGTATTGATTCTGCCTTCTTGGACCCGGGTTTGAAAGTCGATGAGTGCACATGTGTGAAAATAATGCAACGATAAGGTAATTGTTCAGCCTTGTTAGTCAAGGAATCATCAATGTTTGAGATTTTAGCCCCTCAAATGACAACAATACACATTTCAGCTAAAATGTGCATGGAATGTTTCTAAGCACTTCAATGCTTAACATTGTTTAGAAAATATTAGTAATTTCCTTTTTCTGGTTTGGGGTATCGTTGATGCATTTGGAGACATAAACCATTTGTTGCTCGCAATACTGCCTTGTGTTATCCCCACTACTGACTTATGCACATGGTTTGCCGATTACTGACGGTGCTATAGGACATTTACGTTTCAAGTTCCAGCATTTTTCTTTCACTGAAGCAAAATTATTGTTGTAGCCATTGGTTTTGGATTTAATTTTGGCTTTTGTTGTCTCTTACAACACAGCGCCATACCTCTCTGATGTGACTGTAATTTTGTCACAGAAGGAATGTAGCACGATCTTGTGTTCCAAAGGCATAGGCAATCTCTAAGCTGTTGCTTTGTAAAAAGGGTTGATTTATCCCTACTTAATATTTTCCAGTGACCTGCTTTTGAGCGGAGTCTCTGCAGGTTTGGCACAATGGCAACACTAATAGATGGGATTCATGAGCAGGAGGGTGGTCAAGAAATGATCAAACTATGACCAGGGCTGCACAGTTAGCCCATTGCTTACAATGATGTGTGAACAAGAGGTCCAAGGCCTGACCAGCTGTGTGAGGAGGGCCAGGTCCGACTACATGAAACCCAAGGTGTTCATTTTGTGGATCAATTCAGTGTCTGCTTTTTGTCTTGTATGTCCACCTATATTTTAAGGTCTCCAATGCTAATGCAAAGTCTACTTGGCAGTAATGGACATTTGCAGAGGGGCATTTTAAGTGGAAAATGAATCGGCCACTCTCCAGAAGTGTCTTGATCCGACTAGTTGGCTTCCTTCCCACTAGGACACTATCAATGGTATAAAAGTATACTTCCTATGTTAGATAGTAAATTTGTGCCACATTGTGCCAATGGGCCCTTAGGAAATTATTTATGAGAAAATTCAAGGCTAAAGAGAAGGGCCCTCTGTAGTAAAGAAGTTAAGGGTATTGGGAGCTGAATGCTAATTTCTGATGGTAACTGGCCATTTTTAGGGCGGTGGAGTGGTGCAAGATCACTGACATTTTCAAGGAATGTTTAGAAGGAGTTAGGTGCCCTCAGTGAATGAGTTCTTAAATATGGGACCTCCCAGGTGGAATATATCTATGAATGCATATATTGGCACAGTCAGAATTGGAGGTGTTGGTGGGGGAGGATACTGGGGCACAGTGTAAGACAGATTCAAATATATGGATTATGAGAAAGCTTATGAGACAGATTATAGTAATATACAGCTGTGTAGTTGTTGTAAGCAACAAAGAATGGATAAGGAATATGCACATGAATCCCACATTTCCTGTAACAGGAGATTACCACTTAGGAATGGATGCTATAGTTTGCAATGTACATCATCCCCCTCCCAAATCAAAAGGAATACCTACTACTTTTAACTCCTCAGCCATCATCAAGTGTTGCATCTTTGCATTTTTTTTATTCGCATCCCCACATTCCTTCAATATATACCTTCAATCCATCCTGGGTCACAAACCAGTTCAGAGTATTTTGAATTCACCCACAGCTACCCTCCTTGGTTTGTTCATTCATGTTATATTACAGACCCTATTCTAGGTTGATAATCCACACTGAACCAGAAATCACTGTGTGGACCTCACATGCCAACCTCTGGCGCCATGCTAAACCATCAATCAATCAATCAAGGATCTGTAAAGTGCAGCAAATCATCCATGAGAGTCTAAAGGCGCTGAAGTTTCTAGCCGCCTCGTGATCAGCTGTTCACTCAAACAGCCAGGTCTTTGGGTCCTTTGCTGAATTGCCGGAGCGATGAGGCGGTCCAGAGGTGCAAGGGAAGGCAGCTCCAAACTTTGGCCGCCAGATGTGAGAAGGAGCATCCTCTGCTGTTGCTTCAACAGATTCAGGGGGTGTCTGTGAGGAAGGGGGAGGCAGATCGTAGGTGTCTGGCCGGTTGGTGGAAGATTATGCGTTTGTTGATGTATGCTAGTCCTTCGTTGTGCAGGGCTTTGTATGCATGGGTTAGCATCTTGAACTGGTATCTCTCCTGGGTCAGGGATGAGTGTAGCTTCTTGAGGTGGGATGTGATGTGGTTGCATCTGCGGAGGTCGAGGATGAGTCTTGCAGCTGAACTTTTTATTGTTGTAGTTTCTTCGGGAGGCTTGTGGAGATTCCTGCGTAGAGTGTGTTCCCGTAATCCAGCTTGCTGGTGAGGAGGGCCTGTGAGCCACCTGAAGATCTTGCGGAGCATGCCTAGGGTGTGGAAGCAGATGGATTAGACTGCGTTTACCTGTTTCTTTATAGATAGTTTGCTGTCCAAGATGATGCTGAGGTTGTCGGCGTGGTCTGTTGATATCCATGCAGACCGACCAGCAGACAGAGGCTGTAGCATCGCCATAATCAGAGCTAGCCACCGCCATTTCCCCCTTAGCTCTTTCATCATTAATCTTCCATTTAAGGAGTCACTGAACCTGTACAATCCACTCAGTGACTCATGAGGGTGGCTATGGCAACTATTTGAAAGGTTACGCAGTTGGGATTCAACTGGAGGAAGAAGCAGGAAGATGACAGCTGAGCTGTATTATGTTGGTGGAATAAAAAAGTTAGGAGAAAACCAGCGTTCAGTTTTCTTGAATCTTAACACTGGTGGGGCATTCCTTCAAAAACAAAAATATCTATGAGAAATAATAACGCACTCTCAGTTGGTCACATTCCTTACACAGCAAGCAGGGACAGACTTAGAAGTGTAATCTACTGCTAGCAAACAAACCTTTCTGCTTGTGACAACACGTTGAAAGGGCCAGCAAGGTCTAATACCAGCTTGACCCAGGGTTCTTCTGGAATTTCAACATATGAAAGTGGGACACTCCTTAATGTTCTATATTTGTCATTTCCTGCACATTCAATTCAATACTTCACTCAACCTTCCACCTGTCTGTCTAACACTGGCCACCAATATCATTCTCTCAACTTTGCTTTTGTAAGATTTCGTACCAGGTGTCCCTCATGTGCCAGGTTCTCTATTTTGGCCGATAACCCTGCCCGATCACCAGGGAAAAGCTCCCCTTAATCAATACATAACTCCTCTCTAACGTTCATAAATGCCTTGACCTCAACTCCTACCTCCTTTAGGAGCAGCCAACATGACATTGCAAAATTCATAATGATCTTCCTTTCATCATCCGAGGCATTCTGATGTGCTAATAGCTTTTTCCTTGACCCACATGACAGGGAGACACCCTTCAGTCTCCACCCCTCCAGAACTGACAATCTGCTATCTGGACAAGCAATCAGTCGGAACATTCTTGACTCCTGATAGATATTGAACTTGGTAGCTGTATTCTAACAGCCTTTCCACCGATCTTTTTATGCAAGTAGTAGTGTTTTCAACATTCCTGCATCCCAGCAACTGTACTAGAGATCTACGGTCAGTCCTGAGTACACACAGCAGCCCCCACAAGAAAAAACGGAAATGGTGCATAGTCCATGTGCATGCTAGAGCTTCATGCTCAATCACTGAGTACCTGTTCTCGGCACTCCTCAAAGAGCGTGAGGCACAAGCCACAACCCTTTCTTCACCCTTATGCATCTGGGACAATACAGCACTCAAACCTCTCAAACTGGCATTGGTTGTCAGCATCGTTTTTCTTGTGACATCAAAGTGTCCAAGGCTTGGCTTCTTGGCAATTTCGCTTTTTATAAACTTAAAAGCTTCTCCGCACTTCCGCCAGCCCTAGGAATGACCTAATTTGATCTTTATTGAATGGGGACGGTGCTTCCATGATGGACTTCGCTATGTTTAACTTGGGACTGATGCCTTTGCCCAAAATGGTATGCCCTTGGTATGACACCGAACCCACACCAAATTTAAACTTTTCTTTTTTAAGTGTGAGCCCTTTTACCCTCAGCCTCATCAGTACCTGTCTCAATGTATCATAATGTTGCTGCTTGTCCCAGCCATATACAAGAATATCACCCTGCAAGTACATCACTGAATCAATACCCTACAACACCAGCTTCATGGTACTTTGAAAAACCAAACGAAAAGGTAACCTTCTAAACCTGTAAGCTCCTAATGGTGTCACAAAGGAAGTCAAAGCTTTTCAATCTTCATGTAGCATAACCTGGTGGTATGCAGCAGCCAGGTCTATTACGCTAAAGACTCATGCACCCTTAAGCATGCCTAGCGCTTCTGTGATGTTAGGGAGTGGCTGACGATCAACCCAGAGAAATTGATTGAGGTCTCTGAGGTCTACATCCATCCTCAATTTGGTTTCATTATCTTTAGGGGCCAGAACCACTGGAGCCAACCACTATTAAGACTGTATTTCCTCAATGACCCCCAAGTGCATCAGCTTATCTAGCGTCTCTTGCAAAGGCTTTAGCATAAGGTTGGCACTTTCCTCACATTGTGAACAACAGCTTTGACACCTTTTGTTCAAGACAAGTTTATGTTCAAACCTTTCCAGGAGACCAAGCTGGTCTTTGAACATCTCAGGGAATTTTGTAACTGAGCCAAATCCTCACCTAAGATGGTTACCTTCATTAACCGGTTGGGTGCGTTGGTTTTCAGGAGAATCCCTAGATCCCGTTAATGTCTCCACCCACAACAAATTGTCACCATGCTTGGCCACACAGAGCTTTCCCACTGTTTCTCTTCTCCTGAAATTAATTCTCAATACAGTGTTCCCCACCAGGTCTACTTTCATACCCTCCACAACATATAGCCCTATCATAAAATTAAATGTTTGTTACATGTAAATTCAGCATTGCATGATTCTGAAGCGACACCTGTTTTCTACATCTTTTCTACTCTCAACCTCTAATTCCCCCTCCCCTTTTGTAATTGAAAGGCTCCTGCCACAACATTGTAATTTGGAGACACGTCCCTCTTCAGCTTCTTACATTTACTTTGTTTGGATTTGTTATATCTCTACACTTGAAAACTACCAAGACAGTCGAGTGGAACAACTGTGTCTTCAGGCTCAAATTAAACATATTTTCTCCTGAGTTCAAGGAGATCAAATATGAACATGTTCACAAATTGTCTGGTCTTGAGTTATGTGATACATCCTTCACGATTTATTTGGAAATTACAGACTTTGAACATAAGAGTTTTTTTCATTATTGCTTTGAATCCAAAAATAAACAAAATGGCACTTGTTAAATACAATAAAGTAAATTAATAATTGCTTATATAGACACAGACTCAGTGATTAGTTCATAAAAAATATAAATGCCGAGTCCAAAGTATTTCTTAGAAACCCACCACTGCAACTGCCAAATGCCAGGGTTGCTGGATACCATGGCTTCCACTCCATGACACTTCATTTCATCCCCCTACACTTCTTATCTTTTTATCTCATGCTTGTAGGTTCTACTTCATTCCTGCTATCTCTCTTTTTACCATCTTTCTCTTCCTCTTTTTTCTCCCTTTTCTATCTCTCTCTTTCTTGGTCTGGGTCAAAGCCTGGTGATGAAAAATAAGTCAAGGTCCCCAAAACTGAGTACTTATGTCAAGCACTGGGAACCACAGTACAAAGTAAACACTGTACAGAGCAGTTAGAATATGGAAACTTAGTAATAATAAAATGCTATCTACAAGAATTTCCTGAAAAATCAGAGATAAAATTAGCAAACGTAAAAAATATTGACAATATCATACTTAATATATGATCTGGCACAGTAGCGGCAGTCATAACTAGCCGGTGGGAGGTCGCGCGGGGGTGGTGGTGGTGGTGTTTAATTTATTAATAAAAAAACATTAAACGTATCTTCTCGCTGGCTGGGTCCCGCGTCGTCTCTGCTCCTCAACTGCTCTCCTGCCTCTAGCAGGAAAAAGGTAGCACCCACCCCTAATCCAATCACAATGCTGCAAGGAGCATTGTAATTGGTCGGGACACCGCCCAGCCAGGTGCTAATGTTCCAGCCATGTTTTCCATGTAGGCTGTATTGCAGCCTGAATCGAGAAGGCAAGAGTGCGCATGACTGGTTTGGTCGGATCTAGAGGGCCGACCAAACCAGTCATGCAACCTCGTGAGTGGGCACACCACTCCTCAGCTACCCAACTCTGCTTGCAGAGCAGACCCGCCCGCCTGCAACCAAACCCTTCTGCTTTCTCACAGTGCGAGAAGCAGAACCATAAAATGGTAGTTATTACCTTTTTATGTTTCTGCTTCTCACACTGAGAGAAAGCAGAGGGGCGACGCTCCTCTGCCGTAGTGGAGGAGCTGCCCTTGATCTGGCATGAACTGTAGCTTTTAACAATTTTGAATGCAAAACAGAAGGTTGGAGGAATGGCTCTCAGTGACACTTGCTCACTTCAACGTTCAATTAACTTGCATGAGATAAAGGTTTCTGGATGATAAACAAAGCAGATTTTATCTAATGTTTCTCATTGGCCTTTCCCTTGAAAATAGCATTATAAAAGACAGAAATAATGATATAGCCTGCCACACAACTTTATTATGTGAGGAAGATTGCATGATTGACCATTTCCATGTGGTTTAATACCACAATATTGTGGCTTTAATATTGATATACCAAAATACTGCATTTATAATATTAACTACCAACAAATTGTCACCCTATTAGATGTGAAGTTAACAATAGGAAAACTATACCTCCTGATATATACTCACCCTGTTGATATATGAGTAGTTAATATCATGGGCAGGTTGATATGTCACAATATTATGTTTTTAATATTAATCGATGTAAATGAGAGGGTGAGCATAGAACGAAAGATGTGTTTGTGATAGCGAAGGAACCTTGACTGAATGTCAGCCATGTTTGACAGCAGCACCTTTTAAGAGACATAACAGTGCAGCATTGTAGCATACATATAAACAGTTGTCTTTTTGACATAGTAGACATCAATCATGCTTGAAGCACGCATTCATCACTGGACACTTCTTCAAGCTGTTGGCTGTATTTCTAAAAAGTATTTTATTTAACTGAAGGCAGTCATGATTCAGCATCTGTTGCTGTCAGATGGCATCCGTTACAAAAAGTTTCTACTGTTATTAATTCTTGATTTTACTGTCTACTACAGATGGGTTCCTGTTGGCATCTATATTGCACTGTCAGCTTCATAAACCACTACAGTGAAATCCCATCCCACAGAAGGCCGCAGTAGCCTAAAGAAATAGGGATAAAACAGCTATAAATGCCTTCTAATATATCTAAAGCTTTCCTGCATGCCTCAGCTTGCAGGGATTTATGAGACAGCAATATCTTTTTAAGTGCCTACTCTGGTCAACTGCTTTCTAGTTTGATACACTCAAGCTCAGCGGTTTTCCCTTATTCTTCGCGTTTCATTAAATCTAATCGATTGTTGACCTCATTTCCTGCCCGCCACCTCCTCCAGTCTGATATGTATTCCTGCTCTGCTTCCTGGCGCTTGAGGTACGAAAGGCTTGTGACCTACCTGGTGAGTTTGGTTCCGATCTGATGCCTCAGTTCTAGCCTCTCCTCATCGGACTGCACTGGCAGGATGTTCTTCTCCTCCAGCTCTCGCTTGGAAGGCCTGTTGCTCAGCTTGATGGCCAAGGAGTCCTTCCTGAGAACCTTCAGTGCCAGGGAACCTGTAAATCAAGGAAAGTGATGGCCAAGTTAACCAGCTGCACTGATCTACTGCACGCAAACACCAAAGAGTATGTAAATGTAAGAACACCTAATAAGACATTGCTGGAGTTGAAAGTACAACCGTATAGATTTTTCACTGTTTCGTTAAGAGGATACACAACTCAGGAGGTTTATGTGGGAACAAATATTTTTGTGTTATTGTGGATAAAAACCTGACACCAATAAACCGAACCCCGTGTATAAAAACCCTGACCATAAATGCTAATTTACAATCCAATGGATGAAACTTTTAGTGCTACATACTTCCATACAATGAGTTATCATCATCTTCATCATCGTCATCATCATCATCTCTCGTGTAGAGGCATGACGAGTCTTCGTAGCCAGATTCATGAGGCACATTTTCTTTGTCGTCTGCACATTCAATGACAACAGTTGGCACTTGTCTCATTTCTGGTTTCATGATGTTGTCCGATGAATGTAAACCAGAGCTGTGGGCAGAAGAGATAGAGAAGAGTTACCTCATTAGGAAGTGTTATATCAGCTCAAACCCAGGGCAACAGCCTGGTAATGTTATGTACAGACAGAATACTTTTCCTGTCACCGTCAGAGAATAGGGATTCAGCATAAGGATGCAGCAAGTCTTTGATGTGACTCAAAGAAGTAAAAGTGAAAAAACACAGGTTGGAAATAGCAGGACCTTTAAGGACTTTCATTGAAATGTTCCCCCAGAACCAAGAAAGAACAGTGACAACTGATTCCATAAGCTGTGAAAATGTTACTATTTCTCATCTTTTCCACTTTTCCACAATGTTGTTATCTCAATCTTGTCCACTTTCGCTAGATGGTGGGAAGTCATTGAAGTTTGTGTTGCACAACATTAAGGGCATTATCTAAAGTTTGTCAGTCAGTCTACCATCTGTCATTGTGGCAGAGGTATTTCACCTGCCACCCTACCTGGACTACCACATACCATATTTTTTAGAACATTCTTTATTGGTTATTGAGAACAATAGAAGATACAAATGAAAACAAGCAGTCATAAACATATGCCATTGAGAAAACCTGGCGACAGGAGGGTACAGTTTCAGTTTCTCACCCTAATTCGGAATTATACATTTAGCATCAGATAACATCCAGTCCCATAAGCCCACAAATAGCCAGGAAAATATAAAGCATGTACGTGAGAGTGCCCTGATCACCCACATCAGAAGACATCAAGAAGGATGCACTAGTCTTACCTCCGTGTCCGAGCCGAACCAGAGGGGTGCAAAAATGCAGACCGCAGTCTGCCCCAAGTGTCAAGGTCCTCACCCAGGTAAGGATCGGTTCTACATTTTTTCATTCTCATCTCCTCTGCCATGGTCCACGCCTTCACTCACATTCCCAATGCCCTAGATCAGGACCAGCTATACCCATCCAGGTGATCGCCACGCGCTGCATGGCCATAAAAAGAAGTAAATGTTGAAACTTAAAGACCATTTTCTGGCCCCTACAGCAACTAATATCACCCAGGAGGCAAGTGACTGGGTTTGCTGGACAGGAAATCGGCACCACTGATGTCACCCTCTCAACCACCCGGTCCCAAAAGACAAGCACCGGTGGACAGTGTCAAGTGAGATGCAAGAAGGATGCCGTGAAGTATCCACACTGGAGGCAAGTCTGGGACCTGGAGGGATCTATACTGTGTAACCTGCATGGTGTCATATATGTGCAATAAAGGTTGTGAAGGTGTGTAAGCTTAAACCTACATTGTTCAATATGTAGTGTACCAACCCACTCATACGTAACCACTGCAAGTCCTCAATCTCCAATGCCATATCTCAATTTCAGGCTACCCTAGTGAGGAGGAGATCCTGCCACCCGTCCGCAGAAAGAGACTTATAAAAATGTGTGACCAGGTGACGCCTCATCCAACTCCAACTAGGCCCGAAAAGTAGAAGACGTGGGTGGAGTTGCAGGTAAGGAAGTACAAATGTCCTTAGTAATTGCCAAAAGGCTGGTATGTTGAAGGAATTGCCCCAGGCCTAGAGTAAAATTATCCTGGGCTGCCTCAAAGGAAATGAACTCCTCACTCGGGAAGAGATCACCTAGGGTATCACAGCCACCCTCTTGCCATAGGGTCATGTCCACAGAGTTAGCAAGTGCCCAGAATGCAGGCAGATCACAAAAACAATATTTCCCGGCAAAAGGGGCCCTTCTTTTCACCAACATGACTGTACATTCCCGTAACTGTGCAGTGTGGCACACCAAGGATTTATCGGACCATGCCCTCTATCCACCGTCATCAAAAGTTGAGGAAGTGGGAGAGAACAAGAATCATCCCACAGCAACTTGCGCTCCCAATTCTCCCCATCCACAAGCCAGTGCGCTGCATGCTGAATCTGCGAAACCCAATAATACCTTTCCAAGGTAGGTAGCGCTAACCATGCCCTCCTCCAGAGGGCGATACAGGATGGGTCTGGCCTACCAAGAGCGACCACCCCCCATCAAACCAGAGAGGCAATCAAGGTGCTCAACTGCCGGGAAATGGACAAGGGGAGGCAGTCAAATCAATGTTGGAGACAGTAGAGGCAGCAGGGGAGCAGAAGAATTTTAGAGATGCAACCTCCCCGTAAGGGAGAATGGAAAGGTGTTCCAAATGGAACGGGGGTCTGAAGGTCTCCATGAATTCTAATAATGTTACATTGCAACCATTTTTGAGGGGTGGGTGCTACCATCATGCCTAGGTACCGAAAGTGGTTGGTCTCCCAAGACAGGGGTTAAACCATAAGTTCATAGGGTCCAGAGGCCACATTGCTTCCAGTGGGAAAATCAAGGACTTCTGATGATTAAACCAAAGGACCAACACCTCTCCAAACCTATCTCAAAGGTCTAGCAATCGGGGGAGTGACACCGTTCGGTATGGACAGATAAGAGTGTGTAATCTGCGTACAGAGATACAAGGGGGTTAGTAGCCCCCACAGTAATCCCCCATGGTGCCACCTCCTGTCGAACCAAAATGACCATATTCTCCATGGCCAGAGAAAAAAGAAGCAGGGACATGAGGCACCCCTGTCGCATAACCCTACTAATAGACCAAGCATCTGAGCATAAGTTACCCACATGCACCCTCGCAACAGGACACGTATACAACAGCTGAATCCAGGAGCGGAAAAGGGGACTGATCCTCATAGCGCTGAGGACCCGCATTAGATATGGCCACTCCACCATGTCAAAGGCATTTGCGATATCAATGGAAACAATTGCAAGCTCATCCACCACATGCAAGACATGGGTCAACCACTGTATGTTCATAGTGGTGTTGCGCCCAGGAATAAGTCCACACTGATCTTCATGGACCAAGTGGTGCATGAAGGGACCCAATCAGCAAGTCAGAGCCTTACAAAGGATTTTAGTGTCTGTGTTGATCATGGGCAAAGGTCTGTAAGTGGAGAGATCAGAGGTATCAGACCCTGGTTTTAGCATCATGGATATATAGCACTCCAGCATAGAAGCAGGTAAGATCCCATCACAGTGCGCCCCTAGGAATACTTACAGAAGTCATTGGTTAAGGGATGGAGAGAAATCTTGGTAAAACTCCACCAGAAGGCCATCGCCACCCAGCAACTTGTCCTGGGGTAGCTGTCAGAGCACCACACAGATCTCTTCCAAGGTGAGATCAGCGTCTAGGTGTATGAGTACCACACAGTTTAAACAAGGATCCATTGCGACAATGCAATCCTGGGCAGCAGGTGAAGAATGGAATAAACGCTCTCCAATAAAGTCCTAATGGTCTGACAATGTCCCTCTCAGTGCGTACATACTACTAGTCGAATCACGAAGAAAAAGCACCGGCAAATGAAGAGTTTCCTGTCTAAGGAGCCAGGCCAAAGGGCAGCCGGAGGGGTCACCTTCCCTGTGGAGTAGCTGGCAGTATGACCTAAGAGTGTATTTTTGTTTACTGGCCCCTCACCTCCTCAACATGTCGCAGGCAGGTATCTCCGCTCAAGGTCGGGAGATGTTGACATGCACTTGCTGTTTTACTCGGTCCAGTTCATCCCCCCCCCCCCACAACAGCTTCGACTGGAGCCTCCTCCTCACCCTGCAACAGAGCCCAACACAATGCGTTCTCATCATTATATCCACTATATCAATAGATCAATAAATCCACACTCATTCACATCTATTTTATATGTATATGCAAAAATGTACATTAGTACAAATAATTAAAGAGTTTTGTCAGAAGCCCATTTATCTATCTTCCAGTTAACTATAGCCATAAAGTGCACATGAAACAGAAGCAAGGTTACTGTTGTTCTAAAAGATGAGAAAGAGGTGGGGTTGGTCAATTGAACTGTGTGATTATAGAGTTGCAATCAAGCTCTATAATAATAATTCCTGAGTGCAGGTCACAGGAGAGTGATCTTCCTATTGAAATAAACCTGGACAGAACTAGAGGATTAAGGCAACACTGAAGAAGAAGCATACAAGAATGAAAGTTCGTTGGGGTGAATCAAATATATATTCTAAGACTCTGCATCTTTCAGAAATGAGACTGGAGCACCACATTGGGAGATAGGATTCCAGTCTTACTTGGATGAATGCAGGACATAGGATAGTATTTTTCATCGTTATGTAGGTTATTTGAATTTGGACGAATGGGTTATATGGTGGCTTTTGTGACAGGGCTTTAAAAAGAACTTCAGGTAGGGTGGATTGAGATCAAATGGTTGAGAGGCACATGGCACCCATCATCTTTTCCCTCCACACAATGCACTGGACAACATTTAGCAGAATAGGTCTATCAATGCTGTGGATACCACACGTATTTGGAGATGAATCTCTATGCATCCTGTACACTCATCAAAGAGAGAAAGATTCAGTGACTTCAATTACATAGGTGCAAACAAGGTCTATAGGAGATACAAAGGATGGCTTTTACAGAAATGCTTTACACCCTGATGGCCTATCACTATCATATGAGTGATGTTGTAACATTTAAAACAATGCCAGTGCAGAAAAGAGTTAGAAATGAGCTGATTTTGGCTTATCATACTTCAACAGATTTCACATAAAAGTATACTAGTCCAAGAAATGCTTTTGGAACCGATCAGCTGAAAATGTTCTTCTGCCATATGACTATATTTTGCACGCTTCTTCCCAATTTTCATTTAAATTATTATATTGATTTTAAGCTAAAAAACAACTCAATATTTCCTAATATCTATATTACATAGTTGGGCTCTCATTACGAGTTGCTTGGAGTTTATCAGCAATAATACTCCACCCAGTGTAACCGATGGTGGGATACCAGTTATTATGGGTTCCAATATTACCATGGGACGAGAAGCTGATCACCAAAAAGCCAATTTGGCCATTTTGAATATGGAATATTAGACAAAAAATAGCATGTCATAATGCGAGTTGACACACCGATTTTCACCTGTAAAGCCACAATTCCAGGCATAGTTCTGGGCTAGCACTCTCTTTTCTGAAAAACAAAATCCATCATTTCATTTCAGTAAAAGGTGTGTACTATATCCCGTTCTTTCCAGCAATTACTTAAACGACAAAAATAATTGCTTGAAACAGTCATCCTGAAATTGTCCAAGGCCCATGATATTATTATAGTGGGTTAAATTGAATTGTTCGCCTTCCATATTATTTTGACAAATTTTAATATTTGATCCTAAAAGTTTTAACGTCTGTTACATGCTGTAAATATAAGCATTGTGTTGGCTGCTATGGCATATCATTTGGAACTGCTCCCCAATGTTTCCTGACACTTCACCAGTTTAACAGAAGTACCACAGAAATAGAATAAGGACTTTTATTGCTATCCGTCAAGCTTAAATGCGTTGGTATGTTAGTGGTTTGTAAAAATAACTGATAAAAATTGATAAGGAAAAATAGCCGCTTCCAACAGGTCTATTTCTCTACCTATTTGAAAAAAGTGAAGGGTTGACTGGTAGAATTCAAATGATAGAAAGCAGAAGTAGAAGCGAAAACTGAACCCATGATCATATGACTAAATAGATGAATATTCCGAAATATTGCACAAATGGGGACTCTAAAAATCAAAGTCAGGAATATGAATAGAGGGAGTTTTTCAGTATGCTGTTATAAGAAATGTATCTGTAAGTCTTACAGGCTTCTAAATTGAAGAATCCCAGGATTGAGCAAAGAGGTAACATGTGGGCAGTATACCAAGAGATACATATTTGTTATTTTGTTTTATGATTATTTGCATAGTACCTTGTATTATTAATATGTCACCAGAGCACTTCCTTAATCTGGTTACCTCTTTGCATTTTTCCTTTATGTCTAGCCATTGATAAGTTAAAATACTGCATTTTAGAAGAGCACTTAGATGAGTGAAAGTTAAACAAAATACAATTGGGTGTGACTGATTTCTTGGTATTTGTGTTTCTTCTTTCAAATTTCATTACAAGACCGGAGGCTACATTATGCATAAATCTTTAATGCAGATCCCAGCAGCCGCATCACAATATAACAGTTCCAAAATAGAACAAAGGCAACAGCTAAGAGCCATGAGCCAACAACACACAGCCTCTTTTAAATGCGGCTCCCAAGCAGATAAGTCTACTCTTATACTCTTCTGATTAATTATGTTTTTCTAGCCTTATTGGTTTAGTATATTGCTTATAGCGTTTTTAATGGGTTATTATATGACCTTGTGGGGTTTGGCCTAGTATGGGTGTGTATTTATGGTGTGATAGTTTCCCTCCCCCATAACCTACACGCCCTCCCTCTACCAATTTCCAATATATGGAAATTCCCTCTTCGCAAACCCCCCCCCCCCCCCCGCGCGCCTATGCGGTTTCCCCCAATGACCTTACTTTGTCTGTCATTTTAATTAGAACTATCCGGCCTTCCTGACTTTCTCCGCGCTTAGCGCGTCCTCCCCTGGCGATAACCATCGTTATTTTCGGGCGAGGGTAGTTACCCTCACCTTCTTACTGACCCCCCTTGGCGGTTTCATTTCCTCCTCGCGCTCGGCAGCCGGTTTCACCGCGCTCGGCAGCCCGAGGTTGTGGCATCTTCCCCTCGCGCTTGGCAGCGCGAGGCTGTGGCGCATTAGAGGAACGGCCCTGAGCGGCAATGACGCGGCGTCGTCGTGCTGCTAAGGTCCTTTCCTCTCCCTCGCACGCGCCGGCAAGCTTCTGACAGCGTGCCCATGGCAACCCCTGCCTCACTCGCGCTGTCCCCCTAGCGCAAGCGGCAGTTTAGAGACTAACGCGCCCATAACTACGGATAACTACAGAATTACTTACAAATTAATTTTAAATTGCGGGGACCTCTCTATCCGAGTCCCTTTCTCTCTGGAACACGTTGTTGTGCCTCAGCTGGCACATTATTGGCGTTTTCTGCCATATCTAAATATCAGCTGGTCTTTTCCACCCTATTTCCCTTCAAAGCATTTCAGGCCCATGTCTAGCTCAAGCTCTGAGGAGGCTTCGGCCCCTTCCCAAGACCTGGCCAGTATCCAGTTTAATAAAATACTCCAGAAGGAGATGAAAAGCTGCCTGAGGGAGGGGCTCGCTCAGATCATTAGTTCCAAGCGCCCCCCTCAAGAAGACGGCACAGCCCGGGGTAAGAGACTAAAGAAGAATAACCATAATGAGTTGAGCATGGGGGGTCCTTGCACCTCATCGGATAAAGGAGGTCTTAGCACCTCAAGGAATGAAGGAGGTCTTCGCACCTCAAGCAGTATGGGTGTCCTTAGCGGCACAAAGAAACAAGGTGTCCAAAGCGACACACGCTCAACCGATGCTCATGACAGCTATGACGATATTGGTTCGGATGACTCCGAATTCCTCGACGAGTATGTCCTCGACCTTAATGATGAGGAGCACGACTTCGGAGACCCTACTGAAGAGGGTACATCCTCCTCAAGAGATGTAATCTGTAACCCCTTGGGCGAGGAGATGCTCTCTCCTCAAAACTTGAAACACCCCCGAAGCTCCGAATGGTTCCCTCAGGAACACGTTGCGAAGTTCGTCAAAAAGTGGATCAGGTTCCCCTTGGAGAACGAGACTCGCAACATTCTACGAGCAGAATGCGCTAGGCCTTCCGTGGGTGATAAGTCCTGTTACACCCCTAATCTCGACCCGGATCTAATTAAATTCCTTTTCAAGCTGGGGCGTGACCCCAGGAAAGGTATGGAGAAATCCCTGAAGGTTTGCCAGGATCGCCTTCTCGACGTTCTTGGCCCCCTCACGAGGATTCTCGACTCTGCAGAACAGAGCCACATTGAAGGTACTCGCCTCGATGCCGAATTGATTAGGGGCTGGAGCCAAAGGGCCATTATCCTTTTGGGAAATGCAAACGCAGGCATCAACGCCGAAAGGCGTAGAGTGGTCCTCACACGGATTAACCCTAAGCTCAGTGATCTTGCCGATAAAGAACCTACTAAAAACCAGAAAGGTCTCCTGTTTGGTGAAGATCTGATTAAATCCCTTGGGAAATATGTCTCGACCTTTACGGCCCTGGACAGGGCACAGCAAAATATGCGAAAAGTTTTTAATTCAGGCAATAACCTTTTCGGAAGGGCCGGAAGACGAGGCCAATCTTCCGGCCGCTACTTCCAGAGGCCCAACTTCAGATCACGTGGAACTGGCAGAGGATACCAGCAATTTCAACAGTACCAGCAATATCCAACCCCGCAGTTCTACCCCCAGAGAGGTAGAGGACAGCGCGGCAGAGGCTTCAGATCTCGTGGATCAAGCGTCCAGAATAATCCCTCAGGTGAGCGCTCCCCCCCTCCCTTCCCTTTCTTTCCCCTTAAAGGTAGGGGGCAGACTGAAATATTTCTTGGAAAATTGGGAATGCATCACTCAAGATGCTTGGGTTCTGAGCACTGTGAGAGGCTTTGCCATAGATTTCGAGTCCGAACCCGTCCAGACTTCGCTCCCAATGTGTATTCCCATGTGCCAAGCTCAACAAGACATCATCGAGGAGGAAATCTCCTCAATGATTCAAAAAGGTGCTGTACTGGAGGTCCCCTTGGACCTCTTGGGGTTCGTAAGCAACCTCTTTTTAGTCGAAAAGAAGGACAAGGGTTGGAGGCCGGTTATAAACCTCCGCCAAGTAAACAGGTTCATTTCTTACAGACATTTCAAGATGGAGGGCATTCACCTCCTGAGGGACCTTCTTCTAGAAGGGGACTGGTTAGTCAAATTAGACCTCAAAGACGCCTACTTTACCATCCCCATGGCCAAGGCTCATCAGCGCTTTCTCCAGTTTTTATGGAAAGACCGCTTGTACCAGTTTCAAGCTCTGCCCTTTGGCCTCTCTTCCGCACCATGGTGCTTCACCAAGGTCATGAGGGCCGTTGTGTCTCACCTAAGATCAAGGGGTGTTCGTCTCATTATCTATCTGGACGATATTCTCATTATGGCGCAAGAAAGGGCGCAGTTGATTCGGGACCTAGATTTTTCTATGAAACTCATAGAAAGCCTAGGTTTCATTATAAACAAGGAGAAGTCCTCCCTGACTCCCTCAACATCGTTGGAGTTCCTGGGTTTCACGGTCGACACCTCTCGTTGCCTCCTCCTCCTTCCTTCCAAGAAGATCTCAAAAATAAAGAAGCAAATAAAGCATGCTTTGGGCCGTCAGAATCTCTCCCTCAGAGACTTGGCCAGACTTCTAGGCCTCCTTTCATCTTCAATTCAAGCTATATTTCCAGGCCCGCTCAACTATCGGGCTCTTCAGAGGCTCAAAGCGAGAGCTCTGAGGTCAGGTCTCTGGTATGGGGACCTTGTTACTCTGGATTCGGATTCTCGTTCAGAGTTGCTTTGGTGGCTGAACAACCTGGAGGCATGGAACGGGAAAGCCATCTTTGGCTCATCCCCGGATTTCGTCCTGGAATCAGATGCCAGCCTGCACGGCTGGGGTGCTTGCCTCTCGAATCAAAACACAGGAGGTCTTTGGTCTCAGGAGGAATCTCTCCGCCACATAAATTTCCTGGAATTGACCGCCGGTCTTTATGCTCTCATGAGCTTCAGGAATTCTCTTCAGGGCAGGTCCGTCCTGTTGAAGATGGACAACATGTCTGCTGTGGCCTATGTCAATCGCCTCGGAGGCACCAAGTCGGCAGACCTCTCAGACCTAGCCAAGAAGCTTTGGATGTTCTGCCTGGAGCACAAGATTGCTCTGAGAGCAGAATACCTTCCAGGTGCCGCCAATTCCTCCGCGGACTGGAACTCACGCTTCCTCGTGGATTTCAGCGACTGGAAGCTGAATCCCTGTGTCTTCCGGACCCTGAATCAGATCTGGGGTCCCCTAGAGGTGGATCTCTTTGCAAGCAGACTCACCTCCCAACTTCCGGATTATTTCAGCTGGATGCCCGACCCGGGTGCTCGGGCATTCAACTCCTTCCTCCAACATTGGGGCAATCTCCGGGGTTATGCCTTCCCTCCTTTTTCAATGATTCAGCGAGTACTTCAGAAGGTGAGGCACGACAAATGTCTCCTCCTCCTAATAACCCCCTTCTGGCCCTCCCAGGCCTGGTTTCCCACTGTTCTGGAATTGACTTGCAGCATTCCCTTCCTGATCCCTTCACTGGAGGATCTCCTCGTAGACTCGGACAATCGCGTCCATCCTCTGATCCTCAATCGGAGTTTATCCCTTCTTGCCTGGAGGGTGTCAGGAGATCTAACGAGATCTCAGGCCTTTCGAACTCAGCTTCAATCCTCCTCAGGGAGTCTTGGGCACCAGGCACCCATTATAGATACAATAGAATATGGAAACTCTGGGTTTGTTGGTGCCTGGAGAGGAACCTGGATCCCTTGGAGGCCCCTATTGTTGATGTGACTAATTTTCTAGTTGAACAATTCGAGAAGGGCCTTAGTTACAGGTCTATTAATTGTTTTAGATCTGCAATTTCTGCAGGCCATTCCCTTGTTAATGGTAGGTCCATTGGTAAAAATGTCATTGTTTGCAGGGTCATGAAGGCTATTCGTATCAAAAGGCCTCCTAGACCCAAATATGACGTCCTTTGGGACGTTGATTTGATTCTTCGTCTCTTTTCGGACTGGCCCTCTAATTCTCTCCTTAACAGGAGAAATCTTTCTTTTAAACTGGCTACCCTTCTATGCCTTGTTTCGTGCAGAAGGTCTTCAGACATTCGTTCCCTGGATATTACTTATCGCTCTTATAACCCGTTTGGCGTTAAGTTTGACGTCTACAGGAGGACAAAAACTATGTCTGACTCCATTTTCTATCCTCGTTTTGACCTTCATCCTAAACTCTGCGTTGTCAACTGCATGAAAGAGTATGACCTTAGAATGTCTGGACTTCGTCCAGTCGGCGTTAATCAATTACTTATTTCCTTCGTTAGACCTCATAGAGCTATTAGCTCCCCCACTATTGCTAGGTGGATTAAATCCATTATGAGCTTAGCTGGAGTGGATTTGACCAAATTTCAAGCTCACTCCCTTAGAGGTGCTATGGCTAGCAAATCACTCTGGTCTGGAGGTAGGTTGGATGACATCTTGAAAGCTGCTGACTGGTCCAATGCCGGCACCTTTGCGCGTCATTATTGTAAACCTATCCAACACATGTCTGATGCTGTTTTAGGAAGCTTCCAACATGCATAATGTAGCCTCCGGTCTTGTAATGAAATTGCGATTCTCATATTTACATGACTAGAGAATCTGGATTTCATTAAAGACTCGGAGGCTGACATTATCCCCCCCTCCCTCCACCGGAGGAATGTCAATTTATGCATTTTACCATGTACAATTTATTGTAATGTATTGCAATGCTTACTGCCTTTGTTTTCCCTCTTGTGACATGTTTGGATTGGTTTCGTTTGGACTTCTTGGACTAATTCCGTTGTCCTTTCAGATGTTGCCTGATCCTGTATTCGTCTCTCAAGAGAACTTCCTGGGACATCCTTCCTGGATTTCTTCCTTCTACCTTCTACAGTCAAGTTTCGTGATGTTCTGCCTTCCATCGTTGTGGAATTTCTACTCAAGCCTTTGATTTCTTCCTGAACTTTTCTACTTTTTCCTCATTTAAAAGAGGCTGTGTGTTGTTGGCTCATGGCTCTTAGCTGTTGCCTTTGTTCTATTTTGGAACTGTTATATTGTGATGCGGCTGCTGGGATCTGCATTAAAGATTTATGCATAATGTCAGCCTCCGAGTCTTTAATGAAATCCAGATTCTCTAGTCATGTAAATATGAGAATCGCAATTTCAATGTTAGTGACCTTCATGAATGTGTCCAAAAGTTGAAGAGTACTAAAAAGCGGATGTATTTTATTTCATAGGACAATAGTTTTTCACTAACTAAATGTAGGAAGGAGAAAGCTTTTTAAAAAAATGGGAATATTGACACTAACGCAATACAAATGGTCAAGAAACAAGTGCTCAGGTCCCAATGAAAGGTGCATATTGGTATCACAAAGCAGGCAGAAATAATCTTTTTAGGAGAAAGCAATCCTTCTGGTAAAAACTGATTATGAATGTGACTGTCTATTAGCCTACACAGTGAGATAATTGAGAGGGAGTAACTTTATACATGAAGTTTATACATTGATTTGGAATGTCAAAGGTCTTTTCCAGACTACAAAAAACATACAACTAATTAGAGATTCAAGGACATGAAAAGAAGTGTATAACTAAAAAGAAGGAAACCGGGCTAAAGCAAAAGATTTTTGGAAAAGGTAACGATCCCTGAACTTTCAGAAGAAGGTACAACATTTCTAAATGCATCAATTCAATAACAAGAAAATATGTCTTCCATAGATTCTCAATTCATACGCCACTGGGTCTTGATTGATTTGCTAAACTTTTTATTCCAAAACCTTTTCGAAATATATAATATAAATACTATAGAAAACAAATTTCAAGATCATATGAAAGTAGTCAGGACATTAAAAACAAAAATATTGTGGGGCTATATTTTTGGAAATTATATCTATGATAAAATATGTATATCAGGAAATATTCTGACAAGGATATTCTGGTGCCATATTAATTTCGAAATCAGGTAAGGATCTTCATAGGTATTCCACCTTAATATAGATTGCAGAATACTATGCTACAAAAATATTGTGGCAAAAATATCAAGAGGCAAAATATTGTGAAGTTTTACTAAACTCCACATCTACGTACCTTGAAAATATATATATCTTCAAGGCAAGTAGCTGTAGAATTAAGAATAGTAAATCTATACTTACCTTTATGCACTTACCTTCTCAATTTTTTCTCCTTGATATTTTAACCATGATTTTTGGTAGTTCGATATTTTTGTTGTCGATTTTTTGACATACAACTCTAGCTACTCTCGTGTCATACAACTCTAGTTACAGCTCCATTTTCACAATAAAGTTGAATATAATATCATAACAACATTTGAGTATATGGTTATAAATAAGATATTAAAAAGAATAAAGCAATACGCTTTTTTCTTGACAAGGCCTGACAGAACTTAAATCAGTACAAAAGGGGATGATGGACGGAGCGCTTGAACAAATCAAACACTCACCCCCAGTCAACTGACCTGGGTTTAATCCATCACCATTCTTTAGTTCACTCAGCCACCCCAGTTCAGACATGGCTATATGCAAATCAGTCTGACCCTGTGCCTCGTGGGAACAGTCCAGCCCGAACTGCCAAGCCATGTCTTCCCTGGACCGGAAACAAGCATCCTGGGACCGGTTTCGGATTCATAATCCTCATCAGCCAGGCTATCTTGAATCCAGTGGCCAAGTGAACAAGGGACTCACGTCTGAGCATACCCTGCCACACTTAGGGCGAACAAAGCAATACAAAAGGGGATGATGGACGGAGCGCTTGAACAAATCACTCACCCCCAGTCAACTGATCTGGGTTTAATCCATCACCATTCTTTAGCTCACTCAGCCACCCCAGTTCAGACATGGCTATATGCAAATCAGTCTGACCCTGTGCCTCGTGGGAACAGTCCAGCCCGAACTGCCATGCCATGTCTTCCCTGGACCGAAAACAAGCATCCTGGGACCGGTTTCGGATTCATAATCCTCATCAGCCAGGCTATCTTGAATCCAGTGGCCAAGTGAACAAGGGACTCACGTCTGAGCATACCCTGCCACACTTAGGGCGAACAAAGCGATACAAATGGGGATGATGGGCGGTCCCAGGATGCTTGTTTCCGGTCCAGGGAAGACATGGCTTGGCAGTTCGGGCTGAACTGGGGTGGCTGAGTGAACTAAAGAATGGTGATGGATTAAACCCAGATCAGTTAACTGGGGGTGAGTGTTTGATTTGTTCAAACGCTCCGTCCATCATCCCCTTTTGTATCGCTTTGTTCGCCCTAAGTGTGGCAGGGTATGCTCAGACGTGAGTCTCTTGTTCACTTGGCCACTGAATTCAAGATAGCCTGGCTGATGAGGATTATGAATCCGAAACCGGTCCCAGGATGCTTGTTTCCAGTCCAGAAAAGACATGGCTTGGCAGTTCGGGCTGGACTGTTCCCACGAGGCACAGGGGCAGACTGATTTGCATATAGCCATGTCTGAACTGGGGTGGCTGAGTGAACTAAAGAATGGTGATGGATTAAACTCAGATCAGTTGACTGGGGGTGAGTGTTTGATTTGTTCAAGCGCTCCGTTCATCATCCCCTTTTGTATCGCTTTGTTCCCCCTAAGTGTGGCAGGGTATGCTCAGACGTGAGTCCCTTGTTCACTTGGCCACTGGATTCAAGATAGCCTGGCTGATGAGGATTATGAATCCGAAACCGGTCCCAGGATGCTTGTTTCCGGTCCAGGGAAGACATGGCTTGGCAGTTCGGGCTGGACTGTTCCCATGAGGCACAGGGTCAGACTGATTTGCATATAGCCATGTCTGAACTGGGGTGGCTGAGTGAACTAAAGAATGGTGATGGATTAAACCCAGATCAGTTGACTGGGGGTGAGTGTTTGATTTGTTCAAGCGCTCCGTCCATCATCCCCTTTTGTATCGCTTTGTTCGCCCTAAGTGTGGCAGGGTATGCTCAGACGTGAGTCCCTTGTTCACTTGGCCACTGGATTCAAGATAGCCTGGCTGATGAGGATTATGAATCCGAAACCGGTCCCAGGATGCTTGTTTCCGGTCCAGGGAAGACATGGCTTGGCAGTTCGGGCTGGACTGTTCCCACGAGGCACAGGGTCAGACTGATTTGCATATAGCCATGTCTGAACTGGGGTGGCTGAGTGAACTAAAGAATGGTGATGGATTAAACCCAGATCAGTTGACTGGGGGTGAGTGTTTGATTTGTTCAAACGCTCCGTCCATCATCCCCTTTTGTAGAACTTAAATCAGACCAGTCATTGATGCAGCAAGAATCTGTAGTGCTAGAGGCACTCTTGTGGTCTGACACCCAGTGATGACTTTTGACTACCATTATTTTAATTGACTTTGGTGTGTTATTTTATCCTAGCCTGAATGTACGACGTCCTGCATATGCCTTGTTTCTTTTAAAGGTTTCTTTATTGTAATCTTGCAATCTTACAGTGGGAGCTGACACCGTAGAACAGCCTTGCCAAGAACAGAACGTGTGGGATGTGCATTTGAAAGCATGAGAGAGAGAGAGGTGTGGAATGTACTTTTTGGTCTTAAATTGCAGTGTTATGTGCAGTGGTGCACAAATGTACACTGTATTGTACATTGAGAGATGAAGTATGTGATGCTGTAGGCAGTGGTGCACAAATGTGCACTGCGTTGTACACTGGGAAGTATTATTAATTTATTACTATTGGCTTTGACATGGCCTCAAGTCATCCTGAATTCTGACTCTGCCTTGCTTGAGCTTTATCTGCGCGCACAGACACCATTGCAAGTTGTTTGAGTTAATCACGTTCAAGTATTGTTTTGTGAGAGATTGATTAATGTACCTGTAGCGGGGAGAGCTTACCTTCGGAAGAAGGGACCCCTGTGGTGGAACGGTGGGTCTCTGACGTGGCTGCCCCTCCCTCTTTTTCCCCACATCAGGACAACTGGCAACCCGACTCTATGACAAGCTGGACAGACAACATCGACGAGGAAGGTGAAGGTTCCTTTAACTGGGAGAGTTGCCAGGACGAAACCACACCCCTGACTGACGTCTACACTGCCGGATTGGTAAAAAGCAAGGAAGTGGAGAGAACGGCATGTGACATCACCGAGCCAAGACCCGAGGAGTTCGAGCAGGTCGTGAGGAAGCGGAGAGAAGCACCTGAGGACGGAGAAGTGTCATCCCGAAGAGCAGAGGCGGTAGAAGGAGAGGAGGCCCAGCCAGAGGAAAAGGAAAAGCTAGGAGGCCACCGCCAACGCGAGTCGCCCAGCCACACTCACCAGGGAGTGTGGCTCCACCAGGTACGGCAGCGCGTTACTGAGTGGTTTGGGAAGAGGGGAGACACTGCGTAATACCCGGAGAGCCTGCCTGTTGTTCTGCTTGCTGCCCCTAGAGTAAATAGCAGAAGGTCCTTGTGTCTGAAGTTGACGGAGCACTAGTCGGCCTTAGATGCACGAAACACGGTGACCCTTACACACCCCGGGTTCCCCCATGGGTATCCTTCCTTAAAGAACCCTTCCTAATGTTAGTCCTCATTTTTATTTTCACGCATGTACTTCGGTGGAGCAACCGAGGAAGCGCTGGACCCCGAAAAAGAGAGCAGTAAACCCCAGACGAAAACAGGAGGAGGGGGAGTCAATCCGGCCATATTATCAAGAGAACGAACTTCACAAAGGAAAAAGAGGACATTTATAAAAATAAGACCCTATATACCTCGGTCCAGTCTCCGTGCCCTTCATTCTCCCCCATCACCCCCGCAACAGTACCCTGGAAGGCTTTCGTGAGCTTCGTCAAGATAAAGGCTGGAACATGCAAGAATGTAGAGGGAGCGTAGGAACTCCTTCCGGCCATGCGATGCTTGCCTGGATGCTGGCCAATTCCAGTAAGTTTCCCTGTGCGGGGAGGAAGACTCTTGATCCGCTAGTGTGCATTTCGAGACTTTAAAGCTGAGGGTTGTTGACTTAGAAACCAGGATTTTGGAATCCGAATGGGGACGGACTCGTCTACTTCACTACAGCAGAACCCTGGTTGCTGAGGCTCTTATCTCCGGCTGTTGAATCCCCCGGTCAGGAGTGGTCTAAGATGCAGTGTTTGCACCAGGTAAAGTGTTGAGTTTTGATTAATGCCACTGTGATGTGTGGCCAGTGGATTTGATGATTTGGGGTGTTTTCTTTGTGATGTGTAAATGAGTCAGAGTGCACATCCAAAGTAATCGTTTGAAGAATTCAGTGTATATATCTTTCTTATCTCTTGCAGGACGTCCAGTATATTTGCTTGAGTTTTATCTCATATTGTTTGCTGCTGTATATCGTATCCATGCATGTAACTGTTTGTTGTATCCTATGACAGGTAGCCAGAAAGAGTTTTGTAAGTTCCTTTATTAGTTCCAAGTTGGAGGCAGTAAATATATAGAGCAGCTTGCATTTACCAAGTGTATTATTATTGCTTGCATATAAAAATATATCTCTATGTGTATTTGAATGTGGTGCATGTGGCATCTGGGAAAACCTTTCTGTTAGAGAGCATTGCATGAAATAAAACCGCAAGCCTTATCCTAAAAAGAGAGTCTTTGCATTTTGTAAAATAAAACCCTTTTATAGGAGTTGTTGTGTTTTACATTTTGCTATGCCGTGTTTGAGCCACCGTGTGGGAGATTCTGTATTATCTGACAGGCAGAACAAGACAGCATCATCAATGAAAAGTATGCTGTTCATTTTCTACTAAGTATACACAAAGAAAACCCATGTGGCAACAGTATTTGTCAATCTATGCATCACTGTACAAAACATTCTTTAGAAGAGTACTTTTGGGAGTGCTAATGGCATTCTGTTTTGAAAGTTCTGTCAGATTTCTGCATTGGTTGTACATTTTGAGAGTCTATTAATGTTTTAATAGATACGAAACAGGACTGTCCACTCACAACAGCTCAGTTTTCATTGACTTTAGAGCCTGTAGCTTAACCATGCCATGATGGGGGCTTAAGGGATCAAGCCAATGTTGTTGGAATTGAAGCCACTACTGTATACACATAGTATGATTCTGACATTCTGTGACCAAGACAGCTTGAGGACTGTTTGTATGTTTTAGGTGATATTTGGTGATTCCTTTTTTATCAATCAAGTTGTATTATATATTGGATGACACTGAGTGTACAAAGTATTTTTACTGTACTAAGACTTTCAATTTACTATATGCCATCGAGAGATAAAGAGAAAAGCCTATGGCCTTCCCCACAGACTGATTATGTATATCTAGTGGCATCTAAAGCATGATACATCTGCTCTTAACCATGGTGCCAAAAAGAATATTGCGGTCCATTTTCCGAACCCTAGATCCCTGGATATTTCCACGTGGCTCTCCACGGGATAACAATACAGAAATGATTCTGGTGGGCAGAAGAGGCCTTGTGGGGCCCTCCGGAGAGGGGGTTTGTTCAGCCCCTTCTTGAAGTAGATGGGTCTCCGCAGGATGCCCTCATACTACTGATTGTTTCAGGGAGACATGGCAGTGTCTCATATACTAGCAGTTCCAAGGCAGGCCACCGAACTGATGGTCTAATTTTTAGCAGTGTGCAGCCATCCACCACCAGATCCATAATGCTAGGAAGCCAGCAGTGTGAGGCCAGAACTAAATTTGCACGGGGCACAGTCCCATTCAAATGAATACTGTACTAAATATGCATGGTGCTTGCCCCATTCAAATTAAGTTCCACCCAACAACAGTGATGGTCAGAGACTTCCAACCGTGAAAAAAAATTATGTAATGAAGGCCTATCAGAAAAAGCTGTTTATGGCCAGAATAACAAAAACCCCAGTGAAAATACCCACACAAAAAAATTGAGAATAAAAATGAACCAAAAGTCAGTAGAGACGCTTAACTGTTTACAGGACACATATTAAAATGTGGAATCAGATTTAGTAAGATTGATGGATCAAAATATTTTAAGATAGCTTCTGAACAACAGTTCTTGTTCGGGAGGTCATAAAAAAAGGGCAATTTAAATCACATTTTCTCGAACTATCCTCTAGTAGAAGCCTTTTGGGAGGACAGATCATGCAGAACTATTTTGATTTCAGACTTTAATCTGCATACTGGAAGTCGTTAATTGTTTTTAATGTTAATCTTCATAATACGAAACAATAGCTGATCAGAAGAGTATAGGTAGTACAGACTCTAAAGGTTGAAAAAATATTCTTGAATGAGCAACACCAGAAGACACTTTTTGTAACATTTGGTGACAACAGAAAATATATACTTTAGATATAAAGCTGCTTATTAATAGTTTACGCATATTTGTTTTTTAAAATAATTTTTGTTTGCATGTTTTTAATTAAGCTATTTTAAAATCTGTAATCGAGTTTTATCCTGCTACCTCTCTTTCTATTAACCAACTAGTTTTGTATTGTAGTTATTGTATTCTAGTAGCTATAAGTGCAGTACATTTAGTTCCAAGGTAGCTTTTAAAAAAAATTCATGGTATTCTATTGCCAGATTTGAGATAGATTTTTGTGAGTGTTCATATACAATTTCTTAATGTGTAGTCCTCTAACTTCTACCAAATTGTAGGGATGTGCAAAATTTTAATCATGCCGGTGAAATTCACAATTATTGTAGGGGCGCAATTTTGCACACTTTGTTTCACTGGAGAGCAAGCTCGAGCAGAAATTGTCACACAGGAGGTCGATCTGAGTAGACAGTGTCTTGTGAGAGACATTCTTTTCAAGCCAGTCCCCCTGCTGAGTAATAGCTTGTGTGACTGTTTAACTTGAAGTATGCCTTCGAGCAAAATATCACAAAATGAATTCTGCAGAATTTTGCAGAAAACAAATCAATTTTTATTTTCACAAAACATTAAATGTTGTTTTAGAAGTGTCTTGTCTGGCATATAATCAAATGCTACTGCACATTTAACTCAAAATAAAAGGAGATCCAAGCCTTTCAAAATAATTTAAATCCCACAATTTTTAAACTGCTGGCAATGAAAGTAAAAGGTCGGCTTATTAACTGTAAAAGACAATAAGCATGCCAACAGGAAGGCTAGTTAATGTATATTCAGTTATCCAGTGATTTTAAGAGTTCACGCAAGTTGCTGTGTATTATTGTTTGAATTCATGGTTTATCAGCAAACAATGTATTACTATGATGCCTTAAAGATGCAGCATGTTTGTGTATTTTATATATTATGTTAAAAAATCGAATTAAAACAAAATAGGTCATGTCGCCTCAAGATACTTCAAAATCGACCGACGACCCCCTCATCCACAGAGGGCTTTAACCCTTTCCCTCGAGTCCCAGTTACTTTGCATTGGTGATGACAATGAAAGGGGCGTGCTTTGCTAGTGTGGCACCAGCAAAGCTTGAAACTCTGCCCTCAGATCGTAGACGATCCACGCTAATTTTCTGAAAAAATGAAATACCTCTTTTTTGTGTGGTCTATAAAGAGAGTGCTAGTAGTGAAAAAAGCTAATACTGAAGCAAATCAAATTGAAAATGTGCCCTCTTTTTTAATTTGCTGTCATTTAAAACCACCGAACCGCAACAGAGAGTTCAAGTTTCACAAAATAAATCAGTCTCTCGATTTTATGGGAAATTCAAGAGTCGTCAAATTATAAGCCGATGAAAACAAGGACTGTAATGGGCATGCCAGTTATTTGTCAGTAGCAGCGAGTTTCAGAGTTTTAACGTTACGTATACAAGAGGAAGTACAAGGGAAGCATCGTAAAAATGTAACAAACACAAATATGGACAATTCAGGAAATGAGTTCTTGTTAACAGGCACATCACTTTACAGCCCGGGCTTTAACACTTGTATTTTAGATTGTTTAAATACCTTTATGAAAATGTGCACCTTACTGATCTTCAATACTGAGTACAAAACAGACCAGGAAGGAGTACCTTTTCCTATTCCTTGATCCTAGGTTGAGACTACACACTAGTGTGCAGAAATATGGATACTGACCCCTTTCCAACACAGGTGAATGCAGTGGTACAGGTGGTGCGGGCCTTTAATTTCAAGGTATTTCTCCCTGGTGGACAATATAAAGATGCTGTTTGCATGGATGTATGACGTTTCAACGCATGCTTTTACAACGCATGCCTTTACGACGCAAGTTTTACAACGGGGGGCGCTGGATAGTGAATAGTTTAATTTACTATTCCAACTCCAGTAACCGTGGATAGTAGGGAAGGTGTTGGAAACTATTCCCTATCCTAGAGCGCCCCCCAGCGCAAGTCGTTGTAAAAGTTGCGTTGTAATGGTTGCGTCCTAAAGGTACTTCGTTGTAAAAGTTGCGTTGAAAAGGATGCTCCCCGTTTGCATAAGTGGCACGAGGGCTCTCAAACTACAGGTCCAAGGGGAGCATTACTAAAACATGTAGGTAGTGGGAGAGGCTATCAGGAGCAAGATGAGGCAGAAGAAGTTCAAGAGGCACAATACAAAATGGCCACCAACTTTATGTGGTGCTAACAAAGCGGGGCAGGCAGGATACAGTAGAGCAGAACAATGCTGGACCTTTACATATGCCTAGAGTTGGAGGAAAGGAAGCAGCTAGGCAGTAACATGAATATTATCTCCCCTCACCGGCACCACCAACTCTCCACAGTCCAAAAACACACATTCACACTCAATCACTCCCAACGGACCCACTTCAACAGTCCACAGCCATCCCCAGCTCCTAGATCTCATACCCCCAACTCGAATTTTTACAGCACACCTCTAACCCCCTGGCCGCGCACACCACTAACATCACTAAGGACACAACAACAATTACATACACACAGATGCATGAGAAAGTATTGTCTCTCGCAACAACACAGCACATTGCATGTACCACATTTACAGAATAAAATGTATGCATGCCGCTTGTATGTCAGACCCACACATGCCTTTACCATGCATGTCTTTACCATGAACAATTTTACCACTGATATATGTCTACCATGCATACCTTTGCAACGAAAAAGTAAATATATTGCAAGTATAAAGCTATATATATATATATATATATATATATATATATATATATATATATATATATATATATATATATATACATATATATGTAAGTGTGTATATCTATATATACCTATATAAATACAAATATATATATTTAAATATAAATATTACTTTACAAACCCCCAAACCCTAAACCCTTAAGGCTGTTGGCATAATCCAGCCTGGAAGTTACCATTGCATGGACGTGATTTTGCGGCATGTTTCTGGCAGCAAATGTAGAAATTTGCGGAGGTTTCGGAGTTTACTGAAGCAAGTGGCTGTCACCTGTCACATCGGAGCCGAAGATGACAAGCATGCGTGGTTCCGAATGCGTTGTAAAGGCGGTTTCCTGTAAAAATAAGCTTTAATTATCCTAGTTCTGTTGAATTTTTTTAGCCCCTATGTGCATCAGAGTCTATATACTTTACATTAACCAAGCCACTCTTGCACCAGTACAGCAGAGAGGAGGAAGTGCGTTAATAATTTATGCAAACTTGTTTATTTCATTTTGATATAATGGTTTTCTAATGCGAGCAAAAATACAAATTTGTTAATTATGTAGCATCTGATTTCTAGACAATCAACGATTCATCGCCAGTCATAAAATATGATTTTTTTTTTTTAAAACTCTCTGTGCCAATGACGGGGATTTGCAAGAACATACAAAGTCCAGCACCAATTTAGATTTGGCAATACTAATTTCCAAAAACTGTTAATATAAATAAAATATCCCACAGAGCATTGATGCTGCTCAAGGTATTCGCTCATATTTCCACATAGTTGTAGATCCATTCTTTAGGAAACATTATGCCACCTTTCTAAACTCAGGGGACACTTTACAATGCCACAGCAGCACTTTTACACCGCCGGAGAGTTACTTTAGTGATGCTCCAGAGGCAAAGTGAGCTGGCCATATTTACAAGACCACGCAAAGCCACCCTGCGTGGCTTTTCATGGCCTCATAAATATAGAGAAAGGCAATGCCTTAGTCTGTATGGAAGGGGCGTTCCATGGGTGTTCCCATGCAACACCTATGATATTTGACACTGCACCAGATTTCCAACATAGTGTAAATCTGGAGCAGCGCCAAATCTAACGCCTTCCCAAAGCAGGTGTAAAAAGGAGAAATGTTTACATTTTGCCTCATTTTTTCTTCTTTTCACGTGTGCTGCATTCTGCAGGACACATAAAACAAGGAAAACACCTCCTTTGATTGTTTTTTGCAGGAACATGTCCCTTCCTGCACAAAAACAATCATGCCAACAACACAGACACCATTGCATGGTGCAAGGGTGGTTGCATTGGTGCTCAACTGCAGTTTGTGCGCGGGTGCTGGCAGAAAGGATAGGAATGTGCCGTACCTACAGGATACGGCGCATTCCTGTCCTTTTCTTATGACGTAGGGCAACACAGCTAGAAGGCTTGCTGTAAATATGCCCCACACTTTTTAAAGTAATCCCTCCATTTATAAATGGATGAAAAATCTTCCGATATAATCCTTTTTTTTAAAAAAAGTAAGTATGATTGTATCGCCCCCATTATGGATGGTAGCCCCTCAGCATCAAAACGAAGACAGCTGAAGTGATATGTGTGGAACTAAGTGTGACCTGTGACGTCACAGAAAGTCAATGAGTGTGTGACGTTAATACTGCAACAACTGGTACTCTGGTGAATTGAAATACATGAACATTAGTCTAATTAGATGACATTGTAGTTCACCGTGAGATTGAAGGCAGGATAACCACTCTGGCTTCATGTACATCATTGCAGGCCCCTTGTTAAGGTTTGAGCAGTGCTCAAAGTTTCCTGCATGGTAGAGAAGACTTACTTGCACCCAAAATGGATCCATCACATGTAATGAGACAATGCCTAAATACCATATTTATCATTATTTTAATTATGATTATTTATTGAGTGCACATTCCCTGAAGCATCTCAGCAGTAGAAACTGAAAAATAAAACAGTAAATATTCAAAAACGTATGGGCATGATTTAGAGTTTGGAGGACGGGTTACTCTGTCACAACATGTCAGCTATCCTGTCCGCTTTATCGATTTAAGATATAAGGCACTTGTATTAAGGTTTACGGGATATTCGTCATATTGGCGAAGGGGTATCCTTCAGCCAGGCTCTAAATCAGGAGCTATGTTTTGATAAAACATTTAAACAGATTAAATTAAATTAATTTAAACCTTTAAATTATGATTATTTATTGAGTGCACATTCCCTGAAGCATCTCAGCAGTAGAAACTGAAAAATTAAACAGTAAATATTCAAAAACGTATGGGCCTGATTTAGAGTTTGGAGGACGGGTTACTCTGTCACAACATGTCAGCTATCCTGTCCGCTTTATCGATTTCAGATATAAGGCACTTGTATTAAGGCTTACGGGATATTCGTCATATTGGCGAAAGTTGTATCCATCAGCCAAGCTCTAAATTAGGAGCTATGTTTTGATAAAACCTTTAAACAGATTAAAATTATTAATTTTATGACATCCCAGCAGCGATATTTCCAAAGCTTTGGTCCCAAAACTCGGAAGGGAGAAGTTAAAGCAGGGATTTTAATAAGCGGGGAGGAGTTGGGATCTGCATGTCTAGCTGGACTGTAGGGTATCACCTAGTGTGATGGAAATCCAGGTTGTAGAAGGGTCTATGTATCATAAAGAGGACTATTAATTGACTTTCTTGTTTTACTGGCAGCTGGTACAAGTTGTGATGGGCTTGAACAACATAGTCAAACTTCCATAGACTACTGACCAATCTTATCAACAGGTTTCGGAGGCACTAAAGCTTGGAGACTAATAACTCTAGGAGCCAAGGTCTAACATATTGCAGTAGTCTAAATGGAGTAGACCATAAGCTCAACCTCTTGTTCGTGTGTATCGAGGGAGTGCTCTTTGTCAGTATTTTTTTATTAATTGAAACACACAGGCCAGCCAGTCTTTCTGATATTCTGTTATTTAATAACTCTATTAAAGCACCCACTACATTATTATTAAATTTTCTATTACTGCTGAGAGGGAAGTAGAGAGAGAGGGGCAAATAGTGCGTGTGTGTGTGTGTGTGTGTGAGAGAGAGGTAGATGGGGGACCTCATCTGAGTCATTCCTATTTTCTTACTTCAGGATCATATTGGTTATTGAGATGTTTGTGCTACAACTGCGTTCTGTGTAAAAAGGATAAACAAAATATGAAGGTTTAAAGCATTCTTGGTGCGAATATTTTTGCCAGTATTTCTTCTTTAAGGTGTGCAATAATACTCCAGGTTGAATAGCATTGCATGCAGATTACGTCTGTTGCAAGCTGCTGTTGATGGACTGATGAATGCAGAATCCTTCTTAACATCACAAACAGTGGGTCATGTTATGCAGTTTCACTTTGAAACCCTCTCCTGCCACTTGTGGTGTTCCCCAGGGTTTGGTACTTGCTGCTTTACTGTTCAACACGTATATGGAATCACTCTAAACCTTAAAGCGAGGGGCAGGTGAGGAGATTCATCGGTCTGCTGATGATACACAGCTTCACCAGCATGATTCATCATTCCTAGACATTATCTCACTGACAAACTGCCTTTCAAGGCTCCAGAATTGTAGGTCAAATAAGCTCTGAAAACTCTGTCCTGAACAAAATGAGTTCATCTTGATTTTCTGTCGACATGACGTGAGATTCAACCCTGTTCGGCATATCTAAGCGCAGAATGTTGGGCCCCCTCCTTCTCTATCCAGTGATGTCAAATCACTTGGTCGATGGCTGGATTCACATTTATTCATGTCAACACAGGTAGGGGCTATTGTATTCAAAGCCAAAGTATCACTTTTCGTCATCCAGAAACCCAACCATTTTCTTTCTTCCAACAACTTCAGACAAGTAGTACAGGAATTAGCAGTATCTAAAATTGATTATGGCAATGCCATCTTTGCTGGTACCTGTTGCAATCTATTCTCCTTCTCTATTTGTAGATATGGTCTTATTTATGGTAGAGGATCACTGTCTATGTCATCATGTGAAATCTGGTGATTTGAGGATTCCACGAAACAAGGACAGTTGGAAAACAGGAGCTGATGTGATGAAATGGACGTATTTCCTTGCCTGTTGTTGGAGAA